>NC_140397.1:12500-1332072 GCF_056956725.1 Heliconius melpomene rosina
GAAGGTGCGGGCGGTAAGTGGCGAAAACCGATTTTTTCAGTTTTCCCCGCTCGGATTCAGTTAAAACTGGTGTCGATCGTTCGGGCTCCGAGGGTCCCTCGAGGTGGTATACAACTTGCGGGAATGCGCGGGAAGGTGCGGGCGGTAAGTGGCGAAAACCGATTTTTTCAGTTTTCCCCGCTCGGATTCCGTTGAAACTGGTGTCGATCGTTCGGGCTCCGAGAGGCCCTCAAGGTGGTATACAACCCGCGGGAATGCGCGGGAAGGTGCGGGCGGTAAGTGGCGAAAACCGATTTTTTCAGTTTTCCCCGCTCGGATTCGGTTGAAACTGGTGTCGATCGTTCGGGCTCCGAGAGGCCTTAAAGATGGTATACAACCCGCGGGAATGCGCGGGAAGGTGCGGGCGGTAAAAGGCGAAAACCAATTTTTTCAGTTTTCCCCGCTCGGATTCCGTTGAAACTGGTGTCGATCGTTCGGGCTCCGAGGGGCCTTCAAGGTGGTATACAACCCGCGGGAATTCGCGCTCATTTAATATATATATTTTTATCAAATCTAACAAAAAGGAATCGAAATGAGAGAATAAAAATGTAAAAAAATGTTCAACCTAACCTAACCTAAGAATAAAAATCTTTTGTTTATTGAAAACTTCTCATTTAATATATATATTTTTATGAAATCTAACAAAAAGAAATCGAAATGAGAGAATAAAAATGTAAAAAAATGTTCAACCTAACCTAACCTAAGAATAAAAATCTTTGTTTATTGAAAACTTCTCATTTAATATATATATTTTTATGAAATCTAACAAAAAGGAATCGAAATGAGAGAATAAAAATGTAAAAAAATGTTCAACCTAACCTAACCTAAGAATAAAAATCTTTTGTTTATTGAAAACTTCTCATTTAATATATATATTTTTATGAAATCTAACAAAAAGGAATCGAAATGAGAGACTAAAAATGTCAAAAAATGTTCAACCTAACCTAACCTAAGAATAAAAATCTTTGTTTATTGAAACCTTCTCATTTAATATATATATTTTTATGAAATTTAACAAAAAGAAATCGAAATGAGAGAATAAAAATGTAAAAAAAATGTTCAACCTAACCTAACCTAAGAATAAAAATCTTTTGTTTATTGAAAACTTTTCAGTTTTCCCCGCTCGGATTCGGTTGTAACTGGTGTCGTGGTATACAACGCGCGGGAATGAGCGGGAAGGTGCGGGCGGTAAGTGGCGAAAACCGATTTTTTCAGTTTTCCCCGCTCGTATTCGGTTGAAACTGGTGTCGATCGTTCAGGCTCCGAGAGGCCTTCAAGGTGTTATACAAACCGCGGGAATGCGCGGGAAGGTGCGGGCGGTAAGTGGCGAAAACCGATTTTTTCAGTTTTTCCCGCTCGGATTCAGTTGAAACTGGTGTCAATCGTTCAAGCTCCGAGGGGCCTTCAAGGTGGTATACAACCCGCGGGAATTCGCGCTCATTTAATATATATATTTTTATCAAATCTAACAAAAAGGAATCGAAATGAGAGAATAAAAATGTAAAAAAATTTTCAACCTAACCTAACCTAAGAAAAAAATCTTTTGTTTTTTGAAAACTTCTCATTTAATATATATATTTTTATGAAATCTAACAAAAAGAAATCGAAATGAGAGAATAAAAATGTAAATAATGTTCAACCTAACCTAACCTAAGAATAAAAATCTTTTGTTTATTGAAAACTTCTCATTTAATATATATATTTTTATGAAATCTAACAAAAAGGAATCGAAATGAGAGAATAAAAATGTAAAAAAATGTTCAACCTAACCTAACCTAAGAATAAAAATCTTTTGTTTATTGAAAACTTCTCATTTAATATATATATTTTTATGAAATCTAACAAAAAGAAATCGAAATGAGAGAATAAAAATGTAAAAAAATGTTCAACCTAACCTAAACTAAGAATAAAAATCTTTGTTTATTGAAAACTTCTCATTTAATATATATATTTTTATGAAATCTAACAAAAAGGAATCGAAATGAGAGACTAAAAATGTAAAAAAATGTTCAACCTAACCTAACCTAAGAATAAAAATCTTTGTTTATTGAAACCTTCTCATTTAATATATATATTTTTATGAAATTTAACAAAAAGAAATCGAAATGAGAGAATAAAAATGTAAAAAAAATGTTCAACCTAACCTAACCTAAGAATAAAAATCTTTTGTTTATTGAAAACTTTTCAGTTTTCCCCGCTCGGATTCGGTTGTAACTGGTGTCGTGGTATACAACGCGCGGGAATGAGCGGGAAGGTGCGGGCGGTAAGTGGCGAAAACCGATTTTTTCAGTTTTCCCCGCTCGGATTCGGTTGAAACTGGTGTCGATCGTTCAGGCTCCGAGAGGCCTTCAAGGTGGCATACAAACCGCGGGAATGCGCGGGAAGGTGCGGGCGGTAAGTGGCGAAAACCGATTTTTTCAGTTTTCCCCGCTCGGATTCGGTTGAAACTGGTGTCGATCGTTCAGGCTCCGAGAGGCCTTCAAGGTGGTATACAAACCGCGGGAATGCGCGGGAAGGTGCGGGCGGTAAGTGGCGAAAACCGATTTTTTCAGTTTTTCCCGCTCGGATTCAGTTGAAACTGGTGTCAATCGTTCAAGCTCCGAGGGGCCTTCAAGGTGGTATACAACCCGCGGGAATGCGCGGGAAGGTGCGGGCGGTAAGTGGCGAAAACCGATTTTTTCAGTTTTCCCCGCTCGGATTCAGTTGAAACTGGTGTCGATCGATCGGGCTCCGAGGGTCCCTCAAGGTGGTATACAACTTGCGGGAATGCGCGGGAAGGTGCGGGCAGTAAGTGGCGAAAACTGATTTTTTCAGTTTTCCCCGCTCGGATTCGGTTGAAACTGGTGTCGATCGTTCGGGCTCCGAGGGGCCTTCAAGGTGGTATACAACCCGCGGGAATGCGCGGGAAGGTGCGGGCGGTAAGTGGCGAAAACCGATTTTTTCAGTTTTCCCCGCTCGGATTCGGTTGAAACTGGTGTCGATCGTTCAGGCTCCGAGAGGCCTTAAAGATGGTATACAACCCGCGGGAATGCGCGGGAAGGTGCGGGCGGTAAAAGGCGAAAACCGATTTTTTTAGTTTTCCCTGCTCGGATTCAGTTGAAACTGGTGTTGATCGTTCAGGCTCCGAGGGGCCTTCAAGGTGGTATACAAACTGCGGGAATGCGCGGGAAGGTGCGGGCGGTAAGTGGCGAAAACCGATTTTTTCAGTTTTCCCCGCTCGGATTCGGTTGAAACTGGTGTCGATCGTTCGGGCTCCGAGAGGCCTTAAAGATGGTATACAACCCGCGGGAATGCGCGGGAAGGTGCGGGCGGTAAGTGGCGAAAACCGATTTTTTCAATTTTCCCCGCTCGGATTCCGTTGAAACTGGTGTCGATCGTTCAGGCTCCGAGAGGATCTCAAGGTGGTATACAACCCGCGGGAATGCGCGGGAAGGTGCGGGCGGTAAGTGGCGAAAACCGATTTTTTCAGTTTTCCCCGCTCGGATTCGGTTGAAACTGGTGTCGATCGTTCGGGCTCCGAGAGGCCTTAAAGATGGTATACAACCCGCGGGAATGCGCGGGAAGGTGCGGGCGGTAAAAGGCGAAAACCATTTTTTTCAGTTTTCCCTGCTCGGATTCAGTTGAAACTGGTGTTGATCGTTCGGGCTCAGAGGGGCCTTCAAGGTGGTATACAAACCGCGGGAATGCGCGGGAAGGTGCGGACAGTAAGTAACAAAAACCGATTTTTTCAGTTTTCCCCGCTCGGATTCAGTTGAAACTGGTGTCGATCGTTCGGGCTCCGAGGGGCCTTCAAGGTGGTATACAACCCGCGGGAATTCGCGCTCATTTAATATATATATTTTTATCAAATCTAACAAAAAGGAATCGAAATGAAAGAATAAAAATGTAAAAAAATGTTCAACCTAACCTAACCTAAGAAAAAAAATCTTTTGTTTATTGAAAACTTCTCATTTAATATATATATTTTTATGAAATCTAACAAAAAGGAATCGAAATGAGAGAATAAAAATGTAAAAAAATGTTCAACCTAACCTAACCTAAGAATAAAAATCTTTTGTTTATTGAAAACTTCTCATTTAATATATATATTTTTATGAAATCTAACAAAAAGAAATCGAAATGAGAGAATAAAAATGTAAAAAAATGTTCAACCTAACCTAAACTAAGAATAAAAATCTTTGTTTATTGAAAACTTCTCATTTAATATATATATTTTTATGAAATCTAACAAAAAGGAATCGAAATGAGAGAATAAAAATGTAAAAAAATGTTCAACCTAACCTAACCTAAGAATAAAAATCTTTTGTTTATTGAAAACTTCTCATTTAATATATATATATTTATGAAATCTAACAAAAAGGAATCGAAATGAGAGACTAAAAATGTAAAAAAATGTTCAACCTAACCTAACCTAAGAATAAAAATCTTTGTTTATTGAAACCTTCTCATTTAATATATATATTTTTATGAAATTTAACAAAAAGAAATCGAAATGAGAGAATAAAAATGTAAAAAAAATGTTCAACCTAACCTAACCTAAGAATAAAAATCTTTTGTTTATTGAAAACTTTTCAGTTTTCCCCGCTCGGATTCGGTTGTAACTGGTGTCGTGGTATACAACGCGCGGGAATGAGCGGGAAGGTGCGGGCGGTAAGTGGCGAAAACCGATTTTTTCAGTTTTCCCCGCTCGGATTCGGTTGAAACTGGTGTCGATCGTTCAGGCTCCGAGAGGCCTTCAAGGTGGTATACAAACCGCGGGAATGCGCGGGAAGGTGCGGGCGGTAAGTGGCGAAAACCGATTTTTTCAGTTTTTCCCGCTCGGATTCAGTTGAAACTGGTGTCAATCGTTCAAGCTCCGAGGGGCCTTCAAGGTGGTATACAACCCGCGGGAATGCGCGGGAAGGTGCGGGCGGTAAGTGGCGAAAACCGATTTTTTCAGTTTTCCCCGCTCGGATTCAGTTGAAACTCGTGTCGATCGTTCGGGCTCCGAGGGTCCCTCAAGGTGGTATACAACTTGTGGGAATGCGCGGGAAGGTGCGGGCAGTAAGTGGCGAAAACCGATTTTTTCAGTTTTCGCCGCTCGGATTCGGTTGAAACTGGTGTCGTACGTTCGGGCTCCGAGGGGCCTTCAAGGTGGTATACAACCCGCGGGAATGCGCGGGAAGGTGCGGGCGGTAAGTGGCGAAAACCGATTTTTTCAATTTTCCCCGCTCGGATTCCGTTGAAACTGGTGTCGATCGTTCGGGCTCCGAGAGGCCCTCAAGGTGGTATACAACCCGCGGGAATGCGCGGGAAGGTGCGGGCGGTAAGTGGCGAAAACCGATTTTTTCAGTTTTCCCCGCTCGGATTCGGTTGAAACTGGTGTCGATCGTTCGGGCTCCGAGAGGCCTTAAAGATGGTATACAACCCGCGGGAATGCGCGGGAAGGTGCGGGCGGTAAAAGGCGAAAACCAATTTTTTCAGTTTTCCCTGCTCGGATTCAGTTGAAACTGGTGTTGATCGTTCGGGCTCCGAGGGGCCTTCAAGGTGGTATACAAACCGCGGGAATGCGCGGGAAGTAGCGGACAGTAAGTAACAAAAACCGATTTTTTCAGTTTTCCCCGCTCGGATTCAGTTGAAACTGGTGTCGATCGTTCGGGCTCCGAGGGGCCTTCAAGGTGGTATACAACCCGCGGGAATTCGCGCTCATTTAATATATATATTTTTATCAAATCTAACAAAAAGGAATCGAAATGAAAGAATAAAAATGTAAAAAAATGTTCAACCTAACCTAACCTAAGAAAAAAAATCTTTTGTTTATTGAAAACTTCTCATTTAATATATATATTTTTATGAAATCTAACAAAAAGAAATCGAAATGAGAGAATAAAAATGTAAAAAAATGTTCAACCTAACCTAACCTAAGAATAAAAATCTTTTGTTTATTGAAAACTTCTCATTTAATATATATATTTTTATGAAATCTAACAAAAAGGAATCGAAATGAGAGAATAAAAATGTAAAAAAATGTTCAACCTAATCTAACCTAAGAATAAAAATCTTTTGTTTATTGAAAACTTCTCATTTAATATATATATTTTTATGA
The DNA here is from genome assembly GCF_056956725.1 of Heliconius melpomene rosina. Lineage (NCBI taxonomy): Eukaryota > Metazoa > Arthropoda > Insecta > Lepidoptera > Nymphalidae > Heliconius > Heliconius melpomene. The sequence continues at coordinate 18,625 of NC_140397.1, forward strand.
AATCTAACAAAAAGAAATCGAAATGAGAGAATAAAAATGTAAAAAAATGTTCAACCTAACCTAACCTAAGAATAAAAATCTTTTATTTATTGAAAACTTCTCATTTAATATATATATTTTTATGAAATCTAACAAAAAGAAATCGAAATGAGAGAATAAAAATGTAAAAAAATGTTCAACCTAACCTAACCTAAGAATAAAAATCTTTTGTTTATTGAAAACTTTTCAGTTTTCCCCGTTCGGATTCGGTTGTAACTGGTGTCGTGGTATACAACCCGCGGGATTGCGCGGGAAGGTGCGGGCGGTAAGTGTCGAAAACCGATTTTTTCAGTTTTCCCCGCTCGGATTCGGTTGAAACTGGGGTCGATTGTTCAGGCTCCGAGGGGCCTTCAAGGTGGTATACAAACCGCGGGAATGCGCGGGAAGGTGCGGGCAGTAAGTGGCGAAAACCGATTTTTTCAGTTTTCCCCGCTCGGATTCAGTTGAAACTGGTGTCGATCGTTCAAGCTCCGATGGGCCTTCAAGGTGGTATACAAACCGCGGGAATGCGCGGGAAGGTGCGGGCGGTAAGTGGCGAAAACCGATTTTTTCAGTTTTCCCCTCTCGGATTCAGTTAAAACTGGTGTCGATCGTTCGGGCTCCGAGGGTCCCTCAAGGTGGTATACAACTTGCGGGAATGCGCGGGAAGGTGCGGGCGGTAAGTGGCGAAAACCGATTTTTTCAGTTTTCCCCGCTCGGATTCCGTTGAAACTGGTGTCGATCGTTCGGGCTCCGAGAGGCCCTCAAGGTGGTATACAACCCGCGGGAATGCGCGGGAAGGTGCGGGCGGTAAGTGGCGAAAACCGATTTTTTCAGTTTTCCCCGCTCGAATTCGGTTGAAACTGGTGTCGATCGTTCGGGCTCCGAGAGGCCTTAAAGATGGTATACAACCCGCGGGAATGCGCGGGAAGGTGCGGGCGGTAAAAGGCGAAAACCAATTTTTTCAGTTTTCCCTGCTCGGATTCAGTTGAAACTGGTGTTGATCGTTCGGGCTCCGAGGGGCCTTCAAGGTGGTATACAAACCGCGGGAATGCGCGGGAAAGTGCGGGCGGTAAGTGGCGAAAACCGATTTTTTCAGTTTTCCCCGCTCGGATTCAGTTGAAACTGGTGTCGATCGTTCAAGCTCCGATGGGCCTTCAAGGTGGTATACAAACCGCGGGAATGCGCGGGAAGGTGCGGGCGGTAAGTGGCGAAAACCGATTTTTTCAGTTTTCCCCGCTCGGATTCAGTTAAAACTGGTGTCGATCGTTCGGGCTTCGAGGGGCCTTCAAGGTGGTATACAACCCGCGGGAATGCGCGGGAAGGTGCGGGCGGTAAGTGGCGAAAACCGATTTTTTCAGTTTTCCCCGCTCGGATTCGGTTGAAACTGGTGTCGATCGTTCAGGCTCCGAGAGGCCTTAAAGATGGTATACAACCCGCGGGAATGCGCGGGAAGGTGCGGGCGGTAAAAGGCGAAAACCGATTTTTTCAGTTTTCCCTGCTCGGATTCAGTTGAAACTGGTGTTGATCGTTCGGGCTCCGAGGGGCCTTCAAGGTGGTATACAAACTGCGGGAATGCGCGGGAAGGTGCGGGCGGTAAGTGGCGAAAACCGATTTTTTCAGTTTTCCCCGCTCGGATTCGGTTGAAACTGGTGTTGATCGTTCGGGCTCCGAGGGGCCTTCAAGGTGGTATACAACCCGCGGGAATTCGCGCTCATTTAATATATATATTTTTATGAAATCTAACAAAAAGGAATCGAAATGAGAGAATAAAAATGTAAAAAATGTTCAACCTAACCTAACCTAAGAATAAAAATCTTTTATTTATTGAAAACTTCTCATTTAATATATATATTTTTATGAAATCTAACAAAAAGAAATCGAAATGAGAGAATAAAAATGTAAAAAAATGTTCAACTTAACCTAACATAAGAATAAAAATCTTTGTTTATTGAAAACTTCTCATTTAATATATATATTTTTATGAAATCTAACAAAAAGGAATCGAAATGAGAGAATAAAAATGTAAAAAAATGTTCAACCTAACCTAACCTAAGAATAAAAATCTTTGTTTATTGAAAACTTCTCATTTAATATATATATTTTTATGAAATCTAACAAAAAGGAATCGAAATGAGAGAATAAAAATGTAAAAAAATGTTCAACCTAACCTAACCTAAGAATAAAAATCTTTTGTTTATTGAAAATGTTGTAATGATATCTAAAATAAAAAGAAAAATAAATAAACAAGTGACTGTTTATTAGATGTCATTGAAAAGAGACGTTGTTTTATTATAGGTTATGGGCCCGCGCTCATAAATTTCGCGATTTTGTAATTTTAACAAGAATTTTGCATCGCAAGTGTTAAAGGATAATTACAAGTATTTTGCAGATTATAGCAGTGTATATTCCTATTGAAATTTAACAATGTCGACAAACTATTTTGTGAACGTACCAAAGCTAACGGGGCGTAATAATTATAGTGAGTGGTGTTTCGCGGCAGAAAATTTTCTAATCTTGGAAGGCACTAAGCACTGCGTGTGGCCAGAAGAAGGAAAAGAAATAACTGCAGATGACGCAAAAACAAAAGCAAAACTAATAATGACAATCGACCCGTCTCTGTACGTACATGTAAAAAACGTTAAAACTTCAAGTGAATTGTGGAATAAGCTTAAACAACTTTTCGATGATAACGGATTTTCACGTAGAATAAGTCTACTAAGGAATTTAATTTCGATTCGCCGAGAGAATTGCAATTCGATGACGTCATACGTGACGCAGATTATTGATACTGCACAGAAGCTCAGCGGAACAGGATTTGAAATAAATGACCAGTGGACAGGATCATTGCTGTTGGCGGGATTGCCTGATCGTTTCTCCCCTATGATTATGGCAATAGAGCACTCAGGAATACCTATTACAGCAGATTCCATCAAAACGAAATTGCTGGATATGGATTTGGCAAGTTATGATGAGAATGAAGTTAGTGGTGCTTTTGCAATTCATTCTAAGTACAGAGGAAAACAAAATTCGAATTTATCTATGGCCAGAAAAAGTGACGTAGGCAACACTACTTTACCGACGTCAAACGTCAAACAGATAAAGTGCTATCGATGTAAACAGTTCGGCCATTATAAAAACCAATGTACAAATAATGAAAATAACTCGTCAAATAAGAAAATAAATAAGGAAAGAGTGCAGTCAAATGCTTTTAGCGCAGTGTTTCTGAGTGGAAATTTCTACAAAGATGAATGGTATATCGACTCTGGCGCGAGTATGCATCTTACAGCAAATGAAAGTTGGGTTATAAATGCACAGTATGAACAATGCAAAGAAATTGTTGTTGCAAATAGTGAAAAGGTCTCAGTATCGTGTACTGGCGATGTAAAAATAACGACAGTAACGGACAACCGTGAATACGACATCATAGTGGAAAACGTATTCTGTGTACCAAGTCTTACCACGAATTTGTTATCTGTAAGCCAACTGATTACGAAAGGCAACAGTGTATCTTTCACGGAAGATGGTTGTTCGGTATATAATCAGAAGAATGTGTTGGTTGCCACAGCAGTGTTGATGAACGGAGTGTACAAAGTCAATCTGTTAAAACAAGAATGTTTGGCAGCATCGGTGGTGTCAGGAATAACATGGCATCGCAGATTAGGACATGTAAACAAAGATTATTTGAATAAGATGAAGAATGCGGTGCAGGGTATGAAACTTGATGAAAAAGTTGACATAAGCAAATCTTCATGCACAACATGTTGTGAAGGGAAACAATGCCGGTTACCATTTAAAAGCACAGGACATCGAAGCAGTAATCTACTAGATATTGTGCATACAGACATTTGTGGGCCTATGGAAAATGTATCTATAGGAGGCTCAAGATACTTCTTACTGTTTGTTGATGATTACAGTCGTATGACATTTGTTTATTTTCTGAAACACAGGAATGAGACTTTAAAATGTTTCAAAATTTTTAAATCTCAGGTAGAAAATCAAACAAAGAAAACAATCAAAGTATTAAGAAGTGATAATGGTCTAGAGTATTGCAGCAAAGAATTTGAAGATTACTTGAACAGTGCTGGTGTAATTCATCAAAAGAGCAATCCATACACGCCACAGCAGAATGGATTGTGTGAAAGATTTAATCGTACAATTGTGGAAAAGGCAAGATGTTTACTTTTTGATGCAAATTTAGGAAAAGAATTTTTGGGGTGAGGCCACCAATACTGCAGTGTACCTGCAAAATCGAATTGTAGCAACGGCATTGAATAATAAAACCCCATATGAGTTGTGGACTGGCTCCAAACCAGATATTAGTCATATCAGAATATTTGGAAGTACTGTGATGGTTCATGTGGCAAAAAAAAAAAAGCGCAAGAAATGGGACAAAAAAGCAGATCAATGTATCCTGATAGGATTTCCAGAAAATATAAAAGGATATAGAGTCTACAATCCAGAAACTAGGAGTGTGACAACTAGTAGAGATGTGATCATCATTGAGAAGGAATCAAAATCTGAACATCTCATTGAGGTGCATAGTCAGAATATTGATTCAGTGGGGGATAGCACTGATGATACACAACTACAAGAAAGTGAACCAATCCCAAGAGAAGACAGCTCTGTAAGTTCAACAGAAAGTTTTCAAGATGATGATAAGACATACATGCCAAGCGACTATGAAGACGCAGACAGCTCACTAAACGATGATATAAAAATAAGACTGCAAGATCGGCCCCAACGGATAAAGAAGATTCCAGAAAGATATGGGATATCAAACCTGTGTGTAGACAGTGAATTACGGGATGTTGTGGCAGGTTTATCTCTTGAGGATGCTTTAAATGGACCAGAAAAAGAGCAGTGGAAGTTGGCTGTAAAAGAAGAGTTACAGTGTTTTAAAGACAATGATGCGTGGGAGTTAAGTGATGCTCCAAAAGATGGTAGGGTTGTGCAGTGCAAGTGGGTGCTTCGAAAAAAGTATGACAGTGAAAATAAAGTCAGATATCGTGCGCGTCTAGTTGCTAAAGGCTTTACACAAGTAGAAGGTGTAGATTTTACTGAAATTTTCTCTCCTGTAGTTAGACATACTACTCTTAGGCTACTTTTTGCATTGTCAGTACAACTAGGTTTGGATACGACACATCTTGATGTAACAACTGCTTTCCTGAATGGTTCTCTTGAGGAAACTATTTATATGCATTTACCTAAAGGTTTTACTGAAAGAACAGTAAAGGGTCAAGTACTTAAATTAAAGAAAGCCATTTATGGGCTCAAACAGTCCTCAAGAGCGTGGTATAGGAAGGTAGATGAATGTTTGTTAAGCATAGGCTATCTTAGATCTAAAATAGAACCATGTATGTATACTAAAATGCAAGGTCAGTTGAAAACTATTGTAGCATTGTATGTCGATGATTTTTTTATTTTTTCTAATAATACTAATGAGACTAAGTATTTAAAGCAGGTTCTTGCTAGTCATTTCAAGCTCAAAGACTTAGGTGAAATAAAAAACTGTCTTGGTGTCAATGTTACTGTTGATAAATGTAAGAAAACAATAACATTAAGTCAGAGAGATTATATTGATCAGTTGTTGCATAAATTTAACATGACACAATGTAAACCTGTTCAGACTCCAATGGAAATTAAGTTAAATGTATCCAAGAATGAACATTGTGTAGGTAGTTTTCCATATCAACAAATAATTGGAAGTCTTATGTATCTTGTAGTTTTAACTAGGCCAGATATTGCATATGCAGTTGGATATTTAAGCCAATTTAATAATTGTTATTCTTATGAACATTGTGCATATGTAAAGCGGTTATTGAGATATTTAAAATATACTAGAGACTATGGTTTAAAGTATTCTGCTGATGGAAACTCAGTAATAGAAGGGTTTGTTGATGCTGATTGGGGTGGAAACATTATTGATAGAAGGTCATATACTGGAGTTTGTTTTTCTTTATCTGGCTGTGTTATATCATGGGAGGCAAAGAAACAGAAAACTGTCGCCTTATCCAGTAGTGAAGCCGAATATATGGCGATTACTGAAGCATGTAAAGAAGCAGTGTATTTGCGAAATCTACAATATGAAATAACACATAAATTGTACAGTATTGATCTTTCTAATGATAATCAAAGTGCTCTAAAGTTAACTATGAATCCAATTTTCCACAAGAGAACCAAACACATTGACATTAAATATCATTATTGTAGAGAATGTGTAGCAAACAATATTGTGAATGTCAAGTATTTGCCAACTGCTGAAATGCCTGCAGATTTATTTACTAAAAGTTTATGTTCCATTAAACATTATAAATTTCTAGAAAGGTTGGGTGTACAAATTGTTTAATGGTTTAGTGTATTTGTATTATTAGATATAGTGGGGGTGTTGTAATGATATCTAAAATAAAAAGAAAAATAAATAAACAAGTGACTGTTTATTAGATGTCATTGAAAAGAGACGTTGTTTTATTATAGAAAACTTCTCATTTAATATATATATTTTTATGAAATCTAACAAAAAGGAATCGAAATGAGAGAATAAAAATGTAAAAAAATGTTCAACCTAACCTAACCTAAGAATAAAAACCTTTGTTTATTGAAAACTTCTCATTTAATATATATATTTTTATGAAATCTAACAAAAAGAAATCGAAATGAGAGAATAAAAATGTAAAAAAATGTTCAACCTAACCTAACCTTAGAATAAAAATCTTTTGTTTATTGAAAACTTCTCATTTAATATATATATTTTTATGAAATCTAACAAAAAGAAATCGAAATGAGAGAATAAAAATGTAAAAAAATGTTTAACCTAACCTAACCTAAGAATAAAAATCTTTTGTTTATTGAAAACTTCTCATTTAATATATATATTTTTATGAAATCTAACAAAAAGAAATCGAAATGAGAGAATAAAAATGTAAAAAAAATGTTCAACCTAACCTAACCTAAGAATAAAAATCTTTTGTTTATTGAAAACTTTTCAGTTTTCCCCGCTCGGATTCGGTTGTAACTGGTGTCGTGGTATACAACGCGCGGGAATGAGCGGGAAGGTGCGGGCGGTAAGTGGCGAAAACCGATTTTTTCAGTTTTCCCTGCTCGGATTCGGTTGAAACTGGTGTCGATCGTTCGGGCTCCGAGAGGCCCTCAAGGTGGTATACATCCCGCGGGAATGCGCGGGAAGGTGCGGGCGGTAAGTGGCAAAAACCGATTTTTTCAGTTTTCCCCGCTCGGATTCGGTTGAAACTGGTGTTGATCGTTCGAGCTCCGAGAGGCCCTCAAGGTGGTATACAACCCGCGGGAATGCGCGGGAAGGTGCGGGCGGTAAGTGGCGAAAACCGATTTTTTCAGTTTTCCCCGCTCGGATTCGGTTGAAACTGGTGTCGATCGTTCAGGCTCCGAGAGGCCTTAAAGATGGTATACAACCCGCGGGAATGCGCGGGAAAGTGCGGGCGGTAAAAGGCGAAAACCGATTTTTTCAGTTTTCCCTGCTCGGATTCAGTTGAAACTGGTGTTGATCGTTCGGGCTCCGAGGGGCCTTCAAGGTGGTATACAAACCGCGGGAATGCGCGGGAAGGTGCGGACGGTAAGTAACAAAAACCGATTTTTTCAGTTTTCCCCGCTCGGATTCAGTTGAAACTGGTGTCGATCGTTCGGGCTCCGAGGGGCCTTCAAGGTGGTATACAACCCGCGGGAATTCGCGCTCATTTAATATATATATTTTTATCAAATCTAACAAAAAGGAATCTAAATGAGAGAATAAAAATGTAAAAAAATGTTCAACCTAACCTAACCTAAGAAAAAAAATCTTTTGTTTATTGAAAACTTCTCATTTAATATATATATTTTTATGAAATCTAACAAAAAGAAATCGAAATGAGAGAATAAAAATGTAAAAAAATGTTCAACCTAACCTAACCTAAGAATAAAAATCTTTTGTTTATTGAAAACTTCTCATTTAATATATATATTTTTATGAAATCTAACAAAAAGGAATCGAAATGAGAGAATAAAAATGTAAAAAAATGTTCAACCTAACCTAACCTAAGAATAAAAATCTTTGTTTATTGAAAACTTCTCATTTAATATATATATTTTTATGAAATCTAACAAAAAGAAATCGAAATGAGAGAATAAAAATGTAAAAAAATGTTCAACCTAACCTAACCTTAGAATAAAAATCTTTTGTTTATTGAAAACTTCTCATTTAATATATATATTTTTATGAAATCTAACAAAAAGAAATCGAAATGAGAGAATAAAAATGTAAAAAAATGTTTAACCTAACCTAACCTAAGAATAAAAATCTTTTGTTTATTGAAAACTTCTCATTTAATATATATATTTTTATGAAATCTAACAAAAAGAAATCGAAATGAGAGAATAAAAATGTAAAAAAAATGTTCAACCTAACCTAACCTAAGAATAAAAATCTTTTGTTTATTGAAAACTTTTCAGTTTTCCCCGCTCGGATTCGGTTGTAACTGGTGTCGTGGTATACAACGCGCGGGAATGAGCGGGAAGGTGCGGGCGGTAAGTGGCGAAAACCGATTTTTTCAGTTTTCCCTGCTCGAATTCGGTTGAAACTGGTGTCGATCGTTCGGGCTCCGAGAGGCCCTCAAGGTGGTATACATCCCGCGGGAATGCGCGGGAAGGTGCGGGCGGTAAGTGGCAAAAACCGATTTTTTCAGTTTTCCCCGCTCGGATTCGGTTGAAACTGGTGTTGATCGTTCGGGCTCCGAGAGGCCCTCAAGGTGGTATACAACCCGCGGGAATGCGCGGGAAGGTGCGGGCGGTAAGTGGCGAAAACCGATTTTTTCAGTTTTCCCCGCTCGGATTCGGTTGAAACTGGTGTCGATCGTTCAGGCTCCGAGAGGCCTTAAAGATGGTATACAACCCGCGGGAATGCGCGGGAAAATGCGGGCGGTAAAAGGCGAAAACCGATTTTTTCAGTTTTCCCTGCTCGGATTCAGTTGAAACTGGTGTTGATCGTTCGGGCTCCGAGGGGCCTTCAAGGTGGTATACAAACCGCGGGAATTCGCGGTCATTTAATATATATATTTTTATGAAATCTAACAAAAATAAATCGAAATGAGAGAAAAAAATGTAAAAAATGTTCAACCCAACCTAACCTAAGAATAAAAATCTTTTGTTTATTGAAAACTTTTCAGTTTTCCCCGCTCGGATTCGGTTGAAACTGGTGTCGTGGTATACAACCCGCGGGAATGTGCGGGAAGGTGCGAAAGGTAAGTGGCGAAAACCGATTTTTTCAGTTTGCCCCGCTCGGGTTCGGTTGAAACTGGTGTCGATCGTTCGGGCTCCGAGGGGCCTTCAAAATGGTATACAACCCGCGGGAATGCGCGGGAAGGTGCGGGCGGTAAGTGGTGAAAACCGATTTTTTCAGTTTTCCCTGCTCGGATTCGGTTGAAACTGGTGTCGATCGTTCGGGCTCCGAGAGGCCTTTAAGATGGTATACAACCCGCGGGAATGCGCGGGAAGGTGCGGGCGGTAAAAGGCGAAAACCGATTTTTTCAGTTTTCCCTGCTGGGATTCAGTTGAAACTGGTGTTGATCGTTCGGGCTCCGAGGGGCCTTCAAGGTGGTATACAAACCGCGGGAATCTTCGGGAAGGTGCGGACAGTAAGTAACAAAAACCGATTTTATCAGTTTTCCCCGCTCGGATTCAGTTGAAACTGGTGTCGATCGTTCGGGCTCCGAGGGGTCTTCAAGGTGGTATACAACCCACGGGAATTCGCGCTCATTTAATATATATATTTTTATCAAATCTAACAAAAAGGAATCGAAATGAGAGAATAAAAATGTAAAAAAATGTTCAACCTAACCTAACCTAAGAAAAAAAATCTTTTGTTTATTGAAAACTTCTCATTTAATATATATATTTTTATGAAATCTAACAAAAAGAAATCGAAATGAGAGAATAAAAATGTAAAAAAATGTTCAACCTAACCTAACCTAAGAATAAAAGGGTCATAATCAGAAAAGTGGACATTTTCGAATTCGTAACGTAACTGATAAGTAACAACACTGATAATGTTTGTTACGAAACTGATGATATAAGGCATTATACACAACAAAGTGAGGATATTATACGAATAAAACTACTGTTGTTTTTATTTAATGAGACACAAATTAAAATTTTAAAGATTCAATCGTTGAATTAACAGATTATAAATGTAAGAAAACATAACAAAGTGACAATATTAACAATATAATAATGCTAGTTCGTAACGTAATAAACTTCTATTTCTAGTTAGAGATCACAAAGTTAATGATAAAATTAAATCCACTTTAAAATATATCAACATTTGAGTCGTTATCACGGGAATTAAGTTTAATTCTTTATAAGTGTTTATTCCGCATATCTTCATATTTAATAGGATTGGTCTTTTTAAGACGTTCTCTATATCTTTTATGTGTTTCAGCATTTGACATAGGAGCCATGACGCTTACTGAAAATAAAAAAATATTTATCAATAGATATTTAATAATATTTTATGTTTATTGTTTAGATCTTTAACAACGCTAGTACAGAACGTATTTGTTTTTAAATAAAAGCTTCACCCACTTGAACTACATATTTATTAATTCACTATCTCCAGAGAAAAAAATAGTAATTACAAAAACACAACTAATTTCAGGAAGAATAAAAAAATGTTTTTAACTAAATCGGTTAAGCCGTTTCTGAGATAAGCGTGCACAAACACATTAGACAAACAAGCAAACAGGCAAAAAACTTAAAAATTATTATTTTTGGTTACTTTACGTTATCAAAAGTCACCAATTATTTTTTTCATATGCCAGCAATTTTTTTTATATACATATCTTCCGATGGTAACGTAATTATGAACTAGGCTTCATATTTTCTCAGTTTCGTTACGTAACGAAATATAACGCAATTGAGAATAAAGTCTGAGAAATTCTAACCTTTTTAAATATTTGCTCATAAGCCACGTGTTGCATGTGCAAGCACTGAAGTTCTTTTTTGAGATTTTGTAAAAAGAAGCAAATAACATAAACAAGAAAACGAAATTATAGAATACTTACCAAAATAAAAGCCGTTTATAACCCTGAGATGTAATTTTACATATTCCCTCTAAAACATTTGAACCCCTCAACTGCTGCGAGAACACTACTTGTTGTAGCTACGATAGCATTGACTTATACAATAATGGTGCCACAATAAAAACTAATATTAAACACCATTCAAAATAATTGCATTCATAATTTAATTGTACGTTACTAGCCCTGAGTAACAAAAAAGACAATATTTTGGGACAAATTTACTTAATTCATATATATTATTTATTAAATAATATATCAATAAAAGTACTTTTGTTTAATATTTTGCATAAAGTAAAGTAATATAAACATATCTAAAATCAAATAAAACCATAAACATTCGTAACAAATCAATTTTTAAAAAGTAAAGTGATGAATGGGACACGAAAAATTGTATGGAAGCATTTTGAAAAGTTTTTTGCAACTAACAAAAATTACTATTAATAGCCATAATACATTTAAAATATTACAAAAATCTTTAAGTTAATAAGTAAATTTATCGTAAATGGCAAAATATTTAAATTATCTTTAAAATTGTATTTTTAAAACGCATTCAAAGTAGCGGGACAAGAAAAGACACAAAATGTACACTTTTTCTGATTATGACCCAAAAATCTTTTGTTTATTGAAAACTTTTCAGTTTTCCCCGCTCGGATTCGGTTGTAACTGGTGTCGTGGTATACAACCCGCGGGAATGCGCGGGAAGGTGCGGGCGGTAAGTGGCGAAAACCGATTTTTTCAGTTTTCCCCGCTCGGATTCGGTTGAAACTGGGGTCGATCGTTCAGGCTCCGAGGGGCCTTCAAGGTGGTATACAAACCGCGGGAATGCGCGGGAAGGTGCGGGCGGTAAGTGGCGAAAACCGATTTTTTCAGTTTTCCCCGCTCGGATTCAGTTGAAACTGGTGTCGATCGTTCAAGCTCCGATGGGCCTTCAAGGTGGTATACAACCCGCGGGAATGCGCGGGAAGGTGCGGGCGGTAAGTGGCGAAAACCGATTATTTCAGTTTTCCCCGCTCGGATTCAGTTGAAACTGGTGTCGATCGTTCGGGCTCCGAGGGTCCCTCAAGGTGGTATACAACTTGCGGGAATGCGCGGGAAGGTGCGGGCGGTAAGTGGCGAAAACCGATTTTTTCAGTTTTCCCCGCTCGGATTCGGTTGAAACTGGTGTCGATCGTTCGGGCTCCGAGGGGCCTTCAAGGTGGTATACAACCTGCAGAAATGCGCGGGAAGGTGCGGGCGGTAAGTGGCGAAAACCGATTTTTTCAATTTTCCCCGCTCGGATTCAGTTGAAACTGGTGTCGATCGTTCGGGCTCCGAGAGGCCCTCAAGGTGGTATACAACCCGCGGGAATGCGCGGGAAGGTGCGGGCGGTAAGTGGCGAAAACCGATTTTTTTAGTTTTCCCCGCTCGGATTCGGTTGAAACTGGTGTCGATCGTTCGGGCTCCGAGAGGCCTTAAAGATATTATAAAACCCGCGGGAATGCGCGGGAAGGTGCGGGCGGTAAAAGGCGAAAACCGATTTTTTCAGTTTTCCCTGCTCGGATTCAGTTGAAACAAGTGTTGATCGTTCGGGCTCCGAGGGGCCTTCAAGGTGGTATACAAACCGCGGGAATGCGCGGGAAGGTGCGGACAGTAAGTAACAAAAACCGATTTTTTCAGTTTTCCCCGCTCGGATTCAGTTGAAACTGGTGTCGATCGTTCGGGCTCCGAGGGGCCTTCAAGGTGGTATACAACCCGCGGGAATTCGCGCTCATTTAATATATATATTTTTATCAAATCTAACAAAAAGGAATCGAAATGAGAGAATAAAAATGTAAAAAAATGTTCAACCTAACCTAACCTAAGAAAAAAAATCTTTTGTTTATTGAAAACTTCTCATTTAATATATATATTTTTATGAAATCTAACAAAAAGAAATCGAAATGAGAGAATAAAAATGTAAAAAAATGTTCAACCTAACCTAACCTAAGAATAAAAATCTTTTGTTTATTGAAAACTTCTCATTTAATATATATATTTTTATGAAATCTAACAAAAAGGAATCGAAATGAGAGAATAAAAATGTAAAAAAATGTTCAACCTAACCTAACCTAAGAATAAAAATCTTTTGTTTATTGAAAACTTTTCAGTTTTCCCCGCTCGGATTCGGTTGTAACTGGTGTCGTGGTATACAACCCGCGGGAATGCGCGGGAAGGTGCGGGCGGTAAGTGGCGAAAACCGATTTTTTCAGTTTTCCCTGCTCGGATTCGGTTGAAACTGGTGTCGATCGTTCGGGCTCCGAGAGGCCCTCAAGGTGGTATACATCCCGCGGGAATGCGCGGGAAGGTGCGGGCGGTAAGTGGCAAAAACCGATTTTTTCAGTTTTCCCCGCTCGGATTCGGTTGAAACTGGTGTTGATCGTTCGGGCTCCGAGAGGCCCTCAAGGTGGTATACAACCCGCGGGAATGCGCGGGAAGGTGCGGGCGGTAAGTGGCGAAAACCGATTTTTTCAGTTTTCCCCGCTCGGATTCGGTTGAAACTGGTGTCGATCGTTCAGGCTCCGAGAGGCCTTAAAGATGGTATACAACCCGCGGGAATGCGCGGGAAAGTGCGGGCGGTAAAAGGCGAAAACCGATTTTTTCAGTTTTCCCTGCTCGGATTCAGTTGAAACTGGTGTTGATCGTTCGGGCTCCGAGGGGCCTTCAAGGTGGTATACAAACCGCGGGAATGCGCGGGAAGGTGCGGACGGTAAGTAACAAAAACCGATTTTTTCAGTTTTCCCCGCTCGGATTCAGTTGAAACTGGTGTCGATCGTTCGGGCTCCGAGGGGCCTTCAAGGTGGTATACAACCCGCGGGAATTCGCGCTCATTTAATATATATATTTTTATCAAATCTAACAAAAAGGAATCGAAATGAGAGAATAAAAATGTAAAAAAATGTTCAACCTAACCTAACCTAAGAAAAAAAATCTTTTGTTTATTGAAAACTTCTCATTTAATATATATATTTTTATGAAATCTAACAAAAAGAAATCGAAATGAGAGAATAAAAATGTAAAAAAATGTTCAACCTAACCTAACCTAAGAATAAAAATCTTTTGTTTATTGAAAACTTCTCATTTAATATATATATTTTTATGAAATCTAACAAAAAGGAATCGAAATGAGAGAATAAAAATGTAAAAAAATGTTCAACCTAACCTAACCTAAGAATAAAAATCTTTTATTTATTGAAAACTTCTCATTTAATATATATATTTTTATGAAATCTAACAAAACGAAATCGAAATAAGAGAATAAAAATGTAAAAAAATGTTCAACTGGTGTCGTGGTATACAACCCGCGGGAATGCGCGGGAAGGTGCGGGCGGTAAGTGGCGAAAACCGATTTTTTCAGTTTTCCCCGCTCGGATTCGGTTGAAACTGGGGTCGATCGTTCAGGCTCCGAGGGGCCTTCAAGGTGGTATACAAACCGCGGGAATGCGCGGGAAGGTGCGGGCGGTAAGTGGCGAAAACCGATTTTTTCAGTTTTCCCCGCTCGGATTCAGTTGAAACTGGTGTCGATCGTTCAAGCTCCGATGGGCCTTCAAGGTGGTATACAACCCGCGGGAATGCGCGGGAAGGTGCGGGCGGTAAGTGGCGAAAACCGATTTTTTCAGTTTTCCCCGCTCGGATTCAGTTGAAACTGGTGTCGATCGTTCGGGCTCCGAGGGTCCCTCAAGGTGGTATACAACTTGCGGGAATGCGCGGGAAGGTGCGGGCGGTAAAAGGCGAAAACCGATTTTTTCAGTTTTCCCTGCTCGGATTCAGTTGAAACAAGTGTTGATCGTTCGGGCTCCGAGGGGCCTTCAAGGTGGTATACAAACCGCGGGAATGCGCGGGAAGGTGCGGACAGTAAGTAACAAAAACCGATTTTTTCAGTTTTCCCCGCTCGGATTCAGTTGAAACTGGTGTCGATCGTTCGGGCTCCGAGGGGCCTTCAATGTGGTATACAACCCGCGGGAATTCGCGCTCATTTAATATATATATTTTTATCAAATCTAACAAAAAGGAATCGAAATGAGAGAATAAAAATGTAAAAAAATGTTCAACCTAACCTAACCTAAGAAAAAAAATCTTTTGTTTATTGAAAACTTCTCATTTAATATATATATTTTTATGAAATCTAACAAAAAGAAATCGAAATGAGAGAATAAAAATGTAAAAAAATGTTCAACCTAACCTAACCTAAGAATAAAAATCTTTTGTTTATTGAAAACTTCTCATTTAATATATATATTTTTATGAAATCTAACAAAAAGGAATCGAAATGAGAGAATAAAAATGTAAAAAAATGTTCAACCTAACCTAACCTAAGAATAAAAATCTTTTGTTTATTGAAAACTTTTCAGTTTTCCCCGCTCGGATTCGGTTGTAACTGGTGTCGTGGTATACAACCCGCGGGAATGCGCGGGAAGGTGCGGGCGGTAAGTGGCGAAAACCGATTTTTTCAGTTTGCCCCGCTCGGGTTCGGTTGAAACTGGTGTCGATCGTTCGGGCTCCGAGGGGCCTTCAAAATGGTATACAACCCGCGGGAATGCGCGGGAAGGTGCGGGCGGTAAGTGGCGAAAACCGATTTTTTCAATTTTCCCCGCTCGGATTCAGTTGAAACTGGTGTCGATCGTTCGGGCTCCGAGGGTCCCTCAAGGTGGTATACAACTTGCGGGAATGCGCGGGAAGGTGCGGGCGGTAAGTGGCGAAAACCGATTTTTTCAGTTTTCCCTGCTCGGATTCAGTTGAAACTGGTGTTGATCGTTCGGGCTCCGAGGGGCCTTCAAGGTGGTATACAAACCGCGGGAATGCGCGGGAAGGTGCGGACAGTAAGTAACAAAAACCGATTTTTTCAGTTTTCCCCGCTCGGATTCAGTTGAAACTGGTGTCGATCATTCGGGCTCCGAGGGGCCTTCAAGGTGGTATACAACCCGCGGGAATTCGCGCTCATTTAATATATATATTTTTATCAAATCTAACAAAAAGGAATCGAAATGAGAGAACAAAAATGTAAAAAAATGTTCAACCTAACCTAACCTAAGAATAAAAATCTTTTGTTTATTGAAAACTTCTCATTTAATATATATATTTTTATGAAATCTAACAAAAAGAAATCGAAATGAGAGAATAAAAATGTAAAAAAATGTTCAACCTAACCTAACCTAAGAATAAAAATCTTTTGTTTATTGAAAACTTCTCATTTAATATATATATTATTATGAAATCTAACAAAAAGGAATCGAAATGAGAGAATAAAAATGTAAAAAAATGTTCAACCTAACCTAACCTAAGAATAAAAATCTTTTATTTAATGAAAACTTCTCATTTAATATATATATTTTTATGAAATCTAACAAAAAGAAATCGAAATGAGAGAATAAAAATGTAAAAAAATGTTCAACCTAACCTAACCTAAGAATAAAAATCTTTTGTTTATTAAAAACTTTTCAGTTTTCCCCGCTCGGATTCGGTTGTAACTGGTGTCGTGGTATACAACCCGCGGGAATGCGCGGGAAGGTGCGGGCGGTAAGTGGCGAAAACCGATTTTTTCAGTTTTCCCGCTCGGATTTGGTTGAAACTGGTGTCGATCGTTCAGGCTCCGAGGGGCCTTCAAGGTGGTATACAAACTGCGGGAATGCGCGGAAAGGTGCGGGCGGTAAGTGGCGAAAACCGATTTTTTCAGTTTTCCCCGCTCGGATTCAGTTGAAACTGGTGTCGATCGTTCAAGCTCCGATGGGCCTTCAAGGTGGTATACAACCCGCGGGAATGCGCGGGAAGGTGCGGGCGGTAAGTGGCGAAAACCGATTTTTTCAGTTTTCCCCGCTCGGATTCAGTTGAAACTGGTGTCGATCGTTCGGGCTCCGAGGGGCCTTCAAGGTGGTATAAAACTTGCGGGAATGCGCGGGAAGGTGCGGGCGGTAAGTGGCGAAAACCGATTTTTTCAGTTTTCCCCGCTCGGATTCGGTTGAAACTGGTGTCGATCGTTCGGGCTCCGAGGGGCCTTCAAGGTGGTATACAACCCGCGGGTATGCGCGGGAAGGTGCGGGCGGTAAGTGGCGAAAACCGATTTTTTCAATTTTCCCCGCTCGGATTCAGTTGAAACTGGTGTCGATCGTTCGGGCTCCGAGGGGCCTTCAAGGTGGTATACAAACCGCGGGAATGCGCGGGAAGGTGCGGACGGTAAGTAACAAAAACCGATTTTTTCAGTTTTCCCCGCTCGGATTCAGTTGAAACTGGTGTCGATCGTTCGGGCTCCGAGGGGCCTTCAAGGTGGTATACAACCCGCGGGAATTCGCGCTCATTTAATATATATATTTTAATGAAATCTAACAAAAAGAAATCGAAATGAGAGAATAAAAATGTAAAAAAATGTTCAACCTAACCTAACCTAAGAATAAAAATCTTTTGTTTATTGAAAACTTTTCAGTTTTCCCCGCTCGGATTCGGTTGTAACTGGTGTCGTGGTATACAACCCGCGGGAATGCGCGGGAAGGTGCGGGCGGTAAGTGGCGAAAACAGATTTTTTCAGTTTTCCCGCTCGGATTTGGTTAAAACTGGTGTCGATCGTTCAGGCTCCGAGGGGCCTTCAAGGTGGTATACAAACTGCGGAAATGCGCGGAAAGGTGCGGGCGGTAAGTGGCGAAAACCGATTTTTTCAGTTTTCCCCGCTCGGATTCAGTTGAAACTGGTGTCGATCGTTCAAGCTCCGATGGGCCTTCAAGGTGGTATACAACCCGCGGGAATGCGCGGGAAGGTACGGGCGGTAAGTGGCGAAAACCGATTTTTTCAGTTTGCCCCGCTCGGATTCAGTTGAAACTGGTGTCGATCGTTCGGGCTCCAAGGGGCCTTCAAGGTGGTATAAAACTTGCGGGAATGCGCGGGAAGGTGCGGGCGGTAAGTGGCGAAAACCGATTTTTTCAGTTTTCCCCGCTCGGATTCGGTTGAAACTGGTGTCGATCGTTCGGGCTCCGAGGGGCCTTCAAGGTGGTATACAACCCGCGGGTATGCGCGGGAAGGTGCGGGCGGTAAGTGGCGAAAACCGATTTTTTCAATTTTCCCCGCTCGGATTCAGTTGAAACTGGTGTCGATCGTTCGGGCTCCGAGGGGCCTTCAAAGTAGTATACAAACCGCGGGAATGCGCGGGAAGGTGCGGACGGTAAGTAACAAAAACCGATTTTTTCAGTTTCCCCGCTCGGATTCAGTTGAAACTGGTGTCGATCGTTCGGGCTCCGAGGGGCCTTCAAGGTGGTATACAAACCGCGGGAATGCGCGGGAAGGTGCGGACGGTAAGTAACAAAAACCGATTTTTTCAGTTTTCCCCGCTCGGATTCAGTTGAAACTGGTGTTGATCGTTCGGGCTCCGAGGGGCCTTCAAGGTGGTATACAACCCGCGGGAATTCGCGCTCATTTAATATATATATTTTTATGAAATCTAACAAAAAGGAATCGAAATGAGAGAATAAAAATGTAAAAAATGTTCAACCTAACCTAACCTAAGAATAAAAATCTTTGTTTATTGAAAACTTCTCATTTAATATATATATTTTTATGAAATCTAACAAAAAGGAATCAAAATGAGAGAATAAAAATGTAAAAAAATGTTCAACCTCACCTAACCTAAGAATAAAAATCTTTTGTTTATTGAAAACTTCTCATTTAATATATATATTTTTATGAAATCTAACAAAAAGGAATCGAAATGAGAGAATAAAAATATAAAAAAATGTTCAACCTAACCTAACCTAAGAATAAAAATCTTTGTTTATTGAAAACTTCTCATTTAATATATATATTTTTATGAAATCTAACAAAAAGAAATCGAAATGAGAGAATAAAAATGTAAAAAAATGTTCAACCTAACCTAACCTTAGAATAAAAATCTTTTGTTTATTGAAAACTTCTCATTTAATATATATATTTTTATGAAATCTAACAAAAAGGAATCGAAATGAGAGAATAAAAATGTAAAAAAATGTTCAACCTAACCTAACCTAAGAATAAAAATCTTTTGTTTATTGAAAACTTCTCATTTAATATATATATTTTTATGAAATCTAACAAAAAGGAATCGAAATGAGAGAATAAAAATGTAAAAAAATGTTCAACCTAACCTAACCTAAGAATAAAAATCTTTGTTTATTGAAAACTTCTCATTTAATATATATATTTTTATGAAATTTAACAAAAAGAAATCGAAATGAGAGAATAAAAATGTAAAAAAATGTTCAACCTAACCTAACCTTAGAATAAAAATCTTTTCTTAATTTGAAGGTGCGGGCGGTAAGTGGCGAAAACCGATTTTTTCAATTTTCCCCGCTCGGATTCAGTTGAAACTGGTGTCGATCGTTCGGGCTCCGAGGGGCCTTCAAGGTGGTATACAAACCGCGGGAATGCGCGGGAAGGTGCGGACGGTAAGTAACAAAAACCGATTTTTTCAGTTTTCCCCGCTCGGATTCAGTTGAAACTGGTGTCGATCGTTCGGGCTCCGAGGGGCCTTCAAGGTGGTATACAACCCGCGGGAATTCGCGCTCATTTAATATATATATTTTTATGAAATCTAACAAAAAGAAATCGAAATGAGAGAATAAAAATGTAAAAAAATGTTCGACCTAACCTAACCTAAGAATAAAAATCTTTTGTTTATTGAAAACTTTTCAGTTTTCCCCGCTCGGATTCGGTTGTAACTGGTGTCGTGGTATACAACCCGCGGGAATGCGCGGGAAGGTGCGGGCGGTAAGTGGCGAAAACCGATTTTTTCAGTTTTCCCGCTCGGATTTGGTTGAAACTGGTGTCGATCGTTCAGGCTCCGAGGGGCCTTCAAGGTGGTATACAAACTGCGGGAATGCGCGGAAAGGTGCGGGCGGTAAGTGGCGAAAACCGATTTTTTCAGTTTTCCCCGCTCGGATTCAGTTGAAACTGGTGTCGATCGTTCAAGCTCCGATGGGCCTTCAAGGTGGTATACAACCCGCGGGAATGCGCGGGAAGGTGCGGGCGGTAAGTGGCGAAAACCGATTTTTTCAGTTTTCCCCGCTCGGATTCAGTTGAAACTGGTGTCGATCGTTCGGGCTCCGAGGGGCCTTCAAGGTGGTATAAAACTTGCGGGAATGCGCGGGAAGGTGCGGGCGGTAAGTGGCGAAAACCGATTTTTTCAGTTTTCCCCGCTCGGATTCGGTTGAAACTGGTGTCGATCGTTCGGGCTCCGAGGGGCCTTCAAGGTGGTATACAACCCGCGGGTATGCGCGGGAAGGTGCGGGCGGTAAGTGGCGAAAACCGATTTTTTCAATTTTCCCCGCTCGGATTCAGTTGAAACTGGTGTCGATCGTTCGGGCTCCGAGGGGCCTTCAAGGTGGTATACAAACCGCGGGAATGCGCGGGAAGGTGCGGACGGTAAGTAACAAAAACCGATTTTTTCAGTTTTCCCCGCTCGGATTCAGTTGAAACTGGTGTCGATCGTTCGGGCTCCGAGGGGCCTTCAAGGTGGTATACAAACCGCGGGAATGCGCGGGAAGGTGCGGACGGTAAGTAACAAAAACCGATTTTTTCAGTTTTCCCCGCTCGGATTCAGTTGAAACTGGTGTCGATCGTTCGGGCTCCGAGGGGCCTTCAAGGTGGTATACAACCCGCGGGAATTCGCGCTCATTTAATATATATATTTTTATGAAATCTAACAAAAAGGAATCGAAATGAGAGAATAAAAATGTAAAAAATGTTCAACCTAACCTAACCTAAGAATAAAAATCTTTGTTTATTGAAAACTTCTCATTTAATATATATATTTTTATGAAATCTAACAAAAAGGAATCAAAATGAGAGAATAAAAATGTAAAAAAATGTTCAACCTCACCTAACCTAAGAATAAAAATCTTTTGTTTATTGAAAACTTCTCATTTAATATATATATTTTTATGAAATCTAACAAAAAGGAATCGAAATGAGAGAATAAAAATATAAAAAAATGTTCAACCTAACCTAACCTAAGAATAAAAATCTTTGTTTATTGAAAACTTCTCATTTAATATATATATTTTTATGAAATCTAACAAAAAGAAATCGAAATGAGAGAATAAAAATGTAAAAAAATGTTCAACCTAACCTAACCTTAGAATAAAAATCTTTTGTTTATTGAAAACTTCTCATTTAATATATATATTTTTATGAAATCTAACAAAAAGGAATCGAAATGAGAGAATAAAAATGTAAAAAAATGTTCAACCTAACCTAACCTAAGAATAAAAATCTTTTGTTTATTGAAAACTTCTCATTTAATATATATATTTTTATGAAATCTAACAAAAAGGAATCGAAATGAGAGAATAAAAATGTAAAAAAATGTTCAACCTAACCTAACCTAAGAATAAAAATCTTTGTTTATTGAAAACTTCTCATTTAATATATATATTTTTATGAAATTTAACAAAAAGAAATCGAAATGAGAGAATAAAAATGTAAAAAAATGTTCAACCTAACCTAACCTTAGAATAAAAATCTTTTGTTTATTGAAAACTTCTCATTTAATATATATATTTTTATGAAATCTAACAAAAAGAAATCGAAATGAGAGAATAAAAATGTAAAAAAATGTTCGACCTAACCTAACCTAAGAATAAAAATCTTTTGTTTATTGAAAACTTTTCAGTTTTCCCCGCTCGGATTCGGTTGTAACTGGTGTCGTGGTATACAACCCGCGGGAATGCGCGGGAAGGTGCGGGCGGTAAGTGGCGAAAACCGATTTTTTCAGTTTTCCCGCTCGGATTTGGTTGAAACTGGTGTCGATCGTTCAGGCTCCGAGGGGCCTTCAAGGTGGTATACAAACTGCGGGAATGCGCGGAAAGGTGCGGGCGGTAAGTGGCGAAAACCGATTTTTTCAGTTTTCCCCGCTCGGATTCAGTTGAAACTGGTGTCGATCGTTCAAGCTCCGATGGGCCTTCAAGGTGGTATACAACCCGCGGGAATGCGCGGGAAGGTGCGGGCGGTAAGTGGCGAAAACCGATTTTTTCAGTTTTCCCCGCTCGGATTCAGTTGAAACTGGTGTCGATCGTTCGGGCTCCGAGGGGCCTTCAAGGTGGTATAAAACTTGCGGGAATGCGCGGGAAGGTGCGGGCGGTAAGTGGCGAAAACCGATTTTTTCAGTTTTCCCCGCTCGGATTCGGTTGAAACTGGTGTCGATCGTTCGGGCTCCGAGGGGCCTTCAAGGTGGTATACAACCCGCGGGTATGCGCGGGAAGGTGCGGGCGGTAAGTGGCGAAAACCGATTTTTTCAATTTTCCCCGCTCGGATTCAGTTGAAACTGGTGTCGATCGTTCGGGCTCCGAGGGGCCTTCAAGGTGGTATACAAACCGCGGAAATGCGCGGGAAGGTGCGGACGGTAAGTAACAAAAACCGATTTTTTCAGTTTTCCCCGCTCGGATTCAGTTGAAACTGGTGTCGATCGTTCGGGCTCCGAGGGGCCTTCAAGGTGGTATACAAACCGCGGGAATGCGCGGGAAGGTGCGGACGGTAAGTAACAAAAACCGATTTTTTCAGTTTTCCCCGCTCGGATTCAGTTGAAACTGGTGTCGATCGTTCGGGCTCCGAGGGGCCTTCAAGGTGGTATACAACCCGCGGGAATTCGCGCTCATTTAATATATATATTTTTATGAAATCTAACAAAAAGGAATCGAAATGAGAGAATAAAAATGTAAAAAATGTTCAACCTAACCTAACCTAAGAATAAAAATCTTTGTTTATTGAAAACTTCTCATTTAATATATATATTTTTATGAAATCTAACAAAAAGGAATCAAAATGAGAGAATAAAAATGTAAAAAAATGTTCAACCTCACCTAACCTAAGAATAAAAATCTTTTGTTTATTGAAAACTTCTCATTTAATATATATATTTTTATGAAATCTAACAAAAAGGAATCGAAATGAGAGAATAAAAATATAAAAAAATGTTCAACCTAACCTAACCTAAGAATAAAAATCTTTGTTTATTGAAAACTTCTCATTTAATATATATATTTTTATGAAATCTAACAAAAAGAAATCGAAATGAGAGAATAAAAATGTAAAAAAATGTTCAACCTAACCTAACCTTAGAATAAAAATCTTTTGTTTATTGAAAACTTCTCATTTAATATATATATTTTTATGAAATCTAACAAAAAGGAATCGAAATGAGAGAATAAAAATGTAAAAAAATGTTCAACCTAACCTAACCTAAGAATAAAAATCTTTTGTTTATTGAAAACTTCTCATTTAATATATATATTTTTATGAAATCTAACAAAAAGGAATCGAAATGAGAGAATAAAAATGTAAAAAAATGTTCAACCTAACCTAACCTAAGAATAAAAATCTTTGTTTATTGAAAACTTCTCATTTAATATATATATTTTTATGAAATTTAACAAAAAGAAATCGAAATGAGAGAATAAAAATGTAAAAAAATGTTCAACCTAACCTAACCTTAGAATAAAAATCTTTTGTTTATTGAAAACTTCTCATTTAATATATATATTTTTATGAAATCTAACAAAAAGAAATCGAAATGAGAGAATAAAAATGTAAAAAAAATGTTCAACCTAACCTAACCTAAGAATAAAAATCTTTTGTTTATTGAAAACTTTTCAGTTTTCCCCGCTCGGATTCGGTTGTAACTGGTGTCGTGGTATACAACCCGCGGGAATGCGCGGGAAGGTACGGGCGGTAAGTGGCGAAAACCGATTTTTTCAGTTTTCCCTGCTCGGATTCGGTTGAAACTGGTGTCGATCGTTCGGGCTCCGAGAGGCCCTCAAGGTGGTATACATCCCGCGTGAATGCGCGGGAAGGTGCGGGCGGTAAGTGGCAAAAACCGATTTTTTCAGTTTTCCCTGCTCGGATTCGGTTGAAACTGGTGTCGATCGTTTGGGCTCCGAGAGGCCTTTAAGATGGTATACAACCCGCGGGAATGCGCGGGAAGGTGCGGGCGGTAAGTGGCGAAAACCGATTTTTTCAATTTTCCCCGCTCGGATTCAGTTGAAACTGGTGTCGATCGTTCGGGCTCCGAGGGTCCCTCAAGGTGGTATACAACTTGCGGGAATGCGCGGGAAGGTGCGGGCGGTAAGTGGCGAAAACCGATTTTTTCAGTTTTCCCTGCTCGGATTCAGTTGAAACTGGTGTTGATCGTTCGGGCTCCGAGGGGCCTTCAAGGTGGTATACAAACCGCGGGAATGCGCGGGAAGGTGCGGACAGTAAGTAACAAAAACCGATTTTTTCAGTTTTCCCCGCTCGGATTCAGTTGAAACTGGTGTCGATCATTCGGGCTCCGAGGGGCCTTCAAGGTGGTATACAACCCGCGGGAATTCGCGCTCATTTAATATATATATTTTTATCAAATCTAACAAAAAGGAATCGAAATGAGAGAACAAAAATGTAAAAAAATGTTCAACCTAACCTAACCTAAGAATAAAAATCTTTTGTTTATTGAAAACTTCTCATTTAATATATATATTTTTATGAAATCTAACAAAAAGAAATCGAAATGAGAGAATAAAAATGTAAAAAAATGTTCAACCTAACCTAACCTAAGAATAAAAATCTTTTGTTTATTGAAAACTTCTCATTTAATATATATATTATTATGAAATCTAACAAAAAGGAATCGAAATGAGAGAATAAAAATGTAAAAAAATGTTCAACCTAACCTAACCTAAGAATAAAAATCTTTTATTTAATGAAAACTTCTCATTTAATATATATATTTTTATGAAATCTAACAAAAAGAAATCGAAATGAGAGAATAAAAATGTAAAAAAATGTTCAACCTAACCTAACCTAAGAATAAAAATCTTTTGTTTATTAAAAACTTTTCAGTTTTCCCCGCTCGGATTCGGTTGTAACTGGTGTCGTGGTATACAACCCGCGGGAATGCGCGGGAAGGTGCGGGCGGTAAGTGGCGAAAACCGATTTTTTCAGTTTTCCCGCTCGGATTTGGTTGAAACTGGTGTCGATCGTTCAGGCTCCGAGGGGCCTTCAAGGTGGTATACAAACTGCGGGAATGCGCGGAAAGGTGCGGGCGGTAAGTGGCGAAAACCGATTTTTTCAGTTTTCCCCGCTCGGATTCAGTTGAAACTGGTGTCGATCGTTCAAGCTCCGATGGGCCTTCAAGGTGGTATACAACCCGCGGGAATGCGCGGGAAGGTGCGGGCGGTAAGTGGCGAAAACCGATTTTTTCAGTTTTCCCCGCTCGGATTCAGTTGAAACTGGTGTCGATCGTTCGGGCTCCGAGGGGCCTTCAAGGTGGTATAAAACTTGCGGGAATGCGCGGGAAGGTGCGGGCGGTAAGTGGCGAAAACCGATTTTTTCAGTTTTCCCCGCTCGGATTCGGTTGAAACTGGTGTCGATCGTTCGGGCTCCGAGGGGCCTTCAAGGTGGTATACAACCCGCGGGTATGCGCGGGAAGGTGCGGGCGGTAAGTGGCGAAAACCGATTTTTTCAATTTTCCCCGCTCGGATTCAGTTGAAACTGGTGTCGATCGTTCGGGCTCCGAGGGGCCTTCAAGGTGGTATACAAACCGCGGGAATGCGCGGGAAGGTGCGGACGGTAAGTAACAAAAACCGATTTTTTCAGTTTTCCCCGCTCGGATTCAGTTGAAACTGGTTTCGATCGTTCGGGCTCCGAGGGGCCTTCAAGGTGGTATACAACCCGCGGGAATTCGCGCTCATTTAATATATATATTTTAATGAAATCTAACAAAAAGAAATCGAAATGAGAGAATAAAAATGTAAAAAAATGTTCAACCTAACCTAACCTAAGAATAAAAATCTTTTGTTTATTGAAAACTTTTCAGTTTTCCCCGCTCGGATTCGGTTGTAACTGGTGTCGTGGTATACAACCCGCGGGAATGCGCGGGAAGGTGCGGGCGGTAAGTGGCGAAAACAGATTTTTTCAGTTTTCCCGCTCGGATTTGGTTAAAACTGGTGTCGATCGTTCAGGCTCCGAGGGGCCTTCAAGGTGGTATACAAACTGCGGAAATGCGCGGAAAGGTGCGGGCGGTAAGTGGCGAAAACCGATTTTTTCAGTTTTCCCCGCTCGGATTCAGTTGAAACTGGTGTCGATCGTTCAAGCTCCGATGGGCCTTCAAGGTGGTATACAACCCGCGGGAATGCGCGGGAAGGTACGGGCGGTAAGTGGCGAAAACCGATTTTTTCAGTTTTCCCCGCTCGGATTCAGTTGAAACTGGTGTCGATCGTTCGGGCTCCAAGGGGCCTTCAAGGTGGTATAAAACTTGCGGGAATGCGCGGGAAGGTGCGGGCGGTAAGTGGCGAAAACCGATTTTTTCAGTTTTCCCCGCTCGGATTCGGTTGAAACTGGTGTCGATCGTTCGGGCTCCGAGGGGCCTTCAAGGTGGTATACAACCCGCGGGTATGCGCGGGAAGGTGCGGGCGGTAAGTGGCGAAAACCGATTTTTTCAATTTTCCCCGCTCGGATTCAGTTGAAACTGGTGTCGATCGTTCGGGCTCCGAGGGGCCTTCAAAGTAGTATACAAACCGCGGGAATGCGCGGGAAGGTGCGGACGGTAAGTAACAAAAACCGATTTTTTCAGTTTTCCCCGCTCGGATTCAGTTGAAACTGGTGTCGATCGTTCGGGCTCCGAGGGGCCTTCAAGGTGGTATACAAACCGCGGGAATGCGCGGGAAGGTGCGGACGGTAAGTAACAAAAACCGATTTTTTCAGTTTTCCCCGCTCGGATTCAGTTGAAACTGGTGTCGATCGTTCGGGCTCCGAGGGGCCTTCAAGGTGGTATACAACCCGCGGGAATTCACGCTCATTTAATATATATATTTTTATGAAATCTAACAAAAAGGAATCGAAATGAGAGAATAAAAATGTAAAAAATGTTCAACCTAACCTAACCTAAGAATAAAAATCTTTGTTTATTGAAAACTTCTCATTTAATATATATATTTTTATGAAATCTAACAAAAAGGAATCGAAATGAGAGAATAAAAATATAAAAAAATGTTCAACCTAACCTAACCTAAGAATAAAAATCTTTGTTTATTGAAAACTTCTCATTTAATATATATATTTTTATGAAATCTAACAAAAAGAAATCGAAATGAGAGAATAAAAATGTAAAAAAATGTTCAACCTAACCTAACCTTAGAATAAAAATCTTTTGTTTATTGAAAACTTCTCATTTAATATATATATTTTTATGAAATCTAACAAAAAGGAATCGAAATGAGAGAATAAAAATGTAAAAAAATGTTCAACCTAACCTAACCTAAGAATAAAAATCTTTTGTTTATTGAAAACTTCTCATTTAATATATATATTTTTATGAAATCTAACAAAAAGGAATCGAAATGAGAGAATAAAAATGTAAAAAAATGTTCAACCTAACCTAACCTAAGAATAAAAATCTTTGTTTATTGAAAACTTCTCATTTAATATATATATTTTTATGAAATTTAACAAAAAGAAATCGAAATGAGAGAATAAAAATGTAAAAAAATGTTCAACCTAACCTAACCTTAGAATAAAAATCTTTTGTTAATTTGAAGGTGCGGGCGGTAAGTGGCGAAAACCGATTTTTTCAATTTTCCCCGCTCGGATTCAGTTGAAACTGGTGTCGATCGTTCGGGCTCCGAGGGGCCTTCAAGGTGGTATACAAACCGCGGGAATGCGCGGGAAGGTGCGGACGGTAAGTAACAAAAACCGATTTTTTCAGTTTTCCCCGCTCGGATTCAGTTGAAACTGGTGTCGATCGTTCGGGCTCCGAGGGGCCTTCAAGGTGGTATACAACCCGCGGGAATTCGCGCTCATTTAATATATATATTTTTATGAAATCTAACAAAAAGAAATCGAAATGAGAGAATAAAAATGTAAAAAAATGTTCGACCTAACCTAACCTAAGAATAAAAATCTTTTGTTTATTGAAAACTTTTTAGTTTTCCCCGCTCGGATTCGGTTGTAACTGGTGTCGTGGTATACAACCCGCGGGAATGCGCGGGAAGGTGCGGGCGGTAAGTGGCGAAAACCGATTTTTTCAGTTTTCCCGCTCGGATTTGGTTGAAACTGGTGTCGATCGTTCAGGCTCCGAGGGGCCTTCAAGGTGGTATACAAACTGCGGGAATGCGCGGAAAGGTGCGGGCGGTAAGTGGCGAAAACCGATTTTTTCAGTTTTCCCCGCTCGGATTCAGTTGAAACTGGTGTCGATCGTTCAAGCTCCGATGGGCCTTCAAGGTGGTATACAACCCGCGGGAATGCGCGGGAAGGTGCGGGCGGTAAGTGGCGAAAACCGATTTTTTCAGTTTTCCCCGCTCGGATTCAGTTGAAACTGGTGTCGATCGTTCGGGCTCCGAGGGGCCTTCAAGGTGGTATAAAACTTGCGGGAATGCGCGGGAAGGTGCGGGCGGTAAGTGGCGAAAACCGATTTTTTCAGTTTTCCCCGCTCGGATTCGGTTGAAACTGGTGTCGATCGTTCGGGCTCCGAGGGGCCTTCAAGGTGGTATACAACCCGCGGGTATGCGCGGGAAGGTGCGGGCGGTAAGTGGCGAAAACCGATTTTTTCAATTTTCCCCGCTCGGATTCAGTTGAAACTGGTGTCGATCGTTCGGGCTCCGAGGGGCCTTCAAGGTGGTATACAAACCGCGGGAATGCGCGGGAAGGTGCGGACGGTAAGTAACAAAAACCGATTTTTTCAGTTTTCCCCGCTCGGATTCAGTTGAAACTGGTGTCGATCGTTCGGGCTCCGAGGGGCCTTCAAGGTGGTATACAAACCGCGGGAATGCGCGGGAAGGTGCGGACGGTAAGTAACAAAAACCGATTTTTTCAGTTTTCCCCGCTCGGATTCAGTTGAAACTGGTGTCGATCGTTCGGGCTCCGAGGGGCCTTCAAGGTGGTATACAACCCGCGGGAATTCGCGCTCATTTAATATATATATTTTTATGAAATCTAACAAAAAGGAATCGAAATGAGAGAATAAAAATGTAAAAAATGTTCAACCTAACCTAACCTAAGAATAAAAATCTTTGTTTATTGAAAACTTCTCATTTAATATATATATTTTTATGAAATCTAACAAAAAGGAATCAAAATGAGAGAATAAAAATGTAAAAAAATGTTCAACCTCACCTAACCTAAGAATAAAAATCTTTTGTTTATTGAAAACTTCTCATTTAATATATATATTTTTATGAAATCTAACAAAAAGGAATCGAAATGAGAGAATAAAAATATAAAAAAATGTTCAACCTAACCTAACCTAAGAATAAAAATCTTTGTTTATTGAAAACTTCTCATTTAATATATATATTTTTATGAAATCTAACAAAAAGAAATCGAAATGAGAGAATAAAAATGTAAAAAAATGTTCAACCTAACCTAACCTTAGAATAAAAATCTTTTGTTTATTGAAAACTTCTCATTTAATATATATATTTTTATGAAATCTAACAAAAAGGAATCGAAATGAGAGAATAAAAATGTAAAAAAATGTTCAACCTAACCTAACCTAAGAATAAAAATCTTTTGTTTATTGAAAACTTCTCATTTAATATATATATTTTTATGAAATCTAACAAAAAGGAATCGAAATGAGAGAATAAAAATGTAAAAAAATGTTCAACCTAACCTAACCTAAGAATAAAAATCTTTGTTTATTGAAAACTTCTCATTTAATATATATATTTTTATGAAATTTAACAAAAAGAAATCGAAATGAGAGAATAAAAATGTAAAAAAATGTTCAACCTAACCTAACCTTAGAATAAAAATCTTTTGTTTATTGAAAACTTCTCATTTAATATATATATTTTTATGAAATCTAACAAAAAGAAATCGAAATGAGAGAATAAAAATGTAAAAAAAATGTTCAACCTAACCTAACCTAAGAATAAAAATCTTTTGTTTATTGAAAACTTTTCAGTTTTCCCCGCTCGGATTCGGTTGTAACTGGTGTCGTGGTATACAACGCGCGGGAATGAGCGGGAAGGTGCGGGCGGTAAGTGGCGAAAACCGATTTTTTCAGTTTTCCCCGCTCGGATTCGGTTGAAACTGGTGTCGATCGTTCGGGCTCCGAGAGGCCTTAAAGATGGTATACAACCCGCGGGAATGCGCGGGAAGGTGCGGGCGGTAAAAGGCGAAAACCAATTTTTTCAGTTTTCCCTGCTCGGATTCAGTTGAAACTTGTGTTGATCGTTCGGGCTCCGAGGGGCCTTCAAGGTGGTATACAAACCGCGGGAATGCGCGGGAAGGTGCGGACGGTAAGTAACAAAAACCGATTTTTTCAGTTTTCCCCGCTCGGATTCAGTTGAAACTGGTGTCGATCGTTCGGGCTCCGAGGGGCCTTCAAGGTGGTATACAACCCGCGGGAATTCGCGCTCATTTAATATATATATTTTTATGAAATCTAACAAAAAGAAATCGAAATGAGAGAATAAAAATGTAAAAAAATGTTCGACCTAACCTAACCTAAGAATAAAAATCTTTTGTTTATTGAAAACTTTTCAGTTTTCCCCGCTCGGATTCGGTTGTAACTGGTGTCGTGGTATACAACCCGCGGGAATGCGCGGGAAGGTGCGGGCGGTAAGTGGCGAAAACCGATTTTTTCAGTTTTCCCGCTCGGATTTGGTTGAAACTGGTGTCGATCGTTCAGGCTCCGAGGGGCCTTCAAGGTGGTATACAAACTGCGGGAATGCGCGGAAAGGTGCGGGCGGTAAGTGGCGAAAACCGATTTTTTCAGTTTTCCCCGCTCGGATTCAGTTGAAACTGGTGTCGATCGTTCAAGCTCCGATGGGCCTTCAAGGTGGTATACAACCCGCGGGAATGCGCGGGAAGGTGCGGGCGGTAAGTGGCGAAAACCGATTTTTTCAGTTTTCCCCGCTCGGATTCAGTTGAAACTGGTGTCGATCGTTCGGGCTCCGAGGGGCCTTCAAGGTGGTATAAAACTTGCGGGAATGCGCGGGAAGGTGCGGGCGGTAAGTGGCGAAAACCGATTTTTTCAGTTTTCCCCGCTCGGATTCGGTTGAAACTGGTGTCGATCGTTCGGGCTCCGAGGGGCCTTCAAGGTGGTATACAACCCGCGGGTATGCGCGGGAAGGTGCGGGCGGTAAGTGGCGAAAACCGATTTTTTAAATTTTCCCCGCTCGGATTCAGTTGAAACTGGTGTCGATCGTTCGGGCTCCGAGGGGCCTTCAAGGTGGTATACAAACCGCGGAAATGCGCGGGAAGGTGCGGACGGTAAGTAACAAAAACCGATTTTTTCAGTTTTCCCCGCTCGGATTCAGTTGAAACTGGTGTCGATCGTTCGGGCTCCGAGGGGCCTTCAAGGTGGTATACAAACCGCGGGAATGCGCGGGAAGGTGCGGACGGTAAGTAACAAAAACCGATTTTTTCAGTTTTCCCCGCTCGGATTCAGTTGAAACTGGTGTCGATCGTTCGGGCTCCGAGGGGCCTTCAAGGTGGTATACAACCCGCGGGAATTCGCGCTCATTTAATATATATATTTTTATGAAATCTAACAAAAAGGAATCGAAATGAGAGAATAAAAATGTAAAAAATGTTCAACCTAACCTAACCTAAGAATAAAAATCTTTGTTTATTGAAAACTTCTCATTTAATATATATATTTTTATGAAATCTAACAAAAAGGAATCAAAATGAGAGAATAAAAATGTAAAAAAATGTTCAACCTCACCTAACCTAAGAATAAAAATCTTTTGTTTATTGAAAACTTCTCATTTAATATATATATTTTTATGAAATCTAACAAAAAGGAATCGAAATGAGAGAATAAAAATATAAAAAAATGTTCAACCTAACCTAACCTAAGAATAAAAATCTTTGTTTATTGAAAACTTCTCATTTAATATATATATTTTTATGAAATCTAACAAAAAGAAATCGAAATGAGAGAATAAAAATGTAAAAAAATGTTCAACCTAACCTAACCTTAGAATAAAAATCTTTTGTTTATTGAAAACTTCTCATTTAATATATATATTTTTATGAAATCTAACAAAAAGGAATCGAAATGAGAGAATAAAAATGTAAAAAAATGTTCAACCTAACCTAACCTAAGAATAAAAATCTTTTGTTTATTGAAAACTTCTCATTTAATATATATATTTTTATGAAATCTAACAAAAAGGAATCGAAATGAGAGAATAAAAATGTAAAAAAATGTTCAACCTAACCTAACCTAAGAATAAAAATCTTTGTTTATTGAAAACTTCTCATTTAATATATATATTTTTATGAAATTTAACAAAAAGAAATCGAAATGAGAGAATAAAAATGTAAAAAAATGTTCAACCTAACCTAACCTTAGAATAAAAATCTTTTGTTTATTGAAAACTTCTCATTTAATATATATATTTTTATGAAATCTAACAAAAAGAAATCGAAATGAGAGAATAAAAATGTAAAAAAAATGTTCAACCTAACCTAACCTAAGAATAAAAATCTTTTGTTTATTGAAAACTTTTCAGTTTTCCCCGCTCGGATTCGGTTGTAACTGGTGTCGTGGTATACAACCCGCGGGAATGCGCGGGAAGGTACGGGCGGTAAGTGGCGAAAACCGATTTTTTCAGTTTTCCCTGCTCGGATTCGGTTGAAACTGGTGTCGATCGTTCGGGCTCCGAGAGGCCCTCAAGGTGGTATACATCCCGCGTGAATGCGCGGGAAGGTGCGGGCGGTAAGTGGCAAAAACCGATTTTTTCAGTTTTCCCTGCTCGGATTCGGTTGAAACTGGTGTCGATCGTTTGGGCTCCGAGAGGCCTTTAAGATGGTATACAACCCGCGGGAATGCGCGGGAAGGTGCGGGCGGTAAGTGGCGAAAACCGATTTTTTCAGTTTTCCCCGCTCGGATTCGGTTGAAACTGGTGTCGATCGTTCGGGCTCCAAGGGGCCTTCAAGGTGGTATACAACCCGAGGGAATGCGCGGGAAGGTGCGGGCGGTAAGTGGCGAAAACCGATTTTTTCAATTTTCCCCGCTCGGATTCAGATGAAACTGGTGTCGATCGTTCGGGCTCCGAGGGGCCTTCAAGGTGGTATACAACCCGCGGGAATGCGCGGGCAGGTGCGGGCGGTAAGTGGCGAAAACCGATTTTTTCAGTTTTCCCCGCTCGGATTCGGTTGAAACTGGTGTTGATCGTTCAGGCTCCGAGAGGCCTTAAAGATGGTATACAACCCGCGGGAATGCGCGGGAAGGTGCGGGCGGTAAAAGGCGAAAACCGATTTTTTCAGTTTTCCCTGCTCGGATTCAGTTGAAACTGGTGTTGATCATTCGGGCTCCGAGGGGCCTTCAATGTGGTATACAAACCGCGGGAATGCGCGGGAAGTTGCGGACGGTAAGTAACAAAAACCGATTTTTTCAGTTTTCCCCGCTCGGATTCAGTTGAAACTGGTGTCGATCGTTCGGGCTCCGAGGGGCCTTCAAGGTGGTATACAACCCGCGGGAATTCGCGCTCATTTAATATATATATTTTTATGAAATCTAACAAAAAGGAATCGAAATGAGAGAATAAAAATGTAAAAAATGTTCAACCTAACCTAACCTAAGAATAAAAATCTTTGTTTATTGAAAACTTCTCATTTAATATATATATTTTTATGAAATCTAACAAAAAGACATCGAAATGAGAGAATAAAAATGTAAAAAAATGTTCAACCTAACCTAACCTAAGAATAAACATCTTTTGTTTATTGAAAACTTCTCATTTAATATATATATATTTATGAAATCTAACAAAAAGGAATCGAAATGAGAGAATAAAAATGTAAAAAATGTTCAACCTAACCTAACCTAAGAATAAAAATCTTTTGTTTATTGAAAACTTCTCATTTAATATATATATTTTTATGAAATCTAACAAAAAGAAATCGAAATGAGAGAATAAAAATGTAAAAAAATGTTCAACCTAACCTAACCTAAGAATAAACATCTTTTGTTTATTGAAAACTTCTCATTTAATATATATATATTTATGAAATCTAACAAAAAGGAATCGAAATGAGAGAATAAAAATGTAAAAAAATGTTCAACCTAACCTAACCTAAGAATAAAAATCTTTGTTTATTGAAAACTTCTCATTTAATATATATATTTTTATGAAATCTAACAAAAAGAAATCGAAATGAGAGAATAAAAATGTAAAAAAATGTTCAACCTAACCTAACCTTAGAATAAAAATCTTTTGTTTATTGAAAACTTCTCATTTAATATATATATTTTTATGAAATCTAACAAAAAGGAATCGAAATGAGAGAATAAAAATGTAAAAAAATTTTCAACCTAACCTAACCTAAGAAAAAAAATCTTTTGTTTTTTGAAAACTTCTCATTTAATATATATATTTTTATGAAATCTAACAAAAAGAAATCGAAATGAGAGAATAAAAATGTAAAAAAATGTTCAACCTAACCTAACCTAAGAATAAAAATCTTTTGTTTATTGAAAACTTCTCATTTAATATATATATTTTTATGAAATCTAACAAAAAGGAATCGAAATGAGAGAATAAAAATGTAAAAAAATGTTCAACCTAACCTAACCTAAGAATAAAAATCTTTTGTTTATTGAAAACTTCTCATTTAATATATATATTTTTATGAAATCTAACAAAAAGGAATCGAAATGAGAGAATAAAAATGTAAAAAAATGTTCAACCTAACCTAACCTAAGAATAAAAATCTTTGTTTATTGAAAACTTCTCATTTAATATATATATTTTTATGAAATCTAACAAAAAGAAATCGAAATGAGAGAATAAAAATGTAAAAAAATGTTCAACCTAACCTAACCTTAGAATAAAAATCTTTTGTTTATTGAAAACTTCTCATTTAATATATATATTTTTATGAAATCTAACAAAAAGGAATCGAAATGAGAGAATAAAAATGTAAAAAAATTTTCAACCTAACCTAACCTAAGAAAAAAAATCTTTTGTTTTTTGAAAACTTCTCATTTAATATATATATTTTTATGAAATCTAACAAAAAGAAATCGAAATGAGAGAATAAAAATGTAAAAAAATGTTCAACCTAACCTAACCTAAGAATAAAAATCTTTTGTTTATTGAAAACTTCTCATTTAATATATATATTTTTATGAAATCTAACAAAAAGGAATCGAAATGAGAGAATAAAAATGTAAAAAAATGTTCAACCTAACCTAACCTAAGAATAAAAATCTTTTGTTTATTGAAAACTTCTCATTTAATATATATATTTTTATGAAATCTAACAAAAAGGAATCGAAATGAGAGAATAAAAATGTAAAAAAATGTTCAACCTAACCTAACCTAAGAATAAAAATCTTTTGTTTATTGAAAACTTCTCATTTAATATATATATTTTTATGAAATCTAACAAAAAGAAATCGAAATGAGAGAATAAAAATGTAAAAAAATGTTCAACCTAACCTAACCTAAGAATAAAAATCTTTTGTTTATTGAAAACTTTTCAGTTTTCCCCGCTCGGATTCGGTTGTAACTGGTGTCGTGGTATACAACCCGCGGGAATGCGCGGGAAGGTACGGGCGGTAAGTGGCGAAAACCGATTTTTTCAGTTTTCCCTGCTCGGATTCGGTTGAAACTGGTGTCGATCGTTCGGGCTCCGAGAGGCCCTCAAGGTGGTATACATCCCGCGGGAATGCGCGGGAAGTTGCGGGCGGTAAGTGGCAAAAACCGATTTTTTTAGTTTTCCCTGCTCGGATTCGGTTGAAACTGGTGTCGATCGTTTGGGCTCCGAGAGGCCTTTAAGATGGTATACAACCCGCGGGAATGCGCGGGAAGGTGCGGGCGGTAAGTGGCGAAAACCGATTTTTTCAGTTTTCCCCGCTCGGATTCGGTTGAAACTGGTGTCGATCGTTCGGGCTCCAAGGGGCCTTCAAGGTGGTATACAACCCGAGGGAATGCGCGGGAAGGTGCGGGCGGTAAGTGGCGAAAACCGATTTTTTCAATTTTCCCCGCTCGGATTCAGTTGAAACTGGTGTCGATCGTTCGGGCTCCGAGGGGCCTTCAAGGTGGTATACAACCCGCGGGAATGCGCGGGAAGGTGCGGGCGGTAAGTGGCGAAAACCGATTTTTTCAGTTTTTTCCGCTCGGATTCGGTTGAAACTGGTGTCGATCGTTCAGGCTCCGAGAGGCCTTAAAGATGGTATACAACCCGCGGGAATGCGCGGGAAGGTGCGGGCGGTAAAAGGCGAAAACCGATTTTTTCAGTTTTCCCTGCTCGGATTCAGTTGAAACTGGTGTTGATCATTCGGGCTCCGAGGGGCCTTCAATGTGGTATACAAACCGCGGGAATGCGCGGGAAGTTGCGGACGGTAAGTAACAAAAACCGATTTTTTCAGTTTTCCCCGCTCGGATTCAGTTGAAACTGGTGTCGATCGTTCGGGCTCCGAGGGGCCTTCAAGGTGGTATACAACCCGCGGGAATTCGCGCTCATTTAATATATATATTTTTATGAAATCTAACAAAAAGGAATCGAAATGAGAGAATAAAAATGTAAAAAATGTTCAACCTAACCTAACCTAAGAATAAAAATCTTTTGTTTATTGAAAACTTTTCAGTTTTCCCCGCTCGGATTCGGTTGTAACTGGTGTCGTGGTATACAACGCGCGGGAATGAGCGGGAAGGTGCGGGCGGTAAGTGGCGAAAACCGATTTTTTCAGTTTTCCCCGCTCGGATTCGGTTGAAACTGGTGTCGATCGTTCAGGCTCCGAGGGGCCTTTAAGGTGGTATACAAACTGCGGGAATGCGCGGGAAGGTGCGGGCGGTAAGTGGCGAAAACCGATTTTTTCAGTTTTTCCCGCTCGGATTCAGTTGAAACTGGTGTCAATCGTTCAAGCTCTGAGGGGCCTTCAAGGTGGTATACAACCCGCGGGAATGCGCGGGAAGGTGCGGGCGGTAAGTGGCGAAAACCGATTTTTCCAGTTTTCCCCGCTCGGATTCAGTTGAAACTGGTGTCGATCGTTCGGGCTCCGAGGGTCTCTCAAGGTGGTATACAACTTGCGGGAATGCGCGGGAAGGTGCGGGCAGTAAGTGGCGAAAACCGATTTTTTCAGTTTTCCCCGCTCGGATTCGGTTGAAACTGGTGTCGATCGTTCGGGCTCCGAGGGGCCTTCAAGGTGGTATACAACCCGCGGGAATGCGCGGGAAGGTGCGGGCGGTAAGTGGCGAAAACCGATTTTTTCAATTTTCCCCGCTCGGATTCCGTTGAAACTGGTGTCGATCGTTCGGGCTCGGAGAGGCCCTCAAGGTGGTATACAACCCGCGGGAATGCGCGGGAAGGTGCGGGCGGTAAGTGGCGAAAACCGATTTTTTCAGTTTTCCCCGCTCGGATTCGGTTGAAACTGGTGTCGATCGTTCGGGCTCCGAGAGGCCTTAAAGATGGTATACAACCCGCGGGAATGCGCGGGAAGGTGCGGGCGGTAAAAGGCGAAAACCATTTTTTTCAGTTTTCCCTGCTCGGATTCAGTTGAAACTGGTGTTGATCGTTCGGGCTCCGAGGGGCCTTCAAGGTGGTATACAAACCGCGGGAATGCGCGGGAAGGTGCGGACAGTAAGTAACAAAAACCGATTTTTTCAGTTTTCCCCGCTCGGATTCAGTTGAAACTGGTGTCGATCGTTCGGGCTCCGAGGGGCCTTCAAGGTGGTATACAACCCGCGGGAATTCGCGCTCATTTAATATATATATTTTTATCAAATCTAACAAAAAGGAATCGAAATGAAAGAATAAAAATGTAAAAAAATGTTCAACCTAACCTAACCTAAGAAAAAAAATCTTTTGTTTATTGAAAACTTCTCATTTAATATATATATTTTTATGAAATCTAACAAAAAGAAATCGAAATGAGAGAATAAAAATGTAAAAAAATGTTCAAACTAACCTAACCTAAGAATAAAAATCTTTTGTTTATTGAAAACTTCTCATTTAATATATATATTTTTATGAAATCTAACAAAAAGGAATCGAAATGAGAGACTAAAAATGTAAAAAAATGTACAACCTAACCTAACCTAAGAATAAAAATCTTTGTTTATTGAAACCTTCTCATTTAATATATATTTTTATGAAATTTAACAAAAAGAAATCGAAATGAGAGAATAAAAATGTAAAAAAATGTTCAACCTAACCTAACCTAAGAATAAAAATCTTTTGTTTATTGAAAACTTCTCATTTAATATATATATTTTTATGAAATCTAACAAAAAGAAATCGAAATGAGAGAATAAAAATGTAAAAAAATGTTCAACCTAACCTAACCTAAGAATAAAAATCTTTTGTTTATTGAAAACTTCTCATTTAATATATATATTTTTATGAAATCTAACAAAAAGAAATCGAAATGAGAGAATAAAAATGTAAAAAAATGTTCAACCTAACCTAACCTAAGAATAAAAATCTTTTGTTTATTGAAAACTTCTCATTTAATATATATATTTTTATGAAATCTAACAAAAAGAAATCGAAATGAGAGAATAAAAATGTAAAAAAATGTTCAACCTAACCTAACCTAAGAATAAAAATCTTTTGTTTATTGAAAACTTCTCATTTAATATATATATTTTTATGAAATCTAACAAAAAGAAATCGAAATGAGAGAATAAAAATGTAAAAAAATGTTCAACCTAACCTAACCTAAGAATAAAAATCTTTTGTTTATTGAAAACTTCTCATTTAATATATATATTTTTATGAAATCTAACAAAAAGAAATCGAAATGAGAGAATAAAAATGTAAAAAAATGTTCAACCTAACCTAACCTAAGAATAAAAATCTTTTATTTATTGAAAACTTCTCATTTAATATATATATTTTTATGAAATCTAACAAAAAGAAATCGAAATGAGAGAATAAAAATGTAAAAAAATGTTCAACCTAACCTAACCTAAGAATAAAAATCTTTTGTTTATTGAAAACTTCTCATTTAATATATATATTTTTATGAAATCTAACAAAAAGAAATCGAAATGAGAGAATAAAAATGTAAAAAAATGTTCAACCTAACCTAACCTAAGAATAAAAATCTTTTGTTTATTGAAAACTTCTCATTTAATATATATATTTTTATGAAATCTAACAAAAAGAAATCGAAATGAGAGAATAAAAATGTAAAAAAATGTTCAACCTAACCTAACCTAAGAATAAAAATCTTTTGTTTATTGAAAACTTTTCAGTTTTCCCCGCTCGGATTCGGTTGTAACTGGTGTCGTGGTATACAACGCGCGGGAATGAGCGGGAAGGTGCGGGCGGTAAGTGGCGAAAACCGATTTTTTCAGTTTTCCCCGCTCGGATTCGGTTGAAACTGGTGTCGATCGTTCAGGCTCCGAGAGGCCTTAAAGATGGTATACAACCCGCGGGAATGCGCAGGAAGGTGCGGGCGGTAAAAGGCGAAAACCGATTTTTTCAGTTTTCCCTGCTCGGATTCAGTTGAAACTGGTGTTGATCGTTCGGGCTCCGAGGGGCCTTCAAGGTGGTATACAAACTGCGGGAATGCGCGGGAAGGTGCGGGCGGTAAGTGGCGAAAACCGATTTTTTCAGTTTTCCCCGCTCGGATTCGGTTGAAACTGGTGTCGATCGTTCGGGCTCCGAGAGGCCTTAAAGATGGTATACAACCCGCGGGAATGCGCGGAAAGGTGCGGGCGGTAAGTGGCGAAAACCGATTTTTTCAATTTTCCCCGCTCGGATTCCGTTGAAACTGGTGTCGATCGTTCAGGCTCCGAGAGGATCTCAAGGTGGTATACAACCCGCGGGAATGCGCGGGAAGGTGCGGGCGGTAAGTGGCGAAAACCGATTTTTTCAGTTTTCCCCGCTCGGATTCGGTTGAAACTGGTGTCGATCGTTCGGGCTCCGAGAGGCCTTAAAGATGGTATACAACCCGCGGGAATGCGCGGGAAGGTGCGGGCGGTAAAAGGCGAAAACCATTTTTTTCAGTTTTCCCTGCTCGGATTCAGTTGAAACTGGTGTTGATCGTTCGGGCTCAGAGGGGCCTTCAAGGTGGTATACAAACCGCGGGAATGCGCGGGAAGGTGCGGACAGTAAGTAACAAAAACCGATTTTTTCAGTTTTCCCCGCTCGGATTCAGTTGAAACTGGTGTCGATCGTTCGGGCTCCGAGGGGCCTTCAAGGTGGTATACAACCCGCGGGAATTCGCGCTCATTTAATATATATATTTTTATCAAATCTAACAAAAAGGAATCGAAATGAAAGAATAAAAATGTAAAAAAATGTTCAACCTAACCTAACCTAAGAAAAAAAATCTTTTGTTTATTGAAAACTTCTCATTTAATATATATATTTTTATGAAATCTAACAAAAAGAAATCGAAATGAGAGAATAAAAATGTAAAAAAATGTTCAAACTAACCTAACCTAAGAATAAAAATCTTTTGTTTATTGAAAACTTCTCATTTAATATATATATTTTTATGAAATCTAACAAAAAGGAATCGAAATGAGAGACTAAAAATGTAAAAAAATGTACAACCTAACCTAACCTAAGAATAAAAATCTTTGTTTATTGAAACCTTCTCATTTAATATATATTTTTATGAAATTTAACAAAAAGAAATCGAAATGAGAGAATAAAAATGTAAAAAAATGTTCAACCTAACCTAACCTAAGAATAAAAATCTTTTATTTATTGAAAACTTCTCATTTAATATATATATTTTTATGAAATCTAACAAAAAGAAATCGAAATGAGAGAATAAAAATGTAAAAAAATGTTCAACCTAACCTAACCTAAGAATAAAAATCTTTTGTTTATTGAAAACTTCTCATTTAATATATATATTTTTATGAAATCTAACAAAAAGAAATCGAAATGAGAGAATAAAAATGTAAAAAAATGTTCAACCTAACCTAACCTAAGAATAAAAATCTTTTGTTTATTGAAAACTTTTCAGTTTTCCCCGCTCGGATTCGGTTGTAACTGGTGTCGTGGTATACAACGCGCGGGAATGAGCGGGAAGGTGCGGGCGGTAAGTGGCGAAAACCGATTTTTTCAGTTTTCCCTGCTCGGATTCGGTTGAAACTGGTGTCGATCGTTCGGGCTCCGAGAGGCTCTCAAGGTGGTATACAACCCGCGGGAATTCGCGCTCATTTAATATATATATTTTTATGAAATCTAACAAAAAGGAATGGAAATGAGAGAATAAAAATGTAAAAAATGTCAACCTAACCTAACCTAAGAATAAAAATCTTTTATTTATTGAAAACTTCTCATTTAATATATATATTTTTATGAAATCTAACAAAAAGGAATGGAAATGAGAGAATAAAAATGTAAAAAATGTTCAACCTAACCTAACCTAAGAATAAAAATCTTTTATTTATTGAAAACTTCTCATTTAATATATATATTTTTATGAAATCTAACAAAAAGAAATCGAAATGAGAGAATAAAAATGTAAAAAAATGTTCAACCTAACCTAACCTAAGAATAAAAATCTTTTGTTTATTGAAAACTTCTCATTTAATATATATATTTTTATGAAATCTAACAAAAAGAAATCGAAATGAGAGAATAAAAATGTAAAAAAATGTTCAACCTAACCTAACCTAACCTAAGAATAAAAATCTTTTGTTTATTGAAAACTTCTCATTTAATATATATATTTTTATGAAATCTAACAAAAAGAAATCGAAATGAGAGAATAAAAATGTAAAAAAATGTTCAACCTAACCTAACCTAAGAATAAAAATCTTTGTTTATTGAAAACTTCTCATTTAATATATATATTTTTATGAAATCTAACAAAAAGGAATCGAAATGAGAGAATAAAAATGTAAAAAAATGTTCAACCTAACCTAACCTAAGAATAAAAATCTTTTGTTTATTGAAAACTTCTCATTTAATATATATATTTTTATGAAATCTAACAAAAAGGAATCGAAATGAGAGAATAAAAATGTAAAAAAATGTTCAACCTAACCTAACCTAAGAATAAAAATCTTTTGTTTATTGAAAACTTCTCATTTAATATATATATTTTTATGAAATCTAACAAAAAGGAATCGAAATGAGAGACTAAAAATGTAAAAAAATGTTCAACCTAACCTAACCTAAGAATAAAAATCTTTGTTTATTGAAAACTTCTCATTTAATATATATATTTTTATGAAATCTAACAAAAAGGAATCGAAATGAGAGAATAAAAATGTAAAAAAATGTTCAACCTAACCTAACCTAAGAATAAAAATCTTTTGTTTATTGAAAACTTCTCATTTAATATATATATTTTTATGAAATCTAACAAAAAGAAATCGAAATGAGAGAATAAAAATGTAAAAAAATGTTCAACCTAACCTAACCTAAGAATAAAAATCTTTGTTTATTGAAAACTTCTCATTTAATATATATATTTTTATGAAATCTAACAAAAAGAAATCGAAATGAGAGAATAAAAATGTAAAAAAATGTTCAACCTAACCTAACCTTAGAATAAAAATCTTTTGTTTATTGAAAACTTCTCATTTAATATATATATTTTTATGAAATCTAACAAAAAGGAATCGAAATGAGAGAATAAAAATGTAAAAAAATTTTCAACCTAACCTAACCTAAGAAAAAAAATCTTTTGTTTTTTGAAAACTTCTCATTTAATATATATATTTTTATGAAATCTAACAAAAAGAAATCGAAATGAGAGAATAAAAATGTAAAAAAATGTTCAACCTAACCTAACCTAAGAATAAAAATCTTTGTTTATTGAAAACTTCTCATTTAATATATATATTTTTATGAAATCTAACAAAAAGGAATCGAAATGAGAGAATAAAAATGTAAAAAAATGTTCAACCTAACCTAACCTAAGAATAAAAATCTTTTGTTTATTAAAAACTTCTCATTTAATATATATATTTTTATGAAATCTAACAAAAAGGAATCGAAATGAGAGACTAAAAATGTAAAAAAATGTTCAACCTAACCTAACCTAAGAATAAAAATCTTTGTTTATTGAAAACTTCTCATTTAATATATATATTTTTATGAAATCTAACAAAAAGGAATCGAAATGAGAGAATAAAAATGTAAAAAAATGTTCAACCTAACCTAACCTAAGAATAAAAATCTTTTGTTTATTGAAAACTTCTCATTTAATATATATATTTTTATGAAATCTAACAAAAAGAAATCGAAATGAGAGAATAAAAATGTAAAAAAATGTTCAAGCTAACCTAAACTAAGAATAAAAATCTTTGTTTATTGAAAACTTCTCATTTAATATATATATTTTTATGAAATCTAACAAAAAGAAATCGAAATGAGAGAATAAAAATGTAAAAAAATGTTCAACCTAACCTAAACTAAGAATAAAAATCTTTGTTTATTGAAAACTTCTCATTTAATATATATATTTTTATGAAATCTAACAAAAAGGAATCGAAATGAGAGAATAAAAATGTAAAAAAATGTTCAACCTAACCTAACCTAAGAATAAAAATCTTTTGTTTATTGAAAACTTCTCATTTAATATATATATTTTTATGAAATCTAACAAAAAGGAATCGAAATGAGAGACTAAAAATGTAAAAAAATGTTCAACCTAACCTAACCTAAGAATAAAAATCTTTGTTTATTGAAACCTTCTCATTTAATATATATATTTTTATCAAATCTAACAAAAAGGAATCAAAATGAGAGAATAAAAATGTAAAAAAATTTTCAACCTAACCTAACCTAAGAAAAAAAATCTTTTGTTTTTTGAAAACTTCTCATTTAATATATATATTTTTATGAAATCTAACAAAAAGAAATCGAAATGAGAGAATAAAAATGTAAAAATATGTTCAACCTAACCTAACCTAAGAATAAAAATCTTTTGTTTATTGAAAACTTCTCATTTAATATATATATTTTTATGAAATCTAACAAAAAGGAATCGAAATGAGAGAATAAAAATGTAAAAAAATGTTCAACCTAACCTAACCTAAGAATAAAAATCTTTTGTTTATTGAAAACTTCTCATTTAATATATATATTTTTATGAAATCTAACAAAAAGAAATCGAAATGAGAGAATAAAAATGTAAAAAAATGTTCAACCTAACCTAACCTAAGAATAAAAATCTTTGTTTATTGAAAACTTCTCATTTAATATATATATTTTTATGAAATCTAACAAAAAGGAATCGAAATGAGAGAATAAAAATGTAAAAAAA
Source organism: Heliconius melpomene rosina (assembly GCF_056956725.1). Classification (NCBI taxonomy): domain Eukaryota; kingdom Metazoa; phylum Arthropoda; class Insecta; order Lepidoptera; family Nymphalidae; genus Heliconius; species Heliconius melpomene. Next base: position 62,878 of record NC_140397.1, read on the forward strand.
TGTTCAACCTAACCTAACCTAAGAATAAAAATCTTTTGTTTATTGAAAACTTCTCATTTAATATATATATTTTTATGAAATCTAACAAAAAGGAATCGAAATGAGAGACTAAAAATGTAAAAAAATGTTCAACCTAACCTAACCTAAGAATAAAAATCTTTGTTTATTGAAACCTTCTCATTTAATATATATATTTTTATGAAATTTAACAAAAAGAAATCGAAATGAGAGAATAAAAATGTAAAAAAAATGTTCAACCTAACCTAACCTAAGAATAAAAATCTTTTGTTTATTGAAAACTTTTCAGTTTTCCCCGCTCGGATTCGGTTGTAACTGGTGTCGTGGTATACAACCCGCGGGATTGCGCGGGAAGGTGCGGGCGGTAAGTGTCGAAAACCGATTTTTTCAGTTTTCCCCGCTCGGATTCGGTTGAAACTGGGGTCGATTGTTCAGGCTCCGAGGGGCCTTCAAGGTGGTATACAAACCGCGGGAATGCGCGGGAAGGTGCGGGCGGTAAGTGGCGAAAACCGATTTTTTCAGTTTTCCCCGCTCGGATTCAGTTGAAACTGGTGTCGATCGTTCAAGCTCCGATGGGCCTTCAAGGTGGTATACAAACCGCGGGAATGCGCGGGAAGGTGCGGGCGGTAAGTGGCGAAAACCGATTTTTTCAGTTTTCCCCGCTCGGATTCAGTTAAAACTGGTGTCGATCGTTCGGGCTCCGAGGGTCCCTCGAGGTGGTATACAACTTGCGGGAATGCGCGGGAAGGTGCGGGCGGTAAGTGGCGAAAACCGATTTTTTCAGTTTTCCCCGCTCGGATTCCGTTGAAACTGGTGTCGATCGTTCGGGCTCCGAGAGGCCCTCAAGGTGGTATACAACCCGCGGGAATGCGCGGGAAGGTGCGGGCGGTAAGTGGCGAAAACCGATTTTTTCAGTTTTCCCCGCTCGGATTCGGTTGAAACTGGTGTCGATCGTTCGGGCTCCGAGAGGCCTTCAAGGTGGTATACAAACTGCGGGAATGCGCGGGAAGGTGCGGGCGGTAAAAGGCGAAAACCAATTTTTTCAGTTTTCCCCGCTCGGATTCCGTTGAAACTGGTGTCGATCGTTCGGGCTCCGAGGGGCCTTCAAGGTGGTATACAACCCGCGGGAATTCGCGCTCATTTAATATATATATTTTTATCAAATCTAACAAAAAGGAATCGAAATGAGAGAATAAAAATGTAAAAAAATGTTCAACCTAACCTAACCTAAGAATAAAAATCTTTTGTTTATTGAAAACTTCTCATTTAATATATATATTTTTATGAAATCTAACAAAAAGAAATCGAAATGAGAGAATAAAAATGTAAAAAAATGTTCAACCTAACCTAACCTAAGAATAAAAATCTTTGTTTATTGAAAACTTCTCATTTAATATATATATTTTTATGAAATCTAACAAAAAGGAATCGAAATGAGAGAATAAAAATGTAAAAAAATGTTCAACCTAACCTAACCTAAGAATAAAAATCTTTTGTTTATTGAAAACTTCTCATTTAATATATATATTTTTATGAAATCTAACAAAAAGGAATCGAAATGAGAGACTAAAAATGTAAAAAAATGTTCAACCTAACCTAACCTAAGAATAAAAATCTTTGTTTATTGAAAGCTTCTCATTTAATATATATATTTTTATGAAATTTAACAAAAAGAAATCGAAATGAGAGAATAAAAATGTAAAAAAAATGTTCAACCTAACCTAACCTAAGAATAAAAATCTTTTGTTTATTGAAAACTTTTCAGTTTTCCCCGCTCGGATTCGGTTGTAACTGGTGTCGTGGTATACAACGCGCGGGAATGAGCGGGAAGGTGCGGGCGGTAAGTGGCGAAAACCGATTTTTTCAGTTTTCCCCGCTCGGATTCGGTTGAAACTGGTGTCGATCGTTCAGGCTCCGAGAGGCCTTCAAGGTGGTATACAAACCGCGGGAATGCGCGGGAAGGTGCGGGCGGTAAGTGGCGAAAACCGATTTTTTCAGTTTTTCCCGCTCGGATTCAGTTGAAACTGGTGTCAATCGTTCAAGCTCCGAGGGGCCTTCAAGGTGGTATACAACCCGCGGGAATTCGCGCTCATTTAATATATATATTTTTATCAAATCTAACAAAAAGGAATCGAAATGAGAGAATAAAAATGTAAAAAAATTTTCAACCTAACCTAACCTAAGAAAAAAATCTTTTGTTTTTTGAAAACTTCTCATTTAATATATATATTTTTATGAAATCTAACAAAAAGAAATCGAAATGAGAGAATAAAAATGTAAATAATGTTCAACCTAACCTAACCTAAGAATAAAAATCTTTTGTTTATTGAAAACTTCTCATTTAATATATATATTTTTATGAAATCTAACAAAAAGGAATCGAAATGAGAGAATAAAAATGTAAAAAAATGTTCAACCTAACCTAACCTAAGAATAAAAATCTTTTGTTTATTGAAAACTTCTCATTTAATATATATATTTTTATGAAATCTAACAAAAAGAAATCGAAATGAGAGAATAAAAATGTAAAAAAATGTTCAACCTAACCTAAACTAAGAATAAAAATCTTTGTTTATTGAAAACTTCTCATTTAATATATATATTTTTATGAAATCTAACAAAAAGGAATCGAAATGAGAGACTAAAAATGTAAAAAAATGTTCAACCTAACCTAACCTAAGAATAAAAATCTTTGTTTATTGAAACCTTCTCATTTAATATATATATTTTTATGAAATTTAACAAAAAGAAATCGAAATGAGAGAATAAAAATGTAAAAAAAATGTTCAACCTAACCTAACCTAAGAATAAAAATCTTTTGTTTATTGAAAACTTTTCAGTTTTCCCCGCTCGGATTCGGTTGTAACTGGTGTCGTGGTATACAACGCGCGGGAATGAGCGGGAAGGTGCGGGCGGTAAGTGGCGAAAACCGATTTTTTCAGTTTTCCCCGCTCGGATTCGGTTAAAACTGGTGTCGATCGTTCAGGCTCCGAGAGGCCTTCAAGGTGGCATACAAACCGCGGGAATGCGCGGGAAGGTGCGGGCGGTAAGTGGCGAAAACCGATTTTTTCAGTTTTCCCCGCTCGGATTCGGTTGAAACTGGTGTCGATCGTTCAGGCTCCGAGAGGCCTTCAAGGTGGTATACAAACCGCGGGAATGCGCGGGAAGGTGCGGGCGGTAAGTGGCGAAAACCGATTTTTTCAGTTTTTCCCGCTCGGATTCAGTTGAAACTGGTGTCAATCGTTCAAGCTCCGAGGGGCCTTCAAGGTGGTATACAACCCGCGGGAATGCGCGGGAAGGTGCGGGCGGTAAGTGGCGAAAACCGATTTTTTCAGTTTTCCCCGCTCGGATTCAGTTGAAACTGGTGTCGATCGTTCGGGCTCCGAGGGTCCCTCAAGGTGGTATACAACTTGCGGGAATGCGCGGGAAGGTGCGGGCAGTAAGTGGCGAAAACTGATTTTTTCAGTTTTCCCCGCTCGGATTCGGTTGAAACTGGTGTCGATCGTTCGGGCTCCGAGGGGCCTTCAAGGTGGTATACAACCCGCGGGAATGCGCGGGAAGGTGCGGGCGGTAAGTGGCGAAAACCGATTTTTTCAGTTTTCCCCGCTCGGATTCGGTTGAAACTGGTGTCGATCGTTCAGGCTCCGAGAGGCCTTAAAGATGGTATACAACCCGCGGGAATGCGCGGGAAGGTGCGGGCGGTAAAAGGCGAAAACCGATTTTTTCAGTTTTCCCTGCTCGGATTCAGTTGAAACTGGTGTTGATCGTTCGGGCTCCGAGGGGCCTTCAAGGTGGTATACAAACTGCGGGAATGCGCGGGAAGGTGCGGGCGGTAAGTGGCGAAAACCGATTTTTTCAGTTTTCCCCGCTCGGATTCGGTTGAAACTGGTGTCGATCGTTCGGGCTCCGAGAGGCCTTAAAGATGGTATACAACCCGCGGGAATGCGCGGGAAGGTGCGGGCGGTAAGTGGCGAAAACCGATTTTTTCAATTTTCCCCGCTCGGATTCCGTTGAAACTGGTGTCGATCGTTCAGGCTCCGAGAGGATCTCAAGGTGGTATACAACCCGCGGGAATGCGCGGGAAGGTGCGGGCGGTAAGTGGCGAAAACCGATTTTTTCAGTTTTCCCCGCTCGGATTCGGTTGAAACTGGTGTCGATCGTTCGGGCTCCGAGAGGCCTTAAAGATGGTATACAACCCGCGGGAATGCGCGGGAAGGTGCGGGCGGTAAAAGGCGAAAACCATTTTTTTCAGTTTTCCCTGCTCGGATTCAGTTGAAACTGGTGTTGATCGTTCGGGCTCAGAGGGGCCTTCAAGGTGGTATACAACCCGCGGGAATTCGCGCTCATTTAATATATATATTTTTATCAAATCTAACAAAAAGGAATCGAAATGAAAGAATAAAAATGTAAAAAAATGTTCAACCTAACCTAACCTAAGAAAAAAAATCTTTTGTTTATTGAAAACTTCTCATTTAATATATATATTTTTATGAAATCTAACAAAAAGGAATCGAAATGAGAGAATAAAAATGTAAAAAAATGTTCAACCTAACCTAACCTAAGAATAAAAATCTTTTGTTTATTGAAAACTTCTCATTTAATATATATATTTTTATGAAATCTAACAAAAAGAAATCGAAATGAGAGAATAAAAATGTAAAAAAATGTTCAACCTAACCTAAACTAAGAATAAAAATCTTTGTTTATTGAAAACTTCTCATTTAATATATATATTTTTATGAAATCTAACAAAAAGGAATCGAAATGAGAGAATAAAAATGTAAAAAAATGTTCAACCTAACCTAACCTAAGAATAAAAATCTTTTGTTTATTGAAAACTTCTCATTTAATATATATATTTTTATGAAATCTAACAAAAAGGAATCGAAATGAGAGACTAAAAATGTAAAAAAATGTTCAACCTAACCTAACCTAAGAATAAAAATCTTTGTTTATTGAAACCTTCTCATTTAATATATATATTTTTATGAAATTTAACAAAAAGAAATCGAAATGAGAGAATAAAAATGTAAAAAAAATGTTCAACCTAACCTAACCTAAGAATAAAAATCTTTTGTTTATTGAAAACTTTTCAGTTTTCCCCGCTCGGATTCGGTTGTAACTGGTGTCGTGGTATACAACGCGCGGGAATGAGCGGGAAGGTGCGGGCGGTAAGTGGCGAAAACCGATTTTTTCAGTTTTCCCCGCTCGGATTCGGTTGAAACTGGTGTCGATCGTTCAGGCTCCGAGAGGCCTTCAAGGTGGTATACAAACCGCGGGAATGCGCGGGAAGGTGCGGGCGGTAAGTGGCGAAAACCGATTTTTTCAGTTTTTCCCGCTCGGATTCAGTTGAAACTGGTGTCAATCGTTCAAGCTCCGAGGGGCCTTCAAGGTGGTATACAACCCGCGGGAATGCGCGGGAAGGTGCGGGCGGTAAGTGGCGAAAACCGATTTTTTCAGTTTTCCCCGCTCGGATTCAGTTGAAACTCGTGTCGATCGTTCGGGCTCCGAGGGTCCCTCAAGGTGGTATACAACTTGCGGGAATGCGCGGGAAGGTGCGGGCAGTAAGTGGCGAAAACCGATTTTTTCAGTTTTCGCCGCTCGGATTCGGTTGAAACTGGTGTCGTACGTTCGGGCTCCGAGGGGCCTTCAAGGTGTTATACAACCCGCGGGAATGCGCGGGAAGGTGCGGGCGGTAAGTGGCGAAAACCGATTTTTTCAATTTTCCCCGCTCGGATTCCGTTGAAACTGGTGTCGATCGTTCGGGCTCCGAGAGGCCCTCAAGGTGGTATACAACCCGCGGGAATGCGCGGGAAGGTGCGGGCGGTAAGTGGCGAAAACCGATTTTTTCAGTTTTCCCCGCTCGGATTCGGTTGAAACTGGTGTCGATCGTTCGGGCTCCGAGAGACCTTAAAGATGGTATACAACCCGCGGGAATGCGCGGGAAGGTGCGGGCGGTAAAAGGCGAAAACCAATTTTTTCAGTTTTCCCTGCTCGGATTCAGTTGAAACTGGTGTTGATCGTTCGGGCTCCGAGGGGCCTTCAAGGTGGTATACAAACCGCGGGAATGCGCGGGAAGTAGCGGACAGTAAGTAACAAAAACCGATTTTTTCAGTTTTCCCCGCTCGGATTCAGTTGAAACTGGTGTCTATCGTTCGGGCTCCGAGGGGCCTTCAAGGTGGTATACAACCCGCGGGAATTCGCGCTCATTTAATATATATATTTTTATCAAATCTAACAAAAAGGAATCGAAATGAAAGAATAAAAATGTAAAAAAATGTTCAACCTAACCTAACCTAAGAAAAAAAATCTTTTGTTTATTGAAAACTTCTCATTTAATATATATATTTTTATGAAATCTAACAAAAAGAAATCGAAATGAGAGAATAAAAATGTAAAAAAATGTTCAACCTAACCTAACCTAAGAATAAAAATCTTTTGTTTATTGAAAACTTCTCATTTAATATATATATTTTTATGAAATCTAACAAAAAGGAATCGAAATGAGAGAATAAAAATGTAAAAAAATGTTCAACCTAATCTAACCTAAGAATAAAAATCTTTTGTTTATTGAAAACTTCTCATTTAATATATATATTTTTATGAAATCTAACAAAAAGAAATCGAAATGAGAGAATAAAAATGTAAAAAAATGTTCAACCTAACCTAACCTAAGAATAAAAATCTTTTATTTATTGAAAACTTCTCATTTAATATATATATTTTTATGAAATCTAACAAAAAGAAATCGAAATGAGAGAATAAAAATGTAAAAAAATGTTCAACCTAACCTAACCTAAGAATAAAAATCTTTTGTTTATTGAAAACTTTTCAGTTTTCCCCGTTCGGATTCGGTTGTAACTGGTGTCGTGGTATACAACCCGCGGGATTGCGCGGGAAGGTGCGGGCGGTAAGTGTCGAAAACCGATTTTTTCAGTTTTCCCCGCTCGGATTCGGTTGAAACTGGGGTCGATTGTTCAGGCTCCGAGGGGCCTTCAAGGTGGTATACAAACCGCGGGAATGCGCGGGAAGGTGCGGGCAGTAAGTGGCGAAAACCGATTTTTTCAGTTTTCCCCGCTCGGATTCAGTTGAAACTGGTGTCGATCGTTCAAGCTCCGATGGGCCTTCAAGGTGGTATACAAACCGCGGGAATGCGCGGGAAGGTGCGGGCGGTAAGTGGCGAAAACCGATTTTTTCAGTTTTCCCCTCTCGGATTCAGTTAAAACTGGTGTCGATCGTTCGGGCTCCGAGGGTCCCTCAAGGTGGTATACAACTTGCGGGAATGCGCGGGAAGGTGCGGGCGGTAAGTGGCGAAAACCGATTTTTTCAGTTTTCCCCGCTCGGATTCCGTTGAAACTGGTGTCGATCGTTCGGGCTCCGAGAGGCCCTCAAGGTGGTATACAACCCGCGGGAATGCGCGGGAAGGTGCGGGCGGTAAGTGGCGAAAACCGATTTTTTCAGTTTTCCCCGCTCGAATTCGGTTGAAACTGGTGTCGATCGTTCGGGCTCCGAGAGGCCTTAAAGATGGTATACAACCCGCGGGAATGCGCGGGAAGGTGCGGGCGGTAAAAGGCGAAAACCAATTTTTTCAGTTTTCCCTGCTCGGATTCAGTTGAAACTGGTGTTGATCGTTCGGGCTCCGAGGGGCCTTCAAGGTGGTATACAAACCGCGGGAATGCGCGGGAAGGTGCGGACAGTAAGTAACAAAAACCGATTTTTTCAGTTTTCCCCGCTCGGATTCGGTTGAAACTGGTGTCGATCGTTCAGGCTCCGAGAGGCCTTAAAGATGGTATACAACCCGCGGGAATGCGCGGGAAGGTGCAGGCGGTAAAAGGCGAAAACCGATTTTTTCAGTTTTCCCTGCTCGGATTCAGTTGAAACTGGTGTTGATCGTTCGGGCTCCGAGGGGCCTTCAAGGTGGTATACAAACCGCGGGAATGCGCGGGAAGTTGCGGACGGTAAGTAACAAAAACCGATTTTTTCAGTTTTCCCCGCTCGGATTCGGTTGAAACTGGTGTCGATCGTTCGGGCTCCGAGGGGCCTTCAAGGTGGTATACAACCCGCGGGAATTCGCGCTCATTTAATATATATATTTTTTTGAAATCTAACAAAAAGGAATCGAAATGAGAGAATAAAAATGTAAAAAATGTTCAACCTAACCTAACCTAAGAATAAAAATCTTTGTTTATTGAAAACTTCTCATTTAATATATATATTTTTATGAAATCTAACAAAAAGGAATCGTAATGAGAGAATAAAAATGTAAAAAAATGTTCAACCTAACCTAACCTAAGAATAAAAATCTTTTGTTTATTGAAAACTTCTCATTTAATATATATATTTTTATGAAATCTAACAAAAAGGAATCGAAATGAGAGAATAAAAATGTAAAAAAATGTTCAACCTAACCTAACCTAAGAATAAAAATCTTTGTTTATTGAAAACTTCTCATTTAATATATATATTTTTATGAAATCTAACAAAAAGAAATCGAAATGAGAGAATAAAAATTAAAAAAATGTTCAACCTAACCTAACCTAAGAATAAAAATCTTTGTTTATTGAAAACTTCTCATTTAATATATATATTTTTATGAAATCTAACAAAAAGGAATCGAAATGAGAGAATAAAAATGTAAAAAAATGTTCAACCTAACCTAACCTAAGAATAAAAATCTTTGTTTATTGAAAACTTCTCATTTAATATATATATTTTTATGAAATCTAACAAAAAGAAATCGAAATGAGAGAATAAAAATGTAAAAAAATGTTCAACCTAACCTAACCTTAGAATAAAAATCTTTTGTTTATTGAAAACTTCTCATTTAATATATATATTTTTATGAAATCTAACAAAAAGAAATCGAAATGAGAGAATAAGAGATAAAAATAAGAAGAATAAAAATCTTTGTTTATTGAAAACTTCTCATTTAATATATATATTTTTATGAAATCTAACAAAAAGAAATCGAAATGAGAGAATAAAAATGTAAAAAAATGTTCAACCTAACCTAACCTAAGAATAAAAATCTTTGTTTATTGAAAACTTCTCATTTAATATATATATTTTTATGAAATCTAACAAAAAGGAATCGAAATGAGAGAATAAAAATGTAAAAAAATGTTCAACCTAACCTAACCTAAGAATAAAAATCTTTGTTTATTGAAAACTTCTCATTTAATATATATATTTTTATGAAATCTAACAAAAAGAAATCGAAATGAGAGAATAAAAATGTAAAAAAATGTTCAACCTAACCTTACCTTAGAATAAAAATCTTTTGTTTATTGAAAACTTCTCATTTAATATATATATTTTTATGAAATCTAACAAAAAGAAATCGAAATGAGAGAATAAAAATGTAAAAAAATGTTTAACCTAACCTAACCTAAGAATAAAAATCTTTTGTTTATTGAAAACTTCTCATTTAATATATATATTTTTATGAAATCTAACAAAAAGAAATCGAAATGAGAGAATAAAAATGTAAAAAAATGTTCAACCTAACCTAACCTAAGAATAAAAATCTTTTGTTTATTGAAAATTTTTCAGTTTTCCCCGCTCGGATTCGGTTGTAACTGGTGTCGTGGTATACAACGCGCGGGAATGAGCGGGAAGGTGCGGGCGGTAAGTGGCGAAAACCGATTTTTTCAGTTTTCCCTGCTCGGATTCGGTTGAAACTGGTGTCGATCGTTCGTGCTCTGAGAGGCCCTCAAGGTGGTATACATCCCGCGGGAATGCGCGGGAAGGTGCGGGCGGTAAGTGTCGAAAACCGATTTTTTCAGTTTTCCCCGCTCGGATTCGGTTGAAACTGGGGTCGATTGTTCAGGCTCCGAGGGGCCTTCAAGGTGGTATACAAACCGCGGGAATGCGCGGGAAGGTGCGGGCGGTAAGTGGCGAAAACCGATTTTTTCAGTTTTCCCCGCTCGGATTCAGTTGAAACTGGTGTCGATCGTTCAAGCTCCGATGGGCCTTCAAGGTGGTATACAAACCGCGGGAATGCGCGGGAAGGTGCGGGCGGTAAGTGGCGAAAACCGATTTTTTCAGTTTTCCCCGCTCGGATTCAGTTAAAACTGGTGTCGATCGTTCGGGCTTCGAGGGGCCTTCAAGGTGGTATACAACCCGCGGGAATGCGCGGGAAGGTGCGGGCGGTAAGTGGCGAAAACCGATTTTTTCAGTTTTCCCCGCTCGGATTCGGTTGAAACTGGTGTCGATCGTTCAGGCTCCGAGAGCCCTTAAAGATGGTATACAACCCGCGGGAATGCGCGGGAAGGTGCGGGCGGTAAAAGGCGAAAACCGATTTTTTCAGTTTTCCCTGCTCGGATTCAGTTGAAACTGGTGTTGATCGTTCGGGCTCCGAGGGGCCTTCAAGGTGGTATACAAACTGCGGGAATGCGCGGGAAGGTGCGGGCGGTAAGTGGCGAAAACCGATTTTTTCAGTTTTCCCCGCTCGGATTCGGTTGAAACTGGTGTTGATCGTTCGGGCTCCGAGGGGCCTTCAAGGTGGTATACAACCCGCGGGAATTCGCGCTCATTTAATATATATATTTTTATGAAATCTAACAAAAAGGACTCGAAATGAGAGAATAAAAATGTAAAAAATGTTCAACCTAACCTAACCTAAGAATAAAAATCTTTTATTTATTGAAAACTTCTCATTTAATATATATATTTTTATGAAATCTAACAAAAAGAAATCGAAATGAGAGAATAAAAATGTAAAAAAATGTTCAACTTAACCTAACCTAAGAATAAAAATCTTTTGTTTATTGAAAACTTCTCATTTAATATATATATTTTTATGAAATCTAACAAAAAGAAATCGAAATGAGAGAATAAAAATGTAAAAAAATGTTCAACCTAACCTAACCTAAGAATAAAAATCTTTTGTTTATTGAAAACTTCTCATTTAATATATATATTTTTATGAAATCTAACAAAAAGAAATCGAAATGAGAGAATAAAAATGTAAAAAAAATGTTCAACCTAACCTAACCTAAGAATAAAAATCTTTTGTTTATTGAAAACTTTTCAGTTTTCCCCGCTCGGATTCGGTTGTAACTGGTGTCGTGGTATACAACGCGCGGGAATGAGCGGGAAGGTGCGGGCGGTAAGTGGCGAAAACCGATTTTTTCAGTTTTCCCTGCTCGGATTCGGTTGAAACTGGTGTCGATCGTTCGGGCTCCGAGAGGCTCTCAAGGTGGTATACATCCCGCGGGAATGCGCGGGAAGGTGCGGGCGGTAAGTGGCAAAAACCGATTTTTTCAGTTTTCCCCGCTCGGATTCAGTTGAAACTGGTGTCGATCGTTCGGGCTCCGAGGGGCCTTCAAGGTGGTATACAACCCGCGGGAATTCGCGCTCATTTAATATATATATTTTTATCAAATCTAACAAAAAGGAATCGAAATGAGAGAATAAAAATGTAAAAAAATGTTCAACCTAACCTAACCTAAGAAAAAAAATCTTTTGTTTATTGAAAACTTCGCATTTAATATATATATTTTTATGAAATCTAACAAAAAGAAATCGAAATGAGAGAATAAAAATGTAAAAAAATGTTCAACCTAACCTAACCTAAGAATAAAAATCTTTTGTTTATTGAAAACTTTTCAGTTTTCCCCGCTCGGATTCGGTTGTAACTGGTGTCGTGGTATACAACGCGCGGGAATGAGCGGGAAGGTGCGGGCGGTAAGTGGCGAAAACCGATTTTTTCAGTTTTCCCTGCTCGGATTCGGTTGAAACTGGTGTCGATCGTTCGGGCTCCGAGAGGCTCTCAAGGTGGTATACAACCCGCGGGAATTCGCGCTCATTTAATATATATATTTTTATGAAATCTAACAAAAAGGAATGGAAATGAGAGAATAAAAATGTAAAAAATGTCAACCTAACCTAACCTAAGAATAAAAATCTTTTATTTATTGAAAACTTCTCATTTAATATATATATTTTTATGAAATCTAACAAAAAGGAATGGAAATAAGAGAATAAAAATGTAAAAAATGTTCAACCTAACCTAACCTAAGAATAAAAATCTTTTATTTATTGAAAACTTCTCATTTAATATATATATTTTTATGAAATCTAACAAAAAGAAATCGAAATGAGAGAATAAAAATGTAAAAAAATGTTCAACCTAACCTAACCTAAGAATAAAAATCTTTTGTTTATTGAAAACTTCTCATTTAATATATATATTTTTATGAAATCTAACAAAAAGAAATTGAAATGAAAGAATAAAAATGTAAAAAAATGTTCAACCTAACCTAACCTAAGAATAAAAATCTTTTGTTTATTGAAAACTTCTCATTTAATATATATATTTTTATGAAATCTAACAAAAAGAAATCGAAATGAGAGAATAAAAATGTAAAAAAAATGTTCAACCTAACCTAACCTAAGAATAAAAATCTTTTGTTTATTGAAAACTTTTCAGTTTTCCCCGCTCGGATTCGGTTGTAACTGGTGTCGTGGTATACAACGCGCGGGAATGAGCGGGAAGGTGCGGGCGGTAAGTGGCGAAAACCGATTTTTTCAGTTTTCCCTGCTCGGATTCGGTTGAAACTGGTGTCGATCGTTCGGGCTCCGAGAGGCTCTCAAGGTGGTATACATCCCGCGGGAATGCGCGGGAAGGTGCGGGCGGTAAGTGGCAAAAACCGATTTTTTCAGTTTTCCCCGCTCGGATTCGGTTGAAACTGGTGTCGATCGTTCAGGCTCCGAGAGGCCTTAAAGATGGTATACAAACCGCGGGAATGCGCGGGAAGGTGCGGACGGTAAGTAACAAAAACCGATTTTTTCAGTTTTCCCCGCTCGGATTCAGTTGAAACTGGTGTCGATCGTTCGGGCTCCGAGGGGCCTTCAAGGTGGTATACAAACTGCGGGAATGCGCGGGAAGGTGCGGGCGGTAAGTGGCGAAAACCGATTTTTTCAGTTTTCCCCGCTCGGATTCGGTTGAAACTGGTGTTGATCGTTCGGGCTCCGAGGGGCCTTCAAGGTGGTATACAACCCGCGGGAATTCGCGCTCATTTAATATATATATTTTTATGAAATCTAACAAAAAGGAATCGAAATGAGAGAATAAAAATGTAAAAAATGTTCAACCTAACCTAACCTAAGAATAAAAATCTTTTATTTATTGAAAACTTCTCATTTAATATATATATTTTTATGAAATCTAACAAAAAGAAATCGAAATGAGAGAATAAAAATGTAAAAAAATGTTCAACTTAACCTAACCTAAGAATAAAAATCTTTTGTTTATTGAAAACTTCTCATTTAATATATATATTTTTATGAAATCTAACAAAAAGAAATCGAAATGAGAGAATAAAAATGTAAAAAAATGTTCAACCTAACCTAACCTAAGAATAAAAATCTTTTGTTTATTGAAAACTTCTCATTTAATATATATATTTTTATGAAATCTAACAAAAAGAAATCGAAATGAGAGAATAAAAATGTAAAAAAAATGTTCAACCTAACCTAACCTAAGAATAAAAATCTTTTGTTTATTGAAAACTTTTCAGTTTTCCCCGCTCGGATTCGGTTGTAACTGGTGTCGTGGTATACAACGCGCGGGAATGAGCGGGAAGGTGCGGGCGGTAAGTGGCGAAAACCGATTTTTTCAGTTTTCCCTGCTCGGATTCGGTTGAAACTGGTGTCGATCGTTCGGGCTCCGAGAGGCTCTCAAGGTGGTATACATCCCGCGGGAATGCGCGGGAAGGTGCGGGCGGTAAGTGGCAAAAACCGATTTTTTCAGTTTTCCCCGCTCGGATTCGGTTGAAACTGGTGTTGATCGTTCGGGCTCCGAGAGGCCCTCAAGGTGGTATACAACCCGCGGGAATGCGCGGGAAGGTGCGGGCGGTAAGTGGCGAAAACCGATTTTTTCAGTTTTCCCCGCTCGGATTCGGTTGAAACTGGTGTCGATCGTTCAGGCTCCGAGAGGCCTTAAAGATGGTATACAACCCGCGGGAATGCGCGGGAAGGTGCGGGCGGTAAAAGGCGAAAACCGATTTTTTCAGTTTTCCCTGCTCGGATTCAGTTGAAACTGGTGTTGATCGTTCGGGCTCCGAGGGGCCTTCAAGGTGGTATACAAACTGCGGGAATGCGCGGGAAGGTGCGGGCGGTAAGTGGCGAAAACCGATTTTTTCAGTTTTCCCCGCTCGGATTCGGTTGAAACTGGTGTTGATCGTTCGGGCTCCGAGGGGCCTTCAAGGTGGTATACAACCCGCGGGAATTCGCGCTCATTTAATATATATATTTTTATGAAATCTAACAAAAAGGAATCGAAATGAGAGAATAAAAATGTAAAAAATGTTCAACCTAACCTAACCTAAGAATAAAAATCTTTTATTTATTGAAAACTTCTCATTTAATATATATATTTTTATGAAATCTAACAAAAAGAAATCGAAATGAGAGAATAAAAATGTAAAAAAATGTTCAACTTAACCTAACCTAAGAATAAAAATCTTTTGTTTATTGAAAACTTCTCATTTAATATATATATTTTTATGAAATCTAACAAAAAGAAATCGAAATGAGAGAATAAAAATGTAAAAAAATGTTCAACCTAACCTAAGAATAAAAATCTTTTGTTTATTGAAAACTTCTCATTTAATATATATAATTTTATGAAATCTAACAAAAAGAAATCGAAATGAGAGAATAAAAATGTAAAAAAAATGTTCAACCTAACCTAACCTAAGAATAAAAATCTTTTGTTTATTGAAAACTTTTCAGTTTTCCCCGCTCGGATTCGGTTGTAACTGGTGTCGTGGTATACAACGCGCGGGAATGAGCGGGAAGGTGCGGGCGGTAAGTGGCGAAAACCGATTTTTTCAGTTTTCCCTGCTCGGATTCGGTTGAAACTGGTGTCGATCGTTCGGGCTCCGAGAGGCTCTCAAGGTGGTATACATCCCGCGGGAATGCGCGGGAAGGTGCGGGCGGTAAGTGGCAAAAACCGATTTTTTCAGTTTTCCCCGCTCGGATTCGGTTGAAACTGGTGTTGATCGTTCGGGCTCCGAGAGGCCCTCAAGGTGGTATACAACCCGCGGGAATGCGCGGGAAGGTGCGGGCGGTAAGTGGCGAAAACCGATTTTTTCAGTTTTCCCCGCTCGGATTCGGTTGAAACTGGTGTCGATCGTTCAGGCTCCGAGAGGCCTTAAAGATGGTATACAACCCGCGGGAATGCGCGGGAAGGTGCGGGCGGTAAAAGGCGAAAACCGATTTTTTCAGTTTTCCCTGCTCGGATTCAGTTGAAACTGGTGTTGATCGTTCGGGCTCCGAGGGGCCTTCAAGGTGGTATACAAACCGCGGGAATGCGCGGGAAGGTGCGGACGGTAAGTAACAAAAACCGATTTTTTCAGTTTTCCCCGCTCGGATTCAGTTGAAACTGGTGTCGATCGTTCGGGCTCCGAGGGGCCTACAAGGTGGTATACAAACTGCGGGAATGCGCGGGAAGGTGCGGGCGGTAAGTGGCGAAAACCGATTTTTTCAGTTTTCCCCGCTCGGATTCAGTTGAAACTGGTGTCGATCGTTCAAGCTCCGATGGGCCTTCAAGGTGGTATACAACCCGCGGGAATGCGCGGGAAGGTGCGGGCGGTAAGTGGCGAAAACCGATTTTTTCAGTTTTCCCCGCTCGGATTCAGTTGAAACTGGTGTCGATCGTTCGGGTTCCGAGGGGCCTTCAAGGTGGTATACAAATTGCGGGAAAGCGCGGGAAGGTGCGAGCGGTAAGTGGCGAAAACCGATTTTTTCAGTTTTCCCCGCTCGGATTCGGTTGAAACTGGTGTCGATCGTTCGGGCTCCGAGGGGCCTTCAAGGTGGTATACAACCCGCGGGTATGCGCGGGAAGGTGCGGGCGGTAAGAGGCGAAAACCGATTTTTTCAATTTTCCCCGCTCGGATTCAGTTGAAACTGGTGTCGATCGTTCGGGCTCCGAGGGGCCTTCAAGGTGGTATACAAACCGCGGGAATGCGCGGGAAGGTGCGGACGGTAAGTAACAAAAACCGATTTTTTCAGTTTTCCCCGCTCGGATTCAGTTGAAACTGGTGTCGATCGTTCGGGCTCCAAAGGGGCCTTCAAGGTGGTATACAAACCGCGGGAATTCGCGCTCATTTAATATATATATTTTTATAAAATCTAACAAAAAGGAATCGAAATGAGAGAATAAAAATGTAAAAGAATGTTCAACCTAACCTAACCTAAGAATAAAAATCTTTGTTTATTGAAAACTTCTCATTTAATATATATATTTTTATGAAATCTAACAAAAAGAAATCGAAATGAGAGAATAAAAATGTAAAAAAATGTTCAAACTAACCTAACCTAAGAATAAAAATCTTTTGTTTATTGAAAACTTCTCATTTAATATATATATTTTTATGAAATCTAACAAAAAGGAATCGAAATGAGAGACTAAAAATGTAAAAAAATGTACAACCTAACCTAACCTAAGAATAAAAATCTTTGTTTATTGAAACCTTCTCATTTAATATATATTTTTATGAAATTTAACAAAAAGAAATCGAAATGAGAGAATAAAAATGTAAAAAAATGTTCAACCTAACCTAACCTAAGAATAAAAATCTTTTATTTATTGAAAACTTCTCATTTAATATATATATTTTTATGAAATCTAACAAAAAGAAATCGAAATGAGAGAATAAAAATGTAAAAAAATGTTCAACCTAACCTAACCTAAGAATAAAAATCTTTTGTTTATTGAAAACTTCTCATTTAATATATATATTTTTATGAAATCTAACAAAAAGAAATCGAAATGAGAGAATAAAAATGTAAAAAAATGTTCAACCTAACCTAACCTAAGAATAAAAATCTTTTGTTTATTGAAAACTTCTCATTTAATATATATATTTTTATGAAATCTAACAAAAAGAAATCGAAATGAGAGAATAAAAATGTAAAAAAATGTTCAACCTAACCTAACCTAACCTAAGAATAAAAATCTTTTGTTTATTGAAAACTTCTCATTTAATATATATATTTTTATGAAATCTAACAAAAAGAAATCGAAATGAGAGAATAAAAATGTAAAAAAATGTTCAACCTAACCTAACCTAAGAATAAAAATCTTTGTTTATTGAAAACTTCTCATTTAATATATATATTTTTATGAAATCTAACAAAAAGGAATCGAAATGAGAGAATAAAAATGTAAAAAAATGTTCAACCTAACCTAACCTAAGAATAAAAATCTTTTGTTTATTGAAAACTTCTCATTTAATATATATATTTTTATGAAATCTAACAAAAAGGAATCGAAATGAGAGACTAAAAATGTAAAAAAATGTTCAACCTAACCTAACCTAAGAATAAAAATCTTTGTTTATTGAAAACTTCTCATTTAATATATATATTTTTATGAAATCTAACAAAAAGGAATCGAAATGAGAGAATAAAAATGTAAAAAAATGTTCAACCTAACCTAACCTAAGAATAAAAATCTTTTGTTTATTGAAAACTTCTCATTTAATATATATATTTTTATGAAATCTAACAAAAAGAAATCGAAATGAGAGAATAAAAATGTAAAAAAATGTTCAACCTAACCTAACCTAAGAATAAAAATCTTTGTTTATTGAAAACTTCTCATTTAATATATATATTTTTATGAAATCTAACAAAAAGAAATCGAAATGAGAGAATAAAAATGTAAAAAAATGTTCAACCTAACCTAACCTTAGAATAAAAATCTTTTGTTTATTGAAAACTTCTCATTTAATATATATATTTTTATGAAATCTAACAAAAAGGAATCGAAATGAGAGAATAAAAATGTAAAAAAATTTTCAACCTAACCTAACCTAAGAAAAAAAATCTTTTGTTTTTTGAAAACTTCTCATTTAATATATATATTTTTATGAAATCTAACAAAAAGAAATCGAAATGAGAGAATAAAAATGTAAAAAAATGTTCAACCTAACCTAACCTAAGAATAAAAATCTTTGTTTATTGAAAACTTCTCATTTAATATATATATTTTTATGAAATCTAACAAAAAGGAATCGAAATGAGAGAATAAAAATGTAAAAAAATGTTCAACCTAACCTAACCTAAGAATAAAAATCTTTTGTTTATTGAAAACTTCTCATTTAATATATATATTTTTATGAAATCTAACAAAAAGGAATCGAAATGAGAGACTAAAAATGTAAAAAAATGTTCAACCTAACCTAACCTAAGAATAAAAATCTTTGTTTATTGAAAACTTCTCATTTAATATATATATTTTTATGAAATCTAACAAAAAGGAATCGAAATGAGAGAATAAAAATGTAAAAAAATGTTCAACCTAACCTAACCTAAGAATAAAAATCTTTTGTTTATTGAAAACTTCTCATTTAATATATATATTTTTATGAAATCTAACAAAAAGAAATCGAAATGAGAGAATAAAAATGTAAAAAAATGTTCAACCTAACCTAAACTAAGAATAAAAATCTTTGTTTATTGAAAACTTCTCATTTAATATATATATTTTTATGAAATCTAACAAAAAGAAATCGAAATGAGAGAATAAAAATGTAAAAAAATGTTCAACCTAACCTAACCTAAGAATAAAAATCTTTGTTTATTGAAAACTTCTCATTTAATATATATATTTTTATGAAATCTAACAAAAAGGAATCGAAATGAGAGAATAAAAATGTAAAAAAATGTTCAACCTAACCTAACCTAAGAATAAAAATCTTTTGTTTATTGAAAACTTCTCATTTAATATATATATTTTTATGAAATCTAACAAAAAGGAATCGAAATGAGAGACTAAAAATGTAAAAAAATGTTCAACCTAACCTAACCTAAGAATAAAAATCTTTGTTTATTGAAAACTTCTCATTTAATATATATATTTTTATGAAATCTAACAAAAAGGAATCGAAATGAGAGAATAAAAATGTAAAAAAATGTTCAACCTAACCTAACCTAAGAATAAAAATCTTTTGTTTATTGAAAACTTCTCATTTAATATATATATTTTTATGAAATCTAACAAAAAGAAATCGAAATGAGAGAATAAAAATGTAAAAAAATGTTCAACCTAACCTAACCTAAGAATAAAAATCTTTGTTTATTGAAAACTTCTCATTTAATATATATATTTTTATGAAATCTAACAAAAAGAAATCGAAATGAGAGAATAAAAATGTAAAAAAATGTTCAACCTAACCTAACCTTAGAATAAAAATCTTTTGTTTATTGAAAACTTCTCATTTAATATATATATTTTTATGAAATCTAACAAAAAGGAATCGAAATGAGAGAATAAAAATGTAAAAAAATTTTCAACCTAACCTAACCTAAGAAAAAAAATCTTTTGTTTTTTGAAAACTTCTCATTTAATATATATATTTTTATGAAATCTAACAAAAAGAAATCGAAATGAGAGAATAAAAATGTAAAAAAATGTTCAACCTAACCTAACCTAAGAATAAAAATCTTTTGTTTATTGAAAACTTCTCATTTAATATATATATTTTTATGAAATCTAACAAAAAGGAATCGAAATGAGAGACTAAAAATGTAAAAAAATGTTCAACCTAACCTAACCTAAGAATAAAAATCTTTGTTTATTGAAAACTTCTCATTTAATATATATATTTTTATGAAATCTAACAAAAAGGAATCGAAATGAGAGAATAAAAATGTAAAAAAATGTTCAACCTAACCTAACCTAAGAATAAAAATCTTTTGTTTATTGAAAACTTCTCATTTAATATATATATTTTTATGAAATCTAACAAAAAGAAATCGAAATGAGAGAATAAAAATGTAAAAAAATGTTCAACCTAACCTAAACTAAGAATAAAAATCTTTGTTTATTGAAAACTTCTCATTTAATATATATATTTTTATGAAATCTAACAAAAAGAAATCGAAATGAGAGAATAAAAATGTAAAAAAATGTTCAACCTAACCTAAACTAAGAATAAAAATCTTTGTTTATTGAAAACTTCTCATTTAATATATATATTTTTATGAAATCTAACAAAAAGGAATCGAAATGAGAGAATAAAAATGTAAAAAAATGTTCAACCTAACCTTACCTAAGAATAAAAATCTTTTGTTTATTGAAAACTTCTCATTTAATATATATATTTTTATGAAATCTAACAAAAAGGAATCGAAATGAGAGACTAAAAATGTAAAAAAATGTTCAACCTAACCTAACCTAAGAATAAAAATCTTTGTTTATTGAAACCTTCTCATTTAATATATATATTTTTATCAAATCTAACAAAAAGGAATCAAAATGAGAGAATAAAAATGTAAAAAAATTTTCAACCTAACCTAACCTAAGAAAAAAAATCTTTTGTTTTTTGAAAACTTCTCATTTAATATATATATTTTTATGAAATCTAACAAAAAGAAATCGAAATGAGAGAATAAAAATGTAAAAATATGTTCAACCTAACCTAACCTAAGAATAAAAATCTTTTGTTTATTGAAAACTTCTCATTTAATATATATATTTTTATGAAATCTAACAAAAAGGAATCGAAATGAGAGAATAAAAATGTAAAAAAATGTTCAACCTAACCTAACCTAAGAATAAAAATCTTTTGTTTATTGAAAACTTCTCATTTAATATATATATTTTTATGAAATCTAACAAAAAGGAATCGAAATGAGAGACTAAAAATGTAAAAAAATGTTCAACCTAACCTAACCTAAGAATAAAAATCTTTGTTTATTGAAACCTTCTCATTTAATATATATATTTTTATGAAATTTAACAAAAAGAAATCGAAATGAGAGAATAAAAATGTAAAAAAAATGTTCAACCTAACCTAACCTAAGAATAAAAATCTTTTGTTTATTGAAAACTTTTCAGTTTTCCCCGCTCGGATTCGGTTGTAACTGGTGTCGTGGTATACAACCCGCGGGATTGCGCGGGAAGGTGCGGGCGGTAAGTGTCGAAAACCGATTTTTTCAGTTTTCCCCGCTCGGATTCGGTTGAAACTGGGGTCGATTGTTCAGGCTCCGAGGGGCCTTCAAGGTGGTATACAAACCGCGGGAATGCGCGGGAAGGTGCGGGCGGTAAGTGGCGAAAACCGATTTTTTCAGTTTTCCCCGCTCGGATTCAGTTGAAACTGGTGTCGATCGTTCAAGCTCCGATGGGCCTTCAAGGTGGTATACAAACCGCGGGAATGCGCGGGAAGGTGCGGGCGGTAAGTGGCGAAAACCGATTTTTTCAGTTTTCCCCGCTCGGATTCAGTTAAAACTGGTGTCGATCGTTCGGGCTCCGAGGGTCCCTCGAGGTGGTATACAACTTGCGGGAATGCGCGGGAAGGTGCGGGCGGTAAGTGGCGAAAACCGATTTTTTCAGTTTTCCCCGCTCGGATTCCGTTGAAACTGGTGTCGATCGTTCGGGCTCCGAGAGGCCCTCAAGGTGGTATACAACCCGCGGGAATGCGCGGGAAGGTGCGGGCGGTAAGTGGCGAAAACCGATTTTTTCAGTTTTCCCCGCTCGGATTCGGTTGAAACTGGTGTCGATCGTTCGGGCTCCGAGAGGCCTTAAAGATGGTATACAACCCGCGGGAATGCGCGGGAAGGTGCGGGCGGTAAAAGGCGAAAACCAATTTTTTCAGTTTTCCCCGCTCGGATTCAGTTGAAACTGGTGTCGATCGTTCGGGCTCCGAGGGGCCTTCAAGGTGGTATACAACCCGCGGGAATTCGCGCTCATTTAATATATATATTTTTATCAAATCTAACAAAAAGGAATCGAAATGAGAGAATAAAAATGTAAAAAAATGTTCAACCTAACCTAACCTAAGAATAAAAATCTTTTGTTTATTGAAAACTTCTCATTTAATATATATATTTTTATGAAATCTAACAAAAAGAAATCGAAATGAGAGAATAAAAATGTAAAAAAATGTTCAACCTAACCTAACCTAAGAATAAAAATCTTTGTTTATTGAAAACTTCTCATTTAATATATATATTTTTATGAAATCTAACAAAAAGGAATCGAAATGAGAGAATAAAAATGTAAAAAAATGTTCAACCTAACCTAACCTAAGAATAAAAATCTTTTGTTTATTGAAAACTTCTCATTTAATATATATATTTTTATGAAATCTAACAAAAAGGAATCGAAATGAGAGACTAAAAATGTAAAAAAATGTTCAACCTAACCTAACCTAAGAATAAAAATCTTTGTTTATTGAAACCTTCTCATTTAATATATATATTTTTATGAAATTTAACAAAAAGAAATCGAAATGAGAGAATAAAAATGTAAAAAAAATGTTCAACCTAACCTAACCTAAGAATAAAAATCTTTTGTTTATTGAAAATTTTTCAGTTTTCCCCGCTCGGATTCGGTTGTAACTGGTGTCGTGGTATACAACGCGCGGGAATGAGCGGGAAGGTGCGGGCGGTAAGTGGCGAAAACCGATTTTTTCAGTTTTCCCCGCTCGGATTCGGTTGAAACTGGTGTCGATCGTTCAGGCTCCGAGAGGCCTTCAAGGTGGTATACAAACCGCGGGAATGCGCGGGAAGGTGCGGGCGGTAAGTGGCGAAAACCGATTTTTCAGTTTTTCCCGCTCGGATTCAGTTGAAACTGGTGTCAATCGTTCAAGCTCCGAGGGGCCTTCAAGGTGGTATACAACCCGCGGGAATTCGCGCTCATTTAATATATATATTTTTATGAAATCTAACAAAAAGGAATGGAAATGAGAGAATAAAAATGTAAAAAATGTCAACCTAACCTAACCTAAGAAAAAAATCTTTTGTTTTTTGAAAACTTCTCATTTAATATATATATTTTTATGAAATCTAACAAAAAGAAATCGAAATGAGAGAATAAAAATGTAAATAATGTTCAACCTAACCTAACCTAAGAATAAAAATCTTTTGTTTATTGAAAACTTCTCATTTAATATATATATTTTTATGAAATCTAACAAAAAGGAATCGAAATGAGAGAATAAAAATGTAAAAAAATGTTCAACCTAACCTAACCTAAGAATAAAAATCTTTTGTTTATTGAAAACTTCTCATTTAATATATATATTTTTATGAAATCTAACAAAAAGAAATCGAAATGAGAGAATAAAAATGTAAAAAAATGTTCAACCTAACCTAAACTAAGAATAAAAATCTTTGTTTATTGAAAACTTCTCATTTAATATATATATTTTTATGAAATCTAACAAAAAGGAATCGAAATGAGAGACTAAAAATGTAAAAAAATGTTCAACCTAACCTAACCTAAGAATAAAAATCTTTGTTTATTGAAACCTTCTCATTTAATATATATATTTTTATGAAATTTAACAAAAAGAAATCGAAATGAGAGAATAAAAATGTAAAAAAAATGTTCAACCTAACCTAACCTAAGAATAAAAATCTTTTGTTTATTGAAAACTTTTCAGTTTTCCCCGCTCGGATTCGGTTGTAACTGGTGTCGTGGTATACAACGCGCGGGAATGAGCGGGAAGGTGCGGGCGGTAAGTGGCGAAAACCGATTTTTTCAGTTTTCCCCGCTCGGATTCGGTTGAAACTGGTGTCGATCGTTCAGGCTCCGAGAGGCCTTCAAGGTGGCATACAAACCGCGGGAATGCGCGGGAAGGTGCGGGCGGTAAGTGGCGAAAACCGATTTTTTCAGTTTTCCCCGCTCGGATTCGGTTGAAACTGGTGTCGATCGTTCAGGCTCCGAGAGGCCTTCAAGGTGGTATACAAACCGCGGGAATGCGCGGGAAGGTGCGGGCGGTAAGTGGCGAAAACCGATTTTTTCAGTTTTTCCCGCTCGGATTCAGTTGAAACTGGTGTCAATCGTTCAAGCTCCGAGGGGCCTTCAAGGTGGTATACAACCCGCGGGAATGCGCGGGAAGGTGCGGGCGGTAAGTGGCGAAAACCGATTTTTTCAGTTTTCCCCGCTCGGATTCAGTTGAAACTGGTGTCGATCGTTCGGGCTCCGAGGGTCCCTCAAGGTGGTATACAACTTGCGGGAATGCGCGGGAAGGTGCGGGCAGTAAGTGGCGAAAACTGATTTTTTCAGTTTTCCCCGCTCGGATTCGGTTGAAACTGGTGTCGATCGTTCGGGCTCCGAGGGGCCTTCAAGGTGGTATACAACCCGCGGGAATGCGCGGGAAGGTGCGGGCGGTAAGTGGCGAAAACCGATTTTTTCAGTTTTCCCCGCTCGGATTCGGTTGAAACTGGTGTCGATCGTTCAGGCTCCGAGAGGCCTTAAAGATGGTATACAACCCGCGGGAATGCGCGGGAAGGTGCGGGCGGTAAAAGGCGAAAACCGATTTTTTCAGTTTTCCCTGCTCGGATTCAGTTGAAACTGGTGTTGATCGTTCGGGCTCCGAGGGGCCTTCAAGGTGGTATACAAACTGCGGGAATGCGCGGGAAGGTGCGGGCGGTAAGTGGCGAAAACCGATTTTTTCAGTTTTCCCCGCTCGGATTCGGTTGAAACTGGTGTCGATCGTTCGGGCTCCGAGAGGCCTTAAAGATGGTATACAACCCGCGGGAATGCGCGGGAAGGTGCGGGCGGTAAGTGGCGAAAACCGATTTTTTCAATTTTCCCCGCTCGGATTCCGTTGAAACTGGTGTCGATCGTTCAGGCTCCGAGAGGATCTCAAGGTGGTATACAACCCGCGGGAATGCGCGGGAAGGTGCGGGCGGTAAGTGGCGAAAACCGATTTTTTCAGTTTTCCCCGCTCGGATTCGGTTGAAACTGGTGTCGATCGTTCGGGCTCCGAGAGGCCTTAAAGATGGTATACAACCCGCGGGAATGCGCGGGAAGGTGCGGGCGGTAAAAGGCGAAAACCATTTTTTTCAGTTTTCCCTGCTCGGATTCAGTTGAAACTGGTGTTGAACGTTCGGGCTCAGAGGGGCCTTCAAGGTGGTATACAAACCGCGGGAATGCGCGGGAAGGTGCGGACAGTAAGTAACAAAAACCGATTTTTTCAGTTTTCCCCGCTCGGATTCAGTTGAAACTGGTGTCGATCGTTCGGGCTCCGAGGGGCCTTCAAGGTGGTATACAACCCGCGGGAATTCGCGCTCATTTAATATATATATTTTTATCAAATCTAACAAAAAGGAATCGAAATGAAAGAATAAAAATGTAAAAAAATGTTCAACCTAACCTAACCTAAGAAAAAAAATCTTTTGTTTATTGAAAACTTCTCATTTAATATATATATTTTTATGAAATCTAACAAAAAGGAATCGAAATGAGAGAATAAAAATGTAAAAAAATGTTCAACCTAACCTAACCTAAGAATAAAAATCTTTTGTTTATTGAAAACTTCTCATTTAATATATATATTTTTATGAAATCTAACAAAAAGAAATCGAAATGAGAGAATAAAAATGTAAAAAAATGTTCAACCTAACCTAAACTAAGAATAAAAATCTTTGTTTATTGAAAACTTCTCATTTAATATATATATTTTTATGAAATCTAACAAAAAGGAATCGAAATGAGAGAATAAAAATGTAAAAAAATGTTCAACCTAACCTAACCTAAGAATAAAAATCTTTTGTTTATTGAAAACTTCTCATTTAATATATATATTTTTATGAAATCTAACAAAAAGGAATCGAAATGAGAGACTAAAAATGTAAAAAAATGTTCAACCTAACCTAACCTAAGAATAAAAATCTTTGTTTATTGAAACCTTCTCATTTAATATATATATTTTTATGAAATTTAACAAAAAGAAATCGAAATGAGAGAATAAAAATGTAAAAAAAATGTTCAACCTAACCTAACCTAAGAATAAAAATCTTTTGTTAATTGAAAACTTTTCAGTTTTCCCCGCTCGGATTCGGTTGTAACTGGTGTCGTGGTATACAACGCGCGGGAATGAGCGGGAAGGTGCGGGCGGTAAGTGGCGAAAACCGATTTTTTCAGTTTTCCCCGCTCGGATTCGGTTGAAACTGGTGTCGATCGTTCAGGCTCCGAGAGGCCTTCAAGGTGGTATACAAACCGCGGGAATGCGCGGGAAGGTGCGGACGGTAAGTAACAAAAACCGATTTTTTCAGTTTTCCCCGCTCGGATTCAGTTGAAACTGGTGTCGATCGTTCGGGCTCCGAGGGGCCTTCAAGGTGGTATACAACCCGCGGGAATTCGCGCTCATTTAATATATATATTTTTATGAAATCTAACAAAAAGGAATCGAAATGAGAGAATAAAAATGTAAAAAATGTTCAACCTAACCTAACCTAAGAATAAAAATCTTTGTTTATTGAAAACTTCTCATTTAATATATATATTTTTATGAAATCTAACAAAAAGGAATCAAAATGAGAGAATAAAAATGTAAAAAAATGTTCAACCTCACCTAACCTAAGAATAAAAATCTTTTGTTTATTGAAAACTTCTCATTTAATATATATATTTTTATGAAATCTAACAAAAAGGAATCGAAATGAGAGAATAAAAATATAAAAAAATGTTCAACCTAACCTAACCTAAGAATAAAAATCTTTGTTTATTGAAAACTTCTCATTTAATATATATATTTTTATGAAATCTAACAAAAAGAAATCGAAATGAGAGAATAAAAATGTAAAAAAATGTTCAACCTAACCTAACCTTAGAATAAAAATCTTTTGTTTATTGAAAACTTCTCATTTAATATATATATTTTTATGAAATCTAACAAAAAGGAATCGAAATGAGAGAATAAAAATGTAAAAAAATGTTCAACCTAACCTAACCTAAGAATAAAAATCTTTTGTTTATTGAAAACTTCTCATTTAATATATATATTTTTATGAAATCTAACAAAAAGGAATCGAAATGAGAGAATAAAAATGTAAAAAAATGTTCAACCTAACCTAACCTAAGAATAAAAATCTTTGTTTATTGAAAACTTCTCATTTAATATATATATTTTTATGAAATTTAACAAAAAGAAATCGAAATGAGAGAATAAAAATGTAAAAAAATGTTCAACCTAACCTAACCTTAGAATAAAAATCTTTTGTTTATTGAAAACTTCTCATTTAATATATATATTTTTATGAAATCTAACAAAAAGAAATCGAAATGAGAGAATAAAAATGTAAAAAAAATGTTCAACCTAACCTAACCTAAGAATAAAAATCTTTTGTTTATTGAAAACTTTTCAGTTTTCCCCGCTCGGATTCGGTTGTAACTGGTGTCGTGGTATACAACGCGCGGGAATGAGCGGGAAGGTGCGGGCGGTAAGTGGCGAAAACCGATTTTTTCAGTTTTCCCCGCTCGGATTCGGTTGAAACTGGTGTCGATCGTTCGGGCTCCGAGAGGCCTTAAAGATGGTATACAACCCGCGGGAATGCGCGGGAAGGTGCGGGCGGTAAAAGGCGAAAACCAATTTTTTCAGTTTTCCCTGCTCGGATTCAGTTGAAACTGGTGTTGATCGTTCGGGCTCCGAGGGGCCTTCAAGGTGGTATACAAACCGCGGGAATGCGCGGGAAGGTGCGGACAGTAAGTAACAAAAACCGATTTTTTCAGTTTTCCCCGCTCGGATTCAGTTGAAACTGGTGTCGATCGTTCGGGCTCCGAGGGGCCTTCAAGGTGGTATACAACCCGCGGGAATTCGCGCTCATTTAATATATATATTTTTATCAAATCTAACAAAAAGGAATCGAAATGAGAGAATAAAAATGTAAAAAAATGTTCAACCTAACCTAACCTAAGAAAAAAAATCTTTTGTTTATTGAAAACTTCTCATTTAATATATATATTTTTATGAAATCTAACAAAAAGAAATCGAAATGAGAGAATAAAAATGTAAAAAAATGTTCAACCTAACCTAACCTAAGAATAAAAATCTTTTGTTTATTGAAAACTTCTCATTTAATATATATATTTTTATGAAATCTAACAAAAAGAAATCGAAATGAGAGAATAAAAATGTAAAAAAATGTTCAACCTAACCTAACCTAAGAACAAAAATCTTTTGTTTATTGAAAACTTCTCATTTAATATATATATTTTTATGAAATCTAACAAAAAGAAATCGAAATGAGAGAATAAAAATGTAAAAAAAATGTTCAACCTAACCTAACCTAAGAATAAAAATCTTTTGTTTATTGAAAACTTTTCAGTTTTCCCCGCTCGGATTCGGTTGTAACTGGTGTCGTGGTATACAACGCGCGGGAATGAGCGGGAAGGTGCGGGCGGTAAGTGGCGAAAACCGATTTTTTCAGTTTTCCCTGCTCGGATTCGGTTGAAACTGGTGTCGATCGTTCGGGCTCCGAGAGGCCCTCAAGGTGGTATACATCCCGCGGGAATGCGCGGGAAGGTGCGGGCGGTAAGTGGCAAAAACCGATTTTTTCAGTTTTCCCCGCTCGGATTCGGTTGAAACTGGTGTTGATCGTTCAAGCTCCGAGAGGCCCTCAAGGTGGTATACAACCCGCGGGAATGCGCGGGAAGGTGCGGGCGGTAAGTGGCGAAAACCGATTTTTTCAGTTTTCCCCGCTCGGATTCGGTTGAAACTGGTGTCGATCGTTCAGGCTCCGAGAGGCCTTAAAGATGGTATACAACCCGCGGGAATGCGCGGGAAGGTGCGGGCGGTAAAAGGCGAAAACCGATTTTTTCAGTTTTCCCTGCTCGGATTCAGTTAAAACTGGTGTTGATCGTTCGGGCTCCGAGGGGCCTTCAAGGTGGTATACAAACCGCGGGAATGCGCGGGAAGGTGCGGACGGTAAGTAACAAAAACCGATTTTTTCAGTTTTCCCCGCTCGGATTCAGTTGAAACTGGTGTCGATCGTTCGGGCTCCGAGGGGCCTTCAAGGTGGTATACAACCCGCGGGAATTCGCGCTCATTTAATATGTATATTTTTATGAAATCTAACAAAAAGGAATCGAAATGAGAGAATAAAAATGTAAAAAATGTTCAACCTAACCTAACCTAAGAATAAAAATCTTTGTTTGTTGAAAACTTCTCATTTAATATATATATTTTTATGAAATCTAACAAAAAGGAATCGAAATGAGAGATTAAAAATGTAATAAAATGTTCAACTTAACCTAACCTAAGAATAAAAATCTTTGTTTATTGAAAACTTCTCATTTAATATATATATTTTTATGAAATCTAACAAAAAGGAATCGAAATGAGAGAATAAAAATGTAAAAAAATGTTCAACCTAACCTAACCTAAGAATAAAAATCTTTTGTTTATTGAAAACTTCTCATTTAATATATATATTTTTATGAAATCTAACAAAAAGGAATCAAAATGAGAGAATAAAAATGTAAAAAAATGTTCAACCTCACCTAACCTAAGAATAAAAATCTTTTGTTTATTGAAAACTTCTCATTTAATATATATATTTTTATGAAATCTAACAAAAAGGAATCGAAATGAGAGAATAAAAATATAAAAAAATGTTCAACCTAACCTAACCTAAGAATAAAAATCTTTGTTTATTGAAAACTTCTCATTTAATATATATATTTTTATGAAATCTAACAAAAAGAAATCGAAATGAGAGAATAAAAATGTAAAAAAATGTTCAACCTAACCTAACCTTAGAATAAAAATCTTTTGTTTATTGAAAACTTCTCATTTAATATATATATTTTTATGAAATCTAACAAAAAGAAATCGAAATGAGAGAATAAAAATGTAAAAAAATGTTCAACCTAACCTAACCTAAGAATAAAAATCTTTTGTTTATTGAAAACTTCTCATTTAATATATATATTTTTATGAAATCTAACAAAAAGGAATCAAAATGAGAGAATAAAAATGTAAAAAAATGTTCAACCTCACCTAACCTAAGAATAAAAATCTTTTGTTTATTGAAAACTTCTCATTTAATATATATATTTTTATGAAATCTAACAAAAAGGAATCGAAATGAGAGAATAAAAATATAAAAAAATGTTCAACCTAACCTAACCTAAGAATAAAAATCTTTGTTTATTGAAAACTTCTCATTTAATATATATATTTTTATGAAATCTAACAAAAAGGAATCGAAATGAGAGAATAAAAATGTAAAAAATGTTCAACCTAACCTAACCTAAGAATAAAAATCTTTTATTTATTGAAAATTTCTCATTTAATATATATATTTTTATGAAATCTAACAAAAAGAAATCGAAATGAGAGAATAAAAATGTAAAAAAATGTTCAACCTAACCTAACCTAAGAATAAAAATCTTTTGTTTATTGAAAACTTCTCATTTAATATATATATTTTTATGAAATCTAACAAAAAGAAATCGAAATGAGAGAATAAAAATGTAAAAAAATGTTCAACCTAACCTAACCTAAGAATAAAAATCTTTTGTTTATTGAAAACTTCTCATTTAATATATATATTTTTATGAAATCTAACAAAAAGAAATCGAAATGAGAGAATAAAAATGTAAAAAAAATGTTCAACCTAACCTAACCTAAGAATAAAAATCTTTTGTTTATTGAAAACTTTTCAGTTTTCCCCGCTCGGATTCGGTTGTAACTGGTGTCGTGGTATACAACGCGCGGGAATGAGCGGGAAGGTGCGGGCGGTAAGTGGCGAAAACCGATTTTTTCAGTTTTCCCTGCTCGGATTCGGTTGAAACTGGTGTCGATCGTTCGGGCTCCGAGAGGCCCTTAAGGTGGTATACATCCCGCGGGAATGCGCGGGAAGGTGCGGGCGGTAAGTGGCAAAAACCGATTTTTTCAGTTTTCCCCGCTCGGATTCGGTTGAAACTGGTGTTGATCGTTCAGGCTCCGAGAGGCCCTCAAGGTGGTATACAACCCGCGGGAATGCGCGGGAAGGTGCGGGCGGTAAGTGGCGAAAACCGATTTTTTCAGTTTTCCCCGCTCGGATTCGGTTGAAACTGGTGTCGATCGTTCAGGCTCCGAGAGGCCTTAAAGATGGTATACAACCCGCGGGAATGCGCGGGAAGGTGCGGGCGGTAAAAGGCGAAAACCGATTTTTTCAGTTTTCCCTGCTCGGATTCAGTTGAAACTGGTGTTGATCGTTCGGGCTCCGAGGGGCCTTCAAGGTGGTATACAAACCGCGGGAATGCGCGGGAAGGTGCGGACGGTAAGTAACAAAAACCGATTTTTTCAGTTTTCCCCGCTCGGATTCAGTTGAAACTGGTGTCGATCGTTCGGGCTCCGAGGGGCCTTCAAGGTGGTATACAACCCGCGGGAATTCGCGCTCATTTAATATATATATTTTTATGAAATCTAACAAAAAGGAATCGAAATGAGAGAATAAAAATGTAAAAAATCTTCAACCTAACCTAACCTAAGAATAAAAATCTTTGTTTATTGAAAACTTCTCATTTAATATATATATTTTTATGAAATCTAACAAAAAGGAATCGAAATGAGAGAATAAAAATGTAAAAAAAAGTTCAACCTAACCTAACCTAAGAATAAAAATCTTTTGTTTATTGAAAACTTCTCATTTAATATATATATTTTTATGAAATCTAACAAAAAGGAATCGAAATGAGAGAATAAAAATGTAAAAAAATGTTCAACCTAACCTAACCTAAGAATAAAAATCTTTGTTTATTGAAAACTTCTCATTTAATATATATATTTTTATGAAATTTAACAAAAAGAAATCGAAATGAGAGAATAAAAATGTAAAAAAATGTTCAACCTAACCTAACCTAAGAATAAAAATCTTTGTTTATTGAAAACTTCTCATTTAATATATATATTTTTATGAAATCTAACAAAAAGAAATCGAAATGAGAGAATAAAAATGTAAAAAAATGTTCAACCTAACCTAACCTTAGAATAAAAATCTTTTGTTTATTGAAAACTTCTCATTTAATATATATATTTTTATGAAATCTAACAAAAAGAAATCGAAATGAGAGAATAAAAATGTAAAAAAATGTTTAACCTAACCTAACCTAAGAATAAAAATCTTTTGTTTATTGAAAACTTCTCATTTAATATATATATTTTTATGAAATCTAACAAAAAGAAATCGAAATGAGAGAATAAAAATGTAAAAAAAATGTTCAACCTAACCTAACCTAAGAATAAAAATCTTTTGTTTATTGAAAACTTTTCAGTTTTCCCCGCTCGGATTCGGTTGTAACTGGTGTCGTGGTATACAACGCGCGGGAATGAGCGGGAAGGTGCGGGCGGTAAGTGGCGAAAACCGATTTTTTCAGTTTTCCCTGCTCGGATTCGGTTGAAACTGGTGTCGATCGTTCGGGCTCCGAGAGGCCCTCAAGGTGGTATACATCCCGCGGGAATGCGCGGGAAGGTGCGGGCGGTAAGTGGCAAAAACCGATTTTTTCAGTTTTCCCCGCTCGGATTCGGTTGAAACTGGTGTTGATCGTTCGGGCTCCGAGAGGCCCTCAAGGTGGTATATAACCCGCGGGAATGCGCGGGAAGGTGCGGGCGGTAAGTGGCGAAAACCGATTTTTTCAGTTTTCCCCGCTCGGATTCGGTTGAATTTGGTGTCGATCGTTCAGGCTCCGAGAGGCCTTAAAGATGGTATACAACCCGCGGGAATGCGCGGGAAAGTGCGGGCGGTAAAAGGCGAAAACCGATTTTTTCAGTTTTCCCTGCTCGGATTCAGTTGAAACTGGTGTTGATCGTTCGGGCTCCGAGGGGCCTTCAAGGTGGTATACAAACCGCGGGAATGCGCGGGAAGGTGCGGACGGTAAGTAACAAAAACCGATTTTTTCAGTTTTCCCCGCTCGGATTCAGTTGAAACTGGTGTCGATCGTTCGGGCTCCGAGGGGCCTTCAAGGTGGTATACAACCCGCGGGAATTCGCGCTCATTTAATATATATATATTTTTATGAAATCTAACAAAAAGGAATCGAAATGAGAGAATAAAAATGTAAAAAATCTTCAACCTAACCTAACCTAAGAATAAAAATCTTTGTTTATTGAAAACTTCTCATTTAATATACAGGGTGGAATTGACGGCACCACTTTAAATGAAACCACAGTTTTAACTACTCTATAAAAGCCTAATATAATTCAGAAAAAAAATAATTCCCAAAAATGAAAAAGTTATTTTTTCAATTAAAATAAATAATAAAATAATCGTTTTAAAAAAAAACGCCATTTGTAAAGTGTTATATTATCACTCACACACTTACCTGTCAAAGCGGCAACGTCGCACACGCTTCATTCAAGAAATCGAGTCACAGCAACTAGCGTAGGTATGTAGGCAACGGCGGCGAGCTGATGTTAAATTAACGCAACACTTAGGAATACACTTTACACACACTTTTATTGAATTATTTCTATTAGGTTTTTAATTTTACTTTTGTTGCACTACAAACACATTTTTTATGTTCCCGTTTTAAACTAACACTCATTTTTAACATGTTTACAAAATTATTACAATAATAGCATTTTTTTTTCACTTTTTTTAACAATAAATATTACATTTTCTGTCCACATTACATTCAGCTCGATAATGACCCATATTATTACACTTGAAACATTTAATATTTCTTTTAATTGTAGCATTTCTTTTTACAATAAATGCAGATGATGATGACACAATTTCCCCCCGTAGTATTATGGTTTGGAACTTCCAAGCATTCCAATTTTTTACTCCTTCCAGTTTTATTACTGTGCTGTTTCCTTTCCATTGTGATTGTTTATTTTGCTTGTTTTTCTTTTTTATTCCTTCCCGGCAACTTAACCTCCAAATTTCAATACCAACGCCGAAGCGTCGCGTGAAGTAACGCTGTTTTAATCTCGCCAGTATTTCTAATTTTCTACGATTGATGCAATCTTCTTTATTATTGTTACGACGTGGTCTGGGCCCATAACCCGTTGTATTTATATGGTTTAGTAAATAGCATTCAGCTATAGTCCGACCCAACTACTATTGCGCAGAATGTACGCGCCGCACCGATTCTATGGGAATCCCCGGTAATCGGTGCGGCGTGAGCGGGGTGTCTTTGTACAGATAACAAAATTCATTTTTAATATTGATTGATTGTGCAATATAACACTATAATTCATAATAAATGTAGATTATACTTTTTACGCATGATTTGATATTAAAATAATTAATAAAATTATCAATATTACTTTATTACGTATTGAGTTTTCGCAGGTCCTCGTGTAACATTATAAAACTCGTTTAATATTTAATTTTTATACGATTTTCTATCAAAATAATCATACAAATATAAATAATAATGAAAATCTTAATAAAAAATTTAATAGTATATTCGATAAGTATTTTAGTTAATGGCAACTATTACAATGTTTTTAATTATCTGTGTGAGAACAGAACTTAGCCGCGGAACGGCTAAGTTCTGTTGTATTTACATTATTTTGTTCAACTTTATACGTTGAATAATTATTAAGTGTTTTAAATTATTTGGATGTTGTTTAATATTAATTTTATCATTAATCGGATTTCTAAAATCGTGATGAATGTTTCGTGATCGTGATGATGTGATTACTGAGTATTTTTCTCAAATGTGAAACTATTGTGTCAGTATTTGAGTGTACTATCAAAACATACATTTTTTTAAGACATTTCAAACAAATGTTGAGTTTTTAATATTACTTATGATGTAAATATTAGTGATAGTAAAAGGAGAATGCGACAACGACGATGTAAAACTAATGTTAAATGTAAGTACCTATCTATCGTAGTTCAATATCATTTTGTGTGTTAAAAATTTTGAATATAACTTTGTGGGTGGTTCAATAACCATGCAGTATTTCTAAATAATTTCATAATAAAGGTGATATAATAAATTGACTTAAAGTAGGATTTTGTTAAACAATTTTAATAAGAGGTTTGAACGTTATTTAGATTTATAATAAATAGGTAATTGCGTGAAAAAGAACGCGAGATATCGTTCTTTCTCGTTCGGTTTTGTTTTTACGAATGAAAAGTAGAAGTTTGGCAACGCTTAGTAGTATTTTTGTAGTAGTATGTGTATGTGTGCGTCACACGAAATACAGGTATGGAGAAAAATCGTGAAATGAAAAAAAAATCCTACGTCCAAACTGTTGAGGCATCTTGATTAATTTCTTTAGCTTCGGGTTTGAAATTTTTTACCCTATATGCAGTTTCAATTAAAGAAGCGCAGCCTCTTCCACCCTGTATATATTTTTATGAAATCTAACAAAAAGGAATCGAAATGAGAGAATAAAAATGTAAAAAAATGTTCAACCTAACCTAACCTAAGAATAAAAATCTTTTGTTTATTGAAAACTTCTCATTTAATATATATATTTTTATGAAATCTAACAAAAAGGAATCGAAATGAGAGAATAAAAATGTAAAAAAATGTTCAACCTAACCTAACCTAAGAATAAAAATCTTTTGTTTATTGAAAACTTCTCATTTAATATATATATTTTTATGAAATCTAACAAAAAGGAATCGAAATGAGAGAATAAAAATGTAAAAAAATGTTCAACCTAACCTAACCTAAGAATAAAAATCTTTGTTTATTGAAAACTTCTCATTTAATATATATATTTTTATGAAATCTAACAAAAAGAAATCGAAATGAGAGAAT
This sequence comes from Heliconius melpomene rosina, assembly GCF_056956725.1. Lineage (NCBI taxonomy): Eukaryota > Metazoa > Arthropoda > Insecta > Lepidoptera > Nymphalidae > Heliconius > Heliconius melpomene. The sequence continues at coordinate 98,354 of NC_140397.1, forward strand.
AAAAATGTAAAAAAATGTTCAACCTAAACTAACCTTAGAATAAAAATCTTTTGTTTATTGAAAACTTCTCATTTAATATATATATTTTTATGACATCTAACAAAAAGAAATCGAAATGAGAGAATAAAAATGTAAAAAAATGTTCAACCTAACCTAACCTAAGAAAAAAAATCTTTTGTTTATTGAAAACTTCTCATTTAATATATATATTTTTATGAAATCTAACAAAAAGAAATCGAAATGAGAGAATAAAAATGTAAAAAAATGTTCAACCTAACCTAACCTAAGAATAAAAATCTTTTGTTTATTGAAAACTTCTCATTTAATATATATATTTTTATGAAATCTAACAAAAAGGAATCGAAATGAGAGAATAAAAATGTAAAAAAATGTTCAACCTAACCTAACCTAAGAATAAAAATCTTTTGTTTATTGAAAACTTCTCATTTAATATATATATTTTTATAAAATCTAACAAAAAGAAATCGAAATGAGAGAATAAAAATGTAAAAAAATGTTCAACCTAACCTAACCTAAGAATAAAAATCTTTTGTTTATTGAAAACTTTTCAGTTTTCCCCGCTCGGATTCGGTTGTAACTGGTGTCGTGGTATACAACCCGCGGGAATGCGCGGGAAGGTGCGGGCGGTAAGTGGCGAAAACCGATTTTTTCAGTTTTCCCCGCTCGGATTCGGTTGAAACTGGTGTCGATCGTTCGGGCTCCGAGAGGCCCTCAAGGTGGTATACAACCCGCGGGAATGCGCGGGAAGGTGCGGGCAGTAAGTGGCGAAAACCGTTTTTTTCAGTTTTCCCCGCTCGGATTCGGTTGAAACTGGTGTCGATCGTTCAGGCTCCGAGAGGCCTTAAAGATGGTATACAACCCGCGGGAATGCGCGGGAAGGTGCGGGCGGTAAAAGGCGAAAACCGATTTTTTCAGTTTTCCCTGCTCGGATTCAGTTGAAACTGGTGTTGATAGTTCGGGCTCCGAGGGGCCTTCAAGGTGGTATACAAACCGCGGGAATTCGCGCTCATTTAATATATATATTTTTATGAAATCTAACAAAAAGAAATCGAAATGAGAGAATAAAAATGTAAAAAAATGTTCAACCTAAACTAACCTTAGAATAAAAATCTTTTGTTTATTGAAAACTTCTCATTTAATATATATATTTTTATGAAATCTAACAAAAAGAAATCGAAATGAGAGAATAAAAATGTAAAAAAATGTTCAACCTAACCTAACCTAAGAAAAAAAATCTTTTGTTTATTGAAAACTTCTCATTTAATATATATATTTTTATGAAATCTAACAAAAAGAAATCGAAATGAGAGAATAAAAATGTAAAAAAATGTTCAACCTAACCTAACCTAAGAATAAAAATCTTTTGTTTATTGAAAACTTCTCATTTAATATATATATTTTTATGAAATCTAACAAAAAGGAATCGAAATGAGAGAATAAAAATGTAAAAAAATGTTCAACCTAACCTAACCTAAGAATAAAAATCTTTTGTTTATTGAAAACTTCTCATTTAATATATATATTTTTATGAAATCTAACAAAAAGAAATCGAAATGAGAGAATAAAAATGTAAAAAAATGTTCAACCTAACCTAACCTAAGAATAAAAATCTTTTGTTTATTGAAAACTTTTCAGTTTTCCCCGCTCGGATTCGGTTGTAACTGGTGTCGTGGTATACAACCCGCGGGAATGCGCGGGAAGGTGCGGGCGGTAAGTGGCGAAAACCGATTTTTTCAGTTTTCCCCGCTCGGATTCGGTTGAAACTGGTGTCGATCGTTCGGGCTCCGAGGGGCCTTCAAGGTGGTATACAACCCGCGGGTATGCGCGGGAAGGTGCGGGCGGTAAGTGGCAAAAACCGATTTTTTCAATTTTCCCCGCTCGGATTCAGTTGAAACTGGTGTCGATCGTTCGGGCTCCGAGAGGCCCTCAAGGTGGTATACAACCCGCGGGAATGCGCGGGAAGGTGCGGGCAGTAAGTGGCGAAAACCGTTTTTTTCAGTTTTCCCCGCTCGGATTCGGTTGAAACTGGTGTCGATCGTTCAGGCTCCGAGAGGCCTTAAAGATGGTATACAACCCGCGGGAATGCGCGGGAAGGTGCGGGCGGTAAAAGGCGAAAACCGATTTTTTCAGTTTTCCCTGCTCGGATTCAGTTGAAACTGGTGTTGATAGTTCGGGCTCCGAGGGGCCTTCAAGGTGGTATACAAACCGCGGGAATTCGCGCTCATTTAATATATATATTTTTATGAAATCTAACAAAAAGAAATCGAAATGAGAGAATAAAAATGTAAAAAAATGTTCAACCTAACCTAACCTAAGAATAAAAATCTTTTGTTTATTGAAAACTTCTCATTTAATATATATATTTTTATGAAATCTAACAAAAAGGAATCGAAATGAGAGAATAAAAATGTAAAAAAATGTTCAACCTAACCTAACCTAAGAATAAAAATCTTTTGTTTATTGAAAACTTCTCATTTAATATATATATTTTTATGAAATCTAACAAAAAGGAATCGAAATGAGAGAATAAAAATGTAAAAAAATGTTCAACCTAACCTAACCTAAGAATAAAAATCTTTGTTTATTGAAAACTTCTCATTTAATATATATATTTTTATGAAATCTAACAAAAAGAAATCGAAATGAGAGAATAAAAATGTAAAAAAATGTTCAACCTAAACTAACCTTAGAATAAAAATCTTTTGTTTATTGAAAACTTCTCATTTAATATATATATTTTTATGACATCTAACAAAAAGAAATCGAAATGAGAGAATAAAAATGTAAAAAAATGTTCAACCTAACCTAACCTAAGAAAAAAAATCTTTTGTTTATTGAAAACTTCTCATTTAATATATATATTTTTATGAAATCTAACAAAAAGAAATCGAAATGAGAGAATAAAAATGTAAAAAAATGTTCAACCTAACCTAACCTAAGAATAAAAATCTTTTGTTTATTGAAAACTTCTCATTTAATATATATATTTTTATGAAATCTAACAAAAAGGAATCGAAATGAGAGAATAAAAATGTAAAAAAATGTTCAACCTAACCTAACCTAAGAATAAAAATCTTTTGTTTATTGAAAACTTCTCATTTAATATATATATTTTTATAAAATCTAACAAAAAGAAATCGAAATGAGAGAATAAAAATGTAAAAAAATGTTCAACCTAACCTAACCTAAGAATAAAAATCTTTTGTTTATTGAAAACTTTTCAGTTTTCCCCGCTCGGATTCGGTTGTAACTGGTGTCGTGGTATACAACCCGCGGGAATGCGCGGGAAGGTGCGGGCGGTAAGTGGCGAAAACCGATTTTTTCAGTTTTCCCCGCTCGGATTCGGTTGAAACTGGTGTCGATCGTTCGGGCTCCGAGAGGCCCTCAAGGTGGTATACAACCCGCGGGAATGCGCGGGAAGGTGCGGGCAGTAAGTGGCGAAAACCGTTTTTTTCAGTTTTCCCCGCTCGGATTCGGTTGAAACTGGTGTCGATCGTTCAGGCTCCGAGAGGCCTTAAAGATGGTATGCAACCCGCGGGAATGCGCGGGAAGGTGCGGGCGGTAAAAGGCGAAAACCGATTTTTTCAGTTTTCCCTGCTCGGATTCAGTTGAAACTGGTGTTGATAGTTCGGGCTCCGAGGGGCCTTCAAGGTGGTATACAAACCGCGGGAATTCGCGCTCATTTAATATATATATTTTTATGAAATCTAACAAAAAGAAATCGAAATGAGAGAATAAAAATGTAAAAAAATGTTCAACCTAAACTAACCTTAGAATAAAAATCTTTTGTTTATTGAAAACTTCTCATTTAATATATATATTTTTATGAAATCTAACAAAAAGAAATCGAAATGAGAGAATAAAAATGTAAAAAAATGTTCAACCTAACCTAACCTAAGAAAAAAAATCTTTTGTTTATTGAAAACTTCTCATTTAATATATATATTTTTATGAAATCTAACAAAAAGAAATCGAAATGAGAGAATAAAAATGTAAAAAAATGTTCAACCTAACCTAACCTAAGAATAAAAATCTTTTGTTTATTGAAAACTTCTCATTTAATATATATATTTTTATGAAATCTAACAAAAAGGAATCGAAATGAGAGAATAAAAATGTAAAAAAATGTTCAACCTAACCTAACCTAAGAATAAAAATCTTTTGTTTATTGAAAACTTCTCATTTAATATATATATTTTTATGAAATCTAACAAAAAGAAATCGAAATGAGAGAATAAAAATGTAAAAAAATGTTCAACCTAACCTAACCTAAGAATAAAAATCTTTTGTTTATTGAAAACTTTTCAGTTTTCCCCGCTCGGATTCGGTTGTAACTGGTGTCGTGGTATACAACCCGCGGGAATGCGCGGGAAGGTGCGGGCGGTAAGTGGCGAAAACCGATTTTTTCAGTTTTCCCCGCTCGGATTCGGTTGAAACTGGTGTCGATCGTTCGGGCTCCGAGGGGCCTTCAAGGTGGTATACAACCCGCGGGTATGCGCGGGAAGGTGCGGGCGGTAAGTGGCAAAAACCGATTTTTTCAATTTTCCCCGCTCGGATTCAGTTGAAACTGGTGTCGATCGTTCGGGCTCCGAGAGGCCCTCAAGGTGGTATACAACCCGCGGGAATGCGCGGGAAGGTGCGGGCAGTAAGTGGCGAAAACCGATTTTTTCAGTTTTCCCCGCTCGGATTCGGTTGAAACTGGTGTCGATCGTTCAGGCTCCGAGAGGCCTTAAAGATGGTATACAACCCGCGGGAATGCGCGGGAAGGTGCGGGCGGTAAAAGGCGAAAACCGATTTTTTCAGTTTTCCCTGCTCGGATTCAGTTGAAACTGGTGTTGATAGTTCGGGCTCCGAGGGGCCTTCAAGGTGGTATACAAACCGCGGGAATTCGCGCTCATTTAATATATATATTTTTATGAAATCTAACAAAAAGAAATCGAAATGAGAGAATAAAAATGTAAAAAAATGTTCAACCTAAACTAACCTTAGAATAAAAATCTTTTGTTTATTGAAAACTTCTCATTTAATATATATATTTTTATGAAATCTAACAAAAAGAAATCGAAATGAGAGAATAAAAATGTAAAAAAATGTTCAACCTAACCTAACCTAAGAAAAAAAATCTTTTGTTTATTGAAAACTTCTCATTTAATATATATATTTTTATGAAATCTAACAAAAAGAAATCGAAATGAGAGAATAAAAATGTAAAAAAATGTTCAACCTAACCTAACCTAAGAATAAAAATCTTTTGTTTATTGAAAACTTCTCATTTAATATATATATTTTTATGAAATCTAACAAAAAGGAATCGAAATGAGAGAATAAAAATGTAAAAAAATGTTCAACCTAACCTAACCTAAGAATAAAAATCTTTTGTTTATTGAAAACTTCTCATTTAATATATATATTTTTATGAAATCTAACAAAAAGAAATCGAAATGAGAGAATAAAAATGTAAAAAAATGTTCAACCTAACCTAACCTAAGAATAAAAATCTTTTGTTTATTGAAAACTTTTCAGTTTTCCCCGCTCGGATTCGGTTGTAACTGGTGTCGTGGTATACAACCCGCGGGAATGCGCGGGAAGGTGCGGGCGGTAAGTGGCGAAAACCGATTTTTTCAGTTTTCCCCGCTCGGATTCGGTTGAAACTGGTGTCGATCGTTCGGGCTCCGAGGGGCCTTCAAGGTGGTATACAACCCGCGGGTATGCGCGGGAAGGTGCGGGCGGTAAGTGGCAAAAACCGATTTTTTCAATTTTCCCCGCTCGGATTCAGTTGAAACTGGTGTCGATCGTTCGGGCTCCGAGAGGCCCTCAAGGTGGTATACAACCCGCGGGAATGCGCGGGAAGGTGCGGGCAGTAAGTGGCGAAAACCGATTTTTTCAGTTTTCCCCGCTCGGATTCGGTTGAAACTGGTGTCGATCGTTCAGGCTCCGAGAGGCCTTAAAGATGGTATACAACCCGCGGGAATGCGCGGGAAGGTGCGGGCGGTAAAAGGCGAAAACCGATTTTTTCAGTTTTCCCTGCTCGGATTCAGTTGAAACTGGTGTTGATAGTTCGGGCTCCGAGGGGCCTTCAAGGTGGTATACAAACCGCGGGAATTCGCGCTCATTTAATATATATATTTTTATGAAATCTAACAAAAATAAATCGAAATGAGAGAAAAAAATGTAAAAAATGTTCAACCCAACCTAACCTAAGAATAAAAATCTTTGTTTATTGAAAACTCCTCATTTAATATATATATTTTTATGAAATCTAACAAAAAGAAATCGAAATGAGAGAATAAAAATGTAAAAAAATGTTCAACCTAACCTAACCTAAGAATAAAAATCTTTTGTTTATTGAAAACTTTTCAGTTTTCCCCGCTCGGATTCGGTTGAAACTGGTGTCGCGGTATACAACCCGCGGGAATGTGCGGGAAGGTGCGGGCGGTAAGTGGCGAAAACCGATTTTTTCAGTTTGCCCCGCTCGGATTCGGTTCAAACTGGTGTCGATCGTTCGGGCTCCGAGGGGCCTTCAAGGTGGTATACAAACCGCGGGAATGCGCGGGAAGGTGCGGGCGGTAAGTGGCGAAAACCGATTTTTTCAGTTTTCCCTGCTCGGATTCGATTGAAACTGGTGTCGATCATTCGGGCTCCGAGAGGCCTTTAAGATGGTATACAACCCGCGGGAATGCGCGTTAAGGTGCGGGCGGTAAAAGGCGAAAACCGATTTTTTCAGTTTTCCCTGCTCGGATTCAGTTGAAACTGGTGTTGATCGTTCGGGCTCCGAGGGGCCTTCAAGGTGGTATACAAACCGCGGGAATGCGCGGGAAGGTGCGGGCGGTAAGTGGCGAAAACCGATTTTTTCAATTTTCCCCGCTCGGATTTAGTTGAAACTGGTGTCGATCGTTCGGGCTCCGAGGGTCCCTCAAGGTGGTATACAACTTGCGGGAATGCGCGGGAAGGTGCGGGCGGTAAGTGGCGAAAACCGATTTTTTCAGTTTTCCCCGCTCGGATTCGGTTGAAACTGGTGTCGATCGTTCGGGCTCCGAGGGGCCTTCAAGGTGGTATACAACCCGCGGGTATGCGCGGGAAGGTGCGGGCGGTAAGTGGCGAAAACCGATTTTTTCAATTTTCCCCGCTCGGATTCAGTTGAAACTGGTGTCGATCGTTCGGGCTCCGAGAGGCCCTCAAGGTGGTATACAACCCGCGGGAATGCGTGGGAAGGTGCGGGCAGTAAGTGGCGAAAACCGATTTTTTCAGTTTTCCCCGCTCGGATTCGGTTGAAACTGGTGTCGATCGTTCAGGCTCCGAGAGGCCTTAAAGATGGTATACAACCCGCGGGAATGCGCGGGAAGGTGCGGGCGGTAAAAGGCGAAAACCGATTTTTTCAGTTTTCCCTGCTCGGATTCAGTTGAAACTGGTGTTGATAGTTCGGGCTCCGAGGGGCCTTCAAGGTGGTATACAAACCGCGGGAATTCGCGCTCATTTAATATATATATTTTTATGAAATCTAACAAAAATAAATCGAAATGAGAGAAAAAAATGTAAAAAATGTTCAACCCAACCTAACCTAAGAATAAAAATCTTTGTTTATTGAAAACTTCTCATTTAATATATATATTTTTATGAAATCTAACAAAAAGAAATCGAAATGAGAGAATAAAAATGTAAAAAAATGTTCAACCTAACCTAACCTAAGAATAAAAATCTTTTGTTTATTGAAAACTTTTCAGTTTTCCCCGCTCGGATTCGGTTGAAACTGGTGTCGTGGTATACAACCCGCGGGAATGTGCGGGAAGGTGCGGGCGGTAAGTGGCGAAAACCGATTTTTTCAGTTTGCCCCGCTCGGATTCGGTTGAAACTGGTGTCGATCGTTCGGGCTCCGAGGGGCCTTCAAGGTGGTATACAAACCGCGGGAATGCGCGGAAAGGTGCGGACGGTAAGTGGCGAAAACCGATTTTTTCAGTTTTCCCTGCTCGGATTCGGTTGAAACTGGTGTCGATCGTTCGGGCTCCGAGAGGCCTTTAAGATGGTATACAAACCGCGGGAATGCGCGGGAAGGTGCGGGCGGTAAGTGGCGAAAACCGATTTTTTCAGTTTTCCCCGCTCGGATTCAGTTGAAACTGGTGTCGATCGTTCAAGCTCCGATGGGCCTTCAAGGTGGTATACAACCCGCGGGAATGCGCGGGAAGGTGCGGGCGGTAAGTGGCGAAAACCGATTTTTTCAATTTTCCCCGCTCGGATTTAGTTGAAACTGGTGTCGATCGTTCGGGCTCCGAGGGTCCCTCAAGGTGGTATACAACTTGCGGGAATGCGCGGGAAGGTGCGGGCGGTAAGTGGCGAAAACCGATTTTTTCAGTTTTCCCCGCTCGGATTCGGTTGAAACTGGTGTCGATCGTTCGGGCTCCGAGGGGCCTTCAAGGTGGTATACAACCCGCGGGTATGCGCGGGAAGGTGCGGGCGGTAAGTGGCGAAAACCGATTTTTTCAATTTTCCCCGCTCGGATTCAGTTGAAACTGGTGTCGATCGTTCGGGCTCCGAGAGGCCCTCAAGGTGGTATACAACCCGCGGGAATGCGTGGGAAGGTGCGGGCAGTAAGTGGCGAAAACCGATTTTTTCAGTTTTCCCCGCTCGGATTCGGTTGAAACTGGTGTCGATCGTTCAGGCTCCAAGAGGCCTTAAAGATGGTATACAACCCGCGGGAATGCGCGGGAAGGTGCGGGCGGTAAAAGGCGAAAACCGATTTTTTCAGTTTTCCCTGCTCGGATTCAGTTGAAACTGGTGTTGATAGTTCGGGCTCCGAGGGGCCTTCAAGGTGGTATACAAACCGCGGGAATTCGCGCTCATTTAATATATATATTTTTATGAAATCTAACAAAAATAAATCGAAATGAGAGAAAAAAATGTAAAAAATGTTCAACCCAACCTAACCTAAGAATAAAAATCTTTGTTTATTGAAAACTTCTCATTTAATATATATATTTTTATGAAATCTAACAAAAAGAAATCGAAATGAGAGAATAAAAATGTAAAAAAATGTTCAACCTAACCTAACCTAAGAATAAAAATCTTTTGTTTATTGAAAACTTTTCAGTTTTCCCCGCTCGGATTCGGTTGAAACTGGTGTCGTGGTATACAACCCGCGGGAATGTGCGGGAAGGTGCGGGCGGTAAGTGGCGAAAACCGATTTTTTCAGTTTGCCCCGCTCGGATTCGGTTGAAACTGGTGTCGATCGTTCGGGCTCCGAGGGGCCTTCAAGGTGGTATACAAACCGCGGGAATGCGCGGGAAGGTGCGGACGGTAAGTGGCGAAAACCGATTTTTTCAGTTTTCCCTGCTCGGATTCGGTTGAAACTGGTGTCGATCGTTCGGGCTCCGAGAGGCCTTTAAGATGGTATACAAACCGCGGGAATGCGCGGGAAGGTGCGGGCGGTAAAAGGCGAAAACCGATTTTTTCAGTTTTCCCTGTTAGGATTCAGTTGAAACTGGTGTTGATCGTTCGGGTTTCGAGGGGCCTTCAAGGTGGTATACAAACCGCGGGAATGCGCGGGAAGGTGCGGGCGGTAAGTGGCGAAAACCGATTTTTTCAATTTTCCCCGCTCGGATTCAGTTGAAACTGGTGTCGATCGTTCGGGCTCCGAGGGGCCTTCAAGGTGGTATACAAACCGCGGGAATGCGCGGGAAGGTGCGGACAGTAAGTAACAAAAACCGATTTTTTCAATTTTCCCCGCTCGGATTCAGTTGAAACTGGTGTCGATCGTTCGGGCTCCGAGGGGCCTTCAAGGTGGTATACAACCCGCGGGAATTCGCGCTCATTTAATATATATATTTTTATCAAATCTAACAAAAAGGAATCGAAATGAGAGAATAAAAATGTAAAAAAATGTTCAACCTAACCTAACCTAAGAATAAAAATGTTTTGTTTATTGAAAAATTCTCATTTAATATATATATTTTTATGAAATCTAACAAAAAGAAATCGAAATGAGTGAATAAAAATGTAAAAAAATGTTCAACCTAACCTAACCTAAGAATAAAAATCTTTTGTTTATTGAAAACTTCTCATTTAATATATATATTTTTATGAAATCTAACAAAAATAAATCGAAATGAGAGAAAAAAATGTAAAAAATGTTCAACCCAACCTAACCTAAGAATAAAAATCTTTGTTTATTGAAAACTTCTCATTTAATATATATATTTTTATGAAATCTAACAAAAAGAAATCGAAATGAGAGAATAAAAATGTAAAAAAATGTTCAACCTAACCTAAGAATAAAAATCTTTTGTTTATTGAAAACTTTTCAGTTTTCCCCGCTCGGATTCGGTTGAAACTGGTGTCGTGGTATACAACCCGCGGGAATGTGCGGGAAGGTGCGGGCGGTAAGTGGCGAAAACCGATTTTTTCAGTTTGCCCCGCTCGGATTTGGTTGAAACTGGTGTCGATCGTTCGGGCTCCGAGGGGCCTTCAAGGTGGTATACAAACCGCGGGAATGCGCGGGAAGGTGCGGACGGTAAGTGGCGAAAACCGATTTTTTCAGTTTTCCCTGCTCGGATTCGGTTGAAACTGGTGTCGATCGTTCGGGCTCCGAGAGGCCTTTAAGATGGTATACAAACCGCGGGAATGCGCGGGAAGGTGCGGGCGGTAAAAGGCGAAAACCGATTTTTTCAGTTTTCCCTGCTCGGATTCAGTTGAAACTGGTGTTGATCGTTCGGGTTTCGAGGGGCCTTCAAGGTGGTATACAAACCGCGGGAATGCGCGGGAAGGTGCGGGCGGTAAGTGGCGAAAACCGATTTTTTCAATTTTCCCCGCTCGGATTCAGTTGAAACTGGTGTCGATCGTTCGGGCTCCGAGGGGCCTTCAAGGTGGTATACAAACCGCGGGAATGCGCGGGAAGGTGCGGACAGTAAGTAACAAAAACCGATTTTTTCAATTTTCCCCGCTCGGATTCAGTTGAAACTGGTGTCGATCGTTCGGGCTCCGAGGGGCCTTCAAGGTGGTATACAACCCGCGGGAATTCGCGCTCATTTAATATATATATTTTTATCAAATCTAACAAAAAGGAATCGAAATGAGAGAATAAAAATGTAAAAAAATGTTCAACCTAACCTAACCTAAGAATAAAAATGTTTTGTTTATTGAAAAATTCTCATTTAATATATATATTTTTATGAAATCTAACAAAAAGAAATCGAAATGAGTGAATAAAAATGTAAAAAAATGTTCAACCTAACCTAACCTAAGAATAAAAATCTTTTGTTTATTGAAAACTTCTCATTTAATATATATATTTTTATGAAATCTAACAAAAAGGAATCGAAATGAGAGAATAAAAATGTAAAAAAATGTTCAACCTAACCTAACCTAAGAATAAAAATCTTTTGTTTATTGAAAACTTCTCATTTAATATATATATTTTTATGAAATCTAACAAAAAGAAATCGAAATGAGAGAATAAAAATGTAAAAAAATGTTCAACCTAACCTAACCTAAGAATAAAAATCTTTTGTTTATTGAAAACTTTTCAGTTTTCCCCGCTCGGATTCGGTTGTAACTGGTGTCGTGGTATACAACGCGCGGGAATGAGCGGGAAGGTGCGGGCGGTAAGTGGCGAAAACCGATTTTTTCAGTTTTCCCCGCTCGGATTCGGTTGAAACTGGTGTCGATCGTTCAGGCTCCGAGGGGCCTTCAAGGTGGTATACAAACCGCGGGAATGCGCGGGAAGGTGCGGGCGGTAAGAGGCGAAAACCGATTTTATCAGTTTTTTCCGCTCGGATTCAGTTGAAACTGGTGTCGATCGTTCAAGCTCCGAGGGGCCTTCAAGGTGGTATACAACCCGCGGGAATGCGCGGGAAGGTGCGGGCGGTAAGTGGCGAAAACCGATTTTTTCAGTTTTCCCCGCTCGGATTCGGTTGAAACTGGTGTCGATCGTTCAGGCTCCGAGGGGCCTTCAAGGTGGTATAAAACCCGCGAGAATGCGCGGGAAGGTGCGGGCGGTAAGTGGCGAAAACCGATTTTTTCAGTTTTCCCCGCTCGGATTCAGTTGAAACTGGTGTCGATCGTTCGGGCTCCGATAGGCCCTCAAGGTGGTATACAATTCGCGGGAATGCGCGGGAAGGTGCGGGCGGTAAGTGGCGAAAACCGATTTTTTCAGTTTTCCCCGCTCGGATTCGGTTGAAACTGGTGTCGATCGTTCGGGCTTCGAGGGGCCTTCAAGGTGGTATACAACCCGCGGGAATGCGCGGGAAGGTGCGGGCTGTAAGTGGCGAAAACCGATTTTTTCAGTTTTCCCCGCTCGGATTCAGTTGAATCTGGTGTCGATCGTTCGGGCTCCGTGAGGCCTTCAAGGTGGTATACAACCCGCGGGAATGCGCGGAAAGGTGCGGGCGGTAAGTGGCGAAAACCGATTTTTTCAGTTTTCCCCGCTCGGATTCAGTTAAAACTGGTGTCGATCGTTCAAGCTCCGAGGGGCCTTTAAGGTGGTATACAACCCGCGGGAATGCGCGGAAAGGTGCGGGCGGTAAGTGGCGAAAACCGATTTTTTCAGTTTTCCCCGCTCGGATTCGGTTGAAACTGGTGTCGATCGTTCGGGCTCCGAGGGGCCTTCAAGGTGGTATACAACCCGCGAGAATGCGCGGGAAGGTGCGGGCGGTAAGTGGCGAAAACCGATTTTTTCAGTTTTCCCCGCTCTGATTCGGTTGAAACTGGTGTCGATCGTTCGGGCTCCGAGAGGCCTTCAAGGTGGTATACAACCCGCAGGAATTCGCGCTCATTTAATATATATATTTTTATGAAATCTAACAAAAATAAATCGAAATGAGAGAAAAAAATGTAAAAAATGTTCAACCCAACCTAACCTAAGAATAAAAATCTTTGTTTATTGAAAACTTCTCATTTAATATATATATTTTTATGAAATCTAACAAAAAGAAATCGAACTGAGAGAATAAAAACGTAAAAAAATATTCAACCTAACCTAACCTTAGAATAAAATTCTTTTGTTTATTGAAAACTTCTCATTTAATATATATATTTTTATGAAATCTAACAAAAAGAAATCGAAATGAGAGAATAAATATGTAAAAAAATGTTCAACCTTTTTTTTTTTTTTTTTTTTTTTTTTTTTTTAACGTGAGGAAATCCTTTACGGATACCGGCCCGAGTGGGGACTCGAGCGGGTTATGTGGGACTCGCGGACTTGGCAGATGTAGGCCGTCCGCATACCCACTAAAACCTCACGGTGCTCCTCCTCGACCGCCACTGGCCGCGAGACGCGGGGACTAGAATCGTCCACGAAACGCGGCGGCGGGAGCCTGCTAGGCACGTCGCGGAGTCAAGGGTGTGTGGGCACCCTCGACGGCCTGCTCTGAGTAGCGCGCGGGAGCAACCTGCGCGCGCCTACTCGGGCCAGGTTGGTAGGCGGCCAGCTTCCCCAAGCTGACCGCCCTCTGGCACATTAGGGCGGAAGGCGGCGATCGTAAGCCGCCCTCCGGCGACCCGGTCTCTTACGGCGGATGGCGACTTCGGCAAAAGCCTCCCTCGCCCGTTCCGCCGACTCCTTCTCGAGCACCACTGCCTCGCAGAAGGATGAGACCGCATCCCACGACGTCTCGCTACCGGCCATGGCCTTGACCACGGCCGGCAGGGAAAGGTCGTCCCCTATGACGTCGCGCAAAGCGCGACGTTGAGACGCCCAGGCTGAGCACACCTCCAACGTGTGCTGGGCCGTCTCATCGAGGCAGTCGCCACAGTGGTGGCAGCGAGCGTCGGGCTCCCTCCCAGCGATCCGACACAGGTAACTCCCGAAGCAGCCATGCCCCGTGAGCACCTGTGTCGTGCGGAAGGTTAGGACGCCGTGACGCCGCGCTAACCACTGGCGGAACACTGGACGAACCGCCTCGATCGTCCTCAGGCCGGCAGATGGATTTGCCAGCCGAGTTTCCCACATCTCAATTGCGGCTACCCGCACCTCCTCTGCGCGTGCTTGGCCTGCCGGTTCCCCGGACGCCAGGCCCCGACGCCGGCAATAGACCGACGCCAGAGAAAGGGCATCCAGGTCCCACGGCATGACTCCGGCCAGCACGCACGCCACCTCACCGGAGATGGTCCGGTACCCCCGTATCGCCCGGATGGCCATCACCCTCTGCGCACGTCGCAGCAGAGTGATGTTGTGCCGATCCAGGGCGTCCGCCCATACGGGAGCACCGTAGAGGGCCATCGACCTGACCACTCCGGTGTACAGCCGACGGCTAGAGGCGCTCGGCCCACCAACATTGGGCAAAAGGCGCGCCAGTGCCGCCGCTGTCTTCAACAGTTTCGGGGCCAAGGATGTAAAATGGCCCCGAAAACTCCACCGACCATCCAGAACAAGTCCGAGGTACTTCATGCTCCGGGCAACGTCAATCTTGACGCCACCGACGACGATGTGGGCATCTGCCGGTGGGCCCTTTCGAGGAGCATGGAAGTAGATTGCCTCGGACTTGTTGAGGGAGACCTCTAAACCCAGCCGCTTTATGCGGCCGACGACCTCCGCCACTCCAGCCGTCGCGAGGACCGCCGCCTCCCGATAGGTCCTCTGCTGCGCCAAGACCAGCGTGTCATCGGCGTAACAGAGGACCTTTATCCCCCTCAGGGTGCCGCCCCGCAGCACCCAGTCGTACCCGATGTTCCAGAGGATCGGACCCAGCACCGATCCTTGTGGAACACCGGCCGACACCACAAACTCCTCCCAACCTCCTCCAGGAGCCGGATAGGTCACAGACCTCCCGGACAGGTAAGCCCCGATGACGCGGCGCAGGTATGGAGGCACACGATGGTATAACAGTGCCTCCTTAATGCAGGGCCAGGGCAGGGAGTTGAAAGCGTTGGCGATGTCTAAAGACACCGCCAAGACTCCATCGCCCCGGGCCACCGCATCCTGCGCATAGGACTTAACCTCCAGTATGGCATCCACCGTCGAGCGCCCCCTGCGGAAGCCAAACTGGTGGTCCGAGAGGTCCGGACCTGTCCCCTCCAAATGGTGTTGTAGCCTCCTGGCTACAACACGCTCGAAGAGCTTGGCGATCTCGCTCAAGAGCACGATGGGCCTGTAGGCGGAGGCTGAATCCGCCGGGCGACCCTCCTTCTTGATGAGGACTAACCTGCCTGTCTTCCACCGCTGTGGAATTATGGCTTGAGCCAGACAGGCAGTGAATAGTCCTCGCACTCTGGGCCCTAAGGTGTTGAGGGCCAGAGTTAGCGCCCGGCCGGGAATGCCATCCAAGCCCGGGGCGGTGCTCTTGAGCCGAGACCGGCGTACAGCTTCTTCGAGCTCCTCCTCCTCCACCTGTGGTGTGACGCTGTCCTCGTCGTCCTCCTCTTCCTCCTCACGCGCTGCAGGGCGGGCCATACTGGGTGGTGCAAAACTGGCCCGCTGCGGGAATAGCGACGACAGAACCCCTCGGAGAATGTCCGGTTGGAGTGTCTGCGTCAGTGGTGGTGCCCAAGCCCGTAACCTACCGAGCACCATTCGGTAAGGTGTGCCGTACGGGTCTTGGTCTATCCCCGCGATCAACCGGTCGTGCGACTCGCCTTTCACACGACCGATCTCCTCCTAAAAAAAAAAAAAAAAAAAAAAAAAAAAAAATAAAAAAAAAAATATATATATATATATTTTTATGAAATCTAACAAAAAGAAATCGAAATGAAAGAATAAAAATGTAAAAAAATGTTCAACCTAACCTAACCTAAGAATAAAAATCTTTTGTTTATTGAAAACTTTTCAGTTTTCCCCGCTCGGATTCGGTTGAAACTGGTGTCGATCGTTCGGGCTCCGAGGGGCCTTCAATGTGGTATACAACTCGCGGGAATGCGCGGGAAGGTGCGGGCGGTAAGTGGCGAAAACCGATTTTTTCAGTTTTCCCCGCTCGGATTCAGTTGAAACTGGTGTCGATCGTTCGGGCTCCGAGGGGCCTTCAAGGTGGTATACAACCTGCGGGATTTCGCGCTCATTTAATATATATATTTTTATGAAATCTAACAAAAATAAATCGAAATGAGAGAATAAAAATGTAAAAAATGTTCAACCTAGCCTAAGAATAAAAATCTTTTGTTTATTAAAAACTTCTCATTTAATATATATATATTTTCATGAAATCTAACAAAAATAAATCGAAATGAGAGAATAAAAATGTAAAAAATGTTCAACCTAACCTAACCTAAGAATATAAATATTTTGTTTATTGAAAACTTCTCATTTAATATATATATTTTTATGAAATCTAACAAAAAGAAATCGAAATGAGAGAATAAAAATGTGAAAAAATGTTCAACCTAACCTAACCTAAGAATAAAAATCTTTCGTTTATTGAAAACTTCTCATTTAATATATATATTTTTATGAAATCTAACAAAAAGAAATCGAAATGAGAGAATAAAAATGTAAAAAAATGTTCAACCTAACCTAACCTAAGAATAAAAATCTTTTGTTTATTGAAAACTTCTCATTTAATATATATATTTTTATGAAATCTAACAAAAATAAATCGAAATGAGAGAATAAAAATGTAAAAAATGTTCAACCTAACCTAAGAATAAAAATCTTTTGTTTATTAAAAACTTCTCAATTAATATATATATATTTTTATGAAATCTAACAAAAATAAATCGAAATTAGAGAATAAAAATGTAAAAAATGTTCAACCTAACCTAAGAATAAAAATCTTTTGTTTATTAAAAACTTCTCATTTAATATATATATATTTTTATGAAATGTAACAAAAATAAATCGAAATGAGAGAATAAAAATGTAAAAAATGTTCAACCTAACCTAACCTAAGAATAAAAATCTTTTGTTTATTGAAAACTTCTCATTTAATATATATATTTTTATGAAATCTAACAAAAAGAAATCGAAATGAGAGAATAAAAATGTGAAAAAATGTTCAACCTAACCTAACCTAAGAATAAAAATCTTTCGTTTATTGAAAACTTCTCATTTAATATATATATTTTTATGAAATCTAACAAAATGAAATCGAAATGAAAGAATAAAAATGTAAAAAAATGTTCAACCTAACCTAACCTAAGAATAAAAATCTTTTGTTTATTGAAAACTTTTCAGTTTTCCCCGCTCGGATTCGGTTGAAACTGGTGTCGTGGTATACAACCCACGGGAATGCGCGGGAAGGTGCGGGCGGTAAGTGGCGAAAACCGATTTTTTCAGTTTGCCCCGCTCGGATTCGGTTGAAACTGGTGTCGATCGTTCTGGCTCCGAAGGGCCTTCAAGGTGGTATACAACCCGCGAGAATGCGCGGGAAAGTGCGGGCGGTAAGTGGCGAAAACCGATTTTTTCAGTTTTCCCCGCTCGGATTCAGTTGAAACTGGTGTCGATCGTTCGGGCTCCGAGGGTCCCTCAAGGTGGTATACAACCCGCGGGAATGCGCGGGAAGGTGCGGGCGGTAAGTGGCGAAAACCGATTTTTTCAGTTTTCCCCGCTCGGATTCGGTTGAAACTGGTGTCGATCGTTCGGGCTCCGAGGGGCCTTCAAGGTGGTATACAACCCGCGGGAATGCGCGGGAAGGTGCGGGCGGTAAGTGGCGAAAACCGATTTTTACAGTTTTCCCCGCTCGGATTTGGTTGAAACTGGTGTCGATCGTTCAGGCTCCGAGGGGCCTTCAAGGTGGTATACAACATGCGAGAATGCGCGGGAAGGTGCGGGCGGTAAGTGGCGAAAACCGTTTTATTTAGTTTTCCCTGCTCGGATTCAGTTGAAACTAGTGTCGATCGTTCGGGCTCCGAGAGGCCCTCAAGGTGGTATACAACTCGCGGGAATGCGCGGGAAGGTGCGGGCGGTAAGTGGCGAAAACCGATTTTTTCAGTTTTCCCCGCTCGGATTCGGTTGAAACTGGTGTCGATCGTTCAGGCTCCGAAGGGCCTTCAAGGTGGTATACAACCCGCGAGAATGCGCGGGAAGGTGCGGGCGGTAAGTGGCGAAAACCGATTTTTTCAGTTTTCCCCGCTCGGATTCAGTTGAAACTGGTGTCGATCGTTCGGGCTCCGAGGGGCCTTCAAGGTGGTATACAACCCGCGGGAATTCGCGCTCATTTAATATATATATTTTTATGAAATCTAACAAAAATAAATCGAAATGAGAAAAAAAAATGTAAAAAATGTTCAACCCAACCTAACCTAAGAATAAAAATCTTTGTTTATTGAAAACTTCTCATTTAATATATATATTTTTATGAAATCTAACAAAAAGAAATCGAAATGAGAGAATAAAAATGTAAAAAAATGTTCAACCTAACCTAACCTAAGAATAAAAATCTTTTGTTTATTGAAAACTTCTCATTTAATATATATATTTTTATGAAATCTATTAAAAAGGAATCAAAATGAGAGAATAAAAATGTAAAAAAATGTTCAACCTAACCTAACCTAAGAATAAAAATCTTTGTTTATTGAAAACTTCTCATTTAATATATATATTTTTATGAAATCTAACAAAAAGGAATCGAAATGAGAGAATAAAAATTTAAAAAAATGTTCAACCTAACCTAACCTAAGAAAAAAAATCTTTTGTTTATTGAAAACTTCTCATTTAATATATATATTTTTATGAAATCTAACAAAAAGAAATCGAAATGAGAGAATAAAAATGTAAAAAAATGTTCAACCTAACCTAACCTAAGAATAAAAATCTTTTGTTTATTGAAAACTTCTCATTTAATATATATATTTTTATGAAATCTAACAAAAATAAATCGAAATGAGAGAATAAAAATGTAAAAAATGTTCAACCTAACCTAACCTAAGAATAAAAATCTTTTGTTTATTGAAAACTTCTCATTTAATATATATATTTTTATGAAATCTAACAAAAAGGAATCGAAATGAGAGAATAAAAATGTAAAAAAATGTTCAACCTAACCTAACCTAAGAATAAAAATCTTTGTTTATTGAAAACTTCTCATTTAATATATATATTTTTATGAAATCTAACAAAAAGGAATCGAAATGAGAGAATAAAAATGTAAAAAAATGTTCAACCTAACCTAACCTAAGAAAAAAAATCTTTTGTTTATTGAAAACTTCTCATTTAATATATATATTTTTATGAAATCTAACAAAAAGAAATCGAAATGAGAGAATAAAAATGTAAAAAAATGTTCAACCTAACCTAACCTAAGAATAAAAATCTTTTGTTTATTGAAAACTTCTCATTTAATATATATATTTTTATGAAATCTAACAAAAATAAATCGAAATGAGAGAATAAAAATGTAAAAAATGTTCAACCTAACCTAAGAATAAAAATCTTTTGTTTATTAAAAACTTCTCATTTTATATATATATTTTTATGAAATCTAACAAAAATAAATCGATATGAGAGAATAAAAATGTGAAAAAATGTTCAACTTAACCTAACCTAAGAATAAAAATCTTTCGTTTATTGAAAACTTCTCATTTAATATAAATATTTTTATGAAATCTAACAAAAAGAAATCGAAATGAGAGAATAAAAATGTAAAAAAATGTTCAACCTAACCTAACCTAAGAATAAAAATCTTTTGTTTATTGAAAACTTCTCATTTAATATATATATATATTTTTATGAAATCTAATAAAAATAAATCGAAATGAGAGAATAAAAATGTAAAAAATGTTCAACCTAACCTAAGAATAAAAATCTTTTGTTTATTAAAAACTTCTCATTTAATATATATATATTTTTATGAAATCTAACAAAAATAAATCGAAATGAGAGAATAAAAATGTAAAAAATGTTCAACCTAACCTAACCTAAGAATATAAATATTTTGTTTATTGAAAACTTCTCATTTAATATATATATTTTTATGAAATCTAACAAAAAGAAATCGAAATGAGAGAATAAAAATGTGAAAAAATGTTCAACCTAACCTAACCTAAGAATAAAAATCTTTCGTTTATTGAAAACTTCTCATTTAATATATATATTTTTATGAAATCTAACAAAAAGAAATCGAAATGAGAGAATAAAAATGTAAAAAAATGTTCAACCTAACCTAACCTAAGAATCAAAATCTTTTGTTTATTGAAAACTTTTCATTTAATATATATATTTTTATGAAATCTAACAAAAATAAATCGAAATGAGAGAATAAAAATGTGAAAAAATGTTCAACCTAACCTAACCTAAGAATAAAAATCTTTTGTTTATTTAAAACTTCTCATTTAATATATATATTTTTATGAAATCTAACAAAAGAAATCGAAATGAGAGAATAAAAATGTAAAAAAATTTTCAACCTAACCTAACCTAAGAATAAAAATCTTTTGTTTATTGAAAACTTCTCATTTAATATATATATTTTTATGAAATCTAACAAAAAGAAATCGAAATGAGAGAATAAAAATGTAAAAAAATGTTCAACCTAACCTAACCTAAGAATAAAAATCTTTTGTTTATTGAAAACTTCTCATTTAATATATATATTTTTATGAAATCTAACAAAAAGAAATCGAAATGAGAAAATAAAAATGTAAAAAAATGTTCAACCTAACCTAACCTAAGAATAAAAATCTTTTGTTTATTGAAAACTTCTCATTTAATATATATATTTTTATGAAATCTAACAAAAAGAAACCGAAATGAGAGAATAAAAATGTAAAAAAATGTTCAACCTAACCTAACCTAAGAATAAAAATCTTTTGTTTATTGAAAACTTTTCAGTTTTCCCCGGTCGGATTTGGTTGAAACTGGTGTCGATCGTTCGGGCTCCGAGGGGCCTTCAAGGTGGTATACAACCCGCGTGAATGCGCGGGAAGGTGCGGGCGGTAAGTGGTGAAAACCGATTTTTTCAGTTTTCCCCGCTCGGATTCAGTTGAAACTGGTGTCGATCGTTCGGGCTCCGAGGGGCCTTCAAGGTGGTATACAACCCGCGGGAATGCGCGGGAAGGTGCGGGCGGTAAGTGGCGAAAACCGATTTTTTCAGTTTTCCCCGCTCGGATTCAGTTGAAACTGGTGTCAATCGTTCGGGCTCCGAGGTGCCTTCAAGGTGGTATACAACCCGCGGGAATGCGCGATCGGAAAGTTATTAAAAATGAACAACCCGATAATTTCGCACTTGGGGAGGGAGGAGTTATGCACTCACCCAAACCCTCAGTATTAGGTTAAGCGAGATTATTCCGCTGGCTCAGCGAGACCACCGGAATATTCCCATTATTGTTATAAGCACTTTTATTGTTTCGTAAAAATTCATGTTAAATGTCGCAATACATTATAACTTTTGTAATACAAATATTTTTAACTTTAAGAATTAATATTGTTGTGATCTCCAAATCGATCAGACGTATTAACCTTTAACTATGGACGTGATTTTTTTATAACATACATATGGACGTCGGGTCTGTCAGACCAGTGTATTTATTGGTCATATTCCGGCTGTTTTTTAAAGGAAGAAGACAATTTTATGTTTTAGTTTACACGAATAGCCTCTAATCAAACAAAATCAATATAAATAAAATCGCTTTTTATTAAAGTTTACGCATTATAACGATTTAAGTAACTTAAAGTCACAATTTCAGTCTTTGGCCACATGGGATGACTCTTAAGAAAATAATACTATAAAAAAAGACAGATAATAAAATAATTTTTTTTTTAACAAAATATAAAGTCTAACAAATAAAAAAAATAAAGAAATTACATCTTATGTTATAAAATAAAAATTTTGACAACACCTCAAGATAAGGTATTATTGAACATCGATACACAATGGCTTTCAACATTGTCGGCAAACAGGACGATTGCAGTCAACATAAGTATGTGTTGTGTTTCTATATATATTTTGGGGGCAAAGTGTACATGTTTTTCAAGAATCCAGAACTATTTTTTTAGCTTCATGTTCAATAAATGATAGATCAGATCGCGAAACGTGAGTCAAAGTCATTCTCAATTCTTAGAGTAGTTTAGTATACGAAACGCGTCTTTATATTTGATAAAGTGCTATTTTCTTTATAAAATGTCGTCGTCCAATTCTTTTGTTTGATGTTGATTATAAAGTACCGATATTTTTGTCCCTGACGTGCTAGGTCGATCATTTTTTTCCATTTTATCATAAAAACTAAAAAAATTGAATCTTTTTTAGGTAAATAATATTTATATTACTAAAATATATAACAAACAATGCCAAATAATATATGATATAAAACAATAAAAATATTTGAATACAAATAACACAATTAAAATATTAAAGTATATTTTGTAATATTATAAAAATATATGGCGTTTTGAAATCATTCATGTATGGGAAACATGGACGTCGGGTCTGACAGACCCAGGCCCCGTTTAGAAAGTTAAATACTCACGTGTTTTGAACCCAGAGACACAACCACTGCTATCTACATTCATTTTGTCATTAACACGAAAGGTACTGAGAGACTCAGTGGCGGAGATCACCGAGAAGTGGCCGATTTGTAGAATTTGTAGAACTGTCTGGTCTGTCAGACCCGACGTCCATACTTAAAGGTTAAATAGTTTTAATTTAAATTAGTATTTTATTTTTAAAAAAGTAAATTCTCAATTAGAAAGTTTAACTATATACTCTCTGTAGAAAATAACTACTCTTTATCTATACGGTAATATTTTATTTATATTTATCTTAATTTTTTTTACTGCACAATGGCCCTTATACGTTAGATTTTGTTATATTTATTATTTTCTAAAAACACTCTAAAAAGGCCAATTTGAGGTAAATTTCTGGTAAATTGGCCGTTCTATCTCATAATTCGTGAACAAGAGACATGTTTTGTTATTTATCTTATGACGAACATAATAAGCACAATAATAAGGTTTTGCAGAGAACATAGTGCAATCAGTGCTCTGCGTAGCGTATAAGTGTCAAACTGGCTGATTGGCCCCAAACATTAATAAATTTGTTGAAATGCCCCGCGTAGAAGTCTCAAATGGCTATTTGGCCCTTGTACGTTTAAATGAATGCTGCATAGGCTCTTATGTTGGAACAAAAAGTCCTGTTCTGTGCAGAAATTTCTGTTTTTTCTCTAAAAATTTCTATAGAATGCGTTTGGCATAAAAAAGTCAAAATTGCCAAATTGTTAGTTTGACCCATATACGTAGGACCCATCGATATTGTACTATTTATAATTAATTAATGTTAAATTATGGTGGTGAATATCAAACTTCCGTCCCTTTCCAATCTGTTGCATTTTTCTTCATATAAGTTCCTTGTTTTCGAAAATAGTCGTTCGTTATACACACTATTACCAGGAGTACTTTTTTATGGAAAAAGACACAGAAACAACCGTACGGGTCATCTGATAGTAAAGGACCACCGCTACCCACGACCTCGACCGGACCCATGCCACCAGAGGAGCTACAGGTGCGTTGCCGGCTTTTAAGGTGGATATAAAGGAGCCTTTTTGAAGGTTTTTTTTTTTTTTGGAAAAAGGACTAGGCAAACTAGCGTTCTGGTCACCTGGTGGTGATCACCGCCGCCCACGACCCCGTGCAGCACCAGAAGAGCAACAGGTGTGTTGCCGGCCTTTGAGGTGGAGATAGACGTGCTTTTTGAAGGTACCCATATCGTACTAAACTAAAAAATTAATAAAACAACATAGTTATATGTCCAAGTGTGCAAAATTAAGTAAGGACAAATTGGAACTATATGATGATTTAGAAATGTGCACAAAAAAACTAGATAAGTGTACGTTAAATTATGAAGCTGATACACAAGCACTACAAAGTGAAATTAATTATTTAAAAGACTCCCTTGATATACTCAATAAAAAGTATGTCAATTCATTGAACGAAATACAAGAGTATTCCAAGGCGATGGACAATCTTATTACACTGTCCACAAATAATACTGAACGTTTTGATTCTTTAATCAACAATCACTCTTGTGATTGTGCCCGTTCATCACAGCAATCGCCTGCAAGTACTCCGGTGTGTGTCCCCTTGACCGACCCCTTGTGTGACAGCCTTCATAATAATAGTAGTAGTAGGTTCAGGTCACAGCAGTCATTTGGTGCATCAATTCATGAACCTAGTTCATTAGTTAATGCACAAAACATAGTTTTATTTAGTGATGATATTGGAAGGAATATGGGTTCAATTTTGAATTCTTGTTTACCGGGACAGTCAGCTGTTAGTTTTTGTTATCCGTCAGCATCCTTTGAAGTTCTCATGCAAAGAAGTTTAAGTTATAAATTTAATAAGTGTGACAAACTTGTTATATTATCAAGTAATAGGGGAAATTTAAACAAACAACAGTTAAATTACTATTGTGAGTCATTATTAAACTTAGATATAAGTAAAATAATTTTGTTTACATTTCCTTATTGTAAAAATCAGCCAGAAGCGGAAAATAATTACAGATATAAGCTAAACTCTACTCTGCACACCATAAGCACATATAATGACAAATTACATTTAATTGACACTAACAAAATAGTTAGTAAAACTTTATTTCTGACTCAAAGTAAATATTATTTTGGTCATAGGTTTAAGAGACAGATAGCTTCTGTGCTATCCTATTATTTTGACTTATCAGCCAAGAACTTGGCTACTACTTCAACTGCTTCTATTGAGCAGACTGACATTCCAATTTATTCTGACATTATGTCTAATAATTTACACTCTGTTGACATTTCTCAACATTTAAATTAATTTCTAAGACAACAGAGGTAGAAACCTCTAGCTCTAATTTATTATTAAATTCCAAAAATTTGATCCAGCCAGCTTTACAATTAAATTACAATAATAACGCACATTGCACATCATCACAATATCCATGCAAAAATAATAATAAAAATGTTAAGTCCATTAGATTAGTTCATCAGAACATCTGTTGCTTGACGGGGGGCAAGCAGCTAGAGCTGGAATTATTCATGAACTCGGAGGAAATTAGTATTTTGTGTATTACTGAACATTGGTTAAAGGTGAACCAGCTCATGTTTAATTTCAGAAACCACCGGGTAGGAAGCTCATTCTGCAGAATCAACACAATACACGGGGGGTCGCTTATAATATTAAACAAGAACCTTAAGTTCAAGGAACGGAAAGATATTGTGTCCCTTTCTGTAGAATGTTCTATCGAATTAGCGTGTGTTCAATTAGAGCAATTCATTGTTATATGTGTATACAGACCTCCCTCCGCCAATTTAGAATTATTTTTAGAAGTAATGGATGAGGCCTTAAGCAAACTTACCAAGTCGGGTAAGCCTTTGTTAGTGTGTGGGGACTTTAATGTTAATATTTTGGAAAGTTTAAGTCCCACCTTTAATTTATTAAGTCTTTTTAAGTCACACAATTTACTTAATTTATTTATGGAGCCAACCAGAATAACTCCTACGACTAGTACTTGTATAGATAACATATTTACTGACATTATTCCATGCTACAAAAGCATTATTAATAAATTGGATTCTGACCACTCTGGTCAGCTAGTAGAATTCTATAGTAAGAAAAAACAGGTGGCTAAGAAAAGAGTTGCTTTTGTACCTGTCATAGCTAGTCGTTTGGAACGTATGAGAGTTAGTTTACTAACTAATTTACTAGTTTTAGATATAACTTTACCTCCCAATTCTTTGTACAATTCTTTTTTTTACTCTTTTATTAATAAATTTCATTCAATATTTACTCCCAAAGAGATTACAATTACTGATAGACCTATCTTTGGAGACTGGGCCACAGCAGGTATTTATAAGAGTAGGGAGACACTGTATATGTTATATTATGAGAAACAGTTTAATAGTGGTGAAGAGTTTAAAGAGTACTTAAAATCTTACTCTAAAATTTTCAAAAGTGTTTGCAAAATTGCTAAATCTTTATTTATTAAAACAAAAATCAGAAATAGTAATAATAAAATTGAAGCCACTTGGAAGGTTGTTAATGCCGAGACTGGGAGAACTAGGGTGAAAGATTCTAATTTTAAACTTAGTATTGACGGTCACATTGTTGATTCCGATTTGGAAGTGGCCATTGCATTTGAAAAGTTTTTCTCTACTTTCCCAGTCAGTCTAACAAACGATTTAGGTTCTTCCACCACTATTGCAGAATCGTTAATTAAAGACAATGTTCCCGAATTTTATAATGGTTTCGTTTTCCGTCATGTAAATTATTCAGACATTAGTGTAGCTTTCAAATCAATTAGTATGAAAAAGACAGCCGACTTGTGGGGTGTCTCAGTTAATATCATAAATTCTTTAATTGATATTTTGATTCCTGATTTAGTTACAATTTTTAATTGAGGTATTGATTGTGGAGTGTTTCCTGATTTGATGAAATATAGTAAAATAACTCCATTGTTTAATTCAGGTAGTACGCAAGACCCCACAAATTTCAGACCGATTTCAGTACTACCTACGTTTAGTAAAATTTTTGAAAAGCTGATACTCAGTCAGCTTCTTACTTATTTTAATAAAAATAAATTACTGCACACAGGTCAATTTGGTTTCACTCGTGGAAGGTCAACATCTGATGCTGGGGTCAAATTATTAGAGAGTGTATTCACGGCTTGGGAGGAGTCACGTGATGCCTTTGGGGTGTTTTGTGACTTGTCCAAAGCATTTGATTGTGTGCAGCATAAAACTCTTATCAGGAAGCTACACCACTATGGTATAAGAGGCATTGCTTTGGATCTTCTCACTTCTTATTTAAGTGATAGGATTCAAAAGGTAAATGTCAACGGGAAACTATCACACGGGTCACCTGTAGCATTGGGGGTGCCACAAGGCTCTATTCTGGGTCCGTTTTTGTTCCTTTTGTACATTAATGACTTACCTCACCTTATGAGAGATATCTGTGAAATGGTGTTGTTTGCAGATGATACATCTTTAGTTTTTAAGGTTAATAGACGGCAATTGGGAATTGACGATGTAAACAATGCTCTTTCTAGGATATTACACTGGTTTAGTGCCAATAACTTGCTTTTAAATAGTAGTAAAACTAAATGTATCAGGTTCTTTACTAAGAATGTTCAACAAGTAGAAACCAGGGTTTTGATGAACAATAAGGAACTTAAAGTAGTTAATGAAACTGTTTTCTTAGGTATAACATTAGATGCTAAGTTACAATGGGGTCCGCATATAGAAACTTTATCTGGTAGACTTAGTTCGGCAGCGTATGCTGTCCGTAAGATTCGTCAACTGACCGATGTTGACACCGCGCGTTTAGTATGCTTCAGCTATTTTCATAGCATTATGTCTTACGGCCTATTACTTTGGGGTAGTGCCGCTGACATAGATACCATTTTTGTGCTCCAAAAACGGGCTGTCCGAGCAGTCTATAAAATGGGTCCACGGGGGTCACTAAGGAATAAATTCAAAGTCTTTAACATCCTCACACTACACTCCCAATATATTTACGACAACTTAGTATATGTGCATAAGAATATTAATAAATTTAATAAAAACAGTGACCTCCATCAATATAATTTAAGAAATAGAAATAAGCTTGCTGTGCCCTTCTCTAGGCTCCATAAAGTGTCTCACTCATTCGTAGGTCAAAGTATATACTTTTATAACAAACTTCCAAACGACGTGGTTAATTTATCACTGAACAAATTTAAAAAAGTGGTAAAGCACAGGCTCTGCCAAAAAGCTTATTACTCTGTTAAAGATTATGTTCGCGATAAAGATGTTTGGAAATGAGTTGCTCTATTTCTAAGTTAAAATTGTTAATTGTGATTTATAACAAATGTTGGCATTTAAAAAGAGTGGCCATGAGTTTCTTTGCCTGTATCTTCTCATGAGCTCAACCATTTGAACGGGCTTTTTTCAAGTCAAAATTGCACATTTTTTTTGGTTATTTTGTTCTGCATTTTTTTATCTTTTATGACATGTCCAAGTGAATGTTAAGCATTTTTATGGAATAAATATATTTTGACTTTGACTTTGACTTTGTACCGACCTGGAAACACTGCCGCGGGTAGGCCATTCCACAGTTCGGTGGCGCGGTACCCAAGTCATATCGACATGGAAGGACAACATGAAAGTTCCAAAACGGCACATGAGCTTCCTTTTAAAAAATGTAATATATTGTAGAGGTCCTTCCTTATTTGTCATAATTCCAGCTCACAATTTTCTGGAGCAGAAAATCTCATTCGATATAGAGGGTCCAACAATGTTGATAGGCAGATTCTAGTACATTTGGATAATTTTTGAAATTTCGTGGTTTCGGGAGGCGGTGAGGTACGGCCCGCTCGTTATCTAGCGACGACAGGTGGCATACGTGTTAAAACCTGTTTACGCGACAAAATAACAAAGAAATGATAAACCAAATAATTCGGCCGAATATTTGGTTCGGTAAAGTTTAAACCGAATAGTATTCGGTATTCGGTTATTCGGTCAAACCACCATTCGGCGCATCTCTATTAAATATATTTTGAAACAACCCTAGCAACCGTCAAACAAACATGTCAGGAAAAATTTTCACTGTTGATATAAATTAATAAATAATTTAGAAAAAGTACAAAACCATAAGAAAATTGGATACAAAAATATGATCTGGATTACTAGAATTAAAACAAATATTGGTAAAAGATGGCACAAGAGTAAAAAATAGTGACGGATGCCAGGAGGACAAGTGCACTCCCAACACCACGGGCGGAGATGTTGCCCTTCGAATTCGCAACCGTCGTCGTCAGAAGACGACTATCGCACTGCGCCTTCGACTGCGGGTTCGGAGGAAGGAATGTCAGAGTCTGAAGGGCCGGCTTTAAGACCACGCCGGCGCGCCGACATCCCACCATCGGAGAGTTTGGAGCCAGGAGTGTCGAGGATGCTCAACAAGGCTCCCGCTACCGGTGGTAAAGTGCCTCGCATGAGATGGTCTCAACAGCTGAATGAGAGTGTCATGCGTGCGTACTATAGGGCAACAGAGGGGGGAACTAACCTCACTGCCTATCGTTCAAGGTTACTGTCTATGTTTCAGGAGCTTGAACCAACAGCGACCGTTACTGCACAGCGACTGTCGGACAGGGTGCGGATCATTCAGCGACGTCATCTGCTGGATGAATCCGTACTGGAAAGGCTACGCTTGAGCTTTCAGCAGGTCAATACTACCAACAACAACAGTTGCGACATCCGGTCACAGTTCTAGCACGCCAACATTGAGTCGCAAGGTAATATTGAGTTGTCTGTGAGTGCCCAGGATGATGAGCGATTGAGGAGAAGCTTGAAAGATGCTATTTTGGAATATGGTTCCATTCCGGTAAATCTCAGACCAAAATTACCTCGTTTGCCTATGCATAGACGTAACATAGCACTAGTGAGGATTCTAGATCAACATTTGCCAAGTCATTTTAACAACTGTAACGATCTTACTGATACGCATTCATTGTTGTATTGTGGTGCTGTAGCTGTATGTCGTTTTGCTGGTATACAGTTCCCAAATAAAGGGGGTACCAAAGCATCAAAGCATACGGTGCCGGCATGGCAGTACGACACTGAAAAGCGTATCAATCTGACTAGAATCCTCATTGGCAAGCTAATAAGTTTCAAGTCGGGTAATCGTCGACCGAGGGTCATGCGGTTTGTGGCGGAAGCATTTGCTGGAACAAATTTAAAGACCAGTGAGTATATGGCTAACGTCACAAACCGTATTGAATTTCTGAAACAGAAACTCTATGCAGTGGCAAAACGCATTAGAAGATATAGATAACGATGGGATCGATACAATCAGAATAGTGCCTTTCAAAAGAACCAACGGAGTGTATACAGGAAATGGGAACGTTCTGGGGATAGTGTGGTTAATTGCGAGATCCCGAATCCAGATGCTAGTGCTGGTTTTTGGCGTAGTATATGGTCGGCTCCTGTTGAACACACTGAGGGTGAATGGTTTTGTGATATTATGAAAAATTGCGAAAATATTATACCAATGCCATCAATAAAAATAAGCGAAATTGACGTGAGGTGTGCTATTCGTTATGCTAGTAATTGGAAATGTCCCGGGCTAGATGGGTTGCATAATTTCTGGCTGAAGTGGTTTCGCAGTTCACATTCCGTTTTCGCAACACAATTCCAGGATGCCCTTGACTCTGGATCGTTACCAACATTTTTGACAACAGGTGTGACATTCCTGTCATACAAATCCAGATGTACCACGGAGCCTAAAAACTATCGCCCAATAACATGCTTACCTACCATCTATAAGCTCCTTACATCTATTCTGAATAAAAAAATCACAGGACATATTGTTCGTAACAAAATTTTGGCACCGACTCAGAATGGATGTAAGGCACCGGCCACCAGGCCGTGGTACAAAGGAACTTCTTCTCATTGACACAACTATAAGCCAACAGGTAAGGCGGAACAGGAAAAATCTCACTACTGCTTGGATAGACTATAAGAAGGCATATGATTCAGTGCCACATACTTGGCTCTTGAAGGTCTTGGAGTTATATAAGATTGATATTACTTTGAGATCATTTTTGGAGGCTTGTATGGGACAATGGGTCACTGTCCTTCGTCATATAGGGGAGTGTGATATTCCTGCAACGTCTGAACCGATAAGGATAAAGAGGGGTATATTTCAGAGTGACAGTCTGAGTCCTTTATGGTTTTGCCTAGCTCTGAATCCTCTTAGCACTTTGTTAGAGGATTCAGGTTTAGGCTTTCGTCTTCGCCGGGGGGGTAAGGTCATATCTCACTTGCTGTACATGGATGATCTGAAATTATTTGCGTCAAAACGTTCTGATCTTATGCGGCTACTAAAGGTAACTCAAACTCTTAGTAGTGATATAGGAATGGAATTTGCCATCGATAAATGTGCTAGCATGCATGTAGTGCGGGGGAGTGTGATCAGATCTGATAATATTTGCATTTCAGATTCTGTTTCCTTCAGAACTCTTGGTGAAGGTGAGACTTATAAATATCTTGGAATGTCTGAAGCATTGGGTATTGATGAGCGGAGCATAAAGCAATTGGTGAAGGAGCGTTTCTTTAGCCGCCTGAAAAAAGTGCGTGCTTTCAACGGTTGGGTTATGCCGCTTTTAGCCTATACTTTTGGCATTGTAAGATGGACACAGACTGAGTTAGACTCCGTAGATCGCCAAATACGTAAATTGTTGACGACATACCGAATGCACCATCCGCGTTCGTCTGTAATGAGACTGTATATCCCGCGTAAGTGTGGTGGTCGTGGCTTTTTGAATGTCAAGAACCTCCATAACCACGAGGTATGCAGTCTTAGAGAATATTTTCTCAAGATTGACGTGGATATGCACAAGGATGTGGTAACAGTTGACAAAGGCCTTACTCCTCTTTCCTTGGGCAAAGAGAACTGGCGTCGGCCTGTAGTACTTACTACTTCTGATCGCATGGCTGTATGGAAGAGCAAGGAGCTGCATGGTAGATTCCATAGAGCCCTAGTGGGCCAGGACGTGGATACTGTTTCATCATTATCTTGGTTACAGTTCGGGGATCTTTTCGGAGAAACTGAAGGTTTTGTCTGTGCAATTATGGACGAAGTTATCAAGACACGGAACTACCAGAGACATATTATGAAAGATGGCACTATCGACATCTGTCTCGATATCGACCTGGGGAGTCCCTCAGACATATTGTCTCTGGTTGTTCTCATCTTGCTAATGGCGAGTATTTGCATAGACACAATCAAGTAGCCAAGATAATACACCAGCAACTTGCTCTTCAATATGGCCTTGTAGAATTGGAGGTGCCTTACTACAGGTACAATCCCATGTCTGTTCTTGAAAATAGCTGTGCTTTGCTCTACTGGGATCGGTCTATTATTACTGACAGGTATATTGTTGCCAATAGACCTGATATAGTACTAGTAGACCGAGCGGCGCGCCGCGCAGTGATTGTTGACGTTACTATCCCACATGATGAAAATCTCGTGAAGGCCGAAAAAGAAAAACAATCTAAATATTTGGACCTAGCCCATGAGATTACCGCCATGTGGGATGTCAATGCGACTATCATTGTGCCGATAGTGGTTTCGGTTAACGGTTTAATAGCGAAAAGCCTCGACCAACACCTTAAGAGGCTATCGCTTAGCTGTTGGATCAAGAACCGGATACAGAAGGCAGTATTACTTGAGACGGCACGTATTGTGCGGCGGTTCCTCTCTCTGGAGCCCTAGCCACCGATGGCTTGGACCCTTGTCCCGCCCTCGGAAGAGTGGTTTTTTTATATTTTTAAATGTATCTTTTTGATAATAATTTATATTTAAAAATGTAAAATTGATTCACTAATTTAATAAAAGTATATTCTGTATTTTAATTTAATATATTTTTTTGTTAAAATCACATTTAATATAATTTTTTAATTATTTTTTAAAATTATTAAAAAAGTCGTATAATTTTTAAATTATGCATTCATTGCCATCTATTATCATAATATGGAAGTTATTTTAATCCGTTCAAGTATAAATTGGCAACTGCGATATTGCAAGCAGTTCAGTATCTTAATACAAGATGGCGCGATGGAGACAATAAGTTTAAGAAATAATTTTAGTTTCCTAGTGAAAGTTATACAAGAATTTATGTGTATTATATGCAAAATTTAAGACACTTATTGAAGTGAAGCATAAAGTTTGGCGTAGTTAGAGCATTGTGTAAGTATGTTAAAATATTCTATGGAAAAAAATCTTTTGAACAATCCTAAACCTAAGTAAATTAAAAAAAACCTAAGTAAATTCAAAACTTCATACATAACATTTAGTATTTTCTCTTACAATCTTACTGAAGACAACATAAATGGTGTGTGCTACTAGTATAATAAGAAACATGTATTTCTTTTTTTATTTTAACTGTATAGAATATAGATAAGTACTTCTATAAGTATCATTGTTTTCAAAAATGTATATTTTAAACTAAATAAAATTCACAAAGTTTACTTATGATGAAAATTATAATAATTTTGTACATTTTTGAGGTCATATTTTATAAGTACAGCATTCTCAGCATGATAGGACATTATAGATATTTAAATAAACATTTAAATGCATAAAATAATCATGGAAACACCGGCAAGGTAAAAGTAACTTTTTATTGATATCTCTTTGTCTGTTATTCATAAACTGTCAAAAAATATTTTTTTATTTATTTTACATTGAAGTTAGTCCATTAGAAAGAATGCCTGCTTTCTTATCAGTATGACTAAAATATGTATAGCTACATGAAACTAGGTATATATTCTTAATCGTTTAGTGTCGAACGTTTGCATTATTATAAAAAAATCTAAAAAAGGAAATGACAAGTTTTAAAATATATTAATAATTCCTTTTTTTTCCTATTATTTAGACTTCGCCCCGGGAATCATAGTTACAGTAAGCAGCTTCAGCAGGCAATGTACAGAAGCAGATTATTCAGCATTTGTTAATGTTCATACTTTGAAGTTTAATATTCACTCCATTTTGAAATGCTATCAATGTAAGTTCTATATTTACTTGTTAATAACATTAAATAATAATAATTCATTTAATAATTTTGAATTTTAATACTGTAAAGATGATGTATTTTGTCATTACTCAATGGTTTTAATATTGTTTGTTTACTAATTTCAGCCTGAAGGCACATTTAGCCCTCACAAGTGTGAGGTTACATGAGTTGTAGTCCATGTGATTTATTAGGTTGTTAATAGATAATTTTAGCAAATTATAAAGTAATTTAAATGTTTTAATTAATAAATATTATGAATTGCTTAAAAGTGCTGCCGTAATTAACACATCTAAACTATTTTCGATGTTATAGCATTAGTGGTATGAGTACAGTACATGTATGAGTACACGAACATTCAATAAATAGTAGGTATCCTTTTCTATTTATATATAATATCGGGCAGCACCACCTCCACGCTTGCGGATTTTGATACGAGTGTCAATACAACCAATAACAGTAGTAAAGCTTTGTATCACACTAAATTCTTCAGAAACTCTTCGTCGTTCTAAGAAAATGGGTGACTCTTGCTTCGATGCGAACTGTTTTCATTTCCTACCATCGTTCCCAAAGCATAGGTGATGCTTTGTAAAGCTTCCATTTTAATAACGAGTGGCAAATTAGTACAAGTTAAGCCACTTTTTATGGTTCCGCACCTTTTAAGCAAAAAAGTGCCTGTGATGCCTTTATCTCAAGAACGCTTGAAGATATCGAGTTGAAATTTGAACCATATACTCGGGTCTAAGGTCCCTTAATTTCCTAAAATGACATGACTGTTTACTCGTATATAACAAAAAACGCCCATTTCCATACTATAAAGGGAATCAAAATTAATATAATTCCGGTTGACCCAGAATTAGGAAATTTGGCAAATAGCACCTACCAGTTAAGGCCGTCGTGGCGCAGCGGCACGAGTGTGGGACTGGAGGAAGAGAAATATTTATTTGCGTTTATATTTTAAAATTTTTAATTTGAATCAATGAGATATAAAAAAACCTGTCATATCGAGTGATCGAGAAAGAGTTAGTAAGGGAGATTGCTTTGAACATGCTCTTGAGAAGCAACTGAATATTGTTAAATTTCTTCTAGAATCGTATCTTCAATGCCAGCTAATAGCTAGAGTTAGCGGATCTTCCATAGCTGGCTCCACCACCACCCCTATCAGGTATCCTGACTTCGGAGCAAAACCTGTAAACTAATAAATCGTGTGTTTGTGATGAAGGCGACGTACACTAGTAGACGTGACATTGCCTCTGCACGCACTGCAAATGTACTATTCCGGTAACGTGGCAAAGAAGTGGAGGACGGAATGTCTACACTATGCACTAACACTATGCAGGATACATCGTAAAAAAACTTAATATTCTTATTTCTTTTCATTGAATTTTATTTATCGCTAAAACAAAACAGTAAATCATATTTGCTAACTCCAAATAAATCATTTCTTTTTTCACAGAAGCATAAATTTAAGGCTTTTTCTAAGTTAAAGTTTGCTTCTTCAAATTTCGAATTTGCGAGCATAAAATAAAAACACAATTTAAATATCTAAATATTTATTTATTCAAACTATATCTACTAGACTACACCTAAACAAGTACCACGGACCTCCACCTCCAAGTAATTGCTGTAATAAACGAGTAATAAGCGCCTCCGCAAAGCTAAAGCCGTTGCTGCGGACTAAGTTCAGCAAGTTCACGCGCTGGCACGCTGGCACGCTGGCACGCTGGCACGCTGGCACGCTGGCACGCTGGCACGCAGGCAGGCAGGCAGGCAGGTAACGTTTACGTAATTATTCAAATTATAGTCATTGGCCTGATTACTTCATCATTAACGTAATAGTGTTGGCCTTCAGCAAGCAACTTTTTAAAAGTATTCTTAATCACTTTGGTTTAAAAACTCTCCGCCACCATCGCCGGTAATATTCCTCCCTCCTCCAGGAACTAAAGACACAGTAGCTCTTATAGGCGTAAAAATATAAAAACTACTATTTTTAATAACATTAACGACTAATATTAAATATGAGTATTAAAGTCAATGACCCATCTTATTGAACATTTTATTGTTTGCATATTTGAATAGCAAAAAGTATTAATTTATCGTCTACGATTGATTTCATTGTCAGCGGGTGGCGCGAGAGTCGTGGTCGTGGTCGTGGTGGCCCTGGCGGTGGTGGTGCGGCGCGTGGTGGTGGTGGTCGGCGGGTCCAGGCCCTTGATTTCGAAGGGACCGCGGAACAGGGGGCGGAACAATCGTAAGAATGACTGATAGCGTACTGCCGAGTTCTGTAATAAATACATTATAAATTAAATGTCTTGTCGTAGTTAAAAGTGGCTTTAATATAAATATGTCATTCTTAATATAAAACAACTCAAAAGTTGGACTGGACTTTTATTCGTAAGTGTGGAAGTTTAAATAATTGTCAGTGTTTGAATGTAATTATGTTCCCTTTTCTTTGTTCGTATTTCTTTCCTTGTTTCTTAAATGTTGTATAAAGTTATATTTAAGACATCACCACTAACTACATAATTCATATATTGACAAATTAACATTCACGATGATGCTTAACCATTCGTGGCGCAAGGGCACAAGCGTGTACTGTGAAGTAAATGAGACAAGTTGTAGGATCGATTCCCACTCAACGAAATGTAATATCTATTTAATATTATTGTTTCTTCGTTTCGTCTTGATGGAAACGGAGTATCTTAACACTAAATTCCCAGGTTCCCTCTGCTCACCCTTCTACATGCGGAATACATACGTGAGGTCAAAAAGAAAAAGGACAAAAATATAATACCTGAATAACGTCGCCGATAATTTTAGTGGTACGGATGAGGAGCGACACGGATGGCCCAAACAGGCTCCCCGGAAAGTCCAGGCTGACCTTGTTGCGGTCGAACACGGGGATGTCGTCTGTAGGCTTGGTGGCGGCCTGCCGGGTCACCTGTCGGACTCCTCGTGTACTCCACGAGCTCGCCTTGCTGGACGTGTCTCGTGCCGGGGGCAGCTGTGTACGCCAGGAGCTCTGACCCGCTGTGCCCGGCGGCGGGAGTGGGCGCCTCCACGTAGCGCCATTCTACGCCACACGGAGCTTGTCAATCGAGTAGGTAGCGCACCACGCGGTAGCGCCTTCAGCATCCCGCCTCGCGGTAATGTCGTGTGTTGTTTGTATGTATGTATGTATGTATGTATGTATGTATGTATGTATACTGTATATTATAACTTGTTCATTATTATCGCAAATTGTTTAAAAGACGCAATTTTTTATGGAATAGATAAATAGATAATATACGTTTATATCTGGTCTACCCATCATATTCTCTCTACGCTACCTTTGTACGAATATAGTCTAACCAAGTATCCTTGTCGCCTGCAGTGAAGGAACTAAGCAAATATAAACTGCTGCTGACAATTGACTTTACTGTAACACCGTACGGAAAACGACTTTTTTATATATTATTGTTTTAGCAATTTCTATTATATTCGCATTCTGCTAAAACTATTTAAATTAAACAACTTTTTTATATTACAATAATTTATTTTCAGGTACAAAGTGATAAAAACAAATCTTAAATATACCAACACAAAGAATAAAATACTTTCTCAGAATTACGTTAACTACTGCCCTGCAGGGCAACAGCGCGGACGGATAGAGTAGATAGACGTGCACAACAATCTAGTTGATAGTGAAGTCTACAGTAAAGTGTGTAATAGTTGCGCTCTAACGACTGAGTGAGAGTGTGTCGGACTCCTGACGTGCATGCAAGTTGAGTGCCTACTCGTGCGTGGAGGCGCTACGCATGTCTCGTTACCGTTCGTACCAGTCATACACTATACACTACACACTATTGCTAGTCTCCAAACAAACAAACAAAGTAAACATTTAATATAGAAAATACTCAGTTCTATTTACATATAGTATATTACATTACTAAGTTATATATACAGAAGAAAGAAATCTATCTGACCGTAAATAAAAATATAT
Organism: Heliconius melpomene rosina; assembly: GCF_056956725.1. Lineage (NCBI taxonomy): Eukaryota > Metazoa > Arthropoda > Insecta > Lepidoptera > Nymphalidae > Heliconius > Heliconius melpomene. Next base: position 135,728 of record NC_140397.1, read on the forward strand.
GTTGACTAATTTTGGAAAGGAAAGAGGAATGTTAAGTTTAATGGACTTAGTTTGTGATCTATAAGTTTTTAATTCCGCTTTTTATATACAACGTAGTTAGGAAAAGGCATTTTTACAAATATATTTAGCATATTGGTATAAAAATAACAATCATGCCTTTTATCACATTTAATTTTAATATGGCACTAGTAGACAATCATTTGAAGTTATTGGCTTTGACGAATAGTCGCGGTAGAGTCTCTAAGAGAGAGACGCGAGACTAGAGAAAGACTAGGGAGAATTTCCTTCGTGATTTATTTTTGTGTTTTGTAATTTCTGCGGTGATATAAGAGACGGCGACTTTTTTATGTATACTTGCATCGGTCCCAGAGTAGTTCTACTCTACATGAGATCTCATCAGCTACAGACATGCACTATACTAACATGCACCAGCATGTACTAAGTAACACACTCTACAAATACATCTCTTCTGTTTGATAACCACGTCTACCAAGTACTACTGCAGTGCAAAAGAGAGTCAAATCATAGGACTATGTTTTTATAAAATTTCTAATAAGCCAATGTATAATAATCGAAACATAAGAGAAGTATTGCGTGCAAACGAAGGGTAATGTGCAGAAAAACAAACAAGTTATAAAAAAAACATATATTATTAATTATTATATATATCACCAACACTCACCTAAATCTATTTACATATAAATACAACGCGCTGAGAGCGCGTGGAGGGTCAGAAGCGTTAAGAGAGGAACGCCACTGGGACTGTACACTGTGCGCCCGCTTCGGCGATTTGCGGCACTGGCAAGGAGTCACTGGCGGTCGCTACTTACTACTTACGAAGTTACCGAAACGACGACGGCCTCGTTTTGTGATTCACGAGATATCGGCAAGAACTAGGAATCAACGTGACGCAAAAAGTCGGAGCGGGAGAAAGAAGGGAATTGAAAGCGTTTAAGAGTCGTCCTCCTCGGAGGAGTCAACGGTCTCGACGGCAGCGCCCGCCGCGGCTCCCCCTGACGAGGATCCCGACAAGGATGTTACGAGCGACAAGATGGAGCCCAGACCGGAGCCCCCACCTGAACCACCGCCGCCGGACGCGCCGCCCAGCAGCCCTGTCACCGCTTGGATCTTGGGGCCCAGGAACTGCAGCTTGGGCCCAATCACCTGCCCCACGATGCCGCTCAGGGAGCTCAGGCCTCCTCCTTTTGGCGCTTCGATGCCATACTGTTTATTTAGCTCGATGTTTTGGCGATCCAGCGACTCCACAAGCCTCGTCTTTGAGTCGATCAACGAATTGATTTTCTACAACAGACGGATTTGTTACTAGCCATCTTAAAAGAGATTCAGAGAAAAGAGAAGGCCTTAATATTGTAGTATACTCACCCCGAATACGAAGCCCAGAACGGCGTTCTTGATACCAAACTTGGCCTGCGTAACGCCCTCGAGCTTTCGCTTCTCCCGCGCCTGGTCGTCGCTCGACGCGTCCTGCACACATACACTAGCGTCACTTCCACTACACTACAGCTTACACTCTCACCACCATAAACCACATCATAAATGTATATACTCCACCACCAATACCAAAAATCTGCACTCAGTAAACTAATAGCTGCATTCCTAACGACTATTAAGTAGATGAAAAAATTGAAATCGAAGAGCCCAATTCTAAAAAACGTCTTCTATTTACATGTGCTTCATATAAATATGATCACATAATATGTCAAGGTATGTAAGTGACTCGGACCGCAGGGTGCGGGCGCGGGCGCTGGTTGGCATGCGAGCCGCGCACATTACTTTTGAAGGTCGTTTATTCGCACGGCGATATGTCTATATTATAATAAATATAAATGTGAACAGATTCAGAGACTCGTAGAGATATGAGCTCGTGCTTTCCCGAGCCCCACACGAGGCCCACACACGCTTGCGCAAGGCGCGCGGCGGCGCGTGCGCGTGCGCGTGTCAATGTCGGACGTCGCCGCCTCACGGACGTCACTTTTAGTTTTACTGTAATATACAGTTTCACAGAAATTCATATTTACCATATTGCAACTAACGCGATTACTGCGGCTATACGAGTAGCATGTACTCAGCTCGCGCGCACTGCCGGCGGCAGTGCCGGGTCGAGGCCGCCCGCCTCTCGCGGTGAGCAGCCCGCCTCGCTACAGGACTACACGATAATGCCAATATTAAAAAGGAAACTATGAAATAGGGGTCTACTTCGTGAGATCTTTGGTTTCGCGATTATTATTCATTTTTAATAAAACTATTTATCCAGATTAATAGCGTATATTTGGTTTTATACATTTTTGGAAACCTGTTTTTGAAAAACGTTTCGAACACTTTGCAGTAGTCCGTGGTCACATGTGGTGGTAGACTGAGGTGGCACTCGTCTGTCAGTTTACATAATTATTAATTTATTATATCAAACTACCGCCAATGATTTCTTAATTGCCTGCATATATCGCGCACCTACTTACCCTGGCTTCTTGCAGAATGAGCTCATAGTATCATACGATTGAATTTATAGTTAACAATTGACAAGAGATATAATATTAAAAACAAATTCACTTTTTTACTTTTTTTTCAATTGTTAATTCATTATTCTGGTAGGGCCACCAAAAGATCTTTATACAAGCCCCAAGCACGAGGACAGCCAGGGAGGGTAGAGAGTAATTGCTTTTAAGATCAACCTTCTTCTATTACACAATCTAACATTTTAACTTTTTTATTCTAATTGTAGCTCACAATCCGTCTTGCCGAGTAATTCCTAAAGATAACAAACATAAACCGTTCTCTAAGTAATACATAAAAAGAAAATAAACATGAATGCACGTAACATTAGAATATGGTTCGAGCTCATCTTCTCACGTACATTTACAAATTAATGATCATAATTAATTGCCAGAATGCAATGCTTACTAATGTACAAGTGTCACAGAGGTTGTGTTGCGGTAGTTCGCGCCGAGCGCAACGTGTTAGGTGCATGTAGGAAAATAATATGTGCCGTATCGAGTATCTGCTTGCATTGACACTTGCGCAAACACGCGGGAACTGTCACAAGAACCTATCAATGCACTTTCATAAGCGCATTGTCTGCTCCTGGGAGGAGGAGGCGGTGGGAGGGAGGCCATCATTGTCTCCCCCTTCACTTTCGATTGTTTCCTATCACATGCGCCACCTCGCGGAGAGAGCACGTGCGCGGCGGCAGGACTACGGAAGTGTGAGCTCACCTTGAATTGCATGATGTTTTCACTTACCTACATATTAGGTATTCAAAGTGTCAATTCGACATTATTATATTCGTACTTCCTACTATCAATACATTCAAAATAATGACAAAACAATGCTAGATTCTAAATATGAGATAGTTCAGTACCTACATTACTACAAATTTACAGAAAAGGAAAAATCAGTTCTTTTTAGATTGTTGCTTAACACCGTCTCTACAAATAGGAATAGATGTCATTATAATATTTATTAATTTGGCTCGTAGGTATATTTTAATGGTAAACGATTCCGGAAAATAATCACGGATTCCCCAAACAGTGTATGACGATATTCATTAGGAGCATCTATTAGCTAATGCACCGACGCGACGTCCGCGGAGAGCGTCCGCTATAAACTAACATTATGAAAGCCCACAATTGATTTGACCCACAAATAGAGCCAGGTCACTCGTTCATATACTGCGCTAGAGTTACGAGTAATCATCATTGTTTTTAAATATATCAAAATCGTTTAATTTTTTGTGTATTTTGGATGAAATGAAAACAAAAGTTCCGCGGGAAGAGTAGAGTTGATTGTTTATTTGTTCATCTCTCACGTGTTGGAGGGTCATTATGTACTAAAATTAATGATTGTTCAGATTCTGTTTTCTAATAAAATCCTGTATATATATGAATGTAATCAGTTATTTTATTCTCACATTAAATTCATAAAACACGTAAACATTATAATATGTATGTATGGTATGTATGTCAACGAGATATTTATACTCGCTGTACGCGTAAGACCTTGGATTAAATTGGAAAAGTTGAAAGAACGCATGTTGACTACGAGATTGACTCAACTAGGAGTTTTGATCTTGTAAGGTTGGCGCGGAAAATGGGAAAAAATATGATACCGTACAAGTAATCCCAAATGTGTTCGTTTTTGGTGTTTTATGGTTTTATTGGCATGCCTTGTGGTTGGTATTGTTAGTGGCGAGACGGGATGCTGCAAGACGGGATGCTGCGGCAAGGAGAGTGTTTGATCGACCACGGCCTCCCGCTTCGTCATTACAGTAAAGTGACGGCCGTGATCGAGCGAGCGAGTCCACTATCTGTCTTGACAGCTTGACCCTCTTATACATTAACATATGTTGCCGGCGGCACTTCACTCCGTTACAACATCGACTATTCAATTATATATAGATTCAGAAAGAAGCGGGCGCGTAGCTGTCTGTGTCATCATTATATAATATCTTTAGAACAATGCGATGAGCCCGGCTGAGTGCGGCAGCACGCACTTCATTATCTATACAATGTATATTTTTACTGTTTGTATATTTTTATATAAATCAGCTTGAGAGTAGGCAGGAGGAACCTAGTGTTAAAACACTCGTTCCTCACTTTCCGCCGAGTTCTGGTAGCATTGCATGTTGAGTGGCGGAACTTGTTGTGCTTACAGTCACACTTTGTTCCTCTGCGCCACGAACGGCCTCAAATAATTTCTTATATAAATAATTTCTTAATATAACAGAAATAATACTTTAAGCAAAAAAAAAAAAAAATTCGGCTCGTTAATTTAGGGTATATATTATAGGGAAGAATATAAAAAATTACAGTTTTTATGATAACATATAAACATTCAATTCATGAGAAAGAATAAGCTATGATACTATCGATTTAAAAGATAAATTAATTTTTTAACAACTTTTAGTAATGTAGAAAGCAAGAGCGTTTGTTTGTTTACGTACGACTATATGTTGTATATGCACTTACGTCGAGCGGCTGTAGCGTGTTGTCGTCGGCGAGCTGGCGGCGCGCGCGGTGCGCGGGGGCGGGCGCGGGCGCGGCGGCGGCGGCGGCGAGCAGCGCGGCGGACAGCGCGAGGAGCGCGAGGCGTGCGGCGACCATCGTGGAGGGACTGGGACTGTGCTGGCGCCGCCACCACGCCGCGCTCCGCCAGCGCCGCCGGTGCTGGTGGTGGGGCGCTGATGTAATCCGCGACCTAGCGCGGCTCGAGGCGACCGCGCGGGATGCGAACACATGGCGGCGCAGTTGGCCAACGTCAGAATGCAAATACAATGGCTGTGGGTTCGCTTCCATTCAGAGAATTCAATTATTTTCATTTCTTCCTTTCTATGAATGATAGGGAATCATTTAAATATAAAGATATTCCCCGGTATCCCCGGAATTCTCGGGGCATTGCAGTTGAGTGGTGGAACTCAACCCCGCATTCTGCCTCGTTACCAGAGCCAGAAAAAGAAAATGTAAAATATTTAATCCCCACTAGTAGGAATCGAACCACACAATCGGATCGCACGCTTGTGCCCCTGCGCGCGTGTTATAAAGCTAAATTATAATATTTGAGTAATCTGTTCGACGTGTCCTTGCAATAACTACAGTGTAATTGGGCAACGGCACTTCAGCGCTGTGGCATTGCCGGCTACTTACTTCTAATATAATATTTGGCTGCTTATGTACTGTAACGAGAAGTAATCGCAACACGCGGTGTTTTATGATGTGTTTTCTTGTATAAATGTTTGTATCAAAGGTCATTGCGCGACTTAGTTTGTGTTCAAGTAGGAATCACTCAAGTGTCTGTCATCAAGTACATACACGTGTGTCACCCTGCTTTACTTACAATTATTGCAAGTTAAATGAAATGTTAACTGATCGTTTTTTTCTAAAACACATGTGTGTTTCGCTGTAGTTACTACTTAACGCTAAAAACTAATTATTTAGCAGTATTTGGTAGTTTACACACTTGCTTACGATACACGCTTACAAGCATTGATGCTTCAATTAGATAACTAACAAGTGTGCACGAGCCTCACACCACTTCCATGTTAAATATCATAACTACATGAAAGTAAGTCAGAAACCGAGGATACATCAGCTGCCGCTGGCCGTGTTTTTTGATAAAGGTTCTAATTTAGATCTAATGAAGAAAATTTAAAAACATTGTATTTTTCCATGTACGAGTACATGGCTTCCCTTCTAAAGCGAAACCAGTATAAATATATTCATTATTGATAAAATAGTGTTGTCTTCTGTATTGGATGATGTGAAGAAAACTGCAGTTAATATAAAGTAATTATTTAATTACATTTAAAAAAAATACACTAATACTGGTGAGCTCGGAGCAGTGCCTGGGACTTGCCACCACCGGAGTAGGCTTCAGGGGCCCCTTTACAGATTCTAACCTCGCCTTCACTGCTCCAGCCCAATGTAATAAATGGCACAGGCTGCTGCAGGCTGCTGGCATATTACAGAATATCGCTAGCATCGGCAAATATAGCAAGTTAACAATAATAATCAAATGTACCTAAACAGCAATAATGTTTCGTAAGGGTGACCTCTTCAGCCAATTTAAAACTGTTAACCTTTGCTTTACATTACACGCTCCGACGACCACACACACACACGCACACACGCACACATGCACCGCGCGGACGCAACTCGCCCCACTGAGCCACATCTGACTCACTGCACTGTCAGTAACGTAAGTCCTGGTACAGAAGGGTCGTCTTCTGCGCCTGCAAACGCGACTGGTTGTGGGCTCGATCCCCGCTCCAGGAAATTAATAGTTTATCTAAACTTTTTATTCTCATTTCTTCGCTCTGGTGTCGAGGCAAAGCGCGGCGTTGATTTCCACCATTCCACACGCAACGCCGTCAGGGTTCAGCAGAAACTGAGGTTCCCTCTGCTACCCTGCTGTCTGCAAGATAGTGATCTACTGTCATAAAACTGATGGTTTCATTAGTGAAAGTAGTAATACCAATCAAACTACTATTAATGTTTATTCTTATATTGCTAATGTTGACCTAGGTCAATATTTATTGAGATTTTATAGCTGACTTTTCCATAACAATAAAGTGTTATTTTCAGGATTACTGCAGAACTCCGGAAGAGCGTGTGCAGTGACGGAACTCAATATTAATGTAACTTAAATATTTGAAAAAAGAACAATGTCCTTCCGGGCTGAAAGTAACTAGCTATCTACTCATTTAGTTTCATAAGACAATACATGCGTACGCACGGCGGAATGACTGCGATACCATCGTAGAAACACTAGCGTTGTTTCCGGTCGCGGGCTATTCATTTTTGATAATATTTGATATATTTAAGTAATATACTACGACTGTAACGTCTTTATTAGTACTTTACTTTATTACAAGTTATTGCTAATTATATGAATTGTTTAAACTATCCTCATATTTATAATTACGTTGTAAGTTACTTTCAAGGTGCTCTTGCTCACTGGTTTTCTTGCATTATTAGAAGAGGTATACAAATGTAGAGTTAACATTTACGTATATGCTCAAAGTGTATATGTGTGACGTAGCAGTATGTTTAATATGTGATGAACAGTTCGTCGCCCTCAACTTTGTTTGCGTGGATTTTAGGATATTAAGTTTTTCCCGTTCCTGCATGAATGTCTAGCTCTTCTCTTCGGTGCTTCCCTAATCCCTACACTCTCCAACTCTCAAGAGTATTATGTTTAGATATATAGTGGAACACTTCAATTATTAAGAATACAAAATACCGTCGTAACGTCGGGGCACAGGGGCACAGGGGCACAGGGGCACAGGGGAGTGACTGTTACGCGGCGGTTGTCGGTTCGATCCGAAGGGGGAAAAACTATTATTTTTTAATATTTTCATTTCTTGGTTCTGATACGAAGGCAAAAGTGGGGCATAAGTTTCGCCACTCAATACACAATGCCTCGAAATATTCGGCGGTTATTGGGGAACGGATTGGAGTAGGTTCCCTCTGCGAACCCTGCTATAAGCGGGATATAGCATAAAGCTGACAAAATACTTTAATTTTTTCATTAGGTTTTAGACTTTTATTTTTATATAATAATCACAACAATAATGTTGAACAATAATGTTCGAATATGACATGTAATAGGATTATGACACTGTACTATATAATTAAGAAATAACAAAAAATAAGTGTCGGTACTATTATTACATATACATATGTTTTTCTAGAAATTGTTAATAATAAAAATATATTCAGTATCTACATTGTCATACATAATAAGCCTTCTGTATTTTTTAAACTGTTATCGCTTATGTTTCATGTTAAATAACATAATTAAAATACTTAAAGTATTAACATTCCACTGTGCGACATTCAATGCCGCGATCATTGCAAGCAGCAGGCGCGTCCTGGTTGTACCACGCTGGTGGAGACCAAGCATGTAGAGACATCACCTAAAACAAGAGAGAATCGATGAATAAATATGATGTATCTTACTTCTAGCGGATGGGTCCGAAAAGCTGACTATGTCCAACAGTGGACAAAAGATGGCTGTTGATGATGATGATGATGATGATCTTACTGACTGACTTCTAATGATATTTATTAACGTCTAAATTATAATAAGCAGATGTATTCATGCTTCGTGCGATCCAATGTGGGCCAGGAAAGTAGTCCAGCCTCAGCTCAGGAAGAGAGCGCGCGCCGTGAGTCCGTGATGCCCGCGGCCACTGACCCGCCGCCCGCGTTGAGGAAGCTCCCCGAAGCTCCATGTTACATCGCTTGTTGCGCTGCACATATCGTAATACATTGAGAATATTGCAGTAGGTACGTCAAGCGGGCGCTAAAAATTAAAATATTCATGTTTAATTGTAAACGTCGGAATTTTAAAACATTTAAGTCGTTAACGACCTATTTTCAAGCGAAATTAGTTGCACGCGTTGATGTCTTTTCTATTAAAAATAAGAACAATGTGGTCTACATTGTTCTTATTGGTGTAATGTGTATAGGTATTTTATTTAAAAAAATTAGCTTCACGCAGACAGAGTGAACCAAGTGTTAAGACAATTTGTTCCTCATTTTCCGACGAAGTCTCCAGGCATTAAGTCGCGACCGCACTTTGGCTCTTTGCCTAGTTACCAGAGCGAGTTAATGAACTAATTAAATAATAATTTTCCTCGAGCGGGAATCGAACTTACAACAGTTGCGTTTAGAGTAGCACACAGTCATTTCAACATAATTTTGGCATGTTTAAACATATGAAACATTAATATTAAACATAATTTAACTAATTAGTAATAGACCGTATGTACTCGTATAATAGAATATCGACAACGCGGCGGCTTAGAAAGGGATTATATAACACATTTAGCAAGTTAAAGGACAGTGGAGCACGATTCAGGCTTTGGATTCAAAATTATATAAGGCGGTTCACAATATCTGGTTTAGTTGTTATTGAGGAAAATACCTATATTGAATAATATATTCAGAATAAAGTAGTATGAATCCGCGAGTTCTATAACAGTTTTATCTTACTTTAAACTCACCCTTTTATACAGAAATAAAACTAATAGCTCTTTTAAGTTTAAATAAAATAAAAATCTTTAATATGCATAAAATATTCTTTAATATTCTTTAATATGCCTTCATAAATATGCATGAATAGCTTTATGTGAAAAAAATCTTAACAAATTTTAAATGATATTATATATATATATATATAAAATATATATATTTATTAATTTTGTTAACCATGATGTTACAATCATTTCAAATTTGACAACTCATATGTGTAGCGAGTTGTTGACCCCATTACTCTAGTGTTGCAATCCAGAAGTGGCAAAAACACCGGTCGTATGGAACTAAATATTAAGTTTGCTTTATTAGTTGACCTAGGGTCCTAGGGTCTGAGCAACATCTGAGTCTAAGTAACGAAGTAAAGAAGTAGTCCGAGGTATTAGTGTTAAGAAACTCCTTTCCCCACTTTCAGCGCAATTCTGGAGGTATTAAATGTGACATGGTAACAAATAGGTAAACAACATTTTTATTATTCATTGTTTAAATAAGTAATGTTATCTTACTAATTTATTTTACATAAAATTAAAATTGACCGACTTAGAAAAGGAAGTGGTTAGACAATACTTACCTTAATCCATATGGCCTTTGCCTAATTTGGTTATAATTTTCTATAAAAAATTTGCATTTGGATACTTTATGAACTACAACATGTAGTTCTTAAATATTAATAAAATTTAATAAAAAAATTGAAAATGAGCTTGAGATTTTTTTTTAAACATGGTAAGTATTCCCAAAATCAAGAATATATATATATATATATTTCATAATGAATATTTGAATGAAGTTGCTGTCGTAAGTAGGCGCAGGACGTATCTGTCGCTCTGTTGGCCCGTCACGTCAGTGCAATGAGACCTTCGCCTCTCGTGCCCGGGGTACCGGGGCCTCGACACCGTCACCCCTACTCCCTGCCATTATGTACTCACGACGACAGAGTTACGACTATTACGTTAAAGACTCACATTTTAACCTTTTTTTTTGTAATTGTAATGTTTATATTCTATTCTTTTTTTTACCCTGAGAGAACCTGGGAATCTAGTGTTAAAGCACTTGTATTCTTCACTTTTCATCGAATTTTGGAGGCATTGCGTGTGCAGTGTAACCGTGAACAGCCGGTTTTTAATTTCCGGATTCTAATCTCTATCAAAAGTATACTTTATTTCCACATAATATGCATTCAATGATACAGCAATTATATTTATAATTAATTGTCACTTATTACATTAATCTCTTTTAAATTTAAATTATTAAGAAGAATTCTCGACTTATGTTAATTGTATTAAGTACCTATATAAATATTTCTAATACCCCTTATATCACAGTATATTTTACACCTTCGCTCATGATATATTGATTAAATTATAATATTAAGATCACCAGCAACTCGCGTGTTAGCTGGGGCCGTGATGCAAGCGCTACCACCAACCATACCACTATTGTGTAAGTCAACCTTTGACTAAATCTGTACATTATTTATGCAGACCACACGAAGAGAGCTGCATTGCAGATCTGTATCTAACATTACACAAAGAGATGCACAGTCTCTACCACGTAAATAGAAAGATTAACTTAAAACAATATCAATAACATTTACGCTTTTACGCTTTTCGTAAATATTTGGATTATTGTTTATTTGTTGTTGTCGTATACATTTTGTAAAATAAGTTTCACAAAAATAGACACATTTCTTAAAAAATATACAAAATTGGAAACATATAAATACGACGTTAAAATATTTTTCAGTTACATATGAATAAAGTGATAAAAAATATATAGAATACACATATTCCTATAGCAAAGCGTGACGTTAACTTCTGCCACTCACCACGCAACGTGTCAAACATTGGGGATGTTCTGTCTACACCGATATGTGAAGTTACAATTGGCCTACTCTTCAGAACGAAAACTACTGACTAACAAACGCTGTCTACAATTGTTGTTACATCTGACGGTGCCCACACTGGTTACTGTTGACATTCGTACATAAAATATATATAATGCAGCAAAAAAAAGGAAGATATGTCATGATGATACAACGGTTAAAATACAGTTAAATATTGTAATTTTTCAAAAATATTTTACTATTTTATAAAAAAACATATGAACATTTTTTGTTTCTTCGATTGTTTATAATGAAAGCAGCTTATAATATAACGTATATAGTGAAGCGGCACACACACACACACACACACACACACAGTCGTACTCGTACATCACACAACGTGAGCGGTACCTACATAAACATGTGCTCACAATACTTAGATAAGTTTGAGTATTGCAATGTTTATTTCCTTCTCAGATTTTAAGGCAAAATAAAAGCAAAAAAACCAATTTACGTAATAACATTTCATAATTGGAAGTCGGCGTCCATCTACGACGGTAAGTAAATAGACTTTCCAGATTAAACATCCGATGTGATGAAATACAAGTACATGTGTTCACTCACTAAATAAAGACTATCACAACATGCTTTATGTTCTAAGTTGAGAGTGACCAACCACTCCGCAACTAATAACATTCGGTAACGCGTGCGCATTCAGTAGATGTTAGAGGCATAAAAAAGATTTATAAAATTATTAAATATAATTCTCGTCATAAAGGGCAATAAATACGTAAGTAAGTATAACATATAAAACTTATAAACATTCGCGATAAAATGCTGTAACCTTGTATTAGAGAACGGCATTAATACTGGTTTAAATAATTGCAAGCAAATTTAGCACGTGGTACGAACATTGCTAAGGCTACTTACAAATTTAAGACAATTTACCGCATTACAACAATTATTATATGATGATAATACTGTTGTAAAACATGTTAAAAATATCTATAGACAATCAGAAATCGGCGGAAAGTAGAGTGGTCTGAAGTGTTTTAATGGGAATGGTAACATGGTGTCTTTACAGGTGTCCAGGTTCCCTTTACCTACTCTAGTGCGGGATACAAGTTCCATGTACAATATATGTATACAATAGGAATTTACATCTATTCTACACAATTCTATCACATATATTTTTTTTTTTAACTAAAAACTGTATCACTTTGTATTCAAAACGCAGACATATTAACGTTATGGTCCAGAAAAAAGTATTTTTAATTTATTTTTCTTATTTACTATATTTTACATAATTATGAAAGGAAACAATACACATCAATAAATAAGTGCTTATTACAATAATGTAATAACTAACAACACCTTAAATATTAGAAATAAAAATTTTTGAAAGCTAGAAAGACCACAGATTTTTCTATTATCAGAGGCCAGTCGTGGTGCAAGGGCAAACGCTACAGGTTGTGAGATTTCATTCGTGGAAAGTGAAGCCTCCATCATTCGGTTGAAAGGGGGGAATGGAAATGACTTAATGGGAACGGAGCGTCTTAAGGCTAGGTATTTGCAGGATATATCGTGAAGGTCAAAAAACTGTTATTTCTAATTTTTATTAACATTTACAGGACTAGGTCAAAGCTAATAAATAAAAAAAACTTAAAAATATAGAACTATGTAAGTATTTAAAATATTAATAAAAATATTTTTAGGCATTTTAAAAAAACAAGCGAAATAGATTAAGGGGATATTTCAATAGGAACAATTCTTTTACTTTTATTCAATTAATCTAAAAAAATGGCTGACTTTGTAAAAGAACCGGACAAGCGCAAGTCGAGCTCGCCACCGGGAGTTCCGTACAAATAGTATATCATAAAAAAAATATAAAACTGTTAATTCCCTTTATAGTGTCCTAATATTTTTTTGCGATATAAACAAAAAAAATATTCACGACCACTTACTTAAGACAAAACGGTCGCGTCTTATATTTATAAAAGACCTACCGAACGAAAACCAAAAGGAAGTCTTAAAGCAACTTAGTTTCGTGACATTTTAAAAACTTGCTGATCAATGTTCACAAAAAACAACGTTACTAGAGGTTCTTGTTCGAAAGCTTCACTTAACTCCTCCTCCTCCTCCTCCTCTCTACTTGTAAACGCGATAGGTTATAGATTCAATTTCCACCAGAGGAAATCAAATAATTTCCCTCGCTCTAGTAATAAGGCAAAGCGTGCCATTGTGTTCTACCACTTAACCTGCAATGCCTCCAGAAATCGACGGAAATGGGGAGCAGAGTGTCTCAAAACTAGGATCTCTCTTCCTACCCTCCTATATAGAGAATACAGCGGGAAATTTTAAAAAATATTGTGACGTGCTATTTTTAAAATGTTTACAATGTTTGTAAGTGGCTTAAGTAAAAGTAGAACATCTTTGTATGTAACACAAGATACGAAGTTGTAATTGTAAGTAACCGACTTTGTTGGAACCTTAACAATACAGAACGGTCCTCGTCTTCTCCTGCTTCCTCCGGCCTCCTCTATGGCGACTGACGGTTATCACCAAATTAACACTAACTTTATCTTTTTATATGCACCGTGTCCTAGTTCAATATGTATATCTATATCTACTAATATGATAACAATTTAAACTATTAACTGTTTAGGTATTGTGTCATGTGTCATGTGTCATGCGTCATACACCGTCATATGTATGTGAGCACGTGGGCGATGCAGCAAGGAATCTTGTTGTCTCTATAGTTCAGTACACAATATTGAACCTCTTACGTTTGTATGTAAAAAGGGTCAATTCTGTTTAATAAATAATGGGTTCTTTTAAAGAAACGTACTTGACAAATGTTCATATCAATCAATTGTCATTTGTAATCTCTCTTTCTTCTTAATGTTTAATTTTTTTTAATATAGTCTTGTCGACTATAGACTAATTGAATGTAGACTAGTTACTTACAATACGAGCTCACACTCGTGTGTTACTAATATGAGCTTACCAAGTGGTGTTTGTTAGGTAAGCATGTATAAACTTGCGATGAGAAATAAACTTACATTCACTGGAGATTGATTTATTATGACGTGAAATTTATAGTAAATCTTTTAGCGTATGTTACGTTAGTTTGTTAACAGATGAGGCGAAATGATGTTGCAATGTGGCCTTTACTGGTATTAATGCTAATTAACATTTTAATTTTTTATTAATTATTTGGTATTAAACCGTGACAGCCCGTTAGTTGCTCCTGGTCTGATGTAACACCTGTAAGCGCGACTACTGCACAAAATTACAACAGACATAATAACAAAAATACATACCATTAGAGTTAACCGCGTCGCTGGCGGATGACGAAAAGCTGAGACATCGATATAGAGATAGAGTTATATAAAGTTTACGCAACGGCGAATATAAATGTAATGTTAATTATTGACCTCGTAAAGTTACTCCATTACGCCGCTAGGGGCGCTCGGGTCGCGCTAGTGCTGTCCCTCCCCTATACCTCACAATTACTTCCTCCACAAAATTATATATTTTGACCTGTAGAGGTTAAACTAAATGATTGTCTAGAAATGATCATTGTTAAACGGTGATCATTATAAAGTAAATGGAATTAAATAAAAACTAAAGCACTTTTTTAAGGAGGTTTGCCTTATCCAATGAACAGGTGTGCGTCAGATTCAGTATCATAAAATTTCTTGTTGTTGGGTCATCAGCACCGTAGCTCGAGCACTTCCTACACGTTGCGTTGACGCGACTACTAGCGCTTTACTCTGACATTTGCCATTTGGTATTTGTAAAGTTATTTTAAAGTTTACAAATATCAAAGAGATTTGATAATCCAGGAGTTATCACATGCGTGCATCCCTCGCTACACTGCTCATAACATATAGCGTAGTGCCGACACAGTGGGCGACTCGCTTTACTCCTAAAGTCAAATAGGAGTACCTTCATGTATTAATAATAATTTATTGTTGCAATTAATTTACATTACCGTTCAATTACACAATTATGAAAGGCTTTTCAAGGATATTTTTGTTAACTTTAGTAAGGAATTCAATTTTTTAACCTCTTACCTTTTGCTCGACATTGACGCCTGCCGTTTCGTGCGGACGCGCTAAGTGCATGTGAGACAATACTTCACACATTCTGCCATATCTCGGTAAATGTATAATGATAATTACTTAAGAGTAAAGTAAATACCCTACGTACTCTTTAAATGTAATCATTTAAAGAGTATTTAAGCATCATAACATTCAATGTATACTCGTACCTGTGTATGAGGACATGAATGTGAATGACCACATAGTTTATTGATGCAATTAAATGCTTGGATGAAGTACAGGAATCTATCAGCCGGGCGCGTTCATACTGTAACATTGCAATATTAGCTTATGTAAAGTAGCAAGTTTACATTCACCGGCCGCGGGAAAACCAAGTGGATCCGATCAAGTACTCTCACACATCCCCTCGTTTCTCATAGTTGGTCTTAAAGTGGGTTAACGCACACAACTTAGGTGCATGTTCAGTGTTTTTAATAATATCACAAAGAAACAAAATAGATGCATCAATGTTGGCATACATATTTTGATTGCGTGACTTAACAAGTTTAATTTTTTCTGTGCTGTACGGTCTCGTAGACTTGCATATTAGATGTTAATTTCAGTTTAACGCGATCTCGAGATAAATGATGTGCACAGACGAACAGGTAGACGGACGAACCCTAAAAAGCAACAATTAGATAAAAATGTAATTTCACTCTCACAGTTAGTAGAGTTAGCTGGAAATCTAAAATCGTTTAGATGTAAGAGAAGTAGGGCGAGACCTTCGATAACACGATATCAAAGATACTGGAGGAAGCATGACGACCCCCCGGAGGACATGTACAAAAAGGTTGATGACATGTCCACTACATGTGGATGCGAAAGACGTATGCAGAGACCGTAGTGTTTGGCGCTCTGTCCTCCCTGACTACCCCTCCCCGGCTCGGGGTACATGTACACTCCACTCCCAATTTATTCTGGTGCTATTGTGTATTGTGTCCGTCACCCAACGCCGCGTTTGTTTTTACGGGTGTATGGAAGGATTACATCTTCAAATGTATACCTATAAGTGGGATTCGACAACCAATCATAATTTCCTTCCAATGGCACGTCGCTGACGCCCCACATAAACCACTTTCTATATACATATATGTGTATTGCTTGTTACTTATGTGTCTTAAATACTATAATTAAACGTTAAATATTATATAATTGTTATATTACAGTACAAAAATCGACCGCATTCATGAAACTGCATTACCGTGCAGGAGCTCAGACGTCGGCGCTTGAACAAGCTTCGTACTTGCACAGCCGCGCGCACAGCCGGCGCGCGCTTTACTGAGAGGTTACTCTTAGCTTGTTACATGCCGTTTAAAGCACATTATATACCAAACTTACGATGATATGTAAGTAGTAATGAGTTTTTTATCCTGATATATTTAGGACTGTATTTAAAAGCCGTTAAATCTAAGGTTTGAACATATTTCCTTTATATCGTGTGCAATTTTAGTCTATAGCCTATATTATGTAAACGTTTATTCCTATACAATACAATCCAGGAGACCAGTCGTGGTGTTCGAACCCCACTTCGCTTTGGTGTCGAGGTAAAGCGCTGTGTTGAGACCCGCCACTCAACACGCCAAATTCGTCGGAGAGCAGGGAGCGGAGTGTCTTAATACATTCGATTCTTGAATATTTCTTAACGTTATGTAAAATTAATGGTAATTATGATACTTCTGTGAAATTCCATACTTAAGCAATGTAAGTTACGCACACGGGGCGGGCGCGTGCTCGTACATGCCAATTATGAAAATATATATAGTATATTAAATAGGTAGGTATATAATACGTAAAGTAAGTCTGTACTGTATTAATAAGCAATCACTTGTTCTTTAATGTTGTTGTGAGTGTCATTCATAATTTAAACTTATTAATCATAAAGAGGTCACATTTTTATCCAATTACATATAATTGTTGTTGAAAGTTATATCCGATTCCCTCTTTAAATTGTTTTTTTTTTAAGTTTCACATTGTATCTCGCATATAGCTAGTTAGGTAGAGGGACCCTAGTGTTAGACATGTGGCGTGGCGTGTGGAGCGGTGGAACTCAATGATGATGCCAGAGCGAAGATGTATATTCACAAATTCGCCATGTGTTCCCGGCTTAGAATAAGATCACCCTGGTACTGGTGTCGTGAGAGGCGACTGCAGCACGAGTGGGAGAGGCAGCATACATTGCCAGAAAAAATCCTTCCCTCGGTGTAGATCGAACCCACAACCTTACCTTCCTCACAGTCACACGCACGTGCCCCGCAGACACGGTCACCTTACTGTCTGACGACATTTACTTTTGGAAGAGAAATTTAAATGTTTGTTACATAACTATTATTATATAAATATTCTATGTTAATACCGCATTAATATAGCATTCACAAAACAATATTGGGAAATATGATAATCATATAAGTGGTTCTTTACTAAAACTAAAATGATAATACCAAATACAGGTATTTTATTTTCATGTGATGTTGCAAAGCGAAGAGTATCGACTGATCTATGAGGAGCTCCTATATACCGACGGTGGCGGGCGGTGCTGCAACCTCATCTTAATTACGCTGCTATATATACGAGTAGTAGCGAGACTATGACAAATTTGAATACTACTTTTTACAAGTGAAACGGAGCCAAGGCTCGTGGAGAAACTCGTAAACAATCATAATATTGATTGCAATTAGCGCCGCCTCGACCTCGCACCTCACGCGACCCCTGCCCCACCGACCCCACGACGACTCTGCCGCTGCCACGACCCCACCACGACCCCGATGTGACCACCCCTTTCCTGCTCATTTTAACAATTCCTTTCTAATAGCACTTTCCCAAATATAAAAAAAACTAAAGATACGTAAAAACAAAAAAATGATCTTATAAGGATACAAAGGAGCGAGTCGTGGTGCAGGAGTACAAAGTGTGACTTAACAGGTTATGGGTTCGATCCCACTGAGGAAGTGAAATATTTTATATTTTTATTCGACCACTCAATGCAATGCATTCTGAATTCAGCGGAAAAATGGGAACGGAGGGGAAATATACAAAAGTTTACAATCTATTTATATATTCGTGTAAATTATATGTTGCGAAGTTGATAATAATTGAAGCTATACTACTACTATACTGCCACTTCACCCCCACTGTATGGACTCATGCTTATACTAGTGGTTATAGACTCAAGTCCCAGAGCCAGCTTGCGTACGTCACTAATGTTGATAATAAACTATTTTCTGTTCACTATACATTTTCATGTAGTTATTTTAATAAAACATCTCTTATATCATGTCACTAGCACGATACGACTGCGCGCCAGCAGCAACGCCTGATGAACCTTCGGACCTGGAAGTAAACTACACACAGGTACAGATCTGTGAGGCCACATTGATGTTCCGAACTACGGGTGATATATACAGTCAGTCACAAAGTACCTAATCAATAATGAAACGAAAATGTGTGCAGAGTACAGACTAAATTATGATAACATAATATTAGGATGAAATAAAGAGAATCTAAATTAAAAAATGACAGTGTTTCCGACGCAGAGTTTTGCCTGTTTCCTGTAATTTCCTCATTTATAACATACTTTCCTTTCCATTCACAATACGTTTAAAGTTACCAACACGCACGGACACACTCTCTCGGCGCGTGTTGAGTAATGCGTGGACATACTTATATGACACGTGTTATAGATTCACAATTAATCACAAACCGCGTTGCGCAACGTGCAGGCAGGCAGGATGGCAGGATGGCAGGAACGCAGGCGCGGGCCGCAGGATGCTTCGTAGATGAGATAAAACTCTAGTGAAATCTCGGTCGTTCTGTAATTACCTACTTTGTTCTAACTAGAATATTACCTATAATTCACAAGATAAGACAATAATATGTACTTACAAAGATCATTAGGATGTGATAAGATTTAAAACTGGGCCACCCAGCTGGGCAAGTCATATTATGAAAATTTATAATTATTATAACTTTGTATGTAGATAAAATGTGTAATCTGAAATAATATATTAAAAATATGTAAAAAATATTATCGTATAATTTAAATAAACGTTTAAATATATACTACCGAATGAGAATGTAGAAAAATTTAATAGTTTTAGTACATATGTCAAGTTGCGACATGTTAATGTCAATACTACTGCCCCTCGAAAGTAACAACAGTTAATAAGACTTTCGTTAAGCGAACAAACTAGGTAGACCTGCTCAAACTACCCTTCAAGTGTATCTTTTCCAATAAAATAAAGAATCATTGAAATCGGTTGGCGTGATATTTAGTTATTCATGCATTTATCGCGCGCGTACTAATTGCCAATTTAAGATTTATTAATTTTGTCATAGATAACATTGTCAGAAATAGACCAAATTGAAATGGGGCCACACGGGAAGCATCAGCTTTTAAATAAGAAAAAGAATCGTCAAAATTGATTCACTCAGACTATAGTTCTGAGGTAGATCTTAACAGATTGTTTTTTTTTACAAATACAGTCGAATTGATAACGTCCGTTTCTTACAGAAGTCAGTTAAAAAGAGTGTTTAAAGCTAATATTTATATTGAGATACACGATCAGGCACATCTCGTTGTGTATTTTCAGGCTGTGGAGGGTGGAGGGCGGCGGTGAGGGTAGAGGGCGGCGGAGGGCGGTGGAGGGGCGGCGAGGCGCCAGGCGGTGAGGCGGCGGCGCCCGCGCACGGCACTGCCACTCCGCGCCTCGCGCCCGCTCCGACAGCACGCGCCGCCCGCCCCGCGCCGCCCGGTACGTACCGCCCGCGCTGCTTGCGTAACCGCCGCCGCTCTCGCCGACCGCCGTTGCTCCACATTATAACGTTTCAACACCAATTTCGATAGTTCAATTAGCCGGCGTCCAGCGGCGAGAGCCTCGGCGGAACTTGCGCCAGTGGCCACCACCTTTGTGTTTTGCTTGTGATTAACCCAACTCGGGAGCCGGGGAAGTGTTTCCGAGGAAACGACACTGAAGGTCACCGCAACCCTTTCACGTGAGCATGGTTGCCTTACAGGTCACATATCTCGTTTTTAATTGCAACGGTAAAACGCGTTGATTGCACTGATCTCATTTTTTCAACTATGTGTACTATCTTTTTTGTATAAGTAATTTTTTTGTGTCCTAATCTAAATAAATTTAAGCCATGTCTATTTAGATGTAGCTTAAATATATTACATATATTGACATCCAAGGTTGACTCCGAGTGACCTATCAGTGTCGAAGGTGATCCTCCTTATACTATTAATTTTTGACTTAAACTTATTTTGTTTTTTTGTCATTTGTAAAAATCGATGTAAATATTAGTTGTACGTTTTACTTTATTTAGTATTTGGTAACGATCGATGATTGTTTTCGCGGTCGACTTGCAAGTAGGTGCAATTGTATCCAAATCAATTTGCCTCTTGAGCTGCAACCACTCCGCAGCAAATTTATGATCTGAGACGGTGGTCAAGGACGATATGAAATTAGTTGTGGACGAAATATTTAATTGTTTTATTACTTAATAATCGTCCGTTTGTCCGTCCGTCGCCGGCTTCACTGGCTAACCTTGAGATGTGTCGCACGCGACATCTCTAAAGCAAAACAAAACAATACGAATCTAGTCCCATTCATTTCCTCCAACGTGCGGAACTTGTAATATGTATGCATGAAAGTATACTTTATTTCGGCAAACATGTTTAAAAATTCGAATAAAACATATAATTTTTTTGACTAATAACCTTAATTGTATATATTTAACTTCGTGTCAATAGCAGCAAGTAATGCCGCCACTATTTGTTTTTATTTCTCTCAATGTTCATTTATTTCTAAAAATATATAATATTTGGATCTAAAATTGCTTATTAAACATTTAAGAAATACATTGAAGACAAAAGTAAAAAACGATGTTAGTAATAACGATTAAACCAGTAGGCATTTACTACTTATGTGATATAAAAGGACAAGTTGTACGGAGATGGGCTGTGGCGGACAATAGCGATACAATTGCGACATCACTCACAAAGCGAGCAACCGTCGCTCGTTAGACATGTCACGTCAAGAGGAAAAACGTGTCACGAGACATGTGTGCGGCTACAGGTGTCGCCGTGAGCGCAGTGAGTGAGGTCTCCTCGTAGCGTTATGTAAACATACGCGGCGCTTGCGACAGCTCCCATAGTAGCCTTGTTACGTGCTCGTAGCATTATCATGATAAACAAATAAACGTCAAAATGTATGTATCTGTGTATTTCACTGATAAAATACTGAAAATTACGAGCCCATTTTTGAAACATTGTACGAGTATAGACGTTTTTTACGTAAAGATTAGCCAGAGCGTCACTGTGTACTTACGTTGTGTGTACTGGAGACGTGGTTAAAAACACGTTAGTGCTTAAATATCCGCGATTTATACTGCATTAGAGTATTCTTTTCGTTTCGTTTCAGCGGAAGTACTCGTAGCTCCGGTTGTTTATTTTGTTTTGCGTGACATAATCGTCCGAACGACGTGTAAACTGATTGTTACTTTAAATAACTTAAATGTAGAGCGAGAGGTGTAACCTCTAATAATTACAAACTTTTTAAAATGATTTGCTAAAAAACTTATGTAATAAATAATAAACGAATCTTTTAAGCTTGCTCTGGGACAATTGTTGATTGCTTAAAGTAGTTTCAACGGGAACTCAACCAGTCTTTTTCATTCAATATCATATTATGCCCTCTCGCTTCTTGCGATCGTTAGTCGCTACTCGCAATATAAACTATCATTCTATTTACTATTACTTGTATTGTAGTATTCATCTCAATCATATAAAATAATTGGCAATTTTAGTAGAGATTGTATTTATGTAAGACACGCGCTGCACATTACACTGTACGAGCTGCACAGCTGCGTAAGTAGGAGTGGTTTGAGCAATAGCAAATTGTTGTGTTATAGCGACATTAATAAATTATTATATAAAACTTACTTAATTACTATTTACAAGAATAGCGTCGTATTGTAACGGTCGTTTGCTGCTGAGCGAGCCGAGAGTGACTCTGTCAGCGAGGACGCGCTCTTGACCCGGTCTCAGACCTTCGACGCGACCCTCATTCCGCAGACAACCTAAAAAATTGTATTATATATAAATAATTCTATTTTAGTTTTCACTCATTTTTTAATAATTGACCGGAATGAAAGCAAAGCTTGTCCATTCTAATTGTTCGATTCTGGTAAAGTAGCCCGAACTGTAGTGACGACGACGACGACGACGCTGCAGGTGCTCGCTGTTACGTCCTTTTATTAATTAAGTGTCTATTAGCGTCACGTCGCTCATTTAAGAAAATTGTAGGTACTACATGTTGGCATTATAATAAAAACAGCGATTTTTTAAATATATTTTATAATTGTACTGAAATTATATGAATGACAAAGATGACAAATGTTTAAGTTCTCTCTCAATTAAATTCCTACAAATTGCAGGCAATTAAGTAAACTGGCTAGTTTATGACGTCACAGCAGAACGTTACAACAAATGTTTGTTTAATATGTAATAATTCAAAGTGCCGCATTAAAGTTGGCACAGAGTGTCGACACAGGCGGCAGCGAGCGCGCCGGCTCTTTGACCTGTCGCCTTATGGAACACTCGGTGACCTTTCACAGGTCTGTTATATAATGTTCCATAATAGTTCACTTTAAGCGTACAATCTCGTTTCATATGCCGCATCATGTATAATGTAGGCTAATATATGAGAACGTAAACGTCGAGTGTGTCATTGTTCATTAGAAGTGGTCTCGTTAATCTTGAACTTGTAAACAATGGAGGAGGAAGTGCAGCCTCAGCTCGCACGTGTGACGTGTGACGTGTGACGTGTGACGTGTGACGTGTGACCGGCCGCGAATAAAGGTAATTATGGAAAAACCGTATCATAGGACGCATTATGTCATTGTTTGCATACATATTAGCGGCAACACGTCGCCTTCACGCGACCGCCGCGCCGCTCGCAGCGATGTATAAAACATAATGTAATACTGACTACATAAAAGTCTAATAGTTCGAATGTTAACAATGCAACCCTCAGTAATATATAAAAATATGTCATTAAATATTTAATATCAAATTGTAAACCCTCTAATAAATCATGTTAAGCCGGTACTACTGTGTGCTATAATTTGGCCAACGTTTCCACATAGTTCCATGATCGGTGTAATACACAATTCACAAATGAAGCCGTCAGAAGTGCCCTCAGTGCCTCAGGTGTTACAATATATGAGCTAGTATGAAGTGACTCGCGCTCGCAGGTCGCAGATCCCAGCTGAGATCAGCTGCTTGTGACGTAACTGCATAAAACCAACACTCGTTGTGTTGTGAGCTTTGTATATTAGTGCTATATCTGCCGATATCTATAGAAATATATTAAAGTAGAAAATGTTGCTTATTTTGCGATAAATATCTTAGATAATTTGAATACTACTGTACTGCGTTGTGACGTAAGCTAGTCAAGTTTGTAGTTTAACAGATCATTTATGTGAAGTCAACGGATATCACAGACCTAGAAAAATATGGTTAAGGTTATATGTTTAAACTTTAAAAGTACAATTTAAATAGATTAAAAATAAAAAACTTTACGTACGTTCAATATTGCTTGGAATTGTAGTAATTGTATTAAATATATATATTTTATTTTAATTACTTCTCTTTGGAACTAGTTATTAAATGTTAACATAAAGGAGTAGTAAACCGCGCCAGTACCAAATAGATGTAGTACGAGTACGTTTCGTTACGTGACGCTTGCATCACGAGCACTTTCGCGCGCTCGCCGCCGACACACCGACACGCCGACACACCGACACGCCGACACGCCGACATACAAACCTGCTAATTAATCGCATGATAATGCATATTACTTATTATAAATAACGTCCGTTGCACACGGTTAACGACACTTCTGTCTTGTGAACGGAAACAAGTGTAACACTTAATCTGGTACATTACAACTCTAAGGAGTACTTCAATACAAGTACTTTACAAAAGTGCATATAAAATAGGTTGAAAATTGTAATGGAAAGATTTTCATTAGATTACGCAAGAGTTAGGTGCGCTTACGTCACAGCCAACACTGAATATAATGAGTTATAAGTATGCACTGCGAGGTGTCCTTAAATTGTTTAACTTCCGCATTCTTTAAATCGTTTTTCTTTATCTCTGTAGGGTTTATTTTTACAGTAATTATAAATTACTACATAGAACTTCAAGTACATATATGTATATAATATGTTTTCCTATCTGTACACCTCAAGGACACGTGTCAACGATTACATAGAGTGCACAGTGAGGGTCTGTACAAGCTTCACACGATTAGAGAAGGAGAGAGAAGACTAGATATCTCCTATCCTTTGTACTCCATCCAGCCAACGCAACGCCAAATCTTTTCCAATATATTTTCTTACATAACATAATTTTACGACCGCTTTTATCGTTCGTTTCATAAACTTGTAATATATAGTACTCTCGAGGTCGCTCGTTATTATTCTTAGAATTCCGCAATAGGCAACGACTCTACCATATCAAACTGAGCATTACACATATGTAATAAGTAATTTCTATGCATGTAGTATTTTTTAATGAATTTTCATTCCATTAAATAATTATATAAGATTCTTTCATTCCCATTTTTTTTCTTTATTGTTTTATTCATTTCTGAATATTTCTGGTAGGCCCTGGTGGAGGAGCTGACAAGATGATTCCATACCCCACCTCCCCATTGTCAGCTTACGTTGTCAACTAACGCGTTAGTTACGGGGGAATCCAGTAATCTCTTTGACGGCTTCAGTCCATGGACGAGGTAATCGGCCTCTAGGTCTTCCATTCGGTCGTTTATGAGATTGCCTTCACCGTTTTAGCACAACATGAATCAATGAAAAACAGTTAAATTAATAATAATTTAAAATTTTGTTCATTTTATCAAAAAAACGTGTTACTTACATTTTTTTACATAATTATTTTACGTAATTTTATTATATTTTCTGAAATCTAGTCATATTTATGAACAATGCAGTTAATAGCGCTAAAAACAATTTATTTGCAAGTAAACAATGAATTGCTTTCTATATTAATCGACTTAACCTCGAACCTATTTCAATAAGAATAAAAATATCTGTTGCACAACTAAACCCCTCCCTCGCGCTCCCTCCTCCGTCGCCGCTGTCGCCTTCTTGTAGATCTACGCTCTCCTAGAAGTTGCTAAAGAAGCTGTCAATATCTTCTGAATATATAATATTAAGCATAAATTACTCAAATCCTTTTTATAACTGGCTGAAAGTATTTTTAGCAAGTCTTGACATACTTGGCAACTGAACTCGTTTCTCGCTCGTTTCGGACGCCTTAGTGAGAGTGAGAATATATTATAATATTGTACTCAATAAGCACTAAGGTTATCAAATTAAATAAGTAACTGGCTTTTTATATGCACTGACCTTGACGCAGCGCGCGCGAAATCAGCGCGCTCTTAAATTGACAATAATATCGTGTTATAAAGTAATATCGATAATAAGCGTGAAAACATGATTTAAAAAAGTTCAAGGCAGTGAGTGGAGCGACTATCCTGTGGTCTTTCTTTAGACTTTGACCACAAGTTGCTCCATATCTCTATATGTATAATAAAATACTGATACAAAATAATGTTGTTTTATCTTTTAATTATTATTTTTATCTATAAAGTAGAAAAATGAGAATTACTGATAAAAATAACTAATGAATCAGCTACACGCTGTATCCCGCACACAGCAAGCAGGGTAAGCAGAGGGAACCTACTATTAAGACACTCCGTTCCCCACTTTCTGCCGAATTCTAGAGGCATTGCATGTTGCTTAAAAATAACTAATCGTCTTATCTATTGGTCAATCGACAGTTTAAAATAGTCAATAACACTGAATGCGCCGAAATCTTGTTTATTTATTCAAATGAAATGTAAAGTAAAGCAGTAGTTCACCAATCCACAACAATAATGACATACTGTGACATAACGACGAGCCCGATGTGGGGCGAGTAGCGGTCTCGTACGTCGCGCGGCCACTGACGCGGCCTCATGTGCAAACTGTTGTTGTCATAATGCGGTGCTCGGTGAGTGTGCGGAAGGCGGCCTGCACTCTCGGCGAGAGGGAAAGGGGTGTTGGATAACACGCGGCTTCCCGCACGCCCGCACGCCCGCACGTCGTGACCATTACGGTCAACTTTGTATTGAGAACACTCTTGATTTCATTATTTAACATCTATTTGTTTTTGTTATACATATTTTTGTATCACGTTTTTTTTACAATCTTACAAAAGCCATTACTTTTTAATAACATAATATCTTAATAACTTCATATTTTTGTAGATAACGTGATTAAAGATTAAAATGAAGAAGCCAATTATATGATCAATTACACGTCATTTATGAAGCTCCTCACGTGATGGCGTACTATTTATTGTGACACTGACACGATTTTTTATGTTATATAAAACAATTACAGTTAACTAATACTCTCTTCATATATTTAACCTATATGTTGTAATCGAAATTGTAACTGATTAAATAAAGCAAAATATATTATTATATATACACTCAATAACAAATTGTAATACATAATAATATATGAATAAATAACGACATTATAATACCGTTTTCATTTCATTATATTAAATAATCAAAAATGTTGAAATTACGAAAGTAAAAGGTCAGTGTACCGGATTGAGGAAAACAACTTTTTTCAACGTAGTTGTGGCTCAGTTCCACCGTTGCGTCAGGAGGCGAGCGCTCGTGGCATGTGACATACGCGGGCTCACTGGGTCACGGCCACGTCGCGGGAAACTCTAAACTATTACACGGATACTTTACAGTGTATATTGGCAACCTCTTATTATATTACTTATAAATATATTCTATTAACAATAATAGATCCCACTCTGTTTCCCATACTCAGTTCCCCACTCTCCGTTGAGTTTTGGAGGCATTGCGTGTTGAGTGTCGGAACTCAATGCCGCGCTTTTGACACCAAAGCGAAGAAATAAAAATATAAATTTAAATAAATATTTCGAGTAAATAAATAATTTTAACAAATATCATTCTAGAGTAGGCGCTGGATCGAAGTCATGTGTTACGTTTGTATAATGTACATAATCATATATATATATATATATATATATATATATATATATATATATATATATACTACATATATATACTAAGTGTAGTATGTATGTATGTATTTAATAAGTACAGAAGGAAACGTTGTATATTTTATAATGAAGGCGCGGTCCGGCGTAGAGCGGCAATCTATTTTTACTTTTCATATAATAGACATCAACGAGCGTTGCGCGTTGATGTCTAAGGTATAGAAATTAGTATGAATATTAAAATAATACATTTGTTTAGTATCTGGTATAAGTCGTTCAGATATATTGACTAAAATTTATTATTAATGTGAATTATTACTTCATATATTTTTAAATAACAATCATTTAGAACAATGGCATTTGAAAATATTTTTATCTTAATACAACCATAATTGAAGTGTAGAATTCTTATTACCAATATAATTTGCATAATAGAGAGATTAATAGAGAGATATTGTACATAAATGTGTTTTAACTATTCAATACGAGTTGTGCAAACGTTGTATAAAATAGACAAGTGTCTAAAACACAAATGTACTCTCTCACAGTTCAGTCGTTATATAAATTTAGATGTTCATAAAGTATGAACTTGTAAATATATGAATATTTACATGTAATCTTTAACTGTTTTACACATAATAATTTATAATGTATTTTTATAAATTTAGATTGTGACATTAAGGCCATTGTGGCGCAGTGGGTCAGCACGTTTGACTGTACATCTGATGGTAGTGTGTTCACGCGCACGCCGGGAGACACCACTGTATGCTTAGTCACAACTATTGTCTTAATGTTATTTATCTGGAAATCATAACATATCTACAATATTTTTGCAGTTTTAAGATAAAAATTATAAAACTATTACTTTTTTATACTCGTATTTGTTAAGCTTGATGCATTCACTAATAATAATAGATAAAAATATAATCGTTATAGAAGTACTTTAACATTATGTTATAAAAGAGCGCAAGACAGCTATAGTTCTAGAAGTTACTGAACATGACTCAATAATAGTAAAAAATAGCAAATTTATTATTAATATTATACTGTCCAATGCTTTTACCGTAATTCATTTAAATTTTATCCCGGTGATATAGCTTGAAAAACAGAAACAGAAGAAGAAGAAAACAGAAGATTTTATCAATTTTCGATCAATTAATCTATATATATAAAATCGAAAGGTCACTCACTCATCACGAAATCTCAGAAACTACATGTGCATGTGGAGTTTCAAATTTTGCATAGGAGTTACTTATAGAACGTAGGTGTTCGCTAAGACGGGAATTTGCAATATTCGACTAATAAAGGGTTGTTTTTGGGGTCGAAAGTTTGTATGAAACTTCGTTACTACAAATGCTAGGAATCCCAAATTTTGGATAGACGTCACTAGGACGTAGTCATGGAGACAGAAATTAATAATAACATACTTCACGCGGATGAAACCGCGAGCGGGCCGCTAGTATTCTATATAATTAAAGAAAGTAACTTCATTCATTATAACCGGTATTAGATTAAAGAGGGTGTGTTTTCAAGTACTTAAGCAAGAGTCGGCTACGGCGGGCGCGCTTATTGAAAACGGCTCCTTCACTTCACTCGCCTAAGTGAGGTTGCACTATATTTAAGAAAATTTGAATTTAAATATAGCGTTATGTTGGTTGAGCGAGTGCTCGAGTGCTGTCGTAAGCACGATGTCTACTTGAATATATATTAATGAGGACAGTGCGTTTTGAACTTTGTCACCCATTACGACTATCATTACCCTATAGAGCTTGAAAAAGTTTCGATTTATTTCCTCAGTGAGTGTGTATAATTCCCAAGGGCGAGAGAAGACAAGCGTCGGTGTCATGTGGCACGACGCGAGCGCTTCCTGCTGTCACACGTAACACGGCGGACGCTCACTACTAATATGTGAAGTGCAAACTGGGCCACAGGCCACAGGCCACAGACACATTCACGTTTTACACTCAGTAATTATATTTATAATTATTTATATGCAACTTAAAAATATCTAAATTCCATGTAAGTAGTCTTACAATATTTCTGTGACGTAATAAACGTTCTTAAGAACAAAAAATATGTTTCATATATAATTGTATACAGATTAATTGTCAAGTAAATCCTAAAGAAAGCACAGGCTAATAAACGAGACGAACGAGCGAGCAACGTTAAGTAACAACTGAACCATAAGAAAGAGACTCACAAGTAATACGAATAAAATAGTACAAATAAAATAAATTTTTGAAACAAAATTTAAGTATACCTAAATAAAGTGAATAGATAAAATAATTCCATCGAAGGCGGAGCTGTTTGTTACAAGTTTTTTAACTTATTATAAAACTTGTTCACAAAAATAGATTGTTTTTTTTTGCACATTTGCTGGTAACTAAACTAAAGGTTTCGCTTATTTTCGTTTTGTATATTAAAGTAATTGAAAAGCGACGCGGCCTTGGTGCAGGCTCCATAGCGCTCGTTCGGTACGTTCATATCACAGTAACTAGTTCAGGTAATTATTAATCAGTAGTAAGTCACCTCTCTAAGTGACCTTTCGCTACTAACGGTATGATTGCGTTCAAATAAACGTTGTTAAAACATCAATCATGAAATTTAAATATTACTTAATATTTATATATCACGATTTGTATACAATTGAAGATAAAAATATGCTTAAGCATTGGATTATACGTAATCTACAAGTAAATCGTAACATTTAATAAACATGGTCGTGGACGACCCGACGAGGCCAGCCCGCGTGCGACTGACACCGGTGTTATGTGACATTCCAATCGTTTAACATATTCATCATTGACAAATTTGAAATAACTTTAAATACAATTAGCTACGAGTACGTACTCGCGGGGGACAGCTGGCTCGCCGCGCAACTACACAAGTATCTTTTGTGATATCGTACAAATTAAATTTCTCAACCATTTCAATGTCTTAATCACTTCTATTATTTCGTCTACGAAACGACTACGACGAATTGTAACGAAACTGCTTGCAAATACCGCTCTGCTCGAATTGTACTGAATAATATTTCAAAGTTTGCAATTTGTGTTTCATATTCTACTTACTGACGTTAGCAAACATGCGCCGCCGTCAGTATAAACATAAATAAAGTAATACATGAAGCACTAAACCCTCGGCAATTACAGCATCTTGATGATTATTATAGGTTTATAGTAAACATTATTTCTATGGATTTGCAATATTATATTCAAAAGATACTCAATTAAACCTGTCGAGGCCGACTCGACGCAGGCCGCAGCCGGCGGAGTGCGGCTGTACACGCCACCGGTGTGGGTTCGTACGTTCCCTCTGCCTACCCTGTGCTGTGCTGTGCTGTGCTGTGTGCGGGTCGCTAGTAGGTTAACTAATATGCTCCGTGTCGACAGCGCGCCAGCTTTACGAGCCATCAGCGCGAGTCGCGACACCTGCCATCTGACCTCACGTTACTGGCGTGTTTCTTAACGCCGTCGATCATTTATATATTACACACTCAAACGGTCCATAGTGATACTTCACTTTTATACCGTATAATTTATATTCACAAATATTATTTTATATACTTTTTGAATGTGCTATACTTTTTAAAATAACTTAAATAAAATAAAATTGAAATGAAATATTGTTAAAAACATTACTTTTAAGTACAAAATTGGGAAATTGTGAAACCCGTCGCGTTGCATCGGCGCAGCGCGCGCGGCGGTCAGTGCTCGTCGTTATTAGATTATACAATACAAATGGTACAAATGTTGGCGTAATGTAGCAAAGAACAACAGCGACATCAAATAAGATACGGGTTAATTGATTACAAGATCTGATCCGCCTTCGCGAGCCAGATACCTCGAGCTCGCAGACCGCGACTGACACCAGGGCTGGCACCAGGCGCAAGCAGGGGCCGGGACCACGCGGATGTACACGAAGTAATGACGACCATTTTATATGACAAGTTAAGATCAACCACTGCCAGGAAGTGCGCCGTCGCGCGTCGCTCTAATTGGACTGCGACAGTCACCTTATTGTGTCGTCGCTCGAACAAATGCCAGGAAGTGCACGGCGTCCCAAATACTCGTATCTACATATTAAATTAATATAAATGATGTACTGTCTGTAACTGTAGTACCTGTACCACTACAGGCAGTAGTGTACGACCCGCCTACACTACCAGCAATGTACTGATTGCTTTTTTATTTCCCACAATAATTATTACTGACGGTTTTTTCTTTATTGACTATATGGCATTAGTTGAATGATAAAGATCTTTATTATACATTTATCCTAATATTTCCGACTAGCGGCCCGCCCACGGCTTCGCCTGCGTGAACTACATGATAATTCATTTATTGAATTGAATTGAATTCTTGATATATGGCGTTTCGAGCGTGCCAGTTGAGCACAATTCATTTCGCCAATGTCACGCTGTACGGAAAACACACGAAGGAAATTGACCGGTAATAAAATAAATAAATATACACAATTATAGAATACATATAAAATAATTCACTAAATAAACAGAATTGACTGACAGTCAAATGTCAACACATTTGACAGACATCAACATGTCAATGAATAGTTTAATTTAATCGTATAGTTACAGCCTTAAATGGTAAGTTATTGCTTTGTGTACGGGTTTATAACATTGTTTGTAAAATAACTGTAATTATATTACAAAACATACCCAAATCGAATCGAATAATCCAATATCGAAATCGAATCGAAAATACTGAGAACCTCCTCCTTGTTTTGAAAGCCGGTTAAAAATACAGATTTATCACAAACAAATACAGATTTGTTATAAGTATAGATATGGATTGCTACATGTTTGCAGGCAAACACATGCCTTGAGTTCATTCAAATGCCGATATTTTTTTTAATGAACAGATTTTGATGAAACAAACTTAAGATGTTAAGTTGAGTTAAAACAAAGCAATTCGTGAAAGGTTTAAGTAAATCAGTTCAGTACTTTCGGAGATTAGCGTGATCAGACAGACAGATAGACAAAAAATTCAAAAATAATAATTTTGTTTCTATTATTCTTTTTAAGTGTCCCTCTATCCATTTCAGTTAAAAATACTAAATATACAGACAAAATATTTGTATAGTTTTATTATATATAGAGAGATAATAATCAAATTCGTAAAAGTTATTAGAGTTATTCCCTTATAGCATCAGTTTGCTGTTCGGCTGCCAAGACCACTGATCTAGAGAGTGCGTGGAGATATGACGCTGACATTAATATCAAATATTTAAGTCTACGGTCTTAAAGATGACAGAAAAAAATCAAAATTCTTAGTCAATAGTAATAACATACATACAACCCAGAAAACGGAACCGGAACCTTTGGAGGGCGAGTCTGAGTAATAGAATAAATACATAATTATAATGTCATAAACCAGTTTTCGGATATGAAATAGAACAATAGCAGCGCTTCCGCGGCGGATTCACGGCGCGTGCGCGGCGCCCTTGGCGCCCCTGGCCCCCCTGGCCCCCCTGGCCCCCGGATCTGAGCAATGTCACTCGGAAGACACTCGTCCAGGCACATGCACACCGACATATAAACATTTTCTATATATTGCTCGTAAAATTTTTACGGTCGCGTTTTAATACGTAAAATCAATGGCAGAGTTAAGTATTCAGCATGTTTCCTCAGTATTTAATATCCTTATCGTTTTTTTACGTTCTCAAATGTTTATTTATGAACATCACTTTATTTTACACTCAATTAAAATTTTATTATTATGAACAAATATCCGCTCTTTTATATTTACTTCATTCACACAATTTCTTATGATAACATTATTTGCAAGTAGGTACTTTACAACAAAATAAAAACGTCAAAGAAATTGAATTCTATTAAAATTTTAAAATTTTAATAGAATTCAATTTCTTTGACGCTGCATACTAAGCTTATAAGCTCATAACACTCAGGCTCGTAGCGCCGTGCACGTGTTTGATTCTAGAATAAAAAGTTCGTTTAATAATCAACCGCATTTACTCTATATTGCGAGACTTTCCATAAATGTGTAAATGTTAATATAATAATGTTTGATACAATATTACTTTATTTAAAGGGTTTCGGCGTCTTGAGCGAGGTCGGTGTCGACATTATACACCAGCTTACATTTACGTGGCCCCGGATTTGTTGAAACTAATAACTATACTTAACCGTATGATACAATCAAGGAAAGGTGTTTTAATTAGTTAACAACATCACTAGCAAATGTAACTAGCGACGTCTGGGCGGCGTCGGCGGCGTCGTGCGCCGTCCACGGGATGTCCTGTTGTCATTTTATTATAAAAATAGTTGACTATGAAATTACTTTATTGATAAGTGGAATTTAAATAATTCATATATTTTAGTGGTTCATAAATTGTATTCACTTACATTGTTATATATCTATTAACAAAGCGGCGCCAGGCGCGAGGCGCGAGGCGGACGCTTGCAGCTCTGCTTAACTATCGGCATATTTACAAATATTTACGTAACGTTAACGCAACTGAGTGGAGCAGTAGTTTAGTGCGCTGTGTATATTACTTAGCGGCCGTTAAATTAATAATGACGCGGCACTGAACGCGGCACTCGCACTCAACTAAAAGTAAAGTTGCTATTTAAAGAGCAGAAAGCGATTCCACATGTTGAAATAATACCAAGAATGAGCATTCACGTTTGAGACGAGAGTAAAGTAATGTACACAAACTGTAAAGGGAAAATGTATCTTGTGAGCAAAATCCTTGTTGTCATCCGCTGTTGATGTGGAACCTGTCGCACGACTGACGCCTGCTCGTAGGGACCTCAACGTGACATGACGTGCCGTACCGTGACATGCATGCTGTGGGCATGAGGGCACGAGGCGTGCATGCTGCTCTCTCGTGCTCAGTAAAACGTCTATTGTATGATTTCAAAAGTACTTTTAATTAATAATGTTATATAAATTGTTTATAAGTTAATAGAGATGTCGGAGCAACATTTATTATAATAATGGACGCGCAACATAAAATAAATTCTACTTTAATCATCTATATACTAAAATATATGAACAAATATATATATATATATATATATATATATATATATATATATATTAGTATATGCTCTACATGCGAAGAGTGTACTTTACACATTTCGTGACAGTTTTTATTGAACTTGCAAGTTTGAAATATGTCCAAATACCAAACATGTACTGAAGTATACTTGTACAAGACCCCTCCCCCCCAAATGAGAGGACCCGACGTGTAATTTTGTTTTTGATCAGTTTGGGGAATTTGTAGTCAAATCGACGTGAATCGTGATCCATCGCGAGGACTAGTTCTATTATTTCAGACTAATATGTACAATAAGGATATAGAACACCTGTAATATTTTAATGGACAACGAAAAATAAAGAAACACCTTTAAGTTTACGGAAGCAGTCGGCTCACAGCGCTTTACTTAACGCTCAAGGCAAGGTTGCGATATTCAAATAATATCACTTCACTCAATATTGGTCCTAAATCGACTTCATTGTAAGTCATTTAATGAACCATTGAAAAGTTATCAAACAACTAGTAGAAACTCGTACGCGCCGGAATACCGGAGTGCCAGAGTGCCGGTGGAGTCACCAATAACCATGTTCATGTGTGTGCTGTGTGCAGGATACAGTGTGACCGCTGGCCCCGAACTGCACCATCGCGACACGCATCAATTAGCATATTAAAAGCTTATGCAGTAACTACATTATTCCGCAAGGTGTTACTCCATGTTTAGGTTTCCATGTTTACCTTTATAGGTATACATTCGACAACATTTGGTAATAATTAATAAATGCTAAATGCTCTTGAAACATCACATGTATTGGGTTGCACTAAACCAAAATAATAAACAACTAAAACACATTATTTTTTTTTAAATTATGATTGAAGCACTGACCAGCTGGTAACCTGTTACATTTATTTGGTTTTTGTATGTAATGCTTAAAGGACAAGGACGTCATTAATTACAACTTCGCAATGTTGTCCAATTTTTATTTGAAAGCTCAAGATCATCTCGAGTTAACATTTGCCCCGCGGCACCGGCTACATTCTCTACAACTTCGTAATATTTCGTTACGTTGTTGTAAATCTCCTTAATGTTATATTCCACTTATTGACCTCAGTATTTCATAATTAAATATTTAAACGGTTATGACTGTGAAACAGTAAATTAATAAAAGCAACGCGAAGGCGGCGAAGGTTGTCCGCTTTACTTTCATATTTAACGAGTTCAAAGTCATATCACCAATAATCATATATATGTAGACTACATTTTATTTTGGGGAATTTACAAATAATAATATATTTTTATTATAACATTAACTCAACAAGTAAAAGCATTTTATTACACAAATGTTTGTGACTAACATTATTAATTGTAAACGTATCTACAACGATGTGAACTGAAACATTGTGTTTGAAAGTCCGGAAATTGAAAGCTTTGCGGCAAATACATTTGGATCATCATCATCACCATCATCGACAGCCATCGATTGTCCACTGTTGGACATAGGCCTTCCCCAATTCTCGCCACCACACTCGATCTTCAGCTCTTCGGACCCATCCGCTTCCCGCCAATTTCTTTTGGTCGTCGGTCCATCTCGCGTGGGGTCGTCCCACCGGACGTTTCTTACGGGGTCTCCAGTCTAAGACACGTCTGCCCCAGCGACCTTCGGCTCTACGACAAATATGCCCCGCCCATTGCCACTTCAGCTTACCAATTCTTTGAGCTATGTCGGTAACTCTGGTTCGCCTCCGAATTTCCTCATTTCGGATACTATCCTTTAGAGATACACCGAGCATAGCCCGCTTGTGGACGAGGCCTTTCGTTAGGGTCCATGTCTCCGCCCCGTAAGCCATGTCCAGAAGAATGCACTGCTTGCCAAGATTTCAGGCATTGGCATTGCATAGTGGCGAATCGAAGATACATTTGGATCGCAAAGAATAATTATTTTATTTTGTTTTGCAGATAATCACAACTTTAAGAAGAAGAACAAAGTTTGACCGCAAGCCCCATACCAAATCAAAATGAGAAGTGCAGTGTACCTACTGGCCGTCCTGGCGCTGACGAGAGCGGCGCCCGCGCCCGCCGCGCAGCCCGACCCCGCCGACGACAACAGGCCAGAGATCATTGAGATCATCGCCCCCGCCGCCAGCGCACAGGTACTGTACCTACTGCATCTGCTCCTAAAACGTGTTTGTTTTATTGTAGTAATTAGTTATTCCATTAATACTTAATAAAATAACAAGGTAGAATCTAAGGTCTACCAGCATCAGTGGCGTAGCTAGGGTATTTGCTGCCCGGTGCGGCTTAGGGGACTTGATGCTCCTTTCCTGATGATGAGTTCTAAAAAAAAAAACAAAGTGACTGTCGACTTTGATGCCCCTTTCCTTTTGATGCCCGGTGCGGCTTAGAGGACTTGATGCCCTTTAAAATGGTCTAAAGTCTAAAAAAACAAAGAAAAACAAACTAATCGTCGACTTTGATGCCCCTTTTCCTTTTGATGCCCGGTGCGACCGCCCCGCTCGCACCCCCCTAGCTACGCCACTGACCAGCATTGAACAGCTGCCGAAGCTGAGCTCGGGCATATTTTGTGGAACATAACGAGGCTAAAGCGGTGTCGATTTTCTTGGTTCGCTGTCACGAAATAATTTCATTTGTATGAATTTTCACTTCGTTTTAAAACTTTGCATCTTATTATAATGAAATATGATGGAAAATATATAAGAGAGAAACTCCCTGTCTGGTTGTGGTTTCCGGTCACTGATTTGTACATCATCAAACGAAGCATGGTGGGTAATCAAATATTTCATATTAGTTCATATCCTATGTAATTTTGGCAGCATTTATAAGATACCTAAGACTCATGACGAAATTTCTATTTCATTAATTCAATTTGATAGATTATAAGTATTATTCATTCACTGAAAAATATTAAAGAAATATTCGTAACGACGTGAACATATTCCCATTTCTGCAATCATCTATCATATTCGTAGGTCAAAGTATACACTTTTATAACAAACTTCCAAACGACGTGGTAAATTTATCACTGAACAAATTTAAAAAAGTGGTAAAGCACAGGCTCTGCCAAAAAGCTTATTACTCTGTTAAAGATTATGTTCGCGATAAAGATGTTTGGAAATGAGTTGCTCTATTTCTAAGTTAAAATTGTTAATTATAATTTGTAACAAATGTTGGCATTTAAAAAGAGTGGCCATGAGTTTCTTTGCCTGTATCTTCTCATGAGCTCAACCATTTGAACGGGCTTTTTTCAAGTCAAAATTGCACATTTTTTTTTGTTATTTTTAATTTGCATTTTTTTTTCTACTTTATGACATGTCCAAGTAAATGTTAAGCATTTTTATGGAATAAAGATATTTTGACTTTGACTTTTGACTTTATTGTAGGTAAAGAGTGAAGCGTGCGTGCCTCGCCTCGCGAGTGGGACGCGCGGGTCGCCACGGGCCAACGCGTCGCATAAATTATTGTTTTCCATGTCCCAGTAACGCAACACCTTCCTATATAAAAATAACATTTACAACGTAAATGGATGCTAGCCGTGGGAAGATGACGGCTTATTGTTCTTCGCGGTGACGTTGTCTTAGGGACTTATAATAATTGTAATCTACAGGAGACCCTCTCGACGCTGAACCTCGGCGCGCCCGGCTCCGAGCTCAGCGAGCGCAACAAGCGGA
Source organism: Heliconius melpomene rosina (assembly GCF_056956725.1). Classification (NCBI taxonomy): domain Eukaryota; kingdom Metazoa; phylum Arthropoda; class Insecta; order Lepidoptera; family Nymphalidae; genus Heliconius; species Heliconius melpomene. The sequence continues at coordinate 174,020 of NC_140397.1, forward strand.
CCATCGGCATCCTGCGACAGCTGTTCCCGACCCTCACGCAGGTAATACAGACTACGGTACTAAAGTATTAACAAATATTTATATACTTAAATATAATCTTAATTCTTCCTTCCTCCTGGCATTAATCCCGGCTAATTCCAGGGTCTGCCTTCCTACTGAACCCACTCCACTTTGCACGGTCTTTTTATACTTAAATATAATGTCTAATATAACATATTTTTACTCATTTATTTTAACACTTTAATAAAATAAAATTAATTAACTAAAACACAAAACGAAGAACAAACATAAATTAACTTAAACAAAAAAAACATATTTCTATTCGTACCACATACGAAAGTTAAAATATAATTCATAAAGTATGGAGGAACCTGAGTATTTCTGGTGCGCAAGTGGCACCAGTCGTATCCGCTGTATATTGAATGTTAGCCTACGAGTACTTTCTCTCATGTGCTATGCTTTGTAACTAACTCTATTTTATTTATATTTTCTTATATGTACATATATTTATTAAAACTTTTAGGAAATATTTTAAAAAGATTAAACACTAACCCAATAAAAGTAAAAACACGTCATATCCTCAAAAGCTACTCGCTTGCACTAGATGCTTCGCACAGTCTAATAATGTAGTAGGCGATAAAGGTTTGCTAAGGGCGGTGTATGTTCTAGATAATCGAACAGAAGGTACAGGAGATCACAAGCATGGTGTTCAAAATATTCGGGCCTGTGGTGCTTCGCGCCTTCCTAGGCAACAACAATAGCGGCCGCAGCAACTCCGGCAGTGGCACCGTGGAGCTGGACGACGACGACGACGACGACGATGAGGACGCGCCCTCGACCACGACGGCGGCGCCCGCGAGGCGGAAGCGGGCGCTGCACTTCCTGCCGGTATGAGCGACGCATATAGCGCACTATCAGCCTGCCTCGGAACGGCAGTGCGGGCGCGCGCAGACCGCACGCCTTCATCGTCATCATCACGTCACGTCACTCCATCGTAACCGCAACCCCCATCTGCAACCCCCATCTCATAGTCATTACACGAATGTACGTAGGTACACATTCTCAGTCGCATGTTATGTTTGCAGAACGCCATCGCGGATGAGAACCAGCTACTATCGGGAGCTGAGTCTCAACAGGCTGAGGTACGAGTCGCGTTCGGTGACAACCAGGCGGCTGCCAGCGACGACCAGCAGACTGCGGCGCAAACTAACGCTGCGTCCATCGACGAGATCACACTGGACGACGCTGATGACAGCGAAGAAAACAGAAATAAGAGGTTTATGTTTTAATAACTAGTAGTCTTTATTAGGAACATTAAGCACCTAATGGAAGTTGATTAATATAAAATGATGTAATTCTGTTAATTATATTTTATAAAATAAGTGTGCTCATAGTTTTATACTTATATTTTAATGTATCGGTTATTACTTTTTTACTGATATTGTAATTACGACAATGTTCGAATGCAGTTCACCAGTTCTTGTGCACTTTTATATTCACATGAAATTCTTTTTATTGAATCACAATCCACGTAATGCCTATTGTTCATTTATAGGTCTCTGATTATACACATTACGAGTATACAGACTTATATTTTAGTTAACAGAAAGATTTTAAAAAATATATTCTAATAAATAAATACCTGATCACAGGTTCCTTAACTTCGGAGGATCAGCTTCAGCATCAGGGGGCGGCTCTGGCAACTTCTTATTTGACATCGTGCGAGTATGTATACAATAAACCTACAATTCACTATATTGTTTAACTTTATGACCTCATCTCTTCATATACCTATTATCTACTATATATACATCGTATTCATCTCAATAAACATACGTCTGATCGGTCTTCACTACACGTATCCGTCACCACCACCACTGCCACCACCACCACCGACTTTGCCGTTCAGCGCGAGTAACGACGTATGAGAGATGTAAGAATGCTTGCGAGTGTGAAGGATTGGTGTTGCAGCGTCCCGCAGAGGCGGTCGCGCGGGCAGCTGGCGGCGCCTTCCGTCTGTTCGCCGGCACCGACTCCCTGAACCTGGGGCTGACCGCCTCCCACTCCGCCACCCTGGACCCCAGCGGCGTGCCACAAGTACACCACTTACTCTGCACACTGTAGACTTAGACACTTACACTTAGATGTTGGTAGACGGAGTCGCCGAGACGTCGCCGGACGTTGTGTAGCTTACGTAGTCCGTCGTAGAGTATTCTAGTCATACGCATATTGTCATCCTCATATTCGTTCTGTTCATGTATTTTTATATTTGTTTATTATTGCTTCAATTTCTAACTTCACTCAATATATTTTATGTAGAATTGCACTATTTTTAATAACTTGATTTGATCCCAATAACAAGTACTTATTTAGAAAAAAATATTAACATTTATATTACTGTATAAAGGCATATTTTAAATAGCAAAGTAAAATGTAGTAATGTATGATAAATTTTGACCAATGTAGCCACTAATAAAATATATTAAATAACTTATCTCCGCGATTGCAGCTTGTAGCGGGATCCTCGTCCGGAGGCTCGAGCGACGGCGGCGCGGCCGAGGGCGAGGACAACGGTGCCGCGAAGGGCGACAACCTGACGGAGGGCGTGCCCGGCCCCATCACGCGCCTCTTCATCATCGCCAACCGCGGCATCGCCAACCTCATCCAGGACCTGATCCTGCGCATCGCGCAGACCTCCGAGAGGATAGTCAACTTCAAAGCACGACTGATCACCTCTATCATTTAATGCGTTCGCGCTTAGAATAATAACGAGAGGCTTCGGTCCTCGCGCCCTCGTATCCCGACTCGGACATTCAAAAACTAAAAAGGCGCCCTATTTTAAGCAAAATTTGATCCGAGTCGAGATTCGAGCACAGTGCTACCGCGGCGAGCACTTCCGCTACTTGAGTGAGGTGCCTTCGGTCGTTACGACAGTATCGATTGAAAGATAAATATATTTCTGTTATCACCTCCACGTGGTACTTGCAGAGTTACCATAATATATCTAGCGCTGTCAATATTTCACATTTGGTGTTGTGTTCAAAATGTATATTCGTATTTAAGTCATGAATGTTTCACAATTATTTATTTAAGAAGTCTCTCTTCTAATAAACGAATATATTCATTATCATTTTGTTCGCTACTTTTCATTGACGCACACACAACTCTGTCATCTCGGAGCCACACTCACCGCAGAACCTGCAATAGCTGTATTTTACTTTTAGAATGTGGTAGAGGGTAGTTTAATTTAGAAGCTTTATTGAATCACTGCTCGCCCCTGGCGACCGCTGCGGAACCAACTGTATTTATTTATGAGGGCGGGCGGTCCTGAGGGCGGGATTGGTTCGCCGTCCCTGCGCTTGCATGTGACTGTTGCGGGTCTGCAGAGAGCAGAGAGCAGAGAGCAGAGAGCCCCGCTGTGGGCCAGGCACTTAAGTGGAGAGTGCGCCGCGTCTCGTAGTACTACTAGTAGTGTAGGCCCTTGAGGCGGCAGTGCCGCCTTGCTCAAGCTTTTTATATGTGACAATAATTTCGGTTCGTTTATACGTTTGTAAATATGTATTATAGCGGAATTTATGTAAAATAAATGATTAGTAAATAGTTATATTTGTTTTTCATATTATTGTTTTCTTAACTCCTGTATATAATGGCTAACTTTGACCCCGCTAATGGTAGAACGGTTTCATGGAAAAATTACAACAACGGGTAGGTATAGCATTAAAAATGCTTGATGTACATTTAATATACTGTTATTTATATTTTCTATTAAAAAGACAAAACAATGAATCATTAAATGTCCTTTTTTGACTTATAGTATAAAATTGTAAAAACCTACTGTATCAGCTACAGTATATAAGAAATTTTAGAAACAGAATTTACAATACAGAAACCTCTATTTTAATAAAATATTTTTTATTTAGCTAACACATCGTTATTGTCAATTTACATTAGTTTACAATTATTTAGAATATAAAACAATCAAGAATAATTATTAAAGAAGGAATCAACAAGCTTCGCTACACAGCCCACACAGCAGTGTCGCTTGGAAGACTTGGTAGACACTCGGGGGAGACGTAGGCGTGAGTTCTGTCTGATTAAAACACCAATTTCCTCGTTATTCTTCACAGATATACGTTTTATTTCACTTAGAGGATGATCTAATTTAGAAGCGCGCGCAATTTGATAAGTCCGCAGGGTAAATTTCATTTCCAAACACAAGACATGTATTCCTGACGTCTAAACAAAATATTTCTGAGTACAATTATATTCCAAAACCAATAAATTAAGGTGAATTATTTTTACATTTTTGAAAGATAACAGATTACATTACTATCATACTGTCATTAATTTGTCAGCGTTAAAAAGTTTTTATATTAGTTTACAATAACAACGGAACTATATGGTACAGTACGGCCAAAGTACAGCTTAAAATTTTTTAATTGAACACGTGTTTCATCATTTTTTAGAATTCATCCCCTAAGGGAGCAAACAAGGGGTTGAAAGTTTGTATAGTGTAAATCTTTATATCTAACTATATATATCTAACTTTTTCTTCATAAATTTAAAGACTGCAAGGTCGGTACACCGGTAATGTTACGTAGAATGGATAGCTGTTGTTCTGAGTTCTGACGTCTGTCAAAACTTATTCGACGATTGACAATGACATTAATGACAAATAGGACTTAATCATACGGCGAATAGCAAACTTTATATTTATAATTTATATCATATATATGAAACTTAAGTCGGATAATATAAATTATTCTAATACGCACCCATTTGTAGTTTATAAAAGAAATGTAATATAAGTTTATTAATAATAAGCAACAAAATGGCATTATACGAAGGTATTGCTTTAATTCAAGAAAAACAGGCGGTAGTTTTGGATCTTGGCACTGATTACACCAAGTAAGTTTATATCAATCTAAAATGTCACAAATGTGTAATGCAGAATGAATATTTATATTTAGATGATTCACCCATTTTTGCATTAAGATATACAATGAAAAAAAATGCATTTATCACAGCTGTAAATGCTTACAGCTGCATAATGTATCTATTATTGTTATTTTAAAAAATATATGGTTTATTTAACGTTAAATTTTATAAACATTTACAGATTTGGTTTCACGGGTGAAGCTGCACCCCGTTGTATTATCCCTTCCCAATACTGGTGCACCACTGAGAAAAGATTTAAAAGAGTTTATGATTATAAAACTGAAGAGGAGCTCTATGAAAACCTTGTTCATATGTTGCATTTACTATACTTCAGGTTGGTGTTTTAAATAATGTGTACAGAAATATAGATATAAAGGGAGTCTACCTCCCTTCTCTCTCTCTTGGATCTTAGTGAGATATTAATCAATTCATTTACTTATTTACTATTATGATTTGAATGCTTTAGTTCTTTTATATCAATCAATTTGCAACATTATTTAACTAACAGCTATCCCACAGATAGCCGGGTAGACAGAGGGATCCCTGGAACCTAGTATTAAGACACTATGTTCCACACCTGCTGTATGCTGAGCTCTGGAGGCATTCCATGTTGAGCCCTGTAATTCAACACACACTCAATAGTATGAACCAAAAAAAAGCAACTCTAAGAGCATGAGGGGAAAAATTATACAAATATAGTTCAAACTAATTAAAGAAAAAAGGCTGCTACTTTGAAATGGCCTCAAGCCATATTGTGTGATATAAAACATATTTTGTACATCATGATTGCTCCTATATACATCTTACTTTTGGTATATCTCATTTGGTCTTGTGGCAATTCCCCCTTAAGAAAAATATTTTTATTATAGACATGTTCTTGTAAATCCAAAGGAAAGGAAAGTAGTAGTTGTGGAGTCTCTTCTCACACCAACATTGTTCCGAGAAACACTAGCTAAGGTGCTCTTCTTACATTATGAGGTGAGGATGATGATTCAAAAACATTTTATTAATTCAGCAGGGTAGACCATTTCCCACATTTTTACCAATCTTAAAGACATTAAGTTTTGAGTGGAAGATCTCAGTGCCGCATCTTGTCTTACTAAATTAAGAAAATAAAAACAATTTGGTTTAGTTTCTATTCTATATGTAGCATAACACTTCATACTCAATAATGACAATATAACATCATTTTTTATTCCACGTAAAGTGGGGAACAGAAGTGTATTAATGGGAATGAAGTATCTTAACATAAAGTTCCCAGGTTCTCTCTGCTTACCCTTGTTATTTGCGGGATATGGCATACTTGTTTTTTGTAGGTGTCAGGAGTGATGTGGGCAGACAGTCCCCGTATGTGCGCGCTGACACTGGGTGCGCCGATAGTTCTCGTGGTCTCCATAGGAGCACTCGAGACTGAAGTTGTTGCTGGTAAGTGCCCAGTCTTTTTATTAAGAGAAATAATTAGCCTTTACATAAATAACTATAATCGATCAGATTAAATTAACTACACCACTGAATAAAGTTTTAATTAATTAAGTATACATCTATTAGAGTTTAACTTAATAGCAGAAAAGAATAGAAATGACAAATTTTAACTAATTAAAACGCCAAGTTCTTTTACAAACAGAACTGGCGAGCAGCACCGTGTGTTATTTTACACGAACCATTAGAAGCCACTTTTTACCTATTCGTAACTCAAAAACTATTCCACCTAAACCTGTCATATTTGGCTCAAATATTTAGACCCCCCACTTGTATACGTGCATTAAATTTCATAAACCCAGCTCAAACAGTTATTTAGATAATGACGTTCAAAAATCGTTAATTTTTAAGGGGGTGACTGACCTATAGACCTTAATGTTAACTAAGTTCTAGATGACCTAGAATGGTGAAATTTAGCATCCGGTTAAGTAATTGGGTGTATGTAAAGGGAAAAATCCGAAACTAGTATTTTTTTAAAATTTTCATATAATTTTTCAATAAATAGATTCAATTAGGAACATTTACTTATAGTGCCTGGCATAATATAAGAGCAATGCATTATTTATATATGTTGCTTTTATTTATGTCACACGTTAGTAAATATTTTATTTGTTTTGTAGACTAACTTCACTATTATTTACGTAAGCCATCTAAAACAACACAACAATTTATCCTTTATTTCGCCCCTTTAGGGTTATAATTTTTTAAAATTCCTTCTTAGTGGATGTCCAGATTACGAAAGTAAACATCTGTCCAAATTTCACGTTTCTACGCACAGCGGTTACGGCTGTGCGTGCGTCTTACCTCAGTCAGTGAGGACAAGTCCTTTTATATATATATATATATATATATATATATATAGATAATAAATGGATTAACATCCTTCATTATTATTTATTATAATTTATACATATGTTTTAGTACTTATTATACTAAGAGTATTTGCATAGTCGATTAACGTATTTGATATTAAATTATTATTACAATATTTAAGTACTAAGTCCTATATAAGATCCTATGAGGATTTTGTTTTATTGCTTTCGAGGTACAGAACCCTAAAACAGAAAAAAAAACACTAATATATAAAAATAAAAAAAATAATTATATTGATAGAAATATATATAAAATTTAATAATAATATACTATCTGTAAGGTCAGTCGTGGCACAGGGGCACAAAGTGTGTCTGTAAAACCGACTGGTTGTGAGTTCGATCCCACTCGAGGAATTGAAATAATTATTTAAAATTATATTTCCACCAAGGCAAAGCGCGGCATTGAGTTCCGCCACTCAACACGCAATGCCTCCAGAATTCGATGGAAAGTGGAGTTACTGAGTGTCTTAGCACTAGGTTCTCTCTGTCTACTCTGCTGTGTGCGGGATACAGAGTGAAGCTGATTTGATTTTTAATTTGATATATTGTCAGCCTACCAGCTATCTTAACAGAAGTAATTATAAAGTAATTATTAACAGTAAAAATTTAAGTAATTGTTAATAAAAAAATAAGAGAATAAAATTGAAAATTACTTAAACAAAATAATAAAAAATAAATAAATCCGCTTTACGATGTATCCCACACATAGCAGAGTAGACAGAGGGAACTTAGTGTTAAGACACTTAGTAACTCCACTTTCCATTGAATTCTGGAGGCATTGCGTATTGAGTTATTCCAACAACAAAAAAATAATAATAAATATAACAGATTTCTAAACGCAGCATACATTAATTACTTTCTAATCTGACAACTGTCATTTAATCAACAAAATAAAAACTATAGTCGAGATTCATAGATAAATATAATCTATTTTCATATATAATTAAATATCGTCTTAAGAGTAATAAAACATAATATTATTGACCATAATAAAAAGTAAATACCTAATTATATTAGATATATTTTATTGTACGAAGGCGCTTATATTTTAATGGTTTTTTTGGCCTGGGTTTCATGATTTTACTGGTTATAGGAACACTTGTGAAAACGGCAGAGAACGAAGTCGACCTTGGGATCATATCAATTCAGATTGGTACCATCAGCACTTAATAAACTTATTGTTTATATTTTTTCCAAGACATGTTGAACAATGAGTCGTTCAATAGAATTGCTTGTGGTTAAAACAAGAACTTACACCGAATTGTTCCAATGCCTCCCGACGGGAGCTGTCTCTTCCATGCTTTTGCATATTCTTCGTTTGAGCGTATTGATATACAACAAACTAATAAATTGCGCGAGACTATAGTAGAGTACGTATGTCGTAACTGGAATGATTTAAGTATCTACACTAGCGCTTGAAACGGGAATCCTTACTCTTCTAAAGAAGAAATGCTTTGCTTAACTACGTACGGAGCTACTTCCGAAATAAAGGCTGCAGTAGATTTGTACAATATTAAGATAGAAGTGTATTATCACAATGGTGTCCTACTTGGTTTATTCGGCGAAGAGAAATGTCCTATGAAGCGCTTACTCTAAACTATGTTTTAAAAAGAGCAACTCTTGAGTTTCTTGCCGTAATAGATTCCTATAGGAAAAGTACTTGTAAGGGCCAAATTGAATAAAGAATATACTACTTATAATTTCTGTACAAAAAGTAATGATATCCCATCAAAAACATAAATGTAAAATGAAAGCCAAGTTCTGTAATAAAACGTATGCTTTCAGCGATAAAAGAAGTGAGATGTAAATGTATGCCAAGTTCAATGGTCAGTCCTGAAATTTATTTTTAACAATATAAAATATTTTATAACAACTGAAAATGCCCATTCTTCTTACAACTTGGAGACTTTATTTATGTGTAATATCTGACTTGGCTAGTTTTCATATGAATTTACAATAGAATCTGAATAGAATACAATTTGAATACATTCATTTATATCGATGTAAATTAATTTGAAAACTAGCCAAGTCAGATATTAGATATACTAGAGATACTAGTATATAGTATACTTATTTGGATCCTATATAAGTATATGTAGAGAAAAATTGTAAGTAAGTAGAACTTGTTGCAAATTTATGGATTTTGTGGAAAATTACAATAATTAAGGATAACACATAATTGGTGACTTCAGGGACAGAGTACCCTCTTCCCTACCCAACTGGTGTCGCTGTAAAAGCCAATAGGGCTAACAGCATTATCCACATGTTCAACTCGTCGTTGCGATAGTAAAAAAAATAATTGGTGATTGTTAGGTATCCACTGATTTTGTTTTTTATAATGAATAAGTGGCTTTATAACAAGGATGCTACAGATGTGACATCTTCACTATGATGATATTTTTAAAGATTTTATTATTGATAGATATGTTTTACAATTTTTTAACAATATCATCTGTTTTCGATGTTACCACCACCGATATATTTAATCAATTATTTTTTAATGGAAAACACCATCAATTCAATGAAAAACCTATCTGAAAAAATGAAACTTAGACTCCGCCAATACTCGCCACTATGATCGGTTACAGTGGTGCACGGCGCGCCGGTGCTGCAAGCCATGCAGGCGGTGCCGCTGGGCGCTCGTGCCGTGCTGGCCGAGCTGGCGCGCCTGCTGGACGCCCACCACGGCGAGGAGCTGCACCTGCCGCACCACGTGCTCGAGGATATTGCAGGTGATGACTCTTATCTCCAGATTGCTAAACTTTGTAAATTTTGGATTAATTTAAAAAATATATCTAAGCTAATAAAAGCTAATGTTACATATGTGGTAAAGCCTCTTACCTCTCACCTAGGAATTGTTGATCGCCCTCCCGGTTGAGGGCTCCCCCTCTCTTCAGATAACCCAATGACATTCCAGTGTAACTATTAATATGTTTCTCCGACTCTGCTAATTTCACGTCAGTCCTCAGTGTACGCTTGTTATAAGTTGCCAGGTCGAGTCATTTGTGGTAGCCGGATCGTACCCGGTGATTCTTGGCACCCCTTGCCTCGCTGTTACCATAGCCGCTACCGTAGCTAAGAATAGCAGGGCTGCCGGGGACTGGGGGCCGTTTTTGTGTGCCTTTTTCTATGGAGGAAATTTGCTATAATCGACACGATTGTTAGGCGGGTTGGCCATCGCAGTAGGCCTGGGTTTTTAGATGCTGCTGCCCATTTCCTTTAGGCTGAATTACGACACCAACGAAACGAGATGGGAAGGTGCTATTTTAAGCCGACACCACACAGAATGCTAAAGGAGACAGTGGATACTTAGTGGTAGAACATTCCATTTCTCAAGCACTGCCCGTACTTAATTTTTGGGAAAAAAATATTATTTCCCCTAGTGAGGATTGAGGCCACCAACTGTTGCGTTTGATTGTAAATGGCGTTGTATTATTCTATTACAGTTCGGGCCTGCTTCGTCCCAAGCCGCGAGCGCGCGCTGCAGCTTGCGTCGGGCGCACGCGTGGAGGCGGCGCGCGGCACCACCTACGCGCGGCCCGACCGCACGCTGACTGTGGGCGGAGCCGCACGCGAGCTGTCCGCGGAGCCCCTGTTCGCGCGCGACCTCGAGCTGGCGTCGCTGCCCGACGCCGTGCTGCAGTGCCTGCTCAGCTGCCCGCTGGACGCGCGCCGCGCGCTCGCGGCCAATGTGCTGGTGGCGGGTGGCGGCGCCGCGCTACCGGGCCTCAAGGCCCGCCTGGCGCATGAGTTGCGCCACCTGGTCGCGACGCCGCCCTACGCGGAGCGCCTGGGCGCGCTGCAGTTCCGCTTCCACGGCGCGCCGGCGCACGAGGGCAGCGTGGCGTGGGCGGGCGGCGCGCTGTGCGGCGCAGCGGACGGCGGCGCGCGCTCTCTGGCGCGGGACGTATTCGCGCGCGCGCGGCGCCTGCGCGACTGGCCGTGCCTGCTGCACCGCACGCCACCCGCGCACCCCCACTGGGCGCTGGCCGCCGAGTGACCGCACTTCTAGTTATACATCTCTTCTATATACTATTTCGCTTATCCCAAGCGCGTCACTAATCTCTTCGCTGATATCGCGTTATGTGAAAAATACACTTTTGTATATTGTGCATATTGTGTTCTTTTTATAAAACCCAAATGTAAGAAGATAATTAAAGCGTTTTTAATTAAATAATTAGATAAACTATTAAAAAATGACAATTTTACATAAAAAATAGATCAATCGAGTAGATCACGCTTTATCCCTAGTAAGGTAGTCAGAAAAAAAAGAGGGTGTTACACGGGGTCGTGGGCAGCGGTGATCACTTGCCATCAGGTGACCCGTACGCTCATTTGCCTTGTCTTATTCCATTAAAAACAAATCTCCGATACTGTGTTTTCGATGGTAAACCGAGGTATCTTATATCTTAGTTAAATTCGAAAGTAACAACAACACGTAATAACATTCTTAGAGAACGTACCAAAAATCTTCATAAAATTTTGTAAACAATCAAAAGCAGAAAATATTATATGACTAGTCCATATTTACGGAACTTACTGTACATGTTATAATTTACACTTGAGTGTTTCTCAGATATTTTATTTGTACTGAATTTTCACTAATAGGGACATGTAAAGTATACCTTTTATTTCCACGTGTTATATGTTATATAAAATATAGAACCAGGCTTAAAATTTGTCAACTAAATAAAAAGCTTAACTCATTTATTTAAAAATTATATAATAAAAAATCCAAAAAAAAGGGAACAAATTAATATTATTTATTTTTATATTACTTTTTTATTAAATTACCTTGCCTGTAGCACGAAAAACTTAATATACTTAAAATACCCTGGGATCCGGCCGTTGAATCCTGCATAAACGAGTTTTCTTAATTAAACCTATATTAATGAATAATACATGATTAGTAGAACAGATTACACCTGGGTTGCCTGGAAGAATCCTGCCGCAATCACCTTTAATTTCATTTTTTCGTAACTCGTTTTTGGAGATAATTGCACCAATACGTTTTTTATATGAATCGCACATCATTTGAAAGATAATCGCATAAGGAATTGGAAAATTAAGGGTTGCCAGCTCTCAGTCTGCCGCAAGTCTAGGGTTGCCTGGTTTAAAGATGTCACTAAATGTTAATAATTTGCACTCATGTGTTTTTTTAATGAATTATATATCAAATTAAAGCTTATTTTTTTCTGAACACTATAAAACAGGGTTGCCTGGAAAATTCCTGCCGCAAACTGGGGTTGCCAGCGTTTGAAATATTTTATTCCGGTTCCGTTTGACTATGAGAATAGACGATGAAATGCGCGGTCTGCCCCATGTTTTAAAGTAAAATATTATATAATAGAAGGTCAATCTTAAAATCAATGTTTATTCTAATTGTTCACCTGTTAAATGATGATTTTAATCATATTAAGTACACGTAGAAAACTATTTAAAGATGAAATCATCCTTATTTTTCAAGTAAAATAATGAATGTATAATATTGAGTCTTTGCAAAATCTATTTTCTAAATACTAATATTTATTTAAATTACCATTTTGAAACAACTAAAATATCTAATTAAATAAATGTTTACAAATATCGATCTACTATAAGCTATTAATATACATACATATACATCATGTTTCCTTAATATAATGAAGGGTGACCATTATTGCGGATATTTTTTAAATTAATTATATTGAAAAATATATTTCAATGAACTCTCTGTCTCTCTCTCTCTCTCTCTCTCTTCATCCTCTACTTGTTTGATTTGACAACGCTTGCCGCAACTTTTTTTTTCTCACGCAACTTTTAATAATTTGCATAGGAAAAAAAAAAATATATAATAGAATTATAATAAACAAAACTAAGTTAGCAAAGATTAATTCCAAGAAAAACTATTCAACTAATAATAACTATTAAAAAATTATAAATAAAAAATTTCACTAGCAAGAACTTGTCCGTTTATGCTGATAGTTTTTAAGGCATTTAGGTCTGAAAGAATTGTTCTTATAATTATAATAAAGCACAATCACTCCTAACGTCCCTAACTTAGTGTAATCAAAACTGAGGCAACTATCCCACTGCCACAATTGTCTAGATTTTATTCTGTATTAGAAGTTATTTACATAGATAAAAATATATAATATTAAACATTAAAGTATACTTACGTTTTGCATTAGAAAATAATTAAAAAATACTTCTTTATATTTTTGTTTTAAAACAATGAACTTTTTGTAACACTGTAAATGATAACCGTGCATTGTGTCACTATTAAAAAAAATGTCACTGTATTTAAAATTCATTTTTTGGCGAAACAATAGCATAATTTTACACTTACTTTTACATTTACTTACAATGTGATAGAATTTAACGAGAGATTCCTCGTTAAATTCTATCACATTTTCACTCCGGCCGCACAAAAAACACATCTTCATTTTTGTCAAGTAAAAACGTCTTTACTCTAAAACGAAAGGTAAGTAACTAAGTAATATGCTCAAAAACAACTCATTTGGCCATCTGCCCTTTTATTGCATTTAGAAACAATACATCTTCGAAAATAATTTTATTGCATGTGGTTTGCTTTGTTTCGCGCTGCAAAATGTTTATCTATAGTAAAAAATAGCGAACTAACTAATTGATATTTGCCGACTCCTGGTCATAAATCGTAAATAGCGTTTATTAGTTATTAGTTATTTAGTATTACTGCCGAATTTTCTTGGAATTAATCTTTGCTAACTTAGTTTTGTTTATTATAATTCTATTATATATATATTTTTTTTTCCTATGCAAATTATTAAAAGTTGCGTGAGAAAAAAAAAGTTGCGGCAAGCGTTGTCAAATCAAACAAGTAGAGGATGAAGAGAGAGAGAGAGAGAGAGAGAGACAGAGAGTTCATTGAAATATATTTTTCAATATAATTAATTTAAAAAATATCCGCAATAATGGTCACCCTTCATTATATTAAGGAAACATGATGTATATGTATGTATATTAATAGCTTATAGTAGATCGATATTTGTAAACATTTATTTAATTAGATATTTTAGTTGTTTCAAAATGGTAATTTAAATAAATATTAGTATTTAGAAAATAGATTTTGCAAAGACTCAATATTATACATTCATTATTTTACTTGAAAAATAAGGATGATTTCATCTTTAAATAGTTTTCTACGTGTACTTAATATGATTAAAATCATCATTTAACAGGTGAACAATTAGAATAAACATTGATTTTAAGATTGACCTTCTATTATATAATATTTTACTTTAAAACATGGGGCAGACCGCGCATTTCATCGTCTATTCTCATAGTCAAACGGAACCGGAATAAAATATTTCAAACGCTGGCAACCCCAGTTTGCGGCAGGAATTTTCCAGGCAACCCTGTTTTATAGTGTTCAGAAAAAAATAAGCTTTAATTTGATATATAATTCATTAAAAAAACACATGAGTGCAAATTATTAACATTTAGTGACATCTTTAAACCAGGCAACCCTAGACTTGCGGCAGACTGAGAGCTGGCAACCCTTAATTTTCCAATTCCTTATGCGATTATCTTTCAAATGATGTGCGATTCATATAAAAAACGTATTGGTGCAATTATCTCCAAAAACGAGTTACGAAAAAATGAAATTAAAGGTGATTGCGGCAGGATTCTTCCAGGCAACCCAGGTGTAATCTGTTCTACTAATCATGTATTATTCATTAATATAGGTTTAATTAAGAAAACTCGTTTATGCAGGATTCAACGGCCGGATCCCAGTCTAAAAATACCCCCACACTATTCTCACATACCTACATGATATCTTAAGTTATTTGGTTAGATTTTTGTCAAGGAGAGATAAATGAACATCTCTTGTTTTGTTTCTTAATTTACATGTGACACGTGTACATGTGAGATCACGTGTGTTGGTTGGACAAACAATATAACACTCGTGTGCAATGTGTATGAGTGTAGACGTCAACCTCAAATTCAAAATAGTGATCAAATAGATCTTTAATTTATTCAAATAGTAAGCACAATTCTGCTAAGAGCCGGCAAGAAACTCAACAGTTGCTCTTTTCTGTAGTGTATATATGTATCTTAACTTCACGCTTTATCCCTAGCGGGGTAGTCAGAGCGAACGGAACGCCAAACGCTACGGTAAATAGATATAATTTATTTATCACACTAGCGGCCTGCCAGCGGCTTCGCCCGCTTGAACTACCTGTTTATTCATTTAATAAACAGAAATTACTGACAGTCATATGTGTTGATGTTAATGACTTATTTAATGTGTGTTAAATGTTATTGATTTGGATTTTATAAATGTAATGATTGCATATTACAAGAAAACCCAAATCGAATCGAATAATCCAATATCGAAATTGATTTCAAAATAATTAAATGAAACAAATATCGAATCGAAAATATTTAATTAAGAACCTCCTCCTTATTTTAAGTCGGTCAAAAATACAGATTTATCACAAACAGATACAGATTTATTATAAGTATAAGTATAGATTGCTTTATATTTACAGGCAAATGCCTTGAGTTCATTCAAATGTCGATAACTCTTTACTTAATGAACCGATTTTGATGAAACAAACATTAGATGTTAAGTTGAGTTAAAACTAAGCATTTGGTTAAAGTTTGAAGTAAATCGGTTCAGCATTTTCGAAGATTAGCGTGATCATACATACAGACAGACAAGAAAAAAAATTTTTGCTTTCTATTATTCTTTTTAAGTGTTCCTCTATCCATTTCAGTCAAAAATATTAAATGTACAGATAAAATATTTTTACTGTTTTATTATATACATAGAGATTATCTGGCAGCTATCCTACATGACAGACAATAGACATTGATATATCATACCATACATCTTTGTCCTGTAAATATTCTTGAACAGTGTAATAAGTTTTGCTTGTATTTTTTCCCAATTTAGAATACATTGCGGAATTTTATTATACCGGTGGAAGAGTCAGCGAACCATTTAAGAAAACAGGATATAGGGTAAAATATTTCAAACCCGTAGCTAAAGAAATTAATCAAGATGCCTCAACAGTTTGGACGATTTTTTTTCATTTCAGGAATTTTATTCATACCTGTATTTTGTGTGACGCAATAACGCATATATACCAATAACGTAAACACTTTTTACTACAAAAAACCTACTAAAAAACTTTTTCATTTTTGGGGAAAAAAATATTTAATTGTATTAGGCTTTTATAGAGTTGTTAAAACTGTGGTTTCATTTAATGTGGTGCTAACACTTCCAGCCTGTACACACACTCAGACTCATAAAAGATTTATTAACTTTTTCGAAACGAAAACTTGGTGTAACTAGCTTATCTTTATTTCTCGTTCCCATCGTACCTCTGTCACTATTTTTACTGATATTGTAAATGTCGGACAAACAATATTACAGTATCTACTAGCGTTGCCAAACTATCGATTGTTTCGCAATCGATAGTTTTAATCTAAAAAAGCCTATGCGATCAATAGTATCGATATTTTCGATAGTATCGATACTATCGATTGTATGCTAATTCGCGATAATATTGAATATGATTCTTAAGCATAGCTACAAGATGAAATGAAAAGAACAAGAAACATTTTTGTTACATTTCTTTTGTTTTTTCATATTTTGGTGAAGAGAAAGATACTATTGTAACTTAGCATGCGATCGATAGTTCACAATAATCGATAGTTCGATACTATCGTTTCCTAGAACTTCAATAGTATCGATAGTCCTACTATCGGACAACTATCGATAGCCTATCGATAGTCGACTATCGATCGGCAACACTAGTATCTACAATAACAATGGATATATAAATATTTCATTTCCTCGAGTGGGGATCGAACCCACAACCAGTCGGTTTTATAGTCACAAATTGTGCCCGACACACAGTCACACAAACAAAAACATTAAACAAATTCAATGATTTAAACAAGTTCAGAAGACGGGGGCTGACGGGCTGTAATACAGATATAATAATATATCCTATACAAATATTTTCGGTTCTAGCAACTCATTGTACTTGTTGTGTCCGTTCTCACCTTACGCGTCTCTATTCACCCCAAATATTAAAATTTTGCTTGTTCACAAATTTTCATTGATATTCGTAAACTTAAAACATAATTGTATTACCAAATGCCTAATACTTATTCATAAATAAGTATTAAGCATTTGTTCACAGGATAATAACATTTTATCACTGAATACATAATATAAAAAACACAACAACATCCTCCTCTTCCATATGGGCGTAGCTTCACATCATGTGTAAATGAAGCGATGAAATGAAAATAAAAATTTAAATATTTCATTTTCTTGAGTGGGATTGAATCAATAAAAAGTCACGTATATAGTGACACACTTGTACCCTTGCACCACGACTGGCCTCAATGTTATAAAATATTCCCGTTTTTGTTTATTCACCCCCGCGGATTCCATTCAGCCCAGTTAATTAAAGGTCATTCATTTAAGAAATAATATTTTGATACTCTGTTAACAATGACAATAAATTTAACTCTGTAAACTTAAATGACTTGTCAAGTTGTCAAATTATCAGGCCGAGTTAAGAAAATATTAAGGCGAATATTATTTTATAATTTTTAGTTGCTAGATTCTTAAAATGGCTGAAATAAAAATAGTAGCAGCAAGTATAGTAAATTTTTTAAAACAACAACTGGAAACCGACACTCTCAGCGTCGACTCCCGGGAAAGTGTCGAGGTTGGCGTACAGTGCATTGAGACCGCTTTCGAGCTGACTCCGGACCAGCTCGCCAAAGGAGTGGACCTTGTACAGCTGGTGAAGCAGCAGCGCGGCGGCGTGTCGCCGGCCGACCGCGCCGAGGCGGAGAAGCTGAAGAATGAGGGAAACGACTTCATGAAGGCGAACTGTCACCGCGAGGCGCTGGAAAAGTACACGCGCGCTATCCAGTTGGACCCGTACAACGCCGTGTACTTCTGCAATCGCGCGGCGGCACACTTCCGCCTGGAGGAGCACGAGGCGGCCGTGGCGGACTGCATGGCGGCGCTGACGCTGCAGCCCGACTACGGCAAGGCGCACGGCCGCCTCGGCATCGCGCTCACGGCGCTGGAGCGTCACGCCGAGGCGCGTGCCGCCTTCGCGCGCGCCGCGCAGTTGGAACCCGACAACGACTCCTACCGCCAGAACCTGCGCCTCGCCGAGGAGCGCGTGGCGGCGCGTGGCGAGCGGCCCGGCCGTCAGCTTGACCTGGGCGGCCTGCTGCAGAACCCCGCGCTGCTCAACATGGCCACCGAGATGCTATCCGACCCCAATATGCAGAACCTGATATCTGGCCTGATGACCACGGCGGCGCCCAACCCCGCGGCAGCCAACGGCGCCGGGGGCATGAACGTGCTGCTTGAGGCAGGGCAGGCCCTTGCGCAGCACATGCAAAGCGCCAACCCTGATCTGGTAGAACAGTTGCGGAGACAAATGCGTCCTCCGGGTGGGCCGGCAGGACCAGGCACGCCGGGCGCACCAGGAGCTCCTGGCGGTAACCCACCACCCTCATCACAGTAAATTGGCAAAAACACTAAACTCATACTGCAAAGGGCAGCAGAGTCCGCAAACTTATATTTATATTATGAAAGATTATCTTTTGAAATTGTATATTGTGCTGTGTAAAATATATTGTTGCTGCGAGTGGGACTCACAAACCTTTGTTTCTTCTTGAGTTCACTTATTTTGCCACAAAATTTGTAGTCTTGTATGGTGTGTTTATTTTACAGAAAATTTCATTTCAAAGGGAATTAAGTTAAGATAAATTTTGTTGAAACAATACATTTGTAATATGTTTATCACTAGTTAGGTAAAATATATGTAGAGGCGACGGGGCACTCCGCCGCGGTGAGGGCTGCTGCGGAGCAGAATGCAATGTTATATTTAGGCGATATACATCATTGTTGCGCTGGTGTTGCTCAGAGTATGTCTCTGGTTACCTGAATATACTACTTAGGATTAACGATTGGTAAATAAATTACTTGGAAAATAATATTTGACCTTATTTAAACAGTACCATGCTTGCATTCATGTAAACAAAATCAACATGGAGTAGTAAATAATGGATGTGGTGTAAATGGTGTAGTACAAATGAAACACAAAGTGCTTGTTTCTTAACTATTTATTACACGTGTGTGTATAATTTACGATAAATACATTTACATATTATTTAATGTTTATGTACACACATACACACAGTAGCAAATGTAAAAATATTGTATACACCTGTGCAGTGCAGGTTCAATACATTTCCAAAAAAATAACATCAAAAACTTTATATTTACATACACATCTCATCCTTCTCGCGGAGTCTTGCGAAGCCTCACCCGCAGTTCAACAGCGAAGGCACTGAACAATGAAATCTAAAGTAAATGCTGCCTCGAAACTAACATGAAGGTCCAAGTAAGTACACAGAGCAGTCAACTCTATTCAGTTTGTTATTATTTGAATTTATTGTAAACTATCTACAATACAACATTTTGTTATTCATCAAAGTGACTAATAGGAACAACTTATGATAACATGTCAATTAAGAGAAGCATGCGGTAGGCGTGAATAACATAAGTTTATATAAGAATTATAATTCATGTACTTAACAATATAAAGAGGAAATGATGTGACATCTCACATAAGTAACGTAGAAATAACTGAAGCACCGTACACGATCGCGTCCAATAAATTAATCGTAAAGCTAGATTTTAGAAATGTAATAACAATAAAAGATTTAAATTAAATGTCTCGAACATTATAATAAATGAATGTTACCGATATCGAAATACTTCAATATATTAAATATTGCCCCAATATTATGCGCTCTCTCCAGACACGCTGTCAGTCGGTCTGTCCCTCGACCGGCGACCGCATCTCCCGACCGCCGCCGTCTCAGCACTTGCTTAGTTAAGCTCAATATTATATAAAATTGCTTTTATCATATCATATATGGTATATATACCTCTATAATACATAGGGGCGGAGGTCGGGAGTCCTTATTCGTGTTTGTTTGTTCGTCACCCGACGTCTCCGCCACACAGACCACGTAAAGGTAAAGGGTAAAGGGAAACCTGTATTTAAGGCATACGAAAAGAAAAACCAGCACACAACTACAAAAACAATGGTAAATAGCTCTCCAAACTAATAAGTAGGTAATATAATTGCTTAAAAAATAAAAGTATAAGGTTAGATAGAAAAGGTGTCCA
Organism: Heliconius melpomene rosina; assembly: GCF_056956725.1. Taxonomy (NCBI): domain Eukaryota; kingdom Metazoa; phylum Arthropoda; class Insecta; order Lepidoptera; family Nymphalidae; genus Heliconius; species Heliconius melpomene. The sequence continues at coordinate 194,519 of NC_140397.1, forward strand.
TTGCAGCGGCGACGGCCGGCGTCGTGTCCAACCAACTTGATATGTGCCGCTATCGTCAGTTAATTAAGAAATATTTACAATATTGTCTTTAATAATCCGCAACTACAGGGCAGTGGCAGGACTGCAATGAGGCTCATACATAAATTATGTCACACGAAGTTCATGATGTTTGACCCCGTCCCTGAAACTGTCGCGACTAGCTACATTTGTGAAAACTCTCACTCTCAACAGCAGTTCGTATATAACATTTTGAAATATGAAATTAGGGATGTTTCCCAACCCCTTGTCATAATTCGTCGACCGCCCCCTTCTCCCCTCAACGTTACATCATTTACGTATGAGCCCTACATGTAGTAACCATAGCGACATATCAAGCTGGTCAGTGCTAACATGTGGTTTGCGCGTGTTCATCCTGCAGTATTCAAACGGTGCGGGTTTAGTTCCTCTTGGAGGGAGGCACGAGGTGCGGCGGGAGGTCCGCGGGGAGGTCGTGTCCGTCGATCTTCACTCGTATGAGGTGCATCGCGAGCGCGAACTCCTCCTCGTCGAGGAAGCCGTCCTTGTCGATGTCCGACAGCTTCCAGATCTTGCCGAGCACGGAGTTCGGCAGCTTCGACTTCACCATCTCCGTTTTGGCCGCTGTGGGACAGACGTTTACTAAACTTTAGTCTACAGTGTAGACTCTTACATTATAACTTTATCTTTCAAAATTTGTTTCAATTTCACATCAAATATTCACTATTCATGGCTTCAAAACAAATTATGAACAAAGAAAGGATTTCATTAAAAATCTCTTATCTCTATTCTCTTATGTCTAGCAAATAAAAACAGTTACACTGCTCATTGCATCCAATATAGGACTATATAAGGGTTATAATTAACATTTTAAATATCTTGCGAAAGTATATAAAATGATTTGTTACAAATACCTAACTATATATATCTTTTATATTTATAAAATAAATAAAAGCAACAAACTTAAACTAAACAATAATATCAACAAGTGTGTTATATTGTGTAAACTTATTTTACTCGCCATCAGCTCTGCTGACTACACTGATACAAATATACTGCTGTAAAGGTGACATTAAGTTATACTTAATAAACAAATAGCTTAGATTATAAAATTAAGTAAATATGTCCGGTAGGAACGCAAATTATAAAGATATAAGCGGCGTGCATATCTAAAGCCTGTGAACACTTCGACGAGGAGAATAGAATAAATTGGATGATATATTTGATTTATGATATAGTGCTAGTTGATACAGTTGATTGCATCATTTACTGAATAGAATTGTTTTTCCGTAATAGAAGATATCTGAGTATAAGAGAAAACTAAAATTGAGAACTGTTTGGACCCCCTTCTTAAATATTTTAATCGTTAAAGGAAGATGCCCAATACTTTAAAATATAAACAAGGTTGTGACTTTGACACAATTGAAACACTGATTTAATTTGAACAGTTTCTTCTTCGCCGCCAAAAGTCAGCTCTTTTGCTTTCTCCACCCAAGTGTGCGGGGTCTTCGCGACATTAAACTCTAAATAAAAATTTCCAGTAAAAATATATACCAAGCAGATAAACATGCATTCCGTTGCTATAGTTATCGTTATCAAGTTCATTACTAATAAAAATATGAATTTTATGGAAAATAGCATTTTTTGTGTAATTCCCCTTTTTTCGTTTGTCTTTTCTGTAGCGGTAACGTGAGGATTTACTACTGGGTAGAAATCGTCAAAGTTCCCGCTGTCATGTCTGTTTCTTAAATAAGTTTTTGATCTACTGTCAAGACAAGCTGCAGTGTCGTCAGGAGCCTCCTCCGAAGTGTCATTAAAGCTGTGTATCGAGACAGCGGGGGATAGACTGCTGTCGCCACCGCTCAGTGACGACTCGTTTAGTAAAAATCGGGAAATACTACCATAATTTTGGGTCGCTATCATTAAAATATCCGCGATCTTATCGAAACTATTCTCCTCGTCTTTGTGTTCGTTGTTTTTAAGCAGCATGCAGAGGTCAGTGAGTTGGGAGCAGTTCTGTGTGGCGGCGAGCAGCGCCTGCACGGCGGAATCGACCGTGAGGGCGTGTCTCAGGTGTGGGTGTGTGGTCAGCGCCCTCGCGAGGGCGACCACGCGCGCGTCCTTACCGGCTCCAGTGACCTTGCCGTCGATAGGGTTCAATGACTGGAAGACTTGGTCGTAGTGAGGCTTCTCCTTGCTGCAGATCCACTCGGGGTCCCCGTGACCGGCATCGACGCCCTCGCCCCGCCCGTAGCCGAACGGCGACACTTGGTCTTCTACGCCCTCGAACGCTCCGCCTGGAATATTCAAAGAATTCATTTCAACAAACAGTAAACAAAATGACTAAATAAATTACACATATTTACACTGTTTTGATTTTTGAAATAGTAAACAATTCTATAAAGATGTTGTGAAAACATGGATTTTACAAACACATTTTTCTTTACTATAAAATAAAAGTTTAGCGATAGATACCCAATTCTTCAAACATTGCACATCAAAATACAGCGTTGTTTTTATTCTCAGCAATGACGACAAACGAGAAGCAGAAGTCGTAGTCATCAAGAGTCTCTCTCGACTGAACCAAACAATTAGCACTGATTAGGGGCCTTCGACAATGACAACACTTGACTTGGCGGTACTTGGCTAGCGGGCAGTTCAACAATTGGTAAAGCCAATACTCGTCATTTAAATTATATTATTATTTACAAGAAAGATTTAAATTTAAGAAACAATTATCCATAAATTGTGTTAAAAACTCTTGAACTCTTTTTGACAACGCACGTAGGATAGGTAAATGTAAACGAAGAAACGTACGTATGACCTTTAGGAATTAATAACTTGAGGTCATTGTTAGGTCGCGAAACATTAACCAGACTTGTTTTTTACGTTCAGATTTAAAAAAAAAACACTTTTGCGTTGAAGATAATGGCAAAATAAACAGCAAAAAGTATGGTTATTATTCTATCGATACCAACGGCCATTTTTTTTATGTCTATTCGTAAACATTTGTCCGCTCTCTCACCTGGTGGTAAGTGACGATGTAGACGATGGTGGAGCATGATTCACTCTTGCTTTGGAAAGGGCCAAGTTTTTGCCTAAAAAGGGCCTCTTTTTAGCTGTTCGCATTAAGAAAGTGAACAGTCTGCGAAATGAATCCTATTTATGTTATATAAGTATAACATATACTCTGTTTCCGTATATTTATTATTAGGTTCTTGAATTACAAAATTTAACAAAAAAACGAGAATTATTTTGTATAAAACGGAAACCGAACCATACGTATAATTCACATAATTAATATTGATAGTAAATGTCATTGGAACCAGGTTACACACGACCTCTAACTGGGCACCAACTTTTAACTGATAGCGGTTATCAGGGATCAGAGGGAGGTTACCGCAACTCAGCTTATGTATTATTTGTATTTACATAATACAGATCGCTTATAATACGCTAAATGGGACCTGATGTGGCTCTTCAATGAAGCTTGACTTCTGTCACAGTATACCAGGATAAGTGGCAATATGAAACCATACAGTACTGGACTTTCACAGATAATTTGGGACCCCCCACGATTCGAACGGTAGAGCCGTTGTATGCCCTAATGTGAGCCGTTGTATGTGTGTAACTAATTCAAACAAAAAATACACTATAAAATAATATAGCTTAAAAGCTTGTTTCATATCGAAAAGCAATTTTTTATTTTTGTCCTTGACAAAAATAAAAAAATACTTCTTAAAATTCACCCACAAATTTAGGTCAGTGAGTTTTCTTCAGGCAAAAACAGAAGGTCGTTACGGTGTTGACTTACAAGAATGAGCAGTTTTTATGTGGTGTTCTAATACTGAGTACTCTTGTACGATACCGCTAACACGTTATAGTCCACTACACTAGTTTAATGAGCCAATGTGGCCTAATTAAAAAGGGGTGTGATTGTAAACGCGGCGGTTGTGGTTTAGATTACCACTCGGGAAATGAATATTTTCCGTCCCTCCCCCCCGGTAACAAGAAAAAGCAGCGGGGTTTCACCGCTCTATACGTAATATCTAGAAAATAAAGCAGTGCGTGGAGAACGGAGTGTCTTAACACAAGGTTATGGCTCTAGGATACAGGTTGAAGCTATAAAAAAATGGACACAGATGGATAATCAACGATGCCGCTGCAATAAATGACTGGTTTACTCAACTGCACCACTACTGATCGCGGTACTTGCACTATTTGAAGGAATTACTAAATGATGTTGCAGCATGATTGTGACATGTCTGACACACGCCAGCTGTGGACTTTAGTCTCATTTCTAGTTTTAGTTAGAATAAGTTGTGTTACATTTACGTCTGCAATGAAACGTTACGAGTATCACAGATAATGTAACACATATTAGATAAGTTGTGATGGAGTCGATTTAATCTTTCAATAGATTAACATCACACTCGCGTACTTATGAAGTACCTAAAGGAAAATTCTTCCTTTAGGTACTTCAAATACCTAATTCCTAATAGCGTTTCTTTATGAATAGAATGCAGATTATTTTTATCCTACAAATATATGATCAAAAATAATAAAAAGCTGTCAACATGCAGCATAGGCACGTCACCTACAACTCCTTCGCAGCGGTGTTCGGGCGATCAGGTGGAAAATTACGCAAATAAAAGTCGCTAATGAATAAGCGTTCTACATTACATACAGATTGTTGTAATATGTACTTCTGACGAGTGTCGCCTGGTTGGTAGATACGTCACGTCTCGAGAGATATTACGATGGTTCTTAGAAACACAAATACGTACATTGCACGCAGTCACGTAACCGTAATGAAGAGTGAGTAATCTAGATCGCAGTGGCGCAGTGAAAGTGCAGGAAGAGAGCGTCGCTGCGAGCGCCTGCGCCCGCGCCGCCGCGCCGCGGTGCAGCGTGCGCCGGGAGGTGGATGATTACTTTCATTTAATACAACATTTCTTACGTGTGTAGCACGTTTAGAAAAACAAAATAATTAAACAAATATCATCTTACATAGAATTGTAAATCATTCTTAACGAATCCTCACAAAGTACTATTAACAATCATCACAAACAGTGTATGGGCAGTATATAAGCTATTCTTTTTCTTTTATAATGTTTTTTCAAATGCTTAACGTTTTAATAGGTAGTGCTTCTAGCAAAGAATGGGTCTACGACGAGACTACGTGTAAATATCTTAAGTTCCTACGGTAGTCAAGTGTGAATAGACATGGAAGTGCAAATAAGTCTCATTAGATAACGGCTACATTATGACAATATTAATCATTGCTGACGTGGAGGGGGTGTGGAGGGTCTCACACTACATGTTGTGAATACGAATGAGTGTCTACACACTAAAGGCAGCTGTAGTGTAGATTAGTTTCAATTAACATAAATGAACATAGAATGTACCTACTCACAATAAATACGGAAAATGGTAAATTTGTATAATATAATTACCGCTAAAACAGTTGTTGGTCTTATGCATATTCACTCCAAATGACAGAAGTGTTCAACACGTGGCACGTTACATACTCGTACGTACAGTCAGACACTAGTGTCCTGCGTATCGTCGTCGGGAAACTCAAAGGTAATTGGAGGAGTGCAATTTTGTTGGCAGAATTGGGAATGAAGCCAAGATCCGAGCAGGATACGGGTACCTCGCGCTAAGGAGGAAGCGCGTCCGTCGCCCACGCGCCCTCGCCCCGCGCCCCGCGCCCTCCCCTCGACACGCAAGGGCAAGGTTGCGAGGACAATGTAACAACTAAACTATTTACGTGTCTCCTCATATACGGAAAATATGATGAACTATTTATTATAACAATATGGACACGCGACATGTAAACTATTCACAAACTATACACAATGGACACGCAACAGCGCGGACGACCAGCTCGGTTAGATTGTGGGGATTGATACACCATGAGCGTTTTCATTATTCACCAACAAAAGTTGGTGTCATCACGTGAGTGTGAGTGGTGTGAGTGCCGAAACAATGCTGAGAAAAAATGAAATACAACTCATAGAATTATAATAAGTGAAGGATGATGACATAAATTAAATTTAAATTTCTTTATACTTGTTGCAATTCGACAACTAAAACTTTCGACGAGTCCAAAAGAGAAAATATTAGAATCGATAAATATTTAAAAACTTCCAAAATGTTGCAAAAGCAAGTACGTGATTGAAATAGGAACGATAAGTACAGCACAATAGGCATAGAAACTGTGGGTCTGTTAACTGTCTGCTATCACCGGCTTGTGAGGCGAGGCACGCCGCGGGCCGCGACCAGCCAGCAGCGAGCAGCGAGCAGCCGGCGTCGTAAGGAAGCCTATTGGAAAGTCGGTACGTGCGAGGGCAGCTCCCGACACACACACATAGTCATAGTTTAATTAAATACCAATTAAGTTTAGAGCGTGGTGGCGGACAAGCGCCGACCCTATGCAGTGGATTATATTATGTAATATATACATATTCTTTATAGCTAATACTATTACATTTTTTTTGTTATAGATTAAAAATGATCGTAGTATTGATAGCTTATCCTACTAATAGTATAAATGTGAAAGTTTGTGAGAATGGATGTTAGTTCCACTTTTACCCAAAATGTAATGAACAGAATTAGATGAAACTTTACAATAATGTAGGTAGCTTAATATACCAGAATAGAACATAGGTATATGTAAAGCTTTATTTAGCAACAAGTTTAAGCGGTCGCTAGTATTATAAAATTAAAAATGTAAATGAAGCCAAACGCAATACTCTCACGCTTCTCTGTCGAGAACAACGGCACGCAAGTGTTTTCGTCATCAATCGCCGCTCGTAATGCAAGTCGCACGATGCAATACGAATTCTTCGCACGGAGGACCGCAGCCCTACATACTGGTGCGCCCGCACCGGGACTATCTGAAGGGATTGTGCACTTGCGCCGCGACTGGCCTCTAGTTAGTAATTCATCATACCATATTATGAGGTTTTCGAATCAGTATGACATCTTAATAAATACCTACAAAACAGCAATAGCTACTTAGCTATTATACAACATACAGGTCAACAGTTTATATGAGTACGTACAGCGCATACCCACGTATGCGGCCGTCTGGTTCCTGTATTTATCTCATCTCAGACATACACTCGGGAAGTTAAGTTCAACTCACTCATCTTGACTTTTTAAAGCGTTTATAAAAATAAGTAAAAGAAATATAAATAATTTAATTAAATTTAACCACGTGTAATAAAAAGTGAGTTTAGAATATAATTGAGGTTTGTTTGTATAAAACGATGCGTCGCCCGCATTCAACACGTCCGAGGGCGAGGTCTTTGCTCTACCAGCGGTTATTATACTGTAATGCAGGTTGGCCCTACAACTTGGGAGTGCCTGTACCTGTAAATCTTTTACATCACGATATATTTCAATATTTGTGTTTAAAATTTCAAACTAAAATATTAAGGACATTAGAGGTCTCTTACGCCTTAATGTACGTTATTAGTCATAGTTGTCATATGCAAAAGTATGTACGCAATATTAATTCCATAATTACAACCTTCAATGCAGTGGGAGGATAACTGAGCGAGCAGTTAGCTAAGGTAATAGCCGAAGAGTTCAATGTAAACATTATATTTATTAATAATAAGTAACGACTAAGCAACACGACAGCGTGGACTTGAGACGAGCGTTACGAGTACGTATCAGTATGCAGCGCGGCGCTAATGTCTTCGAACAACAATCAACATTGCTGTTGAAACCGTATCACACGACTCTGACTCACCGCGCACTCGTCCACTCACTACTGGAACACAATTAACATTCACCGTGCGATCCTGTATTTTTATATCAGTATCGGTCCATATAAAAATGCGAGCCGTTCGAAATCCTTATTTGATTCACACTAATTCAAGTCAATCTAAACAAAATGTGCTTATATTTGAGCTCATGTGACGCTTATGACAAAACGAGTAAAACTAAATATAACATTAAGCCGAATATTCACAATATTTGCATATAATTCGCCACCGTCAGCCGTCGTTGTGCGACATTCAGCTCGCGCGCGCCCCGTATCGCACTTCCGACCACCCGGCACCACGCTCCGTGACCACATCACTGACGGGAAACTGTTAACGTATCTTAACGTACGAGGTGTGTTCAAAAAGTAAGGTGACTTTGTATTTTTAAGAAAAAATATTTATTTATTTATCAATATTTATGTTGTCCCCTTCAAAGTAATCCCCCTCAGATACAATACACTTATGCCAACGGTTTTTCCAATCGTCAAAGCACTTCTCATAAGCACTTTTCGGTATAGCCTTGAGCTCTTCCAGCGATGCAGTCTTTATCTCTTCAATCGTTGCAAATCTCCGTCCTTTCATAGGTTTCGATATCATAACCATATACCCATGATTCGTCACCAGTTTTGTGACGAATCCCTTTTGACCAATGACCCTTTTGAGTAAATCTGGGTCGTCGTTGACGTCATTCAACAGTTCTTGAGCGATGCTCATGCGACGGTTCTTTTGGTCAAAATTTAGCAATTTCGGAACAAACTTCGCTGACACACGTCTCATGCTCAAAACGTTAGAAAAAATTTCATGGCACGAGCCAAGCGATATACCAACATCCTCAGCAACTTCTCTGATAGTGATTCGACGATTTTCCAGAACAATTTTCTTCACTGCTTGAACGTTTTCATCAGTTGTTGACGTGCTTGGGCGTCCAGAGCGAGGCTCGTCATTGGCATCTTCCCGGCCATCTTGGAAGAGTTTGTACCACTTGTAAACATTTTTTTTACTCAGAACAGTTTCACCGTATGCCACTGTCAACATTTTAAGTGTTTCGGAGCACTTTATTTTATTTTTTACACAAAATTTGATGCAAATCCTTTGATCCATATTTTTCGATAGCAAGAAATCGCCGAGCACGCAAAACACTTATAACCTTTACGCCTCTCCCAACCAAACAAAAAATGCTATACACTTGAAACTTGGTACAGATGTTCGGGAAGAGTGTTCCAACATAACAAAATAAAAAAATCGATAATCGAAAGTACGTTGCCCGCCAAATTTGAAAAGTCACCTTACTTTTTGAACACACCTCGGATAACATATTCGTTACCTGAATATTCCTGAATGTAGTTTAAGATTGCATGTTTACTTTTTGGTAAATCATATCTACTAATATTATAAATGTTAATGTAAGTATGTTTGTTACGCTTTCACGCCAAAAGTACTCAACCGATTATCATGAAACTTTGTATACATATTCTTAGAGGTATTAGAAAGGACACCTTTGAGTTTGTAGTTAATAATAAAATACAAATTAATTATCATTATACAATCTTACAGTACTGTTACCTGTATGTACGTAATTATAAGCCAGTCCTAGTAATAAATCGTATGTAAAGCGCTCCAAATCCAACCAGACCAGCTCTAAATAGCTAACTGTAACAGGCGGAAATGAATAAACAGTTATGAATGAAATAAATAGGCAATCCGGTCACTGTCAATACCAACTTGTCCGAAGGTAACTCCAGCATCAGATCGCCGTATCGGTCGCCACAAAAGGATCGGTGGACACAATGCGACTCATTGAGAGCAAGTGGGTCGCGGACAGGGAGCCGCGACTGCCGCGCCGTGACGTCACACGGCACTATGGGAACAATGCCCTGCGTAAACAATCGCCGCTATGTGGATGACGCTATGTAACTATTAGAGGATCTATATATCTTGTCAACGTAAATTGTTTAAAAATTTCGATTATAAATGTAATAACGAATTAAATAAAGATATCGAGTTATTTATAAAGATAAAAATAATTTCTGTTCATTTTAAATGAAATAATCACACACATACATCAATGTATGATGTAATAAGATGAATATGTGTTCATGGCAATAGGCGAGCCAGTTAGACTGAAGTGCAGTGCTACATTAACATGTAAATACAATACGAGACCTTCACTCGGGGACGTATGCGATCAAGATAAGTTAAAGTTATAGATTAATAGATTGAAATTTGAGATCAGTTGGTACGATTAAAACAAAGCGAAATTAAATGACTGTAACAAACACTATGCAGAAAATAATAGTTCAACCGAAAGAATGCCGTGCTGTCCTAGTCCTAGATCGATATTTACGTCATATTATTACTTTCATTTCGTGTAAATAGAATATGTTATAGTACCTGAAGTATATATTCAAATGTTTCAGCCCTACGAGTGTACTTACAAAGGGAGCTTTTGTTTTTGTAGAAGTCATTGTTCACATCCATCAAGCGCGCCAACTCTACAGTTTGCGACACTACCGCTACCGGCCTAATTCACGTTAGTTACGTAAGTTAGTTACGCGAGCTGGTTAATTCCTAATACCTCTTCCGGTGATTAGACGTGTCGGGCGCAAACTAAAACTGTAATATACGATAGGCGCGGCGGGACAAATGTACGTAGACGAGGTGAAACTTCCTCTTCAATTCACTTTAGTATGCAACGAAAATTGTCGCTAAATTAACCAGGATGTGACTGTGTATAACTAGCGACCCGTCTGCGGCTTCACACGCTTACACTATACAATTTTTTATTGAAAAACTAAATTATGTTTTTTTAAATTTTTTTAGCTTCATTTAAAAAAACTGAGTGTAAAAACACTCCGTTACCATTATCTAAAGATCTAAAAGGACCCGCAAGTTAAGAATGGAGCATCTTCAGATAAGGTCTTAACGATATCTTCTCTCTCATTGCCCTGCTAGAGGCGAATGACAAATTATAAGTAGTCTTGTGTTATGTGCCGCATACTAATGAATTTAATTATAATATTGAAATAGTATATTTAATCTAAATTTTTAATCTATAGAAAGTAAACAGTGAATGAGTTTACATAATGGTAAAAGTTTCAATTGTTTCCTTATCAGGTTGTCAGTAACCCATGTATGTATGTGTGTATGTGTGTGTGTGTGTATTAACAATTACACGTACAGACGTACAGTGTACATGCAATAAAATATATACACTTAAAGGAGCATCGTATCGTAACTTTCACTGGCGCTGTGCAGTATGCCGTATGCGGTATGCAAGTCTGTAATAAAACTACTTTGATAACAAAAACAATCAATTTTCAGTAGGTAACAGGTATTACAACTATCGAACATTGTTCTATTACTTAATAATATTTTTAAATACAAAATGTTTATTTCTAGTCAATAAACATGCCTATGTGTAAAATACTCAACTCTAAATAGGATTTCTTAAACATAAACTATGAAAACTCGTGCCAGTAATAGCAAATAACATTTTAGCTAAAACTTCTGTAATACTTATATTTCTCATAAATATATACTTTTGACTTATAAAAATCTCAATATCTCAATATACAATAATCTAGATTCTAGACTGTCGGAGAGGGCTCTCGCCTTCGCCGTTATTTATTGAGGTCGACTATGAGCTGTATCTACTAGCACCCGGCGTAACAATATTTAGGTAACGACGCCCAAATATGTAATGGGACGTGTCACTTTCAATCAATTATTGATTAAATACGAAACGTCCGTCAATGGTGCAATGGTGCAACCTACTCTACGACTGGCTACGACGGCCTCTTCTATTAAATAAATAAAATATATTTTTTCATGCTTTGTCCTCTATTTAAGACAACGTCGTCCACTTTCCGTCCGAATTCGCGACACTGCGAGGTTGACCCTCTGTCTACGTACAGCAATCATGCGTAAAATTAATAAAAACATTTATTTAATAGTTTTATTATGTTTAGGACTCTGGCTAAGTCCACTTGTACTAAACGACACGACATACCTACCTATACAACGGCGGCGCCATATAAGTAAGTACTCTTGAGGATGTTCAAATGTGACTTACTGGTACTAGCTATAGCAAGTCAAAAACAACATATAAAATCAGGTTCACGCTGTATTCCGCACACAGCAGGGTAGGCAGAGGGAACCTATTCTGGAGGCCTCGACACCAGAGCGAAGAAATGGAAATATAAACGTAAATAAATATTTCACTTCCTCGAGTGGGGGATCGAACCCGCAACCGTCGCGTTAGTCACGTAGTTGGTATATTACTTTGATGGTCGAGAATGTAAGCAAACGATTGCCCCTAATTACGCTTCCGTATTAGCGTAGTGGTCGCAACGACCGAGCGACGACGACATGAGACCTACATACTATATACGTATACTCGGCACATTATATACATTAGTATCTTTTACATTTAAATATTAAATAAATATTTACTCATTTCCGTTTTCCTGCTCGGTTGAACACTCGACTGTTTTACTTTCTAGGTTCGAATCTAAATCACAGACAAGTCAAGACAACAAATTTTAAAAATAAAATGTATTATGATGTATGAGTTAAGATATCGGTTGTCACACGTCACTGTTACAAACATAATGTATTATTTGTGTAGTAATGAAAATTCGAGCTTAAGATTGCTTAATCGATAAAACCCAGTGTAAGACCGATTACTAAGAACCGCATTGATTGCGTAACACCCTACGCGAGTTACAGATGCGCCCGAGTAGCGAGTACTGCGCCGCAGGTACAGGTTCAAGTACCGGTTTGGGGAAAACACACATGCGGAAAATGACACGTCACGTCAGTGCGTTGTTTAATTACATCGTCGTCGTTGTTTAATTACGAACATTTTGTAATTGCGAACATACTTACTAAGTGAAACTTTTGCAGTTTAACTTTTTAACTTAACGAAAAATATATAACTTTTAAATTTAAATAAAAATAGATTGTTTTTAATAATACAGGTATTGCAATTTGAAATTTAACGCCACAGTTGCACACCACAAGCACAATATTCCTAATTTTTCTAAATGTCTGTATGTATGTGACGTCATATATAACAATATATGACGTCACATACATACAAATAAGCGAGTATATACATAAGTATAGTTTCTTGTGGAAAATCCCCATAGAATGTTATTATTAATAGTAATACAATAGTTACTTATATAATAAGTACCTATTTACGGTGTGGTGCTAAAAGTCATAGACGTGAAGGCTAGGTAACACTCTAGTTAAGTTAAATAACAACAGAGTTAATTAAGATTAACACGAGACAAATAAGTTACTACACAATCTGATCTACTATGTGATTATATTAATCATAATTTAGGTAAAGACTATTTTGTAAAAAATATGTTAAGACAACATATTAATAAAAACGACTAAAGCTGCTAAATTAAAAAAAAAACATAAACAAATTAATTAAATACATTTTGCCCCACACATGGTCAATGAAAACACTAATAAATATTTATTTAGAGAAGATAGTACTGACAGCGTTTACGGGAGTCGTAAACAATGCGCACATGGGCTCAATCACGTGAGGAAATTAAATGGAAATCCCATACCATATGATTTTACAGTTAGATTATATATATTGATAGTTTTACCGAAAGAAGGCAAATATTTCAAACATAATTATATACAAATGCTCACTACTTTAATATTTGTACTAGATTCGTACCACAGATTGTTCATAAGATATTACTTTAATGAGGGGCTTCTGTTTATTTTATTGATAGACAGTTGCTTATGTATGCAAAAATTTATACTAAAATTAGAAATTTCGAAGGCAGGACAAACAAAGCGTGAAAAGCAGCATCACAACCACATACACATACGACAGAAGTCCTAGGCCCCGGTACCCCGCACAGCCACCTTACCTGCCAGGAACCCGCGCTTCGCGTGCAGGCGGCCGACCACCGCCGCCACCGCGTCGCCGTGACCGCCTTGAGGAAAGACCAGCTTTACTATGCATGCATTACACGCTATAGCCCTATGGGTACGTGCTACTCTGTTATTGACTCCAAGCGAATGTTATGTTAGGGTGAGTTGAGTGATATGGGGGCACTTTTAGATAAACAAATCAACACACAAACTCATTTCATGCAAAAAAATACAAGACTTTCAAAGCTACCACTATTTTACTTATTTAAATGGTGATGTTTTACGTTGTAGTTTAAATATGTCTATCATCGTAAAGTCTATAGTTTTTCGTGTAAAATTATTATAAAATTGAATTTGAATGATATTACATTTCACTTATTTACAGTACTATAAGCATATTAATTTAATATCAATTTATGGACAAACTATTGAACAAACATTCCTTATTTTTATCAATTGTAAAGTGAAAGATAACGCCGAGTGCGCCGCGCGTCGCTGCGGGCACGCCCTGCGCCCATGACATCATTGACATTGGCGAATTTATACAAAACATACTTACATATTGAGAGTTATTGAAAATTAGTTTAATTCGCACACAAACAAATTGGGATGCGACAATATTCCGAACGACACCACTCTGGCACAGTGGTCGAGTGGGGATTCGAAGCGATAATCACCAACAAGAATGCCTGAACAATTAAATTCTTTCATAAAAAAATCCTTCGGAATAAATTACAATTAACACTTTGTGCTTGAAATCCAATGAGGAAAAGAAAATTCTTCGTAAAAAAAATTGTGAGTCACAATTGAAATCGTAGCTGAGTCAGAATTATTCGAGTAATTCGTTTCTTGAAGTGTCATTTACTTTACACAGGTATGCAGGTACGCGTGTTGTCAGCAACGTTACTCAAATATAAACATGTATTTCACAATATTCAGTAAAAAATTGTGCCTCTAGTTATATAATTTAGAAGCACGCGCGTATTTACATATTATTCTGAAACTATTCTATATCTGAAACTAGTTTTGTGACAGACGGAAAATGCCGCCAACGCGTCCCGACACATCCCAACAGGGATGACGCCGGCGCCGGCGCCCGCCCCCGCCCCCCGCCGCCCGACACCAATATAGGTTATATTAGTTACAACTAATTTATATGCAACTACCGTTACGATACAAAATTGTGACGAAAAACAATTACTAAATATAGCCGGTATTTTGATTTTAAAGTGTTTTTTTAATCAGAGAATACACACTACATACATAACTATTAGGTGACGTCAGTGCTCCATTTAAACATTATTCGCACCGATATTTTCATAAATAAATGTATTATTAGAAAGATATGAACACATTAGTAAGACGTAACGAGATAAAACGACACGAATGACGTATAAAGGTCACGGCAATGACCTTACGCAGGTCAGGAACGAAGATGTAGTCTGTAGGAGCGCGACGGCCTTAGTGGTGCCCTACCGCCACGTATTTATACATGCACAATAAATACACTTTTTTGGTTCTAAGAAAAAATCCTTTGGAGCAGCTACAGACAATATAGATTCAAATTCAATCACGTATACTGACGATACGAGAATGACTTAATGCTTAATCACAACCATCTTCGATATTTGTTCATTCTTACAATACTTTATTCTATAAAGTACAATTATTTCCATTTCTAAATTACTCAGTTAAAAGTGAAATCGTAATTAGTAAAGCAGTAAGAACAATGCCAATTAAGAGGTCGTCGCGCTCGAAGCAGGTCAGGTCAACTCTTAATGTCTGGTAAAAATTCATTTATATTTATATGGCAACATTAACACGAGAAAAAGTAAAAAATATTTTAAATTTGTGGCGACGAAACTGGATGTAAAACTTGAATGTAATACCTATTATTTATAATAGATATTATATAATAGAAAAAAAACGCATTGTTATAATTTTTTCTATTAAGTAATAATTTATTTTTTAATTCTTTACCGTAGGTAAAACAGGTATTTAAGGGAAGCATCAAGTTTCATAGTGGTAGCATTGCGACATAACCACACGACATGCTGTCACACGAACGAGCTCACCTATGATTGTTAGTGCACTCTATGAAGCGGCAGACAGTAATAGACACAATGGCTAAAATAACCAAGTGGTTACCAACTAATATGAGTTTTACTATATTTTAGTGACGGTCGCCTCAACTCGCCGTTACAATCTTTGAATAAACAATAGGTGCGAGTACTAAAGTTTATTGACTTTCTATTTAAACGGTATGGAGAAAAAGTTTTCTTTACGCATATAACGGCAACAATCACAATACTGTAATATAATTATATCAAAAATGTAAGCGAGATTTTTTTAATGAGTCTAGAAAATCTTATTGGAATTTAGGAGTAGACTAGAGGATCATTTAAAATGATATTTGTTAAGGAGAATTAACTTTTTTCCAACTAGTATCTTAGAGGTGCTTTTGTACAATTAAAGTGTAAAGATATACTATTCAATTGTGCAAAAAAAAAATTAACCATTTAAGTACAACATTGGTCATAAAGCAGTAAAGTATATCATACCATTTTCATCATGACTTATCAGTTTATTTGAAGATGTTTTATCATAATTAAACCGTCAACTTCAAATATGCACAAAACTAACAATGACCTAAGCAGGCTTAAATATGCAAACATAAGTGACAAAATGTCTGTAACTGAATTGTTGAAAAAATGGCAGAATCTGTTATGTTATAAATATAATAAAATATCGAACATTTATAAAGATATTAGGATAAATAACTAGAATTACATAAAAGAAAAACAGGCTCAGCAGAGGATACCTAATGTTTAGACATTCCTTTGTACCACCTAATCTAATCTAATATATATAAAAGGACTTGTCCTCACTGACTGAGGTAAGACGCACGCACAGCCGTAACCGCTGTGCGTAGAAACGTTAAATTTGGACAAAAGTTTACTTTCGTAATCCGGACATCCACTAAGAAGGGATTTTGTAAAATTTTAACCCTAAAGGGGTGAAATAGGGGTTCAAAGTTTGTATGGAAAATCGGCACCGATTTTTATAAAATTTGAAATTTATATTTTTAAAAGTATTTAATTGAACACGTGTTTCATCGTTTTCTAGAATTCTCCCCCTTGCACCCTGCAAATAAGGGATTGAAAGTTTGTATAGGTTTTTTTTAAATCTTCACCAATTTTTATAAAATTTGAAATTCAGACTCTCAAACATATATAATTAAACATATGATTCATGGTTTTCTAGAATTCACCCCCTAAGGGTGCAAATAAGGGGTTGTAAGTTTGTATGGGAAAATTCTTAAATCGCCACCGATTTTTATAAAATTTGAAATTTAGACTCTTAAAAATATTTCATTGAACACATGTTTCATGGATTATTAGAATTCACCCTTAAATACGCAAGCGAAGCTGCGCCCGTCCGCTAGTTTTAATATAAGCCAATTTATGAGATATGAAAAAAATTTAAAACAGAATATTACTTTATATAAGTGAGGCCAGTTATTGTGCTGGGGCACAATGTGTGACTATAAATAATAAAAATTCTTTATTTGTTCAACAGATTTTACACAGGAATAATTGTTATAGGGATCTCCTTTTAAGCAAGTAATGCCTGTATTAGGAGACTCCACTCTTCTAATACAATATCTATGATCTGTTTCAATATTATAAACAAAAAAAACTTTACAACTAATATAACTGTGACTGGAAACGATATAGGTTGTGGGTTTGATTTGGAAGAAATAAAATATATAATATTATCATTTTTTCACTCTGGTATCGAAGCAAATCTCGGCGTTGAGTTCGGCCACTCGACATACAATGTCTCTAGAACTCGGCGGAAATGAGGAACAGAGTGTATTAACACTAGGTTCTCTATGCAGACCCTGCTGCTGTGCAGGATAATGATGTTAAAAAAAGTAATTTTTAACATCATTATCCTGCACAGCAGCAGGGTCTACATTTCTTTTAATTCTTGGTTTTTATAATCAAAAAATTGTTATACCAAATGAAAAATCATTATTATTAAAAATATATTATTAAAAAATCATCAAAAATAGGTATTAAGTAAGTATTGTAGTAACAATGACTGTATCCATTGTTTATCTTATGATAACAGCTTATTCAGGTCAATATCTAGTGATAAGGAATACTTTCAGACCAATGGCGGCAGTTGCTGGGGCACTTTACAAGTACTGCCTTGTAATGTACTAATTGTAATAGCAATATACATAGAATGTGAGTTGATGTCAGAGTTGCTTGCCTTTTGAGGAAGTTATTGTAAATTTTTAGTAATTTAAAATTTGCTGGTTTTTTTGACATAGATTATATTAATGTACCTTCTGAGTAAATAATTTGCAATTTGGAAAAGTGGATGTTTGGAAAATTGTTCTTTAGGATAATTAAGAATTATTACTTAACAAATTTAAGACAAATGGGAATTATGCTTGAAAGTGAAGTGTAGAAAAGACATACTACACAGGAATACATGATAACAATCCAACCATCATTTGGTTGAAAACATTTTAAATTATCATCTATGGCTCTCTTTAGACATTATCAATTGAGATTTTGATTGACTAACATCTTCTATGAAGTATGTCATGGAGTGTGAGGAGCAAGTTCAGACACTCAGGTTGGGTCATAGTAGTTTGGACATGCAGTTGATTGATGTCTGCGTAATGTTCTAGTCTACATATCACATTTTCTATAAAATTTATGTACATTTTTTTTATTATTATTTATTATCCATAACATATACATTTTATAATATCTTCAAAGATATTCAGCTTTAAACAATGCTACTTGAAGTAATGAAATATGAACATTGAACAATTGCTTTACAGGTGAAACAGTTATAAATTGTACTCACCCTTGATAAGAGGCTCCATTACAACATTGATATCTTCTTGCGGGATCATGTCCATTAGTCGAGCAATATCAGTAGCCAGCATATGGTCTACCACTTCAAGCAATTTGGGCTTCAGTGGATGGAACTTGGTGAAGTCATGATTAGCCAGAGTTTCTTGCATTTTTTTGATATCAGGGAAGTCTCCAGGTGAAATTTGCTGCTCTCTTTGGATTCTATCATACACTTGACCTAAATTTTTTATGAGGTCCTTCTTTTTACCATCTTTTCCAAACATTGAGGGCATTTCTTTCCTTAATTCACTAACTATGTATGCATGAACTTTAGCAAGTCGCGCTCTTTTGATTAAATCATTTAATTTACGTAAGGCAGCATTTCTAGGGAGTGATTGCATATCTCTAAATAAATCTTGCTCTTCATCTTCAAATAGCCGTCTGTTAACGTCATAACGAAGAGGCTGGTCCCAAAATGAACCTATGTACACACG
Organism: Heliconius melpomene rosina; assembly: GCF_056956725.1. Taxonomy (NCBI): domain Eukaryota; kingdom Metazoa; phylum Arthropoda; class Insecta; order Lepidoptera; family Nymphalidae; genus Heliconius; species Heliconius melpomene. Next base: position 213,596 of record NC_140397.1, read on the forward strand.
AGCTACCTCTGGTGTCTGCAGAACCTTGCCCAGTGACCACATAAGAGCGCCGTAAACACGCATCAGTTGCTGATGGTCGATCATGTCCGCCTTGTTTAACACAATACGAATTTTATCATCGTGACCTCTCAGCGCTTCAATACTTCGTCTGAATTCATCTGAAATATCTAATTTGTGGGCGTCAAACAGCAAGATGATTCGGTCGACACGCTCTGCGAACCATTCTAGAACGCCGGTAAAATCATATCCTCTGTCCACGCGTTGCTTTTCGCCCGATAATATACCGGGTGTATCTACTATGGAAATCCCACGAAGCACCGGAGAGTTCACCGTGGAGCATTGGAATCTGTTAAGGAAGGCGTTTCCGAATTTGCTCAAAGGGCGGAACTGTTTCTTTGGGTCTACGACAAGTGCATTTCCAGGGATCATACCTTCCTTTTCGTCGAACATGACCGCGATGAACCTGTCCGTGGTGGGCTCAGGTCCAATACGAATTCCAGGAAAATCTCTTTCTAGCAAATATTTGATAAACGTAGTTTTACCCGTTGAGTACTGACCGACCAGCAGTATCATAGGTTTAGCATCAAAGTCGGGGTCTTCCAGCTGTGGGGAGTGGAAATCGTGAAACTGATAGTGCAACTCGAGTGGCAACAGTTTCGTCTTATAAATTCTTTTGAGACCCTCCACGACATTCTCGATACTTTCTGTTTTTTCACCTTCTTTCTTGAGCCAGCTAAACATGATTGCAGCTGTAACTTTCTAGTATAAAGTGTAAATTATTGTCACTAATGCACTCACTGCACTACTTCATTAAAAAAATTATAACAAATTCAGCAAGACCACCGCGATCATCCTCTTTCATAAAAATGAAATGAATGACGTGTTTGACATAACTGACTCAATGTTGTCAGACGTGAACGTTACACATAGAACGTGATTGTGCAAATGTTGCTACATTAATAAATGACTTTGCTTTAGCTTATTAATCTAATAACTCTTTTAATAATTCGTTTATACGGCAAGAACCAGAACATAAACTATTATTGAGTTGCTTAGTTAATTTAAAAGGAATTCTAAGATTTTACAACGAATTATACGCTTAAAAATGATACCATACTACGATATAAGAATAAAAAACGGTCGAAGAGCCATGGCTTTAAGGTTAGGTGTAAATAGCTATGCAGATTGGATTTAATATTTTTTCTTCCTTTAGATTATATATTTTCTTTCCGAGGGAATCATTTGCAAAAGTTCAAAAAGATATTCTAATTAAATATTATATATGTTGTCATTGTCACCAATCTGTCAATGTCACTTGTTCAATGGTCATATTTCAAGTTCATTGTAAATGTAAATTGTAATTAAATTTTAATTTGTAAACACGCGAGTAGTGTGGTCGGATCTATTGAATGAAATAATAAACAATTATTTTTGTATTTTAAAGAAATGACGGTATTCCACGATGAAATCGAGATAGAAGACTTTGAATATGACGAGGACGATGACATGTATTACTATCCATGCCCCTGCGGCGACAGATTTCAAATTAGTAAGGTTAGAAATTTGAAATTTATTTTTTCTAAATAGATATGTAAATACACTTAAACATTTTTGATATTTCTTTAAGGAAGAACTTATGGCTGGAGAGGAAGTCGCAACATGTCCTAGCTGCTCACTTGTAGTCAAAGTTATATATGATTTGGTAAGCTGATATTATATTAAAATATATATATATATATATATATATATATTATATTGTCTCTACATTCTAAATATATGACAATAATTATTATTAATATATTTATTGTTACTATCCTAGAAATCTTTAAATTAATACATTTTATTTCATTAAATTAGATTTTTGTTGTTATTCAGGACAAATTTAAAGCAGAAGCTGAAGAAATACAAAGTGATTCTAAAGAGAAGGAAGCTGTGAAGGCTTAAGAATAAGTGGCAAGATCTTGAGGATCTTTATTTGGAAGATATATTTCTATAAGGAATATGAACATAAATCATTTGAAATGGAGATTGTGATGGAATGCTGTGATGTAATGTGATACTGTCAATAAATACCAATTATATCTGATAGATACTTTATTTTACACTTTATAAATATAATTTACAACACACATTCATTAGACTTACAATATAAGTACTAGATTACACAAATTACAATTATCGTTTGCCAGTGTGCTAAGTACAGTTAGTTATCTATTATAAAGAAATTAACCATAATTAAGTAAATAAAGCATAAATAAAATGCAGTTTGACTAGCTATTCGGAAACGCTTCTAAGCCTTATACTCTAGGATATTTAAGCTATTCAATATAATATATTGTCATCAATTCAAACTCATGTGTCTGTCTAAACTTATTCCACCTTCAAAGATTGTTTTAGACTTCATATAGCAGAGTAAGCAGAAGGAAACTACTAATAAGACACTCCATTCTCTGCTTTCTGCCTAAATTCAGTAAAATCAAAATCAACTCCTGAGTGAGAATTGAATCTACAACCATTGTTTCCACTCACAGGCCATGCCGCTGTACATCAATTGAAATTTAAAAAAATAAGTATATGTAGTAAATGACTGAGAAAGTTTAACAATATAATTGTTGTAATTTACAATTTTTAGTATTTAGGACATTTTTTAAAGTGACATATCCAAATTTATTATAATTTATCCATAAGTGCTATAATGTTTACAGTATCATGACATACATGACATAATATGGTGTACAATATTCAAGTTTAATAAATATATTATAATATATGATAGTTGTGTGGACTCTAAAAAATAATTATATTCACTATCACTCATAATAGGCATAGTATTTGTTTATAATTTAATCTATATACATTTCTGTTCAACACAAAATAGGCATACATTATTATTTGTAATTCTAAATGTGTCTATGGCAAACAATTAATGTATAGAGATAGTAGAATCCTTAGCTTGAATTTGTTATCATCAATATTAATGGTGGAAAGCTTGAACAATGATAGAAACATGAAGCTTCACATAAAAAATAAATTCTACATAAAGTATTAATTAAAATTATATAAATTTTGTAAAGTAGCTTATTGGAATAATAATACTTTTTGGCCCAATAACATATATCGTCAAATATGTTTTTAGGTGCAACAAAAACACATGCTAAATATAATCCAAGATATTTCCATATATTTTTGATTTGATGTGATGTTTATCAAATCAAATCAATTCTCATAAATTCATATTAAAACAAAAAGCCATAAAAATATACCATATGTCATTTAAGTCTAATTTATTAGACTGTTTCATGATATAAATTTCTTCTAAAATAAATTAAATCAAATAATAATTGATAACACATATCACATTGCAGTAGAGGAAATGGGAATCATGTCAAATGATAACTATTATGTTATAATACAACCTAATGTTTAACAATAATATTATTTTTAGATATATATTTGCCTATATTTGTAAACATAACAGTAAATAAACAATAATTATGATTCTTACAGCATTCATAAAGTTACTCAAACATTTAAGATTGCTTTATTTTTTTATGTACTGTAATTGTAGAAAGTACTTTTATACATAGTTGTGTATTTTAAAATTTTACTGATAAATGAAAGGTGCATAAATTTTTTTTATAAAATATCCAATATAAATATATTAAGCAGACAAAACTTTTCATATTAAGTTTTAAGATTTATAAAATAAAAGAATAAAATAGTAGTAAAATGGAATACTGACGATTTCATTATACAGAATTTGTATTGCATTTGTAATTTATTTTTTCACTTTAGTGCCACACATGCATGGGTGGTCTAAAAGTAAACTTTTATATAAATATTTAATTTGTCTAGTGGAATGTCCTATTGCCTAAAATGTCCTTACATATTACGATATAGTAGCTTTATATATTTCTTAAGTTTAAGTGTCATTTTAGTTTTCAAATAATCAATCTAAATACATATTTTTTTGGTATAAGTTACTTTTGAATAATTCTTTTAGAGTATTAAAATAAATGAAAACAAATTAAATAAACATTAAGCTAATAGAGGAAGTTTAAGTAAACTGATATAAATATAACATCTACATACATGTTACAAGAGTTTTTGTGTTATATCTGACTTAATTACAAGAAAATAGAGCAAGTATAAATAGGAATGAATTACTTATAGCTTTCCTTTATAGGATCTAAATAAGTCAAATATTTGTTATTCTCATACTTAAACTCTATTCTATTGTTGTTTAGTGTCTGTCTCGTTCTGCGTTATATAGCGTGTTCAGTAAGTAGGGACGTATTTAAATTTAGCGCCATTTTGTCCTCTGACGGTTGGTAGCCATTATTTTGTCATGTTTGTTTTTCGAAAAACTTAAGCATTGTCATTTGGACCTGTTTCTGTAGCAACCAAGTCTTACGTCTTGTATTTTTATTCTGGCAATTTGTGATTTTTTTCATGAAAGCAATTCTCATAGCAGCGCAGCTTTGGGCGGCATATGAGTGATAAAATTTTTCGTAAAAATTCAATAAATTGTGAAAGTTCTATAGCACTTTAATGTTTGTCCCTATTTCCTGAACACGTGTACTCACGTACCTGTCCCCTACGTGCGCGGCGGGCTGGCGGCAGGGGGCCCGACGGGCGCCCCGGCGGGAGCGGGCGGAGCGGTTGCCAGGGTGGGGGCGGGGGCGTGGGCGACGTGAGGGACGGGCACGCTGAAATGTTTCACGGCCGCCTCTAACGCCACGTTATTCCCACTAAAATATGCGGATATAGCATTATGGAATAACAGCAACTGTTTATTCATGACTTTCACTCGGTTCTCGTGTAGCAAACGGAGTTTAACCGCAGAATCGTCACGTAAGCGCTCGTATCTCTCACGGTGCCGTGCAATAGCTGCCAGTAGTAGCTCTGGAGGGTTTCCTCCAGCCGGTGGACCAGCTTCGAGTTCTCCGCGGTAGGCGTCATACTCCACCCGAGCAGCCTCATACTGGCGTACTGTCAGCAACGTATCCTCCATGCTCTTATTTGTGAGAGTATTGAGGGCGTTATTAAAGAAGTGTAACGCAGCCAGAAGCGTTTCACCATTACGAGTTAGGGACCGTTGGGTATCAGCATTATAAAGGAACTGTTGTTGTAGTTCTGGGGACTTCTGAGCTAGGTCTGCAAAGGCTTCTCCTAGGGCTCGTTGTGTAGCTGCAGCGGCTGCCAACTGGGCTGTGAGGGCACCGCTTAGACGGAGGACTCCGAGGTACTTGCGTTGTGTTTCACGCAACATCTCGATCTGGGCCTCCAACTCTGTACATAACAATTTTTTTTAGTATCACGCTATATCTCGCCAGGCCAGTCATGGTGCAGGTGCACAAAATATGACTATAAACGGGTGTGGGTTCGATTCCCACTCGAGGGAATGAAATATTTAATGTATTCATTTCTTCACTCTGGTGCTAAGCGCGGCGTTGAGTACCACTATTCAACACGCAATGCCTCCAGAATTCGGGGGACACTGTGGAACGGAGTCTTGTAACTCTAGGTTCCCTTTGCCTACCTTGCTGTGTGCAGGATACAGCATATAGAGATATAAACCTTAAAAGTTTATATTTCAATACACTGCCCAATTTTCATGATATTGAAAATTTAATCGTGGAATTCAATGCCACTTTGTCTTACACACTATTGTGTTTGTTATTAGTTATTATTTAGTTTAAATGTGGGGACCACTGTCTCCGTCACTGTCTGACTGTACAGACGATGGTTGCGCCTTTGATTTCCACACATTCATTATCATTAAGAAAATTCTTCGCTCTAATAACAAGGCACAGCGCGAAGTTGAGTTCAACAATGGCCCGAATATTAGACGGAAATTGGGTCATGGAATGTCTAAATCAGTAGTTCCTTCTGACCTTGCTATATGCAGGATACTTTATATTATATATGCTGATGTATGTATAAAATTTAGCATCAAACTAAAATAATTCAAAATATTTTTCATAATCGAGACCTTTGTGGTCCAGTGGTATCGTTTTAATGTAAACGCAATGGTTGTGAGGCTAATACGGGAAAATGATAATATATTTCAAATCATGATGATGGAGAAGAGAATGCTTCAATATTATGTTCTTTTTGTCTATTCTGCGTGTATGTATTTGTGCCAAATTTTATAAAATTGATATTATAACAACAGAAACTACATGTCTATTGTTTTTAGACAATTGCTCTCTAACCAAAGTGAAGCAAATGAATTCTAATCAAATTTAATTGTTTCAATGACATACACAGAGTATACTGACAAATTGACGAAATAAATTTGAAATCACTTTTCTATATATATAAGTATGGACAACTGGGCATATACAAGAATTTATATGCTGCATATAGCAAGGCAGGCAGAAGGTACCTATTGTTAAGATACTCTGTTTCCCAATTTCTACCAAAGTTTTGAAGCATTTGTGTTGAGAGAAAAAATGAAAATATAAATAAACAATTCATTCCCCCGAGTGGGAATCAAACTCACAAGCATCAAATACATTTTTTTTATCATTACTTCTTTAGGAAACTGTTATTTAAAAATGTACTCTTCAGTTTAGTTTGTGCATTAGAAAAACTGGCCTTTCAATTTAGTAATAACTTCACCTCTAAACATAATAATCCTAATGCTATTTATGTTGATATACCATCGATGAGTTGTGGCCGTGTAGTTAGTTTTTCTGAATTTTGCTCATGGCCCACTGGGAATGAAATAATTTTAAGCTCAATCCTCGTAAAGAGACGCTACAAGTCATAAAGATAATTTTATTTAATAAATGATGCATAAAACAGCTTTACCAGTATCAACAGTCCGTGAGCTCTTGCCCAGTTTCTCATACAGTATTTGCTTGGTGCATTTATAAGTGGAGACACTCCAGTTTTTGATGGACTCCAGCTTGGTGGAGCCAGCACGCAGCAGAGTGCTGTTGCCAGCGGCACCGTTCTGTGAAACATCTGGTGGAGCTGGGAATTTTTACATATTATATATTATATGTTTGGTCAAATTATTTTATTTTTATTTTTGTTATTGTTTACTTAAAATATTATAAGCTTAAGTATCTTATTAATTGTGTACTTCAATAGATTAAAATATTGTAAATATAATATTTAAAAACATGCAAGAAAAAAGTTTTTAAATAAAGACAATGTTTTGGCCATACCTCATAATTAATTATTTTAAAACAATGTTATTTTTTAATAAATTAATTTATAGTAACAAATGTTACGCTGATATCATTCATAAAAAACATTTTCTCTTTATTGAATGCTTTATTTACTAAATAGTAAACCATATTAAAAATATTTAATATTTTAATCATTTGGCACCCTCTGGTACCCAGAAGCACAGAAATTATGAGTTTCTACCATGTATAAAAATATCCTTTATTTGTACATTATTTTTAACGCAAAAATATGTACTAAAAAGGTACAAATTAAAAAGAAACATTCGATTTCCAAAAATGTATAATACTAAATACACACGATTAAGTAATTCAGTAATAGTTTTATTTAAAATGTGTAATAAATACATCAAACAATAAATCCTATTATTTTACCGTAAGCTGGTGGAAAAGGCATAGATCGTGATGTTGGAAACTTTGCTTCGGTACCCGATGTTATAGAGTCGCTGGACTCGCGCAGCGGCGGTGTGTCTTTTAACATTTCGTGAATACTTCTCTCAGATTGCCTAGGAAACGTTAAAATATGTTCTTATATCTATTCAAATTTATTTGCAAAGGTATTTATTTATATCTTGTTAAATTTCATGAAGCCGAACAATTTAAAAACAATCTTTTTGATCTCGTAAGACACAAACAATGAATAAAACGTTACTCACCATTTAGACATCTTGTTTGAATAATAAATTTAAATACTAATAAAGTATATCAATCAATAATAATTACTTATTACAATAAATACTAAAGAATTATAACATTATTATTTCTATTTTTTTGTAAAGAAAATACTCATTCAAACAATTACAATTACGATAATGAACCCCATAGAGTATAGACCATATATATTGAATTGTTAAAAATGGTTTTGACATCTAGAAATTGACACTGACAGTAAGTTTCTAAAAAATTTAACCTTATTTAGGCATACAACGAAATACATTCAGCCTATTGGAAATTTTGCCAACATTAATTCGAATGTATATATTTTTTGTGAATAATATTTAAGTAGCTTAAAAAAAATTTTATACTCCTCTCCTCCCTCCTTTTAAATCATGTAAAATATTACTTAAGCTCTATCATCAAGTAACATGCATGAAATAAGAATTATTACCCTCATTTTTCATATAAAGCAATGCATATTAGGTATAAAAAGATTCTATTCAATGCAATGCAATTCTATTCTATTCTAAGCAATGTATATAAAGATTATATTCTTATATTTCGATTCTTATTTTACCTAAATATGATGAAACTAATGGAGTATTAAAATAAAACGATATTTATGGCATCAAAATACTTTTTATTAAAAATAACATGTTTGTTTTTTATATAAAATACAGTTGATTTTAAATCTATTAACTTATTTATAAATTATAATCAAGAAAATATTTAATATTGGTTTATATTAAAATAAAGATATGTCTTATTATTACTTATATAGTAATAATTATCAAATAACAAATTATCATATACAGGAATGGATATGATAATTTGTTGAGATTTACGAATGTACATATGTAACACCAATTACAAAATATTTTATATAAATTTACTATTAGTTATAGATTATAGTAAATAAGGTATTTGTTTGATAATTATGTATTTGTTATTCATTGTGTTACAGTTACAAAAACATTTACATTTTTTACTTAACGAAGAGATAAACATTTATAGAATATTTTAATATTAAAAATATGGATTAAGTACAAAATCTTCCAAATTACTTTTAATATGACACTTAACTTAACAATTCGAGAGTGTAGGACTAGTTTCTCAAAATAAAATTGACGAAAGCTGGTAACATTTTGAAATTATTTTTTTTAAATAATGTAGAGAGTAGAGACCTTCCTCCTGACTCGTAAACTGAACTTACAACGTGACAAACACACACAATACGTGTAATAACAATATTGTTATAGATTTTTTGAGGATGCTCTCTTTATGTCATTATGATCATCTATTTGTATGTGTTTCTAAGTTCAGTTTTACATTAGACTGTCTATAACGGAAGTCTGTAAATCAAATTTAATTAAAATTTAATCAAATTTAATTAAAAATTTTTAGAAAAAAACGATCCAAAAAATATTATTTCACGAAATTATATAAATAAAACTGCATAACTACTTAAAATTTGAAATGAATATCTTTTACATTTGATACCATTTTAATACTGCTCTCGTATAATAGATAAGTTGCGCTAAATCTGAATAATTACCAAGTTATCTATCTTAGCTCACTGTCGTTTAACACGTAAGAGGCACTTGTAGGGTTTAAACGGTGAGTGTGATTTTTTTAATATTCTTTATGTTCATTTTACCTAATCTTAAAATTATAAATCTTAAGACTAGATATTTTCACATTCATTAACATTAATAATTATTATCGTATTATATCGTATATAAACAATAGTTTATATAATAAGAAATATCTTATTATTAGATATAACACTTAAAGCTTTAATTTGTTACATTTATAAAATTAACATTTAAATTGATGTCTGCTACTTTTTTGATTTAGGTATGTTCTATATCTATACGGGTCTTATTTAGAAAATAAAATGTTTAAGAGAAAATAAAATTGTAGTTGACATTTGATTTTGCTGACAATATTCTTATTCCTAACTTTACTACACTAACAACTAGATATATTGCATTAAATCTAAACAATATTTATCAATATTATGTACAATGCTTTGGTTTTGTTGAATGATCAAATGTCGCATGTATAAGGTATGCTTGTGGAGTCCGATTTTAGCGAAAGAAAAGAGAAAAATAGTCTGATCTCATTTGCTTCACAAAAATAATATTGTGAATTTTCTATAATATTAGCTGACAGCTGTCATTATTCAAATAAAAGTCGTTTATTTGCTTAATATAACATTTCATCACGGTGGATTAAAAGCGCAGTTTGAATGGAACTTGAGTATTAGCACTATCACGGAGAGCTGCGTCACTCAGTTATCAACACTTCAGTAGTGATTACGTGAAGGCGCGAGGGGTGTGATGGTGGCGGGGGGCGAGTGGGCGGGGGGGCGCAGGGGGCGTAACTCTGCACCGGAGCTCTCGCTGATGATGACGGTCTCCTGCGGACAGCACGAGGTCTTCATCGACTCAGTCGATGTTTTGTGGTTCTGTTGGAAAAGGTATACAAGTATTGTATTAAGGATTCTTTAACTTATAAAAAAAAGAAACGAGAAAGAGTGCCAACGTGTGGCTACAGTGTGTCACTACCGTGAAAAAACGTGTGTGTTCGATTCCCACTCCGAGGCAAAAATTATTATTTATTAATATTTTCATTTCTTCACTCAGGTACAAAAGCAATGTCACAGTGCCTCGAAAATTCAGCGGAAAGTGGGTGGCGGCGTGTGTTAACATTAGGTTCCCTCTGCCGGAGGGTAGGCAGTATGTGTATATGCGGGATACAAAGTTTCAGTCAAGTCTCAAAGCTGAAAAAAAAATATTAGATAGGTACAATTTAATAAAAGTTATATTTTTTCATTACCAGCATTAGTCATTATAAGCTGTGAAACAATTCTTTGTATCGTTGCAAATAACCTGTAAACCATTCAATTAATCTTGGATGTATACCAGCACCAGCGTACCTGTACCTGGCTACTCATATTATGAGAGTACTAGCATGGTACCTACTACATACTAACTAATTTGTCGAACACATCGCTAGCTATAATAAAAATTCCTGACCGCTGTTATTTATTGTTTTACATTTAAATTGCAAATGTCCGATTAGTGCGTCGCCAAATATCCGCGCACAATGCGCCATTGTTGCTTATTTATAGCGCTCCGGGCTCCGGCTAACTCATTATGACTTCCAGGGCTCCGGCCGTCATACGCTCGTCTAGTCTTTACACGCTTAAGCATTATTCATCATTATTATCTATACTTACATAGGCTAAATATATATTTCGTCCCAAAATTACAATAAGTAATTATATGAGTATGAGTTGAAATGCAAGGCGGCGGCGCGAGCCTCCGAGCCGTATATAGGTATGCGTAGGCTCTAATTATATTTTATTGTTTATTAATTCTTCAATTTACACTAGTTGATTAAACAGCAAGTAATAGAAAAACTACAATTTGCCAAGAGAACGATTAGAATATAAACGAAGAAAAAAATACTTATATGAGAACCACAGACAACTTAAGTTGAGTCAACTACTAGTTACAATATAGCACAATAAACACGTAATAACGTAAGTAATTACCCGCTTGAAACAATGGGCGATGGAGTGGCACAGGGCGTTCGGGGACAGCTGCCGGCGCTGCCGCATCAGCACGTACAGAATGGGGTCCAGCACGTAGTTGAGCAGCATCAGCACGTCCGACAGCTTGGCGAGCGTGCCGAGCCGCGCCCACTGCGCCTCGCCCAGCGTCAGGTACAACGCTGATGTCACCTGGAGAGTTATTTAATGCTAAGTATTATTATATTATAATTGAATATGAGAATAAAATGCGGTTGAGAGGTGTAATGGGCTGGGATGCTACACTTAAATAACATTGAGAAAACGAAAACTTGCGTATTAAATACTTAATTAGAAATAACCATACATAAGAGTTCGACTCGCCCTTAACTGGTTTATTTTATGCAGACGTTTCTTCGTTAGAGCAAGCACCACCATAGATTATGTATTAAGTCGAAAAGTGGCGGTAACTTAGCGGAACGGAATATTAATATTTTATTATTAGTTTTTATTACTAATTCTTGTCTACACTGCATCATGGAAAATACATTACAAATACAATCAATAAGAAAATAAATGAAACGGCTAATTTCCAACAGTCAATACATACCGAGACCGACTGCTTACTGTTTGCGAATGCAATTAGGGAACACACAGGGTCCAGGGTTCCCAGGGTCCCGCCCGCCGCCACCCTATCGCCTCATTAGCCGGCATTGAGTTATAAATGTTTATTTATATTCAACACACAAACGTATCGAAGCACAATCGTGTCTACTGATTAGATAACAAACATCAAGCAATTGTTATTGTTAAAAGCTGTCTGTGGGGCGCCCTGCACCCTGCAGGAGAGGTCACAGCAATGTTAGAGAAATACATTAACTTACTTAATGACCATAAATTGGGAAAACAACATCGCATAATTTACTACTTTTTACTTATACGGGTATGGAATTACTTTTTAGTTTCCTACTGTTAAGTCACTCCGTTCTCATTTCGAGACATTGTGTGTTGAGTGTTACACAACGGAAATATTATATATTATGTGTATATGTATACATATTATATTATGTGTTCACAAAGTTAAAGTAAGTTTAATTAAAAAAATATTCCTGTATATATCCGCCCTACCCTTTAACCAAATAACAAATTACCTAGTTCTAATAAGGCCATTGCAATACAGTATTATTGCCTCGTCGCAAATAGGTTCCCCGAGGCTAGCTAAGTCTAGACAACACTCGGCTATAGTTTGGTTAAGACGTATAGACGTGTCGACGTGCCGGACTTGATGGACGTGACACGTTGTTACCTACAAATTGGTTGTCACTTATCTGATGGAGGTTAATTAGGTTCCCTGCACGCCACCGAGCCACGCCGCCCGCACACAAGTAATTGATCTATTCCATGGAATTAGCCTCCGAAAAGAACTTTGATAATAATTATTATTTATATTACTATATTTGAATTTTATTAATATTAATTATGTTTATTATTTTTGTACAGGTTTAATTTTATTTTTCTCTTGTTACTTTCAGAAACAAAGTTTTCTGTATGGGATGGCGGTATTCAGCGGCACATTTTTTAAATTAAACTTTTTAATTTAATTATTGTTAGGTAAATTGCCTATATTATTATTTATGATAAACTGTCTAATCCTGATGAACAGTATTCTGCAAAGTGTCCGAAACGTCGTTCTCGTTATTCCTGGGTTAACGATTAAATGTTTCAAAAGATAATTAGAACTCACAAACATTATATTACGCACAGTCAAAAAATGTATAATTGCCGCAATGGCATCTATTATATATTTTTAAGTATATATTCATAATTTGCGAAATATATAGTTAATTAATTAATAATTCTATCTCCTGTACCTACTACTACTAAAGACACCTGTACACCTGTACTAGGTACGTTTACTCTTCAGTTAGTCTATAGGTACACTAGCGGACGCGCGCAGCTTCGCATGCTTATTTGCACCCTTAGTGGTGAATTCTAATAAACCACGAAACATGTGTTCAATGAAATATTTTAAGAGTCTAAATTTCAAATCTTATAAAAATCAGTGGCGATTTAAAGATTTTTCTCAAAAAAATTTCAACCCCTTATTTACACCCTTAAGAGGTAAATTCTAAAAAACCCACGTGAAACACGTGTTTAATTAAATATCTTTAAGAGTCTGAATATTCAATTTTATAAAAATCGGTGCCTATTTAATTTTTTTTTCATACAAACTTTGAACCCCTATTTCACCCCTTTAGGGTTAAATTTTTTCTAAATCCCTTCTTAGTGGATGTCCAGATTACGAAAGTAAGCATCTGTCCAAATTTCACGTTTCTACGCACAGCGGTTATTGCTGTGCGTGCGTCTTACCTCAGTCAGTGAGGACAAGTCCTTTTATATATATAGATTACAATATATCGCAGTTCGAAACAATCTATTACAAACTGTAACAACTCACAGATCAAACACCTTAACATATGAGATTGTCGATGTGGGAAATTGCCTCGTCCGACGTAACTGACGTGACTGACGTGACTGACACGTGCCACTCGCTTATCCATCGACACATATTTGATATTTGATATTGCTATTCGCCCTTTTGTTATAATATACAATACTATATCGTTATTTTATACTCGTATTAAATATTACTCGAGTTCCGTCACTCAGCGTCAACACGCACGGCGTCTAATTCGGAAAGCGGATTGGGCTGCCGTGCGGGAACAAGCGTGAAACCATTATCTTATGAACTCTACGGAACGTGTCGGTTTCCAGGTTGCCACTACCGTTCAGGTACGTCCCAGGTTTGTCATGAAAGTCAATTAATTGATAAGTATAATAATAATCAGTTATGTCGAGTTAATACGTCTAACTCTAAGTTAATACATTGTTGATGAGGGATGCTGTCGCCGGTGTCAAATCAATAATGATTGAGCTAATCGCCGCCCTCCGTCCGCCCTCCTCGGAGAGAGGGAAGGGAGCCAGTACCATTCTTTAATGGTAACCATGCGTTGTTTCGATAAAGTATTATTCCTCTGTAGGAGTTTCCATTATCTTTTATATTATGGTTAGTGACTTATAGTTGTGTCTGATTTGCACGTCGCTGGTTGTTTAACATGTTGACAGTTTGATTTAGCGGAGAAATAAATTAAAAACTACTTATCATTCCAACTTCTCATATCTTTATGCTTTTTGATCTATGTAGTTAGCAAACTTAATTGATCAAAATTACAATAAATTGATATAAAATAGTATTGCATCGTGCACCTTAGACACTTTGCAGAGTAAACAAGATCCGTCCGCAACATACAAGTATTACCAGAATTAGCATTTCATGTCACGATCATCGTATAGATGATACCGGTTGATTGTCTTTTTGAAACGTAGCGGGAGTTGAACAGTTCAAGCTCTCTGACTACAGCCATACTCGTACGTTCAGAGCTTGAGCGGTTTCCTAGATGAGCGTGGAAGCCGTCTCCAATAGGCCGCTTGTGACGGTAGAACAATTCGCGAATAAACATCGACATCTATAATATATAATGCGAACACCATTTATCGAAACAATGAAATATTTCCGCGACTCCTGTCCTGGCTTGCATACCAATGAGAGCCATCACGACTATTGTTTTGGTTCATTAAGCATCACGCGTATGGATACATTTTATGATCGCTTGAAGCCAATTTACGTAGCAGGTAGTCGTGGAATGACAGTCCAATAAATAATTTTCGCTTAAAATTAAAACTTAAATAAAAAATAATATTCAATATATGTTGATGTTTGTTGATATGCTCATTTAGTGTATTTAGTACACGCCTAGGTGCCGGTGCCGTACCAGAATTAATGTGTGCTGATCGCGATGATTGTGGGTTGGAACAAATATTTAATTTTATTCAATACCTTGTTAGATAAAATTCTATAAAGCAGGTTTATGACGATAAGCCTAAGATTGTTTTAGGTTCACATAGCAGGGTAGGCAGAGGGAACCTGGCAAGTAATCTAGTGCTAAGATACTCTGTTCCCATTAAAACATTTCCGTTCCCCATTTTCACCGAATTCTGTAGGCACTGTGTGTTGATATCAGCCGCCGCGATCATAACGTCGCGCTTTGCCTCATTACCAGAGCGAAGAAATGAAACAAATAAATATTTCTCTTCTTCTCTCGAGTGGGAATTGAACCCTCACCGTGTCGCGTTTGTCGCGGTGTTGGGGCTCTACCTGTGTATTGTGTGGGCGCTCTGAGTGGAATACTGATGCTGACTTAAGACGCGCGATCAACTTATATTAAAGGTCGTCCAAAAATATAACACTTCCCAGCGGTACAGCAGGCGTACGTAAAACAAATTTTTTGATGCTCGCTGATGAGTATGTTTCTTTGAACGAGCTAATCTTAGGTTGAAATTGAAAAAAATATTTTATGTAAGATAGTCCATTTATCAAGATAGGCTATAGCTTATTTTACACAGTCATGACACGTTCTAACTGCGGCAGTTAGAACGTGTCATGACTCACGACTCATGTCACATGTGTCATACACAACTCTTAGTTATTTCAATTTGACGCGAGGTAAAAGCTAATACATAAAAAACTCTTAACCCTTCTTCTTCTTCAGCTATCCCCCTATTACGAGCGATTCCTTTTTAATACCATCTCAAGGTTGTCAATACTAAATTGTGAAGTTAGTTTTACATCCGACCGAGTGACCGCCGCGGAATACTAATGCCGTGCTGGGACTACTGGGCCACAGTGTACGAGCATAGATTTGCGTTTGAATGATATTACACTGATTGCTTACTTATAATGCTTACTTATATTGTACGAATATATCTACGTACTTTTTGTAGGTTATATGAATTTCGACGGTTTCCAAGAGAGTGAGATTCAAATCCAGCTACGTTAAAATTTTCGTAGGTTTTCTTAATAAATATTTCTGCTAGGTGTGAAATGTCACTTTAATAATGTTCAAAATAATAAAAAAAAATAAAAGTTCTAAAACTGAAGTTCGATACCATACTACTTCTAATTCATAAAAGGTATGAATCTATTAGTTTTTATTCGATTTCTCATAAAAACTGTTGCAGACCATTTTACTCAATGATCTTAACTATTTCGATAACATTAAATATTAATAATGGAGCTCACCATCTGCGGCAACCAGCATATCATGAACAGCACCGACAGCGTGGCCATCAGCCTGCTGAAGGCGACCTCCTCGGCAGTGGCGGCGTTGTGGTGCGCGTGCGCCGTGTTGTTGCGCTGCCGGCAGCTGCTCTTGGACACGCGGCGCACCACGGGGGCCCCCGCCGCGAGGCCCCCGGCACCGCCGGCTCCGAACCGCGGCGCTGTGATAGCGTATAACGCCCTGATCACTGCCAGGTTGCAGTATACCAGTACCATACAGAGGAGCGTGCCTAGGAACAATAAGTTACTGTTAGATTTCCATATTAGCTTAATGTCAAAAATCTATGATTTTTGTGTATTTGTTCCTACCTACATCTTACATCTGGGCGGGATCTAATAATTACTTAAATGCTTCTACATGGGGTAAAAATAGTCGGAAACAATCTCCTGTTCTCCTCCTCCTTCAAAAATCCTCTATCACCTGCATCAGTTTGTACATTATATGTATCGACCAAGGCCATCTACGAAGTTACTCATTCTACTCCATACATGAGATAACTATAACCATGTACGAGTCTAACAATAGGCATCACAAAGTGCCGGCGTCAGTGTTGTGGTGTCCTTACATTGTAGGGTCCCCGCACGAACACTGTACTGTACTTGTGTAAATATCGTCGAGGAAGAAAACAAACGGGCGGATGTAGTTACTTGTGGAATATTAATAACAATACAAGAAACTGGCGAAGTCAGAGCTACGGACGTGCGCCGCGCCGGAAGTCTTTAGTATTTACTTGGAGCTGGATTACTCATAGACCATAGACAACCACTTGTTACAGACGCCACCACTGACTCCGGTGTAAGCGACCATTTTAGGACATTTCGTTCGTCTTTCTTTATTCTGTTACCTATATTTATTTTAGCTAAATTACTTGAATACAACTGTAGATTATTAATGATAAACATGAAAATATTGTTGCAAGTTAATATTTTTAAATTATTATTATATGTTTAATTTTAAGCTGCATAGTCCTCGAAGCTTAATATCAATAAAAAAAAATGAGCTTAATTTAACGTAAGCGTTCGAACGAATAATGCACAAAGTCTAGTAGATATTATGTCTTAATTTTTTTACAATAGTAGCAACCAACTTACCAAAAATAACGTAAAACACAGCATACGCAAAGTCCAATCCGGAAGTGGCATTCCGGTAGCGGATGCAGCACTGCGTGTGCTTGTCGTAGTAGAGGCCGACGCCGAGCACCGGCGCGCAGGTCAGCGCCGCCGCCCAGAACCAAGAGACGAGGAGAGCCATGCGGATCACGTAGTATGTTACTTGCTGTAACAAGTACATTACATTTAGTATTGATAGATACAGGAACTGACCCTACTATTACTTAAGTGATGACCATCATTAGTTATAGAGAAACATAAATCTTCATTTATGTAGTCGTGGACGAGAAGTGAACTTGTAGAGTACTACAACTCACTTTTTATTCGCTTTTTCTATGATAGAGCTACAGAACCCGTAAAACGCCTGTATATTCTTATTTATGAATAAACAGTATTATAATTAATATTAATTTATATATATGCGTATAGGTATATTTGTTTGTTTACAGCTTTGTTTCTTTCATTATTGTTTCAGGCGTCACATGAACTTCATACGACAAAGTAAAGTTTTCTCGTTTATTCGCAGCAGTTTGTATGTTTGGTGGGTTGTACTCGCACGCTATGAATGGGAACTTTTAGTTACTTATTAATGGCTTATAGCACAGTTTGTTTATTGAACAATATAACGAAATTCGTCGTACGTTAGTGAAATATTATGTTACTTAGTTGGAGTGGTTTTATATTGAAGAATAATGTGTTAAAATTTACGGCCTATACTGTAAATGAGATTAGGAAGAGAAAACCTAGTATTGAGACAGCTTGTTCCTTATTTTGCTCGAAATGGAGATCGAACTCACTCATTGTCGGTGAGTTCACGGGGAACGGTCTTTGGCTACTCTGCCCGATGTAGATTTCTCCGTCAAGTTAAAAGAAAAAACTAAATAATATGACGCGACGAATTCTAAGTAGGACACAGGTGATACAGGATATCGAGGTCTATCTGCCAGCCTTGCAAAGGACGCTGCATCCCGCACATCCTGGAGGCGTCACACATGGAGTGATGCCGGGAGCGCGGGGGTCCGGGGGCGCGGGGGACAAGTGCGCGATGGTAAACGCAATTGTAAGTTCTATTGCCACTCGAAGAAATTAAATATTTCATATTTTCATTTTGTCACTTTGAATTCGGCGGAAAGTGGGGAATCGAAGTGTACTAACACACTAACAGTGTCACAATACTAGGTTTCCAGGTTCGCTCTGTCTAACCTGTTATGCGCACGTGATATGATTGTAAATACTCATACAAGATCCGTTGTTACGAACATGTACTCGTATTAGGTCAGTGAATATCGCTCAAAGACGGCAAACAATTTGTAAGATATTGGTAAAGCTCCGCTACGATACATTCCGCTTTTAGGCGCCTTGTATTTCATCGTTTATAGCTTCCGTTAGGTTTTCAATTCTGAAATATAATTTTTTCTAACCTTATTTTAATTCTTTTAGTTCCTTAATACTTTTATTATTTTTAATATTTTACTCTTTTATGTTATTGAAATGTTACGACATTTACGCCATTTTTATAGTAAAAAAAAAACTACTCTCAAGTTGGTAGAGGAACGTTTCAGCCTTCGGAAGAGCTGGCAAAGAGGATTGTTGCGGGCAAGGTGCCTGCCTCCCATCGTGGACCCCCAATCAATATTATTTGTAATTATATAGTATACTGTACTTATAGGTTTATTAGAAAAACTATATAACTCGTATCTTTTGATTGTGTTAACTTAGATTTATTAGCTTTATTTAACGTTTTTTTTAAATAAGTTTTAAATGTTAATTATCTTAAAATAACTTTACAAATAAGTAAAATAAACACGCTATACAAACAAAAGTAGCAATTAAAGCAGTTATCTCTGACCTCGACCACCAAACAGCCAAAGTAAACCTCCCTCTTAGCACACACTCGTCGCCGCCTGTACCTACTCGTACCGCCGCCGCCGTACTTAACGTGCAATTTAAGATAATCTACAGATTGTAGATATAGTGATAGATGAATAGAAACAGTTTCTTGGGACGTGGGAAGTAGGTCTCATGATGATTGTTACTAGTGCTCTATATATCTTAGGTATCTTATATATATGTACAATGTACATACATACACATATATATATATATATATATATATATATATATATATATATATGTACTAATTAGAGTAAGATTCAGGTACAAGAGGGTCATATGAAGTACAACGTTGATCTTTTAATAAAAAACGTTTCTAAATCTGTGGAAACTATAGAACTCACTATCTTAGTCGCTAATAGCTCGGTTGAGATCTTTACTAAGTATAGTACACTCCCCCAAAACCGACACTTCCAATAGATCCAAAAATGTCGCTCTGGCACTACTTATATAAACACCTGTCGCTAGAGCCCCCCCACACCCACCACTCACCTGTGGTGGGTGTGGTTTGCTCAGGTTGTAACTGATCTCATACGAATAATGAAACGTGAGATTCAATCAACAGGTACTCGTATGTAGGTACGAGATGATGTAAACAATAATTAACATTTTGTAAAACACAAAATCAACAATATGTTACTATGGCTATATTTTATATTCAATTTAATAAATAATCGAGGTTCGTGGTGCAGAACTGCTACTTACAATACTTGTAACACTTAACACGTAACCAGGTTCCCTCTCTACCCTGCTATGTATACAGTGTGAAGCTAAAAAAATAATAATAAAGGCGATGATAAAAATAGTAAAGCATAATGCTTGTATAAGATGAAATATATTTTGAAGTCGTATAACAACGCCTCGTGCATATCGCACTTAGGAACAAGAAGCTAACAATATATCCCGGCGTTGGGGCGGCCGTGACCACGCCGCGCCGCGGACCACTTGAAGTTGAACGTAGACTAATTATATGAGCTGAATGGTAAGTGCATTTAAAAGCTCTACAGTCATACTTGTTGCTTCAAAATAAAGATGCATTTCTATTAAAAAATAATACATCACTAGTAGTAACTCACTCTATATTCTCTGTTATTCCGTTAACTGCGTATAAATATAGTAACAGGAAAACTAGCACTGGATATCAGATCTGGAACACCTCAGTGGTACCGAGTGGCGGTAGTTAAACGATTCGCATATTTTTATGATTTTGTTTTGAGTCAGTGAAAGTGACGCAGAGCACACTCTACGTCACCTTGTTTTGCTCTATTGCGATTTGACGTATCTAAAGTGTATAGTACATCCTACAGGTCTGTGTATAAGATGATATTTATCATTTTACTGAAAAAATAAAAAGCATTATTGACAATTACCAAACTTGACTAATTTGACGATTCAAGAGTATTGGCACTTGTAAAAAGCCTCGTTGCATATGCACCCTCCGACGTTTACAACAATTACACATTATAGTACGAGTAACTTGAAAATTACAAATAATTACACATCTTCACATTTTGAATCTCACATCACAAAAATTTGAGCTATTGAGTTAAATTTTCATTCCACAAAATAAAATATTTTCATTCCCCCGCTCTGCCGATAAGCACAGCGTTCCACCACTCAACACACGTTAAAAATTTGTGGAAGCGAGGGGCATATAGTGTGTTAACACTAGGTTTCCTCTTCTCAAAAGTTTCGAATGTTGCCTGTCTACATTGTGTCAGACAGGCAAATCTCACGTGATGAAACAATGATGTGTCAGAAATGTTTAATATTTGTATTTCATAGTTGTAATTATTTAGCTAGAGTATTATTTTCAATATTATATTTGGTCGCTTTATACTTTAATTTATATATAAAGTAAAATGGAAGACCTCCCGCGCACGGTTAGTGACGAATTTCAATGTCAATGGCGTTCAGTTTTTGCTGCAGTAAATCTTTTTTTTATAAGAAACTATTAATAGCGTAACATATTTTTTTAATATTTCTATTTTAGCGCT
Source organism: Heliconius melpomene rosina (assembly GCF_056956725.1). NCBI lineage: Eukaryota > Metazoa > Arthropoda > Insecta > Lepidoptera > Nymphalidae > Heliconius > Heliconius melpomene. The sequence goes on from NC_140397.1 coordinate 235,172, forward strand.
GATGATTTACTATTTAAAGAGGAATTAGTTCTTAACTGGAACTCATCGAGGCGCTGTAACTTAGGTTCTAGGTTCGATACCCACTCGGGAAAATTATTTATTTCCTTCCCGCTCTGGCAAAACAAAGTACATATAGAGTAACACAAGTAGACAGAGTACGTATAGAACAGGAAAGTGATTGAAAGAAAAACTTAAAATTTGACTTATATATACTTATTGATTTTGGTAGTAAATACAAATATTTTCATGTATTTTAGTGTATAAGTCCTTGTGGCGTAGCAGGGAAAACCCAGACCAAAGCCAGACTGACGGCGATAGAGATATTATACTGCTTATAATGATAACAAGACGTCCTCAGAGTGAGGTTTACAGTAAGAGCTGCATCATCAGTGTAGTGCATCAGTCACGATAGCGGCACACAGTACGTCATTGTTAATATTATCTTAATTTGCCAATTTCCCCAGCAAATGATTAACCTACTAACAGATAACATTCGTCTATACTAGCTATATCCATATTCTATATCTATTATTGTTATTTATTTATTTAAACTTTATTTTAACACTATCAAAAAAGTGTAACCCTCCGTACATGTCTACTTTCAGCGAGCACATAGCGTCACAGTTAAGCGCGTCTGTCTCCACTGGTGGGCTCTTCACTGGGTACCTCCTCTGGTGTTACGGCGGTGGTCGCTGGCCATCAGGTGACCCGTGTGCCTTGTCTTCTCCATTAAAAACATGAGTGTCATGTGTCATACACAATTCTCAGTTATTTCCATTTGTAAAGCCACGAGTGGAAACAAGTACATAACAAAATGAGTCTTAAATCAAAGTCAAGGCAATTGTCTTAAATCGGAAAACCAATAGATTGTCCTCAGTTTATCCACTCAACACATCGCTAGTAAAGTTTACAAATTTATGAATAAATTGTAATATTATACAGAAGATTTAGTTCGGAAAAAAGGAACACCTGTTGGAGTCAGTTAGTAGTTTTGAGCGACCTATATATTAGAACGGAAAGTGGGCGCGACCTTGATAATGTCAACTTTTCAAAATAAAACGAAATAATTCGTATGAATCATAATAGCTCTGTCTCATAGTTAAACGCTTTTAAATTTTCATGTCATTTGTATAATAATATTATAAAAGTACATTAATAATTTACACGTTTTCACAAATAAATATATATCTATATGGTAGCTCCCTAAAAACACCTTAAATGTGTTCACTAATATTAAAAAAATCTCTTTTTCTTATATACTTTTGTATCTTAATCAATATAATTGACAGAACACTCCCTGGTGGAAGTCTGAGCACTGAGAACAATGCACTGTTCTGTCTCTACTGGCTGGTGCTGCCGGCGGCGGTGGACACCGCCCGCTTGTTCTATATCTCTATAAGAGGCTTATCTGTCATCTCTAGCCTCATTGTTATCACCACACTTGGTGTTGATACAAAAACGTAAACCTACAAATGTGTTTAACGTATTTTTTGTTTTTAAAGCTATCACTATACAGGGTGGAATTGTCAGCGCCACTTTAAATGAAACCACAGTTTTAACTACTCTATAAAAAAAAATAATTCTCAAAAATGTAAAAGTTTTTTTTTCAAACAAAATAAATAATCAAATTATCGTTTTAAAATAAAACGCCATTTGTAAAGTATAACATAGGCACGCACACACTTACCTGCCAAAGCGGCAACGTCGCATACGTATGTGTGCGTGACACGAAATACAGGTATGGATAAAAATCGTGAAATGAAAAAAAAAATCCTACGTCCAAGCCGTTGAGGTACCTTGATTATTTTTTTTAATTCTTGGTTTGAAATATTTTACCCTATATGCAGTTTCAGTAAAAGAAGCGCTACCTCTTCCACCCTGTATATGTATAATTTTTTGAGTTAACAATCCCACAGCGATGACGTTACTTATATACGAGTATGTAGCGCAGGTATATGTATAATGTATAGCAGCTGTTCACAACTTTCTACCAAAACCCTCAGTATGAAGTAATAGTAAAGTAAATTTTAACTCGCGTAGAGCGGAGTAGGCAAATTAACACAGTGATGAGATGACGAGGCCGCGTGTCGGTATGTGGGCATCGAACCCGCAACCGTCGCGTTTACAGTCACACGCCTGTGCCACTGGGCTACAAAGGCCTCATTTATATTATACACTTTTATTTTTTTTAGGAGTTGGATTTCATATCATTTGTCAGGACGACGGCGAAGCCTTACAATAGTCTCACGCTTGACAGAAAACCGGCTCTACTCAATACAAGCATATTGTATTTTGTATATTATTTATATACTTATATTATTTTTTAATTTCATAAGTAGAGTTAAAGGTAAGTATAGATAAGCTAGCAATTAGTCGTCTCTAAGTAAATCTAAATGTTTTCCGGAGTGTTTGAACTCGCTACCAGTGAATTCTGTCAGATACGTTAACTGCATAATTCCGTTATAGATATACGAAACAAACATTTGTTTCATTTAGCTTCCGGCCATATCCAGCTAGTAGTATGTAAGTACGTGGAGCTGTTAGTACGAGATCGTAAAGAATTGAGGATAGTTCAGTGGTAAAGAGCTCAAACGTATTCATTTATTAGTGTTTACTTTTCCATACACCTACCGAAATGGAATAGTCATATCATATTTTGTTATTATATTCTCTTTTATTATGTACAAAGGCTAATACATGTATATAACGTATTAGCTCTTTTTATATTACCGTATATAAATTTGTTAATTAAATCCATTTGTTTTAAATAATATACTTTTAATATTTTTTTCCCTTGCAACTATATTAATAAAAAACAAGTTAAAAATAAAACAACTTTCACTAAATGTGTGAAATGTGAATCAATAATCTTAGAGAACATCAGCTTTAACTAATTACAGTTATTATTTAAGGTTTCCGATTTTAAAGTGTTTTTCAGACACAACGGTACAATATGCATTTGATACGACAGAAGAAGAGAAGGTAGAATTCCGTAGTAAATATCCATTTTCGTGGTGGTAGTGTGTTTGACTCCCACCTGTGTTAATATTTATAAACAAAATCATTTTAATTTCTTTGGTTAATTTCTACACATGATAAAATCTGGTATTTTTGTTTACTTTATTTACTTAAATTTAATTATTCATAAAAAAGCTTCTCTCACCTCAACTTTTCAGCGCTATAGAAGGGAAGAATTATTTTGGTTGAAATCACTTCTCCCAAAAGCTATGGTTGACTCGAAAAAATATTTTTTTTGAGGAAACTTAGAGACCATTATATGCCTCTTAGTTATTTCAAATGGAGATACCACGTTAGGAGGGCCCGCGTAGAGCTAGTGTTACATTATATATGTACGAGTATGTATATGGTTTGATTGTGGAAAGGAAAATACATTAAGTAATTATTCATGTTATCGGACATTTCTGTTATATAAGGTAATTGATTAAATTAAAAATATTTGTCCTCACTAAAGACACTATGACATTATACGATGTGTGATTCACGTTTTCAACTTTTTCAGAGTTGCATTTTTCGACTTTAGGAAAGAAAAATACTTATTTAGAATTTGGAATAACGTGTCAAATATATTTAAACTATAATACTATAATTTAAAAAAAAACTTTTTGCATTGGATAAACTACACTATCTACTTGTGGAGTATAAACTATAGACTTAGGTCAAGCCGCATGTAAAAGCTAGTAACATATAAGCACACAACTCACCTTCTGATACAGAAACGGTCTAGTCAGCGCCAGGTACCTCTCCAGGGCCATGGTGACCGCGATGCACACGCTGCCCACGCCGAACACGCGCAGCACCACGCGCGCCGCGCAGTACCACTGCGAGCGCGCCGCCCACGACCACTGCTCCGCCACCACCATCGCGCACATCATGCCCACCTGCGGGGGACCAGTTCACCAGTACGATAGTGAGTACTACTAGTAGGGTCGACAGAGGGAACCTGGGAACCTAGTATTAAAGCACTCAATTCCTATTTAGACTCTTGTTTCCCAGTTTCCACCGAATTCTGGAAGTATAGTGTGTTAAGTGATGGAGCTCAATGCCGCACTTTGCATGAAACGAAATAAAAATGTTGAATATTTAATTTCCTCGAACAAACTGCGTGGTTTCTGTCACATGCTTGTGGCCGGCGCCACGACTGGACTCTTTGTTAAATTAAGTTTAAAATCTTAAACAAATCTTTTTTTCTACCTTTATTAATTAATTTCTACCTTCTTAAGTTTCTACCTTAATTTCTACCTTTGTATGTGAATTTTGTTTATCCTTTGTATAGTTTAAATTACACATTATGCATTTGACAAAATTAACCAAATTGCTTCACAAAATTATAAGTTGTCGTTTTATTAACTTAAAAATTCAATCTATTCATTGAGTATAAACAAAAATAAGAAAGATGAGTGTAATTTCGCACACATGGCTTCGCACTTACCTAGTGGGTATATCAATTACAGTTTATTAAAGTATTTTATTTTACTAGAACTAAACAAAGTATCACATTTCACTACTTCAATATAGTGTGCAGTCGTTAGTATTTAGTGCGTGAACTCGGAAAATAATTAAAAAATTAAATGAAATATTTATTATACTATTTATCTTACCTATATATATATATATATATATATATATATATATGATTCACACGGAAAAACGTATTTTAGATTAACATCCTTGTAATTATGAAAGCTTTGTTAAATTATATTATATTACTTAACAATTATTGGTTACATCATTACATTCATATTGACTATATATTTCCTTATAAATCAATAATTTAAACAAATGAAGCCGGCACAGGCACACTCACCAAAGCGACTAGATCGTTAGCAGCCAGAGACGTAAGAAGCAGCAGATGTTTGCGGTTCCTCACCCGCCGCTCCCCTCGTCGCAGCGCTATGATCGCCACGGCATTACCCACGATGCCAATGGCGTACACCACCTTTACTACCAAACCGAACATCTTGCTCGGCCTCACGTAGTTGCATCCCGGGCTCGTCTCATTGTGGAAATGATCAGAAAAAGTTCCATTGATCGTGAAATTGGTGTAAGAAGTAGTCTCCAACGACTCAGTGGTTAAGTCCAACATGTTGTACATATTTGTGTGCTTAGTCGTCGGTAGTGGAGTCAGCGCCGCGTCGTGGAATGCCTTCGAAGCGTGATTTTCGCGAGCATCGCTCAGTACATACTGGTTTAGCGTGGATCGAGCTGTAACAATGTTATATACAATTAAAAATCTATACTCACCGGGTGTACGTGTCCGGCGTACGAGAGACCTCGTTATAATTTATTGTGGATAATTTAATGTGGTTATTTATGCACCTCTGATAATAAAAATTGATTATTCATTAGTTTATTGTCTTTATTGTGCTTTTTTAAATGACTTGAGGTCTACCGCATACTTGGTAAGAAAGAAATCGACAAAAGTGTTCGCCAAGTTATTCAAATTTAAGAAAAACACATTGAACCAGGGGTGTTTAATTACGTGGTATTTTGCAGTTGCAGGGTAGGCAGAGGGAACCTGAGAACCTAGTGTTAAGACACTCCGTTCTCATTAAGGCACACGTCGCCCACCCTTCACAGGACAGGACTTGAGTGTCGCCCGCTCGTGATTCATTAACACGTAATGAAATATCAAACAACCACAAGTGTGCCACTCGTCACAACTGTAATGCCATAATTACTTATTTTTAAATATACCTTTACAATGTAGGTATATAATTCAAAACTTTTGTAATTTCTATATATTTGTATTAAATTTTAATATGTGTTGCTTTGGAATATATGATAAATATTACTTTTTGGATATATTTTTAACTTTTCACTTCTATTGTAGTGCAAGTAAATGTTCTAGAAATAAAAAAAAAGGATATGAGGTGCAACAAAATGAGTTGAAATTAAATGCAAAAATAATTATAATTATTTAAAATAATGTTATTGTTGATTTCAATATGATCAGGTCTCTCAAATAACTACTAACTATTAACTAGATGTTATGAAAGCACAAAACAAACGAGACGCATCCCCAAACGGTTGTATCTAGGGAGATACAATATATTATATAATAAATATATAATAAATATATTTTCTATTTTGTGGAGTGATAACCGCTATCAGAGCTATTTCAAATGAGAAATAAAATATATTTTTTTATTGTTATCAACAAACTATTTACAAATAAGTGGGTATTGGCGCCATATAAAAAGCTTTTCATTACTCTTACAAAATTTTACACCCGTAGAGATAAATTATGGTTTAATTAGTAAGTAGTAAGTAGGTAGGTAGTAGGTAAAATAGTTAATATAGATATGTTTTTTTAAATATATTTCAAAAATATAAAAAATAATATAATTGTTTCATGCCTTACCTGTGACAGAAAGTTTAAAGATTTTTTTTGTAAATGAGAACAATACCAAAGATGTTATTACTATAATACAGTTATTTTATGAAATATTCCAAGCGCCGGGCATTACCCACGGCGCACACACGGCTTAAAGCTTTATAAGCTTATACAAACGCACCGATACTTGTCTACAAGTCGATCTAATATTGTAAAAATATGCGAACGTATTTTATTATCGAGTGCAAATAAATCGTTTCATCGATAACGCTCTCAGAGTCTCAACGTTTGTGTTATAACAGCAGTAAACTATGTGTTGTTGTTTCTTTTGACGTTTATTTAATCTGCGCAATCACTTTCTCTCTTCTATTTTATCTATATTTAAATTATATTATATTACTTAATTATTTATCTTTATTTTAATTGCATTAGACATTTTGACTGACTTCAATTTTTTTATTTAAGTAATAAACTGTGTATTTAACTAATAACTAGTGAAACTAATAAAGTTTAACTTCCTTGTAATTTGGATTTTATTATTTTGGAAAATATCTGCCTTTAGGATAAAATAGAATATTTATAAAATATCGAATGGAAAATAAAACACTATATCACAAGCGATATGCAGACTGCAGTATTCTTAGCAGGCTCAGCCGAGTGCAGCTAATTGATGATTACAGTGTGTAATTGCAGTTGGGCTTATGATGGAAGATGTGTAGGGTGCATTTACCCAGTGAACCACGAGACGGGGGCCGGGGGTCGGGGGCCGGGGGTCCGGGGCCGGGGGTCGTATTACTTTCAGTGAATACTCTTAAGAACGGGTTATTGTACTATTATATCGATTATATATCACTTTTAAGGCGTTTTAGACAGGTAGACCGGAGAAATAATTAATTGTAGACTTATCCCAATACGTTTTAGCTTAAATCTAACGCCCGCTCTCCGCGCTCCGTGCCCCCCCGCGCCTCACTGCACCATATAAGCAAATATAAAACAAAACAAACACAAACAGGATAAGAGTCAGTAGGTACTGTCGTCATCATCAGTTGCCCAATGTGGTGCCCTAGTGAATGGTGTCGCGGCCTCTGCAACCTATCGTTACATGAAAATGTATGACATTTGAAATTTAAAACATTCTACCAGCTATTATCAATTTAAATGCTCCGCTTTTGTTCTGTTGCTGTAGTTTTATATACTTTTGTAATCATCGGAGACTGACCTTGTGTGGAAAAAATGGTGAATTATCGTTAGGGTCGTGGATACAATTCTTATTTGTTATAAAATAAATATTAATCTATATATATAGCATTTGCTATAAAATTATAACAACCAATTTGACAATACTCGTATATTTCGTATCCGTTCGTTTCCCACTTTCCATCGTGTTTTGGAGGCACTGCGTGTTGAATGGCGAAACTCAACACCGCGCTTTGCCTCGATGCCAGAGCGAGGAAATGAAAATATAAAATATTTCATTTCCTCGAGTAAGAATCGAACCCACAATTAATTCCGCGCCATAACTATGAGATAATTTAAATTTTAATGAGAGAGAAGTGTTGGTGAGGAAAGTATAAACCACTAAATATGATAGGTATCTAATAAAACCACAAGCGGCAAAAGCACGCACTTAAAGCTTAGGCCTGCTTCATTATACACATGTATTTATCACATATTATTGCAATACTGTATTACCAACATTTACATCAGTTCAGTTTAGAGACATTTATTCTCAATAAGACCTAAGCCATTTACTTGAGAACGATACTTTAACACAATAGTTAAATTGTCGTTGTCAATTGTTACATTTACAAATACAAACTTATAATAATTTAAGATTAAGTTGCTATGACAAAAATAGTAAATTTTGTACTTACTTAACACATTGTTAATAATTATCGCGAACATATTTAGCCAATTGAAATTTAAATGTGTTAAATGAGTTACCATTTTTTATACCCTCTTGCGGCTTCGCCCGCTTTTACTACTGGATTATTCATATAATGTAAGCAAAGCACTTAAGATAATGTGAAAATTAATTAAACCCTAATGCAACCCGCATTTTCGTAGTTTCAATAAGGATTTTCCAATTGTTTTACACAGCAAGCCTATTTTTTTGTAGGTACCGTAATTTTAAATCTGTGCTACTAATCTTTTCAAGTACTTATTAAAATATATTTAAATAACTATTTTTAGATGAATAAATGACTATTTTTAAACGGAAGAAATTATAAACAAAAGCCTACCTACTAATAACTATTACAAAAAATATGAAACCAAATATATCGCGCTGAAATAATACATGTAACTCCAATTATCCAATACGTACAAACGCATCTAAATCTTCGTTGCTATAGAGGCAGGCGGGTTTTTTTTTCGAGCTTGTGGTTAATGCTGAAGAGGGTATTCTGTCCCTGATGAAAAGCAAGCACTACGTGGCTGCCTGTGAGGAAAATTAAATAGAGTGCATCGACCGGGAATCGAACCCGGGCCGCCCGTGTGGCAGGCGAGCATTCTACCACTGAACCACCGACGCGTGTAAGGCAGGCGGGCGCGGCGGACGCATGGCGAGTGGCGAGCCGTTTCGCAGCAAGGATTTTTTGATATTGTAATAACTTCTAAAGTACTTATTAAAATGAAAAACAGTAAAAGACAGTTTTGATCTACATTAAATGGCCAGCGTAACTAATATACTTAATTATATGCTGAGAGTAAGAGATAAGTGAAACTTGAGTATCATACAGCTGATGTGTCAACGGCGGGATGTGTCAACAATTAAATGCGTTTTTCTGTAAAACTATTCGCAATTTCGAAATAGTGTAAGAAGCAATTTTTATCTTCGTTTAACGTAGAAAATTAATAAAGTATTTTAAAGGATAAGGATTAATACGGACTTTTTTGTAGATCTTATTAAGAGGAACAATACTCCAGTACATTTTTTTCATGTAGTACTTACCATTAAAGCGGCGCGGCGCATGCGCGAAAGTGTCTCAACGGGTAGGACTTTATACACATTTATCGTATTTATGTTAATTTACATAAAAATGTACAAATAATAAACCATATATAAACCTTCTATGAAAAATACTCGACCTAATGGTGAAAACCGCATCAAAATCCGTTGGGTGGTTTAGAAGAAGAAGAGTTAGAAACAACAGACAGACACGAAAAGCGATTTTGTTTTATAAGATATAGGATTGCGCTCCTTCGAAAGTTATCATTTTTTTACCGTAATTGGTTCTTGTTCTGGGCAGCACCAATAAACTAGCTCGGCATTCACGAACTGAGCGTCCACTAACATCTTGTATTTTAGTAAAGGATATATTACTATGTACGGTTTTATTAAGTATTTTTCGTATATAGATACAGATGTTGTAGACGCGAATTGTCATTATTTTTGTGTTTTCATAAATTTTTGTTGTTGATGCTAATCGTGGATAATTAAATATCAGTTTAATGCATTTGTCTTGAGCTCTTTGTAATGTTTGATAATTTAGTTTTGGCGGCACTACCCCAAACCTCAACCAGATACAGCAAATGGGGCTTGACTAGCGTATTATAAATGACGTAGCGCATTTTACACGGTATACACCTTACAATGTTACGTAGTGATCCCAGCAGCGCCGAGAGTTTGTTTAATATGTGATTTAAGTGTGCGTTCCAAGACAATGTGCTATCCATAATTATTCCGAGGTATTTTTCACTGGTTTTTTGCTTAATTGGGAGATTATTAATAACGAGTGGTTTGTGTAAGGAAATAGGCTTATTTTTAGCTTTAAAAATTATGTAACATGTTTTGGAGATATTTATAGTTAGAAGATTATATTGGAACCATGTATGTATATAGCCTGTTTAAGTATTCTTGAGCTTGTGCAATGATAGTGGCCATAGATGATCCAAAATAAAATAGACAGGTGTCATCGGCATATAGAGTGAGATGCCCATTTAGCCCAATTTCGGTAATATTATTTATATAGATTAAAAAGAGCAGTGGGCCCAAAATTGAGCCTTGTGGAACTCCGTAATTTACATGAACAATACTACTTTGATATTTGTTATTGCCCATTTTCACCACCTGAAATCTATTATCTAAAAAAGACTTAAACATATTTAAGGCAATTCCTGTAATTTTTAAAGTTTCTAATTTTTTTATAAGAAGGGTATGACTAACTGTATCGAAAGCTTTTTTTCGATCAATAAATATCCCCAAGACATATTTTTTATTGTCAATATTGGATCTAATTTTAGTAACTAAATCGATCATTGCAGATAGTGTATTGCTTTTTGGTCTGAATCCGTATTGCCTTTCCGAAATTAAGTTCATGGAATTCAAATAAGTTTCTAACCGATTGTATATTATTTTTTCTAATAATTTTGATAGGACAGGCAAAACGGAAATTGGCCGGTAGTTGCCTGGGTCCGTTGTAGACCCAGATTTATGAATTGGAGTTACCTTCGCGACTTTTAGCGTATCAGGAAACTTTCCCTGGGATAAAAGTTTATTAAAACACTCAGTTAATTTAGGTGCTATTATATGTTTTATGCACTTCAAACATTTTGTATTTACTCCGTCTATACCTGTGCTGCAATTCGAATCTAGATTATTAATTAATTTTAAGATTTCCATGGAAGTGCATGGTTTAAAAACAGAAAACTCATAAGTTAATTGAGGGACTATCATCATCATTGTGCTAGTATTATTTTTTACTTTTACGATTTTTTAAGATTGTGAAATGCTATAGCTCGGTTTCTGCCGCCAGCGGAACAAGCCCATTAATGACTAGGTCGAACTCGTAGGAGATTATTCGCGCGGAAAGAGTTGAAATGAACTTGCTCGGTTCTAGGCAGCAGAGCAAAGTAATTACAATTTGTATACAAAATTTCAAAATTATATATAAATCTCTTTCTTGGTAGAAACGTAAATTAATTTTATTTAAATGGCGTCCGTTCTGCTGTATCCCGCGCACAGCAGGTACGTAGGTAGGCAGAGGGAACTTAGTGACACACCTATGGACACACTCCGTTTTCCACTTTCCGCATTTTTGAGGCATTGCGTGTTGAGTGGCGGAACTCAACGCTAGACTTTTGCCTTGTGTCAGAGCGAAGAAATCAAAATATTAATAAATAGTAATTAATTTATGAATTTTAGAATTTTATGTTTCTTAAATATTTACTACTTATTATTTGTAAACATACTTTTACGATACTCTTTAAATAATATTAAGATAGACAATAAATAAAGCAAACAAATAACCACCATAAACACTATTGTGACGCTAGCGTGCGACCGTAAACGGGAAGGTTGTAGGTTCGATTGCCACTACAGAGAATGAAATATACGAGGCAAAAGAATATGACGAAATAGAAGGGCGAGGCTAGCTAGGCCCAGGTTCCCAAGTTCCCTCTGCTTGCTCTGCTATGTAGTCCTTACAGCGTGATGCAAAAAAACGGTTGTCTTAATTGGAAGTAACACACAGTACAAAAATATTGTTGAAATAATTTCTAATAAATACGATCGATAGTTGAAGATTGTTTTAATATAAAATTTAATGTATGAAAAAATATAAAGTATAATTATATTAAAATATTTAATCACTACGAAATAATATATTAAAAATAGTTACCGAAAATATATTCAGCCTATATTTCGCAGATGCCTACTAAAGAACACAACACTGAGCTCACAAAAAAGTTAATAAATTATAGTAAAAAAATGAAGTTCTCATATAAAAAAACGTATGAAACGTAAATAAGTTCGATGCTGTCGTCGTCTCTACGTCAGAAGCGCGCGCGCTCTCTACGTATTGCAGGCCGACTGACGGTGGCTGCTGGCTAGGAGGCACTGGCTCTATTGGCTGGAGGGCTCCCGTACTGACTTACTTTGTAAGTACCGGCAAGCCCTCAGAACGCCGACATTAATAGTTATATCTAAGTACTATTACTACGACAGCTTACTATACTATAAATATTATTAGTTTATCTACAAATGTTGTATGTAAAGAGGCTCCTCCTCCTCCTCTTCCTCCTGTTAAACAAGTCGGTCAGTATAAACTAGAGTTTTTTTTAGTATAAGCTTTTAAATTAAATTTAAAAAAATTAAAAGTTGTCTCTCTTTTAGTATAAGTTATTAAAAAGTTTGATTGAGAATTGTAATTTTAGGACACATTATAAGTAACTCTATATTCTAAGACAATGAAGAAATGAATGATGCTGAATGGAACTAATACTGCACTAGTCTTGCTTGTCTTTGAGTACATTTAAGGTATTTAATGGTTTTACGTAAGTAAAATATTTGAGTTCTCTTATTTTTGGAAGATTTTTTATGGAAAAGACAAGGCAAACGAGCGTTCGGGTCACCTGATGGTCAGTGATCACTGCCGCCTCCGTGCCTCTCCACAGGAGCTACAGGTGCGTTGCCGACCTTTGAGGTGGGGATAGACGCGCTTTTTGAAGGTACCCGAAGGTACCCATGACTTCACTGATATATTATATCCTTATTGTGGCAATCACTATCCTGATGTAATGACGGAGCATCGTGTGTAATAATGCAAATCTTTAATAATATTACAAATATAATGAATTGCCTTTCATTGAACTACCAACAACAAAGGCAAGATTATCAGTAATTTCAGAGAAACGTAAATAAATATATTGGTAAGCTATGTATATATAATCCTTTAAGAACATGTTATATTGCTCTATATCAAACAGACATTACCTTTATTTATAACATTGGAAACATTATTTATCAGCTTCACGCGGATCTGGAGGCATTCCGTGTTGAGTAGCGAAACTGAACGCCGCGCTGCGCCTTGACATCAGAGCGAAGAAATGAAAATATTGAATATTTTGAACCCATAACTGCAACAATCGCGTCACAAGCTTGTGCACCTGCACCTGCAACTGCACCTGCACCTGCACCTGCACCGCGTCTCTCCTCAATAAGTAAAGAGACATGCTTACACGCGGGAGGTAACTAGGTTAAGGTTCAATAATAACTAATTTCTAATTAAATAGTTACACCATTAGTTAAAGGTTACAGTGATAGTGACGCAGCCTTCCCGGACTCCCCCGGGCATTGAAGGCGACAAATTGTTGTCTTTATCGTGAGCTAAGATGATTATTGTTTCGGTTTCTATCCGGGAGAAAACACTTTCTTTATATTTTTTACATCTTCAAAATATTTCTATATAGTAGAAGTACATTCTTCTATTTTGCTATTATCCAGCAAAATACAGAAGCTGTCTAAATGAACGGAACAAAATACTCTACAACAAATTAGCTATAATTACGATATTAACACTGCATTATCATATTTTTTTTACAATCTTAACCTACAAATAAATAATATTATAGATATCTAAATGGCTCCAATACCAACTAAACTAAAACGCTCCAACCTAAAGTACCAAGTACACAAACTATGCAGATAATGGTCCATAGACAAACGCACAAACTGTCTCTATGAAGGACGACATGGATGTAAGTCCTCCGCGGAGGTGGAGTGGAGTGGAGTACTCTACTTGCGCAATTGAGGATTATAAAGCGTTCACTGAACCGCCGCGCCGTCCCTCGCAACGACCAACTCTACACTCTGAACTAGTCGTGATGTAAACTTAGTTGACTTGTAATTACAATTGCAAATCTTATTGATAAATGATAACATTAAGCTTTTATTGATCAAGCTTGTTTACGTACGGTGCGGCAGAAATTATCCTTCATATGTTATTAGAGAATAACATACAATATAAGAGATCGATCAATCATTCACGATGATACTAACTTTGCAGAGTCGATGTAGAGACTGCGATTCCATTCAAAAAGATGATTTGTGTATAAAAATGTAGTTCTTGGTCTGGTAACGCTACTTAAGAGACAGAGTCAATGTTTCTTCTTTATTTGGGTGACTTTGAAATAATACATTTTGTAAAAGATATTTTAAGATCTGTTTTTTTACACTTTTGCTTTGTATCTCTCAAATAGCAAATTAGGCAGAGTGTAGCTAAGACAACTAACAATAGTTAAGACACTCCGTTCCCATTACAACATATCTGTTCCCCACTTTCTGGAATCTCCGCCCAATTCTGGATTATTTGCGAGTTAAGTGCCTAAACTCAACTCCGCACTTTAACTAGCGACACCTATAAATGAAAATATGGCAGTCACACGCACATGCCCCTCCGCCGCGACCGGCCTCCTCCTTGAAATAACTTATAGGAATAATTTATCAAATAATACTCCCAAACAACTATCAACAAATGAAATTATAATATCTATTCTAAATATATCGCGTCACGTTTCCGGAAAGTGAAGGACTTTCGCCCAGCATCCTTGTACCGCCGCCCGGGCCCGTCTGCTATCAGCCTAATGCAATTAGAGCGGTCCCGATACCGACATCCTAGTTGTAACGGGATTTGATAGTACTTACTTACTTACTTACTTACTTAGGTAAACAACCCTGCAGCGACACAACTGATAGGTATTATTTTATTTATTTACTTGTTCATTTAGTTCAAGATCCTGGTATGGCGGGGGTTTTTATGAAGCGTCGTAAAGCTATTTCATGTTTTTCGCTTAAGCTTACGTACCCGGCTTTTTAGAATATGCTTTGTTCGCATAACAGGTTTGGCAGAGAAAACCTTACCAAGACTTACTTCTCCGCTCTCCGTCTATATTAGTGTTTACAGACGCTGTCTGCAACTTCATGATGACCTAAAGAAATATAGAAACGTTCAAATCAAAATACTTTCCGTTTGTGTTTATTGTATAGGAGTATATTTTTTTTGCTTTATAATGGAACACGTAATAACACCATTGTTATTCACGCGGTATGGCGCTGTACGGTGTAGGTGGACACACACATACCTACATACGAATTGGCGTTAACGCGTCGACATGCGAATAAGTTGCGGATTTTATTACTAGTCATACTAATACTATAAATATGAATGTAAAGTCGTTTGTTACGTCTTTACGCCTAAACTGCTGAACAGATTATCATGAAACTTTGTTATATAAGAAAGTACATAGGATATTTTATTAAAAAATATACACACCTATTTAAAAAGATACATGTTACATATTACCTTTGGCTACTATATAAAAATAAGTTTAAGCGAATGGCTTTTGAGTCTCTAGTAGGTACATTTATATAAAATATAATAACAAGAACGCTTTCGTGATTTAACGGGTGAAGCCGCGAGCGGATCGCTAGTCTATTATAAATTAAACTTTTAAATTGGAGCTTTATTAATTTATATATTAATTGTTTATAAAGAAATATTATTCTGAACTCAACACAACGCCTCGTTTACCGGAACAGGAAAACAAAATAATGTAAATATAATAATTGCCCCGAGCAGGGATCGAACTCATACCCATGGCATTTACAATCAGACCTGTTCCCCCCCCCCCCATACTACTGCAGCGTGGTCATAGGCATGCATTCTTTTAGTATTATTACTAGATATCATTAAATAGTTGTCGTTGTAACGTCGACTTACGAGTTAATCTTATGAAATGTGAACTATACGTTTCCCGATATTATTATTATAGATTTTCTTTAACATCTCAAATCAACTTTCTAAATAGTCATTTAATACTTGAAATCGATGTTGAAGCTAAGATGGCATACCTACAAGAGATAAAAAAAAATAATGCCTATGAATTGTTAAGATATACAACTTACGAGTCTAGAGTTCTAGGCTATTACTAGTGACTAGTAAAAGACTTATTTTCGATAAATGTTGGCACGAGTTATACTTCTATATTATATTTTTTATGAAATACAATACAGGAGTACAAGTAGAGTAAGTAATTTTAACAATTATTTAGTTTTTTTTAGTTTGACGCTTTATTCTGCTCATAGCAGTGTATACCGAGGGAACCTTTGAACCTAGAGTTAAGACACTCCGTTCCCATTAAGATTCGTTCCCCATTTTCTCAAATTTAGAAGCATTACGTGTCGTATGGTGGAATTCAACGCTGCGCTTTGTCTCGTTACCAGAGATCACCAGAGTGGGAATCGTTGGGAATTGTTTTAGTACTACTACTCACTTTTTGCAAATTGTATTTTAGATAGATATTTTTCATGTCCCCGTTCTTGCTTAGCAGCTACTAGCACAAGCAGACTACATAACGCGAATATACGAGTATATATGTTATAATTGGCTCTGAATACAAATCCCCAGATGGTCTAAAGCCCTAGATGCCATACACGGCGTGGCATGACACCATTGGCACGCGCATTTCAGTGGGCACCTTTTCAGCCGCAACCATTATACTGAGAACAATAGCCCGCCTTATACGTCCCTTCCGTAATGACGGACGACGGCGCCTTACGAGGTGCGAGGTGCGAGGTGCGAGAACCCTGGTCGCTCTAGTCGCTACACTCACGCTCTCGGAATTAAATTAAAATGGTCTATTGTGGTGGCGGTGATGTATGGAGATATAGAGCCATTTATTGATTATTATTATGTGTGAGATGTGGGAAGTGCTTCATGATGGTACAGAAGTGCTACAAAGATATATAATCTCTTACTCTATCTTAAAGTTAGTAATTGGTATAAAACCTAATATATGTTAAAATATAGTGTATATGTGTTTCGCACACATCCTGTATAACATAAGGCTTAACCTCAATTACGGTATTTTGTTAGGTTGTTTGTTGTATTGTATCCACTGAATCATATTTAGCTTGAAGCTTCTGTTCGTTTTACGAGTTACCATTCATTTTTAAGGTTCCCTATCTCTCGAAAAGTAAAAACGGGACCCTTATAGGATCTCTTTGTTGACCGTCTGTTAGTCTGTCAACACCATTGTCAGATTCGCGTGGAGATAGAAAACTTTATTTTTCTTAGAGAAATGCCATGAAATTTATATATTTTTTTCTTCATGATGTGATTGTTGACAAGAGAATGAAAATATTAAAAAGATTTATTTTATGAAAATATTTTTCTTAATAATTAGTTGAACACGAAGACATGTAAATGTGTTATAGAACACATTTCATGTCGAGTGGCGGAACCGAACGCCGCGTTATATCCACCAGAGCGGGGGAATGAAAATAAATATAATCGTTTTGCCGAGTCAGCATCGTAACCTACACACGTCCCGTTTACAGTCATCTGATCGTCTACAACAGAGTATAAAAAACCATGTGTGTCTTTGATATATGTAGTACCTGTTGTAATATAAATATATTTTTAATTATTATTTTCTTGTACATTTTCCTAATTATAATTGTTAATAGGTAGAGTAGAGTGACCGAGGTGAAGTAGAATTAGCAATATTCATTGATAAATGTATAATTTCATTGTTTATAGCAAGTCGGCGGGTGCTCTGTTGATACCAGTAGGTGCTACGCAACACACTCCGTGTCCGTCAGATATCAATGAACCACTCGACTTGAATACCAAATAACGAACGAGGTGTAGACCTGGGGTTGTAGCCACAATCTGTGGGTAAAGACTATTCAACGTACGAGTACAATGTAGCAGCAAGCAGTTCTATAAGAATTGCGACGTAGTTTGATAAGAGTGTGAGTGCTAAACCAATCAAGCTGTCTATTAGGTAGACGAGTATATACCTAGTAAGTGAGTGTGTTATATGCATTTCCCACATGGGTAGAGACATGAAGTACGTAATCTATAATGTGAACAATAAATACAGTGAGTATAAGTCGTTGCTTTAGGTATGCTAATTTTATGAAGTGAGCGAACAAAAGCGCTTACATTTGCGACTGGCGCCCCTGCGACGCGCCGTACATACAGCGCACCCCCAGGGTGCAGGGTGAAAGTGGCCTAACTCAAGCGTTATACATGTAAAAGAGAAAAAGATATCAAGAAGAGAGTTTTTACGGTTCTAGTTGTTAACAAAAGTAGAAGTTACTAAAATTTTTATGTCACTTTTATATAAATCTCGATTTACTGTGTTTTTGTTTTGTATGAAAGCTATATTCTTCAGAAGTGCTATAGGCCATTATTTACAGGGTATTGTTGTGTCAGGTCTTAGTTAGCCTTAAATAACGAAATAACAATAATAAGGAACGCAAACGCATATCAGTACGTTGTATGACAAAAAAAAACAATTTTATTAGTTCTAAAAAAACGTCCACGAAGCCATATATCTATCTTTTATAAATAAATGACAATAAGGCATTTTGTGACAAACAATAATTTATAATTGTAAGGTGAAATTACATTTTTTTCAAATGTTAAAACTTCCGAGTGATAGTTATTTCATCATCAAGAAAATTAAATGAAGATAATCTTCCGCTTTAAGGCAGGTAAAAGGTTGGTATGAGAGATTTGTAATTTGCAAAGTAAAACTAAAATGCTTATGCTACTGTATCACAAGTGTTAAGTATTTTTAAAAGCTTAAAATTTCGTTAATTTCCTCAAATCAACCTGACAATCTCGATATAGCATTTGTTAGGTTGTCGCTTAGCTCTATTGTACCTGTATAGGCTATGATGTGCCAATATGCAATAACCAAGGCCAAGGTCAAGCCACTTGCCTTATATTAGAGGCAGTCACGAATGCGTATAATTAATGTTGAATACCAAATTGAACAATTCACTTTATGTCTTTTATTTCTATTTGTATTAGCACTTTTATGAAGGTACTAATTTTGATAATTTGTAGTTTATTTTAATTTGGGCTGTCAAGAATAATAGAAGTTAGAATTGGGGACATCTGGGGACATTGAAGATTGGCGATGTTATTATGATAAGTAAACTTCAGTTCTCAGAGATCATTACCATACAAGTGCCCCATACTGTATACGAGGTACGAGCGCAGTATAGAATTCATCCTAATTGCGATTAACATATACGTATTTATGGTTGCCAGTGGAGTATAGTTCTTGGTTAAGGCCTTTATTATATACAGAATGTAAATAATTGATTTTAAAAATGTTCCGCTGGGTTTTAGGTGAAGTCGTGGTGCAGCTACCTATAATTGGCTGTCGTAGTGGCGCAGGAGCACAGGGGTTTGACTGTAACACGATTGTGGGTTCGGTCCTCACTCGAGGGAATGAATTATTATTTCTTAATATTTTCATTTCTTCGCTCTGGTACCAAGGCAAAAACATGGCGTTGAGTTCCACCACTCAATACTCAATGCCTCGAAAAATTCGGCAGAAAGTGGGGAACGGAGCGTCTTAACACTAGGTTCCCTCTGCGCACCCTGCTGTGTGCGGGATACAGCGTGAAGCTCATTTGATTTGATTTCTAAACAAATAGATATACTAACTAAAATTTAAAAAAAACTTTTCTAGTAGGCTCTTTTAATTATCTATGATAACTGATGACATAATTTTTAGCAATATGTCATAAAAATTCACTACAGAATTCACCCGTTGCATAGATTTTTCAAAATCCAACACAAAATACAAAATCAATGTTTTAAATAATTAAATATAACTTACTTAAGTTCGGTATCGCCCCGAACTATTATCTACTATACCGGACCATGAAGGCCATCCTGCATGCCGTCTTTGTAATTCTTTTGCTGCTCTTCTTCAGACCGAGATGTATGCAGGCAGCTGTGTGTTATGTATGAACAGTTCCATATCTATTTGTTTAGATATATTTTTACGTTCAAAGGATATGGTATATGCCCACATTATTTTGAGATATATTGATACTTTTGTACGGGTATTGTGTTCGGTTTTAACTATGCTACAGTAATTCGAGTCCTTATTACTCCATAAAGGTGAAAGACAAAAACTAATCAAACTAATCTTCTCTGGTTTTGCTTTATCTGTCATGCGTGTCCGCTATACTCGTAAGGTCCTTTCAGGAGCTGATGTCATGATCTCTGTGTTTTTGCTACTTAATTTCTACCTCTTAAGCTAAACGCTATTTACGAGATCCTACATCCTACCAAGATATTGCAAAACAATCTCGACATATTTTATAAGACAAAAATCTTATATCTCGCGCTCAATACATAGTAGAATTTATAATTGAGATTAAAGTTCAAGCTAATTTTTAATCTTATATTTTTCCAGAAAAGAATAAGTATAGATCATTTAAAAGACGACACTGTCAAGCCCATGTCTGTGCCGTTCCTGTCCTGCGACTCTCGCACCTTCTATAGTCCGCCCAAGTACAAGAAAGATCCGGAAATTCACGTTGACAACGAGCAAATTGGACAACAACCTTTATTATAATTTTTTTAAAACTTAAAATTATGTTTTTGTATATACGATAAATAATTATTTTAAATAAAAAATTGCCTTGTTATTATATAAATATCTAAGTTTTAGTTGTAACGTAAAAGAAATATATGATAAACCAATTTTCCAGTTTTTTTTTGCTTGTTGTGACTGTAATATAATTTACTATAATTGGTTAGTTACAATATATATTTCATAATAAAAGATTTTTTTTATTTTAAAATATGGTATTAGTTTGTTAATATAAATAATACATTTAAAAACAACAAAAAAATATCTCTGTGGGGTCTAGGGGGCTCCGCTTCGTCACAAAACACGCCGTCTCAAGTAATACGCCTCTCTGCATCCAGTTCTTGATTTAACAGTCAGGCGATATCCTCTTTAGAATCACTATCGACACAACGATAGCCACATTGGCATGACATCCCACAGTTATAATGACCACTAGGCAGCGTGCCACTCGGTTTACTAATACTATAATATCAGGTCTATTGGCAACAATATACCAGTCAGTAACTCAGTATTAATAGACCGATCGCAGGAATAGTTCATTTACTATTACTGTTAGATATCTGTATCTGATTCGGTACTATCGGTAATAAAGAGTACTCACATCTCATTAACATAAGCAACCTCACACGCCACTAGGAGATATAAATAAGAATATTAATAAAAAAATACAAATTATTCAAATATATTATATTTTACAATCAAAATAAATTTATAAAAACAACAATTAGCGTCGTACAGGTGAGTTAAACTCCCTTCTCCTAACAGGCACCATCAGGTATTTGATATTTTTCTTGTAATAGGGACAAGCAGGTTCGTCACAACCCACTATTTCGGCTTCATTGATTCCGTGGCCTTTCTGCAACAGTTCGTCGCCGAGCATAAGTCTCCGTGCGCAGGCGAGCAAGCAAGGCCCGCAGACGGCCACAGCGCACATTGCAGCTATAAATTCTAGCACGAACATTAATGTATCGTCCCACATTGTGTTAACATATTTTTAATATTGTAAGTTGTAATTTTAATGCAGAATTTTGTTAATTGACCTGTTATTAAAAACTGAAACCTATTTAATTTCAGTAAACATACATAAAATAATATTATCAAAATGCAAGTTTGACGTCACTTATGATTATTAAAAATATAAAGACGTTTTAATGAATATTTAAAGGCTGTTTTTCTAATAAGTTTAATATCAGGACGGTTACCGTAGTTCGTTTTTAATACCTATATATTTTTATATTATAATATTGTTTTAAAAATATTAATGGTACGGTACGGTACGTAAGACTATTTGAAAGACCTTAAATAAAAGATCAAGAACTAATGTGTGTAATTAAATTATACTATACTACACATCATTACATTTTATAAGTACGATAATTGCTAACTCAATCAAAAACTGCATAACTGGCAACACTGTAGTTTTGATATGAACATAATTTTGACAATTGTGTATTGACATTGACATCTAAACATGTGACGCCGAAATTATGTTTCGGTAAATAAGACATGAATTTAATAATTAAGGATAATATATATTTGTGTACTTCTACATATCAAACAGTATTATAGTTAGATCTATTACATAGTTTACATTTTATATAAAATGATGCGTTCGAAAGGGATTGTTGTGTAAGTTTTAAGTGAAATTATTAAAATGTAGTTAAAGTGCTTGTTCGTCACTTTTTATTGCACTCTACTAGCCACGGAAATATATCACGACAGAATATTTTTTTATTGGAATATATTTTATATGTATTAAAAATCTCATTACATTTTTATTATTTTATTGTCAATGTTTTAATATAATCTTTTTAAATTATTACAGTATTCAAGAAATATTTCTTACATTTCATGCCCGACCGTTATATTAATGTTTTATATAAGTAAATATCCATGAAATAGAAAATATTATTTTTTAAACAATAAAAAAAAATTGTTTTAATAGTATTGGGTCTATTATGAGAATATATATTTTTTCATTTCAGTTAGTTACCAATGTCTATTTTTTATTAATTTCAGGTTAGTGTTGATTTTGTGTATTTTAGCAACATGGCTTCTTGGACATTTGTATAAGGAGCTACTGTCTGTGTATGAACAGGCAGGTTCTCTCACAGACTCTGAATACTCATGGTAATACTTACCTTATTATTTTATTATTATTCCCCTTTCTAAATTCTTTTTTCATATTACATTTACTAACTAAAATCTTATTTTAGTAAAGTCAAAGTAGTTTGTTCTGTTTTATTGCAAGCAGTAGTCAATATAGAAGGTAATGCAATTAGTTATAAGAAAAAATGAGAAATATGAAAGCTATTATGAAAAAAAAATGTAATTACTATGGGTTTAGTTTAAAGAATAAATAACAAATACAATTAATATTTCTATAAGATTATTTAAGTAAAGTAAACTAAAAAACAAGTTTATTTCCTTAATATGTTGTCATTGAAATATCTTGACAAAAACATAATGATTTTATTTTATTGATGTGTTGATATGTTTGTTACAGGATATTTAGATTATTACTAAACTTGATTGGGTACTCTACAGTGCTACTGCCTTGCTATGTTTTATATAAATATTTGGAGAAAATAAATTATTTTGACAAAATAAGTAAGTAATTTTTTTTAAGATTTCTACTCAGAGAAAATAATTATGTCCATTAACCTTAGTGATGATGATTGCATCAGTCACACCATACCTCTGCCCTGCTATGTGTATACTAGATACAGTGCAGTGTTAAAAAAAAATGTTTTTATAGTTTGATTAATGCTCTCATGTTTAATCACTCAGCACGAAATATCTGAAATTCAGGCAGAGAGCAGGGAATTGTGCTTCCTGTCTCTCATCAGTTAGCTTGTTTTATCTATCACTTCAGTATCAGTTTTACTATCACTGAAGTTTCTTTTTTCAGCTTCACATTGTATTCTGCACATGGCAGGTATGCCAAGGGAACCTGGGATCCTCTGTTCACATTAAGACACTCTATTTCCATTAAGACACTTCTGTTCCCTACTATCTGCCAATTTCTGGAGGCTTTGTCTCATTACCAGAGCAAGGATTAAAAGATTAAACATTTCATTTCCTAGAGTGGAACCTACAATCATTTACCATTAAAAAAGTCAACCTAAATAAAGCCCCTGTTTGCTGAAATTTTAAAAGAACTTCCACATTTGACTATTGTCCCACTTACTGCAACATATAATGCACCTCTACCACAACAATTCATACTTGACCAGTGAAAAGAAAACTGAAACCATCCCTATACCAAAACCAGGAAAGCACCCGTGTAGCTGTAAGCACATTAGATTCGATTTCCACTTGAGGAAATTAAATATTTAATATATATTTTTTTATTTCAGCAAATAACACATGGCTCTCTCGTATGTTGTTTACTTGTTTCTCTGAACAAGAGCGTATCACTGACAATGTTAAACCTGCTAAAGTAGAGGAGAGTCCCAAGAGGGAAACCCTAGAATTTATTTTCTGCCTTACTGGTCTTATGGGAGCTTATTTAGTATGGGGATTATTACAAGAGAAAATTATGACACAGGTGAACCATTATATTTACTGTTATGATAAGAGTCTGTTTAGGAGTGGTGCAGCATCTGATTGTAAACATCTTAGTTTTTATTTTTAATTTCACAGTCTCCCACACATTGTAGGGTAGGCTAATGGAACCTGGAAACCTAATGATTAAGACACTCTATTCTCATAAGAACACTTCGTTCCCCACATTTGTCTCGTTACCAGAGGGAGGAAAAAAAAATTAAATGGATCTCCTGAGCAGAAATTAAACCCTAGATCTTCACGTTTACATTTATATAATAGTTGTGTAGTAATCTATATGTGAGATACAGCATGATCCTGAACAAAATTAATTTTCTGTTTTTTCCACAGAACTATGTAATGCCAGATGGTTCTTTAGTAAAATTCAGCAACTCCCAGTTTTTAGTGTTCATTAACCGTCTCTTGGGCTTCTGTATAGCGCTGGCTCGACTATTGTCAACGAAACAGCAAGTGATAGCGGCGCCGTTGTACAAATTTTCTTATTGCTCTCTGACTAATATCATCAGTGCCTGGTGTCAGTATGAAGCGCTGAAGTATGTTAGTTTTCCTACTCAGGTATGTATTTGACTTATTTTTTTCTTTAAATTTGCGGTTTTGGGTGTGTACAATGTATATAAATATTGTATGAAAACAAAGTATATTTTATTGATGTTAGTAACATCAAAAACGTACATTTTTAATTTATATCTTATTAAATATTAAAATGGGTCCTTAAATGTAATATTTTATTTTTTCCTTTTATTGACAGTTAAAAATAAGGACAAGGTGTTATTTTATTAAGTAATAGTATTAATTGATAAAAATGTATGGGGGCTGAGAGGTTATGTTAAGATTTTCATGCATATTGATATATTTTGTCTTATAAATGTAATTTGCAGGTCCTATCAAAATCGTGCAAGGTGATTCCGGTGATGCTGATGGGCAAGCTAGTATCGCGCGCCGCGTACGAGCGCTACGAGTATGTAACCGCGGCGCTCATCTCCGCGGGCATGGTGCTGTTCATGCTGGGCAGCGCGCCGCAGCACCACGCACCCAGCGCCTTTACGCTCACTGGGACTTCGGGTGAGATACATTCTCTTTTTTCGTGTTGGTTATCCACTTGTTCTTTTATTTTCTTTTTACTCAGCTTTAGCTTCACGCTGTATCCCGCAGACAGCAGGGTAGGCAGAGGGAACATAGTGTTATGACACTCCATTCCCCAATTTCTGCCGAATTCTGGAGGCATTGCGTGTTGAGGGGCAGAACTCAACGCGTTCTTTTTACTCAATTACTCTAATTGTTGTAAATATACATATAATATAAATATACATATAAATTATAATTAAGTATGATTTGGCTGCCAATACATTTAACTAAACATTTTTATTAAATAAATGAACTGAAAACAGTCCGTATCGTCATGGCGCACGGCAGTATCAGCCTGTCAACGAGACTGATAAACTATTTAAATTTCTTCATTTCTACTTTCAACTTAACAACACAAAACCTCTATATTGAATTCCTTCACACAACGTTCAATATCTTAAAAATTGGGAAACACCTGTGAAGTGGAATATATGAATCTTTTCCAGGTGCATGCTTACTAACTCTATACCTCTGTTGCGACGGGTTTACGGCCTCGTGGCAGGGCGCCCTATTCAAGAGGTACCCTCTGAAGCCGCTACAGATGTTGTGCGCCGTCAACCTGTGTTCTTGCGTGCTGACGGCGGCCGCGCTGGTGTATCGCCCGCCGCATTCTCTGCCTTTATTGAGAGTGAGTAGCTATATCTTAATCTTTTATTTTAGGCTTAAATTCCTACTTTCGACGAGGTGTGGCCGTAGATGGTTGCGTAGATTTGAATTCAGGAATTTAACGCCATGTTTTGTCTTTTTGCCAATGTTACATAATTAACTCAAATAGGGATCAAACCCATATGTTTCATTTAATACTGTGGTTGTTAACTTGAAGTCCTTTTGGGGGCAATATTTATTTATATTAATTATACATATGCTAAGAAAAGTGTAAAATTGTGTTTTAAGCCAGAATAAATATAGCGTCCAAGTTGTACCATGTCCTGTAATTAATATAATTTATCTGTCAATTAATGTATTGACTTGTCCTCTTTATCTGCTTACATCTTACCAATATGAATATGAATTAAGTGCGAAAACGATAGACTTGAAGTGAAAAATATTTTTATAAACAATAATGTATCTATTAAATACAAAAAGTATAAGAAAATCCCCTCTTCCGTCTCCCAGCACCCCATGTTCCTGCTGGACGCGTCGCTGCTGTCCGCGTCGTCGGCGCTGGGGCAGCTGCTCATCTACCGCACCATCGCTCGCTTCGGGCCCGTCGTGTTCACCTTCATCATGACTCTGAGACAGGTATTTTAAAAGAATATTTGTATTCATTAGGATGTCAATGATACATACTTAGAAATTATTTATTTTTAAATGAATAATATTATTTCTAATGATGTGTCGTCATACAGTTTTGGGAACAAAATATAATATATAATTAACGCAACATTTCGTCTGTTATTTTTCTGATATACATAATTATAATGCAATGTTCAATTTATTTAGGAGACCAAGTGACGTCATAAAAATATATTCAATATGATAAAAATCCCTTGTAATTTACCTAATTAAAAATTATAATGTATTTTATGTCATTTATTTATTATGCAATCCCGGTTTTGAGGTCCGTCAACTAACATTCAATGCCTCAAAAAAATCGGCTGAAAGTGGGGAACGGAGTGTCTAAACACTAGGTTCCCTCTGTGTACCTGCTGTATGCGGGAATATAACGTGAAGAAGATTTAATTTTTATTTATTTATTATGTGTCCAAATATATCAATAATAAAATATTACTTACTTGTAACTAAAATAAACAGTTTGTAATATAATATTTGGGTGTGTGCGTGCAGGCGGTGTCGATCCTGATCTCGTGCGCGGTGTACGGGCACGCCGTGTCGGGCGCGGGCGCGCTCGGCGTGCTGCTCGTGTTCGCGGCCGCCTTCCTGCGCGTGTACTGCCGCCGCCGCAAGGCGCCCGCCGCCCGCTAACACCGCACCACATACCAGGGTCGCATGAGTGCCATCAACTTTGTCATCTATTGACTCTATCTATCTATATAAAGTATTGTTTGTCATGAACTCCCTTCGCTTTACTTCCATAGTGTTGGCTAGTAAGGTACCAGGGTCGCATAACCGGTCAGAAGTGTTTGTGTCTTACCACCAGCGGAAGGAAAACGGGATAAGGTATTGGTCGATGTACGATAGGAATAGGTACTCGATGCTCATAAACGTATAGAAGTTTTTTTCACAGTAAACTCTTTCTATTGAAATTATTATGTTCAACTTGGTACCAAACTTTACATTTGATTTTAAAAATATCAATATGAAATTAACATATTAAGTCGATTTAATTGTACAGTAGGGTCTCGGAATCGTGGCTGCTCTGAAGTTTCATCCCGAGTGTACAATGTGGAAAAGTTCAGAAACCCTAACTTAAAGGCAGCCAAGACACGTCGATCGTATTGTATAAATTTGATACAGCTCTGTAGATAAAATCTGCGTGCTTAGCTGTGAGAAAACACAAAGCAAATTACTTAAATCTATACAATTCTCTCTCTCATTCAAAAGATCAGTTAGGAATCAATAAATGTGCAAGAAAAATAGATGTTACAGTGCAATAAACTATATCTAATAATATATAACTGAGAAGTTGCTGGACTCTGTAGACGCCATGGAACGGATAAAAGAATTATGTAATGATTATAGTATTAGTTTTTATAAAGCAAAAGAGATTTTTGTGGTGGTGTGTGGTGGGGGCCCACCATATCATTTAACCGACTACAAAAGAGATGATAAATGTTCAAACAGGTGAACATATTTTCTTTAATCACGGATTCTTATCCGAGAGTGTTCTTACACTCTCGATTCATTCGATTGACTCCGCTTTGCGGCGATGGAATTTTTTAATATGTTTTCTAGGTAAGTTATAATGTTGCCATATATTTACAAAAAAGCTCGAAATATATGGTTTTTCATAAAAAATAGAACATAATCAAATCAAATAGATACATATAAAAATAAACAATCACATATTACCATAATACCACACATAAGTAAATATAAATACACTTACGAGTTATATTTTGTCTCTCTAAACAGCATTTATGAAGAAACTATTACTCAGTACAATTATTCTCTACTTATTATTGTAAATTCCATATCCTTATAAACAATTGTATTTTATATGCTAATAGCCCTGGTCTTGCAAGGAAAGTGCGGCGTTGAGTTCCGCGCATAAATTCCAAAAATATTAGGGAAAAAATGGAGTGTCATACTCGACCCTCTTTGCCTAATAACATTGCGGTTTCTTAATAATTATGTATATTTTAGAATGTTAAATTGAAACTAAAGAAAACAAAATATATTGTTTGTTTAATTTATTTTTAGATGTTGATGATGTTTACAGATTTCACTTATATTATTTTATTGTGAAATTATTATTAATGAATTATCATTGGATCATACACATACTAATGTTAATTGTATTGTACCAGTCACCTTTTCTCGAATATATTAAATATTCTTATTTTTTGTAGGATTGTGTATTAATTAAGATTATCAATTTATCTAGTGATGTGTTTCACAACGAGAAGAGGGAAATCGATTAGCAGATTAGCAATCGATTAAAGCAGTTTACGTGAATACTTATTTGAGATATTGTTCTATACAATTATAGAATATTTATTATTAATAGTATTTATAATAATTTAGGAGATTTTTACTCGAATTGGCTACACGGTTGTAGTTGTCTGTTTATTTGTTTGTATATACATGATGTATAAAAATGTACATATAATGTGGGAAAAATAAAAATATCAATGAAATATTAAAGTTTTTCATTATTATTATTTATGCCTAAAATGTGTAAAGAATAAAAGTATTCAAGTTTAAAATAAATAGATATTGAAATTATGTTCATCTTAAAACTGATTGTAATCGTGCCGGTTGTGGGTTCGTTTCCCACTCAGGGGGATACATTTTCTCGCTCTAGTAACAAGGCAAAGTGCGGCGTTTCATCATTCGCAGCGATTTTTAGGAAAGGTGGCGGAACGAGCTAAACAGCAATATGCGGGGTAAAAATATAATTCCTATGATATATGGAGGAAAAACGAGCGGTAAGAGTGGTAAGAGAAGATGGAATTATGATTGGATTTTATCAATAAGAACTAATTGAGATCCCATCATCAAGCGCTCGAAAGTAAAAGGGCTGAACGGCGAACTACCAACAAAAAGCATAGATTATCTATTTTCTATTCGGTAATGTCAAAGAATATGCATTAGAAAAATTTCTTTGTCACATTAATATTAATGTCATTTGAAGTAAAATTATAAATTTTTGTTTCCTAATGACCATGTTTTGGCTCGAACATCCTTTCAACGTTAACAGTTACTACCAGTTCAAGCAGTTGAAGAACACCGAATGATACATTCTACAAGGTATCTATATTAGGGCAGAATATTATGCTTTTCATTATTAATAGCTTAACGTCTGCTATCAACTTATTCAAAATACAATTATTTTAAGAAGGCCAATCGTGGCGCAGAGGCACAAAGTGTGAGTGTAAACGCGACAAGTTGTGGGTTCGATTCCAACTGGAGTAAATAAAATATTTAATATTTCCATTTTCTTCGCTCTGGTGTCGAGGAATGGCGATGCAACGCCTCCAGAATTCGGCGAAAAATGGGGAACGGACTGACTTAACATTAAGTTCTCGATTTGTTATTTTATTTTATATACCTATATAAATTAAAACAAAAAAAGATAACTTTATTTACTACATCCAACCCATACCAGTCCCTAGCCATAGCATGCTGTTACAACTGGTGCTGACGTCGCTGGTGGCGCTAGCCGCGGCGCCCTGCGTGCTGCAGCGAGCGTGCCCCGCGCGCCCGCGCCGCCCGCCCTCCGCCGTGTGCATGCACAGGGTAAACCGGGGGTAACAGACATTTATTATTGTTATAGTATACTTTAAATTATTCGGAAAAAGATTCAACGTAATTGCAATAACAATACTTCACACGAGTTTGGTTTTATAGTCTTTCGCCAATATTTACCCTCTTTTACACGACTTTGTCGAGTTGGGTATGTTGAGTCCTTCGTGGTGTTGTGGGACAGTGTGTAAATATGTTATCACGTGTGTGTGATGTGCTTACAATGCGAGGATGTGTGAATTTGTGTTCTCATTTGTTATTGGGTATTTCAGCGCACTTATTTCCATAATTTTGCTGAAGTAATTAAATCTACATTTAAAGTAAGAGAAAGAGAAGAAAAAATCATCAGCATTCTTTTATTTACAGGATTATTTCAATTTTGTACCTATGAGGTAGAAAACATTCTATTGGTCCGCCTAAATTCTGCTGTCATCCATTTCAGCAGCATTGAGTTTCACCACCTAAAATAATCGGAAAGTAACAAAAAAATTCTAAATGTATGTCAGTCTCCCAGTCCCGTGCGTGATGATAAAGATATGATGATATTAGATGATGATAGATGATATTATAAAAAACGTTTTCCATATTTAGTTAATTATAAGGAATTTGATATACCTATTGTAATTTAAATTTTACACATAAATAAAAGGTTGATCTAAATATCTCTATTCTATAGTTTATAATTTGAAATATATTATAAACTATAGAATATAAATATTTAGATCAATCTTCTTTCATAAAAAAGTTCGGCTTTATTTAGGGCAAGAGGGGAATATTATTAGTTTTAACGTAAGGTCTCCGTGTTCTTTCTCTCCAAAACATTGTTGTAGGGTAAGTTCTGAGATACCATTTCCTAGGTAGGTACCTGTGCTGTGTGCTATAGTGACTGTGTGTGCTGTGTAGACACACACATATCTCTAAAACAAAAGCGCGCATATTTGCGAAGTGAAGGTGTGATGTTGTGATGCCGCGTCCGCACGCTGTTTACCAAACAACCGCGACGACACTCACTGTCTGTAACGCATACGAGTTCACGCGACCCTACTAAAGTTAATGTTTCATTTTAGTATGATTTAAAAAATATATTACGTTACAGTTACCTTAGTATACCTTATAATATATGATTGGAACTTGTCGCGGCACTGGTGCTTACATGGAGTACATAAATAGATTAACAATAATAACTATTTATCGTGCACCGAAAAAAAGACAAAGAAATTCAATAAAAATATATAGGCAAATGTACAAAAGTCGGCCTTATTGCTTAATAGCATTCTCTACCAGGCAACCTTAAAGCAGAGGAAATATCACCTTAAGATAGGGATAGGGAGGAAATTAAGGATATAAAGTAATTTAAGGGTATAAAATAAATAAGAACGAATGACGATTATCATACTATAAAGATTAATGCTTATTTATTTAAATCTAAATTGTATATTACCTTCATTCTAATGTAGTCGTAGATGGATGGTTGTTATTTAAACGTAATATTTTGATTTTCAGATTTTTTTTTGGATATTAGATCATTTTATTATTAACTGAAATAAACACCCACATACCACTTTATAATTTTTTTGTCAACTCGAATCAATCTAAGGTAATCAATAGGTACACACCAAACCAATAGTACCGCACCACAAACATGCGCGTACGCATAAAGCCGACGCCGCGTCGTACCTCGCGCGAGTTCTACTGCAAGCGCTGCTGCGGCTGTCGCTGGCTGCTGTGCTGCTGCTCCTGCCGGTGTACTTGTCGCAAGGACTGCTGACCGTGGTGACGATGGCCGTGATGATGGTGATGTCCGCGGTGGTGAGCGCGATGGTTGTTCACCAGGTAGGTCATTAAAATATGGATGTCTACTTATCCTGAAAATATTATTATTTTAATTTCAAAATACAGTGTTTGTTTTATCGTTTATTTGTAGTTAATTATGTGTGTTAGGTACGCTTACTTACAATAAACTATTTATTAAATCATTTATTTTTAGGTGTTTGCAGATTGCAAAAATTGCGTGGTGAGTTTCGAAAAACATATGTAATTTTAAACTTTACTTTACTTACCTTAAATTAAAGAAAAATCCTAAAAGTTGTTGTAACTTTACAATTAATCAGTTAATTTGAATCTAAGTACCTACTGCTTTTTAAAATATCCACTACCTCAAACTTTTTATTATACCTCATTACAGTAAAGAATTTATCCTATTATGATATTAGTAAAAAAAACTTTAACTATATAGGTAATAACACAATATATTTATTTTAAACAAATCAAGAATCTCGGTAAAGACGAGAAGGCAATGTTCCGAGCGCATTCTGAGGCCTGCCTCCCGCAGTCTCAAGTAGACCCCAAGCTTCTGGACAACCTCCTCCAAGGCGAGCTGGTAGAGGACGCGGCGTTGAAGAGACACGTCTACTGCGTGCTGTTGAAATGCAAGGTCATCAGTAAGGACGGGAAGCTGCAAAAAACCGCGGTGCTCGGCAAGATGGCTCATCGTGCTGATAGCAAGAATATTACTAAGGTAATATTATACGCAGAGACTTTTCTTAGCGTCCCGCACAAAGCTGGGCAGGTAGAGGGAACCCCCATCTCTATTCTCTATTTTCCGTCGAATTCTGGACGCATTGAGTGGCGGAACTTAACGCCTCGCTTTGCCTCGACACTAGAGTCCTCAATCTAGCGACATGTTTATTAATTTTTGTTAATTTCAGCACAATTATAAATATCATATATGTTTGGGGAATTTTTCGCCATATTGAATCTAACCTGACTACTAATACATTTACTTTATATATAGATATAAATATTTCTAGGAGTGAGATATGCAGCTTTAATACAATCCATTTTCTACCCGCAACAGCCTGCTAAAGCTATTTGGATTTATTGGATAAAAAAATAATATTTTTTTCTTCGTAATAGGTTTTAGAGAGATGCGCGGACCAACCCGGAGACACTCCTGAGGAACTCGCATGGAACTTGTTCCGTTGCGGCTACAACAAGAAGGCGGTGCTCTTCGACTACATGCCGGCTCAGGTCAACGACGGCGCCGATAATGACGCCTGAATCATCATCATATACCTACTATTATATTTAACTGTTATATAAACTAATATTTAAGAATTATAACTATAAAATATACATTCGTGTTTAATGACTTGTTAGTTACCAAACTATGCGTGCACATGTTTTATAATTTTTATAAATTACTGTCGACTATTTTGTAATAAAAGTTATGTTATTTCCGTAAATAAATAATTGTGTTTTATTTTATTGTCTCATAACGTAGAGTATGACTTCTGATGTCATAACTAATTAAACCTTCATTAATAATTCCCATACTAGATAATGACTACAGAACGCAGTGAATGATAACGTCATCGTACTTTTGAATGATGTACACACTGCACACACTGTTACATGCCAACTAACAACGATCTGTGTTTAATTTAGGTACATTAACTATTAAGTCATTGAGTTACTAATTCGATATATTATATCTAAATAGATAATTTTATTCGTGCAATATTTATAACACTTTATTATTAACAAACATTACACTATCTTATCATTTTCATAATTTTACAATTAATTTCACAGATAACGTAAGCTTTTAAAAATGTTAAAAGTTAATAGGCTTTGTGCAAGTTCTCACCACGTATTCAAAGAAAGCCTTTAATTTTTATTGCTATCGAAAAATCAATATATCGCACAAAAGATTGATTGCATTATTAGTAAGTGTAAATTACGTTCGAAGCACCGTGATCTCATTGCAGGCTGTGGGCTGTAGGCGGTGACCCACAAGCGTACAGCCTGCGCTCGGACTCACGCGCTTTGGCAGTAAGCATCAATACCTTTGCCCAAACGCGCCGTTGTAAAAACATTTCAGTGAAATTTCGGCGGGAAAATTTTTGACAAACTCTAATTTCATTTTTAACAATTAAACTTTTTTTATGTTATTTTAATTATAATAAGAAATTAATAAGTGATATTAATATATTATGAATGACTAGCATTATTATAATTTTATTTTATTGTGTATAAAGTTTTGTTTGTAAGCAAAACAACAGTGGAGTGTCTAATGTGTGGATTTCAAGGAGCGCTAAGGATTGTTTTTATACGTAAGTTGAATGACGTATTCGATTAATAATAAGGAAATGTTTAATATTTATGTATAAGTAGGTATATTCTTTATTTATCAATTTAGAAAACTTAATATAAATAATAATTAAAATTTCCCTTAATAATATATGCAACAATTGCTTACTAATAGGCACAGGATTAACGTTTTTAAATAGAATTTTGCTTTACAAAAATACAACATCGTTGAAATTTAATTCGCAATGCATTCCATACCTAACCTTTGCAACTAAATTACAAAGTATGACCATAACACTATGCTAATAACACAAAAGCCCTACAATTTATTCAAACTCTATATCATAACTTCGAACAGAACCTTGAGGCAACAATTATTAGTTTATTATAAGTTTCCTACATTAATTCTGTATTTGCATAAATATTATGCATCTGGTACCACTGGCTGGTAAATGGTACTTACTATTTACTAGAAAATTAACAAGCGACGCTAATGCAAGTAGGTGGATAATGGATATGTTAATTCCCAATCGTAAATTCTTTACCTATTGATATAAAGCTTAGTTATCTAGGGAATTTGAATAACTTTTGATCATAACTTATTTATACCAGAGCGAAGAAATGAAAATATTATGAACCTACCACTTGTTACATTTACAGTTGAACGCGTACCTCTGTACTACTAAACAGCCTTAAGTATTCCCGTTTATTCTTATAATATTATTTATACACTGCATTTTCAATATAAA
Source organism: Heliconius melpomene rosina (assembly GCF_056956725.1). Classification (NCBI taxonomy): domain Eukaryota; kingdom Metazoa; phylum Arthropoda; class Insecta; order Lepidoptera; family Nymphalidae; genus Heliconius; species Heliconius melpomene. The sequence goes on from NC_140397.1 coordinate 270,119, forward strand.
TAATTAATATAAAATATCTTCCAATAATGGGACAAGAGTCCAGGCCACGAGTGAGGAACCTCCTCACGATGCGCGCTGTCTCAAGTAATTGAAAGCATTTTGTATCGGTTTTTGTGCAGCAATGACGTGACTGAATTAAAAGAAAAATTCTATACTGACAGATAAGACTAACAAATAAAGTATGAATATAAATAATTTATTTCAAAAAAAATCACCCACCTATTCGATGAAAGCGTATAACTTCTTATTTTGAATAAATACGAGTACATTTGAATTTAAAACTTTGAATGCGTGTCTTGAAATATTTAAAAAGTGCAAATACTTCACTGCTGCAGTGAATGAGCGGTATTACCTACGTTTTATAAATCAGATTCACCATGGAGAAATTTAAGATTCTTTAAAGTTTACACGTATCACATCGCAATTAATTATATTTCAAAACAACATTCAATTACTGCATGTCTAAGCTATTAGGTATATGCCTTTTTAGTTTATAAAATATAAGCATATCGATATTCTTAGTGAAAATCGACAAGTAGTTGATTTATTAAAAGTCCAAAATAATAGAAGAGTCACTTCCGTTACTGAGTCACTCAACAACGTACAGACGAAACTACTGGACTTAGTAAGTAAGTAGGGAGCACTAAAAGGGGTTTTGCAAAAAATAATGTATACGTCTTCTAACAGCTTTGCGAGCGATGTGAGACTGTTCTATTGTACTGTTAAATGTGAGTTTTATTGTATTATAAAGTAACATTACACTGTTGGCCCATCCATCAGGAGCGCGGGCGCGGGCGCGGGCGCGGGCGCGGGCGGCACGGAGGCACAGAGGCAAGTATTATGGATCTTTGAACAACCATGTTTCCTTAGTTTTTAGTACTTAACCGTGCTAGGGCTGTGGTGGGCTTCATTCACTAACTTGGCGTTTTGGATGATAACATGTTTGTTGCAATAGACCCAAACAAACACGTCGAATCAATCCAAGTCTATTTATGTTAAAGGGAGATGATCTGACTGTAAGGGCGATTGTTGTGAGTTTGATCCCAATTCGAATAAATTAAATTGTATAAATGAGAAATAGAAAAATATTCGCCCTATATACCCTGTAAAATGAGGTGCACGTGTACGTTTATACGTAAGTTATATAAAGTCATAATTAACAATATATAAAGTAAACCAGCCGCGACAGCCCTGCCCGTATCTAATCAATCTGTCATCCGAATCAGTCCATCTTTTGTGCGGAACATTTTTGCGGAAGGCTCGTTGTCGTTTGACTCATTACGCCGGGACGTGGTGGTGCCGGCGCACGTGGGCAGTGGGCAGTGGGTCTGGGAGACACGACGCACTGTATCATTAATTAAATAGTTCAACTAGATTTATCTTTAATATTGAGGCCAGTCCTGGCGCAGGGGCACACGTGTGGAACTGTAAACGCAACTGAATGTGGGTTCGATCCCCACTTGAGGAAATGAAATAGCTATTTAAATTTATATTTTCATTTCTTCGCATTGGTCTCGAGGCATAGCGCAGCGTTGGGTTCCGCCACTCAATACGCATATTTGGCGGAAAATGGGGATCGGAGTATCTCAACACGTCCTGCTGTGTGCGGGATACAGCAGCAGCAGGGTAGGCAGAGGGAACCTAGTATCAAGACATTCCGTTTCCCACTTTCCGCCGATTTTTTTAAGACATTGCGTGTTGAGTGGTAGAACTCAATGCCGGGCTTTTGCCTTGGTACTAGAGCGAAGAAATTAAAATAATAATTCATTCCCTCGAGTGAGGATCGAACTCACAACCGTCGCGTTACAGTCACGCCCTTTTGCCCCTGCGCCACCACAGTCTTAAAAGCTTTTTTATTACCCTTAAAAAAAACTTTACGCCTTTTCCCACTTAGCAGAATTATTGTGATTAGAGTATTATTCTGCTAATTAGGAAACGACGTACAATGCTAACACACACATCAATTTCCGCACAATTTTGTGCAACAGGAAATTGAAATATATTAAATATAAAAATTTTCCATTGAGAATCAAACCTACAACCGTTGCGTTGCCTTAACATTAAAAATCTCTTCCACTATTACATAGTATAATAAAGCAAATTGAATAAATAAAATATTTATCTATAAAAGCAAACCGATAAACGTACCGACCGAGCGAGAGACATTTCTATATGCTAAATATTCGCAAAACACCATCTTATTATTGGTTATAAGGAAACGAGGCGAGGACGCCACTTATATACCGATACTAAACTCGTATTATATTTATTGAAGCTACTTTTGGTGCGATCGACGATTCTTGCGACTGATTTGGTTATATTATTGACAAACGCAGAGATATGACAAACTGTACGGGCACGACCGGCCGACCGACCACACTGCTCTACTCGATATGGAATTAACTTAAATTTTATTGTCACTTTACTTTATAATACATATTTATTTTGTTATGTATATATACGTTTAATTTTAAAATTATGGTATTTTTATACGTAGATAATAAATAATTAATTCGAATATTTTGATTTTTTCGCCATACCACAGTATGATAACGAGACGTAGCGCTTGCAGCGTTGTGTACCGCCGATGTAATGTAGCGTTGTGTTCCGCTACATTACAACGATGGTACAGCGAGAAGTTGAAAAAAAGTATACAAGCGTATCTACGTGCTTGCGACTTCAAGTCACTCCAGGGAATATTTATATATCTATGTAATATACCTAACCTAGATATATCCTGATGTAGAAGTAAATAGTAGATAATTGTCCAAACTCAACAAAATATTTCCTAGTCACTATTCTCTTATATACATAAAATACGTCAATCATCAAAATGATCAGTTTATCTTCCCTAGTAGAGTGCTCAGACGAAGCCAGGTGTGCTCGCTAGAGTAAATCCACAAAGTCCCACGCGCACTACCGCGCTAACCTCATTGTATCGCAAGTTGTCGTGTTATTGTTTATAGCACATTATGCCCAAAAGCTTAGCCCTTATTTGTTTATTCGCCAACTTGACTCATTTTCCTTTGGATCATTTTTAAATTATTTCAATTGTCACTTTTCAATAATATTATAATAATGTTTGACGTAAGTTTTGTCATTTTTATGACGCAAATATTTTTTCCTTGTATAGAGCAGTAATGGTCTGATATTTGTACTTTAAAAATTACCCAAAAAATCCATTGTCTGTTCAACTAACACTGAATGTTCATTTTGTTTTATCATTAAAGAGAAATACAAACATACACGTAGCTTGACGCTGCATCCCTAGCGGGGTCTCTACATACATACTTTTTCGCCTCGGCCACTGTCATCAACATCTTCATACATGCCCTCCGGGGGGTTCTCATGCCTTTTATGTGACCATCCTCCAGTGTCTTTGACACTGTTTCCTGCTTCTCAGGGGAATGATTATATGTATAAAAATATTTTAATTTTCTCGTTAGTTAGTTAGTTTTCTTCTTCTAGTCTAATGCTCGGCGTTAATTTCCGCTAGATGAGAGTGTAGTAAAAAATATGAAAATAAAAAAATATCCATATCCTTAAATAACGGCATTTACAAGTACTGAGAAGCCATCTTCTATAGATTATTTATCAAATTGAAAGTGCCACCAACACAGCCTCTAACGCCACCCATTAGGGCAAAAACATGCAATGCAAATATTAATATAAATTAATTACACGAACTATTGCCTAACGACACTTTCCTTGTAAGGGCAGATATTATACCACGTGGGTGCGCCTGCGCAAGTTAGCTTTACTTTAACCAAATATACGTTTATCGATGATAAATTTAACCATACTGGCGGGTTAATATTAAAATTATTATATTGGTACGATTGGTAGCAAGTTACATAACAATATTTATTGTATACTCTAACTAAACTGATACGAAGAACTTATCGATGCTTATAAAGCTGAAGAGTATGTTTGGTTGAAAGTGCTTATCTCAGGAACGACTGGTCCGAAATGGAATATTACTTCAATTTTAGAAGTTGCATTTTTTGAGGAAATCTAGGTTACATCTCGTTCTTCGTTCTAATATAACCCAGTGCCCTTGCGAGCTGAGCTGATGAACTGTCTCGCGTCGGCACTTGAAATGTATGATTTGTTATACTTATACAACTTTTAGTTATTTCAATTTGACCACGCAGATGACGCCGCAGGTAGACACTAGCTATACACAAATCCGATGTAATATTTTTCCAAATATATATCATTTTTGAGATTTGCACCTACTTAACGGCGGTAAACGGTAAATGAACAAATTTTAGTTAAGTACTGTAATTGTTCCGTGTTCAGATAACAATAATTAACTTTCTTTCTTAACTTTAATTACTTTGTTGGCTACGGGTATTATGGCGATGTTAATAAGACAAGACTTCACATTCAATTCTTTTATTGTATCTTTAATTTGGTTATTTATACGCTATAAAACAATAGTGCAACATAATTTCACAATTGCATTTGTAGCGAATAAATTGAGGGCGCTGATATAGCGTGTTTATAAAGAATATAATAAGACTAGTGCAATACCCCTACAACTTTAATAAGCTTCACGCTGTATCCCGCACACAGCTGGGTGGGCAGAGGTTACTAGACACTCCGTTTCTACCGAATTCTAGAAGCATTGCGTGTTGAGTGGCGGAGCTCAACGCTGCGCTTTTATTTACACCGGAGCGAGCAAATAGAAATATAAATTTAAATAAATATTTAATTTCCTCGGAAATCCCACACCCAGTCAGGTTTACAGTCACACTTTGAGCCCCTGCGCGTTAAAAATAATTAAGCTCATTTATTTGTCAAAGTGAACTTGGTGTCGAAAGTGAGTAATGGTGGAGCTCACAGTGTTCCAAGCGGGTAGTGAGTATTGAGTCGTTACACTCAATCGAATGTCTTCATTGTATCCATGTAGGGCGAGCGGGGAGCGGGGAGCGGGGAGCGCCCACGAGCACATGCGCCCGCGCATCTACGGACGCTGCATAGGGCTGGCTAAAGTAGTATTATCCAGTAGTGATTAGTGACAACGGTTTTACATGTTAATATGTTTTAAATATATATATAGAAGCTAATTTATTATTTATCCATTTGTGTTTAAAATATTTCAGTACAGCGTTTTCCAGTTATGTGAATTATAACTGAAGTAATTATTCAGTTAAAATTAAGTCAAACTGACGGTAAAACTCTATTATTGCAAAAATATTTGAACACGTGCTCTTAAAGAGACTAAGTAATTTAAGTAATCATATAATATTTAACGACACTCTCTCTTCTCTCTGTCGTCAAGCCACTGTTCCACATTTTCCACGTCATTTTCTAAATATTACGTGTTACGTGTTATCTATATGACAGCCCTGCAAGACGCGACACCCACAACACAGCAGTGGTATGTAAATGTACCACAAGTACCAAGTCACCGACTGGTGGTGGCGGTGGTGGTGGTGGCGGTGAGTGCCGACGTGCACAAATTGCCGCACTTTTTTGTTCTAATCATTTCATTACCTCATTATGCTAATACGAGTGTCGCAGCACATCGACCTGCACGTAGGATGGCGGCAAAAAACATACACTTTGTATGTAATTGTATAGAAATATATATAATTGTATACGTTATAGTGCATTTTTATTTGATTCTTGACACATTATAAATATCTATAATTTACTATTTATATTATAAGTACCTACTCTACCATATGTATAAGTTATATAGTGTATTACTAACCATTCGTGTGCATACTATGTTTGTTCAGTTAGAGAGTCAAAGTCAAGTCAAAGTTGATTTAAATTCCATACCTATCTTAGCGAAATATATATTCCTGTAAAATAATATCCTGATGTAATAAATATCCTGTGTTAATTCCGTAGTTTTTGTGTAAAAGTTCAACCAACATTTATTCACTCTCGGAAATTATGACATTTACTAGCGGACCCGGACGCGGCTACGCCTGCTTCAACTATAAGAATATTTATTAAATATATTCATGAAATTATTTTCAATTTTTAATAGAATTAGTAAGAAAATATAAGCTTAAATAATCAAAAAAAATAATATATAGAGACTTATTATTAGAAAAAATTATATGAGTTATTGAAATTAACCAACAAAAGGATGGAAAGGAAAAAGTAACTAAAGGATAGGTATTCTTAATATTAGAAAAAGTACTTACCTAAAGTTTTCCGTGCGTACATACATATCGACTCTATGAAATAACTAAACATTTCTCTTTATTAAATAAGATAATTTTAGCGGGCAATATCAAATAAAATAAAAAGAAAACCAAAGTGCAGTTTAAATTAATTATAAACAGCAAATAATTACATAAAAATTAACAATAGTTCGAAAATGTATGAAAATTTAAAAAACCATCAACTTCATCTGCCCGTTCGCGTCGATCACACTATGCCGTTCAAACAAACAAACAAACAAACTCTTCCGCTTTATTATATTAGTATAGATTATGAATAGGCGGTTACGATTTGTACTCTATTACACAATGTAGGTGCTACTATACAACATACACAGCTCGGCCGTATTCGTATATGTTACATATGCATATTGACTTACGTCTGCCGCAATAGAAATTTAATTTATATAAACATACATTCATTTATCATTTAAGATTTTTAAATTATATGCAATAATAAAATTTATAACAAATATAATATAAAAAGAATGCGTACATGTATGTGTCAAGCTGAAAATTAAATCAAATACTCCCTTCTACTCTACTGTCCCTTTGGAGATGTGAAAAAATCAAACTAACCTAACCCAACCAAATCGAAAGACAATCGTTTCTGCCACAAATTTTCGAAACCCGCGAGGGAATCTAAACCTACAGGGTACTTTCTCGTGGACTCAGAATCTTGAAATTTACTACGTAGGAACGTCTTATAGCACAGATAAACGAAAAATTACGAAAAGTGAGAAAAATATACCTATAATGAGTATTTCATAGAACAAATAATTACAAACTTATAATTGGAGTTCATTACATATAATGTGAACGTATACGTCCGCAAAGTTAAGTTTGCCAACTTAATGTTGACAAATTTAAGTTTGAGGATGTATGTCTGTTGCGGACGGATATTGTACTGTCCGTTGAATCTAGAAATTGGTACGGAACCCTCGGCATGCGAGTCCGACTCGCGTTTATCGCGGTTATTGTTTTTATCTTTTAAAGTACGGCACTCTGAAAATAATGTTTTTCTAAGATATTTGCGGGGGAGTGGCGAGCTGGACACGACACGCCTATCTGTCTACTTATGCGTACGCGCAGTGCTCGCGGTGAAAGGCAATACGTTTTATAGGAGATTAATAAGCGTTTTATTGGCCAGGAATTTACCAAAGTTTTGAGTGAAACACCAGTCTTTAACATTATAGACGGTAAACATAAGATATTTTGATAGATGTAGATATTATTTTTAGAGGCAGCCCCCAGAACGGTGTAAAACTGAGCTCCGACACGACATAATTAAGTTAAATCGAACATCTTCGTAAGCTATAATCGTAAGCCGAACTTTACAGAAATCAACATACAGAAAAAACTGATTTACTGAATGTGAGAAATATTGACTTATGGATACTTTTATATGTATACTTATTTAACGGCTCTTTCTACTCCACGTTGCTCGTGTGGCGTGTAGAATGTAGATATAATACGAACAGGTACGTGGGTTTGATATTAATAAAGCGAGCGCCTCGAGCTCCATGTGACACCATTACCAACCTGTGCAACGGCTAGTTTACAAACTGACACTGAGATCTCAGTCTATTATATTATAATTACCTGCTTGTGTTTATGTGACATACACACACATGTGTGTGTATTTATATATACCATACCAATAATTTCAATTATTACAAACTATTCCTTCTTTATAAATCTAATCCTACAAAAACGATAAAATCTTAAAAAATAATTATAATTATGTAAAAAAGCTCTGACAGATTAACGTCACCGTACAGTAAGCTGGTTAATTAATAGAATGCTATCTGCATTCTTACGTCATTGTTAAATACACATTATGTATTGAAATATACACAATTATTCATCAATCATCATTTAATTAATTCAATTATAAATATGACATCATTGCATTACATTTGCATTTAGTATAAAATGATAGTTACGTGATAATGTGTGATGCAATGATAGCTTATCAGTCATCCATTAATAATAATATCTTAGAGTGTCATGTGCAGGGCGCGCCGGTCGCCGGGCGTCTTGTACCGCGAGACGGATATGGGTCAGCGACACGACCCACACCGACACTAGAGACACAAATATTCTATACACTCGTAGTGCATCTTGTCCACATACAGCTACGTATTGTGCAACACTGTAGAACGACTCTCAAAAATGTGTTAGTTCTAAATTAAGACGCTGGCAAGTGTTGCGTCAATCTGGGACTTCCGTTGCTTGCAGCGTGAAAACATGCCCATATACGGCGTGATACCGGCGTATCGGGCGTCGCGTCGGCGCAGGTATCGCACAACGGAAGCTCGAATTAGCGCGGCGCGGGAGCACTACGGGCGGAATACCCAAAAGCGTCCAGCGCGGCCGCCTGCCAAATACGGCAACAATCTCGGGTTTCGCTGGCACAGCACCAGAAACTACTATTCCCGTCTAATACTCGTGAAAAACACGTAAAAACGCATTTATTTCTGCTGCTCTATATTTAGGCCGTAAACCAATGGCGATTTTGGTCGCGGCCGCGTTGTCTGTATTTAGATTAGTCGTGCGCGCGCGACTCGCTCGGCCCCCGCGATAAGCGCTGCAGCAGTGCAGCGTGCGCGCCTCCCGCCGGCGCCCGTACTGCCCCAGCACACGACACCCCCACGACACCCCCACGCCCCTCGGACGCGGAGTGTCGACGGACACTTGGATGTCGCAAATGCTGCCCGAAGCTGGAGGTGATTATATTATCTATACTACGTTGATAGATTGTGTGTAGTGTGTACTAGTGTACGGGAGGTCGGTGCAGGACACCGATGTTTACAAGCGACGTGACAGCAGACGTGCTAACGTGCCATCTTTGTTTACTGACGTGATTGTGATTAGAGATAACGATTATGATAACGATAGCGGAGCACATGTAGTACGTACATACGTCCTTATTGAATACTCGATACGTTATTGCCTATTTAATGAATTATTAGTTTTTCTGTCAAATGAACTTGTTGATGTTGTTTTGGACTCGGTGTTATAATAACTTTTATGTAACCAAGTGTTGCCAGTAAGAAACTTACGACGAAGCTGACATCTATTACACGAAATTGAACATTATTTCACCATATCTTCAGATACTCTTTACATTGAACTAGAAAAATTGAATAGCTTAAAATTTGTATAACATTATTGAAAATTAAACTTATAACCGTTATAACATTAAAATATCGTAATTAATATATATGATAAGAAAATCAAATATAATAATAAGGTTAAGAAGAGTACCGACGAAGCGTCTGCAGTGACATTGAAATAAAATAATAAAATAAAATAAAAAAAACCGTTATGACTTTAAAGATCAAAATGTACACCAAATATTCATAAAAAATAGACCTAACGAGATGCACGTCCATACAGTTGAGAAGTTTATTTGTAGTTTCTGTTACACGGAATAGTTCAAGTAGCGGCTCCTAAGTCCGAATATGGCAAGTGTCAAGATGACCCCCGCAGTGCGAATACGAGAACTGTGGAGTCGTCTCTGAGACTGACGTTACGTTACTTGGTATGAACTACTCTAAATAGATTGTATCGAGATGTTTCTTATCACCCATTGTGTAACGGTCTAGAGTTACTTGCCCTATCTGATGATAAGACAATTGAAATTATTGAAATTTATTTCAACTTTTTAGGACGTTTGGTTCAAATATTTTCTCTTATAGCTACTATTTCGGTAAAAAACGTAAAAAGAATTAAAATATCGATATTTGAACAAAATAAAGTAAGAAAAAACACTGGTTCAATCACAGGTACTTTGAAAAATATATATGTTTTTAAAAAGGTATTCAACACCTGGAATAACACTTTAAAAATGCAAAAAAAAAACAACTACGAGTAAGTAAACACTATAAATTTGTAATCAAAGCTTTGAAATCTATAAACTCAGTATTTAATGTAAACGCGACAACAACATATTCATAAATATTATAAATATAAATATGTCACAATTAGATTGTTCGTGTAATGGAAATTTTCTACGGCGAGCTCGTACGTCGTTCATGTATAGACTATAGAGCTAGCGGCCGTAGGGACCACCTACGTTATAAGGTCGTAAAGCCCACATTTCTTTTACTAAGGTTGACGACGCTTAAGGCTTAATTTAAATATATTTTTTCATCTTCACGCTGTATCCCGCATATAGCAGGGGGAACCTAATAATATCGTGTTAAAACATTCTGTTAAGGTACACCACTAAGGTTCCCATCTTTAGAAAACTGTCGAGGCATTGCGTATTAAGTGGCTGAACTAAACGCCGCGCTATGCCTTGTTACCAGAGCAAGGAAGTGAAAATATTCAATATTTTATTTTCTCGAATAGGAATCAAACCCACAACCTCTCACAGAATACTTTTGACATGTATGTCTGTATCTCCCTGTAACACGACTATTAAATCTAAACGTATCAAATGATAATATTGTCCATATTTGATATCTGTGAAATACAAAAGCTATAAATAGCTTCTCTGGCCCATTTCTATTTCAATCGTAAGCATAAAGTTATCTATACTAATATTATAAAGTTCAACCATTTGTTTGTTTGATACCACTGATCTCATAAACTACTTGTTCAAATAAAAAAATGTTTGGTGTGTTGTCAAATTGTTGTCAAATTTTGTATTTGTTAGTCTCGATGAATGTGAGGAAGACTCTAGGTACATAATATTAACGGTGTAACACACGTAACCCACTAACATTGTCATGGTAAGATTTACCTCGTCTGAAAGTGGGGAACGGAGTGTTGTAACTTAACACTAGATTCCCTCTGCCTACTCTGCTATGTGCGGGATAGACCATAAAGTTAAAAAATATATACGAAAGACGAGTAATAATATACGATATAAATATAAATTTAGCGTACATCGGTACGTCTCCGGAGTCCGGCAGCGTCCTACGCCGCGTATGATTCACGCCTCACATTCCATTTTCTGTATACCAAATAAGGATACTATTAAAATTCCCTTTAAGATATTCGACTCTATTATTATATTCCACTTTGCATGAGGCGGCAAATAAAAATAATAAAGACGGCCGTCGGTCGCGTCGTTGAACGAACCCTGCTAGCAGGCACTCGTACTGCTACTTTTGTTTTGTTTCTTGTAAATAATTTTTCTTTGTGTCTACATACATATATGATATGGTGTTTTCTTCCGCGTTATATTTTAAAATAAATTGGTACAGAACATTTCTTGAATATCTTGTACGTTTTTTTATATAGATATTTACATAATTTATGTATTAAAGTGGGTTAGAGAGTTTGAGTCTAAAAGTTGTGTATCTAAGCCTATTGTAATGTTTTTATTGTAGCTGAAAGTTATAAAAGCCATGCTGTTATTTTATAACATTTTCAGACTTCTCTAAGAAAAAAAAAATATTCCTATTTCGTATTAACATAATATAATACATTAAATAATCCTTGCGTTTTTGTAAGAATTTTGCTCATCCAAAGAAAACAACCTTTCGTTTTCATGTAACAACATTAACAAATTCATTAATGTTTTTGTCTGTCATCACATCCCGCTGCGTTGTAATATTTACAATGAACTGTTTATCTGCATAATAACATGTATGTATTCATTCATTACAAATATGGGCAATATATACTTAGCTGCAGGAAAAGACTGATGTGCCAATTTTATACGTTTATTGTGCTTGTGACATTACATTACTGACTCCTGAACTATTTTCTAAAGTCTATATAAGCACAGACATACCCGTCGTGTGTCAGGGTACACGGACAGTGACTGTAAACGTGATGGTTGTGAATTCGATTTTCACTAGGGAAAGTGTTAATTATTTTATTATCATTTCCTCGCGCCCACTAATGAACAAAACATGGCGTTGAGTTCCGCCGCTCAATACACAAGGAGTGTGGGGGACGGAGAGTCACAACACGGATACACGACATGACCTACTGCTAAAAGTCCTTCCATGTGCGGCTATAAGGGAAGCTCGTGTGAACAGACCTGGCGGCGCGCCAGACCACGCGGCCTGACTACGGACTTACATCACTAACCATATTTTTACTATATAATTGACGCCAGTCGTGGCTCAGGGGCACAAGCGTGTGAATGTAAATGTAAATGTGGATTCTAATCCCACTCGAGGAAACTAAATATTTAATATTTTCATTTCTTCGCTGTGGTGTCGAGGCAAAGCGCGGCGCTAAGATCGCTACTCAATATGCATTGCCTCCATTGAGTTCGGTGGAAAGTAAAGAGAGGAGTGTTTCAACACTAGGCTCCCTCTGCCTACCCTCCTACTTAAGGGACACAGCGTGAAGCTGAAAAAAAATACTCATGTCATTATGTAACTACAACTTTGTATAGTGTTTTTAAATATCAAACATCTGTAACTAGGTACCTGGGGAGCGAATACGTCATCTTGTTTTCCTTAATATTTATACAATATTTATATAAATAGTTTTCAATAGGTTAAAATAGCAGTTTCCTGTATAATAGATATGACACGTGTTTTTATTATAGCGCTTGTATGGTACATCAACCGTTAATGTCTTAGTGTAATTTCTTCATTTGAATAACCAGATCATACAACATTCCAGATCAGGCCGACCACGTCTGATTGTACACGCAATGGTTGTGGGTTCGATCTCCATTCGTGGGAATTAATTATTCACATTTCCCCGCTCTGGTAAAAACTACCTATTAGACCATATGAAATCTTCAGAGGAGGAAAACAGTGAGAGCTTCATAACAATGATTATTAATGAATGTGTCAACCAGCTTTGTGTATTACTTACATATGATTCACTATTCTGGGTATTCCAGTGGTTCAACTCGGACACACCTCCACCGTCCAAAATTCAAATATACTTGATTGAACCGCCACGCCGCGCCGCGCTGACCGACCGCCCGCTGCGTTGTTTCCTTATACACTTCTCACTATATTTTATGAACAAATAACATTTGAAGCTCGTAGCAGACGTTCATATTTCAATTAAGTGTTGAAGTACGGCTAATTGTTTGTTGTAAACACTTTAAATTACTTCTTTTGTCAAATTTTAAATCCACATATAGTAGCTAGGTGTTAAAGGTACTTGATAAGATGTTTACAGGAATGATGATGTCTTCCCTATCATACAACTTTGTATTAAGTTATTACATATATACTCGTATTACTATATACGTTAACTGATTTAGGTATATTTTAAACAAAATATAGAAAGAAATCACATTTTAAATATAAAAGATTCTTGTGATTGGCAAATGACAAACATCCAGGACTTCAGGCTACCAGTCGCAAGTGTTTCTAGAGTGAGGAAGCTCTACACGATATCGATAAAACATACTTATTATTGTAGGTGAATAAAATAACATTTGACATGAATATACCATATAACATTTACTAAAATTTACTTAGAAATTTGTTAATTTAATTTGAAATAATAATGATTTCTGCGATAATCATAAATTTTCTGCGGCCATTCACAACGTACGGTACGTGCACCTTGCAAGTACATATACTTATGTGTACGACTGACATCAGGTATAATTGCCAAAATATTTCAATCTCGGACAGATTTAGGTCATTCAGTCACGTTCACTTGTTACTCATTTTTCGAAGTTTACGCGAGCGGCGATACTAATTATAAAGTTTCATTTCTATTCATTTCATTCAGCGCAAGACGTGATTCCTATTTATATATCCGTGATTATATTTCCGGCTTTGATTTCCTATTTTCAGTTAGATAAGCGGGTCATTTAATAACCTAAGTCCTAAGTTATAATTTAGCGATAGGTATAGGCCGTTAATTACAAATATTCTCAATTATTTTAAGCTTTTATTTTAAAGGATATTTAAGTTTTTAGGGTTCCGTATTTTAGAAGGAAAACACTGAACCTCTTATAAGATCACTGTCCGTCTGTCCTTCTGTGAGAGCTCTTATCTAATGAACGTGTGTTGGTATTAATCTTAAATCAATATCTCTTATTCAAGTCAAAAAAAAACAAGCTCCGTGAACGAGATCTAGAAAGATACAACAAGAATGTTTGCCTCGTTTTTATTGCATTATGTATGAAATAGTCGAAACCTACAGGCGTTCCCTGTTCCCCGTAGACAGTTATGAAATTTGTCACAAAGTACAAATAAAAGAGAAGAGAATAAAAGAGATTCAAAAATAATAATTTGTAGATTTTTGATGCAAAAATCATTTTAAATGTATGTAGACAATTAATTTGACGAAATGACTCTTTACGATTTACGTTTATTAACTTTTATAAGTTGTACTTCCCGTTGACCTATAATTCTAAAATAAGTACGAAACCCTTGGTGAGCGAGTCCGTCTCTCGCTTGACCGATTTTTTTAATTTAATTAATTTCATCAAATTCAAATTCATTCCGCAAAGGAAAGCTAGTTGTACCTACATGTATTTGATGGCGGAAACCAACTAACTCCACTCTACGTAAACTCTGCCGTCGGAAACCTCCACATATCAATAATAGTCATACATTACTCATGTGAGATTTTAGACTATTATGAGTTAAAATTATATAATTAGCATTCGAAACAAGTCGTCTATGGGTTCATGTTTATTACCACCACCAGGAGATTTTTCTTGCTTATTCAAAGGAGTCACATATGAAATACAATAAGGGAAATATGAGGCAACCTGTATCTATTACTAAATAAGATGATGTTATTTTTGTTGTTTACCCTTTACACAAATAAAAATCTGATATATAACTTTATATTGGGTTGTACCTCTAAAAAATAAATTATAGAGACGATACTAATAAAAATGATGTTCGCCATAAACCTATTACACCATAAATGATAGCCGCGTACTTCCGTAGGTATACGTAATGATATACCATTTAAATATTAGTATCCAAAAGTTCAATTAGCGATGTTATTATTTAGTATCGATCGTTTATAGATTTGTAGCGCGTGGATCTAACACCGTGACTCAGATGCTGTAAATCTGTCTGTGACGCATCTCGCGCGCCGTCCGCGGCCTCGCTACAAAATATACCATACGGAGAAACTTATTGAGACCTATAAAAAAGTAGTGCTCTTTCATTATAAATAAAATAAAATAATATATTTTTATGTATATTTTTTTACAGCAATATATATTGTATTGCAGTAAAGAAGTAGGTATATATCTTTACTTTGCTCATCTTTTTAAATGATTACAACAAATATCTAACAAGACTAAAAAAATAAACATTTATATTCAATCAAGTGAGACTTAAAAGCGATATATAGAGTTGTCGGTGGCGTGTCGCCTTTAGTTTTACTCATATTACTACAGTATGCAGTAATTGCGTATTTCGATCAATGTTTTGAATGATTGTTGTGTCATATATACGCGGGACACCGTGCCCCTCGACCAGTGCCTGGTGTCCGGTGTACTGTGTACAGTGTCAAGTGTACTGGACGAGGTAGTGACGGAGGGAGTGACGAGTGACAGTGATAATCGTAGTGTTTACAAGTGTCATAAGATTTTCTCCAGGTACTGCACCGGTAACAAGTGGTATGTCCTGTAAAATTCACATTTTCTCCCAAATAGGGCTTTTTGAGAGAATTTTGGAATATGTATCTTTCTCTTCTTTATAAATATAATGAATAGAAAATGTAGAGTTTGCATTTTGCAACACGTGTACATGTGATACAACTAGCCTGTTAATGTCTTCGGATTGTACCTCGAATAATTCTTTCATAATATTTATTGGATACATTCGTTAATTAAGATTCATTATCTTATGTATTCTATATTACACATATATGTAGGTACGTATAGCGTGTTCATCAAAATGTATTAATTCATGTTATTTTTTTTTCGTCTTATAAGTTTTAATATTAAAAATGTGTTGTTATTCTCAATGAAGTAATAGTAAAGTAAACAATACCATATAGTGAATAAGGAACGAAAAATAATAGGAAAAGAGACAGTGATAAGAAACAGGTCCCAGATTTCCAAACTAATCGGAAAGCAATTTCTTAGCACTAGGTTCCCAGACTTCCTCTGCCTATGCAGGTGTGCGTGTACGTAGAGCTAGACCAGGGTATGGCACACACACACAGTACTGACAGTGTGTAACCCTATCTGGCGTTGAGAATAGCGCTGTCCATCTTTAGTGTAGTGTTGCGAAATAACAAGCGCCCAAGCGCATATTTTGGGCGCCAACACTCAGACGCCCGCCCGCCCCTCCACCTACACACTCCTAGCTGCCTACCTGATAGATACAACTTCATGTACCATGTACTATATCTGTCATATTGCTTCGTTTTATATAAATATTTAAATACGAGGAAAATATTAAGAAGGTATATTTAAAGGCCTTAAATCTAACAAAATTACAACTTTAAACTAAGCCTTAATTGTCTAAAATTGGTTGTTGTTTTTTCTATGTATTTTGAAAACAATTTTAAATTTTCTTACGAAGATTTATCACTACGGTCTATTGAAAAGATTTTAATTGTCTCATACATATCACTCAATTTTGGATACTAGCTTCACGTTTTATCCCGCATACAACAGATTAGGCAGAGGGAACCTAGTGTTAAAACACTCTGATCCCCATTTTAAATATTTCCAAACTTCTCTTATTTAGAATCTTTACAAATTTAAAATGATTCAAATTAAGTAGTGTTGTACCTAGTTGTAGAATGTTTGTTTATTGTTATGGGATCAAGAGCTTTACTCTATCTTGATGAAGATAAGTTTAGATTTGTAAGTTTTTTTTGTTATTTTTATAGATCTTTCAAATTTGATCTTTTTTTCAGCCTCACGATGCATCTCGCATCTAGCAGGGTAGGCAGAGGGGACCTAGTGTTAAGACACTCTGTTCCCACGCACCGCTCAATTTTCGAGACATTACATGTTGAGAGGCGGGTTTCTGATAACCAGTCTCAGAACATTAAAATAATTTAAATATTCCTAAGTGGGATCGAATTCACAACTAATCCGTTTATACTCAAATACTTAACTAATATACTACCCCATGATTGTCTTAAATATATATTGCAATATATAATAATTATGAAAAATGTACTAAACCGCATAAAATAAATATTGACAGTATATTAAATATAATATTATCCGTTTCCCACCGCCATATATGAATTGCAACAGAAGTAAACAAGCTGTGACGTTAGCGACAGTGCAGACACACGCACGGTGCAGTACGACCGCGACTCATGGACCGTCAGTACTGTACAATGAGTAATAGAGGTTGAGTGGAGACTATTCCTAGAAGCTCCCGTGTCCCACTACTGCTCCCGGCGACACTTCCACTGACATTGATCGCGTATGCGGATGTTATGTTATTTTTATTTTTACGTCGTGCCCCTAACTGTCGAAGCCGTCGAGGTGTCTGACTGTAAACAGGATGTGGGTTCGATTTTCGCTCGTGGGATCATTCCCTCGATCATAATTTTCATTTACTCGATCTAGTCACTAAAGCGGCGTTGATGTTTACCAGTCAAGGCGTAACGTCTTGAAAATTTATATGGTGCGCAGGAAAGGAGTGTCTTAACACTAACACTACGTTCCTTCTGCTCTACCCTGATCCGTATCCTATCCGGGATACAACGGAAATCTAAAAAAAGTAGCGCAATAATGTATTTATATTTTGACATAAATATTTAAAACCATTCGAATTCGTAATGACATATAAATTAGCGATAATATTTATATATTTTTATATAAATAATAAGTTTGATTTTAATAATTGTATTTTATAACAGTATACTGTGTGGTTGTTCCAGAAGTGATGCGGCGCGCGGCGTGCGGCGACGTGTGTGCGCCCGCGCCTCGGCCGCCCCGCCCGCCCACCAGGTCAGTTACCACGCTGTAACCTCCTCATAGCAGGGTAGGCAGGGTAGGCAGGGTAGGCAGGGTAGGCAGGGAGCCTAGAAAACTAGGCTTAAGACACTCTGTTCCCATTAAGACACTTCCGTTCCCCACCACCGCTGAATTATAGAGGCTTGCGTGATGAGTGGCAACGTCGAAGTCACAGCGAAGTTATGAAAATATTATAGATTTGATTTCCTCGAGTGGGAATCGAACCCACAACCTGTTGCGTTTAGTCATACGCTTGTACTCCCGCGCCACGATTGGCTTCGAAGTTGACTTACCACTTGTGAGCTTTTGTACACTTATGTTTTTGCACTTACTTTCAGTATTTCTTTTAATATTGTATTGTATTATTTAATATTGTACATTTACTTTTTTACAATTATATGTCTTTTTGTGAATGAAAATTTTTACTTACTAGTAATTTATTATCTTTTCAGATCTTCGGAAAACAAAGAACTATTGCGGCAACAGCTGTTATCCGCTAGCAAGGAGAGAAATCTTGACAAAGGTGAGCTTCCCAAAGTCAAACACACGAGGAGTAGACAGAAGAACCGGTGGAAGCTGAAGTTCCATCACCAGGCTCTGCCTCAGGAGTATCTAGATCACTACGAGCAGAGCTTACAGAAGGTTAACAATAAAAAGAAACCTTTAGAAAAACCCAAAGAAATAAACGTTGATACCAGTATCACCAATGAAACATTTAAAATCTGGGCGCAAAGGTTGGCCGGAGTACAAAGTGAAATCGGAGCTGTAACGGTGCCACCAGCATTAAGTATGGCGACTAGAAACAAAGAAGAAAAGAAAAAGAAGAGCCCCGCGATCACTCCCAGCAAGATCATGACCTACGAAGACTTACCGTACATGGGGGAAATGACTCTGAATAATTCAAAGCCACGGCGCGGAAGAAAGCCGAAGAAAGCTGATATCTGTCATTTAATATACGAAAACTACGGTACAGTGGTGCCCGGACAGCCGCCGCCTGCGGAACGCCTCGGCCAACAGAACTCGAATGCGCACAAAAATACAGACACGTCTTTCACTATCCCCAAAACGGACTTACAAAACAGAATTATTTCGAGTCTTCTGGAAAGGAAGCTCTCTCAGGAGCAAAAGCGTAAGCTAGATAACACCTCCCCGCCGCGATTCTGCAGCCCTGACGCGCCCCCTCCCCCCGCGCCCCCCACCGCGGCGGGGCCCCTGCACAGCGACCACGAGCCCCTCAACCTCTGCATACGAGACCTACACGACCTCAAGCTGCAGATACAGAGGAAGTTCGGAAACATTTACGCTTCCTCGCCCGAAATTAAAACAGAGCTCGACGACGAGGACAGTGTGACGAGTGAACAACCCAACGCTATATCAGTAATTCAGAGGAACACTAACTTGCCGTCGACTGCCCGCAGCTCGCCCTCCCCCTCCTCCTCTCCATCGGAGACCTGCGCGTGGCCGCGCCCTTGCGGGCTCTACGTGCATCCGCTCGCCCTGCAGACGCAGCTGCTTTACTACCAGCGGCTCGCAGCTGCCGGGCAGCTACCGTTCGCAACAGACGATCATGAAAAAACCTCCGTAAGTACAGATAACACCGACGTGTCGGTCGACGATGGTCGGAGTAAATTAGTGTTGAAGCAAATCTCTGAATTGCTCGACCCCAAAGTTATCAAACAAGTAGAAGAAAACAAAAGCCCGGAGCTGCCCAAGAAGCGAGCGTCGCCGAATCCCGCGCAGGGACCCGTTAAGAGGAAACGGTCGGCCATATTCATCCCGCCTGTGCCCGTCAAAACTAACACGACGACGCCGACCACGGAGGTCAGCATATGCAAGTTTAAGTTCACTGGCGGCTCCAAACCATCGCTACAGGAAAAGAAGATGCTGTCGGTAGACTCCGGTGGGAACTTCCGGTATTACAGCGGCACCGGAGGCAAGAGTGCCAAGGGCTATGAATACCTGCACAAAGACTTGAATCAACAAAAAACGGAAATAACTACCACGCTCCCAAAACTAGAACCTCAAAGTACTATAAAAGAGGACGCGAGCAAAAAGAAGAGGAAATCGCGGAAAACATTACAAAGAGAGAAACTGGAACAGACGTTTAAGGAGAAGGGTTTCCTGATCCAAACCCAGCAGTTGCAGTCGGCGGAGGGCGCCACATACTGCAAGTTCCGGCAGCTCAGGAAATTCACGCGGTACTTGTTCCGTAGTTGGAAGGACTACCTGCCGGGGGAACTCAATGACCACGGCCCTGCACCCCCCGGGACTCCCCCAACACCCCCTACGCCTGCTTCACCCCTTTCCCCTTCTACGCAAGCCTCGTCTCTCACGCCCCCCGCACCCTCCGAGTGGGCCTGATACAAAATGATCTATCTATCTTCATGACCATTTTAAGGAATACAGAGATTATTTCGGGGCATAACCATTAATTAGGGGTGTAGTCTGAATTTCATTGACGTCAGGGTCTCATGTACTTTTATGGCAAAGATGGAACTGTCTATATCTATAAATACTTAGGTGAGTGTCTCCGTTCTCCGCTCTCCGCCGGATATTGCATTTAACATATTTCACGTTCGCTAAGACTTGATCAGAACTGTACTCTACATTGTATCCGTCCACGGTTTTACATTGTTGTTGATTATTGTAATTATTTTGTTTTCTCTAACGATGATTGTTTGTACCGAGTAGTGTTGCCATTTGCTTATATTGTTTTTGATCTTTTACAACGAAAAGAATATTGTTATCATTATTATAGAAAAAAATATTACAATATTTTTTTATATATAAACATTAAATGCTAAACATTAAAATTTCATTCCTGTATTGATGTATCAAAAGGATATATATACAGAGTGGAATTGTCAGCACCACTTTAAATGAAACTACAGTTTTAACTACTCTATGAAAGTCTAATATAATTCAGGAAAAAAATAATTCCCAAAAATGAAAAAGTTATTTTTTCAAATAAAATAAATAATAAAATTATCGTTTTAAAATAAAACGCCATTTGTAAAGTATAACATAAGCACGCACACACTTACCTGTCAAAACGGCAACGTCGCATACGTATGTGTGCGTGACACGAAATACAGGTATGGATAAAAATCGCGAAATGAAAAAAAAATCCTACGTCAAAACTGTTGAGGTACCTTGATTAATTTTTTTAGCTCTGGGTTTGAAATATTTTACCCTATATGCAGTTTCAGTAAAAGGAGCGCTGCCTCTGCCACCCTGTATACTGCATTCAAACAACTTTTAAGTTAATTTAGTAAATATAATTAAATGTGTCACTTAAAAAGAGAGTTCAAATCTTGTTTCGTTATCGTGCGTAAATGGCAACACTACGTTTATTTATTATATATGTGTGTTAATACTTAAATATATAAATAATATATAATGTTATTTTGTTTTGTGAAAACGTATTATTAAAGTTATACATAATGTTTATTACTCAATGTGTTTTTTATAAATATTAGTCAAATTATTATTAATTTAATAATATAAGAAATTGTGAACACTAACGCATACTAACTAGTCATTTGACAACTGATATAATGCGTTTTAAATGTTATAATATAATAAATACAATAAATATGACATTAAAGCTGAAAATAGGAAAATTTAACATCACAGCATCAATTATCCGAATGCCAGTCAACTGAACGACCTGCAGTCTGAACTACTGCGGCTACAGATTAGTTACAATACTACAATACATACAATATAGGTTTCATTTCCTTGTGGAATGTATAGCCGAATTAATAGTTCGTTTTTAAAAATACCCTCCATATATAGTTCAGATAATGGATGCTTTTAATGTATATTATTTCCATTAACCAAATATATTATATATAAATAATATGAATATTATCATTTAAGATTTAACACGAAATGTACTAATATAAATAACAGTTTCCTTACGATGTATATACAAAATGAGTGTCTCTAGTCACATATTAGTTTGTACTGTACATAATAATAAATAAATAATAATAATATATAATAAAAATAATTGTAATTGTTAATTAATAAATAAGACTCGATTGTATTCAATAAAATTTTATTAAAAAACAAAACTCAAATAATTCTGTGATTACAAAAATGCAATGGGAATGTATGAAAACCAATAAACAAAAATATTTAACCTGCAGTATGTTTGATTAATCCTGGAAGCCCTTCAACTGTACATTTATTCATAAAAAAAGAAGAAAATAAATATTTAAAAATGGTTTGTGATGAGAGAGAAATAACATAATTATTTTGTTTAAAAAAAACAAATAATTGAGCACAATGGTATAATTTTTTATATATTTCCAAAAAAGCAATGGTTTTTTTACATTATATAAACATTCTATAATGCAAAATATAAATTGAATTTATTTAATCCAATTCTACAAACTTAAAGAAAAAAAAACAATAATTGCATTTGAAAAACCATATTACTGTATACTCATATATAAAAAAAACATTAAAAATGATGCTTAAAATAAATTTTAAGCATTTAAGTTATTACAATATAAATTTGTGCGGAGTCTAAGGCACTTGTTCTTACACCATAATAGGAAAACCACAACATAGCGATATAATATATAATATGTATGTCTGTATATAAATGTACAAAATATGTTTATATATAAAGAATATAATATAACCAACCTCATGATTCCATATTCATAGTGTGTTATTATTTTTTCATAATTTCTAATAAACATTTTCTTAACAATTAATCAGGAATAAGTAGGTTTTTTATATTTATTAATGCAAAATCAGTTTTTCTTATATATCATATTATTAATATAATATTTGTTTAAACAAATAATAATGCTTGAGCATTATCATTCACATACACCATACAAGTTGTTTAGTTCTCTTAGTTCTGTCTCTTATGACTTTTAGGCTTTGAGCAGTTATTGTTCACTTTAAATATAGTCGCAATACAAAAGACTGTATGAACGATATAAACATAGAAATGATCTTATAACCGAATGTTGTTTATACAGATTTCAACGACGCCGAAACGACACAAGAAACATTTTATGAAATTGTAAGTTATATCTAAACAAACATAACAATATTATGAATTGATAAAGCATTAATAAATATAGTTTCTCTCAATAGGAACAATTGGATCGGACAATCTAGAATGTTCCTTCCAAGATAGGAATGTATCCATTAGTTAGTTCATCAAAGAACTCCAACATTTCTTATTGAATAACAATCATCACACATTTCAGCCTTTCAATTTCGTTTTATTTTATAAAGGAATATAAAGGAATCCCAGAACTTAATGCATAATTTTAATTGTTCAATAAATATAAGTTTATATATAAGTTATGTCAATTTTCCACTAATCATAAATTTTCGTGTGTATGGATCATTTTGGTATACCCAACATTTAAACCATTTAATTCCGTTTCTCAGTATAAAATATATATTTTAAGAGAACATTGTATGGAATATTCAAACTTAAATACTACAATTTACCAATAGTACTTTTCTACCAAAATAAGAATAAAAAGGATAACGCTGGACCTGCTACCATCCACAAAACATTTTGCAGGGATTATTAAATAATTCGGATTATAGAGTACCGTCCAAGGTTCTCTTGTTCTATAGTCCATAATTTTTAGAATAAGAGTGTTTTGCAAAATGATAAATAACCGCTTATCCAATTAGTAAACATTTGCTAACATTTCTATGAATAATCAATAACGGTAGGCGTGTCGGATTACCGCAAGTCCATTGTATATTAAAAGCTATTATATATAGAGTTGAGCAAATCTTTTTTGCAATTAACAAATAAATAATTTTTATTTATAGTGCAACTATCAACATATGATTTTCACCAAAAAAAAAGATTAATTGTTAATATTTAATAGTCAATTGCAATAACAAATTAGTTCAACTCTAACAACAGAAAGACCTACAGCTTCAGCAGTTCCCTGGCGGCGCTGACGACGTGCGGCGCGGATATGCCGTACTTGTGCAGCAACTCGTCGGGCTGTCCGGAGCGAGGCACCTCCTTCACGAAGAGGTGACGCACGAGGACGTTGCGCTGGAGCGCCAGGGCTGAGAGGACTGCCTCGCCGATACCACCTGGCAGATATACATATTTAGAAGTAGAGTAGAAATAAGGGACCTAGACCCTCGTGTTCAGACACTCGGTTTGAAAGTTACTGCAAAATTTTCTAAATAGAGACCGTTAATGGTGAACCTATGAATGAACCTACCAAAATGAATGTAGATAGCAGTGGTTGTGTCTCTGGGTTCAAAACACGTGAGTATTTAACTTTCTAAACGGGGCCTGGGTCTGTCAGACCCGACGTCCATGTTTCCCATACATGAATGATTTCAAAAACCATATATTTTTATAATATTACAAAATATACTTTAATATTTTTATTGTATTATTTGTATTCAAATGTTTTTATTGTTATATATCATATATTATTTTGCATTGTTTGTCATATATTTTAGTAATATAGATATTATTTACCCAAAAAAAGATTCGATTTTTTTAGTGTTTATGATAAAATGGAAAAAAATTATCGACCAAGCACGTCAGGGACAAATATGTCGGTACTTTATAATCAACATCAAACAAAAGAATTGGACGACGACATTTTATAAAGAAAATAGCACTTTATCAAATAAAAAGACGCGTTTCGTATACTAAACTACTCTAAGAATTGAGAATGACTTTGACTCGCGTTTCGCGATCTGATCTATCATTTATTGAACATGAAGCTAAAAAAATAGTTTTGGGTTCTTGAAAAATATGTATACTTTGCCCCCAAAAGATATATAGAAAGACAACACATACTTATGTTGACTGTAATCGTCCTGTTAGCCAACAATGTTAAAAGCCATTGTGTATCGATGTTCAATTGTACCTTATCTTGAGGTGTTGTCAAAATTTTTATTTTATACCATAAGATGTAATTTCTTTATTTTTTTTAATTGTTAGACTTTATATTTTGTTAAAAAAATATTTATTTTATTATCTGTCTTTTTTTTATAGTATTATTTTCTTAAGAGTCATC
This sequence comes from Heliconius melpomene rosina, assembly GCF_056956725.1. NCBI lineage: Eukaryota > Metazoa > Arthropoda > Insecta > Lepidoptera > Nymphalidae > Heliconius > Heliconius melpomene. The sequence goes on from NC_140397.1 coordinate 295,198, forward strand.
CCATGTGGCCAAAGACTGAAATTGTGACTTTAAGTTACTTAAATCGTTGTGATGCGTAAAGTTTAATAAAAAGCGATTTTATTTATATTGATTTTGTTTGATTTGAGGCTATTTATGTAAACTAAAACATAAAATTGTCTTCTTCCTTTAAAAAACAGAGGGAATATGACCAATAAATACACTGGTCTGACAGACCCGACGTCCATATGTGTGTTATAAAAAAATCACGTCCATAGTTAAAGGTTAAGCAAAGAATTGGAAATATAAGCATCCTTTGCTTTAAATTTGAAAGTTTATAAGGATGAATATTTATTCTATTTTAACAAAAATAGTGAATGGATTTAGATAAAACTTGACAGCAATATAACACGTATGAGTTATATTAGTTATGTATTATTCTTATGTATATAAGAATAATACATAAACTACAATTTATGTATTTTTTTTATATAATTTGTATATAATACAACAATAAGTTTAAGCCGGCGAAGCACGTAATAAATCTGTCAGAGTGCTACTGGCCACGTCGGTCGACGGCGACCGCGTGAGTACGACACACTGTTTATTATAGCACTTGTCATATAAAATACATCACATAAAATGTATCTTTGTATAAACTGACAAATGCAGACTATTCATTACTAAGGCTACATAGTAGAAGCAGTACTTTTGTTATTGATTATTTTAATTATATTTTATAAATAATTTTATTACAAAATCTTGAGCCAACAAATCAACAGCGCTCCCTATATCAATAGACAAACTGATAGAGAATTTGGAAAAAGTAATTTGAATCTATTTTTACCCCATTCAATATGTCCAAAGTTTCACTGTATTTGAGATGTTATTTCATTTTATTTCTAAGTACCATTTTTGCACAATAAAATACTCGAGACAGTTTATTTTGCTTGTATTTTCCACGTCAAATTATGACACAGCCTTTAAATTTTCCATTGTTGTTTTCCCAAAATTTTATAGTTTTATTATTGTACATATATATATTCTCTTATTTATATTTTAACAGCCATTATGAATGCTACTAACCAGCTTGATAGTGGTCTTCGACGACCACGACGCGTCCGCCGACCGCCGCCGCGTGCTCCTGCACCGCCCCCTCGTCCAGGGGCTTGATAGTGAAGGGGTCCAGCACGCGTGCGCCCACTCCTGGATCACCAACAAATCGTTTTAATACTACATATTTTTTAAACATCCACAAAAACCACAATAACTGTGTCCACTAACCTTCTTTCTGCAGTACTTCAGCCGCCTTGAGCGCCTCATGCAAGGTCACCCCAGATCCGATCAACAGCACCTTATCAGCCGCACCACTCTTCACTATTTTGGCCTGGCCAGCACTAAAGACCTCATCACTTCTATACAATATACTGGTAGCCGGTCTCGACGTTCTTATATAGCATATTCCTTTAGTATTGGCCGCTAGTTCCACAGCTCTCTCTGTGGAGACGGCGTCGCTGGGGTAGAAGACGGTGGCCGTGGGGATAGAGCGGAACAGCGCCAGGTCCTCGAGGCCCATCTGTGAGGGTCCGTCCTCACCGATGCTGACCCCGCAGTGAGAACCTGCCAGGTTCACGTTGCTCTGACTTATGGCGCCCATGCGGATCTGTATTATACAAAATAAATAATAGATATAGTAGATTTATAATTTAAATATATATTTAAACTATATTTAGTCTTTGAAATACAAAAGTATATTTTTAAACTTTCTTACTATGTTTGAAACTTGTAGTTCTTAATTATATACATATTCTATAGCCCTAATCAACAAACACATAGTACTATATATAAAAATAAATCATTCAATATTATTAATTTTAGCTTCACTTCCGCATATATTAATATAAAGGGAACCTAGTGTTACAATATAGTGTTGCTTATTTTCCACACAATCTCGAAACATTGCGTGTTGAGTAGCGTAATTGTGTTTTCTAACAGTGAAAATGGAAATAAGAGAACCCACAACTGTCGTATTTACAATCAGACGCAGTATCACTGCCCCCGTGACGTTCCGAAATTTTACTTATATAACTTCCAAAAATATAATTTCGTTTATTAGTATAAAATCAATTATTTAAACTTTCAATTTGATGTAAACAAGTCTAAATTATTACTTTCTCAGAAAACTTATAACAATTAGAACGTCCCAGCGTTCTTATCACGAACTCATATTATGTTGTTATCAAGCTATAGCTATCGTGGCATACATAAATTTTGTAAGTTTTCTAAAAAAGTTTTTAAAGTGTGCAATATTTTAATGTATTCAAAATATAAAAATTAATTATCATGAATATAGTTGTTTATCATATCTTAGACGCTTAATTATTAATCTCTTATCTCAGATTACAATCACGCGTATTTAGCAATACAATCGATGGGTAATATTTTTTATCAATGAATTACTTTCATTGATCTGTAACTTACATTGATAAAAATATTGTTTATCTATAAAATTATTAAATTGTATGAAAAATAGAATTTACCACAATTGATTGAAAAAGATAGCAATTAACAGTATTCTTTCAACTTAAACAACAATTATTTTGCTTATAACTTGAGATTAGTGGCTGGTCTACTCAAAAAAAAATATCAGTACATTAACTAAAATAAATTCTTATAGAATGAATTGTATCCTGCATACAGCAGGGTTATTTAATTTACAGGAACGCTCAGACAGAGCATGTAAGCGGTGTTTAGACATATTCGGTGTACCTGGTCGAAGGTTCTGGAGAAGAAGGCGGCGAAGGTGGAGGCGAAGACCACGGCGCGGTCGCGGCACGCGGCGCCCGTCGCCACGCCCACCAGAGTCTGCTCCGCTATGAAGCACTCGATGTACCTGAAGGGGGCCCGAGGGATTAGCGGGGGAAACCTAGGAAACTAGTGTGGAGACACTCAGTTACCATTAGGACACTTACGTCCTCCGGTATACGGCGAATTCCAAAAGTACTCCGCGTTGAGTGGCAAAAAATCAACTACGCGCTTTGCCTTGATGCCAGATTGATGGGCTCTATGCCACGACTAACCTCTTGCGGGGAAGCCAATCAAGCAACTGTATTGTATTGCTGTTTAGCAAACACTCCTGCTTGTGTATTTTTATTACTAAATAAATACAACATTATATTTATATGTACCTGTCGGGGTACGCGTTGCGTAGTTTGTCGCTGAATGTGGAGTTTTTGGTGTCGCCGTCCAACGCGATCACTCTGTAATACAAATTTATATAGTGTTAGTAATTCAAATATTTGTATTAGAAAAAAAAAAAATTATAAATTTATTACTGATAAATATCACTCGAGATGGTTGTGGTTTCAACTCCTTATTTGGGAAACGATTATATATTTTTTAATTCTTTTATACATTATGCCTTAAATAAACAAAAAATGAATAAACTGAATGCTTACTCTATAAAATATCTTTCGCTATAGAATATAATACATTTGTTAGAATGCTACTGCCCACATCGGCCGACGGCGGCCGCGTGAGTACGACAAACTACTTACTGTTGCACTGGACTATAAGAAATGCAAAATGAAATGCATTTCTATTAGATTAGCGTAAGTGCATATAAAAAGTTAATAATTTTGTTAATTTGTTACGTTACAATAAAATATAAGGACGCTACAAATACATTATTTTTATGATTTTTTATTGATTCATTTCATTTTGTTCCCAAAGGGTATGCAATACCGATGCGTGCTTAACGCGTCGCTTGGTCAGTCTGCAATAAAATATTGAACCATAATAACGTGTTTTATTTAATATCACAATGACAATCACATGAAGGCCGAAAAGGAATATAATTTTCTTGAGAGGAGAAAATCAACTCGAGAGGAGACTCGGAGCTTAATTATATAACGTAGTGACTACTACCTCATGTTAGTGTCAGCGATTTTCTTCAAGGCGGTCCCGTATGCGAGGCGTGTGGCGACCAGTTCGGCGGGCCCGTAGGATGGGGGCGCCGACAGCGTCACGTCCGTGAGGTGCACGCGGGGCGCCTCCGCCAGCGGAGGACGGGGCTTCAGGGAGATCTGCTCGTTCTTGATCTGAGATTGCAGGTGCTGGAAACATATTTAGTGCATAAGTATGGTACCGCCAACGTTGGTTAATTTAATACCCACCTATCCTAAATATTTTACACGCCAAGCTGAAGTAAAAGACGTGTGCTAAGTACAGTCACTATCCGAACGTCAATTAACCTAATTAAATTATGTACTACCCTCCATCCAACGCAATCTGAACCAGTAAACAAGACTTGATATTTTTGAAGTTACATTTGTGTGTAGTACAATACAGTCGACAAATTATAACTGACCCATTTTTGCACATTGTTTACTCGCGAACGGAAAATTCCTTTATTAAAATCTGCATAGCCACTTGTGCCACTTGAAAATAAATTCCTTATATTGAATACAATTAATCAATTACTATTATATTTAAAAGGCATTATGTTATCGTCGATCTTTAAAGAGAAAATAAAAGTAATAATTGAAACAAACGATAGTCTGTCAGAGTGCTAGTGGCCACGTCACTTGACTATCAGAAATACAATATATTAATGCATTACTTATAAAAATAATAAGTGCAATTTAATCCAGATTCAATAAAATATTTGTAAATTATTGTTTCACTGTAAAAGCGATAGTTATGGTTGTGGTAATGTTTATGAGTATGATGTTTGTTCCACTTTCACATAAAAACTGAACGGTTTCAGTTGTAGCTTCACAGTATAGTTTATACATACATAGAGTAGAACAAAACATAGGCAAATTGTAGGCTATGAGTTTCGTATTGAGGTGTGGGTCGTAATACATACCTTAATAATCCGCTCCCCCTCTCCCCCCAAGGCCTTCCCATGCCAGTTATCCTTGTCCTCAATCCCCGGGAATCCTCTACCCTTGTATGTCTTAGCTACAAGAGCAGTAGGCTTTCCACTGATGGTGGCAGCTTCGTCAAATGCCTTGACCAATTCAGAAACATCATGGCCGTCCACCACTAGAGTGTGGAATCCAAATGATTTGAGACGAGCCTCGTATACATCCATCTGTAAGGAAAATGTGTAGGATAGCTGTATAATTTTTCTTTTTAAGTAATCTTTTGAATAAGGTAAAAGTATGGTATTATATTTATTGAAAATAAGTCACTCAATTAAATCCTAAAAATACAAAAAAATAAAATGTGAATGCTCTTGTTGAGCCGGACACCATGTTGTTGATGCTGTGACGTCAGTTGGTCTTGTAAATAAATACACTAATATAGGTAACCTATGAACAAAACGTTGCGTTATAAGCACTAAAATATTTGAAATTGATATTAATTTTAAAATAAATTTTGTTATTTTATGAATTACTTATATACATAAGTAACATTATCTAATAGATTTGTAATAATATAGTTTTAAATATCCTATTGGGATGGACTTTTCCAGGTTTATATAAAAATACTAAAAGTCTAGTTCTATCTAGTTCTAGTGTCTCTAAGATATGTAAAAATTATAAAATCTTATTTTAAGATTTTATCTGTCACATTAAATAACCAACGAAAATAAGGACTAAATTTTAATTTGTTCTAATATTGAATCTGCTCCTAAAAATCACACAACTTTTAGATTTTTTAAAATACAAGTATATAGTATGCATATTTGATAACATTAACCTAACCATACATTATAAAACGACGTGTTGCTAGGAGACTCCTATGTCGTCACAAAAACACAACATATTTATTAAAAAAAATCTAAACTATTCAAAATATTAATAAATAAAAAAAATATTATCACTTATATTACAACATCCACCATATACAAACGAAGGAAACTCGATAACCTCTATATAAACATTATGTAAGTAAAGATAACAGCAGTCTGAGCGTGTCGGGATGAACGTCTACTGTTATCAATTAAGGCTCTGTTATCATATTTTTTATGAAGTAGATGGTACTGTTATTATATAAAAATACAAATACAGTATTTTTTTTCAACTTCACGCTGTATCCCGAATATAGGAGAATAGGCAGAGGGAGCCTAGTGTTAAGACACTCAAGCCCTCACATTTCGCCGAATTCTGGAGGCAATGCGTGTTGAGTGGCGGAACTCAACGCCGCGTTTCGCCCCGACACCAGAGCGAGTAATATAAAATATTAAATATTTCACTATGTTAATAATTTTGTTTTTGTTGTTATAAAAACTTAAATTTGTGCAAATATGTAGCACAGCTTGTCTACAACCACTGTCAAGTATAAATATGGTAGCTTTATACTGTGCCTTACTTTATCTTAGTATTACACAAGTATTTAAAATAGATAAATGTATAACATATAATAACTAAGACATTTTAACTCAACACAGAAATCTTAATAGTTAATAGTTTGTATAATGTATACAAACTTTCAAAAAGCTGAACAGTTTGTTGGGCTCAGTACATCATCATGTACATCTCAGAAACTACTGGTTCAAATGTAATTTTTTATTTTGTCAAATATTCCACTAATCAAGGAAGGCTAAGACTCTGTATACCCCGTTAATAATTTCAACTCAGATTTCAACCATATGTAACAGCTAGTATTGATATAAATTAAAATACCTGATGTTGCAGAGATGTAGGTTCGGACTGTCCCAACCTGTTGACATCAAAGATCACCACCAAGTTGTCCAGTTTGTAATAGCTTGCAAAATGGAGGGCTTCCCATATACTGCCTTCAGCTGATTCACCATCACCGATTAGACAAAATACTCTGGAATTAATATTTAATAACTATACAATCAATATAAAAATTGAAACTAGCTGACCGAGCGACCGACCGGCGAGTGTAAACGTGACAGGTTATAGAGGAAATTAAATATTAAATATTTCGTTTATTAAATATTAAATAGTCGCACGTGCTTGGAAAGCTCAATTTAACCTTTATAATTTTCCGACATAAATTTCCATCAATATCACATATGTGTGATTCATATATACATATGACTCGTATATGAAACTAATGACGTCACGTCATGGATTTTTCCACTATGGTGTTTGACATGCTGATAGATTTGTAAACTTTCTGTATTGAAAACGAAATCATTCCATATTTAAATTTAATGGATAACATATATAGATACATAGAAAAACTATATTTCAGAAAATATGCTTATATGCTTAGCAGGTCGCTACCTGCTCGCGGCTTCGCCCGCTGATTACACAATTATTCACTAAACTGGATTTATGACGTGTTTTAATAACATTGTAATATTAAACATAATATATACATAACCGAATTCAAAACTTTTGCAGTCACTACGCCTGACGAGCCCAACATTTATCATACATATTCCGAAATTTATTTACCTATAAGGTGCTTGATCAAAATATTTTCCCACGTAAGCCATGCCAGCTGCGACAGCCAGACCCTGGCCGAGGGAACCTGTACCGACGTCTATGAAGTTCAACCTTGGGGTCGGATGACCTTCCAAGTCGGAGTCTATCTTACGAAGGTTCTTCAGATCTTCTATGGGGAAGAGACCAGCTTCTGCCCACGCTGCATAGAGAATTGGGGCTGCATGACCCTAAAAGGAAAATATTTTTAGTGCATGTTATTAGACAGAAACGAAAATAATTATCCGAAGCCATGCGACTAGACAGCCATGATGATTATTATATTTTTTATTTACTTGTTTAGATTAGATAAAAATCAAACGAAAGGAAAAAGACAGAAAAATACAAGTTAATCAATGTATGATCATAAATGATAATAGTAGTTGCTAACTGAATTAATAGTTCAGAGTATATATAATATTTTACTAAACATTTTTAATTACAAATCGTTATTTTATTATACATTTTGTACATTAGCAAGAACTCTTAACTAGTATCACGCTTTTCCCCGTATAGCATAGTAGGTGTGAAAGGAATCTAGTGTTAAAACCCTCTGTTTCCTACATAACCGACTAATTTTCGAGATATATTAAAACATTCAATTGACAAAGTGAAAATCGAACCCACAACTATGTTTACAATCACACCTCAAAACTTATTACTAACAATCACTTACTTTGGAAAGTATAAATCTGTCGGCAGATGGATCTCTTGGCGCGGACACCTTGTAGCGCATGGTGTGGAAGAACAGCACCGACATGACTTCCGCCATAGAAGCGCATGATGTGGGATGACTGAGAAATTATAATCATGTTGTTATACAGAATTATAAAAATTCAAAATTCAAATTCAAAATATTCTTTATTCAAATAAACTTATAATAAGCACTTTTGAATCGTCGAATGAACATATGAACAAAAAGCTACCACCGGTTCGGAAGGCAGTTCTGCTGAGAAGAGCCGGCAAGAAACTCAACAGTTGCTCTTTTCAAAATCAATGGTACAATCTATTACATTAGTTGGCAGCTATCCTGCATTACATTCAATAGACATTAATTCCATACATGTTTGTCCTCTAAGTATTCTCGAACAGTGTAATAAGCTTTACTTGTTAGAATTTTTTTTACTGATATTTTAAATTTTGGAAGTGGCAAATCTAGAATACACTGTGGAATTTTATTATATACACGTATGCTCAGACCCATAAAAGATTTATTAACTTTTTGGAGGCGAAAACTTGGAGTAACAATCTCATCTTTATTTCTCGTTTCTATCGTATGATTGTCACTATGTTTACTATGACAATGTATATTTTGTCGGACAAAGAGAATATTATAGTATCTAAATTGGGAAGCAACTGTAAGAATACCTGCATCTTTGAAAACATCTCGCAGAGAATCTCGCGCTCTTAGTTTATAAATATATCTCACGGCTCTTTTTTGGAGGATAAATATTGAATTTATGTCTGAAGCACTGCCCCATAGCAGCATTCCATAAGATAAAATACTATGGAAATAGCTATAGTAGACTAATCGGGCAGTGTCGACGTCCGTCATTTGTCTTACTTTTTTAATTGCAAACGCGGCAGAGCTGAGTTTATCCGCAAGTGCTTCCAGATGAGCGTTCCACTGGAGTTTGGAATCTATAGTTACACCTAAGAAAATAGCTGATTCCGACAAATTGAGAGTTTCTCCTTTAATTAGTAGACTGAAATTATTTTTTTTAACATTTTGTAAAGCAAACTCAATACATTTAGTTTTTTTACCATTTAACATTAGATTATTAACATCAAACCAACGAAGAATATGCGATAATGCGCTATTCACATCGTCATAGTTTATTTTATTTCTGTCAACCTTAAATATTAAAGAGGTATCATCCGCGAAAAGTACAATATCACATAGGTTCTTCACATAAAAAGGTAGATCGTTAATGTAAAGAAGAAATAAAAGGGGACCAAGAATGGATCCTTGTGGAACGCCCATCTTTAGAGGAGATCCAGATGATTTTACATTATTTATACTAACCTTCTGGATATAATATAATATAAATAATATAGTTAAACAGCCTTTTTATTAGGATAAAAGAATATAAGAAAATATGTGTTTATGAAAATTTTAACATGCCAGGATTTCAAAGTCTAAGCTTTCTAAGCCAATTAAGCCTTAATTATTATATCCTTATTTTTTTAAATATACAATGTGGTATTTTGTATATCAAAAGAGAGAAATAAAAAGAATTCAAATAAAGTCATTCCTTGGCAGTGGGAATCGAAACCACAATCACCATGTTCACCGACAGACAACACTGCACTACACTTTAACCCTCATATATGAAATTAGGTAGAGAACTTAATGACAAGAAACATTGATGTATTTGTCTTGCTACCCCTAATCCCTTCTCCCAAGTAAGCAAACTCGTAACCATCAGGATTGTTAGGTTAGCTGTCACAATGCATCATTATGCCCTCAATATAAAAAATAATAGTAGCTATTTTCTCCACACACCTCTATTTTTGGATTTGAATAGCAGAAAGATATTTATTTATTATTTAAGTTTTAGGGACAAAGTAAGTTAAGTAAATAGAACTACTACAATCAAATATATATATTATATATAATAGTTTCATACAATAAAAAAGCAATATAATTGTACATTAAAAACAAAATACTTTTCAAGGTTATAAGTTGAATTAATAACATTTCTGAATGTTTTTTTTTAAATCATATTATGTAATGTAATGTAATGCATGCAGACATGTTATTTTGATTCATATTTCACAACAATACTAACAGGAAGTCTCAAATAGTATTGTAATAATTTTACCTGCTTTGTAATAAATCACTTTTCAATAGCAGATCTTTAATAGTTTTTATGAGTATTCAATTAGTGTTAATGTAAATATATTATTATAAGTTTTAAAAAATATATAAAAGGTGTTAAAATTTTTAATCTTTTAATTTTACTTCAAAAGTCCATTATGAAAAATCAGCATCTGACTGTAAATGTAACAATTGTGGGTTCGATTCTCACTGGGACGAAATAATTATTTTAGCTTGTCTGATAACAAAACAAAATGCAATGTTGAGTTTAAGTCTTAGTGTGTAAAGAATGGGATGACTTAACACTCTGCTACATGGGGAAAGTGAAACTAAAACCTATTATGTAGTTCATTCTGCAGTTAATTCATCAATATCTTATAGGTCACTAAAGCAACCAATTCAAGGTAGATAATGACACAGCATATTATGCAAGTGATAACTGTTATCTGATGGTATATCAGATTAAGATTTTATATTGCTGTTTCATTGAACCATGTAGAAAAAATTAATCACTATTTTAGTTACATTTGAATAGCCTACATAGCCTTGAATTGAAAATTAATCTTCTCATCTATATATATAAAAGGACTTGTCCTCACTGACTGAGGTAAGACGCACGCACAGCCCTAACCGCTGATGGTAGAAACATGGAATTTGGACAGATGTTAACTTACGTAATCTGGACATCCACTAAGAAGGGATTTTGAAAAATTTTAATTCTAAAGGGGTGAAATAGGGGTTGAAAGTTAGTATGGAAAAAAAATTAAATCGGCACCGATTCTTATAAAATTTGAAATTCAGACTCTTAAAAGTATTTAATTGATTACGTGTTTCATGGTTTTCTAGAATTCTTTCCATAAGGGTGCAAATAAGGGGTTGAAAGTTTGTATGAAAAAATTCTTAAATCGCCACCGATTTTTATAAAATTTGAAATTTAGACTCTTAAAAATATTTCATTGAACACATGTTTCATGGTTTATTAGAATTCACCCTTAAATACGTAAGCGAAGCTGCGCGCGTCCGCTAGTATGTATATAAAACAAAAAATATTATATGCTATTATATAACATAGTCATTATTAATTATTAACCTTTAACCTTGAATGAATAAACTTAATTATATTATACATTAATTATTTTTTAAAAATAATGAAATAAAAATTCTTTCAATAAAGTAATAGTTAGGTATTTTAATATTTAACACAATTATGAAGTTGTCGATGTATAGCACGAGTCATGGTACTTAAGCATGATAATCTTTCTTATTTGAAATGGTAAGCGTTGACCTAGAATAACCCATCGCGGGGGCCAGTCACATGTTCCCCTTCCCACAAGACAATAGTTTACTTAGCATTTATAATTTTGTGACAAAGCAATTATGATTAAAGATAACTGCTATATACTAAAGAAGGATCATTATGAGATTCCAATAAGTATTATGTTACTTAGTAACCTTCATTAGTCCTTCAATGGAGCGACAATGTTAAGTGAGGTTATTTAAACTTACCCGGATTTCGATGCGTTTGTAGCGACAATACTGTCGATTCTCAATTTATTAGCGATGTCTTTAAGAGCTTGAAGATCAACACTTTTGTTATCTCCTTTCATTTTGTATGATATTGTTGTTTATTATAATTAATAGTTAGCAGACGCGGTAACCGGTCACACACCACACGCGCTGTTTCCGAAATGGAAATATCCAAATTGTCAACAAGTATGTCAATTTATGACACCGGCCGGCGGGAAACTCAGTGTTACCATTTGCTTTGCAAACGCAAAGTGACATGAGATACAGATAATAAAGACTTCCTGTAATGGGTTTTAATAAATCTATCTTAATAATTAAATTTGTTTATTTAAAAATTAAATAACATAGCAAATAATGTAATTTTATATTTTATAAAAAATATAACAGTTTAAAGTTGCGTAAATTTAATAAAGTGAGGTCTTTGTAGGTGATAATATGTAATCCTTATAAGTATAATGTTTTTAGCTCCATGATATTATACCCAGCATAGAGCAGGGTAGCCAGAAGTAACCTAGGAACTTAATGTTAAGATACTCCGTTCCCATTCAGACATTTCCTTTTCATATTTTCTGCCAAATTTTGAAGGCATTGTTAGTTGAGTGGCGGAACTCAGTGCCGCGCGTTGCCTCGTTACCAGAGCAAAGAAATGAAAATATTAAATATTTCTATTTCTCAGAGTGGGAATCAAACCCACAACCGCCATGATTACAGTCACATTTTTGTGCTACCGGGCCTCGAATAAAATTTAATTAGAATATTTGTTCCAATTTCCAATTCAAGTTGTATAACTTCTTTTTTCACATACAGAAGATTTTTATGAAAACATGTAACAGTTCAAATTATTAAGTATACCGTTTAAAACGTTGACATATTGTTTTACGTAGCTTTACTTTTTTTTTCCTGCACAGAGCAGTTTCAGGGCACTCCTCCTCATGTCGGCGCTCCGAATGTTAAATGGTGGGCAGGGCACCAGGGCAAAAACAAAACGACAATTGAATATAGTTTATTGGCCCGAGCTCCCACAACCTACGCGTTGTTAGGTTTTGTTTCATTGAGCTACAATGGCACAGTCAGAACCTATAGCAATTATTATGTTTTAAATAAAACAATTACCTATAAATAAATTAATCACATGCAGATCCAAATCCAACTACAACGAGTCTGTGATAGTTGACTACTATAAAGTGTGCGTATCCAGTATCCTCTAAAAATTAAATATCTTATAAGTCAACTATTTTCATTTTTCTTCCTCTGGTACGAAGCCCAGCGAAATTTGGCACAAAATGGAGAACGGAGTGGATGGGCGATCTTGACACTGGGTTCCCTCTGCCTACATGTAAGTATTATAGGAAATGAGTACGAGTTGTGAATTACTTATGAGATGATATATTTTAAGTGCCTGACGTAATTTTGAGTGCGAGTACTGAGTGCACTCGATTACAGCGAAAGTATTGCCGAGATAAAACATAGTACCTCCTTATATAACCTTCCTCGATAAATGGACTATCTAACATAATTCTTTCAAATCCAACCAGTAGTTCCTGCGATTAGCTGGTAGGTGCAACCAAAGAAATTCTTCAGCTATATAATATTAGTATAGATATGTAAGTAACCTTAGAAATGTTTTTATTTATAAAATTCTCGCATTTTATTAGTACAAAATTACAGTGACTATTTTGGTGTCATCGCATAATAAGCAAGTGACTGTTCGACCCAAAACTACAAATCAGTAGGCAGCTACGACTAATAGATGTGGGTTTAAATCCTAAAAGTTTTTAATTAATATTTGTAGTGTTTTTTTTTTGTTAATTTCGTTTTTAGTCTAAGCTTAGGTTTAAAGTAAAATTTGTCAACTAATTTGGCAGGACAGCATGTTAAACAGTGATTGATTATGTGACAGCGGCCGGCCGCCGGAGGCCTCATAAAAACGAAATGAGCGAACTTAGAGCCGCAAAAACTGACCACTCGGGGACGCCATCTTGCATCTCATTTAATTATGCTTTGAGCAGCCATTTATTGAAGTTTGTTGAAGCTTATTTTAACATAAAGTGTTAAAGTTTTTGTTAAATCATTGAAATTCCTTAACGTTTATTTTTTTATGTTGTGTGGAGGAGCTTGCTACGAAAGCTACAGAGAATGAGGCTACTACTTCTTTTGAGACGTTACTTTTTCTCAAATCCTTTACAGATACATAAGTAGCATGCAACAATTTAGAATATAAATATTATGTATACCTACTTTCCAATAGGTTCTATGTTTTACTTATAACCATACGTTTAGAAAACAAAATCAAAAGTAAAATATTAAGCGCGGCGTTTAGTTCCACCACTCAACACTTATTGAAAAATGTGAAAGTGCGAAAATGTGATGTATCCTACTCCTAACATTAGATTCCCATTGCCTACCCCGCAATATGCGGGATACAGCTTGAAGCTTACCAAAAAGTAAAATATAATTACATGTTATGAAACTTGAAACAATGATAAAATAAATTGTAAGTAGAATACATAATGAATAGCAAACAAATATCTCGAATAACACGAGAACAAAACTAAACGAGTGAAACGATGCGATCAAAAGCGTTGTGATATTGAATTGATAAGCGAAAGAACATGGCTATTTTCTCTTCCCAACTTATAAATACATACAAGTATTTACTTTCTAGTCTCTAGTCCGTAAGAAATAGGGTCGATTATATAGTTTGGGCGTGGGAAACTGAATTTTTGTGGATGTACGATAAAATGAGGGTGGCTATTCTGTTAGGAATCGCTGACGTATCATAGCGACCTTTGCCTCACCTGATACTTGGCAAAATTTGTATGGACATTACGTATTGCCTATCTTTTTTATTTTATGTACGTACTATGTTCAATAGGTTTCTTATTTGATTCAGATACAAAAAATAGTATAAGACGGATGGTTAGGCTTATTATATTTCTTTTTAATATTTAAAATAGTAGCTTAATTTATTTGTTTGATATTTTTATCTATTTATTTTTTGGATGTGTCCAGATCTTTGTTTTATGTCAATTATGTATGTTTTATTTTTATTTATTTTAAACTTAACTTTTAAATTTTTATAAAAATAAAAAATTATATACACAATTAAAAATTAAATTAACAATTATATACATTTAAAATATAAATAGATTCATATGTAAATAAATATTTATGGATCCCTGACATATTTAATTCATTAGTATGGTTAAGACAGAAAAGAATTTTGGAATAATCATATTCGGGTGAATCTCAAAAAAAAAACGAATAAAAACGGAAGCAAAGAGAATTACATTACATAATTTGACCATTTAGATAGTTACTTTCCAACAAAGAACAATAGAACACAGTATCATAACATCATTTTCATATATAACATTAAATAAATTCTGCTAAGCATTATTTTTGTGTTTACAAAGTGTCCATCTCGGCCTTTGGTACGTCATAAAGACGGGCATAACGCAAAAACACCGCTGCCGGATAAATAAATATAAAAACAATAAAACTGTTGTCTATGGCCAGGGAAATGGCGCTGGCCGGGGGCGACTAGGGTCGCCATCTTGTTTCCATTTTTGTAAATGTCAAACTAGAGGATCATTTATACTGTTGTTACTTTACAAAGTACCTATTGTGATAATGAAACATTGAGGAAGGATTGAGATTTCTTAGGTTATATATGATTTACAGTTAAATTTATATTCAAATGAGGGTTTAATTTCCTTTCAGGGATTGAAATATTTAATATTTTCATTTCCTCGCTCTGGTAACGAGGCAAAGCGAAAGGAAAAGAAAGTGGGGAACGAAAGTGTTTTAATGGGAACGGAGTGTCCTAATACTAGGTTTTCAGGTTCTCACTGGGAACTGATTATAAAAATTTTAAATTTGTTCATTTATTTTTAGCCAAACACAATTTTCCCTACGCCATGGTCACCTAGTCCATGAGGGATGAGGGTGTATAAGGGTGGCATGCTGTTTTCAAATTCAATTGCTCTGCCTTGCAGCCCCGCTCCCCCGCGCGTCCCCACCCCGCCCCCGCCGGCCGTCCCGCGGCGATCTTTCCGCTACGAATTGAATATCAATCCGATTGGATGTTTGGTGTAGTGTGGACATGACGGCGTGTTTTGTTTTATTGTTTTGTATTTTATATAATACGAGTAGTAACTATGCGGTACACCTGCCGCTGCGCCCGCTTGTTTAATGTGATGATTAAGAGTAGTGCATCATGATCTCGGAAGCCAGCCACTGTCGTATTTGCAATATTTAGTTGTTATATCGCTCCTGGCAAATACAAACTATTCTAACACATATACACCAGAAATAAGCATAATTTAACTAAAGTGAATGGTATACAGTCTCATCCACATTAAGTACATTTTGATATTCCAGCACATCTCGCCGGTCAGCTACAAATTGTAAAAGGGCAAACTTTGCGAAGCCCCAACTCGGGAATAGAACAGAACTGTTTATACGAGCTATTAGCACATTCTTTGATTCGTTCTGAGGCTGGAGGCATCAGACTCACAATAACAAACGTATAAAGGGATTCAAAACTACCCGCATTATAATATTTGTTGGTGTTTTGTTTTAGGATATATAAAGTTCAACATTTTGAAGCTAAATTTCAAGCGTGTGTGCGTGATGAGTGGCGGAATTTAACGCCGCACTTTGTCTCGTCACCAGAAAGAGAAAATTAATTTATTAAATATTTTTATTTCATCAAGTGAGAATCGATACCCACAACTTGTAGTACACTTGGGGCACAAGCGTGAAGCCGCACGCATATGCCCCAGAGCCACGATATATATTTAAATTCAATAATTTCCGAAAACCTTTTCACTTTACTTATTACTGAATAATTACAGTCACTGGCCTAGTAATGGCTCCTAGAATTATTATATTTACTTGACGTATTATTTTTTTATATATTTTTGCGAATGTACGTTACGACGTTTTATTTTACTTTTTATACAATTTTTCCCTTGCTTACCTGAAAAGCGGTCAGGCCAAGTTGACCTACTTGATTACTTATTATTGAATTTATAGTAAATATTTATTTATACAAAATTATAGTAAAGAAGTTCCTAAAAAATATAATGTAACAAAAAAAACAATACATAATACTACATTGTATCCCACAAAGAAGTCATTTAACTTGCAGTATTATCAACGGGCGCACTTTAACTCGATAACGAGACATTAATTTGTTAACATCGATCATTCGTGTAATCCAATAACGTGATTAGCGTGTTTGTTTTCACGCGACACCGTCACTCCTATCCCGCCACGTGCAAGGCGCGTGTTCGCCACGTGCATGCAGCACGCACGCTGCGTGCATGCACGCATGCCACAGTTAATAAAATCTAAAGGGTTAGACAAAATTACATGTGTTGGTAAACAATGGTGGGCATTGTAGATGCGCGTCGATTTCACATGTTATCGTGTTTAAATGGTGTTTTACTTAATATAATAAATACGATTGTAGGATTGAGGGTTTGTAGGATGTGAAATATAAACATTAAAGTCATGGGAATACTATAGCAACACTTATATATTTGGATTAGTTTATTAAAAAAACCCATATCTAGTAATGACATAAATGTTAAGTGCAAATACTTGTATCTTCAAAGGCACTAAAGAAAATAATTTATTTTTTTTCATTGCTTTTGTTACTGATTATAATTTGTAATTTTTCATGAATAAGCAATTTTTTTTCATGGCAGGTAATCCTTAGGACATTCATTTTATAATAGCTTCATGCTGTATCCCGTATATAGCAGGATAGGCGGAGGGAGTCTAGTGTTAAGATGCTCCGATCCTGCACATCGTCTAATTCTCTAGACATTGCACGTCGAATGGCGGTACTCAACGCTGCGGTTGTCTTGTTACCAGGGTGAGAAAATTTAAATAGTTCATTCCAGAGAGTGCAAATCAAACCCACAGATGTCATGTTTACTTTTAAATGGTGTAACGTTGCGGCACGACCACAGGTTCTTCACTTTCCTTCATTTTACAAGTAGATCCTAGACCTACTCCGTGATGGGTGATGAAAGCAAACGCTGTTAAACCAGTTTTAAGTATAAACATTTTTCCTAGCGAGTATCGGCATTATCTTTATTAAACTTAGTGTATTATAGTGTCTAATAGGTACTAAAGCAATCCTACATATGTATAAAATTATTTCTGTGTACTATAAATAAATACACCAACTTTAGCATAAGTAAGTAAGAAAGTTCCTAAGATAGTTCGGAACAATCTTAAAAGACAGACTTATTGTTGGGAACATTCCCAGTCGCGTGACGAGTTGAGCCTATAGTTAAGTAAGGAAGGAATCATTCCAAGAGAGTCCTGTTCCAGTATCTGGCTATCAATTTTGAATCAACGCCACACGTTGCGTGTACAGTCGTGAAGACATTTCTTATGGATTTGTTTTATTTACTTATATTATTAACTTCAAAGTAAGAAAAACAGGTTAATACAGTAGTTCAAATTAATAAGTTTTGTCATAAATTTCTAATCTACAATTATTTTTGAGTGTTGTAGTGGAGACCATCGTGGCGGAGTGGTATCACTTTGTGATTTAAAAAGCGACGGTTGTGTGTTAGATTCATACTCGGGAAAGAAGTTTTATATTTATTAATATTTTCATTTCTTCTCTCTGGAAACAAGGCAAAAGCGTGAAGTTGAGTACCGCCACTCAATATGCAATGCCTCGAAAATTCGTAGGAAATTGGATAATGGAATGGCTTACCACCAGGTTCCCTCAGCCTTCGTTGCTATATGGGAAATACAGCGCGAAGCTGACAGCGTAGGCGCAGGCAATTTAGTTTTAAGAACTAAGACGCTCCGGTGCTTGCTGAATAGTGTATAATGAGTTTATCATCACGACTTGGTGTCTAGAACAGTGGAATAAACTGTGATGCATTTTCGGACTAATGAGGATCGAACTCTCTCACTCCGCTATTATGGCCTCTCGAATATGACAAAGTAAAATTTTGATATCTTATTAAATACATTTATTTGAACCACCAGCATTACGTCGTTGAAGGTACCCAAATATTATTCAAATAAGTAGTGAAGTGGAATTGCGTAGGGTCTTACACTTGTCGCAAAAACTTGTCCCTCTCGCCGCGAGCTACTTGCCTTATCCTACTTAGTACTTAGTTGATATTTATAATTTGTACGAAGACTTATATACATATAGGTACATAGATTTTGAACGTATGAAATATTAAAAAGCAAATTTTAAAGTCTTGGAAGCTCAGCGAGACGGCGTCTGATTGTAAACGTGATGGTTATGGGTTCGATTGCCACTTGGAGGAATTAATTATTTTCATTTCTTTGCCCTGGTAGCAAGACAAAGCCGACGTTAGTTTTACTACTAAACACGTAATATCTCAAAAATTACACTAGATTATTTCTGCTACCTTGCTATTTGCGGGAGACCGAGCGTGAAGCTGCTGAAAAGAGCCACTTTAATTAAGTACTGCGTATACACACATATAAAACTTTATCAATATCGGTCCATTCGTTTAGGAGGAGAAGAGCGACAACCACATACAAGGATGATAAATAAAATAAAAAAAATACTTACAAAAAAGGCATTTTTATAACTCAAAATCAATGAATATTATGTAGAATTTACTATAATACATAACATTAAGTTTTATAGTAAGGTAAGGAACTATGAAAATTATTATAAGGGCTCGAGTGGCTTCGGCTCCGATCAAAACATATAAAAGTTTACACGCGGCGCACCTGCCGCCCTCCAGCTACGACACCAAGGAACAAATGTAGATTAGAGCTTTATGATATGAATGTCGTATTTCACTTTCAATTTTTCAGTAGAGATGGTCGATTCGTTTAAACTGCTGTATCTTTGGAGAAATGAGATGGTAGGTACGACTAATCCTGTATTTCTGAAAGCTACAAAGTTTGCTTGGTTGAAGTAACTAATTCTAACTTCAGAAACTAATGAATGTAATTGAAATATAAATTTCCTGTATAATATTCGTATAGTACACTGATCGAGGTAGGCTATGTTTTATCAATGTACTCGCGGGTAGAGGTGCCTCGACCACATTAAAATTTCAATGCCATACAAAAATAGAAAGCCTGTTAATAGTAATTAGAAAGGACACTACTTTAAGGTAAACTCTTTTTGAGGCAATAACGTCGTAAACCTTTTAGAGATATGTACAAATAACTTGATTTAGAAGCTCCATATATACACATATATACATACATATCTACATACTATATGTATGTGCAGGTGCAAAATTAACCCGAGTCCGGTTGTTTCGGCTACGGGTTACCGCCCATAACCTCTGCGTTATAGCTTGTATTATTATAATCTTTACAAGGAGTCGAACATACTGGAAGACACTGATATATTTCTTGTTATCAGCACTTAGCGACGAAACAAAACTTTTTTTTTTCTTAATAGAAGTGGGTTGCTGATTTGAAACTTATGATTATGCAACAGCTTCAGGTGTTTTCCCTCATGGCAGGATAGTCAGAGGAAACCTAGTATAAGACCGCTTAATTTCCCACTGCGCCACTATGGCATCAATCTCTTTGATTTAAATATAGGCGAGTACATATAATTTGTCAATTTATATATTATAAATATATATGTATATATAATATTTATACCTAAACGATTTACACAATGACTAACTGAATATATTGTTACTACAATACAAAATTAGGTCATCAATTAAAAGCCGTTTTTTTAATAAGTCATCCACAAAATGTTTTATTTCTGTACTCATAGTTAAATTTAAATATCGATTATATATTTATCTGATTTCCGATAATAATACACAGATACGTTCAAGCGGGTCAGCACTTTGATTAGATACTAATGATTACAATTCGAACATTATTTTCCTGTACCTAATTGTTTTCCTTTTGGAGAAAACATGATGATTCATATTAAAAAGCAATTTAGTATGATGTTATAAAACCATTTATTTGTATGGTGACTACAAAGAAAGGATTTTCGTTTTAAAATGTAACATTTTGTCTCGCATAGGAGGCTAGGGAGCCTAGTGTTTCGACATTTCACGTCGTATACCGCGCAGAACAGGATAGGCTGAGGGAACTTGGGAACCTAGTGCTAAGACATTCCGCTCCCATTATGACACTAGCGTTCCTCACTTTCCGCCCATGTCTGGAACTGACGCGCTACGCGCAAGGACGCACGTTACGTCAACTAAGTTAAGATGTTTCTTTCCATATTTTTTGCTCCAAATTTGAGACATTGCATATTTGAGTTAATTTATATATTTACCTATTAATATAGGTATTAACACTGTATGTGTGACTAATCAAAGTGCATTATTTGAATTCCTGCTAAAAACCGGTAACGTTCAACGTCATGTTTAAATTTATCAGATTCTATTTAATTGTTTATCTCTTCCGTTCTCTTTACGTCTTCATCCAAAAGGTTATAAGTTACAGGGGTCGGATATTTATTCGTACGGTTGGATTGTAGTTTTATGGATGGCCGTAAATGCTCTCTTATTGGAGTTATTGGGCCGCATTTGAATAATACGAGCGCACCAAATGTTTGACGCGCAAAAATATTTACCTTCACTTGCTCTGTAAATGCACCGCGACCGCGTTAGCGTAACGCGTAAAGCTACATCACTTACGAATCGTAAAACTTGTGCGGATCACTTAATTAAACTTAACCTAACTTAATTAAACGGTTTTTATATGAATAATTTAAAACTTGTGTCAAATCAAAAACTTTGATAAATTTAATTTGTAAGGTTGTTTATTTGAAATATATATCATGGTTAAAATCAGTGACGTATCCGATAACGGAAATTGTAAATATTTAAAAGGGCAGCAGTAAACTGCCCATTATCAGCGTCAGGAACTATCAATGCGCTACCGGCATTAAACAAAATTCGTTGTGCCGCCATTAGAAATCTAATTATGTAAGAATAGGTTGCGTGATAGTAGTTGGTTCACTAAATTAAATGTCCGTGGAAATACTCTTACATACATACATAGTTTCATGCTTTATCCCTAGCGGGGTAGTCAGGGAGAACCAGGAATACTCTTGATTATATAGGATTTCATTTAACGTAAAAAAATAAAAAAATATATATATAATAGTCATATAATAGTCATATAATAGTCGTTATAATTAATTAAATTTTCAATGCATGACTCTGACAATCCCAAGGGGGTACAGCAATGATAACATAACTTATCTATTATAAATACAAATGTACAATGCTTTTTACAATGTAATATACTCATTTTTATCTTCGAATTAATTTCATAAATGAATGATCTGTTAATAAGATATGTGAAAATTCGGTAATCTAAATTAATAAATCAATTCAGCTTCACGTTAGGTAGACTACCTTTAATTTAACAAAATTAACAAATTTACATTAAATAAACAAATCCATATATATAAAATTATTACTTTTCACCCTAAACCCACACAACAGGATAGGCAGAGGGAACCCAGTGTTAAGATATTATACTGTTTTCTATTTTCCGCCGAATTCTTGAGGCATTGCGTGTCGAGTGGCGGAACTCAACGCCACGCTTTTCCTCGAGTACAGAGCGAAGAAAATAGAAATTTTAAATATTTCATTACCTCGAATTGGAATTGAACCCACAACCTGTCGCCCCTGCGCCACCACTGACTGGCCTTAGTATTCCACTCGACTATTAATTTTTAAATCAAGTATACTCATATAACACCGACCTGATCCTACACTTTGGTACATGAATACAGATTAAAGTTATAAAATTCAGGCACAATCAAACGAGGCGGGTTCATGGCTCTATTATTATTATTATTTTTATATCTTTTATTATTATTCGTTCCTTTATAGCGCGCCGTGTTGCCATATTTAAATTTTATTCGCCTTAATGTTGCCACACACGCTACTCCATGCAATCTCGTAACTATAATCCTGCCAATTTCGAAAGACAGTCTCTAGGTGCTTCTCACTAAGCGATAGAGTCGCATTTTGCATTGAGCAAGGTTATATTAATTTGGTATCTTATACAGATGTTGGTAAAATAGAAACATTTCGGAAGCTATGTTTTTATTTAGAACGAGGCCATTCCGCCATGAAACCCTCCAGCGTTTGATATTTACCTGTGTTTTGATTCGATCGCCATCAGCGACTTTGTGGTTGTTATTCTTTTAGTTACAAAGGATTTGGTGGGTTGTGATTTTGTATGAGGTTTCTTTTGATATGGGAAAGATACTTAAGTTAAGTATAGTAATATTTGTGCTAATATTGTCTGTGCAGAGCGAGAAAATGAAAATAGTAAATATTTCATTTCGATTGGGACTCGAAACTACAATTAGTCGCGTTTTGCAGTGATACGCTTAAGTTCCTGCGCTACGACTAGTGAATGAATGAACTGACGGAATGAAACAATCTGTTATAAAAAAAAAATAATACATATAAAAGAAAATAAATTAGCCATAATAAAATAAAAAAATATTGAACGAGCCGTCAAAACGACAGCAATAGTTAAATGAGATGCTAATTATCCATATCGTTAAGATGACATCCAGAGGTGTTTAAGGCGTATTTTTTCTCTCTAATTAAGGGGGGGAGCGCCGCGTGCGGCTGGCGGCGAATAAATCATCTCCACTTATTAAAACTACGCGACGAATCGAAGACCTAAGAAACCCACCTCCGGATCCGGGCACTGGGTACCACCAAAAAGAACTCTACAGCTATAAGGTAGAGTCGACTCTACGTTTCACAAGAGAGAATTCAACCAATTGTTTGTAATAAGATTGAAAAAATAATTCTTTTTAATACAATCTGTAGGTGCGACTGTGAATGATCGTCGTCGGTGGTAATTTACGGCTTTCGAGGTACTTTTCAATATTAATTTTTCTTTGGCGATGAAACGTTATGACTTGTTCACTTTAGTTATATTTTTTTATTGTTTTCTCGTTTTATGTTTAATATAAATCTAAAACGAAAGATGAACGAGACATATTTCATGGATCATGACGATTGTGGGTTTAAATTCAACCCGGACTAATATTTATATGAATAAACTAGAAAAATTAAGCTTTTAGGCACACTAAAAATTGGCTTATCGAAACGTTAATTAATGAAATGAATAAATTAAACAAAAAAAAAGTTCTAATATTTTATCGTTTTGCTCTTGCTCTTTTAAAAGAAAAGCAAAACTTTAATATAAGACAATTGCTTCATCAAATTAGTTTATTAATTTTAACTTAGTTATGTTTTTAAAGGCCAAACAAATAAATAAATAAGTTATGTTTATTTCTTTGATTACCAAATGAACATAAGGTACCCCTAGCATATAGTAGCAAATCTAAATAACTGCTCTACAAGTATATAAGTGATTACAATTATTAAGGAGTAGTAATGAGAGGGGGTGGGAGGGGTCGTCGAACATTATTAGCCACCCTGTATAAATTACTGCTTCTGATCGGAAACAATCGTTTTGTACAGGGTGTACATTTTAGAAAAACATGATTTTTCTCTACCTCTGTAGAAAAATCATACGTTCTCAGCAAGCAACGTCAAAATTGCCTATTGTAAGTTGTTAGCATTTGTAGACTGTATTATAGGTATATATATGTTTATTATTCCTACAGAGATGCTAACAACAGACATACTTGTAACAATCGTATAAGAATATCGACGTAGCTTGAAGAGAACGTATGGATTAGTTATCAAAGCGCTTGAATCGTTTCTAAGAGGAGCAGGTTCAAATTTTACGTTGAAATTTTAAAAAATTTCCTAAATAAATATTATAGTATTTAATATTTTAATTAAATTACGATTTTTATCATGCCCCTTTACTTACTTATGGCCTTTTGTTTACCCAGTTCTAAAATAAAATGCAATAATAATTATATTATTAAATTATAGATTACGAAATCAAAAAATCTTCTAATATTACAAACATGAAAAAATTGTGAGTATGGATGTTTGTGGGGTTCTAATATACAATTATAAAAAAAATACTCTTATCCACACCAAGTAGGTACATAGAGTGTTACTTTTCTCTAAATTATATGAGCCGCAACTGTAGTAGTTACTAGTAGATAAAGCATAGCACCCTGTATAAGCCAATCGCCGACCCTCATTCGAGCATATTTTCATAAATGCAAACATTCAAAAAGAATTTCCTTCGAAAGCTCATAAATATTTCCCACTTTTACTACAACTTTGCAATTTACACGCGACAAATTATACTTTATTGTGTAATAAATACGGTCGAAATTAGCTTTTTGCGTGTAAGTTATAAGCGCTTTAAAACAGAGCGGAGAGGAGGGAGAATTAAAGATTAATCTGAATCCCCAATAAATATCGGAACGAATTCGTTTTGGAATTGGTTTTGAAGAATTGGAACTTATTCTGCATCCATTTGGTAGATGAGGTGTTTTTTTTTCTGTTCTCCGATTTCAACGGCGGACTAACTGACTATATTTTACTAATTGCCGTTGTGAAGTATCAATTTTGTAAATAGCCCTATTTTTTACTAAGATTTAACTCTTTTATCGCGATTAGTTTAAGATTTTGGTAAAAAAAATGCTAATTTTGTTGAGAGCCTTTTTTCTGAAGTTAAAAGAATGGATGTTATTTTGGCGCCAGTTCGATTAATGATTTCTGTAATTAATTGGTTATTGGATTTGTTATTTATCATCTGTTACTGACATTAGAAAAAAAGTGACATTTTTTTCATAATACTAAGATTATACTACATAAGATATTCGAAAGTCGTGCCAATACAAACACTAACCGTAAACGCGACGGATTGTGGGTTCGATTCTCACTCGAAGAAATGAAATATTTAACATTTTCATTTTCTCGCTGATGAAGAGGCAAAACGCGGCTTTAAATTCTGCCATTCAACACACAAAGCCTCTAGAATTCGGGGGAAAATGGGGAACAGAAGTGTTTTAATGAGAACGGAGTGTCTTAACACTAGGTACTCAAATACCCTCTGTCTACCCTACTATGTGCAGGTATATACTAGATACAGGTGTCCGGTGTCAGGTGCATTTTAGAAGTGGAGATGTCCTTGACAAAGAGATGGACTAACTATGGATGGATGGAGCCAGTGTTTGGGAAATAAAATAAATTTATTTTCTCAAAAAAATATTTTTCCCTCAAAATGATTTTGGTGGCTGTACAAATTTATCGTATAAATGCTTCATAATATACGGGTAGGTCTATAGGTTGACGGTGCGGAAAGATAAAATATTTACAAACTTCGATTTCGTCTCTAGAAATATTTCAAAAAGAACAAACACGTCATTGTTGCACCAAACCAGCGATATGTCACAAATTAGACTACCCGCAAAAACACTTGTAATTTAGTAATAACACGAAAATAGGATAAAGTGAAGTTTGCACAAACAAGCCGTGAGTTATGGCGACCGCTGCATTCACGGTAATCAAAAAATATGTTCCCTACTTCCATTAAATGTGGATTTGGTACCATTTCCGCAACCGCAAGCTTGGAACACTTAGCTCTGTAAATTGGGTTAGAGCTGGTGGTGAGTGGTGTGGTAGTGTCGACAGGCGACGGCGCCGAACGTGCGCGCGGACGTAAATCCCAATTTGCGCCTAGACATCGACGTGGGGTTTATAGTGTTGTAGAGGTACAGAAGTGGCGTTGGAGTACAAATATTACCTAAAATATATTTTAATAAGATTTAGCATTTTATAATATACCTATTAATGTCTTTCGAGGCCGTTGTGCTGTAGTGGCACAGCTCCTGACTGTAAACGCGACGATTGTGGGTTTGATTCTCACTCGGGTGAAAAAAATATAATTACATTTCCTCACCCTATGCAAAGTACACTAATGAAGAAAGATTTAAAATAACATTTTATTTCAGGCGCAAGTGAGACCTAACTTGTTAGGATCCATTTGGCCTCTTCCTGATTATGTATGAAGTTCTTCTTTTTGTTTCGGTGATAATTCTACGATGAAATCAAAATAATAATGTTCCTAATGCTACTACATTTGGCAAGGAAGATAGAGATAATCTTAAGTCAACCCTATCGAATATGCGTGTGAAATAAAATTAGATTAAAAAATAAATATAATAATTTGATAGCAACAATACATTCGCTCGAATGGAAATGGTACCTACGGCTGTCTATATTGTGTCTAATAATAAAATTACTTTAAATCAATACTTTACAATTAAAAATTATGATAATACTGGCATAAAAGGAGATATTATTTGAAAAAGTCAATAAAGTAGTAGTAGTGTAGTTTGGGAGAAAAAAATAATTTAGCATAGTACTTTTTCATCTCTTTCATAGCTGTAGAATAACGCTTTATAAAAATGAAAATATATAAAAAGAATTATGTACTTATATGCTATTCTGTAAGTTCATAACTCTATGCTATCGGCTTTTAACGCTTCCGGCCACTTAGAAAACTCGAGGCTTACAATATTGCTAATCGTAGATTTTCACCATAGTCGAGGGGAAAAGGGGGATTTCTCCGAAGTACTGTGCGCGAGCTTTTTAAATTGTGCCAATATTTTTTAAATGTTACACATTCTTCAAATGATTAATTTAAAATTTTAAGAGCATGGAGCATTCAGGCCATCATGACGCAAGGGCACAAGGATGCGACTGTATCGCGACGGTTGTGGATTCGATCCTCACTTAACTAACTAACTAAAAGCCCGGCGTTGAGTTCCACCACTGAATACGCAATGCCTCGAAAAATTCGGTGAAAAGTGGGGAACGAAGTGTCGTTAAATTAACACTAGGGTCCCCTACCTTGCTATATGCAGGGTACAGCATAAACCTGATTTAGACCATGGAATTTATGTACCAGTAGTATTTAGCCTCTGACTGTACGGTCGATGGTGAATGGTTCGATTTCTACTCGGAGGAAATAATTATGTTACTGCCACAAACTGACACCAAGGCGACGCGCAGCGTTGAGTTCCGCCATTAAACACACAATGTCTCGAAAATTAAGTGATGCGTGGAAGTGTCTTAATACGATAAAATAAATGTAATAATAGTAATAAAAATATTATATTTTAATCATAAAAAATAAAAAGAAATCCTCCCCGGCGGGGAATCGAACCCCGGTCTCCCGCGTGACAGGCGGGGATACTTACCACTATACTACCGAGGATGGTGACTGACATTGTAAAAATTTACTTCAGTTGATATTAATTTTTATATTAATACTTATTAATTTTAAAGACAATATTATTATAATATTTTAAAATTGATATAATCTATCATGCAAATAAAGTTATATACATAATATACGTTATACAAACATAGCTTTTTGGTGTTTGGAATAAAGACAAGTATCGGTCCATTCGATAGTTGCCCGATAAGAAAATATCATATAAATAGGAAAGAAACCCGTATGATTGAATTTACACTCTATTTTTTATTTTCTGCCAGAAGTTGTGTCTGTGTCTTGACAGGCGGATCTCAACCCCGTGCCATGTTTTGCCAGGACAAAGAAATTGAAATAGCATATTTAATATTTACCATTTCCCCATGTAGGCTCTGTTATTTCAACCATAATAATATCACGCATTCATAGGACAAATTTCAATTCTATGCATTATTTGCATAATTTCCTTAAAATATTACTTACACGTACCTATAAAATAACAACCACACTATACAATAGAAAAAGGTCGTCAATTGCATTCCCGCTTGAAGCAATTATCCTAATTGACTGTGTAAAAGGGTGCGATTCATACGCGAATGTGAAGGGTCCCTAACTAAGGGTGCTACAGGGACCCTTTTGACTATTTATTATAATACTATTAATAAATTGACCTCCATTTAAACTCTGATTACGAAATTCTGTTTCCGTTAAGCAGAGTGTTTTGAGTTGTCACGGAACGTCGTTAACGAACTGGCGACCACCGTAATGTAACCGAGGTACATTAACACTATTGAACTGTGTTTAAGCGAACAAACAGACGATAAACTGTAGATTTCGGGACGAATGCTCCGTAATTACGGGTCTTGGGTGTGTTGAGGAAGTTATTCCTTGCTAATTACTTTGGTGTTTACAAGGAAACTTAATTTTAATGTTATGTTTCTTATTCTTTATTATGTGTTTTATTTATTTTTATTACTATGTAGCTGGGTAGGATGAGAGAACCTAATTTTAAGACAGTGTGCTCGCCCTTTCATCGATAATACGGGTATAGTGGCGGAACTCAATGATGCGCTTCATCTTCTAGCCAGTGCGAGGAAACGAAGATATTTCATTCTCCTGAGTGGGAATTGAACCCACAACGGTTGCGTTTACACTCGGATACTATCCCACACCGCTACGACGGCCTCTAATATATATGTATCTATTACTTGTTACAATATTTTCTGTGTATTTTTGCAGAGTGATTGTGTACTTGCGATTCAAATTCTATTACCTAAGAGAAATGTGTGTGTGTTTTGGCTCTAGATACTGTGTCTAAGTTAGAGAACAACGGAAGATAAGTGAAGGTAAAAAATAGTCCATATTTTTAATATAGATAGTTTTTCTAGGAAACATAGTAGGTGCCTACAGGGTTCCGTAGCACTGCCCAGAAAGCAATGTTATAAAATAGATCAAGAGATTTATTAACATCTTGTTTAAGGCGATTTTAGTAAATAAAAATTTTGTTAAAAACTTCGTCTCCCCTAAACAATAAATAACAAAAATCCAATAACCAAATATAGCGCTTACAATACACAAATATAATCTAAGTCTTTTCTTCCAGCACCCACCATATTTATGAATATATAAATTTTCCATAAATAAAAATACTTTTGTAAGTTTTTTAATTCGCGTTAAGTTTCTCCCAAGAGCAAGAGGCGAGAGGGGCCCTACCTCTTGGATATAATATTTATTGTTTTTCATTAACCAATACCTGCGATTGTAACTTGTGCTGCGATCATTTGCTACTACGATATAAGTGCTGGCTTTCGACACCTGTACAATAGTGATGGAGAACTGACTAATCGATTTTTGTTTTTTTTTAATCTGTCACGCAGTTTAAAATACCGCAGTGGCTTGTGGGTTGGATCTTCAATCAATATTTCTATTTATCTGCAAAGCAGATAGATTGAAATGGTTTAAATATAATTATGAGATAGTAGACATAGTCTTCTAATTTGGGCAAAACGTGGAGAACAGAGTGCGCTGGGTTTTCTCTATTCACCTTGTAATGCAGAAAAATGCGTGAAACCGTAAAAATATGATATTTAAATAAAACGACAATATCGACAAATATAGTGTCGGACCACTCAAACTCCGCGGTGTCCATTCGTTAATTGTGCAAGTTTTCCAATACCGTAGCACCTGCGTCCCCGAGCCCACACACCCCCGCACCTCTGTACCCCTGGGGGTACCTACCGGGGGTACCTACATCAACGCCAAGGTAACCTGACTGTTTATTGTTTCGACAACTCATAGTTAGAAATAAATGTGAATTATACTTTATGTTTGTTGGTTTTGAAGATTTTTTCCCCTTTAGTATAATTATGGCGGGATGGGTGAGGAAAATGAGTATTAAGGTACACCTAGGTGGAGTGACACAAGGTGTGACTGTCAACGCCGCGGTTGTGGTTCGATCCTCATTTTAGGGAAAGAATTATCATTACATTTTTTCGCCCCAACCATAAACAAATACAATCTAAAAATTAAATATATAGGTAACATAAATAATAAATCTAGAAAAAACTTGTTTATACTATAACTTCCAATTCAAGGCACATCTAAATCCATTTCATTACCGATGTTACCGAGTTTAATCGGGTGGAACAATTTCATTTGATATTATAACTCAATAATGTTGGTAATGTCGTTATAGCCCTCCCCCTCTGCCCTCAGCCCTCAACCCTCGGAGAGGGACCAGTCAGTTTTGACTCCCAACTCCTGACTAAGTGACGGTATCTCGATGTAATTAAAAATTAATAGAATAGAAAATATAATGGCTTTCACTTATTTATGTTTTAATGGTATTGTTTTGTAATTGTGTTTGTTTTTAATGTAGTTATAATATGTTATTATAGCTGTAAGTATTTTAGATGATTAAATGTAAAAATAGTGGTGCAGCGTCCGATTGTAAGCTTGACGGTCGTGGGTTCGATTCCCACTCGGAGGGGAGAGTCAATAGTGAACGTTACAATGAAGTAGTCGATAAAGAGTCCACCTCAAGTAAAGGAAAAATATTCAACCTATATTTTTTTTAAATTATTGAAATTAAAACAACATCGTTACCTTCTTGTACTTTTTTATAGGTATTGTGGTAAAACGAAACAATTATCTTGCTCTACATGTTTACAGTTTAATAAATAAAATAATAGAATAAAACGTTTAAAAAGCTTTATCATACAAAAAAAAGCTCTTTTCGTTGATTATAATTTATATAATGAGAGT
The DNA here is from genome assembly GCF_056956725.1 of Heliconius melpomene rosina. Classification (NCBI taxonomy): domain Eukaryota; kingdom Metazoa; phylum Arthropoda; class Insecta; order Lepidoptera; family Nymphalidae; genus Heliconius; species Heliconius melpomene. The sequence continues at coordinate 326,326 of NC_140397.1, forward strand.
CACCATGTTGATGACCGTAATTTATTATAAATATTACGTGTGAAATTTTCTTTAATGTTATTTCGAAATTTCTGTAAACGTTAAAAGTATCATCACAAATTACATCATTCAACAGCACGTCCTCTCCGTTTCACAGCTGAAATTCATCTGAGCGCAACAAAAACATGCGGGTGACTCTACGGGGGAGGGCGGGGTTTATTCACAAATCTTACCAATCACAGCAAGGAATTGTAGTCCATCTCGCTCGCACATTTTGTGTCTCTCTCCAATACGTAGATTGGCGTAGTCGATTCCTCATATCTGTGAAGTTGATATTTTTTTATTTTTAAAAGTTTGAGCGCTGGCGTCTACTGTATTGTATTGTATTGAAAAATATTAACATGTATGAAATTTTATATTTTAGGTTTGTAATGTGTTTTAAAGTAGCCTCGTACTTTCTTTTATAACTATATTCTTTATAGTGTGTAGTTATAACATAAGGTTTGGGAAACGAATTTAGCTTTGAGGAATGGTTAATATTGAAAAATCATGTTTTTTTAAAATTTTAAGTCTCATATTTTATTCCTCTAAATAAGCAATATCTTTTCGTGACTAAGTAGACTATTTGTTAATGTAACACAAAGTTCTTTAAATTGCTAGAATATTCGTAAATAAATATTTCATAAATATAACAATTCTTACATGAAATATACTAAAATATTTCATATTTCTTATTTAAACAATAAACTCACAAAAAAACCGAGTGTATTTCTTATTAGTGTCCTAAGAACATTGCATAGTGACTAATAACTTTAGTATTTCCGAATCCTTCCTTCAATATTTTATACAAACAATCTCAAAAATATTTTTACATGATAAGAGTCAAATATTAATTGAGTCTCGTATATTTATTAATTATTTTAAAAAAATGTGCTAGCAAGCGTTGTGGGCGCGACCGACGAGCATCAATATTATATTTAAATTTAAAATAAGAAAAATAAAATGATAATCAGGCTTGTTTAAATTTTTGTCCGGGTGATACAAATAGGACATATATAAGCTGGATCCATGTCCCCTTGATCCCCCCATGATCCCTTGTCACTAGTTCCTGTACGTAAAATCTGTCTACGTAAAATATTTAAAATACGATTTCTTGATTCATAGTGGTAAAAATGATTGTAAAGTTCACAGTAATCCAAATGTAGAGTAGCACATTAAGAATAGAAATTAAACTCTGCAGAGAAAAATATTCTCGGGATACATCATTTTATAGATACTTTACTGTAACAACCACTATTCCGGTACAACTGCCCCACCGGCCCCGCACCACACCGCGGCCGCACACTTCCGGCGCAACAATACCTGTCGGCTTCATTGACTCCACTTTGTAAAGCCACTCGTGTCCTTGACCGGTTGTTAGCTTTGAAGATATTACGCATTGTACTCTTATATCTTTGCTGTTGAAAAAACGTTATTTCTATTTTATTGGGAGAAATTCTATTTTATGAGGTGATCAGTGACTCTGCTTTCGTTAGGTAATGAAGCAAAAGATCGTCTAACCAGACTAACGAAGAAGATATTACACATACCTTTATTATATTTTTGTTAGTGAAACTGAACCCAAAACAACACAACTGTAATACAGTCAATAAATATATTTTTTTCACTGTTGAAAAAAAATATTTACAAAAGAAAAACAAAGATATCTCGCCGAACTTTTTAAATAATTTTTAATTAAATACTTAACACGTTTCATTGATAGTAGGTATAAATATATTTTTTTAATTATACGTGTAATGACAACAAAGTAAATACTCTACGGTTGTACTAAATTTCCAATTAGATAAATATAACTACATTTCACGCTCAAATTATATTCTTTACATACTTTTATAGAAACCACCCTTAGCATTTACAGTATAAATTAATACTTATTAATCCTATTTCAATGGTTTTGTTATCTTTATTTACGCCGCCATTTTTGTATGGGGAGTATGTTTTTAATTTTGGTTTATATCACCCATTAAGGGATTAAAAGGGGCTTAAAATCGACTCTATTATTGTAACATTTTTTGTCTCGCCTCTGCGATGTGAGACGGATGTGGTCATACTTTTTAATTTGATATTAGAGCTTTGATAATGTCTGTTCTGCTTTGTAATTTATTTATATGTAAAAGTTTTAAACTAAAATAAGGCAAATTTACATATATTTTTTGTAAATGAGACCTGAAATGAGCATATTACTATATTCTAATGCTTCACGATTTAGATGCAATAAAAAATATACATCAATATAATAGTGGTTTCTTTATTATAATAAAATAAAATAAGCCTTTATTCACTTTTTTTCTTTATTATATATAGCTTCAAATTTGAATGAATGCGTCATACTAATTGCTAATAATCAGTTGTAAAATGAAAATTCTCACAATCACAAAGGTGCAAAATGCAATAAAAGCATCAACAACGCTCGTGTCTGCGCTCTCCGCCCTGAGCAGATGTAGAGTTAATGCTCTGGGTGTTTTATTTCCACGCATCGAGTGTCAATTAATAAAATATTTGTCACATAAATTATCACGACAAATAGATCCTTCCGGTATTTAGCGAGGACCATAAAATAAACTGCTCTATTCACTTCGGGACTTATTATTCCGTACAATAGTATGTAGCGGGGGGGGCCGCGGGAGGGGAGGGGGGGTACAGCTACGGGCCGGGAGGGGAGGGGGGCGCACCGCAAAAACTGCACCCGACTTAATTATAAAGAGACAAGAAGCGCCATTAAATAGCGATTCGTTAAATCTACGCTCTCGTGTTAACACTACGTATCCTCTATCCCGCTCTGACGTATGCGGGCTAGAGCGGGAAGGGGACAGTTTGTGCGCGCGTCTACGAGGAGGCGGGGTCCGGATATAAGGTTTAGATTGACTGGGCGTTCTCTATTCAACGTTTTTTTTGTTTGGTCCCAGCTTTTGAAGCTTTTCATTTGGTGTCGGTCCGCGCGCGCGGTCACACGCCTGCCGCGAGCACTGCTCCTCGAGCTGATAGCTGATATGTGCGTGTGTATCTCAAACTAAATCACTTATTGTGTATAGACTATGTTTTAAAATTTCCATTTTGCCTGTGAGTGAACTTTAAGTATGTCGGAACTTCGTGGTTCTCCACCTCTATCTCGGGCTTTGGAAGGAGGATTTGGAGCTCCCTTGGCAGCTCTGAGTTCATTGGCCGAGGCACCTCCTCCAGCTCCCAACCCTCACGGGATTGACCACATACTCTCCCGTCCGTCAGTTGGATCTCACATGGGAACTGGTCTGCTTACCCCGAGGTTGTCACTTGCAGCAGCGGCGGCGGGCATGGCCCATTATTTGCAACATAAGCCACTCTACTGGCCTGGCTTCCAAGGCTTAGTTTCTAACCCCATGGCGTGGAGGGAACGATTACAATCAAGTAAGTAGCTGTTATTGCTCTATAAACAAATAATGGTTTTTAGAATGCGCATAGAAAAGACATCAACGAAATCTGTACTAGATATCTGGAGGACTATAATTGTTTGCGATATATGTGTGTCCACATACATATTGTTTGATGTAATAGTTGTTAGTTATTTACGATTATTTAGTGAGTAGGAATTACAAGAAACAAGGAAACTTTCACATAAAATCCCATTAAGTAATTAATAATAGTAAGATTTTGTTATCAATTCAGAAGAATTCAAACTTTTGAAGAATACCTACATAGTTACTATAATATTTAATATTTTTATATATATATATATATATATATATATATATATATATATATATATATATATATATGTATTACATGTGCACCTTTTGCAATGCTAATAATTAATAATATTAGTATAGAAAATTGACTCAATTATCCTTTTGCAGATTTGAAATTGTTTTAACAGTGAATAGTGATATTTTAAGCTTATTACATTTAATTAAAAATATTTCCTATAATAAGGCTAGGCGCCTTATTATAGGAAATATTGTTCTTATTTATATTTTTGTTACAATTTAAATTTACTTAATCCTCCTAATGGTTATTATAATGAAATGTATGTTATTAGAACTAGTCCATTTGATGTTTTTATTAGGTCAATCAATGTTTCTAAATCTTTAGTAGTATCATTATAAATATTAAAAGTCTACTTACTTAATATTTAAAGTTCAAGTTGGATCGCTAAATTATAATATTTATTATTTCTGATGTCCTCGTATTATAAAAAAGGTGACATAATAAATTATATTATAATAATTTGTTCTATTATTATGAGCGTCGTTCATGTTACAAATAGTTTCGTAAAATACATAAGTATACTTAAAAGATCTATTATAATAAAATTTAATTTTCTAATTTCATATTTTATGGATGAATACAGAATAAAATTGTGTTTCTTGTGTATTTTATAATAAAAAAGTTTTTTATATCCCATCCTATATACAGCCCTTCTAAATGGAAGATTAGAATTCAATGAAAGCTTATATTTTTCATATAAAATAAAGTTTCTAAATAACAAAAGAACCTAAAGGCTCTATATATGAGCGTCGTTGTTGTCCGTCGGCCGCGTTTAACGTTCGCACGTCGCTTCCGGTGTACCGTCGCGTCGCGTCGGGAACTATTACATGCCTATTATATAAAATAATTTATTATTCTGTATATATTTTATACCTTTATATTATCGTTAAATATGTTACGTATAATTATAATATGTTATTCTATATATTCATTACTTTTTATATATGACGATTCAAAAGTGCTTACAAAAGTCTATTAGAATAAAAAATATTTTTATTTTGAATTTAAACTTAAAACTTTAACTTTAACACCAGGTTTACTATGCGTATATAAAAATATGAAGTTGCTTTACTTTTTATAAAATTATGAGTATACCATAACTAGTTGTAGTAGTAGTATTTTAATAAAGACAATATATAAAGTAAGTAGTTGCTATGTAAGAAGGTAAGCTGTTTTAATAATGAATCGTGCCAATCTGGAGTATTTATTATTAATAAATTAACAGTATTCTCTGAAACATGCCACTGCCGATATAGATTTTTGTTTCAGTATATGCATATGCATAGGTAGATGTCAGAATATGATATTAGATTTTTAGTTTTTAGTACAGAGTCCATTAAATATTAACAATAAAAATTATGTATTTGTATAATTTTGAAAAACATTTTAGTAGCAGAGTTTTATCACTCTTTTAGTATCTGTTATATTAAATTTTGGTGTTTGGTGAAAAAACAATTGTTAAATATCATTTACATACTAGAGTAGAGTAGATAAGTATCAATGAATATTAATAAAAAAATATTAGTATAGTTATTAGCTTTTGTATAAAAAAATAACATTGAAAAACGTTTTAGGTACCTACATAAAATAATATTAGTATTTTGAATCGAACTAAATAAGTTAAGTAGCCATCAAAACTTAGGAAGCCTGAAGGTGAAAAATTATTTTAAGCTCAATTATCATTAAAGACAATAGTAATGTTAAAATCTGATGCTTTTTATTCAGTTAGAGTACCTACCTAATTGTGGCTTTACGTAAATAAGATGAAATCGTGAGGTTAAATATTTTACTGACTAAAAAATGGACGTATCGGCTTGGACTTGCGGCGGACAACGCCGTGTCGCAGCGGCAGTAGCGGACAAAATGTCTTGAAAATTAGATGTAGATCTCACATTACCTACTACGTGATGTATATAAAAATATAATAAAAAATATATACTATTGCTTGACTAACTTGGTAATTGCAGAAACTATTGGTTCGAATTAAAAAGTATGTGTTCTATAGTCATTTATTGAGGGAGGCCTTAGTCTAGTAGTTTAATATTACATTACCTAACTGATTCGAACCTTCCTGCGATAAGAATTACTTCAGACACTTGGAATGTGTCATGACATGATATGACATGACACACAACTATGAAATATTTCCATTTGATCAAGCGGTGAAAACTTCCCGCACATTGCTGGCGAGGCAGAGGGAACCTGACAACCAAATATCCAAATATACCAAGACACTCCCACAATCTGTCGCGCTTACAGTCGCAGGTTTGTGGCCGCATGTGGTGCCATGAAGGCGTGAGGCTTTCATTTCTTTTTGCTATTTTTGACCTGCCTCTGTAACTAGCTCTAACATAATATTATTTAGAAATAAAAATGATATAATAATTTCATTTACACACACAACTAGGGTCACGGGTCTAACTGGACGCGCGCCAACGAGCGACGCCGCGTTATTAATAATGTAAATGCGTTTAGAAACAGCCATAAGATACATGATAGACGAAAATGTAGCAAAAAATATTATGTGTTTTTTTTCTGCTTCACGCTGTATCCATTATGTAACAGGGTAAGCAGAGGGAGCCTAGTCTTAATACTCCACTCCTGACTTTCCGCCGGACACTGGAGGAATTGCGTGTTGAGTGGCGGAACTCTACGCCGCGCTTTGCCTAGACACTTAAGCGAAGAAATGAAAATATTAAATATTTCATTTCAGTTTTCTGAACAGGATTCGAACTAACAATTGTAGTATGTACAGTTGCACTACTGTGCCTCTGCACCATGACGGCTTCATTTATTTGGTATAACATTTTTAATTTACAATTAGCTGCACGCTACATATAGCATATTAGCACAGTAGAATATCTTTTGAATATAATATGTAAAAATGTATGTCTAATATAAGTGTATAATAGTTGTAAAGTAACAAAATTGTAAAAAAAATTGTCTTTTAAATAGGAAGAATCTGTGCACATATTACTGCACCAAAATAAACATTAATGTTTTAAATGCTAAAGCTAAGAATCAAAATCTATATGTGATAGTTGAAGGTTCGAATTCTTTCGGGGGTTCCAGATATAAGTTTTTATTTTCATTTACATTCAACAACAAAAATCATACAAGTCTAGTTTTAACTCAACAATAATATTAAAAAACTCAACAAACACAAAGTAATTATACGTAATACTATAATTAGAATCAGTATGGAATATGAATCCCTACCACCCATAGTGACCGTCGCCGCCACTGCGCCACGAGTACATACTCGTAGGTAATATAAGCTTTTCTAATTAATATCTATGAAGCTTATCGGCATATTACAATATTACAGCCGTAATGCGTGTAGTCTCTCCTAATCTCCCCACTCGAGATATAGTTAATTGCGTCGCGGAATAATACCTTATCAGTTATCAGTTCGATTCCCGCGTCGCGGCGGGCTAATAGGACAGGTGTTTTGTATGTTTGTTGTGTTATTGATTTTTTTCAATAAATATTTATTGCTGGGGAATATTGGCTTCACACTGTATCTCGTGTATAGCAGGGTAGGCAGAAGGAACTTAGTATTAGTACACTCCGTTCTTATTATTTTCCGTCAAATGCACGTTGCGTGTTGAGTAGCAGAGCTCAACGCCACGCTTTGTCTTGCTTCCAGAGTGAGAAAATGAAAATGATTCCTTCTCCTGAATGCGAATGAAACTTACAAGCATCGCGTTGACAGTCACAGTCTGTTAAGATTCGTTGTTTTTATTATTATTAATTATTAATATAATACTGAGACACTATATTCTCCTTTCACTATGATTTGTACCTATAATTTACATATATTGGTAGGTGCATTGTGTATCTTGTTCTCTTATATTGACACGTTTTAATTAACTCGTCTATTTATGTATCTTAAGCAAATTTATATGATAACAAATGTTTGTTACTATATAAAAACGGCGTTAAGTTACGCAATTTAACATGCATTACATTTAAAAATAGTGGTGGGTGTGGAACGGAATTTTCTTTGGTTACCTTGCTAATATATGTTAAAAAAAAACTAAAGAGGCTTAATAAACCTCTACATCATGAAAAGCCAGCCATTACAGCTAGTCAATGAGCCATTTCCACGCTACAATAGGAAATTTAATTAGCTTTATAAAAGCTTACAGTCACGTTTGATAACAAGATTGTGAGCTCCATCGCACGCAATACACTGATAACAGATATCTGTTATCACACAATAATGTTCTAATATTATATTTTTCATTATATACATAATATATAGGTTTATCTTAATTAGTTAAAGGATTCGGGTTTATAACACCATAGCTACCGCCTTATCGCTTATGTTGGTGTTCATACACTATGTATAGAGGTGTTTTGGATTAATTAAAACATTATAATATACTTTTATTTGTTACTTGTGGCCTCCACCTGGCTTCGACCGCCACAGGTAAATACCGCAATTAAAACGGTTAACGGTTGTGAACGCACAGATAAACACACAAAAATTTTAAAAATCATGTTTTGGGATCTATTTCGTTAATAAAGGCTCCTAGTATTTTCTTTTTTATATATTTTCCATAATAATCACATAATTGTAAAAACTGGAAAAATGAATATTAAAACAAATCTATTCATTTCCCTACAATATTCAAAGATAATAAAATTATATGAAATGATACTTGAAACAGAAACGAACGTATAATAACGTTGGATAATCTGCGATCCCGTAACGGCGCTCCTGTAACGTCGCTCTCGTGACGGCGCTCTCGTAACGGCGCTGAAGGAAACATTTGATGTTTATTAAAATCACAAAACCTTCACAGAGCATTTTATTGGGAGCCCTGTCGTCCACTCTAAGCTATAGCTTTATGAGAATCATTTAATGTCATTTTTTACAACAGTAGGCTTGGGGAACTTGGGAACGTAATTTTAAGATACATTTCATTGGTATAGGCATTTTAGTTTCAAGTTGCGTATTAAGTGGCGGAATTCAACGCCACACTGCGCTTCGCCTAATTAAGAAAAAAAAAGAAAATTATAATTTCAAGTATCATTTCCCCGAGTGGGAATCGAATCCACAACCGTCGCGCTGACACTCTCACATGTTATGATTATTATATAATCACATTTAAAATTGAATTATTTCATTTAAAGTTATAAAAGCAGACATATAGATTATTATTTTTTTGTATATGTAGATTAATTACTAAGAAAATATCGTATATCCCGTATATTTTTCATTTTGACTACATATATGAATAAACATTATTAATTTCTTATCTCAGCTGTTCTGTTTAAAATGATCTAAAATAACACTTATCAGTATAGTTATTTATTATAGAGACATCTAAGCACCTAAGTTCGACTCCAGCTTAAGCATGTTACAGTAAAGACGTTTAGCTTTTTAAATAGATAAAGAACTACTTACAATTACTCTTTTATGTGTTTAATAACATACTAACAAATTACTTAGTTAATGTGCAATTAAAAATACAAACAAATTTACTTTTTTGTAAGTATTAGATGTAGTAGTTGACAACACAGTTAAAATGTCTGTCTCTACATATTTCCGCATATCCCAGCTTAGAGTGTATGTAGATTTTATTCCGTCGGGTCGGATATTAATTAGTGCTGGGGGCGGGCTGGGGGCTGCGGTCGTCGTTTGGATGAAGTGGGACACATTTTTTTAATTACCCGACCCGGCCCCCGGCCCCCAACCCCCCACTCCCCCCCTCAGCAGCATATGTCCCGCACTGCACGTTGAACTCGTATGCTCTTTTGGAGGGTGAGTTTTGACGGACAATTTGGCTCTAGAACTTTTATGTGGATAGAAACAAATGATATAGATATTCAATTTAATTGATTTGTAGAGAAAAAGAAGGTTGTAATCTATTCATTTGTGTTTAAAGTTTTGATTGTTTTTGCTCTATAGTTCATTAATATTTTGCTTTTCACGGAGTAAATATAGACATTGTTAGTTGAATGACCTAATATTATACATATTTGAGGCCAGGGAACGGGATAATTGTGACTTGGATTATCACTTGGGGAAATATGCTTTTTTCCATTTTTTCACAGAATTGAGTTCCGTCGTTCAACACTTTTTAAGAAAGATTTTGGCGTAAAGTCTACCTATTGTGCTATATGGTCTATATACTATACATCATGAAGCTAAAAAAATAGCACATAGAGACCATAATATTTTTAAATAATATCATTCTCTAAAATGAGATTTGAATTTACAAGACAGATATTTGTATATATGTTATCTATGGTTAGGACATTTGAGTTTAATTACATTTAAAGATAATAAAGAATATTTATTTGCAACACATTCTTTACTTGATATAAGTTGCCTGCTATCCTTCTGGCATAAGACATTCCGTTCTCCACTTTCCACCATTTTTTTTGAGGAATTGCGTGTTGAATGGCGGATATCAACGCCGTGCTGTACGTCGAAATCAGAGCGAAGAAATGAAAATCAATTGAAAGTTCATTCCTCGAGTGGGAATCGAAGCCCCAACCTATCGCGCTTACAGTCACACCTTGTGCCGCTGGGTCATGACTAGTCTCAAAGTTCATATCTATTTTCAATTAATTAAAGAAAAAGCTCTTACAAAAGCTTCATTTCAACTTTTCAAATGTAAGTATTTAAAGTTATTTAACAGTAGTAACACAAGTGTTTAAACCGAGTCGTAACGCTTTCAATGGGGTGTCTGATTGTTCGCAATAAATATTATAATTAAATCGCTCCCACAGCGCCGCGCCACACCTCAGGGAACCCCGGGGACGGTCTCGGGGACGGTCGGCCCCCAGTGGTAGATACTTTGTTTGAAAACTTGGATTATTAGATGATTTGATAAAATTATTGATATTTATGTTTTTTTTATTTGTTTTTGTAATAGAGTTCTATTACAAAACAAAAACAAAAGAACAAGAATATATAATATGCCGTTATACAGTATTTGAGAAACCTCTGCACTCTATATTATGCTGTGAACCTGTCTGAATCAAGTCTGAGCCCGTTCAGATGATGACATAGGAATAGAATTTAAAGCATGGTTATTTTTTACTTACATTCTGGTTACTGATCAACCAAAGTAAAAATTGATAATTGTGGTAGATGATTATCTGTTTCAATTCTACATATAAGCTTTGGGGAACAGAGAGGGGAACGGAATGGATCAAAGTGTGTTAACACTAGGTTTCCAGATTCTGTGAAGCTAAAAAAAAACAAAGTATATATATAATTTATATTGATGTGACAAGGAGCCATTACAAATAATGTTCTTGATGGATTAATTTTCGATAAATTATTATACTTCTTTAATTGAATTTTCAGTTTCAATATTAAAACTTGTACTATTTTCCTATTGTGTAATTAAAACAATGATTCATAACAGTAACTCTCTATGTAACACCCAGCTACATTCAAAAGTTTGGAATAATAAACATTTTGTCACACTCATCTACCCTTCAGTAGATCAGAGCTATCTCGACGACGACGAGCTCTCAAACCTTTGTCGCTTGAGTGGCCAATAACAATTATAACCGGCACGTTATCCCGCATTGTTATCCCGGGATAATTATTCGAGACGATTATCCCGGTACAATTATCCCGGTAAATCTGTGCCGTCCCGTGGGATAGCAATTTGTATCTAACGAGGAGCCAACGAAGGTTCTCTCGAAGGTATATGTAGGTACGTATGTAGCCCTATGTAGAGACGGGGGTGGGGTGCGCGAGGGCGTCGCGTCGGTGAAAATTATGTGCGTATGTTACGACTGTTTTCTATGTTTAAGTATGTTATTCTACGTTTTCCTTTTTGTTTTTATTTGCTTATTTAGTGTTGTTATATATTTATACTATTGTTGAGCAGTCGAGATGTATTTTACTTATTATTTATTTTATTTATTCTATGTTTAAAATACATACAATATTATGCTTAAAATACTTTTTATTAACTTTTTTCTATCTTCTCGGCCACGTGATAAAAATAATTATAAATTGATTTGAGTTTGCCCATTTAATATTTGATATCAAAATCCACTATATATTTCTGAAATATACTTGAAATACAATAAAATAATAATTTTCGACATTATTTTGTCCTAAAACACTTTTCCATACACACACAATAATACATAAAAGCTCATTTTACTCATCAAAACTTCCATGAATTAATAAACATAAGAGGCGAGAGTGATTTCAATAATTTGTATAATCCCTCTGAAGTGCCCAAGTTTTATTATCCAAATACAAAACAAAAGTTGTGACAAAGCCCTCTGCCGAGGAAACCGCGACACGCCGGGACAATTAAAGCTGCTGCTACTTTATTCTAACCCTTTACGATTACGAGCAACTTGCTATTCTCAAGACCACGACCCTCGAGGGTAGCGGGTGGGAGTGGTGGAGATTCTGGGAGTCTTTGGGGTGTTTCGGGAGGTATTTGGGGTGAATACATGATGTAGCGCAGATTTCGCGAACGCATGTTTCCTTGTCGACAACGTGAATCTTGAACGTACTACGTGTTTCATTATGTTGTTATAATCGTTTGTGTTGATTTCATATTCTTATTTATATTTACTTGTGTTGTGTTGTGTTGACTCTTATTATTTTTATGTGCTATGTTATAATATGTTAGAAGTGCTCATGATTGTATGTTTTATATGATGACTCCTTTATGTAATAAGCTTTCAGTTTTAATTTATAAGTTTGGGGAGTTATAGCAAAGCTTTGATCTTTTTTCTGACTGACTCTTTGATTTTTTGTGACTGTTTTTTTTACATAATTTCTTTCTAATAAGTAACTTGGGAAAATCGATAGAAAACAAGAAAAATCATATTAACCATAATATAATTTAAAAGCCTTACAGAAGATTATATAGGTACTGTAACAACAACACAATTTCATGATATCTAACACCAATAGCTGACCCAATATATAAACAGCCTACGCTGCATCCCTCACGCAATAACTTACCAAACAAAATAGTTAAATTAAATTAAGCCTTATTCAACAATAATAAAGTAAAAAATGGCAAAGCAAAATATGTAGAGTGAACTGTCAAATTAATTGCAACCATACGTTAAGCGGGTAGAGTTGATGCTCGGTCGCGTGCTGCGGCTCCGAGTGAATCGATGTTGTGCGGGGCCTACGTACAGCGGAAATGAACAAGCTTTATACATAGAGCTTTCATTTAGTATGGGAAATGGGTGGTTTTTATAAGGAAGTCGCCTAAAATACATTGGATTTTTTGAAATTTTATTGTAGAAAGTAATAGATGTTTATTTATAAGTAATGGTTGGTGGTAATAGATTTTTAAGGCTTTCATTTTCATGGCTATTATTTTGGAATAGATGGAAAGTATGCGTTTGTTCAAGCTAGAGCCAGAAATAAATAAGCTTGGATCATGAATCCTTGTTGGATCATGAACTGGTTTACCTAAATTACTTATTAATGATAATACATTAAAAAACGCCATATTTAATTTGTGTTAAATAACTCAAAATGATCGAATATAGAATTCCGCAACCAAATAATTAAACCGATGCTAATAAAACACTAATAATTTGCTAAGTAAAGTTACATACTCGTAACAAATACCACAAAGCTATTCCGTTATCACATAAAGCATGTGAGTATAAATCGCCGTCCATAACTCACAAGACGGCGATACAGACCGGCCGTCCGTACATTTGTAGTACATTCCGCATAAACAAACTATCTCTGCGCAAAATTATATTAATATTAATGCAGCATTCGATTAACCCTGTCTTGAATTAAATTAATATCTGTATTTGGTCTATGGAGGGGTTACTTTTAAGAGATAAATATTTTTCTCTTGATTTATCTTTTTATGAATAACACAATATTTTGTGGAATTGAATATTATTATAACTGGAATATATAATATACTAGCGGACGCGCGCAGCTTCGCTTGCGTATTTAGGGGGTGAATTCTAAAAAACCATGAAACACATGTTCAATTAAATATTTTTAAATTTTTTTATAATAATCGGTGGCGTTTTAAAGATTTTTCCATACAAACTTTCAACCCCTATTTCTCCCCTTTAGGGTTAAAATTTTCCAAAATCCCTTCTTAGTGGATGTCCAGATTACGAAAGTTAACATCTGTCCAAATTCCACGTTTCTATGCACAGCGGTTACGGCTGTGCGTGCGTCTTACCTCAGTCAGTGAGGACAAGTCCTTTTATATATATAGATAAACATAATGTAGCAAAGAGTGTCGCGTTTGTATTTTAATTAATTTAGTTGTTAGAGGGTAGCTTCACCATTAACATTTGTACTGCCTGAATAATATTAACATGATGAAATATGTGCGTTTTTTGAAGAAGAAAAAAAGAGTTAACGGTGTCATGAAAAACTTGATACCAATTCTGTATCTAAAGTAAGTCAAAGTACAGTATGTCACATAGAATATATACTATATTAAACAATATGTAATTTAAAAATGTAATTTTAAATTATTCAACGATATAAAATAGAAAATTTATTGGTCAATACTAAATTTAATTAACATTCAACCATAATTTCCTCCTCTGATTGTAATATTGTCACAAACAGTATCATAGCGTCGTATAAAAGAACAATAACGGAGGCTGCAGGGCAAACAAAAAGCGTATCACATTCAATTGTTATATTTTTCATCGCGTACAAACATTTTGATGAAGCCGGGAGCGAAGTCCCGGGGGTCTGGGCGGGCGGCCTGGGGCGGAGGGCCAGGGCGAGGGCGGGAGCGCGGTCGCAGGGAAATGAAATGAAAATAATGATAAAAACGTCGACACTGCTGAGGGATCGAATAACTATACATATAAATGCCTTTGTTTTTGCCATTTGTCATAATTATCTCTCTTTTTATTTTTAGGCGTCATTCATAACTTATCGTTCTCCACTTTCTATTCATTGTAGTAACATTGCATCGATTCCGTAATTCTTTTATGAGACAATGTGTATGTACACTTTAACAATATGTTACCAGAAGACGTCCGAGAATGAACGGAGTGTCGTAGCACTATTTTTCATCAACCTAAACAGCTATATGCTGAATACAGCGAAAAGCTAAAAAAAATAATGTATTGCAATAAAAAAACAAAAAATACACCATCATATTACGTTACAATATTTATAATATTAATTATTATTATTCCAATTTTTATATATTTTAATTTATTAATATTTCAATAATACAATAATGAAGTAGTAGCACGGTATATAAGAACAAGCGTTGAAATAACTTCAACTTAAGCAGCTGCCTCTGTAACGAAATACAAGGTATTGGTAGGTATAGAGTTCCTATGTAATAAATAACCTGAAACCATCTCGTCACGTATGTAATTAGCACGCTGGCGGGATTGAGAGGACATGTAATCATGTTGGTGATAAATTAATGATTGGCGATGTGCGATTTAATCAATGATTATTTGGTTTATATAAAAGTTTTTAGGTTCCATTACTAAACATGCCATGCCTTGCAAACTGTGCGGTGCGTAGGAAATGGAATGTTATAAAAGTTCCCTGGCTACCTTGCTATATAAGGAACACAGTGTGAAACTTGAAATTTGAACAAATGAAAAATTTATTAAGATACAAAATCGTGTTGTTCCAGTGAGCAATGGCGCACTAAGTGCGTGCGCGGCGCAAGCGGGCGGCATGGACAAGGACGGGAAGAAAAAGCACACGAGGCCCACGTTCAGCGGGCAGCAGATATTCGCCCTCGAGAAAACCTTTGAACAGACCAAATACCTCGCCGGCCCTGAACGAGCCAAGCTCGCGTACGCCCTCGGCATGACAGAATCACAAGTTAAAGTAAGTGACTCTATTTTTTTTTTTATAAATGATATATAATTAATCATGTAATTATTTCAATATTGAAATATTATCCTTTATTATTCAATTATTTTATATTTTTTTGTATTATTCAATGACTAGTGATGTGTACACAAAATAGACTCTTTCAGTTTTCTAACATTAGTAGTGAATAGAAATATTAATATGTGATCATCATACCGTCCTCCAGATACTCTCACACACAATATATAGTACTAATATGAATATCTGATCCCTCGATTGTTTCAAACAATTAATGCAAACAATGTACCAACATTGTGCGCGATAAAGTTTGAAGATTATCTAACGGCCGCTCTAATGGGCAACACCTATGCGGCCTTCACCCCTCGCACCATATGGGCATCTACGTACCCGGGATAATACACACTAGTTGTATGTAAATAGGGGTGAAAACTGTGTAAAATGAAATGTAGAGCCGGCCGTGTCCATAATCGGATTACAGAGATTGAAAAGTCAATCACTTAGTCGGCGCTATCAAACGTTTCTCTATAACGGGGGATTAAACATAACATGTGGACGCGCTCGTGTCGCTGCAGGCCGCGCCGACTCTACAAATATTTATTAAATATGCACTTTTATGTTTTATACACATGTACTAGTACAATGTGGATTTGTTGATAATACACATATCTACATACAACATATTTATCTTGTGTTATTCGTATATATATCCATTTCGTATTATTTATTGCTATTATGTTGCTTTTGTTATTATAGTCCATTGAATAGTCTCTAGTAGAGTAATGTAAAAACTAATTACATATTTAAAACTTAAAATTTTATACTTATACTTGTTAAACGTCTAAGAGCAAAGTGGATATCTTCCTTTCAAATTTTTATAAAATATGATGAAAAAGAAAATATATAAAATAGTAAACAGCTTCACGTTGTATCCCGCACACAGCAGGGTAGGCAGAGGGAACCTAGTGTTAAGACACTCCGTTCCCCACTTTCTGCCAAATTCTGGAGGCATTGCGTGTTGAGTGATAGAACTCAACGCCGCGCTTTGCCTCGACACCAAAGCGAAGAAATGGAAATGTAAACGTTAATAAATATTTCACTTCCTTGAGTGGGGATCGAATCCACAACCGTCGCGTTACAGTTAGTCCCTTGTGCCACTGCGCCGCGACGGCCTCTAGAAAATATATCAAAATATTATATCCACCAGATTTAATAAAGACCAACCCCGACATTATTACACAAAATATACGATAAACAAAAAATAAAATATACACACACACGTGATATAAGACAATTAGATTAAACAATAAAAAGGGGGCGAAAAAGCACCATTTGATTTTAAAGTAATTAGGCAACCCCTCCCGTAACGATCGCTAAACGCCGGCGACATTAGCTCTACATTAAGTATTATTATGAACGGTAAACACAATTGAGAGCGAGAGATTCACACATACGACTCTTACATTGCTGAAAATGTATACAAAAGCTAACAAAGACTCTTGTTAAAGCTGCAATGGATGCTGCGGGTCTCATTCATTCGAGATAGAGTGAAGTGACGAGGGTAGAGTCGGCGCTGCGGTCACGCACGTTTGCTGCAATAAGGGTCGCTTATTGAAACGTCGCCGGCCGCTGTTTTGTGTATCGTTTAAATTATATTTTCGTTTCATTTGGATATATTTTTGTTATATTTGGTGTGATTTTGCTGTTTTGAATTAGATTATCAAAATAGGACTATAAACGTGACTAGTTGTGGGTTCGACTACTACTCGTGGAAATGATACACTTAATATTTTCATTCCTTCGCTCTGGAGTCGAAGCGAAGCGCGGCGTTGAGTTCCGCCTCTCATCGACTTAATGGGATCTCAGTGCCTTAACATTAGTTCTACTATTTCCATGTAAGTCTTGTGTTCTTTTTCGAGGATCGAAATGTTCCCAAATATGTGTTTTGTATGACAAAACCATAAGACAATGTTTCTTTTTTAACAATCATAATTGGTATACGTTTATTTTTATCTACTTATTAATGTAACAGTCTTGTACTTACTGTCTTTTTATAGAACTACGCCCAGACGAAACTACTGATATACAGAGTTGAAATTTGGCATGTAGGTAAGTAAGTTAGGAAATGTAGGAGACACCAACAGAGGGTTTACCGAAATTCTAAATGAAAATCGAAAAAAAAAAGATTTTCCATTTTACTCATTAAAATCCACCCAAACAAAGTTAGTCGCGACGATTAGTAAGATATAAAATAATAGTTTTCATAATCATCACAAGTGTAAGTGTAGAGTGTCACTTTAGTTACGAATACCATTACTCTCGTGCATTCGTAAGTGTACAATAAATAACCCGAGGGTTCCCGCGGACGTCGCGTCTCGTCATCGCGAGCAGTTAGCGTTTAATTCCAGGGGGTGAATCGCGTTACACTAAGTGGTACGCTCCATTTGGGGGGCTCTTTATTAGTGACAGGATTCTGTTGTTGCCATTGACTTTTATTCGTTCATATAATTATTTTTTGTTATATTAAAATGTAGTTGTTGAAATTTTATATAATTTTAGTTTTAAATCCGCTATTTTTTAAATTTAAAACTTTATTTTCCCATCCAACTCCAGTCAATCAATAAATAAAACACTAATATAAAAATCACAAGAAAAGGACAGACTCAAAGTCCACATCTTGAACATTCATTCGTTTGTCCATTACAACAGCAAACAACAACAAAATCGAACCCGCTATATTCCTTTTATATTGACATCTGCAATACTCTCAGAACTCTCTTTAGAACTATAAGAGTAATAAATTCCAATTTCAATACAATATTTATCGTCAACTGCGTGAACGCAGCGCGCAATGGACCGTGTAACTAGATTAATGTATCGCTTCGGAACTGCGATCTGTTACGTCGCGTTGTGCTATAATGTTATTATATTTGCTTTCATTGTACTACGTCACTACTTTGAGGAATTATATTTATATCTAAATTTATATGAATGTTGTAAAGAAAATTGTTTGTTTCATTGAATACACTAATTTCAGGAAATAATTTAAATTTAAAGATTTTTTTTTGTGTTTATCGAGAAGGCTATTGGCCATATATTATTTTTATTTGACCACAGGAAAAGCTAAATCTTAAATAAAAGCTATTAAAGTAAGAGCATATAGTTATGGTATTCCGTTGAATTATTTAGCTATACCAATTTTTATATCAAAATTGTAGGTTCCTACAACTTACATTAAGTGTTGCTATGTTCTACGTAAGTACACGATATTTAAAATAATATAAAACATATACATATATTATGTTTTGTGTTATCAAGTTTCCTGCATCAATATTTTATGGGGCAGGTGTTAACACCATACAAAAGAAAAAATGTGTTCAGAGCTGACTGAGTGAAGGGCATTCCTAATTCGTCGCGTTTTTAATTTTATTAATGTATGCATTTAAATAGCTACGAGCTACCGTCTTACGTGGCTGCGCCATGAATTAATAATATACTGTAAACTTAACTTCTGGCTATCTAAATTTAAGAAATAAAATTAATATTAATGTTATAAAATGGAAATTTTATGTTTTTGGTTACAGCATGTTATAGTTGTATTTTATATATTCTATTTCTGTAATAGTAAGGTATGCAGATCGGACCTAGTGTTGAGACACTCCGTGCCCCATATTCCGCCGAAGTTTGGAGGCATTGCGTGTGCGAACTAATGAAAATTGTAAATATTTCATTTCCTCGAGTGGAAATACAACTCACAACTTTGATAAGAGCTTTAGATTTAAATGTGGAGATTATTATTATTATTATTATTATATAGATGTAAGGCAGTTGGACAGTGTTAACGCGATGATTGTAGGTTCGATCTCCCCTCGGAGGAATAATTTTATATTTAAATTGATTTATTTTTCCCGCTCTAGCCTACAAACTAGTTGAGTCGAGATTTTGAGTTCTGCGACACATAATCGCTCAAAAATTGTATGCTGCTTGGGGAATGACGTATCTTCTACTAGGTTTCTTTTGCCTACTCTATTTTGCGGAAAAAAGCGTGTAAAATAAAATCTCACGTAAAAATAATAAACATATTTTCAGCACCACCTGCCTGAAATCACAAACAAAATCTATATACTCACATACACATAAAAATAACTCCAAAATCAACAAAACCGTCCGCACAATAGAAATAATTTGTAACAATTAACTAAATACTGTAACTACACATTCGAACCAACAAAGCGCAATCCATAATCCTTTGTGCTAAATACCTCTTAGCTGCAAATTGAGCTCAAAAGGCAATCTACCATTGCCCTCGTGCACTTAGAGCTGTTGCAATATAAACTCTATCCACTCGTAATAGAGTCTAAAAGGAAGAGTCGTGTAAAATGCGATACTTTTATTTCCCCCACGATGTCATACCTCATTTGGTATTCGATAGAATTAATGAAGGGTAGATTACAAAGGACGGAGGGCGGAGGGCGGAGAGCGGAGGGCCGGTCGCGTGTTTACACATGTGGTGCAGCCGGTGCATCGTGCTGTTTAATGCAATTAATTATAAACTTACTTTGCTGTGTTTGCTCTATATTGTTCGAATGTATTCATTTAATATATCGTGCATTCGGTGCTACAATGACGTAATTGCACTTTTTTATAAGTTAAATATGTTAATGTATGAAGAAAGATTATTTACTAACTTTTATTGTTTCTTTCAATATTTGGAAAAGTGTTGCATCAATTTTGCGAAATATAGAAAAGTTATATTCTAAAAAACTTTTTGTTTTCTGCACTTCGCGAAATAAACAGAAACAATCTCGTGCAAGATATCTGCCTACCTACTCTGAAAAGGAAAAATCTCACTCACTACGTCTGAAATGAAAAAAAGATGTCAGATATTTAAAAAATCACCACTTTTATTACCTATCAGTCAAATATGGTCAATAAACACTAATAACACTATAATATCAAAACACCATAAGATTTATTTCCCCCCCACATTCTCGTAAAGCATCAAAAATAGAAAATCATAATTTAAATCCTATGATTGATTTACAAATGTCATTAATTTCAACCATCATAAACAGCATACTTGAAGATCATTCTATTCTATCGAAGGCTATAAACCGTGCATTCGTGGGAATATACAAGGCTTGGACCCTATGCTTTAGCTTTGCACTATATCCTTCATAAAGCAGGGAAGTTAAAGGGAACCTAGTGTTAAGACGTGCGTTTTTTCTTGTTATCAAGAAATGAAAATATTAAATCATTTTTCCAAATGGTAATCGAACCTACAATCATCTCGTTCACAGTCACACTGCACCATGACGGCCTCAACTAATTCTCGTCGGATTTACGGCTACAATAAAAGGAATGATAGAAATGTACAGCGATTTGCATTTTGTACTCGCGCTACAGTCATAGAGGCGGAGAGACGGGCCACTAAATCACGGGGCTGTAAAGTTTTAAGGACTTGAGCTACGACTGCGGTGCGTGCGCTGTTATGTTTACGATGTTACCATTTACTATAATACTATAGTGTTGTTGGAGATGCTCTAATGATAATTAAAAGGTTTATTTTGTATATTATTTGATTACTTTTGAGTAATTTAAAATTAGGTTTCATTGTAACTAACCGTTATATTTATTTTAACACCATTAAAAGTACTATTTTCACAAGTCACAAAGAAAATATAACCCTAAAAATATACTCGATTAGAAATAATATTTGGTTTGTGAAAATGTATAATATTTGTACATTACATTTATACACCAATAAAAACCCCTAAGCAGTTGGGAAAAAACTTAGCAATTGGAAAAAATAAAGCATTTTGTAAATTAAATAAGTGTAAAAAGAATTAATGTCCATAAAATCAAAAAATAAAAAGTTAAAAGATCTAAACAATGACATAGAGTAATATTTTAAACCCGCGTCCCCCACTATCCCGCACTGTCCCGCACTGTCCCCCACCAGACAAGACAGACGACACTTTAAATCCGTGTAGATCACTGATCGAGGGGCGCATATTAAATTATACTGATGGATTGTTATTATTCACTGTAATGTGCTCCCACTAAATACTCTACAACGCGCCAACGTAACGGTTAGATATCGTTATTTTTAAATTTAATCTTAATCGTTATATCATTTGCTATGCATTTTAAACGGTGTGATCGATTGAGCTATTAACTTGTTTTGAAAATTTGTATACAGCTGCTCTAAATAGTGTAAAATATATCACTTTTTACAAGTCGTCGTAGAACATTCATTGATATTTTTTCGAGAATTTTGTTTTATATTTTAGATTTTATTATTAGAATGAGAATTAAAAATTTTGTGAAATATCGTGGATAATTTCATGAATACCAAGCTTATTTATTATTCTAGTCAACGGACTCTACCTCCAGTGAGTGTTTAACGAAACACTCACTGGAGGTAAAAATCGCCCTCTGAATAGACTTCAAGTCGGTTTGCATTATGTTACTTATGTATAAAATATGAGGCTCAGTAAATTTCAACAACACCAGCTAAAAGTTCTCAATAATAGGTCCCATAGTGAACGTGCAAAATATCGACATTATCATCTACTATATGAAATAGAGTCGATAGAGACATAGTGGTTTAACGTTTTCTGTATGTGCGACGTTTATCCAAAAAAAAATAAACAAATAACTAAAAGACGATGTCACAATTGTTTTCACAGGCGCGTCCACTCATTAGCGGAGCCAATCTCAATCATCCAAACCAATACATCCGACGTCATTCACATAATACTAACTGACGCACCTAAATTCACGCCTAAATCTATCCGACAGATTCATGCACCCACCCTGTATAATGTACACTGTTTTATATGAAAATGGACTCTATTGTAGAGCGAGAAGTATCCAATTCCGATACTTTAATCGAGTAATCAATCGATTGTGCCGATGACAGCGGAGAGCGCACGTTAATCGACGGTCATTAATCGAATGTACGAGTGAATCGTGAATGTGTTCTCCGGTGATGATGATGAGCAATGGCCAATGGGAGAAATGAGTCAGTAGCCTTAATTTGTTAAGAGAACATTTGGTAATTAGTATTAGAGTTGCTTCAGACTGTAGAGTTAGTTGTTATTATAGTAGTTATCCAGGTTTTAAATCTAAGAATTAAAATTTTATAATATTTTGTAGCTTCATTCTATATTTTCTCCCAATTGCGAATCTCACACGTTCCCAGATTTGTAACCAGATGTAATCTATACAGGACATAGACACTTAGACAACCTATGTTATTTCCTGATTTTTAAGCTTTTATCTATTTATTCAGCAGTTTGTACATTAAAGAGTTACAAACAGAAAGACAGACAAACTTAATTATCAATTTTGACATAACATAGCGTTATGTCAAAATTGAGTCTATATTTAAACAAGTAACAATATAATATATTCAACAGACTCGTACCTTGCGTGTCTTCCCGTACATTATAGGTATCGGTGGGCGTGGAGGCGGAGCAACCCTAACTCATCACCGCCGCGTCGGTACGACGTTCTGGAGGCGGTTAACTCTTTACAATGAAATACCTATATCGTTTAAACTTAGTATTATTATACATTTCTCTGTGAATTCTTCTCTTCTGGTGTCTCCAAATATTTTTTTATCAAATTTTCTATTTTTAATTGAAATAATAATAAAGAAGTCATGGCTCGGTGGCATTATGTATGACTGCAAACGTGACAGTCGTGTGTTCCATTTTCCCCTAGGGGTCCAGCTTGCATAATTATGTATCGGGGTACCTCTATTCTATGCTCCTACAGACAAACTATAAAAAATAAAGTTTCTTAGATTTGATTAGCCATATCTATAGTAACAGTGGCACATGCGTGTGACTATCAGTCAGTCAAACACGACTGTTCGTGCGATTTCCAGTCGAGGAAATTAAACATTTAATATTTCCATGTCTCTGCTATCGAGCTAAAGCGCTACCACTTAACACACAATGCCTCCAGACTTCGGCGGAAAGTGGGAAACAGAAATGTCTTAATGGGAACGGAGTGTCTTAACACTAGTTACCTAGGCTAAAAAGAATATAATATAAAAATATATTCAACAGATTGTCTGTAGTAACCTTTAAAACTACATTGATAAATTAACACGTAGTCAAAAACATCATCAAATGTTGTAACCACGTTACTTCTCTTTAAAGGTAATCTGTTATTATTATGAAACAAGGTTAGTTTTATGAGATATTGAGATTACATATTCATAAATTAAATGTCTATTAAATGAAGTGTTAATATTATATGTAAAAAATAGATGGACGAGGCCATCGTGATGAAACGTGAAGCTGTAGACGCGACAGTTGTGGGTTCGATTCTCGTATGGGGAGTGAAATATTCATTCCATCGCCGTGGTAACAATGCAAAGTGTGGCGTTAAGGTCCCCAACACGCAATGCCTCCAGTAGGAAACGCAGATCTGTTCAGATCTTTCTGCTATTTGTTGGATAAAGCGTGAAGCTACCGTGGTCAAATGAAAATAACTAGGAGTAGATGGAGGAGAGTGACAATCAGTGCTCGTTGTACCTCTGATCGCAGGTATTGTGGGTTACACCAAAACGGTTAATGATGCAATATAGCCTATAGACTTCTTTGATAAATAAACCAATGAAACCAATAATGAGAGCACAAGCGGAATATCTTAAAAATAATTCCCTCTGCCTATCCCGCTACAGGATACGATAGGAGCGTGAAGCTTAAAAAGAAACAAAATAAATCAAACATAATCCATTAAACCACTATATCTCCTAAACAATACACTATAGAGATATTATTACAAAAAAACCGCATATGCGTAGGCGTGTCGAATGGGACCGCGCCGCAGTGGCTGTTGCAATATTAGCAACAAATGTGGTCACATTATCATGACAAAGGCCGATCTGACGCCGCCTGACGCCAGGTCTCTGCCGACTGCCGAGTGACAGATGGACGGACGGAATATGCTACTAATTGTTGTTTTATTGTTGATCGATTAGGTCTTCATGGCGCTGGAGGAATCTGTCAGTTGTATATATGCTGGTCCATCTAGGGGACAGAATTATAAAATATACGGCTTATTATAGCTAGCCTTAGTCTGTTATATATTTTTTATACATAACACGTGTTTTATTTCGCAGGTTCGTACATTTTTTTAAATAATACATCTACAAAAAAAGCTTTACAGATTCTGTAATAAAATTCAATTCAATACAATAATAATTATTATTTACCTCAACTCAAAACACATACCAACACAATTTCACCAAATCCACGCAACTCGAAGGAACAGAGCCAGTCGAAAACAATAAACGGTGGGATCCGGAAACAAATCCCGCAATAATAAGTCTGAGAGCTGCGTGATTGATACGAGGATCCCTCGTCGACACGGCCATTTGCATTTTTATGGCGTCGCCTTCCCGCCCTCAGCCCTCCGCCCTCCTTCCGCCTCGCAGAGAGAATGAATGGAATTGAATGATTATGTGTCTGTATGTATGATTTCGTTTAGTTTTCTGTATTGTTTTATTGTCATAATATTTTTATATTATTTTCCTACTCTGAAAGAGGGGTGTGTAAATTATGTTTTAAGTCTAAATGCAAGTAAGACAAAGATTCTGATATTTGAAAAAATTAATAGAACGAAATGTAAGATCAACCTGAATTGTAAGATGTTGGAACAAGTGACTTAGGTGATGTATGCTTGGTAGAGATGGAAGATACGAAGTGGACATACCGACGCTGTTATACGGCAGCGAAATGTAGGTTTTACAGAAGAAAAATAAAAAAAAATAATGCTGTGCATATACATAATATTTATTTCCCCGAAATCGAATCGAATCTACAGCCATCGTGCATACAGTCAAAAGCTGTGCCACGATGGTCTCAGGCAACATAATTATTTAATATTATTCAAAGATATAAAATACTAAATGTACATTTCACAACGCACATTTTATAGCTAACTCGTGGGCGTTGAAACACTGTAATATATAATGTCACGTCGCTATAATCCCAACACAATTCGATAGAAGAATCGAAACATAACTTTTAATTAACTTTGTCAGTCGCCGAGTGACACTTCCTTCTTCAATACAAAAATCGATTTTTAATCGACTTAGTATCGCTTCTATCGAAGCAATCCTCTTATTAAATCAACCGTTAAATTGTTTTAGGCTTCTACGATGACTTCGATATGAGATTGGATTAATCTCATTTATATGTATGGGAATTTAGAATATTGTATTCTATTGGTGATGGATAAAAGACAGCTTGAGAAAAAGAAACAACTCATTATTTTTCGGCGGGAATACAATTTTATTGTTATGAAATTCCGCTTCTCACTTTCGTTGCATGTTGGGTGTTGAAACTCAAAGCTGAGCTTTACCTTCTGGAGCAAGAAATGAAAATCATTTAATTTTATTTTTTCCAAATGAAAATCGAGCCTTCACGTTCACGTGCAGACATGTGCATAACTATTTCATTGACCCGAGTGGAAATCGAACCCACAACCGTCGCGTTTATAGTCCCACGTTTATACCGCTGCGCTATGACGGGCTCATATGGACAACTAAACATGGTTACATAAGTATTTGGTAACATAGATATAAAGCTTTACGTTTTAATTGCCCATAAACAGAGACTTTACTTGAAAATAAATAAAACATAAACTCTATACTAGAGACTATAAATAGCACATTGAGTATTGACTCTCACATAACTCCACTCTCCCATAAAGCGTATATGAGCAATATACGTCATTGGCGCATCTTTAACCAGCTTGTTATTCGACATTACAAGTGCCCATCAAATAAAGCGATCTCACCGACTCTCTGACTCTCCGACTCTCTGACAGCCGACTAAACGACGGCACTCCAGTTTTACGCAAACAATTATTTATTGCACTGAAAACAACTAAGCACCCTATAGACAATATTATAAAAACACAAAACAAACTCTAAAATTAAAGAAATAGAGTCGTTTATCGCAAAACACAACAAAAAGCTTGCTCTACCAAGATTAATAGGGCATAAAACGTAAGATAATACAATATACAAGAAGACACGTTGTTAACCGTTCTATTTGACGTCGTGGCTGAGTACATAGGCCGTCTCGCTCTCGCTCGTGTGTTCCACGTATACCGGTCCCGCTCGCACAGTTTCAATTATCTGCGTAATCCCTCAATTACGTCGACAGATGTCGCCCGCGTCTTCGAGCTTACGTGCGACTTTAAAGTACCGTCCGCAAAAGCAATTACCGTTGATCGATTGCTCGAGATGCTAAAATAAATTGATTTTATTCCAATATCGATATTAATATCGATACTAGGATATATTGGGGATGAAGTTGTATTATTTAATTTATTGCGCCAAATCGGTTTCTTGTATAATTTTTATAAAATTTTCTAAAGATTCTGAAAATACCTATGTAACTGTAAATTTTTTTCCAAAATTTTTGTCATTACCAGCAATACTACAAAAAAATTGTGAGTAACAGGGATTTGCATTTAGTTTTGCAGTTTTTTCTTGAAGATAGAGTTCGTTGTTTATTTTTTACTTGGAAATATTATAGACAGTTAAGGAAGTAAAAATTGTTTAGAAATTTAATAGTTACATTACAATTCTACCTTATTTGTTGAGCTTCTTGCATACTTCTTAAATTCCTAAATACTTAAGACATTAACTTACTGTGCTAAATTATTTAATATTTAAAAAAGTAAGCATGTAATTTCTTATTTTAAATAAAATAACTTGACCTTGACTGACAATTCATATAATTTTTTAAGACAACATAAAAAACCTATAAAAAATTTAAAAAAATCTCAACTACACGTAACGTTCTATCCACATATATTTAAAGTTAAACAAAATATATTTTCATATAATTAATAAATTAAATACTAATTAATTAGACAGATTGAACAGTGTTTTATCATCAGTACAAGTGAGGTCGCATCCCTCAAGGGCCGGGAGTCGGGACACGAGTTAGCTAATAATTAATATTATAATTAATGTTGTAATAACGCAACCGCAGCATTAATCCCGCCATTTTGTTCAGACAACCATCTATAATAAACCTTTTGTTTGAATATTTTAGTTTATTAATTATTTAACTTTGTAATTTGTATTTTGAAATAAGTAACTTGATAATATTTTCAAGTAGCATTTCAAGTAGGTGTGAGAAATCACTAAGGTTCCTTTAATTTGGCAATAATGTGAGATGAGTAATATTTCCCGATGTATCCTGCATATAGCAGCATAGGAAACCTACCTAGAATTTTAAAACCCCGGCTCTTTCGGCATTTTCCGCCCAATTTTGAGAATTTGCGTGTTGCGTGGCAAACTCAACACCATCCTTTGTTTTCATATAAATCAAAAAATTAAAAGTATAAATTCAAACCAAAAGAAATAAAGGTAAAAACGTTTTTTTTTATATATTATAATATTTGAACCCACAACCAATTGGCATTAGGTCCCAATAGCTTCTGAACAGATAAGTAAATAAAATAAAATATAAATGTCATTTTGATTATATTATCTATATCAATGATGCACTTGAAAGTCTGAGAGCTCTACATTTCAATAATCAATATTTTTTGCCGTCTTAATTTAAACTGTCAATTACATACATATAAAAAAACAACAACAACGGGTAGTCGATATATCGATATTAATTAAACATTTTCTATATTCACACTTACAAATCCGGCCATTGAACTCCGGTAGCTCTCCCTCACTAAAGCGTCATTAGTGTCGTTGCTTCTAATGACGTTAATGAAATCGTCGGCCGCTACCGTACTGCTGTATCAACCGTATTATGACATCGATTAATAATGTTACTGTGCTACTTGATTTTGAATCTTATGCGTTGGGATTGAGGTTGATTTTTGGTTGTTGTGGACGTAAGATTATAGCAAGGCTTTGTATTTGTAAAAGTTTCATACGATTTTGTCTATATAGAGTAGGTTCTGTGCATTTAATATGATTTTATGAATGTATTATTTGGTTTCAGCACATGCGTCTAAATATGATATTGATATTGATGACATATTTTTCAAACTTTTCGTAAAACACTCACATGTTGGCCGTATAACCTGCACATATACATACGTACCTACGACCGAAAATTTGTTATTATTGTTTGAGACATTTTATTCATATTTCTTGGCATCGAAAGTATAACTTATGCCTTTTAATTGTTAAAATATTTAATAAATAGATGTTTTGTTAATTTCGATAACACGAAAATATTTCTCAACAGAATAATTATATGCAACTGTAAACACCTACCGAACTCTAAAACCCATAAAAATTTAAAACGTAACAAGTTCATAATTAATGTTTAAACGGATTTAGCGGCCATGTTAACGGGCGTAGAGATTAATTTAGGCCGCTCTACATTTTCCCAGATAATTATCGAAAGTATTTAATTTGTCGGGCGGATCCTTTCATTAGTCAAGGCGATGGACGGACGGACGGACGGACAGCTCACCGATGTTATGCCTGCGAGTGATATATTAAACCTAGATGGTATTAAGATAGGTACTCTATTGTAGAGACGTGGCCAGGGCTCAAGTTTTAATTGATTTTTTAAACGTAGCGCTTTGATTGATGTCGTAATGACACGATAAATATCTATAAGTGGGATCACATGTTTGTCAGATTAGGACATGGTCTCCGTATGAGTCAGGAGTTTGTCTTTTTTGATGGTTGACCACCATCTCTGTGATGAGCGCGGGAATGTTATAAAATTTATTGAATTAGGCATACTTTCTATGGCGTTAGTTGGTTATTGTAGTTATTTTGTTGGGAATTTTATTTATTGTAAATGAATAAATTCTACTTTTGTATTTGAAAACCATGTTAAGGATAATAAAAAGATATTTTCGAATTATAATAATCGTGGGACACACTAATAGTGTTTTTTTATTACTGAACATAATAGAAATAGAGCTCAACATAGAGCGTTTCTATAATATTTTTATATATTTAAAACCAAGTTCTTATATCTATTATACAATATTGAACACAAAAAGACCTCAACCATCTATTTACTGCTCTACAAGTACGTATGTTTCTAAGCTCTACTATTAAATTCAAATCTAATATAACGCTATATCTAATTCAGACGACCGCACTGCAAACGACGAGCCAATCCTAAACGCATTATCCTATCGATTTCGACCGCTACATGTGTCTAGCGACTACATCTTCTCCATAGAGGGTGGGGGGTTCCCGGGAGGTTCCCACCCCCATAGACAGCGCAAAGTCAATATGTGGAAATAATAATAAAGGTTTGCGCGCGTAGCATACGTATCGAGGCATTATCGGTGTAACATCGGTAACAGTCGCGGACTCTATACTACTTTAGTTATTGCTTACTCAGTTCCGATTTATTATATTGTAGTGTTTCGTAGGCGACGGTCACTAGGTGGGTACAGCTTTGGTGAATGGACTTTAGTGTCTGTAGAGTTTGTATTAAGCGTTCATCTCATTGTTTTGAGACTAAGATATTAATTACAGCAAATCTTTTCTGTTCATAATTTTCGACTCTACATTTTCTGGGAATGTATGTAAATAAGATTACTTGCTTACTTCAAGTTCACTTCATTGAACCACAATTGATATATTGACAGATATTTTTTTAATATAACGATGTATAATATTCTTTATTGTTATTCAAGAGATATATAATTTCGAAGACGATTTAATACATATAAATATCGACATCAAGTTGACTTTTCGGTTGGCACGGAGAGAATAGGGTGCAACTATATTCTTCATCTTTTATATTTTTTAGCGGCATTTTAAGTAAGTTTAAGTAACCATAGCGTTAAACGCTGTTTTCTATCTGGCTACCCCGCTAGGTAGACACGAAACAAACACGAAAGAACTCCTTAAAAACTACCTTTTTCCACTACAAAACAATAAATTCAGTAAAATGACACTCCAAAATCACGGCTCTATCATCCCATACAACTGATACTTCAAAGAAAATAGCACGAACAAAATAATAATACTGAAAAACAATCATAAGAACAGCGTATAAGAGAGATGGAATAATATATATTCATGAATGGGTTCCCAATCGCGCCGCTCGTTACTACGCACATCAAATTTCATGTGATATCGCTCCTTATATACCGCTTTGACCTGGTTTTGTCTGTGTTAAATTATATTAAATCCTACTACAGTAAGAAAGTAATATTATACTCGTATTTCTAGAAGTTTTAATAATTTCTACGAATTATATTGTAAAATGTATGTAGTATGCGTACTTATATTTTAGTTCGTCGTGGTACAGTGGCACAAGTGTGAGACTGTAAGCGTGACAGGTTGAGAGTTCAATTCCTATTCGAGGGAAATATTAAATATTTTAATTTCCTCGCTCCGATAACGAGGTATAATGCGGCGTCCAGTTCCACCATTTAACACGCAATGCCTCCAGAATTCGGCGGAAACTGGAGAACGGAAGTATTGTAATCGTAACAGAGTATCTAAACACTAGGTTCCCTCTTCCTACCATGCCTATGCTGCTGCCTATCATGCATGGAAACAGCGTGAAACCAATAAAAACCACTAAAAAGCTAACAAGTCTAATATTTGTTTCTCACAACTTGGACAAAATACTCCATTCTCGAGGAGTTCGTAGCGCAGGCGCACGTTGACTGTGTCTGGCTGCAAAACACGATGGGTGTGGGTTCAATCCTCAAAACGTAATAACTTGAAAATTAGATAGAAAGAACGAGGTATCCTTAACACAAGGTCTTCCCTAGACCAAGTCTCCTCAAGTTGAGTTATTGCATGAAAAAACAAAACACAAACCACATCATTTGTACTCTATAAGACTATAAGCTATCGGCCACGTGGCCTCAGCAGCACCCACGGGAGGCGGACACGAACATTGTGGTTTGCAAAATTTCAATTATAATTTTAATACAATGGCTTATAATACTTAAAAGATTAAAATTCAATGAGGAAACTCATAAAAAATAATTGAGAAGCAATTAAGGTCAAGGCTACATTTTAAGTTAACGTTATTTTTAATGTAGAGTTCGAGCAAGTTTTTGTGTCGTGAAGATTTGATCTTTAATTAATTTTAATGTAACAATACAGTTATTTTATATGTTTGCTTTATAATAGTGATTGTAAACGTGATGATAGTAGGTTCGATTCCCATGAGAATATGTTTTCATTTTCCTATACTGATAAAATGTATTTGGGTGGAGAGTGGAGAGCAGAATGTCTTGTATAATACGTATATTTTTACATTATAAAAACATTTTTATAGGGTCTAAATGTAAACATAACTATTGTAGGTTCGATTTCCACCAGGAGAAATGAACAACTTTTATATCGAGAAAGCTCTGAAGACAAATTGCGACAATTTTTTACGCAATTTTCTAAGGCACGGATGAAATGTGGAAAACGCAGTGTCTTAACTCCAGGTTTCCCCTACCTTTCTATATAGGAAAAAGCATATTCCTCGCATTCTGTATACCTATAGGTATACCTAAATTATTATATACATTATAACGGTATAAAAACATATTTTACTAAGCAAAAACAATGGAAAATCGCTTATTCAACGTATCTATTCAGTAAAAACCGAGCATGTCCCACATAGTAGTGGAGACGGGACGCAGGGCGCGCGTGGGGGTGCGGGTGCGGGGAGGCGCGAGGGCGTGGACGCTCTACGAGACTACGTAGCGTAAAACTTTCGCAATAACACGCGACTACACGACGACACGCCTTTACACTATACACTGCGTGACACTTAGTGTATACACTTTGTGTAAATTGTTTATGTAAGTGTTGGTGTACACTATTATAAAACTGTTTGTTATGCTATATTTAATTTTGTGAACTTGTTTTTAGTATATTACAGGTTTTTTTACATTTTGGTTTTTAATGAATACATATTTTTGTCTAAACAATATAAAAATTATTATTGGGAAAAATCAATATTTTATACTCCATGGCAATGAAGCTGCGGGGTTCACTAGTATTGTGTAAAAATATCAACTTAATAATATCAATTCTCTTATAAATTGGGGAACGTTTTTTGGCCTGCAGTGTAGGGACTAAGAATATTAACAAGTTATTGCTATCGCTTCGTAAAGTGTGTCATAATATACCCTTATTTCGCTGACCTCATGACCGTAAAATATTGAAGATGTAAGCATAGGAACTGTTTTAAATACTTATTTAAAAAAAATGTCTCTTAAATCTTATATTATGATCAAAGAGTGCCACTTAGCACGCAGTGTTTCAAATACAGAAAAAGAGCGGAGTACAAAATTATCACTATGTTTTAGTTCTAATCATCGGTACAGTGCGTGTCTGTAAACGCGACGATTGTGGGTTCGATTTCCACTCGAGGGAATAAGTTTTTTTAATTTCTTCGCTTTGCTGATAAAGGGTGAGTTTTACCATTTAAAGCACTATATTTGGAAAATACTCTACGTTTTCATTCCTACCCAGGCAAAAGGAACCTAAGGTGTGGCTGCATTCCGTATATGCGGGATGCTGCGTGAAGTTAAAAAAAAGAGATGTTGTAGAGATGCTAGTCTGTTTATCATGTACCTACGCTTATAATGTTATCTTTATTAATTTATAATTACTATGTTGTTAGTTTAGTTAAACAAAAGTGAAAGAAGAATAATGACTAATATAACATGTATGACTGCTCTTTAAACGTATGCAGCGATATTACATAAATACGAGAAACAGCTGGAAATAAAACAAAAATCTTTAGATGGATAATTTTTCTTCCAAGTACGTAATCTAAAGGAACTATATATATTATAGTATAATAACATATGAGGTAATGAAACTATAATGTAACGCGCAGTAAGCAACTCGTCGGCGCGAGGGACGTAAAGCGATCGTAAACCGGCAGCAGCCAGGAGCTGACTGGTGTGTTGTATCGGCACAACACTTTTATATATCTAAAACCTTGTATCCTTTTATATTTTTATATACTTTTGAGATACTTTGGGGGCTTAGGATACATTTTTAATATGTTTTTATTAATTTATCGCATTTTTAATTGAGTTCATATTAAAAAAGATCTGTATGGTATGTGATATTATTGGAGCACATGTACTAAATTTCGTATACGAGTATGTAAGTGTTTAGGTTTGTCTACAAATTACTCGGTAACTATAAAGGCATCACGAGGTGATCTTTTTTGATCTAAATGAAATATATATGCAACATATCAATTATGTTGCATGTGGTATCCATACATTTATAATATAGATAATTATTAAACTTCATTTGTTGGTTTTTCTTTTTATTTAGTATACTTTTATTTGTGAACAAAATGAAAATAACGTCAGATGACAGGATTTTCTTCTTTTCTCATTTAATCCTATCAACATTCTCCAATACTATCAATCAAAATATTATATAAATTATGAATTAAGCCCCATACAAGCCCAGCACCGCACATAAAACACATTTGATAAACCCGATCAATCCCGCAGTGGCCGTAAACAAATTCGTAAAAACATAATTTATCCCGCATAGCTGTCCCGTATCCTGCATCCCTGTATCTGTGTACATTAATAACGGGCCTTATCCCCTAATCTCGCACTCATTCCCGCTTTCCACGGCCGATTCTTTTCGCGAAAAAACGCCGGCTCTGTCGGCAGATTTATGG
Organism: Heliconius melpomene rosina; assembly: GCF_056956725.1. Taxonomy (NCBI): domain Eukaryota; kingdom Metazoa; phylum Arthropoda; class Insecta; order Lepidoptera; family Nymphalidae; genus Heliconius; species Heliconius melpomene. The sequence goes on from NC_140397.1 coordinate 360,589, forward strand.
GGACGGATTAAGAGCTTAATAAATAATAAAATACTGCCAAGTATTGGTTTTATGGGTTGTTTTCAATTTGGTATGGGATTCGATTATCGGTAGGGTAGCGGATACCTCTTGAAGGGTTGTGTGAGCTGTCTTTTCGTTACGGTTGGAATAAATGGTCAATTTGACAATTTGTACAATGTGGACACTACCGATATTTCTATGTAACTTGATTGAAAAGTACTTCTAATGGGCTTATTAAATTAAGAATACTAAGATTATTAATACAGATTTTTTATTTGCTTAAATATTTAGCAATAAATAGTGGCAGTATAAATATTTCATTTCATTTTAACTATAAACGCTGTCGTGGCTCAATTTGCATGTATATTCACGCCTTTTCCCGCACATCAGGGTAGACAGAAGACTCTTTATGTTAAGACAGATGCTAACATAGATCTTAAGACTTACGTACGAAATTTTCAAGTCGTGCGTATTAAGTGGCGGAAATATAATTTGAATTTCACTTTGAATCTCAAATCGCCTTCTTCAGAATTGTCTTCAGAATATATATTCAGATTCCCGTTTCGTCTTTCAATGAAAGAATAAAAATACCATTAGTTTACATATATCTACTTACCTTTCAAATCTATATGTAATAACTCTTTCTGTAATAAGTCACTGACAGGCAACGAACAGACGTAACTACTGAAGTTTAAAAGTTAAAATTGTCCATGTAGGCAGGTGTTATTGAGAAAGGATTTTTACGGGAACGGATAGAAATGGTAATGGTGGTACCGTTGAGTTTGTTGCACTGATTCTTCTCAGGTCTGAGGCATTAACTTTTGTAAATCGGCAGTAAATTATTTAACATTAAAAAATAAAGCTTGTAACTTATTATGTTGAACCAAGTGATTTGAATTTGAATTTGCTGATTAGAGCATCAACAAAAACAAAACTATTTATAATAAGCAAAAAAAAACAGTAAACAATCTCAAATAAGTTTAATATAAAGCTCAGCCAGGGTTTAGAGCACCCCATCTAGTCGCTGCATGACGATTCTCATGCGTCACCGCGATTACACCGTAAAGCCGGGCTACACCCGCGATAAGGGAAACGGATGCGTGTCGGTCTCACTCAAAACAACGTATAATGCCTTCATTTAAATTTAAATAACAGTTAAGCCCAGTTGCGGAGGACGCAGTGCTGTGTCACTCTTATCCACGATATTAAGGGATGAAAATATGTACTAAAATCGTATTAAAATAAGTTGTATATGGGGTGGTTATGTTAAAAGTTTAAATAATGATTTCTTAATACTTGATATGTTTTTTTAAAATAATCATCAATTTAAATGTAAATATACCTACTATTAAAAAAATAGGTTCGTAATACTAACGTGTTCGAAATACTACTTTTTCATTTTAGTAGTACCTGTTTCATTTGGTAAATATTATTTTTTTGAATTTCTTCCATAAAAACAAAAAAGAACTATTTTTACAGAATAATTTCTTTTAGCAAAGCAAAAAAATATAAAACGTAAAAAAATATGTATTGATATTAATATATGCATATTTAAACCATAATTTTTAATTAATAGTAATATGTCACATGTCATGCATGGCTACAGCTACGTGGTGACATCGTCACATCATAACAAAAGGGTAATTTTTCCATCGGAGTCCGATGACGAGTGGTTTACACGCGATAAGGGAGGATTACACCCTCATTTAAAATTACCGATGAAACAGATAGAGGGATTAGTTTCGAAATTTCTGAACCGTTGTTCTCATTTAAATCGTTATCGCCTATCTGCCCCACACCTTATTAGTCACGGTTGAATTTATAGTGTTCTCCTTAGATTCTTTTAAATATTTTTTATGTAAAATAGGCTTTTTAAGTTTGAATCGCTTATGTTTTTGTAGTTATTATGATTTTTGGCGGTAAATTATGTAGATTTCGCAGTTATGTAATATGCCTACAAACATATGTAAAAATATTATTATCCATCTTAGCACAGTCGTAAAATAATAATATACTTCTTATTTAGTAAGACCATAACATAATTAAGCTAATCGTACAAAAACAAAAAAAAAAACAAAATTAAGAAAACGAAACGAAAAATAAAAAACAATTTATGACAAATCATTAAAACTTCCACAGATATCAATCTTGAAAAAAGTTAAAATTAAAATAAAACGCACCGCCCATCAAGAATCTCTGGCATTTCATTAAGTTCTCGACTTAAAAAAATAAAAAAAAAACAATGTCACCAAAAGAAGAGCACAGATTAAACTCTAACTACCTTCCTATAATTTAATTAACAAAAAGCGCGGGCAGAAAAAATGAAACGTCAAAATTACAACAAGATTTCGTTTAATTATCTCGGGGAGGGTGGGACTAATTACATTTTCTTAATTTGTAAAGTTCCGGTCCCGTCCCGCTGGCCGGCGCTGTACGACCAGCACGGACCAGCACGAGCACGTGCCTGTCATTTCATTTGTATGTCTTGTTTTTGCTGTTACAAAACCGATTTAAATAGGATTTTCCTTTTCAATGGAGTTTTGAAGTGCGACCGTTAATTGTTTTTCTATTTGTTTATGTTATTATTTCAAGCGTTATATTGGAGTAAATGTTATAAGTATTTCTTCTGGTAAGAGAGGCAAAGGAAGGACTAGGTTGACCTTTGAAAACACAGTATCGATGATATTGGAGGAAGGTCAAGTAAAGGCATGAGTAGGGACAGTTGTGAAAGTCTAAGCCCACACATGAAGTTAGTCCATATAATAAGAAAAGTAAGCTCGATCTGGACAATATAGAATAGAGTAATTCGAGACAATGTGTGTTGAGTGACGGCAGTCAACGCCGCGCTATGTTTAGATTAGCAGAGGGGAAATTTAAATAATATATGCCCTGATTACAAATCGAATCATAGTGTTGCCTGAACAAAGATCCTAGAGCTTCCAAAGGGCCAAGAAAAACGATGTGAAAGTGTATAGGGATTAAAAAGTCAGCTTCATGCTGTGTCAGTTCAGCTGAGTAGGCAGAAGGGTTCCTTCTGTTAAGATACTCTGTTCCCCATTTTCCGCCGAATTCTGCAAACCATCTGGTGTGAGTGGCGGAACTCAACGCCGCGCTTCGCCTCGACACGAGAGCAAAGAAATGAAAATAAAAATTTAAATAAATATTTCTATTATGCATATGCATATTTTTATAAATAAAAATCGTAGGTAAACTAAGCATTTTAATTTTCAGTTTTTAACAAAACAAAAACAACACAACACAAGGAAGAGTAAAATATAAGCAATTCAACGTTATAATATCATTAGATGTTTTTCATTAACATTTTTATAAACCTTCGAAAGGGGTGCTCGGAGGAGGTTGGGAGGCAAATTGTAGATAATTAAGTTTATCGTTTTAATATCTTTTTGTCTTTGAAATTTGCAAATGAGTTTTTTTAATAACGCCAAATTAGTAGCGGCCGCTCTAATCCTTTTATGATTTATGAGACTTAAATGCAGATAAAGGATAGAAGTTTACTGTTTATGTTTTTTTTTTCATTTTTTTACGAGATTTCATTTACATTTGTTTTACTCTTACTTAGATTAATGTTCATTATGTATGGTAGGTCTAGACTTGGTAATATTTTGATATATTCAAGGGACACTAGTAGAAAACACTCGACTTTCCGGCTTCTTCTAGATATATCGCGGGTTGAATGTCGGAGTTTAACGCCGCATTAGGTATATTATGTTACAATAGAAATTGATTGCTCTGATTACTACCAAAATTAATTTTACCTAAAATTAATGAAATCTATCATTTACTAACATTTGTGACGAAGCACTGTGGTTATAGATTGAAATTCTAATAAGTTTAAATTATTCTTATATTTAAATTTTTTTTTTGATAAATGCAAATTCTTAGAATAAGTAAGTTTAATTCTATGGATGCCAATAACAAAATATACATATATAATGTACATTCTTTGTCCGTAAACCAATATTTTAGAGGCCATCCATATTAGGATACTGATATGGACACATCAATAGTTTCCCTCAAAAACATAATGCAGAGGTAGAGGTACCTATAAAATAAAATAAGGGTGTTTCCAAACATTCAGTGGTAGCATCATTAGCGCGCGTCATTTGTCACCGCCTTATCGCGGCTGTTAATAGTCGCGATTTGTGGGTTTGCGAGCTAAATCATTGTGTGAGGTGTCACTTCGGATTTGAGGAAAGAGTTGTGATGCAAAATGGAAGTCAGATAAGATGAAGCAGTGGTCAAAGGATATATTATGCGAGTGTTACCAGAAGAATATAAATAAAATAAATGAACGGACCAATACTAACTATCGATTTGAGGTAAAATAATGACAGTTGAGTCCTGCCATTGCTGTCCTCTTTTAACACAGGGTTCCTAGGTACCCCCTGCCTACAACAGGGTGCTATGTGCGGGATAAAATGTTTTTATACCTATCATGTTAAACAGACACAATTTACATAAGTATAACATATCTACTTATTACTTATAGTTATCAAAAAAATATTAATAAAAAAAAGTCACCACTTATCTGCAAATCCAGATTACATATTATTAAATTATATTTTATCTGCACAAGATAAAAACAATTACAGATTATAACACCAATATAGATTATAGACGTCCCCACAAAATGCAGATTAAAAAACCGCGCCACGCGCACTCAATTTACTTTTTTATCTTTATTTCTGAACAGTCGTTTTGAAGAATTTGTGGCCGATAGGTAAATTGGAATTGTGTTTTTGATCGATGGCGCTCACTAATGGGCGTCGGATAAAAAAAATAAAATACACGAGTCGGCTGCATTTTATTCGCGAGCGCAAAATGGCGGCTTTTTTGATTGATGACTCGATCTATTGTTTGGACGTCGAATGGACTATATAATGGATGTCATAGTTTACTTTTGTGATATTCTGATGTTTTGTTTAATATGGGAACAACTGTTAAATATCAATTAGGAGCTGCATCTTTTGTATGGTTTGTACTTACTTTTGAATTGAAACTAAATCGAAACTGAACAGTAAGTGTTTATCTCTCTCTCAGCATATAAATAAGTATATTAGTTACGCTGGCCATTTAATGTAGATCAAAACTGTCTTTTCTGTTTTTCATTTTAATAAGTACTTTAGAAGTTGTTACAATATCAAAACATCCTTGCTGCGAAACGCGCCCCGCGACGTTTTGCTTATACAAGCGCGTCATGAGCAGTCTTCGGTGGTTCAGTGGTAGAATGCTCGCCTGCCACGCGGGCGGCCCGGGTTCGATTCCGGGCCTATGCATTCTATTTAATTTTCCTCACAGGCAGCCACGTCGTGCTTGCTTTTCATCAGGGACAGAATACCCTCTTCAGCATTAGCCACAAGCTCTAAAAAAAAAACCTGCCCGCTATAGAGGCATAGCAACGAAGATTTGCGTTGCGTTGGACGTGCGTGGACGTGGACGATGCGTTTGCACGTATTGGATAATTGGAGTTGAATGTATTATTTCAGCGCGATATATTTGGTTTGATATTTTTTGTAGTAGTTATTAGTAGGTAGGCTTTTGTTTATAATTTCTTCCGTTTAAAAATAGTCATTTAACTATCTAAAATTGTCATTTAAATATATTTTAATAAGTACTTGAAAAGATTAGTAGCACAGATTTAAAATAACGGAACCTACTAAAAAATTCATGCCGAGTAAAACAATTGGCAAATTCTTATTGAAACTACGAAAATGCGGGTTGCATTAGGGTTTAATTAATTTTCACATTATCTTAAGTGCTTTGCAAACATACATTATATGAATAATCCAGTAGTAAAAGCGGGCGAAGCCGCAAGGGGGTCGCTAGTTAGCTTATAAATCTTAAAACTGCAGATTCATCCAAATAAGCCCAGCACCAGACAGCTTACAAAGCTAGATCATCTTTTGATTACAGCATAAAGAATAATTATTGCTAATCCTATTATATTACCGCCATAATCATTTCAAACACAAAACAAACAACGTCTCATTCAAAGTAATGACCGAAAAAAAACATGGCCGCTAAGACATTATTGAGAGTTACCTATCGCTGTTACGTAGGAAAATAATATCGTATAATTACCCCGGCCCTCCCCGCGCAAATGAAATGGCAATAATAATACTTAGATGAGAGACAAAGACGGCTGTATGTCTCGCGGTTCGTCTTTTAGTACTTAAGTAATTGAATACAGGGGTTGGGTAAGTTGGGGAATAAAGTATCTATAATAAATGTAATAATATTTCCGAAGACATGTTTAGTTTTCTCATAAATATAATAATATAATGTCAGTATGTTTGATTGTACGGGACGCGACATTAATGGCGGCGATGCCACTTTGTTCCTTTCTATTATTTACTACCGGTTCTTTTGACGCGACCATATTTGATGTTCTGTCATTGAAATGTAAATATTTTGTCGTTTGAACTGAATTTAATATTATTAATATTATAATAATGCGAGGGGTTCATTTTTAACTTTAGATTAATTAATTTAAATAATTGAACTAAAATCCAGAGAATATTTAAATAGGCTGTGTATTAATTAAATGGTATCTAAAAATAATATACAACATTTCATAGAACTACGTTTTTAATTAACACATGTTTTACACGTTTAGTCGAAAGAAAAATTATGTTTATATTTTATAGGATTTTCATACTACTAAATTTTATGTTTTTTTCATAGATTTTTTCAAAGCGAATTTTTTTAAAGCGAATACCAACAAATTCTTCCAATATTTTACTATAAAAATTAACATAAATGTATAGTTGTTAAAGTGCCCGTATCTCTCGAAAGTAATTAAACATACATATTTTTGTACTTAGCGCTAACTTTGCGTTTTAATTAAGTGAAATAACACGTTATTTTAATTAACGTAATTCAGGGAGCTATAAACTTGGAATGAAAATAAAAAAATATTACAATTTCCTTATTAATAATAAATTCTACCTTCGACTTTGTAATCTTTAAAATGATATAACCATATAATTTTAATTATAATTCTTACCATCAGCATTGTACAGTTGAAATATATTCAAATTTTAATAACACATCTTGTTCTTGATAAACGTGGAACATATTAAATTTAATAATAGAATAAATATTTTTAAGAGATTTCACAGATATAAAACGAATCCTGTGTGTGATTATAAACGCGATAGTTGTGGGTTACACTCGAGAAATAGAAACATTTATGATTGTAGCAACCCGCGGCGTTGAGATCCGCCACTCAAGGCATTGCACCTCCAGAAGTCGGCGTTAAGTAGGGTGCGGAAAAAAATAAATAATATTAAATTATTTTTCATTTAAAGGCTTCATGAACGGATAATGAATTCTTAACCATAGTTTTCAATAAAACATATTTCATCTGAGCCACTGTAATCTATAGCGTCCAAAACTAAAGAAAACAACAAATCCCCATTAATTTAATCATAAGCTACGAAATTGGAGGAAACTTCTGTTTTTTCATTATTTTAGTAAACAAAATAGTAAATAGTAAAGTTGAACAAAGAACATAAATACGGCATTCAATGTAAAAGTGAAACACAAGCTACATACGAGCACGAGTATCCGCCTCTCGTAAAAGTAAATGGAGCAATGATAATTCTGTAGAGTGCGCACACTCTCGCCTAAATTGTCGCGAATACAGACTAACTAAAGTCTTTTTTTATTTCATTTTATTTATATAGCAACACTGTAGACGTTGTTCTATATATTTTTTATATGTTGATAATTATGTAGGTATAATATTCTTTTTTGTTTTCTTATTGTTTCCAACATTTTAAAAGTGTGGTTATTTTGTTGTTTTAAATCCTCTTCACTACGTCACATTGCGCACATAGCTAAACATTTACTGTATACAATTTTAAACCGCGTTAAATGTAAAACTAACACCAATGGGCGACTACAAACTTGACATTATGTTAAGTCCAATAAAATTTGGTAACTTATTCAAACTACAAGAATTAGCTATAAGATGACAAAATTAAATAAAAAAATAATTAAATCTGCTTCACGCTGTATCCCGCACACAGCAGGGTAGGCAGAGGGAAACTAGTATTAAGTAACACTCCGTTTCCCTCTTTCCGCTGAATTCTGACAAAGTGGAATTAAACCGAACTTTACATCGGAATTAAAGCAAAATTTAAAAAACGATTTACGTGTTCTTTTACCTATACGTTCATACACTAAACGAAATTCGAATTCCATACAACCAAATAGAGCTACTATAGTGTGTATAATACACCAGTAGGTATAAAGAGAACGATCCAAATACAAGGTGAATGTAGTACTAAATCTTGTTTTGTTCGTACGCTTTTTTATTACCGCCATGCGCTGCCATGTTGTGCATTAGTTTTATTGGGTTTAGGAGATACGGCAGTGACGCGGAAGCGATGATGATCAATGCCCAATGATATTAGTTCTGTTCACTGTGCCGTAGAAAGTTAGTTTTTCCTCAATACACTAATGAAAAACTTTTATTATCCTATTAAATCATAAAAAATGTACGTTTCTTCTTAAAAATATTATGTTTTGTTTTCCCTGTTTTCTCTTTTTTTCAGAATGTTAACGTTACATGTGTCTAACCTAAATTGAAATTATATTCAACAAATATAAATACTTTGGCACAGCGACAATCATACTGTATTACTTAGTATAATTTTCATTATTAAAATAGTATAAGTTTATCTGACTACAATGCTTTAGAATCCGGCGATAAATGGCAAACTGAAGTGTCTTAATCAGAACAGAGTATCTTAACTTTAGGTTCCCAGGTTCCCTCTGTCTATCCTGGTATGTGATATGGGTTACAGCGTGAAACAGAACATCGTCTTTATTTTACTTAACCACCAGTTCATCAGATTAGCACGTTCATCCAAACAAACTCTACAATTTTATAAGTTTAGTACAGATTTATATTGAAATACTAACATTCCCTCGAGACATAATTTAGAAGTCGCATGCAGGAGCTAGTCTCCATATAAATTATCTTGGTTTATTATATTCTGGGAATCACAATAAATCCTCTGCACCTCGCAGTTTATTAAACCCTTTATAGCAATGTTGTTAACTCGGTATTCAGTATTATAGCTAAATTTTATTATTTACAACCTCCGTCCCCTGTACTTTGAGTTTTGCTATAAAGTAGATACTTATTGTTTAATTTAAGTGTTTGTCGTCTTTATGTTTGTAGCACGTTGTGGCTAATAGTGATAAATCACTATTATTTCTATTTTGGTATTATCCATCTTTAGCACAGAGGCGGGTTCAGTGTTCAAGGTCAGAAAAGGTTGTGGGCATGGGCAGTTTCCATTAGCTAATATGTAATAATTAAAATTTACGTTAGGCTTTCGTGGCGCCGTGACACAGATAGACAGAATCTGAACCACACAGGAATCCCACAGGTCGTGGGTTCAATTCCCATTCGAATTTTTATTTTAGCGCTCTAACTACAAGACAAAACGCGACGATGATTGTTACCACTTAATCCACAAAATTTCGAAATTTGGGCGGAGCGTGGGGAACAGAGTGTCTAAGCACTAAGAGGTTCCATCTGCCTAACCTACTATATGCAGGAAGAAATGTAAAACTACATAAGAAAATAATACGCACAAATACGTATAATAATCATTAACAATATTGGTACACAGATACCTCGATACCGCCAAGTTAGTACAAACTAATGGATTCAATTTATATCGTCATCATATCGTTATTATACAAACATCGACGACACCGGGCGGCGATTAAACCTGTTAACTGTTTAGTACAATATGTTAAATACTTACCTACACTCTACAATATGTTAGAGGGTGGAATTCTCATGCTGAAGTGCTTGGAAGTTGTAATATATGTAGAAATAGTATGATAATATATGTATGAATAGTATAAACGGTGTAGAGATCCGCCTCTCTACACGCAATGCCTCGAACAATAGGCGGAAAGTAGGAAATGGAGTGTCTTAACACTGTACTTAATGCGAGTGACTATACATACATACCTATGCATGTATGTATACATATTGTATGTATAATCGAAATTATTGTGGACGCTTTAGTGTCTTTTTTCTTAAGCGATGGTTGTGTGTTTCTACTTGAGGATTTTTATCATTTCATTGCTCTGGTAACAAGATATTCCTCTTTCTATCCTGCTGTATCCAGAATACAGCGTAAAGCTAAAACAATATAGTTATACATATTTTGTATTACATAGGTACGTAGCTAATACTCAAATATGGACATCAATCAAACAAGTAGTAACTGAGTATTATTTAGAATTTGGAAATAATACATATTATTTTTAAACTTACGTTTCATCCCACTCATAGCAGGATAGACAGAGAGAACCCAGTGTTAGGATACTCCGTACTCGTCTTTTTGTCTGACTGAATGTTCAGAGGGAACACTGTGACAAGTTTGTTGTTACCAAAGTGCCAATTGAAATATTTTTGCCCCCTAGTGAGAATCGAACCCACAACGTACAGTAAAGACTCCGTGACACTTCACAAGTAAACCAAATTAAGAATACAAAAACAAAGGCTTACTTTTGGCCATAAACCAACGCCTCCATCAATACGGAAGAGTCATTTTAACGGCACTCGAGATAACGACCCGAATAAAAACAAAGTGGGAAATAACAAAGGACTTAACTATCTTATTGTACATCGCGTTATTAGACCCGTCCATACCGGCCAGTGTAGTACGCCCGACGAGTCGTGGCCGCTCTGAAGTTAGCTGTAGATGACTGCTCAGATTTCACTTTAGGAATTTTCCTATTTTGGATTATTTTCTTTGCAAATGAGAAGGAGAATTCAGAAAGGCTAACTTCAGAATGACCACAACTCGTCAACCCTACTGTACCAGCGAAGATTGGATCGACGTCTAATAATGAAAATGTATTTATGACCTAATTAAACCGCTGTCTACCGAACGTTAGAGCGGAACAGAGCTATAGCATCCCACAAGTGGGAGCGAGACACAATCACCCCATCTCAGTGATTAACGAGTGTTATATGGCTGGTTAAGTACCGTGTAATTTGCAAAACGAACCCTTAATTACCGTAGAACATGGCTACTGTTGCCGTCTTTATCGCTCTCAGCCAGATTTTATGCGAAAGAAAAGGACGTACGTCGGTTCAAGTTGCTACTTGAATTGTATTTAATGAGGCATTATGATGTCATAGAGATTAGGTGAACATGGCGGTGTTGACCCGCTCTTTATATTTGGCTTCCGGTGAAACAAACATAGAGTTAGTGGCTCGTTTCCAAACGTAACGCTCGCTCTCTCTGCCGAGTAAGCACCTCTTGTTTGAGTTTCGGCCAAATTGTGCCGCGGATCTAGTTTGTTGGGTTGTTTTAAAATTATTACTTGCTAGTGGCCGCCTCTAACTTCCTTTGTGTGAGATATGACATGTAAAATGTCGCTTTTCTGCTTTCTCGTAAGAATATCGAGAAATATCCCTCATATTATTACTTTATTACAATATCCTAAGAAAAAAGAAATTCTCTCTTATCTTTCTCTGAAGTCTGTTTTACTACGTTGAAGGAGACTTCAGTAGCTAATCAACCTGAATTCTAAATTTCAGCGTTCTACGCCATACGTGTAGCTCGGCTGACCGGTGTCTGCCAATCAGTCAATCACGCAAGAATTTTATACGAGTACCTACTTCACATTATACAAAGTTATTTTATTCTAAAACTTTCAATAATAAATATTTTATATATTACATGTTATGGATTATACAAATATGAGTAAACATACAAGAATTTCGTCATTTCAACCAGCTAAGATTATATAGTCCGGTGAAGAAATAACATACATATGCATTTGAAGAATTAAAATAAATTATGAAATAAAGTAAAAATAAGTTATACGTACACAATGTTAATATTATGAATCAATGAGAAAGAAATTGAAATATAGTACTTAAAACAATTTAAATAATTAAGTTAAGCTAGATACTACCGTACCTACAGCTAAGCTACAAAATTTACCTCAATTTTAATTTCAAATATTTTTTCAGGTATGGTTCCAAAACAGAAGAACTAAGTGGCGGAAAAAGCACGCGGCGGAAATGGCGACAGCGAAACGCAAGCAAGAGGAGTTGGGTGAAGAGTGTGATGAACAGGAGTCTCACGAGGCTGACCCTTGCAGTGATGACGATGAGGCCAAGAGACCTCGTCTAGACGCTCTTCACCTCCACATGCCCCATCACCGCCAGTGATCTAATTCCAGCGCGGAGGCAATCGACCCAACCCACCGCGCGGCCTCACTGGGTCACGGGCACCCCCAAAAAGACATTGACGCAAGTGCCAAACAAAGTGCTTATTTTTACTACAACGAGTATAGAAATAAAGACACACATAACGATACGCCATTCGATCTATCCAACTGGCAGAGAGACAACAGGTTCGATTCTCGGGATAGGTACGAAGTGAGCGAAACGAAAACTAGTGATAGTGATGAGTTAAATGTTAACGATAATGAAGACCAGCCGATCAATTTCGCCTATTATCATTTTTAACATGGATACCGCTTTTGGTAAAAAATATTACATTTTGCGTTTGTATCTAAGCCAATGAGTAAAAGATCGATTAGTTGTTCTGACATTAGAAAACCATCGTCTATTAAAAATGATGATCGGTCGAACCTGTTTTGCTGGCTAAATCTGTGGTTCCGTACATTAAACGCTTTGTAATTTATTAGCCTTAAGTAAAACTACTGTAAATACACTTAGCAATGAAAAAAATAACTTATTATAATTAGATTTTACATATTCATGAACTATCTAGTATTTAAATCTGTATATTTCAATTATAAGATTCTCGGTGCCAATTCTACTAAAATTGTTAGTTTAAGATGACGTTTCTAAGTAAGATATGTTATTAATAACACTAACATAGATAGGTTTAGCTTTAAGTTAAATAATTTATGTAATTGTAAAAAGTCGTGTTTACGTAAATGTCACATGTTAAAAAACATTTTTCCCTAAATATGTTTCTGGAAGTAGAAAAATAACTAATCACATATTTAGACCGAAAAATTAAAGCTTACGAGGTGGATACTTAATTCACTGCTATATCAGTGAACGAGTTTCATTCATAGAGGGGTCTGGTAGGCCGTGTCCAGTAGAAAATAGTCTTAAAAATAAATCTTTACAAGAATCTGTCTGTCTGTTCAAAGCTAAAGTCCAGGCCTGCCCTAGAAAATATCTCTACACCCACCCATTACCCCACTTATTCGAATTAGTAAGAAAAGTTACAATACATAAATCAGTAACATAATCATATATCATTTTGATAAGGAAAACATGCCATTTCAATTCTACAGTAGTTTTTAATTTTTTTATATCCCTAATATCTTGGATAGATCTTCTATACACGGCATTAGATCCGGACTTTGCCAGGGCCTGCCTTTTGACTCAAGCTACGATTTTCAATATCCTCGGTGGATAGTTCATCGAATGCTTTGAAGGATATTAGAGAAATATTCACTTAGAAGATTTGTATAAATAACATAACAAAAAGAACATGGTACATTTTTCAAATACAAATTCACGACCACGATGACAAAGGAAATAAATAATTTCATTTAAGACCATCATAAAAGCATTTTAACTTTAAAGATATGTAATTATAAACAAAGGCTAAATGTAAATAGTATGAGAAACGTCACTTATTTACTAAGTGTTAGAACACGCATTGCAATATATAGTTATGTATATTATATGTAATAAGATGTATATAGATATTTAAACGAATTTACCTATTGTAGATATGACCACGCGAAAGTACCGACAGCAACAACAATTTGTACATTTTTATTTTTACTAATAACAAATTACTTTTATGAACTGAAATGATTACTTTGATGCTGACGGTACAAGAGACAGCTCAGCTGTAAATAGGCGTTTTATTTAAAATATAGAATTCTACATTGTATTTGAATCCAAACTTAAAATTATATAAAAAGCTTTACAACAGTAATAATCATTTAATAAGCAATACTATTATAATGTTCAAAATAAACGCTGTGTAATATTTTTTTGTTCTTTTTGCTAAAATATGTTATAATTTTTGACACATCTAACTATGAATGAAATTATAAATTATCGTAAACAAAGTCGAGTGTGCTGTATGTATGTAATGTAAAACAAAAACTACCAATTGCAAAGAACTTAAACATTTGAAATATATTCTAAGAATACACAACACTATGAAAATAAATAAAATGAAACTAGTGAAAAGTAATAATTCAATTCTAATAAAAACTTATACTTACATATAATTTTAATTTCTTCACTCCGCTTGACGAAACACGGCGTTGTGTTCCGCCAAAGTAATGTCTCGAAAATTCGACAATGCGTCGGGAACAGAGTGTTTTAACTCTGCTTATCCTGTTGCGTGGGAAAAAGCATAAAGCTTATTTATTATTATTATATAACACGTTTGAAAGCTTTTTAAAGAAGTAAATGAAACTTAAATTATTGTTTAAAAAAACATTGTATATAACAATATGGCCTCTTCAACGATAAATAGTATATAAATAATGAAATACTTGAGCGTGGAGAATCTACGTGATGTGGTTAAAATAAACAGTTAGTAAAATATAAACTTTGTCTTTTCTTTCACCCACTATCCTTTGAGTAAAATATATATAGACGATAAAATACAACATGAACACAATAGGGTAATTTTTTTATTGCTTTTAGGGTAGGGTAGGCAGAGGAAACCTAGGTATCTAAAGTTAAGACACTTCCATTCCCCACTTTTTGCTAAATTCTAGAGGCTTTGCGTGTTGAGTGGCGAAACTTTCTCTGGAAATTGAACCCAAAATCAGACACACCCTTGTGCTGTATTGTGATATATTAACATATAGTACAATACAAAACTTAAACCTGCACTTAATCTAACCGAGTAATGGGCTATCCAATATAAATGCAATATATAAATATTAAAAATGATATAAATAATTGTTGTAAAGTTAAAACGAAGGTAGTGTGTTCGATTACCACTCCTTGATTCCTGACTCCTGAAGAAAAAAATATTTTTTTTTTTTCGAACATGTGGATAGTGCTGTTAGCCCTATTGGCTTTTACAGCGACACCGGTTGGGAAAAAATAAAAATATATATAAAAAATGTATTTAGTTATAATTTCAAGAAGAACTATTGTATAACCATTTCCATACATACAATTTCTTTGTTGAAGTTACATTAAAAACACATTTATTACAAGACCTTCATGACGCAGTATGAGAACGTTTAACTGGAAGCGATGGTTGCGGGTTAATTTTCCCGCTCGAGGAAATGGTTGCAGAACGGAATGCCTCAACACTATTTTTTTTCTATTTACCATAATATATGGGAAAAGCGTGAAAGGGAAAAAGAAATCCAAATTTATTTTTATATAATAAACTGAATTACACATAATAGAAGACTAAATGAGAAAGAAAATAATATGTGTGTATTTTCAGCGCGAGGGCGACACTATCTCGAGAACTGTCTCTACATTTGAGGCGCTACTATTTATTCACAGTGACGCCGTTTATCGAACTCATGCCAGGGTTTGAACACTAATATATTTGATATAAAATAAATAATATATTTTAAGGTTTATTGTCGTGTCTGTAAACGTGATGGTTGTGGATTCGATTCCTTTTTTCATTCCTTTAATAAATTTGGGCAATGCGTGGAGGACGAAGCCTTAACACTAGGCTCTCCTTGGCCTTCTCTTGCATTCTGTAGAAATTAGAATAGAACATAAAGCTAAAAAAAGTACATTAGTTTTTATTCAGCCCGTCACTCGACAAAAGTAAAACAGAATAGCATATGTTGAAAACATTAGCTTATTTGGTATTCTTAAAAATATATTCGTATTACAACATTCATAGAAACGATTTCGCCAAAGAAAGTACCGGTATCTATCTATAGTAAAGAAGGAAACTATTTTTTTTAACATTCCTTTGAAAATTACATCCACCCAATATATTTGGTGTACCCTAATAATTTTCCCCGCGACAACCCTATAAGTATATAACAGGCACTTTCCACTGCAAGTGATCAGAAAAACCTTCGCAATCGAAGGAGGCAAAAATCGCGACGCGACCCCCCGTCACTATGGTAACCACTTCACCACTCTTACAAACAAAAACGTAACCTAACTCCGCGAATACAGAGTCTATATTTGATCAAAATGAAAATGTAAAGTTCAGGGCAGAGCTCTAGCATCGCGAATGCGGTGTACTTATAAATGTAAAACAGAGTTTTACTGTTTCAAGTTGAAAAGAGATGGCCAATTCTACCCCTACAAGGGGTTGGGGGTTGGAGAGGGGTATTCTTTCATTTGTTGTGGCTTTCGCGATAAGGTGCGTCTACCTTTTATTTATGACTCCATTTTAAAGTGGGGGCCAGTGTGTTAGGCAATTCGGTGTGTGATTTCTTACCGTTGGGATTTGAGGTGAGGTCAATACGCACTGATTTATGTATCGGGATTGTTTTGGTAATGGGATTTAGTTTTTATGATTAGAACTTACAGTTGTTCCAAATATATGCTCTATAGTAGTACTTACTTAATTGTAGAATGTATTGGAGGATATTTGTCGGGGGAGAAAGTTTTTGATAAGAAATTATAATTGAAGCTTTTTTAATTTTAAAATTAAGTCTTTGCAATTCTATGTTACTAAGATATTGAATATATAAATTAATTATTACGCAATGCCTCCAGAATTCAACGGAAAATGAGGAATGATTTTTAGGTTTCCTTTGCCTACCCTACCCTAGCAATGACAAAATAGCTCTATTTTGGTCTATATGTGTCCATATATCATGGTAAAGGGACCTTACTATTAAGACATTTCGTTCCCCACGCATCACCATATTTTAAAGACTGCATATTAAAGTAGCGGAACGCTTTCACGCTTAGCGTCACGCTTTGTCTATAAGAACGCGAAAACAACACGCCTATATTTCCCCGAGTGGGCATTGAACCCACAACGACCGCCTATACGTTACCGCCGTGACAATTTCATGACAGATTAATTTTATTTACATAACTAATCTATCGATAGCGACGCACGCAGTCCGCTGAACTAGTAAATGAAATATAAAAACATAATAAAGCCTACACCGCGCACATATCGCCTTATAGTCACCACGCTGCTCTATTTGGCCACACACTGCGATTGGAGGCCTATTCTGGTCTCCATATTGTATCTGGACCCGTCTGACTGTAAGCACGACGGCTGTGGGTTTGATTTCGACTAGGGGGAATGAACAACATTTTTTTCGCTCTGGTAACAAGACAAAGCTCGGTGTTGAGCGCTGCCATTAAAAACAACCAACAATTTTATGTTTAGGCTATTTTAGTACAGTGATTTAGTATTTGACTGTAAATGCGATGGTAGTCAGTTCAGATCTCTCTTAGGGCTTTCCCTGAATTGTCCAATCTAATTATGAAAAATGATTGATCGAATTCAATTATATTTAAATTATTTGTATTTCCTCGCTTTGATAAGACAAAGGAAGATGTCGAGTTAATTCGAATTTTCCATAAATTAAAGAACAGCGTCTCTTAAAGCTAGAAGCAGTGAATCTGTTGCCAAAAATGTCAATCACATAAAAAAAAATGTGTGTCGAGGATACTCGAGGAAAGCACGTAAAAAGCATCATAGCATTAACTTATAGTACTTCCCTCTGGTTACTCCGCTAGGGAAGTCAAAAAAGTTTGATATGCGAACTGTTATTTGGCAAAATTGTTGAATTATAAGCTGTTCTATTCCAGTTTGTTTTGTATATTTTTTCCTCCAGAATAATACCCTATAAGTTGTGAAACAAGTCAAACTCAACGTGCATGAGTGATTCACGTCAGTAGATTTATAGCGTCCGTCTGTCTGTGCGTGATTTATGCTTTCACCCACACCACATATATCTCTATAGCAGCTAGCACCCACCACGCCTAATTAATATACGATATTTTATTGTTATACATATTATAGGATTAGAAAGTCATAACAACTTAATGGCTAAAATTTGAGTATTTTTTTGTATTATGGAATCAGATTTTAAGCCGTGCTATTAGGTGTGTTGGAAAGTTCTTTGATTTGAGTGAAATCTTATCCGGGGCCGTTGTTGCGCAGCGGCACAAGAGTGCGATTGTAAATGCGACAGTTGTGGGTTCAATTCCCAGCCTGTGAATAAAATATGCAATATTTTTATTTCTAAGCTCTATTGACCAAGCAAAGCATAGCGTTGAGATTCCGCCATTCAACACGCAATACCTCTATAATTCAGCTGGAAGTGGGGAACGATCTTAGTGAGAACGGAGTGTTATAACACTAGGTTCCTAGGTTCCCTCTGCCTGCCCTGCTAGGTGCGGCATACGGCCTAAAACTAAACTAAATATGAGCCTCATCGAAAACGCATTACATGATTTTGTGCGTAAATTATGGAAACGGATTTGCAAAATTTAGAATAATCAGCTTCGAGTAAAGTGTGTAAGTATATTTTGCAAATTTCCCTAAACATTTAGTGCTAGTTTTATTATTAATAAAACGAATTAATTTTGTAGCACAAGCAGACGAAGCCGCGAGTAAGTCGATAGTATAAAATAAAATCAATTAAATTTAAGAGGTTAACAGTACACTTCCAAAAAGGAAAAAGACCAGAATAAAATAAACGGTTTTATAGCCGTACACAATAAATGAAGACGTCCACCTGATTGTGACTGATTTAAAACAAAGCGATATAAAACAAATTATGTTACGCCCAGACAAGACAACAAGTGTTATATTACTACTATAATGAATCTTTTTTTAGTGTAGGCAGAGGGAGACTAGTGTTAAGACACTTCGCTTCACACTTTCCGCCGAAATCTTGAGGCATCGCGTGTTGACTGGCGGAGGTCAACGCCGCGGTTTTTGGAATCGATTCCACAACTGTCGTTTACAATCGCACCTTTGTGCCTCTGAGTCACAACTGGCTTCAATATAATCATGATCAATACAAATAATGTAAAAGTGACTTTGTTTATCTGTTATGCTCTGGGTCGTAAATTATTATTTAACCGATCTATATGAAATCTTACAAAGTAGAGTACAATATGAGATAACGCGTAATAGTAGAGAAGGCAAAGATGATGAGGATTCTAACATTCCATCCTATTTTCGAGACATTAATGGTGTTGAATGGTGGAACTCAATACTACGTTTTGTCTTCTTGCAAGATTGACGAAATGAAAATAATTTATTCAAGTCACAATCGAATCTAAAACTGTCTGGCTTATGCCAAATGCTGCACTACGGCGGCCTATTTACTTTCTTTTTACATTTTTTTATTTATTTTACACAATATTTAATTTGATTATAGTTGTTTAAAATTAATTTATTATCAATAACATTCACATTATATTGATGAGAAAGTAACATTAAAATAAAATGTAATACTTCCAATAACAAAATGTTTATAGTGTCTATAAAGCACTTGTTTTTTGTCACTCCGCGGTCGGTCACTAGCGACGTGATTTAAATCAAAGGACAAAGATTCATCAAATGATAAAGTTTTATGGACATTCCTTCATATACTTTTATATAGCCAGCTAGTTGAGGAAACTTTCTGTAATTTAGTTTTGAAGTGTTTAAGTAACTTTATTATTTGTAGTTCAAACCACTAAAAAACAACTGTTATTTTTTAACGCAATATGATAAAAAGAGTGATTTTTCTCTCTCTGTCTACTTACTTAGTTACAGTAGGTAAAGTATGCAGGAGAGATTGAGACAAAAATACAAACAAAAATAATAACGACTATTTGTTGGTGAAAATACAATTATGTAGAGTACTCTTGCCAGCTCAACATGATAGTTAATGAGGGCCGGGTTTAACGCCGCGCTTTATTTACCAAAGTGAGAAATGAAGAAGACTTAAATATCATATCCCCAAGATTGGATCGAACCACATTCGACATCAACTTCGCCAAGAAGGCCTCCAAGTATGACTAAAATAAAAACAGTCAAGTGCGGTGCGAGTGAGACTCACCTATAGAGGGTTCTATAGCCACTTCAGGATTGTAGGTCAAGGGGAAGTAAAAGTAACAAAATTTTTCAAACTGAAATTTGGACTACATCTATAAGTATGTTATACCTATAAATTTTGTTTTTTCCTGTTTTTTAATAATAAGTTCTCTCTTCGTACCAAATTTGATAACAGCTATAGGTCCACGGAAAGTACTCTATACGTTTAAATTACGCGGAGCAGAAATAGGCGTATCTTTCGCTTACGTTGACTTAGAAGCTATATTTCTGTTTAAAAGCCAGTAAACTTCAATATTCGATATAAGTTTCACCTCGATACCTCCACGCGATCTCGAGATAAAGGATCTTGATAGACGGACAGATGAACAACAAAGTGATCTTACAAGGGTTCCGCTTTACATTTTTAAGTTGCGGAACCCTGAAAAATGATAAACATATACATTTACAGCATGGTGGGTAAAGGTCACGAAAACATTTATAGCACATGTTAGTGTTAAATTGGAATTAATCAAAAATTGAAACGCGATATATTTTTACAGCGCAGTTAAAGCCATTATGGGGCAGGATTTTATTGAAATTGATAAGTTCGCTTGTAAACCAATAAACGCAATAAACACCAGCGGTACAAGTGGTAGAGTGGAAGTGGAGATACGAGGCGGGCTGCGGCAACGAAGGGAATTGAGATGTCTGTCCTTGTTGTCTCATATTACTTAGTATATCTGTAGGGAACATTATATATCTATATAATATCAAATTAAGGATTTTTATATATAAATTAAGGGATTTTGTATATTAATTAATCCCGCACAGGAACCTTACAACCTGCAAGGTGCAGGTTACACATACCAAGGTACACATACCTGCAAGGTGAGGTAGCCTAGTGTTAAGACGGTACCCCACTTTCCTCCGCATTTTCGTGTGGCCACACTGAGGCCATGTGCCACAATGAACAACGACGGTTATTCTTATAAAGGAACTAGCGACCCGCGCGCGGCTTCGTCCGTTCTTACTAAACTTTCTTACTGAATCCATTCAACAACAGCACTACAAATAGCTACACTCACAATTTTTCACATTTCTAATACTAGTAGGATATTATAATTAGCGAGCAAAGAGTAAAATCAGGTGAAGAACTAGTGAATACAATTGATTGGCAATAAACAGGCAGCGCGAGGTGCAATAACACGTATAATTGACAATTAGCGATCATCCGCGACGTCCGCGGGCAGATGAGGTCTGGAATTATTCCTTTTATATATATACATACGTCTATAGGTATCTTACAGATATGTATATAATAACTTGATCGATATTTTATTAATTTGATTGCTTGAAATCGCATATAACGTGATGTCAATTACTTTTAATTGTCATTCTTATAATAATAGTCAACTAATAGTCTAAAGATTTATTTCTTTAATAAACATTCTTACTAAATTAATACATACTGATACAAAATAAATTATACTATTTATTTATTTTTTATTAAGTTTTAATTTGCAATAAGTTTAGGTATACGTAGTATATGGCAGGGGCACAAATGTGTGACTGTAAGCGCTACAGGATGTGGATGGGTTATCCACTCGAGGAGATGAGGAAGTAGTTAATACTTTCATTTCTTCGCTCTGGTGTCGAGGCAATGCGCAGCGTAGAGTTCCTCTACTTAACATGCAATATCTTCAGAATTCGACAGACAATGTTGTACAAATTGTCTTTGTAATAAGTTTTCTCTGCCTACCCTTCTGTGAACTAGATACAGCGTAGAGAAACAAAAAATCTATTTATCTATGAAAAGTCTAAATTATATAAATTAAAAAAAGTTCATATAATGTAATATATATATGTTAGTCTATTACATGACAAGATTAGTAATAAAAAGGTTTAATTACAGCAGGTGAAGCCTCAACTCATTTAAGTAAATATTGAAACATTATAACTCATAATAAAACTGTCTATCATATATATTATTTAAAAGCTTTAAAGTAGTTAAATTTAAAGGAAATAGTTTTCTATAAATAATAGTTATCTCTTATTTTCGTAATTATTACTGTGTATTGAATAATGGAACTCAACGCTACTCTTTGCCTCGTTACCAGCGCGAGGAAATGAAAATATAAAATATTTCATTTCGTCGAGTGGGAATCAAACCCACAACCGCCACGTTCGCAGTCGTTCGCAGATATAGAAAATTTGGAATGTAGTATTAAAATCCTTTATTACTACATTCTGTCTCTATTGTATCTGGAAAAAGAATGAAATTGGAATCTAAAAACTTATTAATAAACATAAAAAACCATAAGTTAAATATATAAATATTATATACGAGAGAGAGATGTATCATATATAATTTATATATAGACATAGTTGATATTAGATTGAAAAGCAGCTTCGTGTTTCACATAGCAGGGTAGGACAGAGGGAACCTAGTGTTAACGTACTCTGTTAATTTACCAGAGGAGAGAAATTAAATAAATACCTCACCTTATCTTACCGGTGGGGTATTTTTGTTTAAAAATTATATTTTTCTAGGGTAGAGATGAAATGAATAGATATTCATACTTAATTTACCGGCAGGTATATTTGTTTAAATTAATAATATTTTTCTCATTATCTTTTAAAAATATATTAAAGACACGTTAATTGACACGGCAACAAGTCGGGAGCACACCGTGCCACCGTTGTACTTCTATTTCACATGTATTGGCCAATGTATTATTTTATTTTATAGCTCCAATTAGGGTTGATATAAACAATACATATATAGATTTTACTGTTTTGTTTTATAGTTTTACGCTGTATCTTGCACATAGCAGGGTAGGCAGAGGAAACTTGGGAACCTAATGTTGTAGGTTGTATCGCGGCGTGTTCCCACTTCCGTTCCCAAATTCCGCCGTATTCTGAAGGCATTGTGTGTTGAGTGGTGGAACTCAACACCGCGCTTTGCCTCGTTACCAATTCCTTCTGCCCTTCCTGCCTTGCTATATTCGCGAAGCTATTTATATATACATTCGTCAACCCTACTTTATCATGTTAGTGTGTCACTTTAGTCACATTCGCTTTGCCACTTAAGAATTATTAGATAAAATCGGTTTTTATTACCAATATACAGGTTGAAAATACGTTCATAAAAAAAGTAAGTAAATAACTTCATTCTACTTTAGTACACGAGCCTTATATTTACGATCAATTAAAAACTATAGCAAGTTAAATATTCATAGGAATTTTTATGGGTAATGTTTATTTAACTTTTATTTTTTATAATTAATTGGTACAAACAAATGAATAGGAACACTGTATTCAAATAAATACATTTTGTATAATGCAGAGAAGTAGGATGCAGTGTGAAGCTAAAAAATGGGGAAACACTTTAGACTATTCTAGATTCAAATTAAAAATATTCTAAATAATTTAGTTTCAGTTAAAAAGTACTACCTACTTCCCTACCCAGTGACGAGTCTCGCTGCTATTAACTCACCATCCTGTTTATAAATATCGGGTATGGAATTAGTTTGTATCACATTTGAATGAATATCATGTAAGCACATACATATGTATGTACATGGCACTCGAGTAACCCAGCACATACATATCATCAGCACATGTCCTCGTCCACTGCTGGAAGTAGGATTTCAATGGCACGCCGCTAAGCTCAATCTTCGTCGAAGCCAAGAAACTTCGATGGCCTTGGGGCAGTTGAAAATGTAAAAGCACCCGGAGGAGAGGAGTAATGACGGAGTTACTAAAGGCTAATGGTCTCAGTATTATAAACTAAAAATATTTTTTTTCTTATATTAATAAGGTACTAAAACAATATTTTTGCTTAAAATATCGAATCTAATCTCTAATCAAATTCTTTGTGTAAATGTTAGGGCACTTTGTTCCCAACTTTTTGCTATATTCCGAGATATTTCTTGTTGAGATGAGAAAATAAAAATAAGCCATTCCCCTGAGGCGGTATCGAACCTGCAACTCCTTCCTACCTTATTATTTTTAAACAAGTGACCTTCCACCATAGGACCAAGTACGAACCAGACAATACCTTTGTCTTGGAATTCCAGCACCATCAATAAAAACATTGATAATAACACCGAACCCACTCTAACCCGACCCGAGTCCGAGACGATAAAGCTTTAAGCATTAAAACATTTTAAAATGTCATAAATAAAGACGCTTAACGACTGAGACATGATCCGCTATTAATCACGAGTTCTCTTTAATGGTACTTTTTATTACATGTAAATGAGCGAGGTGTGCACGCAGCCTTATGTGGTTGGGGTAACTTGTTGGGTACGATACGATTTTTTTAATTTCGCGCTGGATCCCGCATATAGGAGGGTAGAGCGAGGGAACCTGGGAACCTAGAGTTAAGACACTCCGGTCCTATTAAGAAACTTCCGTTCTCTACTTTTCGCCTAATTCTTTAAACGGAGTTCAAATGTAAGAAATGTATTTTTTGAATAGTGTCTTAAGATATAACTAATATATACTGGAAACTGGTAAAAACATGGCTCATTAAATTTATTTTATATCAACAAAGATCAGTTTCGCGCTAGTCGTCAAATAATAAGTAGACAGATGACACTTCGTTATTGAATGCAAAATAGAAACGTTGTAATATAAATTGTATTTATTGAAATTCGAGACTATTATAAAATTAGTAATTCTGCTACTAATTAATTTCTTAGGACAAAAGGCAACCTGGCTTTTTTTAGTAGAACAATTATAATACGAGTATGTCTCAATTAACAATATAAAGAGATAGACACGATAAAATACACCATATTTTACTTCTGATCACTTAGACACACACATGCGTCTATACCATTTTGGAGAAAAAACCTCGCAGAAACGAAAAAAATAATATGTAGTATACATATTGTATATACTTACATATACTTACAACATAAAAATCGTCTCGTTGTAAGTTCAAACTTTTTTTAGACTCTACGACAAATTGTATGATCTAAAACAAAACCTATAGAATTCCAAAGTAATTAACAATCTCGTACTATTTTTCAATAATTATGCACATACATATCAAAACACACTTCGGTAAGTAGGTACGTTCGGCAGCTTTGGAAATGCTGATTTACGACCAGTGAAATATAACGAGCAATTATTACGGCAGCTGTTTTAGAGAAACGGCTAAATTTTAGAAAATGTCTCATTTTTTAATGTAGCGAAACTTGAACCCACGCGCCTCTTGCGAGAAGTACCTCGTCGTTTTCTATTTGCATTATTCGTAAAGGGAGAAGGGTAGAGAAGCACAAAGAGAGATTTTTTCGAAACTCCTGGGGGAGGGGATAAAACAGTATTTTACCAAATAAAATTATAATAATAATTAAAATTTAAACGAAATAATTAGTACCTACATATATGTAATGTATATTACATTTTACATATAAAAAATGTCATTCAGAAACAAAACAAAAGTAAAAATGATGAATAATTTAAAAAGCTAATTCATTAATATATCATCACGGCATTGTTTTCTAAAAGCTATCGCCTTTTTTGAACAGGAAACGGATATTTGTACTAACGTCGACACGACAGCTCGCTGTCACTGCCTCGAGCAGGGACCCGGCCCGGGATTGTTGATGTTACCATTTTAAATATTTTTTTGTTTGACGCCTTTAAAATATTAAATTATCAAAGTGTTTATTGAAATATGAGGAACTTACGTGGTTGTTGGTTGTTTTTTTAATATTTATTTAAAATAATGCTTAATTGGTGCATTTCTGGTCTGAAACGAAATTTGACTTCATTTTGAGCCTAGTAGAGTGAGATTAGGAGAGTCAGTTTGCTAATTTTCCATCAACGTTTGTGTTTTTTTTACATCAATGTTTTATTTAAAAAAATGCAAATACCTCATCGCCTTTGCATTAATTCTCAAATTTACTGAAAATTACTCATTATAATTCCTACTACATAAACGTCATAAAAAAGCTTCGTCCTTACAGCTCTCATCACGATAGTGAAGCAATTAAAGGTACATCACTAGTAAAGTAGAATAAAAATAGTATAGTGATAGACATCAATAAGAAGAAATTACGTACCAACTAAAAACCCATTAAAGAGATACGAGGGACAAGTCATAAATGAGGTACGTATAAATAAATACATATAAATACGTATAAATCTGGTTATTTATGCTGTAACGCGCGATGGGCGTTTAATGACATGGCTATGGACAGATGGATTATTGTTAGTGACAACTAACTATACACTAAACACTAATATTCGTGTCTGTTATTTTGAATCTGTCAATTTCAGCTTTCAGCTTTTCTCCAGGCGGAGAAAATGATTAATGGCTGATTTAGAGATTAGAGATAACAGGCGCAAAATAATCTGCTTGTGTCACATATACCATGAACTGATGGAGATGGTATGATGTCAGGTGGACTGGTTGAAACATTAAAATTTATATATTTATTTTATTAAAATATATTTGTGAACATTCAAATATTTATTTTTAACAGATCCTTGTTTTGAGCCACACCATTTTTTAATTACAAGTCATATAAAGACAGAAAATGCGGCTATAGTTTCTCTTAAAACAGAATCTTTGTTCATCGTGTTGGGAAGTAAGAAAAAAATATTTTTACAATATTTATAACTATTTCGGCTAGAGGAGAGACAAACGTACGGTGGTAAACGCTAGAGGTTGTTGGTTGTTGTCGATTCCACATGAGGGAATAAAATATTTAATATTTTCATTTCGTCGCTCTAGTGACAAGGCAAAGCGCGGGGTTGAATTCCACCACTCAAAGAGCAGTGCATTGAGAATGCGGCGGAAAGTTGGGAACGGAAGTGTCTTAACATTAGGTTCCCAGGTTACCACTGCCTGCTGCTATATTTAGGATACAGTGTGAACCTAAAAAAATAATAATAAATATAATGGAACAGCCGTATAGCAATTTCGTCTTGGCTGAACGTAAGCGGATTAACTGGCTATAATAATAAAAAAATATATCTTTTCTATAAATAAAACTATGTTAGCTACATAAGTACATAATATATTTTAATAAAATGAACCGCGGGTAGAGTCGCGGGTAAAGTTAAGTGTTTTATATTGGTTATAAAGTGATTCAGCCATGCTTCGAATGGGCTTGTATTTTATTAAAGACCTATAAGTGTTGAAATATATACTTTAATATTAAAGAATAAGCTCTGTTTTCCTTTGTCATGTCTTTATTACTATCATAAAAATTTAATTAGTTAATTTTTTAACTATCAGTCTAATTTTATTGGTATTTTTATTCATAGTTTGGACTTATACTAAATTTTACATATTTTAATATAACACATTTTTTTTTACTTTAGATGTTTCTAGTTGTGTTCAAGTACCTAATAAAAAGCTGAATAACATAGGAGAATAGAAGTTAAATTTAAAAAAGTAAACTTTAAGTATTTTAATAAAAATGTGCAAAAGTAACTTTATTTTAATAATGATAAAATAGTAACTTTAAAATAGTAACGACATCACCAAAATCACTGGGTCCTGATTACGCACATGCAAATTTAGTAAAATAGACGTAATTACTTTTTACCTGTATCAGTATCCTTTCACAGTAAGTAACAGAGGGAGGAGGAGATCTCGGTTCACCTTTGAGAAGGCAGCATCGATGATACCAGAGGGAATTGATGAAGAGGTTGATGACAACGGACAAGGCGAAAGAATTTTGTAGAAACTACGGTCTCTATATATTTCTTTCCTTCGTCCACTGCCATCAACCTCTTTCCTCGCTTACAGAATCGACGACGTACCTATAGGTAAATTTTTAAGTGATGAAATAAACCTGTGATAAAGCTTTATTTAGGTTAGTGACTAACCGAAACAACAAAGGATATACCAATTAGTATTTTATAAAAACTATTTATTTTGGTTGTGAATTACTTTACGTTTTTTGATTGTGGTTTTGTCTCCTACTCGGAATAATAAATTAGGCGTCTTTCTTCTTTCAAGCAAGACATTTTTTGACATTCAAAACTAAAACGAAATATTAAGAGTTTTGGGGGAAAATTGGGAACAGTAGTGTCTCGTCCCTTAGTTTTCTCTGCTTACTCTATGGTGTGAGAACCGCAAATCTACTAATAAAACTGACCAAGATTGAACCTACGATAGTCGTTCCTACACAGTAGCCCGACTTTACTAAACATCTACCACCACCACCACCACCACTACCTCCAATGTGATTTATAACACAAAAAACGCACAATACCTCAGCCTGCCTCATTAAGGCAGGTACCCAACTATATCCGGTCAGGGTCCAACAATACACACATATAAATAACTAAGTTATAAATGGACTCTTAATAACCAAAAAACTAAATTATATTACAAGATTTGAAGAAATGATCTATGAGCATTTTTGGGATTAATAAAAAGTGGTAGAACCGGTAGCTAAAAAGGATTAAGGTTCGATTCTGGCGATGACGATTAATAGTGATGTGTTAGAGTAGAGTGATGAAATTATAACAGGTTATAATAAAATATTGAGGGTATCGTGATGCAGTGGAATAGAATTTGACTGAAAATGCATCGGTTCTGGATTCGATTTCTATTCGATGGTACGAATTGTTTTTGTTTTTGTTTGTAAAAACAAAAGTACGGCGCTAAGTACCGCCTTTTATTTTTTTTTCTTATTATGGACAAGGATAAGGCAAACGAGGGTTCGGGTCGCCTGGTAAGTGATCACCGCCGCCTACCACCTCATGCAACATCAGAGGAGCTACAGGTGCATTGCCGGCATTCAATACGTAGTCATATCTCGAATTCAGGAGTGAAGTGGGGAAAGGAGTGACTTAACACTATGCCATCGCAGCCTTCCTTGCTTTACCCTACCCCACGAGTATTCTGGTGAGGAGCTGAATAAGTAAATCAACAATTGCATTTTTTTATTGTTATAATTAAATAAGAAATTTGGCAAGCAGTCTTTGGTCTTCTTATTGGAGCACTACATTCCCCAAATTGGAACCTAGGAATAACGGGATCCTATAGTTATAATATGACTTCGATATTCTTGTTGTGTGTCTCTTTCTCGCCGTCATCATTGAAATGTGAGAGTGTTTGTGTAGGCTGAGAGCTTCAGGAATGCTATATTTAGGTAAAATGCTATACAGAGTGATTCAATATTGTCATTAAAAAAATGTGTTATATTTTTTTAACAGTAAAATGATAAGGTTTCTATTATATATTTTATTGTATTGTATTTAAATGCATACGAAATTTCTTCTGTTCTAGATAAAAATATTCACAAAACTGAAAAAGTAGGTACCTTATAGTGTCAGAGTTCAGGCACAACTTGTCACTATAGTTACAGGTTCAAGTAACACTTTTCAAAATATTTGTATTTATGATAATTTACTTTATTAATATCTATTTTAAGAATATCCTTAATGTAGAGAATACAATTAAATCAAGTACTGCTCATTTTTAAGACGATTTTACAATACACACCCATTATTTATGTACGATTTAAGCGAAATCCATTTATAGTTGATACTTTAAAAGTCAAAAACACGTTTTTATATGCAACCCAATTAACAATAATATGACCATAAAAGGCAGTAACCCACAAATCCACCCTATAGTATTCAATGTTTTCCCCTACCTGCAACTTCCTTCCTAGTCCTATCCATTACCATGAATGAAATTCCATAGCTTTGACAGCTAAATGGCTCTGACACCTTTAGAAAATAACCAAATTATTTTAACCGTACTGGTATTGGGTTCAAAATCGTACGTCAAACAAATATAGTATGTTACAAAGTTTAAAATGCTTACAAAATGGACATATTTATTAGAGAATAAGGTATAATTTTAGTTACTTTTGGGCAGTTTAGTGTATTTTTGTAGTGTCGGTCTCGTTGATCGGTGCCACGCTGTCTGGTGAGACGTTTTTGTCAGATTTTTTGCCCCAAAATATATCCAATTTGCCTAATGATACTCGCTGACACCTCGACTCACGGTTAACTTTACACACTAATGGATTTTGACGTTTGTTTTTAATTTCTTTTGTTATTTTCTTAGGAGATTAATTTATAATTTTGTTGAACTTGAAATTTAATTAAGAAATTTTAGTAGATTTTGAGTTTTTAAGATTTAATTTGCTTAAGTAATTATGAAAATGCTGTATTAATTAGATTTTACATTTTGCTTATCTATTTCAAAATAAGCTTAAAATGTTTATTGATATCGCTTTAAAATTTTTACTGTATTTGTCAATTACAAGTGGTGTAATATTTTAAAAAAAATATTAAGAACTTACACAAAATTTGATTCTGTATATATCTAATTTGAAACTTATAATGTATACACATGCATAAAACTTCCTTTGCAACTATCTCCTATCGAATAAACCCATCGGGATGAAAATTAAATGACGTCCTTCTAAGTACAGTGATACCCAAGAATGATAAGTGATCATTTATAAAGAATGCTATACATAATATAAATATACTCAATTGAAGTTGTTCTAACATATACTCGTAAGTTTTCTTTATCGATCACCTCTCATCACCTTTTTTGTGGTTAATTTGAAGTGTTGGATTCTCCTTAGCTCTGGGTTAACGAAATGCAGTGTCTCAACTCTAGGCCTCCTCTATCTATCACTTTCCTAAAAAGTGCTCATTTAGAAATAGATCTCTTTTTTATATCTAATAATTTTTACAGTCAGAATCGAACTCACACAAATCTTCTCAACTACGTTAAGATAGCATCTATTATGCCTAATATTGTTCATTATTCCTCACAATCTTCAGAGCACCGCTCAACACACGTAATGTGATACAAAAAAAAGTTTACGCGACATTTAAAGAAGTATCATCAATGGAGTTTACTCTATTCATAGAAAAAAATTGACTTTTAAACGTAGTGTTTCCGGTTCGATGCTTTGTTGTAGCTTTATTGTACTTAAAGGAAATACTATACAGCTAGTAACGAAAAACTTTACTTAATTCTTTCATGGTAAAATAACCCCTATATTTTATGAGTTTGGGGGTTAAAATTGTGTTATTGTATTATTATTTTGCTATGTGTAAAGAAAAAAAATCATATAAATTGTCAATAGTACCCATTATTGGGTTAGCGTTAGATGTCTTCGAGTGAATGGAGCTCGATTTCTATTAGTTATTGTATTCGGGATTAATTCTGTTCAGTGACATATTTAATTTTACGGCTTTTATGCTTTGGAGGGATTTGTCGAAGCTAATTTTGGTGTTTGGAGTAAATCTGATATACGATTTGATGATTTTTTTTGCTTAATTTCGTGAATGGCTGTGAATGACGTCCCGATATTTGAGTTTTGTCAGTTAAATTATAGTGATCTCTTTGACGTGTATAGAATAGAAATATTATTTTATTTTATTTTTGCTTATTTATCGCCGAAGGTCGTCGCGCGTCCTAGTATAATTATCGAGATGAATTTTTCATTTTATTGAATTGGCATCAATTCACATTAATCTGACGTTTTAAAATCACGTTCAAAGTTTCGGTTACATACATACACACACACACACTTTCTTTTTTTTTCTCTCTTTTCGTTCTTCAAGTAGTTGGTATGCACTATGCATTGACATATGCATTGATCTCTATAGCCATTATGGCAAGGAACAGATATATGACGGCATCACTACGTAGTTATTCCAATTGCATCAGCGATGGTATTCTATTCCAACTCAAAGAACCTCTTTCGCTCTCAAATATACAATAATATATATTAATTAAGTTGTCTGTTGTCTCATCTACTGGGATTGAAAAAATATGTTTGTAAATTTAAATATTCACACAAAGGAATGTCTTAAATCTAAAAACTCTATATACCGCACTCAATGCAAGAAAATAATCTTTGCTAATACTAAACAGCTGTAGCATTAGTTTGCTTGAACGTCCTGACTTCAGAAATAGCAAAATAACTAAATTTTATTTTAATAAAATAACTAAAAAAAAGACTGAAAGGTCAGTCATCGTACAAGCGTGTTACTGTAAACGTGACAAACGCTGTTGGAGATTCAATTCCCATTCGAATATTTTCATTTCCTGTCTTTGGTAACGAGGTAAAGCACGGCGTTAAGCTCTGTCACTCTACACGCGAAGCCTCCAGAATTTGACGAAAAGTGGGGAACGGAGTGTCTTCACACTAGGTTCCCTGGTTCCCTATACCAACTCTGCTATGAGCGGAATACAACGTACAGCTAAACAAAAAGATTATTATTAAAGTATAAATGTATAGAGTTAATTAATCTAGATTTATTAAGTTGTTACGTGGACCATTGACGCGAAGTGTGAAGTCATTATGGTAACGAACAGAACAGGTAGCTGGCGGTGGCGGTCCCGGGCTCGCGGCAAAGGCAGGAGCCTGATAAATGAGCCCCATTGTCAGCTACTGGTGTTTGGTCAAGAGGAGTGGGGGTTTGTAATAGAGTTCCGTAGGTATTTATGAGAGAATGAGAAAAATACTTTTAGAGAGCGTAAAAAAGTATACGAGGAAATAGAGGAAATAATAAATAATATCAATTACTAACGTAGATTAAGCAAATGTATACTAACAAAATTTTATATGGATTATGGATGTCCGAAATAAAGATTTATTATTATTATTATTATAGAATTATTATTTTAGAAATTCTAAAAAGATAACGTAACGAGACTAGAACCATCTTGGAGGGTTTTCAGAGGCTTTCTAAAATGTTCTTCATGTGGAAAAACACTTTAAAATCTTACAAAAGTATAAGAAGCTTGTGAGCTTTGAAGATATCATCTAAAAAATCAGATTTTTAAATTAATTTTATTCTCTCTCTTTCTTATGATATGAAATATATGATATATTTCGAATTTCATCCCGACCAAAGAAGTCAAAGAAGTCTTCACGATTTGTACCACATACCTATAGCTGGTTAGACAGGAAAATAACCTATTAGTACTTATGACATTTTCTTTCTCCCCTTTCCGCCCACACTAATCAAAGAGCAGAAAATAATTAATTTCCCTCTAACATTAACAGTCAAACTAAAATAGCTAGCCATATAATAAATAACTTTCCATTTTCGCCGCAGTCGGGTAAAAATAAACCAACACCCATTTCCCTACTAAACGAACTCTACATAAAAATAAAAGATCGACACATACGTTTGTGCGGCGTCGGTATATTCATGTTAAAACTTGTATTATATTGTATGTAGGGTAGTTTGTAGCTTTATTATTGTAGGCTCTTCTTATTTTATGTTGCTCTGGTGTTTTGATGGGTTCAGTACTAGGTGGGTTGGTTGGATGAGGTGTGTTAATTAAGGCTTTAGATGCTTTTAATGTTTATAGTTTGTTTGAATGGCACACTGGGGCACAATCGTGGGATTGTAAACGTGACAGGTTTTAGGTTCGATTCCCACGCGAAGAAATGTAATAGCCAACGATCCTTGCTCTCGTGGTCTTGGTTAAGCGGGCTCTACCTACTATGCTATGTTTTATAGTCCAAGGAAATAAAATTCCAGGCGGCCACTAGTTTACATAATAGACATTTGTAGGTAATAGAAAACATTTTTTTTTATTATTAACCTCTTAAAACACATCTTTGTCTATACATTCTCATAAATTAAGTTACTTGAAAGAAATTTTAAGTTTTAGTAAGTAAAAGAAAAGAATTATATAGTACGACACTTATATTTACATAACGTACAAAACAAATATTTTTATCGTGTAAAAATAAGGCTTCGCTTGACAAATAAGTTAATAAGAAACGCTCGCGCTCGAATAATTTTCTCTTTAATCTTTAAGGATAGCTTACATGGCGTCGAATAAATATTTGATTAAGTTATATTTTCCTTTGATGCCAGTTGTGGCGCAGGAGAACAAGCGTGCGATTCCCACTCCAGGAAATGAAAGATTTAATATTTTTATTTCCTCGCTCTGGTGTCGAAGCCAAAGCGCGGCGTTGAATTCCGTCACTCAACATGCAATGTCTCCAGAATTCGGAGGGCAGTGGGAAGTAGTGTGCCTTAACACTAGGCTGCCTCTGCCTACCCAGCCATATGTTGGATATATGTCCCTGATCTTTGTCCTGCAAAATTAAAATAAAAATCCCGGAAGAAAATCGAATACACGACCCTGGCGCCTACACTCATACCACCTCTTTATTCAATTTTTTTTTTACATTAAAAAATGTGTTCCCTCTCTGTGGGTGCAAGGTCTCTCCATCATTCTCTCCGCCATATAAAACCAACGCCACCCAACAACACTCAATAGCATAAACAAATATATTAATTTAATATGTTTTTATAGATATAAGCCGCCATAATTTACGTTGATAATCAGATCAGCGCCGCCGTACATTATCATTTGACGCTTCAACTCTTATTTTATTTGTGATGCGTAAATTCAAACCGTGGTATGGAAAATTATAAAATTAATATTTTTTATAATACTACAGACTCAAGCCGGATTCGCTCGCTTTTTATATGAAAAAAATCATATGTCCTTATTGATAGATACATCTAAGGATATGTGTACCAAGTTTCATGATAATTGGTCGAGTAGTTCTGGCGTGAAAGCGTAACAAACAAAATTACATTCACATTTATAATATCAGTATGATGATATGTATTCTTCTACAAAGTGTTTTTGTCGGCACCTCTTTATAAAAATTATACATAGTTTTTTCCCAAAAATGAAAAAAATATTTTTCCAAACAAAATAAATAATAAAATGTCACGTTATGTGGAGTAATGTTGTATGTAATTTTATTAACAGATATATTAAATAATTCAAGTGGTCAATCAATAGTCTCCGAAATTTTAAAATACAACAAGGCGGAAAGTGGCATTCAGCTACGTCATTCGAAGGTGAGCTCTCTCTGTGTTTCGCGCCAGTGCTGCTATATCGTGCAGGAATGATTGTTTAGTATAAAACAATAGTTCATAATAAAAGTAGATTATACTTTTTACACATCATTTGATATTATAATTATTTAATAAAATTATCAATACTATTTAGAAACAATTACTAAATAATAATTTATTTTATTATACAGGGTGGAAGAGGCAACGCTTCTTTTACTGAAACTGCATATAGGGTAAAATATTTCAAACCCGGAGCTAAAAAAAATAATCAAGATGCCTCAACAGTTTGGACGTAGGATTTTTTTTTTCATTTCACGATTTTTCTCCATACCTGTATTTCGTGTGACGTACACATACACATCATCATCATCAACAGCCATCTTTTGTTCAC
The DNA here is from genome assembly GCF_056956725.1 of Heliconius melpomene rosina. Lineage (NCBI taxonomy): Eukaryota > Metazoa > Arthropoda > Insecta > Lepidoptera > Nymphalidae > Heliconius > Heliconius melpomene. Next base: position 395,857 of record NC_140397.1, read on the forward strand.
TGTTGGACATAGGCCTTCCCCAATTCTCGCCACCACACTCGATCCTCAGCTTTTCAGACTCATCCGCTTCCCGCCAACCTCTTTATGTCGTCGGCCCATCTGGCAGGGGGTCGTCCCACCGGTCGTTTTGTACGGGGTCTCCATTCTACGAGACGTCTGCCCCAGCGGCCGTCGGCTCCGTAGTTTCCAGCAATTGGAATCGGTTTTGGAATTCCAGCTGGAACTCATAGGAAGCAACGATATGGCGTTGTGACGGTCGGAGCGTAGACTTTATCAGACGATTTCTTTCGAGTCGGAAGTCTATATTCAAAGTCCCTCGTACAAGTCGGTGATCACTTCCGGTATTAAACCTGTTGATCACTGAGACGTCTTTGAATATATACCTCCTATTCGTCATGATAAAGTCGATCTCATTTTTAGTCACATTATCAGGGCTTCGCCATGTCCACTTCCTCTGAGGCTTTTTCTGGAAAAAAGAATTCATCAGAGAGAGCCTCTGGGATTCGAGAAAGTTAACTAGCATTTGGCCCTTACGGTTTCTGCTACCAGTACCGTGCGATCCAATAACCGATTCACCGCGTTCTTTTGCTCCTTCTTTGGCATTGAAGTCCCCCATAACAACAGTGAAGTGGGTCTTGGTGGTGTTGTGTAAGGCCCTTCTTGTGTCGTCATAGACGGCCTCGACCTCGTCGTCAGAGTGTGTCGACGTGGGAGCATAAACCTGAATAACTTTCAGAGAATACCTCCTAGTTAGTTTGAGTATGAGGTATGCTACCCGAGTGGACACACTGCTGACTTCCATCACATTGCCAGAGAGAACTTTGTTAACCAATATGCCAACTCCGCCTAGTGACGTCTTATCGCCCTCTCGATGGTAGAGTAGGTGGCCCGATTTCAGGGTTATCGTGTCCTCTCCCTGTCTTCGGACTTCAGACAGCCCTAGAATGTGCCAGTTTATGTGTCCTAACTCCGACTCGAGTTCAGCTAGGTAGACATCTTCCTTCAACGAACGAACATTATATGTAGCCAAATGTAGTTGGTGGTATGTGTGGTGACCGGATCCTACCCGGAGATTCTTCGCACCCTCTGCCCCGCCGTGACCACGACCGTCACCACGATGGTCGGGAATAGCAGGGCCGCCGGGAACTGAGGGCCGTTCTTTCGGTGTGCTGACATGGGAAGTGTTGCCCATACTCGCCACGCTAGGCAAAGGCGTGTTGGCGAGCGCAGGGCCGGGCCCTCTTGCACTGGTGACGCTGCTGCCCGTCACCAGCCTAATTTGAAGCCTGGCTAATTGGATGGTTATACCGCCATCGTTCGGTCGTCAGAGCCTCGTTCGTAGATCAGCAGGATGCACCACGGGCAGGTGAGGTTGGCTGTTTGAGGGCACTTAGATATTATGGCCCCCTTGCATCCCACATACTACCACAAAAATACTACTAAGCGTTGCCAAACTTCTACTTTTCATTCGTCAAAACATAACCGAACGAGAAAGAACGATATCTCGCGTTCTTTTTCACCCTATTACCTATTTATTATAATAAATCTAAATAACATTCAAAACTCTTATTAAAATTGTTTAATAAAATCCTACTTTAAGTCAATTTATTATATCACCTTTATTATTAAATTATTTAGAAATAATGCATGGTTATTGAACCACCCACAAAATTATATTCAAAATTGTTAACACACAAAATGATATTGAACTACGATAGATAGGTACTTACATTTAACATTAGTGTTACATGGTCGTTGTAGCATTCTCCTTTTAATAGCACTAATATTTACACCATAAGTAATATCAAAAACTCCACATTTGTTTGAAATGTCTTAAAAGAATGTATGTTTTGATAGTACACTCAAATACTGACACACAATAGTTTCACATTTGAGAAAAATACTCAGTAATCACATCATCACGATCACGAAACATTCATCACGATTTTAGAAATCCGATTAATGAATAAATTAATATTAAACAACATCCAAATAATTTAAGACACTTAATAATTATTCAACATCTAAAGTCCAACAAAATAATTTAAATACAACAGAACTTACACAGATAATTTAAAACATTGTAATAGTTGCCATTAACTGAAATACTTATCGAACATACTATTAAATTTTTTATTAAGATTTTCATTATTATTTATATTTCTATAATTATTTTGATAGAAAATCGTATTAAAATTAAATAGTAAACGAGTTTTATAATGTTATACGAGAAGCTACGAAAACTCAATACGAAATAAATTAATATTTAGTAATTATTTGTAAATAATATTGATAATTTTATTAATTATTTTAATATCAAATTATGCGTAAAAAGTATAATCTACATTTATTATGAACTATAGTGTTATATTAAACAATCAATCAATATTAAAAATGAATTTTGATATCTGCACAAAGACACCCCCGCTCACCCCACACCGATTCCCGGGGAATCCCATGGAATCGGTGCGGCGCGTGCATTCTGCGCAATAGTAGTTGGGTCGAACTATAGCTGAATGCTCTTTACTAAGTCATATAAATACAACGGGTTATGGGCCCAGACCACGTCGTAACAATAATAAAGAAGATTGCTTCAATCGTAGAAAATTAGAAATACTGGCGAGATTAAAACAGCGCTACCTCACGCGGCGCGTCGGCATTGGTATTGGAATTTGGAGGTTAAGTTGCCGAGAAGGACTAAAAAGAAAAACAAGCAAAAAAACAATTACGATGAAAGGAAACAGCACAGTAATAAAACTTTGGAAGGAGTAAAAAAATTGGAATGCTTGGAAGTTCCAAACCATAATACTAATACGGGGTGAAATTGTGTCATCATCATCATTCACATTTATTATAAAAAGAAATGCTACAATTAAAAGAAATATTAAATGTTTCAAGTGTAATAATGTGGGTCATTGTCAAGCTGTATGTAATGTGGACAGAAAATGTAATATTTATTATTAAAGTGAGAAAAAATGCTATTATTGTAATAACATGTTAAAAATGAGTGTTAGTTTAAAAAGGGAAAATAATTTTATTATTTATTTTGTTTGAAAAAATAACTCTTTCATTTTTGGGATTTTTTTTTTTTCTGAATTATATTAGGCTTTTATAGAGTAGTTAAAACTGTGGTTTAATTTAAAGTGGTGCTGTCAATTCCACCCTGCATAGTAATTTAATAATAAAAATTATAATAAAAAAAAATTAAAATAAGTTGGACAAGTATGTATTTTAATTAAAGGCACTACCATGTACTATGAATTATTACAACGATTTTTAATTATCTGTTTTTAATTATCTGTGACTGTAATATGTAAGCAAAGGCAAACCATAATTCGCGGCGCGGCTAAGTTTTGTTGTATTTACCTTATTTTGACGTCTTTAGATTTTAAGTGATTATTAAGTGTTTTAAATTATTTGGTTGTTATTTAATATTAATTTTATCATTCATCGAATTTCTAAAATCGTGAAGAATATAACATGTGATTACTGAGTGGTGTTTAATGTGAAAGTATTGTGTCAGTATTTGAGTGTACCATTCTTCAAAATACATTCTTTTAAGATTAGAAACAAACAAATGTTGACTTTATGATATTTCTTATGATAAAAATATTAGTGGTAGTAAAAAGAATTCAACGATGACGTAATGACGACGATGTAACGACGACAACTAATGTTAAATGTAAGTACTAGTTCAATATAATTTTTTGTGTTAACATTTTGAACATAATTTGCGTTAAAATAGGATTTTATTAAACAATTTTTGTAGTATGTGTTCACGTTATTGGTATCTATGCGTAACTGCGTCACATGGAATACAGATATGGATAAACGTGGGGAAATGAAAAAATAATAAGTAAATTTGAATATTGTTACAAAATAATTGTTTTATTATTTATGTAGTTGAAATTTCACTTTCTTGTGTAAAGATATTATGTTTAAAATAATAATGTTATAAGAACACTAAAGTAATTTCATTTAAGCGGGCGAAGTCGCGACGGTGTATAGTACAAATACAAAATCGTCAAACTAACAAAACAAACTTCTAATAGCGCATTCAACAAGCGTGAACTAACGCTAAATAGTCATTTTTTGCTACAATTTGTCAAAAACATCTGTCGGGTGCCGGGTCGCAGATACCATTTAACATTAAACGTATTTTGGGTCAAATTGTGCGACAAATGAGAGGCAGTAGGTACACACGAGCACATATTACTCAGGAACATCTGTAAGCGCAAAGGTGTTCCTTCACTTGGAAATTGAACCGTGAATAATTGCTTTTATTGCCTTGTAATGTACTTTTATTGGATTTACGATGTTATTCGTAAAAGTCATTCTGTTGTGCGCGATCTAGGTGTATTAGAAACTAAGATATGCACCTAATTTGAAACATATTTCTTCTAGTATTAAAATTATACAGCCGAAACCGTCTGAAACCGTGCGCGAACATTGTGGGTTCGATTCCCACTTAGTGGAACGGGTTATTTTAATTCAGCTTAACTTATTTCATTTAAATGGTTTTGATGAGGTCACTTCTTGTTCTGCATAATTTTATCTTATGTATATTTAGTATTGTTGAAGCCTCTTTTTTAGCTTTACGCTGTATCTCGGACACGGAAAAGTACGCAAAGGGAACCTGGGAACATAGTGTTAAGACACTCCGTTCACATTAATGGATATATTTTCGACGAATTCTCGAGACTATGAAACATGACAATTGTGGGTTGATGATGGAGATCCAAAATATGATTGAAATTTAAAGAATAATAATAACTATTTCCATTTCCTCGCTCTGGTTGTTGAGTTCACTCACCAGGTTATATCTCTAAAATTGAGCAGTACCTGACTGCGAGAGCTGAGTGTCCTAACACTTACCTCCTTTAGCATCCCCTGCTACATACAGAGTACAGGTTCTTATCAAGAAACAGAAATAAACAGTACAATTAAAATTCAAAATCACAATTGGACATTACCAGAAACCTTCCCGAGTAATAATTAGGCACTTAGCGGAACATTTTGGGACCCTTGTCCTCGTGAGTCGTGCTTGTTTAGGCGAGGGCTGAGAGGTTGATTGCACTCGTAAATTATACGGCCACCTAATGAACGGGTATTTGCTGTTTTATTAGACGATTACATTTTATTTTGTTTTGTGTGTTCGGTATATAGTTGTATTGCTTATGGGACAGGAAGAGTTATGACAAACTTTTAATAACTTTTTTTTTGGGTTCCCTTTATCGTCCCTTATATTGTGGGGTAGGCAGAGATAACTTAGTGCGGAGACATTTCGTATTCCTAACTTTTGAGGCTGATCTCGGTGGTAGTGCGTCTTGCTTAGCGCAACGTATATGGATTAGATTCCAACTCAGAGGAATGAATTACTTCTAACTTCAAAAAGCTAAAAAAATCCTACTACTAATATTAATAAAAGAATAACAAAAAAAGCGGAAATAGCATAAAACATTCAAATCTAGGCCTTAAAAAAAACATATATATATATATAAAAGCAAAAAAAATAAAATTAAATTAATAACATGGGAAAATTTAATATTTATTTTTGTAAATTCGGTCAAATGTGGACAATTTTATGTTTATAGGAAAATAAAAGACTTTATTATTATTCAAATCTAGATCCAGATTTAATGAATTTAAGATCTAGAAACATGGTCTAGGGGGTAGCCAGTACGGAAGGGGGGAGGTACCTTGAGGGGTGAAAGTAATCAACAATTTAAAATTGGGACTAATCCCATACTGTCGTAATCGTGGCGATCACTCTTCGGGTCTACTCTACCTATAAAGAGCTTTTGCACACTTTACGTAAATCTTTACACTTATTTTTTTACAACTTTACAACTTTTAACTTATGTTGAGAGTTGGATTCCCGCTCGAAGAAAAAATATTGCATCTTAAGTTCCGCCAATCAACAAGGAATGCCTCGAGGAAAAGAATTGGCCAGAAAGTGGGAAACAGAAATGTCTTAAAGGAAATAGAATGCCTTAACATTAGATTCTCAGGTTCCCTCTGCCAACTCTGTTATGTGTGGGATTGAGCATTTACTTAAATTAAACAAGTTAGACATACCTGCAAAAAATATATCACCAAGCTTGGCAGTTATATTTAGTTTAAGTGTACAATACTACGGAGTCATTGAGGTGGGTCGTCTGATGATTGAGTCAGGAACTAAATAGTAGGACTCTTCAGGTTACCAGTTAATTAATCGAGTCTAGGCTCATAGATCGATTCCCATTCACAATTCCTTTTGTCTATACCTGTATGTATTTGTATTTCTATATTTCTATAAATTATATAAGAATAGAATATATTTCTAATTGTATTATATCCTTCTTTTACGTACTATATAACATTTTGGATCTGGATACGGACATCAATATACGAAGAATATGGATTTCGGTTAGGATACTAAAATAATTTCAATAAAAAAAATAAAAACAAAAAGTCGCAAATGTGCGCAACTCCGCCAAGGTGTTTGTTTAGCGCGGGACAAATCGACACGTCACTCACGGCCGTCCCTCTCGCACTCGCCCCTACGCCTACATCCGTCCTATACCCGTCTCGCTCGCACTAAATAAGGAATAACAAACATAATCCGCGAATAACGCCGATCCCGGATTACTCATCTGTTGAGATTTACCCAAATTGTACGAGTGATGGCTGAAAATTGATATTAATTTATTTTATTATACCAGCCATTTTGCTTAAATTTGCTTTATTTATATTAGAAATATTTAGCAGGTTTGTATTAGAAATCTACAATATTAAGTTGTAAAGTAAGTAATATTATGTTTATGTGGCGCAGCGGGAACACAAGCGTGTGACTGTAAACGCAACAGATTGTGGGTTTCACAATTCAGCGGAAAATGGGGAGTGAAGTATCTTAACACTAGGTTCCCTCTTCCTACCCTGCTGTGTGCGGGATACAGCGTGAAGCTGATTTGATGATTTATTTATTTTTAACATTATTTTTACAGTTATTTAAAATTTCTGGAGTAGCAAATTTCAATCGCATTGAATTGAAATCAATAAAATATTAAGCATTGCAATATAATAAAATACACCTAAATATCGTATAAACATATTTAATTTCTTAATAAATTGTTTTAAATCAAACGTCATACAAATTTTAATCGTAAAATTTTTGTACGTATTTTCTGTCAATTCCTGTATAAGTGCGAAAACAATCTCGTGTGCAAAAATATCTATAGTGTCATCTGTTATTTATTATTCGTACTACGTATTGAATGGCTACATTTATTAGTGTCGTCATTGGAATAATACATTTATGTTTCAGTAGATGGCGCTATTACCTAGTTTAAGTTGGTGAAAATTTGAATTCTGGTAATTAAGAGCAAAAATCATAGATGGCGCTGTCAAAATTATGGAAATTATTTTATTTTTTTCTTAGCTGTTGTTTTGTTGTTATCATCAAGCTTATTCACTTTTGAAAAGTAAAAAATTCGATACTCAATGGCATATATCACATAAAAAATTTACAAAAATTACAAATAATTTTATTAGTTGTACTATTATTTAGAAATATTTTATTTCGTATCTATCTCAATCCTCAAGCTCATTCGTTTAATCTGTTTCACTAAGAATGAGGCCGTCATAGCGGAAGGGAACAGCATCTGACTACCAACACAGTGGTTGTGGATTTAAATTTTGATCCCGATTATGGGGAATTATTTATTCCCATTTCTCCGCTCTAGTAAGCTAAGCCTGGCTTGATCTGAGATTTGTGCAGGAAGCAGAGCACTGAATGTCTTAACGCTATGTTCACTCTGCCTACCCTATGTGAGCCAAAACGTTAAAAAAAAACAAAGTAAAATAAAAATCTCAAAAATATGAAAAACTATTGTATTTCTCATTTGCTCTAACACTAGGATACGTAGGTACAGTAGGCACGTATCGAACCCCTACACTCGCAATAAATAATATACAATTCCACTTAGCCTATAGGTAGCAAATCATATATTAACAAACTAAGTTAGTAAGAAGCTTTCAAACGTTACACATTCAGGATTTTGTATAAAATGGCTGATTTTTCTTGCTTTTTTTCAATCTTAGATTTAAAAATTTTCGTATTCTAATTAATTCTTATGTTGATCTACGTATATGTACAACTTTGTCATTTAGTCATGATAGTGCCTGTATGAAATTAAAATTCATAATAAAGTAAACATGTAAGACTTAGAAGAGTTCGGGGGGGGGGGGGGGGGGGATTCTACATACTACAATTTTTGGAGCATTTTTTTGTAAAAGCGCAGCGTTAGGTTATGAGACGTTTATTTAAAAAAGTTATAACTCATCAGAAAAATCGGCCATTTCATACATATAGATATTATTTATAAAATGATATGTAATTTTGAGGTAACACACATTCCTATTTGTCTGTAAATATTTAAAAAACAAAAAGCCCAGAATAGTTTAATAACAATACTAAAATATGTACTTATGTTATATTTAAACAGTAGTAACTACCGCGAGAAGTAGCGATATTGCACATACAGGATACAAAAATACATTAGAAAAAATACTTTAAGAAAAACAATTCTTTTTATTTTATACATATGTTTAGTGGAAGTGATTAGGAGCTTTCTTTTTATGATGTAAGGAGCTTAGTGGGTATACAGTGCTTGGGCAGTAGAACAGTACCTAATACATTCCACTTTTATAGGAATAGTAATATATAATCTGTAATAATTTGAAATTGCTAAATTAAACAAAGTAAACAACAGTAGGCGTTATTTTAAATGATACATATATAATATATTTAATTTGGAAAACAAAAAAATATTTAAAAATGATTATTACTATTTTTAGTTTTATGCATTTGTCAAACTGATTGCCTTGATTATCTTGAATAACTCCCGCTCTGCAAAGACAAGCTGCGGCGTTGAATTCCGCCACTAAATACTTAATGGAGTTGAATAATTATCGTTTTGTAAGGTAAATAAAGAATAATAAACCATTTTTCTTCATTCTCTAAACATACTGCGGAAAACTAAAAAAGCAATAAGTATATATTAATTATATAATATTTAAATCTGCCTTTTTGTTGAACATATAAAGTAGCATTTTTTGAGTAGTACATAATATGTATTAGAAGATTTATTTTGAGATCCTATGGCGTTTAATATTGGTAGTGTCATTAGATCCAGGGAGCGACAAAAAACATACTCTCTACATATTATAATTTCTTTAAATATAATGTATTTTTCAGTGACATAAGAAGAAAGAATAACAAACATTCATTATGCAATGCTGAACAGCGGTAATACTGTTAGTTTATATTTTTGACGTAGAAAAAACAACTATTTACTTAAATGTATTTTAATACTGAAAGTTAATAAGAAGCATAATTATGGAGGTAGCGTTCTTAGTTCCAGTTAAGACATGATTTCGTCGAACATATATTAAGCTGTATTGAACTTATGTATGTTTCTAAATTATATGTATGTGAAGTAGAGCATTACTGTGGAAGTTATTTTTAAAAGCTATTTTGTTATTTATACTTTGAGCTTTTATAATATATTCTTTGAAACTCTAAAAGAACATCTGATCGATGTTTTTATTATGGTATATATCTGAAACTATATGTACCTACCTACGAAATGTCGTGCTTAGTTTTTGCGTCAGTTGTCGTAATATAAAGAATTAAAGCTTTACATCTATAAAAGAAGCAATTATAATATCAATAATATTTTTGTAATTTTCAAGGAAAAGTTTTTGAAGTTTTAGTTCACAATAATAGTTTCACCATTTTGTGGGATTTGCGAGGTATTGTTGCTCTAAAGACAATTAGAACAGATATTAACACAAAATACACACACATTAGTAAATATAAATAAATATATTAAAGAAAGATATTGCAGTCCCTTTAATCTTGTTGAATAATCCGTTATTTTCTCTGTGTAAGCTAAAGCAAACATATCTCTATAATTCGATAGTATTTTATTCATACATTTTTGACAAAAAATATAATATATAATACACGTAATGGGAAAGAAGCAATCTCTGATGATTAAGAGATACAAAAACATTTTCATTGTGAGCTGATGCGATCTTTGCCATTTTGATATAACATTTGATTACCTATCTACTCGTATACGCTTTAGATTGTCATTCACCCACGAACACAAACATATTGCACTAATGTAAAACTCAAAGATTCAAACGTTGCAAAACAAGAGAGTTTCATAACTAAAATATCTGCTAAAACTAAATCAACTCATATAGTCCAAAAATCTCCAAGAAAATCCACAAAAGTTGACACACGCCCATATAAAAATAACCTACCAGAGATCGTCGCAGACCACGAACTTAAACTACAATAGATTTACATTTCGACAACGTCTCTACTTAAAGTATCGTACTTCTCTTTCACCTCCTCTGCGGTAAAACTTTTCACTGACACGGTTTCGGAGAGATCCGTACTGGACAGTTTATTTGTTATTTTAGTTATGGATATTCTGCTTTCGATGTCATTTGCGTCGCACATTTCAACTATTTTGTCAACTTTTCTTGGTTTTGGCAGATTTTGGGTGATGACTTTTGTGGATTTGAGCTTTTCACTAAGTATTTTGTTACAGGTCTTCTTGGACATGTCCAGGGCTAACGGGTCTTTGGGCTCATCGGTCTTCTCTTCGACGTTTGGCTTGTTCTGTTGCTTTATTTCGGCAACTTCTGCATTTGACACATTGTCTTTCTTCTTCCACTTCGTTCTTCTGTTCTGGAACCATATTTTTACCTGGAAATGATAAAAGGATATTTGAATATGTGATATTAAAATTCTTAAGAAAATAATACTTATTAAGAAAATGTATAATTTTTTTTTAACGTAGCGAGATTTGAACCCGGGTTTCTTGGAAATCGTTCAAGCGCTCTGAGCAACAAAGCCATACGTTCTCTACTTAGAATAAAATAGGCTTATGATTATGTATTGAATATCTGTAAATTAAATTCAACCTGCATTCTCTCTTAATAAAAACCTTAAACTGAATTTAACAAATAATGATTGTTCGCACTCTCGCTTCCTATAACTATTATATGTATAGGGAACACATGACACTGATATCCCGAGAGTGTGGACGCCGTCTGCGGTACAAATACGTATATCAGTTAACAAACAGCTAATTACCAAATAATCGATCTCAGAGAGAGACGAGACATGGATACGTTTGATTAGATAATAAGTTATAGTTACATTTTAATGCCTCTAGAAAGGTGGAAGTGTGAGGTGCAGGGCATATAGCGTGAACCTTACTTTTTTATTTTAATTTTACTTTTAAAACAAGAGAATTTGTAATGACCAAAAAAATATATATCCCACAATCAAAATCAAAATATTCTTTATTCAATTTGATCACTATAAGAACTTTTGGTCAGAATCGACACGATATATAAATAGTGTCTTTCCTACAGGAAGCTACCACCGATTCAAAAGGCAGTATCGCTGAGTAGAGTTGCCAACAAACTCAATAGTTGCTCTTTTAAAATTATAGGCTACACTTGCACTTGTAAGTGAAACTTATGTGAAATATCGTTAACTTATCGTGTAGGTATAGCGTTCTTTAGTTTTAATTATACTCCATGCTACGGTAAACAAAATTTTGACACATACAACGTTCCCAATTCATATTCAAAATATTCCTTATGTGAACAGGATTCTATATTAACGTTTCTAATATGAAATACCTAAATGTATTCTTTTAGCTTCACGCCGTAACCGTTTCTCAATTATTGAGATAGATCTCATCGCCGAGTTTTCCCTTTCAGAGAGAGAAACTGAAAATGATTCATTCCCTCTAATGGTAATCGAACCCACATCCATTGCGTTAACAAACGTTATGCCTCTGAAGCATGACGGCCACAATATAGTATTTCTTCAGTACCCTTCACACTATATTCAGTGCTACGCAGAGAGAAACTAGTTTTGGGACATCCGTTCCCCACTACCAGTCGAATCGAAAAAAACAAATATAACCTACATTTAAAATACATTAAACACAAACATAATCTCTATAGATACATCACTAGCGGGTGGCACGTCACTAGCGCACTTCCGTATAATTACCTCGCGAATTAATCCCTGGACATGTGACATTTGACCTGCGGCTATCCGTTACGGTTGCCATGCGGTGACAAATTCGTGGACAGTTCCGATTGTACTTTTTTTGTATTATTAATAATATAAACACCGGTTTAATATATTATTAATTGGTGCTATTTAAATTCTGGATTAAATACTGCATAGTGTGTACCAATGTTAAATATCTTATTAAGCATATTTTCTCCACTCCGCAAAACAAATTATTTTTGTTTAATCATTCTGGTAACAAAAACTATACGGAAAATGAGAAGGAATTTCTTAACACTGAGTTCTCTCTGCTCCCTGTCTCTACGGTATACACCGTGAAACAAAACTTATAAAAACCTCCAAAATCCTAGCCACCCTACCCACACCTTTACATTACAGCACAATGCAATCTACTTGGGTGCAAACACAAAGATAATTATTATTGATTGCGCATTAGCGGGGCGCGGGCGGCGCGGCGCGGGGCGCGGGGGGTCGCGGGTTCAGAGCGGGAAGCAGTGATACAATGACACAATGGTTATGCGACATGTCAAACCCGCGCTAATTGTGTCACGATAGGGATGGGAAATCGTGGAATCGACGGCTTATCGATGTTTGATAGTGACGCGGTTCATTAATGTTTAGGTCATTCACAACCCTGTTACAATAGTGTAATAGGGTTGTGAATGTTCTTGACGAGTTTTACCGTTTCTTTAATTGGGTAGCGATGATATTTCTTTTTTTTATTTTTTATTATTAATGGTATTTCTTACAATTCTTCTGCAAAACAGAGTGGGCAAAGGCAACTTAAGGTTAATTGTACCCAATTTTCGAAGCGACTCGGCGTTGAGTTCCAACACTCAACACATATGGGAAAATTGGGGAGTCAAGATGGGAGTATCATAACACTAATTATATGCAAGTAAAAGGTATTGTTATTCATATTGTTTAGTCCTAATAGGGATCAGTTTTTATCGTTTAATTCCTTTTTGATGTTTCACCGATGTAACATCAATGCCGTCATTTTCATTTCCCCAGTCTGTGAGAAAAATGCAACTATGAATTCAGTCACGCAATAAACAACGTCTTGAAAGTTGGTCAGAGTATCTTAACAATGTTCTGCTTCACATTTTTAAGATTTATCTAAAAATTTGTTGACACAAACACATCTACCATTTTAATTTAATTCTTCATACATACGTAGTAAATAAACCTCCTCGTAAACAACGACGTTGCGAATGCGACAAAAACGGAACTGAACTCGGGCGGGCGGCGAGCGCAGCATCTCATAATTCATTAACCTCTTTATGCAAACACTGTGATTTTAGGACACGACTTAACCCTCATAGCCTCATAGCCTCATACCGTAATACTGTACGAATTAAGCTTACAGTCACGAAATACTTTGTTGAGCTCGTTACTGTACAAGTGCACACACACATGTATGTTGTTGAGGCCACTCGTGGCGCAGTGGCGCAAATGGTTGTGGGTTCGATCTCCACTCGAGGAAACGAAATTTTTATTAAAATTTATATTTCCATTTCTTCGCACGGGCGTCGAGCACCCAAGGCCTCCAAAATTCGGCGGAAAGTGGGGAACGGAGTGTGGCTGTGAGATTTCCTCTACCTACCCTGCTGTGTGCGGGATACAGCGAGAAGTTGATTAAATTTTTGATTTATATGTATGAATATTATTAATTATTAGCCCACCGAGGCGCAATAAGTGTCACCACTCAACACCTATTATTAAACAAGGTAATTCTTCTTTTAGTTAATTAATTAACTATCATAGTTGCACAAAATAATTTTATTTTAACCATTTTCCAGTTTAGTAATATAGTGATTTTAGTTAAAAGTAAGTTCAATTCCCACGTATACAAAAAATATAAAGTGATACTTCACTAGGATATTCGGATATTATAGGATAGTATACCTACTCTTAATCTCTCTACCTACTGCCTACTTCACAATTAAAAAAGTTATGTAACATACGTATTATACGTCTATCGTTATTATCATCAGGGAGATATCATAACAACAACCAATAATGTTTATACTCGCCTAACAAAGGGTTTGCGATTCATTTCATTTGTACGCTCTGACAGGTAGGTCTCAGTTATAATAGAGGTATTAAGCAGCTCTCCCTCTCTCTCTCTCTCTGTTCGAGGCGCGTTGGGGCTCGTCGGTGGAAATGAACACGTATTTTAGAGGAGCAATCGTAAGTCAGCGTGTGTCCGCATACAGTATTAAAGAGGGATTCGCTTAATAACTTAAGGCGTATATCGATATCGACATCGACACGAATTATTGTTATGAAATTTGTATTACTCATTTGTTTTTAAATGTGGCTTCGGCCGCTAGATTAAATTGAAATAACTAAGAGTTTCATATAAGAATTTTAAGTTTACTAGGTATTTGGCTACAAGCACAGTGTGCTACATCGAAACGATTAACGTGGTCTCAGTTATAGCCTTGATAAAATTTCACTTAAATTTTAAACACGTAATATTTAAAAAAGTTAACGGGACGGAGTATGTGCATTTATGTCGGTTTTAACGCTGAAACCCCTGGCTAAACTGCTACATGCGGGATACAGCGTGAAATTTTCCTACCTACATAAGTTTCCTAAGAACCACAATAAAAAGAAAGATCAAATATAACGTAAGAAACTATCGACAGGTCTCCCCACTAAGCTTATCTGTTCTCGGATCGGAGCCGATGACTAAGGCTCGTTAATCTAACAATTATTCATTGAAGATTGTCCGACTTCTCCCGTCAACCAGGAGTTAGTGCTAGGGTTGCTGTCGTAAAAATAAGATGTCTTTTATGTTTACTTAGTGTCTTTTTTTCTTTTTTACACAATATACGTACGATATCGCACACAAAAAAACTAAGTTTAAAACAATCTCTTCCAGGCAACTTTAACTTGAGACTGATCTCAACCTACAAGCGTGTCAGGTTCGATTCTCACTCGAAGAGTTGAGTTCCGCCACTCAACATGAAATGCCTCCGGAATATGGCGGAAAGTGGGGATGTTCGTAATGGTAACGGAGTGGACATAACCTTCACGAAAGTAAAAAAGGCAAAAACACAGTCAGTGTATAATTTACAAAGAAAAATGTATAATGTATAATTCTACCACAGTAAATGAAACCTATACAATGCCATACCTATAATACAAATGAAAATGTAATGCGCATTTGTGTATACCGCAATATTTGAAATTTAAAACCAATTAATTTAAAATTCATTGAAAAGCTATTTTAGTTTCAGCCTTCATAGAGAACCTTTGACAGCCAATGACAATATTACAACAGATTAAAAATATTCACTAAAGTTTTATGTTTCCGTTTTTAAATACCGAACAAGATTATAACAAAAGAAATATAATATAATCATTATCGTAACCAAATAAATTATAAGACACTTAAAAAAATATAAAAAAAAAAATATTATAAAATTTACAAGTTATATCTAAAACAATACGTGAAAAGTAGGGAAAAGTATCTTAACACTTGCCTCTGAAGCTAAAAAAAACAACAAGCTTTACATTGAATTTTAATAAAATAATTTAAAAAAAGAAATAATTTTACCCAAATACAAATTAATAAACTACAATAATGAGCACTGAACAGCCCTAGCACAAAATTGGAGTGATCCGTCTCTTTCACTCACCCGCTAATCGGTGGTATTAGAGTGAGACAGAGAACACTTGATCGATTATTAAAGACATTTAAATCCTCATTGTTAGTTACCATTATGTTTTTGCTGCACTGCAAAAATATTCTCAGTTTAACGATTCGAATAAAGTAATAATTGGTGAGTACATGCTGTTAAATACTTTTATACAAAGTTGTAAAGATTTGATCGTAGTAAGATTTGAACCCTAACCTCGTTTACACCGTTCAAGTGCTCTGATCACTAAGCCATATGTATGTTTTCATATATAAGTTGTAATGGGTCAGAGCTCTTGGAGGTCCAGAGGCGTGGGTACAAATCCCGCTACGTCAATTTTTTTATACAACTTCTGAAAAAGTACTTTTAATTTCCTAAGTGTGGAAAAAAGTTAATTAAAGTTAAAAAACATCGGTTATTAATTGATTTTATATAAGTACGATTTTTTTCTCATTTTACATTTCTAATCACACATTCTCCACGTTAAGTAACGAAATTCAAAGCCTAGAGAGAGAAAGATAAAAATATTTTATCAGATTCACTTTGTATTCCGCAATGAGCAGGGTAGGCAGATGGAACCTGGGAACCTATTGTTAATACATCGAGGAAATAGAAAAATATAATATTTCATTCCCCATGTGGGAATCGAACCGAAAACCTATCGCTTTTACAGTCGCACGTTCATACCCCGTTACCACGACTGGTTTCTATTATTAAACTAATTCTATAACTTTAATAACTATTTTAAGCTATGAAAGACATGAAAAGGTCACAGGTGAATGAGCTTAAAATACCTGTGCAGGTATCTCTACCTATAAATGGCTGTAAATTTATTTTAAAATTAGCTCTACCTGTATGGTGTAAACTTTTTTATAAGCTTTGTTTCTTATTTAGTTTCAGCATTAACCCTTTTCCTGTACCTATAGAGAAATTAGTAATTACAGTTGAAAAACAGCATCCGGTTCATAGCTGACTCATTACGAATACAGAACCATTTGCTAAAATAAATTCATTGACATGAACAGTTGTTACAATTTGAAAGAAAGTTTATGTGTGAAAGTTTATTACAGTATTAAAGTGCATTTATGTTACAAAAAAGTAAAGTAAAATATTTAGAAACCTTTAAAATTTTAAACAGGCTTCGAGACTCGAACCCGCACGTCTTGGAAACCGGACGGTTTTATTTAAAGCGATGCTAGGTAAAGAGATACAAAAAAAGTTAGATATAACAAGCAAGTATATTAATAATTACTTAACACTTATTAATTATAGCTAAAATTATCTTTTTCATTTCTCACGCGATGTTGAAATAAAAAACATTTAAATATTTATAGTGTTTCCCCCGAGTCGTCGTGGTTCACGGGCAAGGGTTTGACTGTACCGCGACAATTGTGGGTTCGATCCCCACTTAACTGACAGTCACTACCACTGCGCCACGACGCTCATCACGGCTATATCACAATGAAATTCGCTTAGTTAGTTGATTAACCGCGTCGGTGTTAGGTATATGGCGGCGCGATCAAAGGATTAAGTTAACCCGTTTGACATAAGTACATTAACCGGCTTACCGGCTCCGTTATGTATTATTACTATTACATGAGACTAATGTTAGAGTTAGTTGTTGTGGTAATTAGTTGTCATTAGTGGGGAGGTGGTTGCCGGTTCGATTTTAAAACGAAAAGTTGCAATATTGCATCTAAATATACTAATGTTATTAAGATTAGGCCAGTCGTTACGCTAAGGCAAAAACGTGCGCCAGCATGTTGAAAGTTGGCCTCTGCTAGCGAGGAAAAGTGTTGAATTCTGCCACTTAATAGGCAATGACTCCAAAATTAAGCGGAAAATGGGAGGCGGAAGTGTCTTAATGGGAACGGAGTGTCTTAATATTAGGTTCCCGGTATTGCTCTACCTACCCTGCGATGTGCGGGATACAGCGTGAGGCTAATAAAAAAATAAAAAACCTAATAAATTTATTTGGTTTAACGTCCTAATCTCATGAACCATTGTAAACGCGATGATTATGTATTCGATCTCTACTCAGGATTATACTTAACTTATTAATTTCCTCGCTCTGGTGCAAGACAAACAGCGGCGTTAAGTTCCACAACTAAGCACACAACATCTCAGATTTTTTTCTGTACGTAGGAAATAAAAGAAAAAACAAACAATATATACCTACTTACCTAATAATACAAAACTAACGAGTTCCATCCACTTTGTTTATCCCTAAAACTTTGACTTCCACTAACTACACTCTGCGGGACGATTATTCTTTGCTAACTTTGTATATTATTGTCTTATATTATTGTTATATTTATATTTATGTTATTACATTTACTATATATTATATTGTATATCTTACTCTCTAATCTAATTAACGTAGGTATTATAGGAGCTTTTGTAGAGTACTGAGCCCATCATGGCGCAGTGCTAAGAAAGTGTAACATTGAATTCTGTCCAAGACTCTTTCTCCGTCTGTTAAGTAACGGCTTTCAACAACGCATTTTATCTATTTTTTCCAGCTTCACGCTGTATCCCGCAGTATCCCGTTCTCCACTTTACGCCGAATGCTGAAGCCATTGCTTGTTGAGCAAAACTCAACGCCACACTTGGTGCCTCCTGAAGAAAGTATAATAATATATGCTCAGAGCTATAAATTGTATGAGCCTAATCTCGAATGGTTTAATAGGAACCTTCGAATACTTTTACTATTGAAATTCTGGCTTCGTCAGCCAAGTTTCATCATAATCCACTCAACACGCGATGCTGCAAGAATTCGGCGAAAATCTCTTAATAAGAACCCAGGTTCCCTCCACCTAACGTACTACAGGATACAGCTTGAACAAAAAAAACTTACACAGTTACAAATCTACCTAATAAAAACTTACTAAAATTAACAAATACCAAATGAAAACACACATTAAATTACAATAAAGTTAAAATTACATACTCGCTAAGCGTATAACCAAATTAATAATAATGAGGCGTGAATAACGGCTAAGGGTGATCCGTCTGTTTCACTGCTATCGTAATTACGTTTCAGCGATCAAACGCTCCCAGATATAGGTACGTACAATAACTTGGGTTCTGCTGGAAGAAATGTGCTCATTTTAATTATGACATTAAAGGGGTTGTTTTATTCGTAGATGTGGATATCTTTTGTTTTTTTGAATTGAATTAATAGGTAATGAGGCTGTAGTTTTAACTTTGATTTCCACTCGGAGAAATATTTTTTTTTTTTGCTCTGGTTATGAGACAGAGCACAATGTGCGGTGCACGGAGAACGCAGTATTTTAACACTAGATTTCCTATTAAAACACGAATAGGGATCTATTCGTGCTATATATTATAGGATACATTGTGAAGAAAATAAAAAGAAAGAATCACTAGTTGTTTTGATTTCGTTTTTGTGTATCATAATAGTATGTAAGGTTTCCTGTGCCTATCCTGCACAGGAAACCTAGTGTTAAAACACTCTGTTTCCTGCTTTCACCCAATTTTCAAATCATTGCTAAGTGGCGAAACTTTACGTCGCCCTTTGTCTAGTAACTAATCAAGGAAATAAAATATTTTGTATCTCTATTTTTTTTATATTTTACTTCTCAAAAAGATTTTTACCTACTTTTCCCAAATTATTAAAGACTATTTAAGAAGAACCCGCAACCCTGACCATACCTGACCGTACAGTGTCATATCCAGCAACTCCACACCACCGTGTCAGGTGGCACACACCATTATATTTCATTGGAAGCATTATTACAGCTCATTAGGCCCGACGGTTAATAGCCGACATAGTACGTTTTAAATTATATTCATGAGTTATATCTGATCAAACAAAGGACAAACAAACAAACATTTGTTTATATGTAGGTACCTATATATGTGAAGCGTGTTCGGTATTACGTGTCAAATGCAAATGAGTGATTTTAAATTAAACTTCGGTATTGGTAGACTATAGTAGGTGGAGTTGATTATTTTTGCACAACAGGGTAGGCAGAGGGAACCTATGGCTAAGGCTCCCGTGTCCTATTTCCGCAGAATTTTCAAGACATTATATGTTAAGTTGCGTATCTTAACCCTGGGCTACGTCTGCTAAAGCAAAGCTAAAAAATGAAATACAATCATCCCCTTAGTAGAGATCGAACCAAAACCGTTGCATTCCCAATCAGTCAGGCAGTCAGTCGATGTAACACGACCGCTTTTACAATGTTACTATATACAAAATTGATACAATAAATATCAGAATCTAATACTATCATGATTATTTCAAACAATTATTAATAATCGAGGCGTGTGTTCGCGCGTCGCTAAACTACGTACCAGATAAACCCATTACACCGCTCAGCTGCGGCGTACGAGTAGAGCCATTCTATCGATGATTTTATATAAACGTCCTATCTGCTATCATTGTTTACGCATTTATTATTTAACTATCATGTTATAACACTAGCTGTTGTATGTGGCCTCGACTGTGCTCATATGAAAATGGGATGGTGTCATGACACGTGACACAGTCTAAGTGCCTTGGGTCACTCTGTGGTAGATGGTTGGATAGAAACGATTGACGTTATGTAATAATACAGTCTATAGTCTTCCTTGATATTTTTTCAATTGAAATCTATAGTTCCTGAGATTACCGTGTTCTATTTCGTCGTAGTAGTGTAATAAGGGATACCTAACTGTCAAGACACTACGTATTTCACTCTCCACGCAAATACGAGACGTTATACATTGAGTGGTAAAAAATGGAGAAAAATAAGTATAAGAAATCATAAACATTAGGTAAGTAATTAAATCTATATATTAATACGTGTAGCTTCAATCTACTTCTTATTCAATCTTAAGATCGCTGTCAAGATCGATCTCAAAGTTGATAGAGTTTTATAAATACGTACTTAAGTTCTCCGTGGCTACCCGTTACCCAGTACCCCGCTATGCGGGTACCAGGGTACCAGGGTGCGTAATGAGCGAATCATATCACAGTATTTATAGTAATGTCATTGGTGTAGGTATTGATTTTATTCGCAGCATCACAATACAAATGAATTGCGATGTCATATGTTACAGCTATATTAAATTATTTCTAAATCGATAGAAATACTTATAAAATAACTTTATTTTTACATTTTTAAAGTGTTATTCTAGAATTAACAAAGGAAATTGCTGGTATTGCGTGTTGAATGGCAGAACTCAACGCCGCGCTTTGTCTCGACACCAGAGCAAAGAAATGGAAATATAAACGTAAATAAATATTTCACTTCAATTCCTCCAATACGGAATTGAAGGCACAACCATCGCATTTAAAATCAAAGCTATTCCACTGCGCAACGACGGCATCTAAAGTGTTGTCAATTTGACAATTATGAATGAAACCCACAATTATCAAGTAAATAAAGGCTTCTCGCCGTGCCATGATGGTTCAGCCATAAATATAAATATCGTTTACTATAATTTATTGGCAAAAGTGAAATATGATGTTCTCATGTGACAGTTTGATCATTTGATACTATGAGCTACGTTTGTACGACTCGTACGTTTTCTATTCGATTGCCAACTTGTCAAAAACTATTAATGTATCGAAGGAAATAAATAAGCGATGTTCGAGTAGATATTAAATGGGTTATCGCCAGCATGGCACAGTAAGTGTGGTTGTAGGTTCGATTTTCGTCAAATTGTCAATCAGAGTTAAATATGTTTTTTAAAATTATAAGATTACATACTAGAATAATAGAATTCCTTTTTTTGCTTCACGCTGTATCCCGCACATAGCAGTATAGGCAGAGGAACCCTAGTGTTTAGTTTACCCATTAAAACACTTACACCGTTCACCATTTTTCACCGAACTCTGGTACCATTGCATGTTGAATGGCAGAACGTAACGCCGCTCTTCATCACTACAATGCAGTGACTACATATTCTATAACAGAATTACTGTTACAGAATACTCCGTCACCAGTAAGTATAGCAGTAAACTAGTTTAGATTCACATTAAAATATTTACGCAATGAACGTTAAAAGCGTTTTGCAATCCTCATCATAAATATACTCTACATAGTGACTTAATAGATTTTAGTTAGTTGTTTATTAACATTGTTTATTATTCGCGGCAAAAAGAGAGAACACTATGAAACAAAGTGATCCTATAATATTATTTTTTCATAACTATTACCTACTAGGTACAGTCTTTTTTAACTTTCCATTTTCATCCAATAAAGCCAAGAAGCTAATGTCAAGATACGCTGTGTGTTCAGTGACGGCGCTCAACGCCGCGCTTATAACATGCATATAATACACCTTAACAATTGAGTTAAACAATAATTTAACAATTGAGATATACCGATAACTTAATAATTTTATTTCAGTCAAAAGTTATCTTTAACATAATTTTAAAAGAAATAAGGAAGCCATGAAGAAGGAAAGAAGTGTATTTGACATTATCAAATCAATTCTCAAAGGCAAAGCAATATGAACACCGGATACTACTTGCGTCTTTATATAGAGTAGGTACGTGAACAATGATATAAAGATACTGGAAAATAAATAGGTAATCACTTTTTTATTGTGAGGTCAAGGGAGGCAGAGGGATCCTAGTGCTAAGACACTCCGTTCCCCATTTTCCGACGAATTCGAGAGGCATTGCGTGTTGTGTGGCGGGACTCAAAGCCGCGCCAGGATTGAACCCACAACCAGTGGGCACAAGTGCGCCACGACTGGACTCAAAACTGAAGGTAAAAGCTTATAATCATAATAATGGTATAAAACCACATCCATCCTCTCTACCCCCACATCATCTCCAATATCTGCGGCGCTGGCACTGCGGGCGGTCAGCTCAGTTGGCAAAACACCAAATTATATATAAAATAGAAACTCTTAATGAAACACTTTACACGACCACTTTGGATTCGATTTATCTGGTACGTTAATGGACTTTGAAATATTATGTAGGTAGGTAACATTCATAGTTATGTAGTATTGTAAATAACAGTGTTACTTTACTGGTGGATATAATGGATAAATATGATTTATATAGCTTCGCTTAGCTTTTATTATACCTATTAACATAACATTATCGACGATCAAAATAAACTCAATATGGACATTAAATAATTGAAGCGATTTTCTTCACATTTCACCTCACCTCATATTAAAAGTCTTCACCTTCGTATTAAAATTATTTTAAATGATGATAACTGTTAAAAAAATCTTATAACAAATTACAAATTTAAATATTTACAAATCATGAGAAACAGTCAACGAAATAGAACTAACAACTTTAGTACAATTAGCTAAGTCATTGAAATGCAAACGAAAACATGCGCGTGGGCATCTGCTCGCACCTGATTGGTCAGAGATATCGCGCCTCAGCGAATACTGCGCTGCTATTGGCTGGAGATTGTAACACAATAATTTGGCAATGCTTCAAGTGGGCGGGGCTTTTTAAAAAATATTTGTGTTTGTACGTATTAGTGTTACGGATACGTTGTAAATATGTCACTGTGGGATGAGTTAATAGGCCATGATGTTCGGTGTTTAGGAAATTGAAAAAGATTTTCTTATGTAATACTAGCGGATGCGCGCAGCTTCGCCTGAGCCAATCAGTGGTGATTTAAAGATTTTTCCATACAAACTTTCAACCCCTTATTTGCACCCTTAGGGGGAGAATTCTAGAAAACGATGAAACACGTATTCAATTAAATACTTTTAAAAATCTAAATTTCAAATTTTATAAAAATCGGTGGCGATTTAATTTTTTTTCCATACAAACTTTGAATCCCTATTTCACCCCTTTAGAGTTGAAGTTTTTCAAAATCCCTTCTTAGTGGATGTCCAGATAACGAAAGTAAACATGTCCAATTTTCACGTTTCTACCATCAGCGGTTACGGCTGTGCGTGCGTCTTACCTCAGTCAGTGAGGACAAGTCCTTTTATATATATAGATAGTTAGTTATTAACCTGTATACTTAGAATAAATATATGAAAAATTAAAAAATAAAGCGGTATCATGGCACACTAGCACATATTTAATTTTAATCTACTACTTACTAACCTATCCAATAAACCCTAGTGTTAAGATACTCCTTGCCCCCGCCTAATTTATTGTAAGAGACAATTGAACATTAAATTTTAAGGCAATTTTCAAAATGTCACTTTATTTGCCATAACGAAGAAATAAAAATAATATAAATATAACCGTTCTTATAAACGGTTACTTTTCTGGTAAAAAAATAAACTTTTAAAATGGCAACAATTCTGTATATTAATATCAAACACAAGTTTCTCGTAAGTAGGTACTTCAAGATTCAAGAAAAAAATCTCTTAACTACCAAGTTACTTAGCAATACGCATTATCCTATTAAAGTTACACTAAGTTAAGAAATTATGGACTTTATCCCTCTTAAACAAGATTCATTATCGTATACAAAAAATAGTCATTAAACATATGATTTAAATTTATATTAGTATTGAAAAATCTATTTTAATACCTTAATTTTAAGAGACACTTTCCTGTGGCTTTCTTTCTCTAATTGCGTTCACATAAGGCGAAATAAACGTTTTATAGAGAAGGTAGCTGGTATGGTTACCTTGAATTGATTTAAAATAGTTTTGGCTACGAGGTGCTAATTAAGCCTAAAAGGAATAACTCGCTAACTACAAATAGTTACCAATTATGAAGCAGAGCTCGAGTGTACTTGCTAAGCTTCTTCTTCTGTTAAAGGTAATATGCAGGGTAGGCAGAGAGAACTAAGTGGTAAGACACTCCGAAACGAAAGACGAAGCCGCGTTTGGGTGGTTAGTTTATAATATAGGTAATCATTTTCTCGCCTGGCTAAAAAATCCGAGGTCAGCTAAAACGTAGTAGGTACCTACAGTTGTTATTTTATGATAATGCCTTTTATTCTCTATGATAATTTATTGATTTAGACTTATTACTTTATCATCTCTAGTAGGTGTCTAGAATTTAAATAAAAAAATATTTATTAGAGAATATTATATATTTTTAATACGCCTAAATAGTATGAATTATATCTATACTAATATAATAAAACCAAAAAGCTTGGTTAAACGTATTGATCTCAGGAACTCAGGATTAATTTAAACAAAAAATAAAACTATTACTACTAGATATACGGTAAGAATTACCTCGGCCACTAGGAATTATGAATGTCATACATAATTCTTGCTAATTCCATTTAACCTAGGAGCTATAACCGCTAGTCAAATCTAGTACCCACTTACTTACCTTCATGTACAATAATTAACCACAAATATCACCAAAACTCTTTAATCTAAGGAATCTCACAATAGTATGTAGATAAGGTTCCCTTATCAGCAGCAGGTAACACGAGAGACCACCGGCGAACGCATTTGCATAAAAATGCACAGACACGCGCCTTAATTGAATATATACAAAACGACGATACGTTTATTGGGGCTAGGCCTAGGTGTTTGCTTCGATTGCCCATTAATTGGATGGGAATTTAATTTGTTAATTATATACCTTATGGCTAAGTGGTTGGTGAAATGTGTCTGTGGTTCCCAGTTCAAACAACGTAGAATAGAAAAAGTTAAATATGTATATTTTTATATATAAAAGGCTGGGTTTAAGAACTTATCGTACTAATGGAAGGTCACGTAATAACTTAAGGATCCGCAGGATAGGAAGGGCAATAATGAGGCAACGCGAGGCGAGGCGAGAGTTCCGCCACTTAACACACATTGCCTTCAGAATACGCCGGAAATACCTACATACCTACGGAGTGTCTTCACAACAGGTTCCCAAGTTTCCTCTACCTACTCTGCCATGTGCGGGAAACAGCGTGAAGCAAAAAAAAAATTAAATATAAACTAATTCCGAGGGGTATTAAAAGCCTGCACATCTACAACAATGTCATAACTGTATCAATTATGCTATAATTGAAATAAGTCATTCATAGAAAACAAATATAGACCCAATAAATCTATTAAGCATTTAATTTAAATTAAATCAATTCACCAATTTCCATACACGAACTCGTACAAAAATAACAATACGAAATAAAGGTTATTGTCGGTGACTCCACGAGCCAGGAGTCCGGAGTCCGGACTGAGCGCCAATTAAAAACCACTTTACTCGTACTATGTTATGTGTGCTACGTACTTAATAGCACCTCGTTTTAGAATTAATCATAAGGAAACAAGAATTTAAATGTTTATTTTGAATGATTATATTTCAATTATTGTTGGTATTTTCTTTGCTATAATTTTAAGTGTTATTAAGACATTGAGCTCTTCTAGTTAAGATACGTAATTAGATGATATCATTGACACTAGAATTTTTGAATGAGACATGACTCGTTCTTTTCCAACTTCACTCTGTATCCCGCATGCAGTGTAGGCAGAGGAAGCCCAGTGTTAAAACACTCCGCTCTCCACTTTACGTAAAAAACTACACGTACCTATTGTGTGTTGAGTGGTGGAACTCTCTGCCACGCTTATCTCATCACCGCACCGCCCAACGCAGAGCGAAAAAATAAAAGTCGGTTCTAAATAAGCGTCGTAATGAAATATTCTCATGTATACTAAAATATACAATTTCTGAGAACAAACACAGAATGTGGAATTAACTTGTCAAATGATCATTTACAAGAGGCCAGAGACGTTGCGTCGCGTTTAATCCAATTAGATGTTTATTTCGCTGAATTGTATTTTTATATCTGTACTATAAAGCTGAAGAGCTAGAGCAAGCTAGTTGAAGAGTTGAAGTATTCTACACCATGGAAACCCACACCTTAGTAGGTATGGATGACTATAATTAGTTATTTGGGATATTTAAATGTGTCATTGTGTCACACATCTTACTTATTAGCATTTTACTAACCTAACACAGAGACCCTCGTTTCTCCTTAGATGGAGCAATAAAATTATATAAACTATTTTTAAGTTGTGGAACTTAACGTCGCGCTTTACAACACAAGATATAGATAAAAAAAATAAGAATGAAGAATATATTACTTAGTAAAATTATCAAGTTAAAATTTTATCATTTATTTCATAAAAAATAAATAAAAACATATGAAAAAATTCCACATACATTTCACTACAACCATTTCATCACCGAGTTTCGGGTTAATTTCGTAACGAACATACAACTAACAGATAATTTGACATCTGTCCCTTCCTAATAGCCGTTTTCCTTGTAATCTTGCATAGTGTTGTTTTCTTTTCCAAAGAAACACATTAAGTTTTCAACACTTGTATAATCCAATAACGTCCCAACACTCGTCTCTTCGGTGATTTAGGCGATTATGTTTCTTTTGAAATGGATTTTTTTAGATGTTGACGCGCCTGGGATTGGGAGTGGGACAGGTGTCGAATAAATTAAGCTTTAAGCTCCGTATTATGTAACGCGATCTTAAAATTTTTATTTGCAATATTTTGTTGAAAGTTTACACCTTTTTCCCATAATGTCGGGTAGGCAGAGGGAACCTAGTGTTGAGGCACTCCGTTTTTTGTTTTCCGATGAGACACTGCTTGCTGAGTTGCGGAACTTAACGCCGTACCTAATCTTATTATACATTTATTCTAATAGTTACCAATAATTCAATATTTTAAAATGGATGCTCATTTAGAATAACAAACATATTGAAATGTTTAAATGTAGCAGGGTTTAAACCTGCACTTCTAACCTATAGTGGTTGTGGTGTAACCTAACGCCACAATACTTTACCCTCTTCTTGACAACCCAAAAATATTATAAATATATCATTGTAACTTTCAATCGAATTTACAACCGTCGTACATAATTTAAGCAAGAAACAAGTATTTATAAATAATTTAAAACACGAAAAGAATCTAAAAGCTCATACAAAATGATGAGAATGAATTGATCTCCCGTCCCGTGGACCCTCAGTCCTCAGGCCTCCGCACCCGGTCCTCGGTCGACGCGTTGATAACGCACGTCGGGGGAGGCTCGTTTCCACGCTTTTATTTTAATGATGACTTGCTTTAAATTGTGTCTATTACGTGTTTTTACAGGGTTGTCACTTCAAATATTGCTTTTTTAATTAATTTATTATTATTTCTTTAGCTTAGGCTTTATGCCTAGAGGTAGCTAGAAAGGATGGAGTCAAATGTTATAGACTCTCCATACCTCTGTCGCCTCGTCTACTCGCATACAGGCGGCGTGCCCAATTATTATTTTTTATTAATTACCAAGTGTCTTACCCTATTAAGAGCCAAACCTACACACAAAATAGATTATATTGGAAATTGTACCGTAACTGTATTGGAAATATTTATATGATAATAGTTTTTAATATGATTATTGTTTCTAAGATTTAGTAAAATTACAAGATAGATCCAACGTCCCATTCCATTTTACCCAAAATTTGTGTAAAACGGTGAAACAAGTGAAGAGGCTCCTCTTTGCAACGGTAATAATAGTATGAGTATTACATAAAGATGTGTGTAATTGTAAAAACTTTAAATAAAATTGATTTATTTTTTTAGAATAATAATGTAAGAAATAAATGCAAACATTAAAAAGTAAATAATATCAATATAAACGTGTCAACCCTACAAGCGATTTCTTTTGACGTAATAAACTAAGTGTTAGAGGGGTCATATTAGTTGGTGGCTCAGCGGCGCGGTGCCGCCGACTGCGCTGACGGAGGAGGTTCAATCCGGCGTGTAATGCGAATTGATTTCTACACTTTTGTGAATATTTCTTCTGTATGGATTTTTTTTTTATTTTAGGGGTGTATTAGTATGAGTGTCTCTTTTGTTATTGTTTTGTTTAAGGTAGTTGTATTTATTAAATGTACACATAAGGAATCTAGTGATCTATTTTTCTGTTCTCTGTTTTTGAGTTATTTGTGCGTAAAACATACTGTGTGAGGAGCGGAGGGTTTATTCTCTTTTTTTTGTTTTTTTAGCTTTTCGTTCCTACGCTTTATACAGCATAAAGTTTGGGAGTTAGAGAATTTAGGCACTCCATCTTTTGTTCCATCTAATAATGAATGTGAATTTCGTATCTAGGTATTTTCCTATACATAGGTGGCAAGTGGCACCCACAACCAGAAAGACGCTTTTCCATTGCGCCACGAGGCTCTCAAAAGTAGATATTTTACAGACCTACATTTTAAGCTTGGGGAACAGAGTACCTTTACACTAGGTTTTCTCTGCCTACCCTGCTGTGCGGGATACAGCGTGAAGCGTTTAATTTTAAGCTTAGATAGATTAAATAATTAATATATTGTATGAGTATAAGCAAATGTATATTACAGACCGCATTAGTGTGATTGACGTGCGGTCAAGCTCGCTACGTCGATACGTTATCTGCAGAAGTAGATTTGGATACGTTGACAGCGATAATCGTTGCGTTAGTTATGCATGGAGAGGTCGCGGGTACGAATCGGAGTTGGGGGATGTTTATATGTGAATTATTTGCAATTATTGGTTTGTTTCCTATTCAGGGGAATAACAAGGCAAAGCGCGGTGCTGAGTTCAGCTATTCAACACGCAATGCTTCGAAAGTTCGGCGGAAGGTGGAGAAGGAAGAAACTTAATAAGAATTAGGATCTCTCTGCCTACTCTGCTACACAGGGTTTAAAACGTAAATCTGAAAAAAAATCTGGGTAATTAAATTTTAAATAAGCACTTCCGTGAGTCAAAATTGAACTCACAACCGTCGCGTTTACAGTCGTTATACAATATCTATCTATCTTATATTTAAGTGGCAGCTATCTATCTTATAATATAATGCTACCCATTACCGCATTTGTGATTGACGTGCGGTCGCGTGGCAGACGTTTGGACGAGGTACCTTGTACGAAGGTAGATACGAAGAAGAGTTAATTTGGATTAAGTACAACTCAGAGATAGGAATTGGCACTGAGTCTGACTATAAAGGCGACGCTTTTGGATTCGATTCTCACTCGGGGTAATAAATTATTGGCATGTCCTCGGCCTGATAGTAATATAAAGCGCGGAGTAGTGCGCTGTCACTTTACACGCAATGTTTCGAAAATTACCCGAAAATTGACGGGAAAAATAATGAATTCGCCCGAGTACATATCGAACTCACAACCATCGTTGCACTCCACCACTGTGCCACAACAGTCTCCCAAGCACAGTATGTACAGATTGTACAGATGGTATATAAATGTCGATGGCATACCGTTTGCGGTAAATTCTCGTATGACAATTGATTTAGTGGCGTTTGATACACTCCTGAGCTGGACGGTTGTGGTCTTCACTAAGCGATTGGTCTTGTTACAACTTGTTTAGTGTTATACCTCGGCTTTGTCGGAGAGTTTATTTAATATATTTAAATTTGTTATTTATTTAGTTAGTTATAGTAGTATTTTATATTTATCATTGTTCTGGCACAGGGCCGATTTGAAATCAACTTCAATAATCATATTTTTTTGGTTGGTGTAATATTTTTATTTAGATACTTGCCCTAGTAACGATGCAAAGCGCAATGCCTCCAGGATTCAGCGGAAAGAGGGCAAGTGTCTTACGTGACGGAGTATCTTAACAGTAAGTTCCCAGGTTCCCTCAGTCTACCCGGCTATGCGGAATTATTGGTTATTTATAGCCTATCCATAAACATCCAAATTCACATACAATTAGTATTGTTTGAATATACGAATGTGATTCTAATCGAATTAAATTATACATCACTTTGTAATTACGGCCTCGTCGTTATACTGCGGTTTTAAAACTAAGCTTAATTTAGATTATTAGTTAATTGCCTTTTGTGAGCGCTCGTTGTATTTATCCGATACTAAATTATATGGTTACATTATTTCAATTGGATTAAATATCGACGGTTGACAGGTGAAAGAGTATATCTAGTATATCTGTTTTTTTAATATTTGGATTGGAAATGAAAATATATAGAGACCGTCGTGGCGCAGGGGCACAAGCGTGTGACTGTAAACACAAAGGTTGTGGATTCTATTCCCACTCGAGGGAATGAAATGTTAAGTGTTTTCGCGCAATACCTCGAGAATTCGGCGGAAAGTGGGAAACGGAACCTTAATATCAACAGAATGGCAGCACTAGTCCCCCATGTTCCCTATGCTCATCCTGCCTATATGCGGTGTACAGCTGGAAGCTAAAAAAATATAATGTCAACTATTTGGTTAACAATATAGTGCCTTAACACAAGGTTCACTAAAAAAACCAAAAACTCCTTTTTTCACACTGAGAAAATCCAAACCATTTTAGGCAAAATTCCATACAAAATTCGTAAGCATAGGAAGAAAAATAAAAGTATTTCCACACTCACCAGCACCGTACGCCGTACGCTGTACGTGGACACTCAAGTGTCTGACAATTACAGTCCACTCTGTAGTCTCTATAATTGCTACGTTTCTTCACCTTCCTGCCTTCTCTTTGGCACGTTTCGCCTCTGCGGAACTATTTGAATCAAAATCGTTTTATTACCTTTAATAGGCAAGCCTAATTGCTAATTGCCTTTTCTCATATTAATAAGCAGAGGTGATATAGTGTCAAGACACTCCGTATTTCATACACGACCCAATATTGGAAACATTATGTAATACACAAGAGAAAACAACAGAAGAAACAATTACAGTAATTTAAATTTAACCATTTCCCGCAATGGAAAACCAACTGACAACCATCGCGTTACAGCCAACGCTGTTCCACGACGCCATCACATATGTGATTAGAAGGCCGTCGAAATGTGATCTAGAAAGTTAGTGACGTATCACTACTTTAAAATTCGACAACCGTTTGCCCCATCTATAGAAGATAATGATATAATTACAAAGTAAGCGTGGGCGAGATCAATCGCTAGTAATGGGAGCTCAGGAAGCCGCAATTATGACTTAAGTAACTACCGTATGGGAGATTAAACGTTTATGATTGTAGATCGTTGGGCAGTTGTAGCGTGATGGGTGTGGGTTCTTATCTAATTAGGGCTGACATCGAATTGGAAAAAATGTGTTCTACCACGTTTATTAGTCTAAGAATTTAGAACAAACGTTAAAAAAAATATTTATCCAATTTCTTATTTTAAGGATCACTTTTCTCGGCATTTTAAGAGTCATAGAGTTGTTTGACTACTATTAATATGGCAGAGTACCTACTATTAAGACTTATCCTTTTTTTAAATATATTCTAGACGTATTTGTTTCACTAATCTTACAATACAAACATTTTTGCGAATTACCAAAACGATATAGAGCATATCAAAAGCGACGGAAGTTAAAAGATCAATCGCGCAGCGCTGTCGGCGTGTCGCTGTGTGCTCGTGTGTGTAACCCTATCTCAGGAAACCGGCAATTATGTGCAATACAACGTTTTAGATCTAAGAGGCTAAGAGGATAGCCTATATGGGTATAAGAGGTTCATGTTATTTTGGATATTGGTATTAGCGTAAAGTGATAAGCGGCCTTAATATTAGGCTGTTAGCCATCTTATATACCAGATATGCGAAGTCACACTTTTCATTATATCCTATTGTAAAAAAATTACAAAAAGTAACAACACACTGTACAAAAAGATCTGTGAGATTGCGACACACCGAGGACCCACTGTACCAGAATCTTCAATAATAAGGTAACGTAAGGTAAAGCAACGCAAGGTGGGTATAATAAAAAAATTACAACGTGAATCAGAACAAAGAAAATAATTGGCACAGATAACAAAGAAAAAGATGATTTCTTTTTAACGTCGCTTTGTTGAGAGGCCCGCGAGGGCTGTGCTAATTAACCTACGCCGAATGGGGCGCTCAACGGTAGATACTGGTTTGGTTCCCGACTGTGCTTGTAACGTGATAATTATATTGTATATAATTTATTGATTGACGACACCAGTGGTCCTGGTGGCGGTAACTCAAGTTTTAAAGATATTTTTGCACTAATTATTAAGTGAATTAAAATATGAGTTGCGGGTTCAATTAATCAGAAATAACTTATTGCCCTAAAACTAAAAAGAACGTTAAGTTTAAGTTACATTTATTGTACAATTAAGAGAAGCACAAATCAAAGTCTCAATTAACATACAAGCATAATCTATATAATAGTAAATTACACCGGTGTCGCAGGTCAATACCTGAGCTAATAGTGCCTTGTTACATCAAATACACTGGAGTATTATGTACAAGCACAATCGATCTGGTACACTCCTACTGCTTGTATGTATGTATAATACATGTTATAGCTCCGTAACAACTGTATCGCAAATCTGGACTTTGAAATACTAATCGTGTTACTTGTTGGATTTTGAAGATTTTTTTGTTGTTTTTGAGATTTTTTTGGTAGCTATTTTCTTAAGACCACGAAGGCGAAGCCTAGTATCATAGATATATAATGTATAATATTTTGTGATATGTAAATAATATTTTCATTTTCAATCCAAATTCAACAATTTAAAAGATAATTTATCTATCCTTAAATTTTGAAAACAATTTAATTACAACAAAACACAAGACTGGATAGCGATTTTTTTTATTTAGCAGCGTTGAGTTCCGCCACTCTACATGCAATACCTCCAGAATATACTTACTTTACTTCTTCACCGTCAAAAAATATAGTCAAAGCAAATTTAAACAGATAACTTTACCTTTAATTGTTACCTAACTATCGATCTATTTCAACTCCGCAAGTATATTTAGACGCGTCCCGAGCCACAGATCAAGTCAATTATGACACAATATCTATTAATCTGGAGAGGAATAGCGATTCGGAGGAGGTTATTAGACGATTATTTAGTTTCCATAGCTATATTACACTTGTTAGTCTATTAAAGTGTTTAGATAGCTTCACGTTCTATCCCGCATATAGCAAGGTAGCTAGAGGGAACGAGTATAGACTTCCCGTGTTAAGTAACGGAATCCAACGCCGTACGTTATCTACAAAATTACTTTAATCTAACCTAAGCCTAACCTAACTTAATAAGCACTTACGGTTTCTTTATATCTCTTACACCTCCTATCTGTCGTCAACCCGAATATAAATGCTCTCGGGGTTCTTATGTTTTTTATTTGATCTTCTACAAGTTCTATGATACCTGAACTATGTTTTCGGACGTCTACGGAGGTCTCTTTCTACCTCTCTTACCACTCACTCTGCCTAAATCTTTTTTTCGGTCTTACATTACAATCTTTCATTTACTTCATTAGCTATTTCTAAGATTGACGAGCACAAACGCACATACAAACACAAAAAACATTACATTTATAGATGCTCAATATAATAGATATTCACATATATCTTTTATATACAGACAGCTATTACCTACAATTTTATTATAATATGTATAAATATATATCTAGACTATATAGTACAAAAGCAGACTGCCCCAACAAGCTAACTATAGAGTGTTTAACGGTTATCGAGCACCATTTGGCACCGAGCTGAGGAAGCGACAGTGGCTGCTTACGATTAGTGCTGAACTTCCAGATGATATATTTAACTTTATTTAATTGTCCCACTTACCACAGTGCCACGCATATAGCAGGGACGCAGGACCTAGTGCTGAGACACTCCTCTCCCCATTTTATAGATCAAGGAAGTAAAAATAATTTCTTCCCTTGCAAACTTGCATCTGTCGCATTAACATACTGTGCCGCTGTATAGCACAGCCCTAAGCATTTTTTAATTTCAACCAGCATCCTACATATAGCATGTCATGTAGGCAGGGAACCTGGGAAACTACTGTTAGGACACTCCAAACCCATTATGAAACTTTTCAGCTGGGTTTTGGAGTCATTGTGTGTTGAGAGGCAGAAAGCAACGCCGCGCTTTACTCTCACCAGTGATGCCACGACGGCTTCACTATTGTAATAGTGAAGCCGTCTGTTCTATTCTACACATATCCAGTCAAATAAGAGAAGAAAGAGAGAAATAAGAGAAGGAAGAGTATTTGTAGTTGAGTTTATTTGTATCTATTTATTATCTTAGACAATATTAGCAAGTTAATAATTGTAAGTGCAATATAAGCTATCAGATCAAACGCAGGAAGGGCTCTCGTCAAGTAACTGTGTAATGGTTCACTGTGAACGCGCGCTTTGGTACAGAGTTAAGGCGGTGATATAACAGATATAAGATATTTATAAAATTTAAAAAAGTCAGAAATAATAATTATTAATTTAAAATGTAAGTCATATCAATAAAGAAAAGTAATGCTTATTTTAGTAAGTTAATGCTTTTCTGGTCTAGATAGTTTTCAAAGCAGAAAACGGTATTTTGTACTAAATTTGCAAAAATAACACTTGTAATTGATTCCACATGTTTACTTTTTAATTCATGACATAAGTACCTTATTTGTATATAAATGTGTTATTTGCATATAAATAAATGTACATAAAGTTTTTTCTCCACGCACCGCCAAATTGTACATTACTTGGTGAGTGGCGGAACTTAACGCCACGGTTTTCTAGCTACCAAAGTGAGGGAGTAAAAACTGGTGTAAAAAATTTACGTTTAAAAAATTAAGCATGTCATTTATTATTTTGAATTCAATTATTTGACTTAATTCAAAGTCGGTAACCCGAGTGGGAACCGAACCTACGACCATCGTGTTCAGACACTGTGTTGCTACGTCACTACGTCCTCTATCATTCATTTTATCTGCAATAAAGTAACTCACTACTTATCAATTTCTTAGGTATTGCATATTTAAAAGGTATCTAAGCTCAAGCCAAGTAGTAAAAGCTTAGTGTAGTTTGTATGCCAAAAACAAACAAAACATTCATTTACTAGCATTTCAGCTATTTTTTCATCCCGCATACAGTAGGATATGCAAAGAGAACCTAGTGTTAAGGACACTCCGATCTGCACTATGGGCTGAGCGACGGAACCCAAGCCCTTAGCTTATATACTGAGCGAGGAAATGAAAATAATTTATCCTCCCAGTAGGGATTGAACCCACAGCCATCGTTTCAGTTAGACGCTATAGTAAATTATAATGATTTAAATAAAAATTATTAAAAATAAATAGAGAATAAAAAAACATTAAATAAACAAAACACAATCCGTCCCTTAACAACCATTTTCGAATATCACCATATTATTGCGGTGTGTCGTGCAACATCGGTTTTTGATCTTTATTTTAATGGAAGTTAAACTCTAAAAGCTTCACAAATAGAGTTTACATTTCCTTATCAATTTATCCTTCAAGAGCTTTCACAGCTTTCAATTGATATGGCAAATTGAAGCTTAAACTGAAAGCTTAAGCGATATATCTGCTTGTGTATAAAAAAAAGCAAGGTAGTATAATTGGCGAGAAATGGCCTGCTGTACAGTACGGTTCGAATGTATCAAACGTCATGTTAGTTCCTGTCAGGAGTATTATTTCCGACTGCGGGTATTAGGTGAGGTTGTATTTGATATGTACAGAGAATATGGACGTAATAGAGACGTTGTATGTCTGTTGGGATTGCTTAGATCTTATGGTAACTATTTTCATTATGCATATATTTAGTTTAAAATTGATTTATTATTTTTACTTCCTCGCTCTCTTCACGAGTTAAAGCGCGGCGTTGAGCTCCGCTAAACTGGGGAACGGAAGTTAAATCTAAATGGGAACGGAGTGCGAAATAGTTTCTATATAGATATTATTTACTTCATTGCACACACAGCTGATACAAAGGAAAATACAATAAAAATTCATTAACTGTAGAGCTTGCAAAGACTCTCTTACTACCGATTTTACTAATAGCCATCTCTAACAAACTATCTTTAATATAAAATCGTTTTGATTTCACAATTATTTGTATATTAATTTAAACTTTTTAGGGAATATGGTTGTGTTATAATTAAATAGAAATAAAATGCTTAAAGTCAATTGTTTAAAGAGCTTTTAGTTACGCATTACGTTAAAATTAAAATACTTAAATAACTATAACGTAAATGCGAATATAACAATCTGAATACAAAAATTACCTCAAATAGAGAAACGAACCTACACTAACGTATAACTCAACTAAAAAAACGTCTAAAACGTCTATATTTATTCAAATAAAATAAAAGAAAAGCTGCAAAAAGCTGAGCTCTCCATACAAACATAAACAATTAAACAAAAGCTCTTTCAAATATTCACAACTTTGACATCACCCTATTAAACGACCAATTTGACGTTGAATTTAACCCATTACACTCTTCATAAAAGTGTTTCGTCATCCTGTTTATGTTTCCGTCCCTTTCTAATTCGCACAAACAAATATATCTCTCTCGCTCCGTCAATGAGTAAGAATAACGATGAATATGGTTTACGAGATTCCAAAGTGAAGGGAGTATTTTCGAAATTGTTGGGGTTTTGATAAGTATGGTGGTGTTGATTGACTATATCGATAATTATTTAATTAATAGCTTTTTTTATAAAGATGTTTGTGAAATAGAGTTAATTTGATCATGGCGAAGTAAGACGTTGAGACAGTATCATTAAGGCATGTCGTTAAGTTCCAAAATTCTGCAGAAAGTTGTGAATGTAGTATCTTATCACTAGGTTACATCTATCTATCATGCTAAGCGCGAAAAGCAGGGTGTAAAAACACTCCTCACTTTTCAAAATATTCCGTTCTCAATTATTATTAAAGGTCTTCAATGGATGTACGTGCAACAGATATTAATCACAAAAACGAACATACAACAGAATAATATTATCAAGTTAACGCTTATCATGTAATGTCGGTTAAATATAATTAGTAAAATAAAAGCTTACTGCGGCTATTTTAGTAATTGTTAATGTGTACAAAGTAATTGAAGATTTAAATGCACTAAGTAGTTAATAATAATCCCATGAGAGAAGTAAACCTTTTAATATTCTTAAACAAATATTTAATTATATGATATTTAATGGCCTCAAGAAAAACATAAAACATAACTCAATTACCAGTTTATTTACACGTCAAAAAAAGCACTTAATACATTTTAAACACAACTAACGCACGCGGAAGTACAAAATCCTATATCGTATACCGATACCAATTAAAACCGATAACTCGCTCATTATATCGATATAAGCTACAATTATATCAAACATTTGCATCACTAGCCTCTAAGTGCGACGCGACCACTTTACCATGAACCTTATCAATGGTTGAGCTTTTATAAAATGAGCTTTTTCCCCTTAGAAATAAGTTCTTTGTGAAATTATATATGGGTCTAGTTATGTTGGTATATTTAAGTGGCCGATGAGTGCTCTAGTGATTTTATTCGATTGTTTATTTGTGAGTTTTGAGGAAATTAAAGCGGAGTTACTGTGAAAGGTTAATAATGTTTTACAGCTCTCAGCGCAGTTCGGGATATTTTAATTGAGGTTTTTATTGTGGAATGGGGTGAATCAGTGGCGATTTTAATTTTGGTAGCATTTTTTTAGTTTTACTGTGTATATACGAATATAGAGTAGTGTAGACAGAGAGAACCCAGTGTTATGACACTCTGATGATGATCCCCATTTTCTGTCAACGTTTGGAGACGTTTGAAGGAATTCAACATCGCTGATTTTTCTCGTTACCAGAGCGACTAGCGAGGATCTAAATATTGAATATTTTATAAACCAAGGTAGTCGTGCCACAGCGGCGCTATGTCTGACTGTAAACATGGTTGCAGGTTCGATTGTCCTTTGGGGAACGAATTATTTTAATTTCCTCGCTTTGATAACAAGATAAAGCGCTGCGTTGAACTCCACAAGTCAACAGGCAACGTTTCGAAATTTGGGCGGAATGTGGAGAACAGAGTGTTTTAACTCTAAGTTCTCTTTCGCTACCTTAGCGTGAAATAAAAAAATCACATCTTGTCACCAAGTTGTAAAAAAACAACATTACAGTCATGTCCTATTAACATGCCGGAGTGAAGCCTTAGTTTTTATAAGACGTTTTTGTCTGTACCTGTTAATAGCTTCAAAATTTTGTCACGTTCTTAGAAAAAAAATCTAGTCAAAGATAAGAAATGATTAAAGATTTTTTTTGTAATTATCGGCCAAGTTGGAACGAATCTCAGAAAAGATAGATATGGTTTACCGTTAAAAAGTGTTAATTTATAGATTTATTTCTTGTATCTTAATTCTATCTATTGGTAGATAACACAGTAACATATAGTAAAGTAACTTGAAGAAGTCACCTTAAATTATAGCCAGGGTTATTTATAGCAAGATAAATATTAAAAACCAAATACGAAACAATTAGAAACATACTAATATGACAAAATGAATATGTATATTTTAAACCTATATTCATCACATGTTTCCTACCACTAAGCCTAAATGTATTTCACTACTGAATCCGGCGTATAAACTAGCAGACATAGTAAAAGTAGTGGTAAGTCACTGCATTCTCCACTTTCGCCGAAACTAAAAGCCTCGGTTTAACGTGTTTCCTGAGCCTGAGTTAATAAAAATATTATAACATTAATTCTCTTGAGTGGAAGCCGAACCCACGAGCATCGCATCTACTGCACTACGACGGCTTTAAAAGATACAAATGTTAAATTCAAACACCCGGATATAGATAATCCCTAATAATTTAACACAACAACAAACGCTAACTAAAATAGGTTCTATCCTGTTATAATATGTATAAATAAAATGGAGGCAATTAAAATTGTCACTAAGATTACATTTGATAGCACCGCGTGTAATGTATGGGGCAATAAAAGATTATACTTTGTCTTAGTATATTTCATAACACGTCAAAGAAAAAAATGAGACAAAAAATCATTAGTGTTGGAATAACAAAACAAGTTTTATGTTTACTTTTTTTTGTAGTTTGGATCCCGGGGGGTAAGCAGAGGGAACCTAGGAATAAAATACACCGTTTCCATTAAAACTCGTTCGTTCCTGACTTTTGCCCTCACGCCGTAATGTGGGGG
This sequence comes from Heliconius melpomene rosina, assembly GCF_056956725.1. NCBI lineage: Eukaryota > Metazoa > Arthropoda > Insecta > Lepidoptera > Nymphalidae > Heliconius > Heliconius melpomene. Next base: position 435,450 of record NC_140397.1, read on the forward strand.
CATTGCGTGTTGAGTTACGGAACTTAACATTGTGTTTTGCTTCCTTATCAAAGCGAGGGAATAAAAATATGAAATATTTCAATGCCTGGAGTAAGAATCGAACCCACAACCTATCACGCTTACCGTCATACACTGGTGCCTCAAAATTACTGAATTTCTCAGATTTTTTTCTTTAAATATTTTAACATAACCAACAGAGGGCAGCCCTACAGCTAGATAATGGGAGATAAATCAAATCCCTTGCAGGCGCGTCCCGAAATTAAAACGTATCTTTTTTGTCCCTGAGTGATGATCATTTAAATTAATTGTATTTGCTTAATAGCCTGAATGGGTTTACTGACGTTTGTGGTGTATTTACGGTCTAGTAGAGGCAGGTGAGTTAGTCTTGGGTCTACTTAATTTTTCTTTATAAACTTATCTAACGATTTCAAGTATTAAAATCGAGGCAGATATGTATTGTCCCTTCGATGAAGCCGCGATGGGACAGGGGTACCAGCGTTCTTTGAGCGATACGTTTGTGGGTTCGGGTCGTACTCAAAGGAATGACTTCCTAAGATACTTTCCTAGGCATAGATTTCCTCTGCCTACACTGCTATGTGCAGGATTGCAGCGTGATAATAAAAAAATATATTACGGTACCCAAGCAGTTATGTATAGAAATAACTAAAATTATCACTCTGACCAATCTCCAAATATATAATTATTCTTCTAAGTAAACATTGAACCCATAACTATCGCTTTTAACCCTGTTCCAATGTGCGACAAAAATCTTAGAAACAATATTAATAAATAATAACAAAAAAGTGATCTGAACAACTCGACATAATAAAGCAACTAGCAACTGTTTGTCTATGTTTATGCAAATGTTGGCGGCACTTCAATGACCGATGGAATTGTAAATTCGATATTAATTAGAATAATCAGTACATGAAGCCACTCGTGGCACAGAGGCACAAGCGTGTAACTATATACGCGACAGGTTGGTTGGTTGGTGGGTTCTATCCTCATTTAAATGAAATATTAAATATTTTCATTTCTTCACTCTGGAGTCGAGGCAAGCTCGCAGTGCCTATAAACTTCAGCAGAAAATAGGGAGCGAAGTATCTAAGCATTAGGCTCCCTCTGCCTGCCCTGCAGAATAAAATAATTAATTTCTCAAGTAGAAATCGAATCACCAACCACCGCCAGCCTCGACCATAATACATATCTCAGAATAACTTAGAAGAAACAAAAAGCAACGAAATCCGTTACAAAGTCCCCCGCCGCGGCGCCCGGCGCTCGTACCCACCACCACTACCACTAACGAGGCGGTGCGCGAGGCAGGTCTGCAGGCTGTCACGACGCGATTATTGCTCCATCGATCAAACATTAATAGCCGCTTTATTAATTTAAATTACGTATCCAATGACCAGCGTAATCGTTTCGGTTGGGCGTAGGGTTGCCATGTTTCTGTTGTTCATTATTATTTTTATTAAGTTTTTATTTTCGCTTCGCTTCGCCTCTGTTGTCAAATTGAAATAACTAGGTTACATAACGTAGACTGTATCCTCGATAAATGGACCATCCGACGCAAAAAGTTTTTTTTTAAATCAAAATCAATAATATCAAGATTATCGCAAGATTAAGGAATTTGTGGCTTAAATCGAATTAAGAGCTTACTTGGGAAGAATTCATACTAATAATGATTCATAGTTACAAAACATTTATAAGAATGTCCAGGAGAAAAATTACTTAAATTAAGAAATACACACCCTACAAATACCACTGGATAAAAGTCTCTCTAAGCTTCCTTACCCTAGGGTGATAGCATAATGAAACAAAAACAAAATATAATTACGTCTGGCCAATCCTACTCTACTGAAATACGCAGAATAACAAATTAGTTACTGTTATTTTTTTCGATACCCATTAGAGAATCTAGTGTCAAGACACTCTCTGACCTCAGATTCGTGTGATGAAAATCAACGCAGTTCTTTGTCATAAAATGGGAAAGTAAAAGTACCTTTACAATATGTTGGAATGCCTTACAATATTCTGTCTGCCTCCTAGCAATATACGAGAATTTTCTAAAGCCACCAAAACATTGAAATTTTATAAAATTTTAAAGAAACTATATTACACAAATTATAAAATTTTATTATTGACTAAAATTAATTTTAATTAAATTTTAAGAGACCATTCAGTTTACAACGATGCATCATTAATTACTCTATAACGCTACTCGCATACTGTTTTTTATAAATGTTAATTATTTTGAATGCTTAATTCAATTTATACGCATAATTTACGGCTTTTTACTTTGTAAGCAAGAGTAAGTTGAAAGAGACCCAGCGGGAGATCTCGTTGGACCTACGAGAATATGTGTAGTACTGGAGAAAGGTCTTGTCGAACGTATGAGGTCCCTTCGGTGGGCATGTATGAAGAGTTTGATGATAATAGACGAGGAGAAAGAGGTATAGAGAGATTGTAGCATTTGGCGCTCCGTTTCCTTAGGGTACCGATTTATAGTGATGATGTGTGAAACGTGGTTTCGCGAAGTGAAGCACTTTCAGCTATTGATATGTACCAAGTACAATTTTTAATTGAAAAATGTAAAACCAAAATTTAATATTTATATTAGCTTGAATTTGAACCTACAGAATCAAATGTTACGTCGCACTTTCTCTAATCAGACCTAGAAAATGGAAAGGAAAATATATAAACGTTTCCTAGACTTGACATCGAACTTGCTCTATATTTAAAGAGTGCCGCACTGCGCTACGAAATCAACTATTATGTTAATTGGTGCTTATTAATTTATATTAATTTATTTACCTTGCAATACCAATCGACCGTCGATTTGACGACCCATTTACCGGCTGTGGGCTAACAAAATGTGAGCTAGGGATGTGTATGATGTTATATTTATAAAGTTAAAGGGTATTTTTTCGTCACTAATAAAAATAAATGTCCAAGTATTTTTTATATTTTATTTTATGTAATAATTAAGAATTTATCCATTTATATTGTTATAATTTATAAGAAAAATTATTTATATAATTTAAATTCTTAATTGTATTTCATTTTTCTAAATATCTAAATATAACTAAGTGATAAACTTAAAACTTATTAATTTTTCTTTAGTTTAATTAATAACTATCATACATTAAATATATATTTCTATAACAACTGTAGTCTAGTAAATGCCAATAACACGAAGATTAGTTTGAAACATCAATACAAAATAAACTACATACCTTAATAATAAATCATGAATCACAACATAATATCTATGGCAAAAACAACAAACCACCCAATATTAAAACCAACAAGTTTGAACAAGTTCATATGTTTCATATATATGATACTCAACTTGGAGCATGAAGTCCGTCCAAACAAGAAATAAACATCGCATTTCCGTCGCTTGGCAACCCTAAGCTCAATCGTTACATATCTGCCTTACTAAAACTACAAAATCGACCTTATTTCAAGAGGATAAAGTCGAAATTTCATAATATTTCCAGTAATAGGTATTATTTCCAAAAGTGAATCGCTCAAAGACCCGTCTATTTGTACTGGGATTATGAATATCTGATGATTTTTCCCGAAATATAGCATTATAGGTTTTATTACTATATGATTATGGGTCAAAATAGTAGTTAGCGTGTTCATAATTTAATAACAACTGATTACACACTATTAGTGTCTATTGAAATCTGTTTGCCCCGCTTTGCCCCGTACGCAATACGGATATGATTTTCATGAAAAGCTGTTGTGTTTGTGTTTGTTGTAATTGAGCATTCAATTGTAATTTGTGTGTGTGTGTAAGCTCGCAGGAAGCTCGTCTCTTGGGAGCTTTTATTTTTGTTCGAATTATGAGTGCCTCTGATAGGTATTCTATGTTATGTCTAATAAAAAAGCTTAAATTTATAAATTGTTTAATTATTATTAAGTGTGAGGCCATAGTGGCGCAGTGGTACAGAAACCGACTGCAATTGCGACGCTCGTGGTTTCGATCCCTACTGAGTTCTGCCACTCATCAATACATAAATTTTATATAAATAAACATTGGAAAAAAAAGAAATGCAAAAACCATATTTTCATGCGTCTTCCGCATTTAGTAGAGTGGACTAAGTAGAGAATAGACACGTGTTTTTTGTTATAGAATAGTCATAGCAAACGAGCATATGGCTCACCTGATGGTAAATAATCACCGCCCCCTACGACCCTCTATAAGGAGTGTCATAATACTTCAGTTTCATGCTGTATCCCGCACACATCAGGATAGGCAGAGGGAACCTAGTGTTGAGACACTCTGTTCCCCACTTTCTGCCGTATTCTGGAGGCATTGCGTGTTGACTGGCAGAACTCAACGCCGAGGTTTGCCTCGACACCAGAGCAAAGAAATGAAATATAAACGTAAATAATTATTCACTTCCTCGAGTGGGGATCGAAACCACAACCGTCAAGTTGCAGTCACACTCATGTGCCGCTGCGCCACGACGGCCTTATAACACTTCATTCTCTATTTTCTGCAATTTCGGAAAATGAAAAAATAAATAAAATCATCCCAATCGGCGATTGAACCCACAACCACCCCAATCAATCTCACATACCCCTCACTGAGCCATAGGGGCGTACAATATGTATTAAGCGTGATAATATCAATTAAACATTCCCAGCCATCTCAATAGGTTGCGCACGCGCAGTCAGCCAGGGACGCGAGAGTGAGAGACCTCGCGGAGGGGACGAGAACACTTAACACATGACATGTGCTCTGAAAGAGACGTGTTTAGTGTTACATAGGCTGTTTAGTATGAGTTATGTTTGTATAAACTTCATCCTTTTTCATTATAATATTTTAGGTTATTTAGGATTTTAAATATAATATTTTTCAAGAAAATGATATTGATCTTAATTATAATACTTCTAAGCATATTTTCTATTATGTATAATATAGATACTATATTATAACAACAGCATGTCCAACAATAGGACTACATAATTAAAAATACACACCAATTGAGAAAGGTTCTCCTTTTACAAAAGTCGGTTAAAAATATATTTCTATAATCTATATTACAACAGAAGAAATCTCGATACGATAAATTAACTAAGATTAATTATCTCCGTGCGTTCATATCAAAAGAGCGTCCCCTTCGAAATATTAACGAAATAAGATCAGCCTGTACATTCCTCTCCCAGTGGAACCGGTACACGCCCAAAGCAAAATGTCCTAACTGACTTATACAAACAAATAAAAACTAATTCTATATTAAAGTAATAAAGTCCTTAATTGCGTGTCTCGCAATAGCCGTTGGTAAATATTAAATAAATGGAGTAGTCAATTAGTGTTGCTATTCCTGCGATTGTGGTAGAATAATATTGAATTCGTATTCGTACTGGCACTCGTACTGGCGAACAAACAGACGCACGACCGCGAATTAATAAGCCACTTAGCTATGTAAATAGACTAACTTAGACTATTTTACTTCAGAGAATTTTGTTAGTCTTGCGTTATAGTGTGCAGATGTGTGTTTTAATTATAGCCAAACACTTATTACTTAATCATTAAAACGTTTAATATGTCTTTTATTTTCTTTCTTAAGTTGAGCTCTGCCACTCAACACGCAATGTCTCCAGAAATCGGCGGAAAATGGGGAACTGAGTGTCTTAACACTAGGTTTCATCTGCCTAACCCTGCTGTGTGCGGGATACAGCGTAAAGCTGAAGAAAAAAGAATGACGCACTTAACAAGATTTTTTTTGTCACTAACTTATTAAGTTAAAGATTTGCAACTTCACGACACACGTGTCCAAATATTTTGGGAAAGGCAATTAAAGAGCGGATGGCGCGTAGAGCGGAGTGAATGTTGATTTTGTTAAACTGCGGAGGGTTTTTTTAGATCATTTCGGTTTTCAACAGGATGACAAGTATTTAGTGGTTAATTTAAATGGTTTTATTTAATTATGTATTGTGCCGAAGTTTAACACCAAAAATATATAGTACTTACTGTATAGTAGGTACTGGTGTGACCGTAACGCGACGGTTGTAGGTTCGATACCCACTCGAGGAAATTAATAATTATTTCTTAGTACTTTAATTTCTTCGCTCTGGCGCCAAGGCAAAGCCCGGCGTTGAGTTCCACCACTCAACACGGAATGCCTCGAAAAATTTCGATGGAAAGTGGGAAACGGAGTGTCTTAACACTGTGTTATACGTCACAAAATGGTAGTAGGTACTTAAAGTTACTATAATTAAATATAGTTTATTTTGTTTATTATTCAGTCACTAGTTTTGAATATAATAAAACAATGAGTTTCGGGAGCCTGCCTCCATGCACGGGGCCCTGGTGTCACGCGAGAAGCATGTGTTAATTTCACTTTGTTTAGAATATGATGGGACGCTTTAATTAGTGCCGCCATGTGCGCCTCGTCAGCGGGGGACGCTACCACCTTGGATAATATAATTATCTCTTTTGAGCTACTGTGTGGTTTAAGTTACGATTTTTGGGTTATTTTTATAGTATAAGTAATGTTTTTATATTATACGCTGTATCCTGTGGGATAGGCAGAGGGCTAAAAGAGTGTTAGGACACTCCGTTGCCAACTTATTGCTGCCAATTTATTGCTTTGACGTACCTTGTCTTGTTACCAAAGACTGAGATTTGAACGAAATAGTGATATACCAATACATTTTCTTTTTATCTATCCTTAAAAGATTCAAAGATGATTCTATTCACTCGGAAGGAATTTAATAGTGTCATAAAATTTTAACAAAACAAAACAAAACAACGAACAAAAATCTACATCTAGGGTATCTCTTCAATCAGCCTCTTCAGGGTTCTAGCTTCAATTTTGAAAACATAACACACAAAACCGCTTCATCGAAATAACACACAAAACCGCTACCTCTCATGAATTGAACGTGCACAAGAGATGTGGAGAACCAGCTGGCAACTAGGCACTTAATTTGTGAAGATTTCACAGAACTCCGACCGCACGGGAGCGGCCGGGAGCGGAGGGGAGCGCCCGGGAGCATTAAGTATTTGACACCACATTACGCTCATCTTTAAGAATAATTACTTTTTTGGTTATTCAGACGATGATGAATAACATTATTAGTTCGTTTAATTATGAAGGGTGAAGCGATTGATGCTGTCCTGTATGGCGAAATTCCAATGAGTATGTGTTGGGGTGGTGGTGTTGGGGGTTCAAACATGAGTATTTTTGATAATACAACATATACATATTTATATATTGTAGTAAGAACAATTTTTGATAGGTGAAATTCCGAGAAATACCAGAGAGCAAGACATAGAAATCGGAATAGACAGGAATCCAGGCAGTACGCGAGGCAATTAAAAAATCGTTGGCGGTAGTTTAATATAATAATTATGTCAATTATTATATCAAATTAGTACAATTATATTTTGAATTTGAATTTGATCGTCCGTGTTTTCCTCGTTCCTGCGTTTTTCTTGATTTAAGTTTTGGTTTAAGTTTCAATATAGGCAGAAACCTAGGATAAAGAGACTCTGCAGGTACGGCATTTTCTGTCTAATTTTCGATTCACTATGTGATAAGAGGCGGATCTTAGAACTGCAACGTTGAAATGCAAATAACTAACTCCCTCTAGTAAAAATCGAATTCATGACCTTGGTAAATAGTCAGAACCCGTGAAAAAAATAATTATTAAAAAAATTATAAAAATAAGCGTATGACTCGCTACAGCTTACGTCTTAACGGCGCTCGTCTCGCACAGTGTTTAAATCGGTATTTCGTGGAACAAACGACGAGGTGATGACCCATTAAGTAATTACAGGCGGCGATTTGTAACGTTTTAAATATCATCTATTGACAGATGTACCAACTGCACAAGCTGAAGCTGCTGGTAGGGGAACTGACAACTTGCTACAGTTGGGTAAATTTGAATTAACATAATACATAATTCTAATGTGAACATTATCCTTATTAATTTATTCAAAACACAAAAAAAATATCATAGCTTGATTTGTAAAAGACATTTAATATTATTTTAATTCTGAATATCCTCGATGATAGTTAGTCAGATTTTTCCTATTATATTTTTCCTTTTCTGGTTTGGAATCGCGTAGCATTAAACTCCGTCTCATAGAACTTTTAAAATATCCAGAAATGCTTAATCAACGGAAAATGCTTGTAACGGCCTATATTATCTACAAATTAAATAATAATTAAGAATAAATAACAAAATTTACAAAACTTACTTGAGTTTCCGTAACATTGAGCAACTTGGCCATATCAGCTCTTTCACCAGACGACAAATACTTCTTGACCTCGAAGAGTTTCTCCAGCTCGAAGATCTGGCGGCCAGTGAAGGTTGTCCTTGCTTTCTTGCGCCTGCCAATCTCCTCGCCTTCCTCACTCGTCATTGAACCTTCACCTCCGAGGGGTGAACGCACATCTTCGGTCGACTTTTTGCGTTTCATTTGTTGTTTATCTGTAAATTTTTAAATAAATACAGTGAATTTCGCCGTTAAATTTCCGCAACAGCTAACTCAACGCCACGCTTTGTTTTGTTACCAGATCGAGTCTTTCTCTTCTTTTCCTTTATTACCAAAGATTAGGTAGTCGAACCTATATAAAATAGGTAATTACTGAGAAAAAAAACGCGTCGAAAGGTACGAAAAATGCAAAAATCAATAGGCAATATGTCAACATAAAGCATCTGTCACATCTATCATTTAAAATATCACTGATTTTAATCGATTCAAATCGATTTCTTTTTCTTTTTTTAGTAATTAATTGATATTTTATTTATTTATACTATAATTATATGCACTAATCAGTACCTACGTTAAAATACTTAGACTTAATTAAAATTAACAAATATTTTATTTTCGTTGTACTGTAATCGATTATTTATATAGATCAAGGACCTAAAACTATTTTTCTCATTAACCTCCGCTTCCAAATTAAATTGAATGTTACGTCATTATAATATAGTTTATAGTAAGCCAGTCGTCACTCCTACCTTTGCTTGGGTAAAATTAAAGACGTAAACTGAAAAATCAGTCACTTATTAACTCACTCATTGACTAACGATAGAGTTATAATTAAATGAATATAGATAATGTCTAACAACATTTAATATACTAAACGAACACCATATCAAAACTATAACCCTACATCACCGCAGTTAAACGCCGTAAACAGAACATAAATCGTCATCAAAAGACCCTATCAATCCGCTCTTTTAGACTCGTCGAGACAATTAAAATATTTGGCCTGGGCACAAGTATTCGAGGCCCATTCATACCGCACGATATTACTAACTCGTGCTATATAAATGTCATATTTTATTTATAAAGTGTTGGTGTACGATGTACGAGCTGGGTGATGTCTAATTAGACAGTAAGTGGGGCGTTCGTATAAATAGTTTAGAATTATTATCGGTTAGATCAAAATACTCGTCGTGGTGCAGGTGCAGGGGAATAAGGATGTGGGTTCGATCCCCACTCGAGGGAATGTAGTATTATTTATTAATGATTTAATTTCTTTGCTCTGGTATCAAGGTATAAGCGCACTACTAATACTATGAGTTCTGTCACTCAATAGGCAATCCCTTGAAAATTCTTCAGAATGTGGGGAACGGAAAGTTGTAACACTAAGTTGCCTGCTGCCTACACTGCTAAATGAGGGAAACCGCATGAAGCTGAAAAAAATCAGGTAGATATGTATAGCGAATTGACATTATAATTTGACCAGATATTCATCATTTTGAAGGAGATGACCAGGATCACTATTCTTTAACGTATAGGCTCACGTTCCAAACTTAACTTAACTTAAAACTTTGATAGAAGCCGTTAAGTTAAACAAGTCCTAAAACTTTGGACGACTTCAGAGAGATATTTTATATTTCCTTAGGCAAGACAACTATGTCTTATAATCAGATATATTTCAACTAAGCCAGCCAGATAACTTGAATTTTGGAAGTGCCTTAACACTAAGTTCCTTGGTTTCCTCTGTAGCGTAAAGCTAAAAACAAGTATTATTATAAACCAATGAAGTTAGCGATATAAATAAAACAGAGTAAGAACAAAAAGCACACCAATTACTTGGCGAGGGTTTTTACATATTTTTTTCAAAAGCTTTAAGCTTTTAAAGATGGGAGCGAGTGTTAATGGATAAACATCTCGAACAAGTATTAATTGAAGATACGTTTTAATTAAATCGTGTTGCGTTTCCAGCGTACATCGTATTCGTAAACTGAAAATAATAAATGCTAAATACATATTATTTGATCTTGCTACGGTTGTGATTCACGCTGTATATAGCAGGGTAGGTACGGGGACCTGGGAACCTAGTGTTAAGAGACTCGGGCCCCATTAAGATAATTCCTTTCCCCACTTTCCGTCGTATTTCTGGGAGCATTGCGTGTTGAGTGGCGAAATTCAATTTTGCCTGTGCAGTGTTTTGTGTTAGCAGAGCGAGGGCGAGGGTATGAAAATATTAAGTATTTCATTTCCTTGAGTGGGAATCAAACCCGCAACTTCTCACGTCTACTCAAGAATCAAGAAATATTGAATATAAATAATTCAAAAATATTTTAATCCTATTAGACATATATATGAAATCCATGGTAAAGGTATGTACTACTGGAATATCTCAAGCCTGGTGCCAAGCGTTACATACGATCTTCACATAACTATGAAGCTTGAGCTTCCATTGTTCCAGTGTAGAAACAATGCACTCTGGTACAGTGGTGATGAAGCAGTGACTATGAGTAGGTTTTAGGGTTCAAATTCTTTGATGACAATTACGAAATTGCAGTATTAGGCGATTTTTATTAATACCTACCTCTATAATCTAACATTATCGAAGTAATTTTAATCCATTTAAATTTCTACAAGCTTTTATTTAACTTGTAAGAGAAAAACACTACCGCCGCGCCTGACGTTTCATTGTTTTACTCCTTTTATTAATTTATAGTTATAATTTATTATTTTATACAATAAATATAGTCTAGTAACTGATAATAAATAGAATGATTTTTTTAAATCTCTGCAGTGGTATTTATTATATACACAAAATGTATAAAAATAAAACAATAACAATCTTCTATTTAAAATCATAAACGAACGCATAAAAACATGCCATTAAAAGCAATATTATAAAATAATTGAATAACCAGAATCATATTTAATAGTATATAATAATTGTATGTATGTATGTATGTATATGACACAATTAATGTGCGTCAGTTGATTGTAATCCGCAACGGCGTCGAGAGCGGCGCGTCGCTACGTGAGAAAAACACTATTATAGTAGTTAGCAGTTTGTTATTAGGGAGAGGACATGGTGAGAAGTTTGCGATTGTTGCTTTTTTTTCGCCGATAGCGATAACAAGCGTTACAGTTGTAACGCGACGGTTGCGGGTCCGATTCCCACTTGGAGTAAGGAATTATATGAAAGAAGACAGATAAACAGTAGCATAAAATTGCTGCACTCAAAGGCCTTTTTTACAGATACAACTTCATGCTTAGGGTCTTCAGGGTGAGCCTGATAGAAAGACATACGTTTTCAATCTTTGTTTAAAAAAAAATCGTGGAGAACAAGGGAAATTATTCTAAACATTCTTGTATTTCATTGAAAACAAGATAATTATGGTATTTGGTTCAATTCCCATTCGGAGAAATTGTTGTTTATTAAATACTTTTATTTAATTGGCCTATTATAGCAAAATATTTTGCAAAAGTATTGTAAATTTTCTCTTTACCATTAAAAAAGTTCAAGTAAAGTATCCATAAAAAAAAACAAATAAATTATAACAATTAATTACCGCTACTTAAACGCTTCGCTCATCACCAAGCACCGCCAGACGCTGACGAGGGCAATTTAAGAATCACACGTCGCAATGATACCATTGATACCGAGAATTTACTTACTATATATAGACACAACATATTGAATAGACTAGCTTACGGTTTTTATACTAATTAAATATTATGCATACTATTTTTATAGATATTTATAATTTTTGCCTATCATCTGCAACTAACAAAGCACGGCGTTAAGTTCCGCCACTCAACACGTAATGTTTTAAGAATTCGACGGAAATTGGGAAACGGAAGTGTCCTAACACTAGGTTCCCAGATTAACTCTGCCTACCCACCATTACGTGTGGGATACATCGTGAAGTTGAAAAAAAAATCTATGCCTGCGATTTCATCTGTGTGGGAAAGTAAATTGATATAACAGTTTTAAATATGAAAAGATTGAAAAAAATAAAGACCATTGTTTATGTTCCTATTATTACGATAAATGCTTTTGATTACTTTGATAAATATCTTTTATACACAGACGGCGATCAGTTACATTTTTATTATATACATATATCTGCCTATAGATAACTAGGCTTAACTAGAATTAGCTTTAAACTAGTAATTTCGTTTTATGATTCGTTAGCAGACCGGATATCGTAGAATCGATCTTCGTTATGGGTATTTTTGTTTCAGGCAAATCTTCTTGAAGTCTGATTATATACCTCCAGGATCTTTTAAACTATGCCGTTTATCTTAATAAGAGGAGCTAGTCATATCGCAAGGGCACATATGTCATTATACACGCGACTTGTTGTGGGTTCGATTTTACAACAGGAAATGAAATATATAATATTTTAATTTCTTCACTCTGTGTCGAGGCAAAAGTGGCGTTAAGTAGCGCCACTTAACACGCAGAATTGTCTCCAGAATTCGGCTCAAAGTGAGAAACGGAATGTCTTAAATTTACCACTAGGCTTCCTGTGCCTAGGCTGCTGTGTGCGGCATACAGCGACCCACAAAAAGAATTTTAACAAGAAAATGAAATAGATAAATATTTATCTACTTCATTCTCTATTAATATAGTGAACCATTTACCTTTGTATTATTATAAATAGCAATTCATTGTCAGCTATCAAAACTCACCAGTTAAACGCTGAAGAAAATCAAAAGAACTCTTAAAAGAACACTTTACGATAATTGGCCGATTGTAAAACTAGAGAATAAAATTCGAACCAGAATTAACAAGACATTGAGTGAAACAATAAAAACCTAAAAAGCTTTAAAAATCTCGTGTTAAAATAAATAAATTTCTTGTTTAAACTTTAAATGTATTGGTTTTCGGATGAATTCCAACTGTAAGGTGTATTTTGGCAAGTTTATTGAGGAAACGGGTGACTGGCCGTCATTTTGTTTTTCTTGGGGCAGTGGCAGCTCCATGTGTGGTACCGTCACCCTTCTACGAAGGGCTCGTTTGTGGTGGTACCCTATCATAACACCGTTGCTGTATAGTGTAACCTAAACCTTATAGCTATTGTTATGTAGATATTAAGTTATTTTGTATTTTTTTGAAAGTTTTTCTTTTTAATTTTACAATACTGCTTTTTAAATTAAACCAAGCGCACATCCTCTAAAATATATAAAATTTTAGTGCCAAAGTAATTACAAAGTTCATTTATGCATATTTCAACGAAGTCAGATTGATATATTTATGAATGTATTAAAACATAAATTATAGTAATCAGTATATCAATTTCATTTCTATACTACCCTGAGCTGAAGGCATATGAAATAACTAAATTGTACACTTTATATTGAAAAAAGGAACTGTTGTATTTGCTGCCGGTTCTTCTCATCAAAAGTGCCTTTCGAGCCGGTGCCGGTGGGAGCTTTATGTTCATTCGACGTTTGTTTAAATAGCATAGAAAAAATATATCAAATATTTCAATTTAAGTTAAATCAATTCTCATTTTGAGGATAGTCGTGGTGTAGGGGCACAAGTGTGTGACTGAGTTGTGGGTTCGATCCCCTCTCGAGGAAGTGAAATACCTATTTATTTAAATTTATATTTTCATTTCTTCGTTCTGGTGCGGAGGCAAAGCGCGGCGTTGATTTCCGCCATTCAACACGCAAAGCTTCCAAAATTCGGCAGTAAGTGGGGAACGGAGTGTTTTAACAGTAGGTTCCCTCTGCCTACCCTGCTGTGTGCGGGATATAGCGTGAAGCTGGACAAATTCCATCTTAATTTTCATAAACTCAAGTAAGTATATTAATAAATTATGGCAATCATTTTCGAGCTTTAAGTTCCAACAAGAAAATCCTAGACATAAACAAATATCTGCCAGCTTAACATTATATAGTATAGACTTAATGAGGCCTGTCCATTTGTACGACATTACTACAGTATTCAACACACTTTAGAGGACTTCCTTGATAATTCTAATAATATATTACAAAGGATTAAACATGTCACCTTAGAAGTAATTAATGGTTTAAGCAAACACTTTTTATTATAGGTTTACTTAACTGCCTACTAAAAAGGGGGGAGGATGAGGAACAGCTAAGTACTGTATTTCGCATGTAACAAAGATTCAGGGGGAACCTAGTATTACGACGCACCATTCCCTACGCGTCGCCCTTTTTTTTGGAAGGAAGTTAACGCCTTGTTTCTCTTACCGGAAAGGACATGAAGATTCAATTTATTGTTCCGAGTGGGAACCCAATTCATAATGGTGCGGTTATTAGCATCAGTAGTGGCACTGCACTCACGACACATCGACCTCGACACGATACTTAACTTAAAACAAAACTCATTACCGCCATCGTATCAATCATTATAAAAAATCGAGTAGCATTTACGGAATTGGACATAAAAAGGTGAAATAAAAGGGGGAAAAAACACTTTGATACTTCCCCCATAATTTGGAATAAACAAAAACCTTGTTTTCACAATCACAAGATTAGTTGATCGTTAACTAAAACATAAATAAATATTTACAGCTATTTACTTTGAATGGAAAAACGGCGTAATAAAGACGGCCGCAGACTGTCGACTTCAAAGGATACTTTACTAGAGATTTATTATTAGTGTTTAGAGGAAGGTGATAATGAGCGTCAAATTCGACGGTATGTGGCAATTAAGTTTGAATGACTATTTTACATCGCTCTGAAAATGTATTAGTTTTCAGTTAGGATTTATATCATTTGTGTCGTGATTTACGTTAGTTTTAGAGTATTATTTATGGATTATAATTATAATTATTATATTTATTAGTCTGCGTCTTAAGCGCGTAACTGACTGCCACGCGTAACTCAACGCCGCATTTTAGTTTATCTAAACGGTGAAGAACTAATAACTCCCGGGATAAATAGGAGCTTTCTATTGGGGAAAAAATTCTACATATTTAGAGTTACAGAGAGCCTCTTAGGCACCAATTTAATTTAAATCTTAGTAATTAAGATGAATTCATATAGAAAAATAAAATTACTAAAGCAAAGAAATAACTGGCAGCTATTGCAAGCGGGAGTATCAAAAACAAAAAATAATCAGTTCCAGACGATATCTTCAAGTATTTCCGGTCGAAACTGGTAGGCGGTTCTTGCTATTGATTAACTGTGAATTTCAAAGTTAATTAATCATAATTAATTGCTGGTCGCTGTATAAATATCAAAGTAGCTTTAGTGTTACGATAAGTAACCAGTTCGATTACTGTGTTAGTAAAAAATGATGTCGTGTAATTTAAGGGCAAAATAATTTTAGGTGTTCAAGTGATTTCAGGTAAACTTAATTTTTTTTCTGTTACCGATAACATAATTAATGACTAACAGATAAAATTGTTGGATTGTTAGGTCATACGACCTAAAAGTCAAATTTTAAATGGGAAGAGTAGGGGAGCAAAGAGAAAAATATGCTATAAATTCCAACGGGCCGGTCCCAAAAAAGAAAATATTCCGACAAATAACGAGAATTAGTGTAAAATAAATTGACCAATCGTTAAACTTAATTCCAATGCCAAACTAAAAAAACATATGAAACGACAATTTTTTTATTAAGATACGTTAATCTCCGGTTTTGTCGCTCCTTCACTATAAGGTTTCCTAATCTGTTTTTAACCGAGGATTACCACTAACCTGACAACATTGATGTGAACGTATACTATCCTTTACATACAGCTTTGCCCGCATGGCCAAATGCAAATAACTAAAAGTTGTATGTGACGTGATGACATCAGACATGACACGACGTGACTTGCTACATGTCCGAGACAACTCTGACCGCTGGTACAGTGGGCTATATCGAAACAGTTAATGATGCTTCAGCCTATATTATAATATATAGCCTGCGATAAATGGATTTATATCAAAAAAACAGTTCAAGCCAGTAATCCCTGAGAATAGGGCACTTAACCAAACTTTTCAGCTTTATAATATTAGTTTCTGATCTTAATTTCATTTCTTTATACATGAATTTCTGACCTTCAATGATAAGAATCGATGTCGGCAGAACAGGAATGAGATACAGATTATACTATCGATCGTCTAAAGACTGTTTTTTTTATATAAAACTATAATATAATTACTAAGAAAAGCCACGGTTTTTCTATATTACATTGTTTTCCAAGACTTCCTTAATCCTTATATCCCATAGACAGAATTTGATTTTGATTTACCTTTACGCTACATTATACTTTATATTCATTATATTCTACCATTCCCTCGACCATCACATTTTCAATCAGACGCTATCCCACTAGATTACAACAGCCCAATAATAAATCTCCAAAATTACTTAAAACACAAATAAGTACTTTATTGTCACCTCCAGACAAACAGAAGTGACGCGTCTAAAAGCCGCTCACAAACGTCAAGAGGACCGGACACGAAACGTCACAGAGACGCAAACGAGAGCATTCGTCATTAAACAGTCACTTTACTTAAGATTTATGTGCGGTCAAAGATTAAAGATCTGAAACCCCTGGGACCGAGCTCGAGTTAGGAGGAGCACTTAGCTTGGGGCGAAAAGAAAATAGTCAATTAGTGTGTCTACAATCAAATTATAAATAGATCAGTTTTGTAAGTAGCGTCGGATTGGTGAACTGACATAGGAGATAAACATTGTGCTTTTATGTAATTCCGGTATTTTGCGAAATAGAAGCTAATGATATGTGGCTATGATATTATAGGGCGGGTTATTGGGACCTATTTTAGGTTACTCTTTTACCCACATCTCGCTAAATTTTTACGAGAATGAGGAAATGAAAATAGTAGGAGTCGATCCCATAACTGTCGCATTTACAGTCAGAACGACGGCCTTGGTGTTTCTCTTATAATATCGAAATAATATTTTTTTTTAATTACACTTTATGTTTAAGTTAACTTTTAAAACAAATTTTACATACCGTCTCGTAAATTATCGTCTTTTTTTATACTATATGCACATTTGGCATAAAATAAACTTTTAACTATTGATTCAATTCAAATAAGGCAGAAAATACAAAAATATTAATTAAAGCTGCGTCAGTGTCTCTAAAATATAAATAAATACACATGAACCAGACTATCTAAATATGTGTTACTTTAGCTTTTCCAATAATTCCAGATATTTTAAGAAGTAATCGCCACTGATGGGAGCTTAGTGCTTAAGAGAGTAAAAAGAGAGTCATTGCAACGAGTGAGTGTAGTCTAAACAAGACGCGGGCAAATTAACCATTAGGACTATAGGTGATTTGTAAATACCTATAAATTACTATAGGGCTGGCGTAACATATATGTTTACAAATATTTATATAAGCTAACTTATAATATATAGAGGCCACTGCTGGCGCAAGTGTTGTTGTAAACGCAAAAGGTTATGAGTTCGATTCCCATTCGAGGGACATTTAATATTTTCATTTCCTGGATCTGATAATAAAGCAGGACGCTGCATCGAGTTACAACGTAAAGCTAAAAATATATAATATTCTATTCAATCATCATAAGTTGTAAATTGGATTTCAATGCAGTTCTCGCAGTTCTCACTGTTGCGCGGAAAAGGTTGTAGAAAATAAATAATCCCCCAAAGAGGATCGAACTTACGACCTCGTGTAAAAACACAAATAATTAATCTAAATAAGTAATTTAATTAAAACGCATCCCTAGCAATTAAGCGACGGCGCAGAGCGCATTAACTAGAGAGCGATTGACGCAATAACCCCACATTAGCACTCACAAATAATCCTCACGAATTTATTATCTAAAAATAAATTGGCAGCCCTAGTGACGGACGCAGCTGCACCCGATAGCTTATTGCAAATTATCTTACAAACGAAACACGACAAAATTAAACATACACCCTTATTCCAGAGAGATAAAGTCGAAAATTGAGAGCACTCGCGTTTTATGAGGGTAGTTGTAAGTTTGTGGTATACGAGTCGATTAAATGTTACAATGCATACGCCTTGAGATTAGAATTAGGCTATTTCTGTTAAAGGGATAGTGAGAGTACCTTGTGTTTTGGACTACCTGATGGTGGTGGTAGTGGTTGGTAGTGGTTGGTAGTGGTTGGTACGTACCTGGTACTATGATAGGTTGTGATTTGTGGATTTCAAATTTTTTATAGTTACATTCTTAAAGCCTTCAACAAGCAGCAGACACAATATTTTCATTGGTAACAAAATAGGAATGTTAGTTATGTATATGAGGCCTGAGAACAGTTGTGGCGCAAAGGTACAAGAGCGCAACTGTAGATAGTTGTGGTTTGATTCTCACTCGAGGAAGTGTTAGTATATTTTGATAGTTCTGGTTCCGATTCCACCCGAAATTTCTCTACTCAGATTCAGCGCTGGGTTTAACTCTGTATGCGATATAGATGAAATGTCTTGGTAATATAATTATAAGGATTGTAGTACACAAATAGTTATGTTGTGTTTTTTTGTATAAATATAAACAAATACATTTTTAAATTATATTACTTTTTTTAAAATTATATCTTTTTTGTATATAAATTCTTAGTCGTTTGTCTGTCATATTTAATTGCTCTATTCGGAATTTAATTGTTGAATTTCCTTATTTTATAAACATTACATTATCCGTATAATGTTATTTTTTTAAAAAAATAGTTTATACGTTGGTAATTGCTGCCGTAATTATACTCTTTAGAATGTTTGTCTAATAAAAATAAAGTAAATAAAAATACTCGAAATTATGATAATTTACCCATATGAAAAACTTAGTTCAGATATGATTTTATTATAAGGACACTAAATTGTACTAGCGGCTTGCCACTACGTGTTAAGGGGAGATAACTAAAAAAGTAACACTGAGCTAATTTAAAATGGGTTACATCGAAACCATTCAACGATAAATAACAAAAAAAATTTTTATACTTCTTGAGATTATTTAACTGTTTAGTTAAACAGCTTATTTAAGCTTTAAACTTTTTTATATTTAAAAGTAAAGCCAAAAGATAAGCCAAAAGAAAGAGGTATGTAGAGACCGTAGCGTTTGGCTCTCCATGCTCTCTGACTATCCTGCTAGGGATAGTGCTGCGTGAAGTTAAGAGAGAAACATATATCAAAGTTGAAAATATGTATAAAGCTACAACACAAGTAGACACGTATTATTAAACGGCCAAAAATATTAAGACTATTGCACCGTACACTTTAGACTAATTGACTGTGATTTACAACTGCGCAGGTTTATAGCGTTGAGAAATATTATAATAAACAAGACAAAGCAAATTGTTCTTACTTATTAAGGACAAAAGTCATATATTCCCATGCAATTCTATGGTATACTTTTATTAAACGTTGTTTATTTGTCAGCGTGTGTGGCGCGATGGTAAATTTTATGGTTTTATTTAAATATGGATATAATCGTCGAATATTAATCTTTTCATTAATTGTTTCTTGATGGCTATTGGGCAATGGCATGTGGTTGAGTGGTTATAAAAGGTAATTTGGTTCCAGTTCGATTTTATAAGAATTACACGTGTTTGGATGGTATTGGTTATAGTTTTTTTGTTGTAGCTTATCACGCTTTATCCCGCATATGGCAATAAAGGCAGAGATAATGTAGTGCCTAGACACACAGATGAGATGCTTAACTCAATGCCGCACTTAAAACATTGATTATTATACAGTTAATTTATACTAGAATATCAGCTTTGTTTTAAATAAATATGATCTATATATATTTTAAGATGGCTTTAAACAAGTAATCAATCACATAACGTTTTGAATAAGCACATATTGCTTAATGAAAATTAGAATATAGTAATTTCTTTTCAAAAGAAGTCTCTTTTAAAGAAGAAAAGAGTGACAATAGGCATTTAAGTTTTTTTTTATCTAAAATATAATAATAATTTAGTTTTAATCTTAGTTTCATAGCTAAAAAACAGTTCCCAATAATTACTAACCTTTACTAAATTTATCTTCTTCTGCACAGGAGCTCCACGCTGTAGAATCTTTAGACTTTGGCACAGACAGGTTCAGCGGCTGCTCCTCGGACTTAAGCACTTTATCATATTCACAGTCGTTAGTTCTAACACCGCGCTGCAACAATTGTTCTTGGAGTTTATTTTTATGCACACTTACACTATACTTTCTGTCCGACAGACTCTGTACTTGAGTGCCCTTCTCTTGGCAGGAAAAGGTTTTTCTATCGAAATTACGCTTAACGCTCATTAGTTGACTGACTACACGTTTTGGTTCCTCCTTAGAAGCCTCCCTATTTTTTGATAACCCTAGAATATTCTCTATCGTATGAGGAGTAGGCTTCTTTGGCGGTTTGCCGTAGACATGTGGATGCCACGAGGGCTCTCCACTCTCTTCTCTTTCGTTACTATCATTTTTCTGTTCATTATCTTCTATTCCTTCTTCTTTATGTTCGACTTCATTCTTTTCTGAAACATCATCATCGGCTATAACTAATTCATCCTTGTCCTCATCATCAACGTTTATCTTTTCATCCGAATCCGGACTACTGGCTCTATCCACATCCTCGCCGTAATGATAATCAGTGTAGCTATCCTCAGCATAGTGAACCTCAAGCCTGTCCTGCCTTATGAGACTCTGTGTCACGTAAGTGGACACCACAGTTTGCATCTCTCCGGACTCAGTTACTTTACATTCGACCGCGTCTTGTTCGTTCATGTGTAATTCTCAACCGCGAATCGTACGGAAATAGTCGGTCATGTTTGTTTTTATGATTGAATTAGCGTTTAATAGCCACTCGGGATTGAAGCTCGCTCGTTTGATGTCGAATGTGGCTTTGAAGTAGAATGTTCTCACCGCTTCCTGTAACAAACGGACGATTTGAGACTAATTGAGTGCTCTGATCGACTAGGATCTGTGTTGGCTATTTTAGATGCACCAGTTGAGTGGATGTTCCATATCTCTACTTATTGTATGCGTAATGCAATTATTAATAGTCGTTTGATAGATTTATATTCACTCTACTGTAGTTTACTTTGAAATAAATATTGTATTTAAATATTTCTACTTACTTACTATTAAATTATTTCTGTTTACAAATTTAATGCTTTAATTAAATAAAACAATCATCAATGAATTAATAACAATAACAAATAATAATAAATATTAGTCAAAAAAACAACTATCTACGTATGTATGCGTCATTATACGATACAAAGTAGTCATACGGATCATCAATCATGAACAATTTATTTTCCATTTAAACCGCGATATGTTACATAGAGAGTGGAAAATAAAAACTAAACTAAACATTTATTGTTTTCTGAAAATGGCTGGGGAAGATAAAAGAGTATTTATTGTGCCACCCCATCAGTGCTCCCCCCACAGCCCCACGTCACACCCCCCTTTGATCGCACTCACACAAAAACCGTAGTAACTATGATCGGTATACGCTGATTGATTTTTATTGGAAGCTTATAGGGTTAATGCTGCTTGTTTTTTTTTTATTTGTAGAAAAAGTATTATATTGATAATAAATAATAATTTTGTATATTTTATATTTTTAATAATTATTTAAAATACTTTAGAATCATATATGTTATATTTATGTCTAAATAGAATCCTTAATGTGATGAATGCGAAAGTGAACTTGTTTGTTTGTCATGGAAGCTATTCTACCGATAATCATGAAACAAATTTCATATTTCTTTTATTAATTTTTTCAAACATATAGTTTCACAATTAAATAATTTTAATAAAAAGATAATCTGAAAAAAAATATACATGTTGAAAACTACGACTTTGATATATAATTCGTAGCATTTAAGACTACAACAAGAAAGAAGCGCTGACTAAAAACTAAAGATGAAGATGAAAAGCCTTGATATTAAGGTTAACTAATAAATTATACCTATAGTGTATAATCAATCTTTTAGAACATTAATTATAAAACAGTTTGAGAATGTCAATATATAAATGTCATACATTTGCATTGTTTTCATTAGATCACCTTATTTTATTTCCTGCTTGGAATTAATTGTTAAAACAAACTGTTGGTTTCTATATTCTCTTTGTTTTTCCTGCTATATACGATAGATATGTAGAGCTGAAAAATTTATGAATTTATTATTAAAAATATAATATTTGGCTAAAATTTTTATACTTTAAAACCCGACAACACAAAAATGTAACACATCTAAATCTTAGTGTTCTTTGGGGAAAATGAATAGAGAACGAGAATTTATCAAATAAAACAAAAATTCTTACAAAGTGGCAACCCTGCATCACAAATTGAAACAAAACCTACAGTCGGGGCGTCATATCACAATCAGCACTCCGAAACCGATACATTCCATACATTCGTTACATTCGTTACATTCGGCTATTGTGTTTGTAGCGTTGCCGTTGCCGTTACCATTGCATTCATAATTGTTATTCTATTCTTTATACTCTGCTATCTGTTGTCTATATCGTGGGTTAATTAGTAGGGGGTGGGGTGGTGGGGCAGAGGTCGTCGATATGTTTTTGTTGTCAGATATATTATTTACATGGCATTTAATGAAATAATAATTAAATTAATTGTTACTAAGATTGGATTGTAAACAGAAGGAGATTTGTGATCAATTATTTTATGAGCTTTGCAGCGGGAAGATTATTTAGTTTAGCTTCACGCTGTTCCTTCACTTCACCTAGTGTTAAGACACTCCATTCTTCACGTACCGCTTATTTTTCAAGTCATTGTGTATTGAGTGGTAGTCAACTCAACCCTTTGTCTTCTTATTAAAATGAAAATAATTAATTAAACTCAGTGAGAAATTAATGAAAACAGATTTTCTTTTACAATTTTGAAAACTATTTAAAAATAAACGCCATAATGATTTAATGTATGACATATTTCCTATGAAAATTGAAAGCGAATACAAATGAACAGTTATGAAACTATTTGTAATCGTTACAATTATAAACTAGCAAACATCACGCCAGATATCCTGTAACGCACGGAATATAGAAAATCAAAGAGAAAATATAAATAAAAACATCGACAGGAAATGTTCACTTTGAAAATCATCGCATTTTAGATTCGCCACTTGTAGCTTCCGACGGCATCTATTAAAATTATTATCGCATTAAATATTATTAAGATACTCTCGGCAATAGCTCTTGTGCGAAGGGAACAGGGTTCAATTCCCGACTGGGGTATAAAACGAGCTGCATTTTAATTTAACCGGCGATATCAAAGGGCCACACACGTTGCGGACATCCGCGACTTTGTAGGGTCTATTGATTGTAACAGATTAACTATATAGTTTGATGTCTGTTTTGTTATTTTAATCGAGAATGTTATGACTCGATAATAGTAGATTATTTATCGATGTTTTGTATTCATTATTTATTAATCGCCAGTCATTATTTTTTTATGGATAGAATCAATACTAAATGTATCAGTATGTTGTATTTTATTAAATGAAAATCAGCGTGAGAGTGAAAACGCGGCGCCGCGACGGTTGTGGGTTTGATTCTCGGCGAAATGATTTTTATTTGCCCACTCTGGAAAGAAGACATTGCGCGGCGTTGAGGGCGGAAATTGGGGAACAAAGTGTCTTAACAATTAATTTTCCCAGTCTGTCCTGCTCTATGCGTTATACTGTGTCGAGCTATGGTTTTTTTTTTGCATTTTGCTCCAGCATTACTATCAGGCAGACGATGATAATTCCCGCCAAAAAGAAAACTACATATTGAATAACGATTAACATTCATAGAGTACTATACAAACTCTCTCTCTCTCTCTCTTAACCTAGATAGAAATTTATGCTAGTGGTCACAGCTCTTGGACTGTTCAAACTCTGCGGGTTCCTAATCTATGAAAGAAATAGACTAATCTATTGAACATATATATATTTTGTAAGAAAAATCGATATATTTGTAATATTTAGTATACGAGTAAAGCTTTAACATATTATCAGGCAACTGAGCTGCTTACTCGTAAGTTAGTGTAAGTAAACCCGACGCACAGCGAACTGGGAGTTCTACGTAATATGTATTATTAATTTATAGCTAGGATACCCTAGAATATTTGTGCAAGTAAATATAAATATTATGGATTCCACGATTCGGTTACGGGAAGCTCGGCGTTCAGTTCCGCTTTCCATTTCTATCTCTAAAACATATGGTAAGTGAAAAATGGACGTCAATCAAATTATTTTATACCCCCCCATCTTCTTCCTCCTGGCATTAATCCTGGCTCTTGCCATGGTCTGCCGTCCTGTTCAACCTAGTCGAATTTGCAAGGTCTTTAACGTTCTCGATGGTTAGACGAATGGCTCTCAAGTCCTGCCTCACGACATCCAAGCAGCGCTTCTTTAGGTTGTATACCCCGCTTTATTACCCATAATGTGATATGAGTGAATATATTTTTTAGCTCTACAGTGTATCTCAAGTTCTCAGACATTACGGATAAGTAATGAATTTTGACGCCGCGCTTTGTCTTATGTCTCCAAAAAGCGGACGAAAAGTGGGAACACTTGTCCTAACACTTGATTCCCTCTCAACTTACTTTCCCCGCGTAAAACAAATAATAAAAAACCAAACCTAGCCATTTAAATACGTATATAAGATGCCTTATATTTCAATACGCTAGCATTTACAGTACAATTTTAAATCAATTATGCTTACAATTGCTTTCGATTGACGTCATTGAGACATTTCTTATGAGGTCAAACATGTATGAAAATGTTTGACATACAATTTTTACCCCTATAAAAGTGAAGATAAAGAACTTTTTTCTATAAATTTTATTATAATATAAAGCTATTTAATTTTTTTATTATTTTTGCTTGGTTTTGTACTTTTGTCATTTTAATCATGTATTTTTATATTCCATTATGATTGTAATGGATATTTTATTAACTTGATTAATCTTTACAAACTTAATTATTTATATTCATATTATAATTATAGTTATAAGTTATAAAGAAAAATTTAAAATATCGATGATAAATTTTAAAGTACGTACCTATAGAAAGGCTTTGATTTTTAAACACTGCAGTGGACGATGCAGCCCGGATGCACTTTACAGGTGCTCTAAGTGCACGGAGTCCGTCCCGTCCCCAGGGCTTACAAACGTATTTGGATGCATTTCTTAAAATAGAACCTACAATATTTTCATACATAAAAAATGGTTGACTAGAGGCCTTCGTGTCGCAGTGGCACAGCGTCCGGCTGTATATACGACGGTTGTGAATTCGATTTCGATTAAGGAATGGATATTTTCAGGGATTACTGATTATTGCGAGATATATCGAAGCTGAAAAAATTTTAAGGAGAAAAAAGTTAAACTTCTCTAAAGATTTTCAATCTTTTGCTTTTTTATAAATTGCTGAAATGATAAATACTACGATGCTATTATGTGAGTATTTACTTCTTATACTAGTTAGATAAACGAAATTAGTATTTTGTTTGCAAATTTAATAATCTGGATTCATGTAAAAGCTTCCGATTAGCAAATAGAACAAAGAACGTCAGTACCGTCAGTCCGACGGGAAGCTGCCAGCGGCAGGCGACTCGTACGATTTCTAACCATTTTTTATATTTTGTTAGAATTCCAAATAAGCAAATGTTTTGGTACGTGTAACATATGAAACTTAAAATAAAAATAATTTAAAAGTTATATATAACACACGATAACAAGAAAGAATTTGAATTGTAAGATAATTAATATTAAGTAAAAAATTGCGAATTCGATGTGTTAAATTCTTAATTTGGTGCGTCCGCCTATGAATTTGAAGTAAAAAATATATTCATAGTCATTTCGATAAAAGCCGGTATAGCAGGGGATATATCGAAAATTAATGTAATAGCAAGTAGCCAAGCTCGAATAATGCACTATCAAATTAGCGCGTTTTAAAAAAAGGACAAATAAAAGCAAATTTTTCAACCTGTCGCATGCAAAGTCCTAAATCGAACCCACAACCATCGCACTTGTATCTAGACTTTAAATGTACAAAATCTATATAGCTATATAAAATAAGTAAAACAAACTTTCCATAATTCTATTTCATTTTTTTTTTAGATTTCAACTTGTTCATTCATAAGACCGCGATACTAACGCGGCGTAAACGAAAAGTGTCAGATTATATTTCCATGCGGGGGAACATTCATACTGGAATGATTTTGTTAACTTTGTACTTATGTACAAAATTGTCCAAAATTCCGAAAAAGTGCAGGTTCAAATCCCCACTTAATTTTTTTATGTTTCTTAAAACAAATATTTTGCTTTACTAAGTGTGGAATAACACTTTAAAAGTGTTAATCATACATATTTGCTAACTTAGTATCGTTAAACAAAGTAGTTACAATGTCTTAACACTAGGTTTCTCTAGTTTCCCTGCTATAAGAATGCTGTAAGTGCATGAAGACAATAAATTAATTTTTAACAAAAACAAAAACCGACTTCTAACAACGAACTAAAAAGTGAAAAATAATTTTACAAAGATTTTATAATTTTGAAGTCGGTGCCAAGTAAAACAAACAGACTTAGTAATTAGATATTGTAGTAAGGTTGTTGTAGCATTAGTTTGTTTGACACCGACTTCAAAATTATAAAATCTTTATATAATTATTTTTCACTTTTTAGTTCGTTGTTAGAAGTCGGTTTTTGTTTTTGTTAAAAATTAATTTATTTTACGATTTTTAGTGATGGGTAGATCTTAAAATGATGCTTCTTGAACGAGTGGTGATGGTGGTGGTAGTGGTTGTCAACGAGTGGTTGTGATTGTTCTATGTAAAACTTCATTTAATTAGCTATTATTTTTGTGCAAAGTTACATTTTGGTATATTGACAAGAACAAACATAAAAAGTATTCGGGTGAATTCGGAATCTCCCTTTTTTGAAGTTGGTTGAAAATGAGAACATCCTCTTTTTTGAGATTGGTTGAAAAGAAATGCAACGATCAGGAATCTCACTTCTGACATCAATTTAAAAAGTTTTTGCTTGTAACTATTACAGTATAATTAATTTTTGACCAAAAAAAACAAACTTTCTCAATTTTCTCCGGATTCCATAATCGAAACCTAACCAAACTTTCACCAAATTATCCTTAAAGTGTATCCTTTCAAATAAAAAAAGAATCATCAAAATCGGTTGGCGCGACATTGAGTTATTCGGCTATTAGTCGCGCACATGCATAATGCAAATTTAAGACTTATGTGATTTTCTCATGGATACCATTGTCAGACATGGACCAAAAAAAAATGGGACCATTCGGGAAGCTATACCTTTCAAATAAAAAAAAAATTATCAAAATCGGTCCACCCAGTTAAAAGTTATGAGGTAACAAACATAAAAAAAAAAAAAAAAAAAAAAAAAAAAAAAAAAAAAAAAATACAGTCGAATTGATAACCTCCTTTTCTTACAGAAGTCGGTTAAAAAATAACTATAATTACTAAATATTTCTTGCGGCTTCGTCCGTATGATCAAATGGAAATACTTAATTTAGATTTATAATAATATTAATAATTATTATTACATATGGCATATACCACATTAAGTGATTACGACCGCGGGTATCGGTTATATCGAAATGAATAACAAGGTAAAATATAAATTAACTATACAATACAAATATATTAAACTATAGTTCCTAATGTTAACGCCATCAACCGAACACACTCTTCAGCCTTATAATACTAATAAACAGTTTTATTTTGCTATTGAAAACTATAGAGACATAATATCTTTTTCACTTTCCTTCACATAAATAACGGAAGAACTATAAAGATAAAAAGATTGTTGTTGTTAGATCACTTATTGCGCAAGTCGTATACAGCGTGTAGCGCTGCGCGTGCGCATCTCTGTGAGAGCTTACACAACGCTATCTGTCACTTATCTTTGTCGTGAGTTGAATTTGTTACAGCTATTTTATTAAGAAAAATATTATCTATATAAATAATCTATGTATATAAAACTCTCGTTACTGAGTGACTGACAACGCACAGAACGATACGACTGAATTAAGAAAGTTGAAATTTAGCAACGGATATAGGACAGGAGAGTCTATTCCTTAGACTATTGGAGCATTTCCCGAAATTCCTACAGCAATTGGAAAAATCAATATTTTCCATTTCACATATTAAAATCTAAGCAGGCAAAGTTGCGACCGATGGCTAGTATATTAATACATTTGTTTTATATTAAATAATTTTTAAAAACATTTCTTTATACTATGTCATTAGCTTTTTTCCTTTGATCTGAGATTAGTCTAAACCTTAATTGAATATATAAATTATCTTACGATCTTATAAATTTTTCAATGAGGATATAATTAAATAATATAAAAATAAAAGGAAGGAACCTTACAATAAGTTAAAATTGTATAATAATATCTATTATTATAATAATAAAAAAGAAGGGCGTTCGTGTTATTAAGTAAATTACACTTTAATTATTATTTTAATCCAATTTCTAGTAAAATCAATTAAAATTTCCTTTCATTAACACTATACATTCATTGGATGACATCTTGTTAATAATCCAATAATAGCATAAAGCCTTCCTCAATGCATGGACTATCCAACCCATAAAATATTTTTTATTGAACTGAACAATTAGTTCCCCAATTTCCGCCTAATTCTAAAAGCATTGCTTGTTGAGTAGTGGAAATCAACACCGCGCTTTATCTCAAAAGAACCCAACCAGAGCAAAGAAATGACTATATTAAATATTAATTCCCCCCGAGTGGGAATCGAATCCACAACCGTCGCGCTTACAGTTATCTTATAAGCGTGAAACTTGAAATAAATACAAACAAACGAAAATGATAAAGATCAAAAGTAAGTTTTCAATACAAAATAAAAGCTCAGTTTATCAATTTAAACTTAAATTACTTATAGCTTAATAAACTATAATGAATAAATAATATATTCTATTAAATGAATGATATATTCTATTAAAACAACAATTTGATAATTATATCTTACTGGATCATGAAAACAAAATGATTGTCCAAAAATTATCACTTCTATAATAATTATGATAAGAGATAACGTTATGTTTTTGACGAATCAGCTGAGGCCTGACCGGTGATTCCCGGCAAGTCACTAATATGAATAAAATTTAATAAAAAGTTTGTATTTTAATATAATAAACATCTTTTATACTTATACATTTTATTAACTTAATGTTTTTGTATATTAAGTTATTGTTTTTCCAAGGATTGTAGTTAATGATAACTTTAAGCTTTATATTACATTATTATTTGAATACAAGCTTCAGGAAATAAATCATGTACTAAAACGATCACAAAATACAAACTTTCGATAGAAAAATAATACCAAATAGTATTTTAGAACACTACATTCAAAGAAAAAAAAACAAAACAACTCTAACAATGCTTTACGAAAAGTTTTCAACGTGCAAAAGTTTTCGAAAAAGCAAAGTCAGCTCCACAACCTATAGTTTCAAAAAACCTAGAATAATCCTTGTAGATAAGATAAAAAAAATATTAGTATAAATATTTATAATAATCTCACCTTTTAAAACAATCCCAATTAAAGAGAACACAATAAAAATAACTGTTTATACAACTTCCGTTTAGCAGATATTACAGGTAGTATACATACAAACACATATACAAAATATATATGTATATTTTCGTATGTCCCGTCCGTATATCCGGATTTCAGCGTTCAGTTACGCTGTTAACGCGACGGTCCTCACAGTTAGACTAACTCACATCCAAATCGCTTAATTTTATGAGTTGTTGCCTTCTCCACCCCTCGTAGCGCCCGGCACAACGTTTACGCGACGTCCAATAATATGTTTAGACAAATGTTTCTTAATTGCTCAGTGTTTATTTTATATTTTTAATTACTTACGAATATAATATGGTGTTTTTATTGTATTTTTTAAAATATATATCTATTGATTTTTTTTTTTAAGTGCGTATGGGAATTTCGAAGAAATATTCTTTATCGTAGCATCAAAACATCAAAATTGGACAAATAACTCATTAACGTGATAACAATGATATATGAGTAATTAGAAATTATTCAATTGCTATCACTTTGAACACTATCCAATAATACAAAGACAGATACATATTTAATAATTTAAGAGATTTACGATAAATAGTATTAACATTTTTTTATTATCAGTAACCATAAAACGTAATAAAATAAAACGAAAAATTGAGAACGAAGCGACCTAGCAGTAGATTATCTCTGCTATAATAAACATAAATAAAACTCTCGTATCATATACAACAAAAATCTTACCGTATAATGGTAAATTCTACAAAAAAACACATAAAAACACACAGATAATGACAAGCACAATAATCAAAGCACTGCTGCCTGCCTGAGTCGACTCCCATACAACGTCACAGCACACAAAGCATTTAGCGCCGGTACAGTAGCAATAACTCAGCGCAGGAAATCACGTCATCGCTCTATTACAGCGCGCACACACGCGCGCACACGCACACACGCGCGCGCACCCGTGTCGGACACGCGGGCAGCTTGTACGCTACATTGTGGTGAGAGCTTCTATTATTTTTGTGTAATTTTGTTTCTTTTTCAGTAAATTGTGTGTTTTGTTTGGGTATTTATGATAATTAAGATAATTAATGCTGATTTGCGCCATTGTTATTAACAAAGTGAAAGATTATAATTGTTGATTATTTAATATCTTTTATTTATCGATTTGCTTACTAAAAACACAGTATTAGGCGCCACTCAGAAGTTTGGGTAAAAAATTATAAACAATGATATATCACTATATTCTTTGTGATTATCTCAAATTTTATACCTAAATATTTACAAAACAGTTTTAGGTACTTAAATATTATCAAATTCCTATGGTTCAAGAGAAGCTGGAAGAGTTATCAGTTATTACGTTATACAAACTGTAATGACTCTCTTTGATGATAAAATACCAATCGAAACAAATTAGTTACGCACCCTCTTAAGAAAACGAGCTCGAGGGCACCACATTATGTCTTATTGACTTATTTATATATTTTTATAGCATAGCATATCCGAGTAGGAAGAGAGAACCTGAACACCTAGTGTTAAGGCACTTCGTTTCCATTAAGACATTTCATTCCATACTTTCCGCTGAATTCCTCAAATATGTCAATTTCCCTATGTAATGTAATGTAATAATGAATAAAAGTAAAAAAAAGGATC
Source organism: Heliconius melpomene rosina (assembly GCF_056956725.1). Classification (NCBI taxonomy): domain Eukaryota; kingdom Metazoa; phylum Arthropoda; class Insecta; order Lepidoptera; family Nymphalidae; genus Heliconius; species Heliconius melpomene. Next base: position 466,827 of record NC_140397.1, read on the forward strand.
TATAGTCGCAAATAAGTATGAATAACATATGCCCAACTCTTATACAATGGAATATTTTGTCAATAACGCCACACATTAAAACCTTCGTCCAGTTTTATCAAGCACATGTACAACGTACGAGTTACGAGGGCTGCAGTTGGAGGGTTAAGAAAATACGATATTTATAGATAAACTTATTTTGATAAAATTTTAAATGGAATTAGAAAGTAAATCTGAAACTAAACTATATTTAAGACTACTGCTTTCAATTTTAAAGTTAGAAAAACAATAATATATTTAAACCTAAATTAATCTAACTTAACCTACGACTTAATTACTCCACGATGGAATAATAAGTGCTGGAAAAGAAGGAATACCTTTCCTACCGGCGCCGTTCACCCGATCTCTCTCTTGTCAGCATTTTGTGGAGCTGGGCCTTCTATCAGACGGACACATTACTGCCTGTGACACGCTATATAACATGTGTCAACGAATTTTTAAATCATAAATATTTTTTACAAAAACAACAAAACAAATAAAACAATACGATGCATATAAAATTATCAACTTTTAAATTAAGTACCGGGATTAGTGCCGTTATATTCTAAGATGATAATACAAAACGATTTACACGATTTTTACACATGATAGTAGTTTACGGTCTGAAATATTGATAAAGCGCTTATTGAATGATGAATTGTGATACAATACATGTGGGATTAGACAGTAATCTATAGGATTTGATTAAGCGATACATGTACAATTGTACATATTATACACGTCTTTTAAATATGGCCATTGGTTGTTGGTATTATTTAGTATTTTCTTATATTATTTATATTATACTAGATATACTTAGATAAATATAGTTCACAAAATAATGGAGCTAATTAATAGGTTTTTTTTTCAGCTTCACGCTGTATCCAGCACATACCAGGTTGGGCAGAGGAAACTTAGCGGTAAGACACTCCGTTCTCCACATTCATTATTTATTGACATATAAGTTAATGTTAATGAGCTTAGCACAAGTTATTTCGCAACACAAAATGTGTAAATAACAGTTATATACATCATTTACATTTAATCTGTCGAAGGCTTACAGACACAGGTGACTATACTTTCTATTTGTGTGAGTTGCCATAGCATTATACCTATTGATAATATTAGATATCTTATATTTGAGGTTATACGCATAATTAATATTTTGGGCTTAAGCTTCATTAGCTCAGTAAAGCCATTTTTAAGTGACGTTATATCAATAAATATAAAAGTATGCGTAGTATATGTATCCGTTTGATATATTTAAATAAAATTTCTATTTTAATTCAAAGTGGAGACTATAATGTTACATTCCAATACTATCAATACAAACAAAATAATTTAAACATAAAACAACAGCTTAATGTTTTTTCTAGTGCTAAGGCCTATGATGCTTACAGTCGTTTTCTATTGAGCATCTTTCGAGTCATTGTATGTTGAACGGCGGAACATTTCTAAGTCTACCAAAGCGGGGAAATAAAAATTAAGAAAAGATAATCATTCCTCCGAATGTACAACCGTCGAGCTTACTGTGACACGCCGACTATCATATCTATTAAAATAATAACAATTAATATTTTGCATTAATTAATAATATTAGCTGATTTCCCTCTGCCTATCCTGCTGTGTGCGGGATACAGCGTGAAGCTAAAAAAAATAAGAAAAACTAATAATAAGTGGCACCTCAACGCAGCGTGCGGCAGACACGTCTAATAGTGTGCGTTGCCATCACATCGCATTGTTAATACTATGTATCCATTTGACATATTAACGTGCGTCGTATTAAGCGTACATCATCAACTTATATGCTGACTGTACAGGGTGTTCACTAATAAACAATACTTTTTTATAAAAAAAATATAATTTAGCACTATTTGAACAATTGTATAAGATAAGATATTAGCTTAAATTGTATGTTAATATTATAAAAAAAAAAAAATCATATGATGTACCTGGATATATCACGGTTGGAGGGAATCTAGTGTTAAAACATTCTGTTTCCCACTTTAAGCCGATTTTTCAGGGTATTGCGTGTTAAGTGGTGGAACCCACCCCTTTAGCTTTAATACCAGGGCGAAGAACAGTAAATATTAGTAAATAATAAGTCATACTCCATAATGGGAATTGAACCTAAAATACCCTTGCGCTGCGACGGCTTTATTGTATAAGATAAGATATACAATAGTAGCTTAAAACATACTATAAGTAATATAATAATAAAAAGTATTATGACATTTTTATATATGATATAGGTATATTATCATTTTACTGATAATATAATACCTATATCAGTTTTAACATTCACGTTTACAGTTTACGCACTAACATAAATACAATAAATATTACCCTAACTCAGCATCAAACCTACAACTATCTCGTGCACAACCACTTTCACACCTCCATTACTATAGAAGCCAGTTGTTTAGCTCCACTCAACAAGCAATGCCTGCAGAATTAGGTGGAAAACGAAGAAACGAGTGTCTTAACATTAGTTTCCTTCTGCCTACCCTGCCATTTGCGGGATAGAGCGTGAAGCTGTTAATTACTCTAGCATATATATATTTTAGCATCATTCTGTATACATAATACGTTATAACAATAATTAAGCCGACAGTTCGCGGAGTGCGCGCTTTTAATTAGGCCCGTTCGTTTGATTCGAACAGTATTGTTTTCTATCACGGCTTAGTGTCACGCGAAACTTTAATTGCCATTATACATTAGAATTACTATATACTTGTACAATACTTCTATACTATATTATGTTACAAATACGTTGAGGTCACGGGTTCATTGTTGGAGCAAGGCAAATATCCATTTTGTATGATGATGAATGGTTTGTTCCCCCTGGTGGTATTTAATATCTTTATCTTATAGTATTGAGGTTTATGCTAAAAAGCAAAACAAACTATTTACTGATATCTAGATATAAGTACTTTATTATTTATTGTTAAAAATTTAAGTTTGTTAGTAAAGAGTATTTCTATTTTATTATCGTACAGAACTAGGAATGTCATTTAAATAATGGAAAAAGAAAAATGGAAATGTCTACTATTGTGATACTTGAAGCCACGAGACATTGACAGACTATTACGAGCACTTTTGAATTGAAGGAACCTAAAGCTACGACCGGCTCGGAAGGCAGTTCCGATGAAAAGATCCGGCGCCAAACTCCACAGTTGCTCAGAGTTTCTTTTATAAAAATTACAGTTTCATTGTTTCACACAGTAATACAATATTAGCCACTCTGCGTGAAGCTTAAATAGATTTTAAAATTGCTATTATCTTCATTAGAAAATTTTATTTTATTACCTTAAGTAAAAGAAAACAAGGTGACTAATCAGTACGTACTCTCTGCAGAATTTTACTAACCATACGATGGTTAAAAGTACAGTGATCCCTTGAATTTAAACCTTCATAGTACATATTTTATAGTATATCTTTTGTATGTCAGAGCATGAGCATGCCGCTGAGCGGGAATCGAACCCACAACCCCTGTCTTCACAACCAGACGGCCTCCACACTAAACTTGCCCAATATATCAAAGTCCCAGGCCGTCACTCATTGAGATGCCACTCTCGTATAATTCCTATATATCCATACGTAATGAGTACTAACAACACTATTAAACGCTAAGTTATTTTTTATGATCATTTTATTGCCTCGATAAGTGTCGGTCTCTAGGAACTTGGTGTGACTTGTACGGTCGTTCCTACGTAATATACGGCGGATATAGTTGTGTGTATGTTTGTTTGTATATCATTGAAATATTGTACTTGGATAGCTCTTTAATGCAATGTCTCAAAAATTCAGCTAAAAGTAAGAGAAAGAAGTGTCTCAACACTAGGTTCCTTCTGCCTACTCTGCTGTATGCGGTACATAACGTGAAGCTAATAGAATAGTATACTGACTTTTTTTAAATTTCTTGTTAACTTGAATTAAGCTTCATATTTAGAGAACGGAATATCTTAACGTCAGGTTACCGCTGCCTTCCCCGACATGAGGAAAAAAACAAGAAGCTGTTTTTTCCCTTTAAATCCACCATAGCTATTAAGAATCAGTCTATTATAGAAGTTCCACGTGTAAGAATGTCCGCCCACATCGAGCTCCGCATACTTGGAGTATAAAACGTCCCAAAGTGATCTATAAAAGCTTCTTTTTAAACAATTAAGACAGCAATTAAACATCCCGTCTCAATCGTTCAGTCGACAAAAAATCTCTTGAGGAATCCGTTCAATGTCTTCATCGGGTGTTTAGTTTTTTTTTTTCGAATGTTTTTTTTTCGGTTTTGTGGTAGTCATTTAACTCCACTTTTTGCCGACTCTGTGGTTCATTATGAAAATACGTCGTTTCTGTAGAAACCGTTGTGGTGCAGCAAACAGCGTCTGACTATAAACATGGGTTCGATTGAATGAATGAATTATTGAATGAATGAATTATTTTCAGGGAGGGAAGTACCTAGTAATAACTTAACCAAAAAATGATAGATTTCTAAGAAGCACTTCTTAGAATTAACTTTTAGCAGAAATATTAAATAAATATAAAAATATTGATTCATTGCGACCTCCACAATTTCTGATGTAGAAAAAAGTGAATTAAATTTAGATATAACAGGGTTAGCAGAAGGAACGTAGTGTCAAAACACTCTCCACTTTACTATTATATAGGTTTTCTATTTAAAGACATGACAGAAAACATAATAATTATATTACCCTTAATGGGATTTGAAGCCCCAACCATCTAATGCTCCTCTTCCACCCTCGAACTTGAAGCGCACTGTCACAAAAAACATCCGTCATTACCTTTAATTGGTAGTAAATCCTGTCGCTTATGAAGAATGCAGGTAGCGGCCTAGCCAGCTATAAAAATTTGTTTGAATCTCTTATATAGGGTTCCACTTAACAAACGAATAAAAAACCATTGACTGAGCCCACTCGTGGTACTCGGCAAGTTGTGGGTTCGATATCCACTTGAGGAAATAAAATGTTTGTGTATATTTACATTTCCACGCTCTGGTAACGAGGCAAAGCACGGCGTTGAGTTCCACTACTCCAGAATTCGAAAGTGAGGAATGGAAGTGTTTAATGGGAACGAAGTGTATAACTAGGTTCCCAAGTAGTCTCTGCCTACTATTTGATATGTGCAGGTTTCGGATGAAGCTTAATAAGCTTATTTTTCTTTTATTTCTCACACTCTAAGTAAAGACCAAAAAAAAAGATCTTTTTGGCTGAAAAGCATGATTTAATTTTTTTTATACAATTTTTAAATATACCCACATACTTTGCCACAATCAATAATATTACAATATAATATAAATGTGTTGCATTGTTTACTACAGTACAATGCCATTATCTTCTTATCACCTATAAAGATGTTATTCGTATGATAATACTAAAGAATACGTAGGTATAAACAAAATTAAAATCCCTATAGAAATCGATATAATCCATAATGTTTAATTATTTGTTGTTATAATTAGCACACGCGGCTATCCGGCACAAACTTGACTAAGCTAACTTTTAAAAAGTATAATAGTATAATAGTATATATTCCTTACAAAACATCGAAACTACGACCTAAACAAAATTTTCCACAGAACCCATTGATTTAAACTGTCAATTTTTTTCTACAAAACCGCTCAACTTTATTAGTGGAAATAAAAATCCAAAATTGTTAAGTGACTTAACTCACTTTAGTGCCCCGGCCGTAACGTCGTCGGCTGTTAGCTTTTATTATTGTTTTATTATTATATTATTATACCCACAAATGCATTGATTTAGAGGGCGATTTATTATAGAAATAACAGTTATTACACATTATACAGGGGCGCAAAGTTGTTGATATAAGTTCGATACCCACTCGAGGAAATGATATATTAAATATTTTTATTCTTTCGCTCTTCTTTGAGTTCCACCAATAAACACGCAAAGCCTCCAGAATTTAACGGAAAAAGGAGAAGAATCTTAAGACTAGGTTCCCTCTCCTACCCTGTCAAGTGCCGGATACAGCGGGACGCTAAAAAAATTAAATATATAAAACTTATAAAAGTACTTTTCATTTCTAGAGTAACGTTCTCCTCAAGTAAATGTCGAAACAATCAACTAAACGTCTAAACGTCTTACTCAATAAATGGAATATCTAAAGCAAACATTTTTTTTAAATTTGAAACAATAGTTTCTGAGATTAGCAGGATCAACCAAACAAACTCTTGACATCCACAGTTACAAGTACCAATTCTTATGAAGATTTAGAGAAATATTTCTTGTTAGAAATTGTGAGTTTTAATTTCCTTTATGGTCAGCTTCAAATCTAATCGTCTCAAATATTAGTTATAAAGTCGTACTTATAAGAAATTGATAATTTTGAGACAGAATTTTTAGAAAAATATTTATTCTAAATCTAAAGGAATGAAGGACTTAGGAATGAGCTCTTTTTATTTCCTCGTTCTACCAAGACCTAAAAGTTCGGCGTTTGGTGTGAAGATGGAAGTGTTTTAACACTAGATTCTCTGTGTTCCCTGACTACCCCGCTATATGCGGGATACAGCGAAAAGTTAAAATAAAGAAAACTATCTAAACAATCTATTAAGCCGTGACAGTAGATAATCATTATCAATCAAAAATAACTAAAAACAACAAAACGGTTCTATAATACACAACACAATACACGTGCTCGAAAGAATCGTACATTACTCTTGCTCTACGATATATCAATCAAAAATATTCAACACACAAACAAAAATTAACTCTACCACATTACCATAAAGATAACTTTCATATGAACGAAAATTCGTAGCATATCATATTTTTCCTATACTTTTATAACCCAGTGAAATTGTATAGGTATACAATTGTAGATGCGCTTATAATGTTTTGGTGACATCTGAACTCGGCCGCGTGTGCCGTCCAGGTGGGCCGCAATAAAAATAGACTCAAAATCAATACAATGCTTTGCAAGATAGCTTTAGTTGAGTTTGTTTGAGTATCGATATTTTTAGGGAAAACAGTAAAAATAACTAACGTTTATAGTTAAATCAATATAGATTTATATTTTATTCTTGTTTAGCTTCATACTGTATTGGGTTTGTAGGTTGCAGGAGAGTAGGTGATGATAATCTACGGTTGAGCCACTCTTACTCACACACAACCCTCTTTTTTCAGACATTACGTGTTGAGTGGCGCTAATTAACATTATGAAAAATGTTGAATAATAAAGTTTGTCTTTTATTTTCACCCAATACCTGCATTTTCTGGAATAGTTATACTTCATGAATTCCACTTTCCTTAAACTTCTGTGGCAGAACAGAGCAGAACCAATCATACCTATAGCTGTCAATCATCAGGCATCTGGTGTTAAGACACTCTGTTCCTGACAAACAACCTCGAGTATTGAGTGAAGGAAATCAATTCTGTGCTTTGTCTTCTCTCTCTCTCTCTCATCCATTCCCCCGAGTGAGAATTGAATCCACAACCGTCTCTTTTTAAAGTTGGACGTTGCTCCGCTATAATACAATGGCCACTAAATATTATAAAATATTATAAAAATTATAAAACTATCGATATCGAGTACTCAAAATAAGCAAGCCCTACACCCCACGGGGCTGTCAGCCTCTTAAGTAATCGCCCATTGTATCAACTCGCCGTAGTCGACAGCTCAATTGTTACATTTAATTGTTTATTATACATTGCTTCTTGGTTTTTGAATAAGAAAAATATATTTTTTCCAGTCAACAAGTCCGTGCCTCAAAAAGTCCGTGAAATGTGGAGAAGGGAGTGTCTTTCTCTGAACACTAAGTTCCCTCCGCCTACCCTGCTGTGTGATTACGTGCAGCTTCGTCCGCCTGGTGAAATGGACATCACTAAATGTTATAGATATGACACATATTACTTTATGGAGAATGTTATAACTTATAACACCAAATAATAGATATTATATTCTTAGTTTAACTGCTTAGCTTAAAATCCGTTATTTAAAAATAAACATCTTAGAAACTACACAGGAAATATACATTTTCGTATTTTATTTTAGCACCCAATAGATCTACAAAGGCGTTTCAGGATACTCTACACGCTATATTATACTTAAAACAAGATTTCAACGCGTGAGAATCGAACCAACGACCATCACATCACAATACACCACCATACAGCTATAAAAAGCATAAAAGCTAACCAAATAACTTAAGCAATTAACGGCACAAGAGCCTTACAATCTATTGACAAAACTCAAATAAACATCCGAACGAAACGGTAGAAGCAATTAGGGCTCCTAAATCATAAATCGACTAGAATACATATACATACAATTAAGTAGCTTATTTAATCGTTATCTTTGTGTTATACCTGAAACTAACAAACGAAAATAGCTCTTAAACCATCAAAAATAAAGTTTATATTTGTGTAACTTTATGGAATTCACATTCTACCCTACGCTTAGACAAAGAGAATAACGGGGGTTAAAAATACGCAACCCCAATTAATTAAAGACAATTAGCCGCCCTTCCGCAACAAAAGGTAAAAACTCTAACCATTAATTACGGTCGCTCCGCGAATTTCACCCCTTTTGTTTTTCGAGAGGAATCCGTTTTGAGAATGAGATATGCTAGACTACGCATAGATGAGCTTGAGGTTAGAGTGATTTGTTTTAATACTAGCGACCCGCGCGGCTTCGTCCGCTTCAACTGCACTGAGGAAATGAAATATTAAATATTTTCATTTCCTTATTTTGGTATGAAGCAGGAGTGGAATTCCAAGCAGAACGTTGAATTCCGCCGCTCAACACGCACTCCTTCCAGCATACGGTGAACAGTGGGGAACGGAAGTGTCTTAATGGTTTCCTCTTGCGCAAGATATAGCGTGAAGCAAAAAAATTAATATTTCCATAACATGAGCCGTAGACGATCACGTGAAACATTTTTTTTTATTATTCATAACTCACATCGCAAATCTCTAAATAATTATTATAAAAACCCAAAAAATTGCGACTGACCTCGCATTCAACAGAACCTACTATCAACAATCCACAACACAATCCTGGGACACTATCACATCCACATACAGATAACGTCACTGCCATAATACGAGTAAATATGTAAAAAGTACCCTCATATCCTCAACAATGGCGAAAGCTTCCAATAATCCTCACGCATTACAACACTCCACAATTAATGATATAATCTCAACCTGTCATTACCACCTTAAAAGCCTGAACCAAACCTGATGAAACACACCTAAGTTGAGATTCCTATAACATTTTGTAATATACGAAAATCACCCTTATAGCATTTTAACTGAAAATACAAAATTGCTTACAATGTTATAGCATACAGGATATCTGTAAAAGCATATCAGCATAGATTAGGCTTGTCCATTAAATAACGCGATATCAATTACCGCTATCCCATCTAACATAATATAATTTATTATTGATAATTTGGACAGTGTCAAGTAAACCACCGAAATGTGCGCGTGCAAACTGAAGAAGTCATCGTTTTTCATAGATGACATATTAAGTGATAACAATAATAAGAAATTTGATAAGCCAAATGGACCTTTGGAGCGGGAATCTCAGTCTAGTAGCGAGAATATTACGGGTTCGAAACAAGAAGAATTTAGAACAAAATTTGAAGTTGTTACAGAAGTTGATAAAGAGCTGGAATTGGCTAAAATTAATGGAAGTCTAGATAGGAGGAATACTTATCCGTTATATCCTACACCGGTCAAAGCTAATTTTCCATGGCCTTACAGGGTTAAAGGATATCCGGTAGAAACGAGGAATCTCAGTTTCTATAGTGATCCTATGTTAAAATCTGATCATATATTAAGAAATCAACTTGCTGTAAACAGATTTGTGCCCACACCGTACTTGCGGCAGCCCTATGGGTTCGATAGAGGTAAGCGACAACATTCGCCCATTGAGGTTTCCGTACCAATTTCAGGATTATAGGTCCGCAAGAAGTACTATATAGGATTTGATTCCGCGGTGAATTTCATACAAATACGACTTAGAAATTTCTTTTTTCTGTGTTTTAAGAAACCATAGACCTAAATATGTGATATTAATATTAGCTCGATACCTTCACGCGCTCTTGTGATAGACGGAAAGACGGACAGCAAAGTGAGCCTATGAGGGTTCCGTTTTTACCTTTTGAGATAAGGAACCCTAAAAACAAAAAAAAAACTTATTTAAAAATTACTTTATCTAACATTTTCCTGTAAAAAAATAAGAATACAGCCGTATTTACGCGCCCAAATTAATTTGGGCTTAACGATGTTTAAAGTAAATTAATCACCAGATAATCCCGATAAGTTCGACCATTCAGCGTTATCGTTATCAGTGCAAATAAAAAAATAGCGTCTGTTTACGATCACAACACGATAACAGACAAAAAACGAAATCAATTAATACTATTTATCACTTCCCGTAACCAGATATACGAGTATTACTTATACTTGGTTTACATTAACATGGAAACCATTATTCCATTATATACAAAAAAAATTACCACTATCTTTTAACTGCGGCTTCGCCCGCGTGCTCAGGTGGAAATAAATAAGTTGTATTTTCTGATCGCAAAGGAATAAGGTAATACAATATAACCTTCCTTGGTTAATTACTATTTAATACAAATTTATTTTTTAATTGGAATCAGTAGTTCCAGAAACAAATATCCCGCATAGGAGGGTAATAGAGGGAACTTGGGGACCTAGAACTCGACTCGAAACCCTGTTCCCCATTTTCCACTGACATATTGAGACAATGCTTGTGGAGTGGCAGAGCGAGAAAATGCTAATAGTAAATATTTAATTGTCCTGAGTGGGAATGGAGCCCACAGCCGTCGCGCTTAACGTAGGAACACGCTTGTGCCCTTGTATCAGCTTAGCAACTACTATTTTATTGTACTAATTATAGATAAAGCCATCGATCCACACTAGGAAGGGATAATTATTTTTATTTCCCACTCTGACAAGACTAAGCTGGGCTGTGAATTCCGCCGTTCAAAACAAGTATTGTTTCTCTTTGCCCTAATAGATGACGGAATAATAAAGCTTAAAGTCAAATAAAACCAGTCAAGTGCGAGTCGCACCGAGGGAGGAACCAATCACAATCTGTACTATATAATGAAAATAATATGTTAGAGACGTGTAAACCTTCAAAAAATTATATCTATAGAACTTATTAAAAGTATATTACATTATACAAATAAAAAAAGAAAATCCTCTGAACTGATAATCGATAACAACTTTCGGCCATTCACATTATGTTTTAACAATAATAATTAAAAATAAAAAATAAAAAATAAAATAGCCTTTATTGCTGTTCTTTACAATTAATATATAACTTGCCTTTTCTACAAACTAAATTGATTTTTAATAATTAATATCAATATTTTTTCAATAATAATAATCTAATTAATTTTATTTGTTTGTTTTTTTTTTTTTTTTGTTTATTCATCGGCAACTAGATATTTGTGTGAAACAGCTTGTCTGTCGACAAAGGCCTCCTCTAAAGAGTTCCATATTTTCCTGTCTTTTGCTAGACGGGTCCATACTGGACCAGCTATTTTTTTGATGTCATCTTCCCATCTCTTTGGTTGTCTGCCTTTATTTCTTTTGCTGTTTCTTGGGTACCATTCGGTTACTAACTTAGTCCATTTTTCTTTACTTTCCCTTAACATATGTATGTGTCGAGTTATAAGTACATAACAATAATAATTATGTACTTATAACTCGACAAGAAATTCAAATTAATCGTAAAAAGTTATTAAAAAAATAAAACTTAGATAACATCCAAAAATCAATAATTATAGAAAATTGTATTTAACGAATATAATTATAAGAAATCTAACTTAGTGATAACTGATAAGAGATAAGATAACGGCAATATATTGAGTATTAAAAAAGCACATCGTTGTTTTAAATCTAAGTGTAATGTAATTGATAGTAAAGTAGGTACCTTACGGGGTCTTTGGAGTAAGAACCTACTCTGTGGACCTGTGGTGCTTCGATAGTTCTTAGCTTCATTCAGTATCTTGTACATAGCGGGTAGGCAAAGAACCTGAGAACTTAGTGTTTAGACACTCCGTTTCTGTATAGACACTTCCGTAGCCCACTTTCCGCCGTATGAGGGACGCGATTGCGTATTGACTAGTGGAACTCAACGCCGTACTTTGAGCAATTTCCTTTAATTGAAAAGTGAAGGTCCTTCTTATTATCTTTCGCTTTTTTTTGTGAAACCTAAAACAAATATACTATAACAATAACATTTTATAACATAATTTAACTAAAATTAAAAAAGCTTTTAAAAACCGGTTAGGTCCGAGTCAGACTCGCCCACCGAGATTTCCGTACTTCAGGATTGCTGTTAACAAACTTAAGTTTGCGGGTATATGCACTTATTTTGTATGGAATGAACTACCAATATAAGTTAATAATTTCACAACTGAAGGTCCACGGAAAATAGCCTATATGTTTTTATTATAACTGCTCGTATATAATGATTGCATTGACTTAGAAGTTTGATTGTTTCAGTGCTTTAAGAGACTGTAGACCTAAATATTTGATATTAATTTCAGTTCGATACCTCCACGTGATCTCGAAACAAATGGTTTTGACAGACAAACATACGACATAATTATAAGTATAGATATAGATATTTAAAAAAAAAAGCTTCACTCCCTACCCCTCATTGCAAGGTTGGCAGACCTCCCAATTTTCGAGTCATTGCATCTTGAGTGGCGGAAGAAGGTGGAAGTGAAATAATTTTAATAATAGTTTCGCTGAGTAAGAATCGTACCCCCAACAGTGACGTTCACAGCCAGGCGCTGTAGGTACCACTGCATCACAACGGCCTTATAAAAATATTAATACTTATAAAATATTTACAGATAAATATAACTATTTAAAAATACTCCGATAAGGAATTTAGTCCATCGTATTTAACGGTAATCGCCGAAATCAGGTAGTTTTACACATTATTAGATAACTTCACTCGGGCTTATGATAAATATACACTTGAAAGGATTTGGTAAAATAGCGCAAAATAAAAACACAATTTGGACAAACAAGCAAAATTTGATAGGCTGGATTATTTTTAGCTTCACGACGTATTCCGCATTTGGTACTGTAGGCAGAGGGAACCTGGAAATCTAGCGTCAAGACACTCCGTTCCCATTAAAACACTCCCGTTCCCTACGTTCCGCCGAATTCTGGAAGCATTGCGTGATGAATCAGAGAAGATAGGTTAAACTAATGGCAGGATAATTAGTAAATAAGTATTTTTTGTCAAATTCTGACTGTAATTTCAACGAGTGTTTCCGATTCCCTCTTGGGTGAATGATTTTTCTAGCATTGAGTTCCATTGCTTAATTTCTTGAAAATTGTAATTTCTTGAAAATTGGGCTCTATGTGGCTTGTCTCCGGCAAGAAAACTCTCTCTTCTCTGCTATATTCGGAGTATACTTAAAGCTGCAATTGTAATAAAAGTTCAAATCTTTAAAAAAAACTATATTAATTCTATATCGATACTTATAATAAAATCGTAATGGTTCGTTACATGGAAAATATACTCTTATACGAAAAATATTATTAATGATATTTAATGACGTAACAGAACCAAAAATAATGATTTTTAAAACTTTTGTCTGTTCGTCTGTGCATTTATATCTATATGCTAATCGCAGAAACGGCTTTACCGATTTAATAGCAGTTTTCACTATTGTATTTTGCCAAGCTTCTCTTAATATTTTATGTTACTTTTATTTCAAACGGCAAAATAAAAAAATATTTAATTTTATTTTTCAATATAGTTATATAGTATTGTTAATATGATATTAATATTATTATTAGAAAAAATGCTGAATAATGCTGATTGGTAAATTGATGATTGTAGTTCAAGCGGGCGAAGCCGCGAGCGGGTTGCTAGTACCGTATATAAGTAAATAGTGATTATTTCTAATCCTAATACAAAAAAAATATATATAATGATAACGAAATTAAAACTAGTTGATAATATATAAGCAATAAAACATAATGTTCAGTTATCTCTAGATTGTATCATCAATCATACACAGATAGCTATCGTATTTTACAATTAGGACATTTTAATATGTATCATTATTGTTCTGATAATAATATTTTTTTAATGTCACGCTGTGTCCCGCACACTGCAGGGTAGGCAGAGGGAATCTACTATTAAGACCTTCCATTCCCCATTTTCCGCCCAATTAATACCGCCACGACATGCCTGAGACGAAGAAAATAGAAATATTTTCGAGTAGGAATCGAATCCACAACATGTCACATTTACTGTCATAGTTAGTGCCCATGCGCCACTACTGGCCTCAATTATTTCAACGCGCTAATCTCAGGAACTACCGGTTCGAATTGAAACATTTTTTTTTGTTTAATTAATTTATAAAGGCTATATATTGCATAACGTTAATCAATCTGAAGTAATCCACTGTACCTGCGATCAGAGGAAAAAAATACCTGCCATACTCTCCATATGAAAGTTTACAACGCCCCACATTACGAAACGATTATTTAATGTGAATGTCCCCGTACGGTTAGGTTTCAATTAGGCTTTAATTAATTAAGATTACAATTTAAATTTTAAATTCCTATTCAATGTAAATTAGTTTTGATGTTCCTAACTGAAGGTATTTGCTATTTGCGGAAGGAACCTAATGTCAAGGTACCCCATTTCTAAGGCACCGCCTACTGTTCCAGACACTTTTTGTTCAACGGCGGAAACGAACGAAAATATTATATAATTAGCTCTTTTTTGAAATATTCGACTTTTAACCGTCTTTTTCCTTCCAGCACCCTCATGTTGTAACCCCTGGTGGGGAGTAGGAGGTAGAAGAAAAGGAGGGCAAGTAAGGTTCAGCGCAGCACAGACTGGTGCTCTGGAGCGTCGGTTCAGAGCCAGCAAGTACTTGAGTCCTGATGAGAGAAGAGTGTTGGCTGTATCGTTAAGATTAAGTGATAGACAGGTAAAATATCAAAATATATATTTTTTTAGCGTTGCGCTAAAACACAGAACGTCATAGTCTTAATTACCGATAATAATTAAGAACGGAATGTCCTACCAATTCCGTAAAGTACCTACTAAAAAAGTTTTAGTTCAAATTGATTATTCCTTACAGGTAAAAACGTGGTTCCAGAATCGTCGTGCCAAATGGAGAAGGACGACACCTGAATGCGCTGACGCGGGGAGTCCACCCACAGCTGAAGAGTCTGATGAAGAAGTCCAAATTGCTGACGAAGACTGATGGTCTCCTGGTTCATATCTTCATGTCGTACTAACGACTGACCCAAGGCAGAGAGATGTTACGGAGAAAAAAACGTTAGTTCTGTTTTCTGTTCAAGACGATGCGTGTTGGGAAAAGATACATGAAATAAATAAAGTATGTTTAATTGTATTAATGTGTATTATTTATTTTATTTATCAATTAAATTAAACAATATTTTTGAAGAAATGAAAATTAATTAAATAATAAGATCGACAGGGACCCTAAATTCTATAGTTATATCAATACGATTAATTGAGAAAAGACGTCAATGTAGAAATTATCATCAATTAATATGGCTTTTAGGTGATAGTGACTATCGTTGTTATAGATATCATGTTTTGGGTTGTATTAGTATAATTTTAAAGATAATTATTTAGATCACTATAGGTGCAGTGATAAAAGTGATGTTATGTGTAATAAGAAAAAAGTTTCAGGTTCGATTCTTCTATAAAGTAAATTTAAAATGTTACCAACAAAAGATACGTTATAGTTTATCAAAGATTTAGTTTTGATAAATTTGTCTAGCTGCCATATATTTTGAATTTTATATTCATGTTTGTATTTTGTAAAAATAGATATTACATAGAGGGTAAGACACTCCGTTCTCTATTTACCGCCGACTTCGGGAATCATTGCGAGTTGAGAGGCCGAACTCCACGCCTCGCTCTGTCTCGTCACCATAGCTTAGAATTCTTGCGGAAAACTAATATCTAAATCAAAATTATTTTACCATCAGTACAATGGGATGAGCATTTGACAAAAAATTGCAGTGTTAGATTTTAAGCTTACTTCAAAAGACAAGTGCTCAATTTAAAGAACCGAGGCTATTATAACATTCCTTTAAAAAACATACTGAATATACTTTTATTAAATATGTGAATCAATTTTACATTTTTAAATATAAATTATTATAAAAAAAGATACATTTAAAAATATAAAAAACCACTCTTCCGAGGGCGGGACAAGGGTCCAAGCCATCGGTGGCTAGGGCTCCAGAGAGAGGAACCGCCGCACAATACGTGCCGTCTCAAGTAACACTGCCTTCTGTATCCGGTTCTTGATCCAACAGCTAAGCGATAACCTCTTAAGGTGTTGGTCGAGGCTTTTCGCTATTAGACCGTTAACCGAAACCACTATCGGCACAATGATAGTCGCATTGACATCCCATATGGCGGTAATCTCATGGGCTAGGTCCAAATATTTAGATTGTAAAAAACATTATTATTACATTTGTCCATTATGGAGAAACTAGGTTGCAGTCTACTAGGTGGCGGAACCCAACACCGATCTTTATCTAAAAAAAACAGAATAATTTATATATCCAATATACTTTAATGTAAACATTAGACTGACTGGAATTCGAACCCAGAACCATACAAGTCATGCGTCATATATGCCATACAAACAATGATGACAACGTTGAAAAATTATATGAAAAGTCAAGATTTTAAAATTTTTGTATTTGAGGTTTTGCTCATCAAAAAATTTCTAAGTGAACCACAATAACAAATTGAAAAATAACAATTCGGTCTTTTTAAATGCTTAAATGTAGATAACAAAATAACACAAAAAGATTATATAAAAAATAGTAACAAAATCTAAAACACTATTTTATTTACAATACATTCTTTTTTAAAAATATTTTTATCATAAATATTCACAGTATCTATTTAATGTGTTACTTTATATGTAGATAATATATATTTTCGATAAAATATAACAATTTTCTTAATAAATAACAAATAACGGTTACACATCCCATGTGTAGTTGAAAAATAAAACAATACATAAAATACTTTTATTATAATAAAGACAGTGCAAGAAATAAACATTAAAATAAAATTGTAGGGTATTTTTTTTATTTAACTGGACATGTATTTAATTGTTAAATGTAGTTGTAATATAACAAAAAAATACCTAAAAAGGTTAATTTTAAATATATACAGGGTGGAAGAGGCAGCGCTTCTTTTACTGAAACTGCATATAGGGTAAAATATTTCAAACTCAATATTAAAAAAAATAATCAAGGTACCTCAACGGTTTGGACGTAGGATTTTTTTTTCATTTCACGATTTTTATCCATACCTGTATTTCGTGTGACGCACACATACGTATGCGACGTTGCCGCTTTGACAGGTAAGTGTGTGCGTGTTTATGTTATACTTTACAAATGGCGTTTTATTTTAAAACGATAATTTTATTATTTATTTTGTTTGAAAAAATAACTTTTCAATTTTTGGGAATTTTTTTTTTTCCGAATTATTAGTATTTAGGCTTTTATAGAGTAGTTAAAACTGTGGTTTCATTTAAAGTGGTGCTGACAATTCCTCCCTGTATAATATTATTTTTATATTAAAATACTATTATAAACCACACTGAAATTTTGAATTTTATAAAACAATGCAGACAATCAAATGTAGTAGGTTAAAGTTTGGCTTATATTCTTCATATTAAATAATTTTCGTAAAAATATTTTCAGTATATTTTTATGTATATAATATGTTCAGATAACTTGCAATGTCTTCATGAAATAAACAAAGATTTGTTTATAATAAAATGAAATATACTTAAATATTCTTACAAAAGAAATTATTTTATTCTTCATAAATAACTTGTATGATATAATTCTTTTTGTAGTCCATTTTGGTCATTAGGCCATTATAATTCATTTTAGATTCACGCTGTATTCCTCACATAAAGTAAATTTCAAAGTATTTTTTCAGACATTTTCTTGTCTTCAGAGTGAAAACAATTAATTTCTCCAAGTGGAACTCAAACTCATAACCATCATTTTTATCCTAAACTGTGTCAGGTTGCAACATCATGGTTTCAAAAATTTTACTATTGATTGTGATTATAAAAAAATATAAGGGAAATGAACCTACATATGTTCAAATATATAAAAAAAAGTACTTATTATTTTAATAACTTATGGTGGACGGAATTACTTCATATGACGTTTATACATTGATTGATCTACTACAAAATTTTTTAACATTATTTAAATATTTATTTTTGTTATTTCAGTTGTTCCTTATTAAAAACAAGAAATATATCACTTAATTAATTAAAAAAATCAAATACATTTTGTAAATTGTTGTATAATGAAAAACTACTCAACAGCCAAAATAAAGTATATATTGTGATTACTCAATTTTTTTAAATATTATTACTATTATTTATGAAAAATGCACTGTGTTAATCAGACCAAAATGAACTACAAAAGCAACCTCCTTAATAAATTATACATAATAACAATTAACAAGTAAAAAAAACCCACATAAATAGAACAAGTTCCACACAAAAATAACTTTTTTTAAATTAATTAACATTATTCAGCTTTCCTATAACCACCTCGCGCCCTCCACGCCTTTAACAAATTGTATGAGAAGTACAATTGAAAGAAATGCACTTGAGATGCGAGTAGGACAAATGCATACCATAAAAGTCCATAGGGATAGCCCTGGAATAAATAAAAATTATATTACTATTAATGATCCAAATATGGCCTTAGCCTTTATCTTTAAGTCATCATGTTGCAGGGGAAAAATCTTAAGTTATAAAGATGTATCAATGGTTGAATGATTCAGGGTTTAACCCACAACTATTTCCATCTACAATCAGACAAAAATAATATAACCCAACATTAGCTTTTGCCTTATCACAGAGAGAAATTAAAAAAATAACAGATAATATTACATACCTGCCACAACTGTATATCCTCATAATCATCCTCGTCTTCATCAAATGTCAAATACTGATACACATCTCCACAGTAATATATAACACAGTATAACAATGGACCCATGCCTAATGCAGTGATACCGTACATGTATTGACGTAAGAACTTTATGTTGTTACGTTTGATCGCTGACAAGCCGAGGAATGATAGCAGGAGGGATAAGCACCATATGTACTCCCACCAAAGTGGCTAAAAATAAAGACCAATTTAAGCACTTAATATTATATTACTATATACTAAGAAAATTAATATTACATTACTATATACTAAGAAAATTAATATTACATTACTATATACTAAGGAACCAAATGTGGTTTTGTCCCTTTAAACTTATTGATAAATTATTCAAAATCTCAAGTGTGTTATTCTGATGTATAAGATATGTTAGTGGAATAAATATGCATCCTTGCCAATTTACACATTTATAATGTTAGTAAGTTGTAATTAATATGTTATATCATATAAAATAAGGAGCCGTCAATATAATATATTAACTTACTTGTGGTATTTGCATCTCTTCTATTTCTAATATAAATACATCAAGTTTGTCCAATATGTCGGCTGAGAGTTTAGCCAGCATACCCAGAAACAGCATGTGATGGAAGAACACACAATATTTAAGACGAGATTTGTTCAGTGCACTGAAATACATTATAAAAACATGATTTCAATAAGTTCATAATAAAAGCTGTTTGCTTTAAGCCTTATAGCTTATACTTTTTAAATTCCAAAGTAATCTACTTTAATATTGTCTGTTTTATTGCTTTGATTTTTGCTTAGAATTAAGATTATCTTGTAGAATGTAGACATAGTAAATATAAGAACAAGCACATTCAAATAATACAATTCAAATAAATGGCGCCAAATTGTCCTCGACCAAGCTTTTGTCTAAAAATAATTTGACGGAACTTGACGAAATGTCGTGTGTCACATTCTCGCTGAACATAGCTCTGGCCAGCAGCTCATCACGCTTAAAAATACTTCTAAATCTCACCTTATTTGATAATGGGCTGCGATTTTCTCCCTATGCTCATAATCTGCACCATTTGTGCCTGTCACCATAATACCGCCTCTTGAAGCCATTTTTTAAATTAATGTTAGGCTTTTAATATTATAAAATAAATCTTGTAAGCTCTACAAGTGGTGTGGGTTCATAAATATGTATAATCTGTTTATATTTAATAATTTCTTATGTATTAACACTTTCACATCTGCGAATAGGCCCGAGCTGGCGAACTGACATGCCAAAAATGCCAACGTTCCAAGGTTGACATTTTACATTTAACGTTCAGAAATTTTATTCACATCATATAATAAGTTTTAAGCAAATAAATTACAAGACAAAATAAAATTTTAATAAATAAAAAAAATATTATATCTTTCAATAAATTAAACCGTTGACGCATTTATATAATTGTACACTATTCAAAGACAAAATATAAACAATACCACTCAAATAAAATTATTCAAGAATTTACATAATACCACACAAACATTTATAAAATTATAAATCTTCACACAATTTGTTTGTTATATTAAATTATTGCCTTTAATATTTATTATAAACAAAGTTGTTATTCGTTATACAATTCGCCACTAGATGGCGATTCATTAACTATTAATTAAAGGTTAAGTATAAAGAACTATTAAGTTTTATCCTTATTTCTTTTCATTATATACATTTATATAATATTCTAATTGCTTAAAGTGTTATCTGTGTGTTGATTTTTTGTCCTTATGTCTGTTTATACAGGTACATCTGCTGAACTACTGGGCAGATTTGCATGATTTTTTTTTGATATACAAATGAATATTAAGCCTGAGCAGGATCTAGCCAAGTGGCTATATATAATAATTGATTTTGAGAAATTGCAAATCCTACGTAGATTGTAACGGCCCAATTTAAATATGAAAAATGATGAAATGCCTCGTTCCGCCCGCCTTGGCGTTGAGATCCGCCACTCAACTAGAATCGGAAGAATTCGGCATAAAGTGGGGAACGGAGTGTCTTAACAATATGTTCCCTCTGCCTATCCACGATACAGCGTGTAGCTAGAAAAATATCCCGATATCTACTTTTAAAATAACCAGAAAAATATAAATAATATTGTCTGCAAATATGCTAGAATATAAAACTAATATGCCATGAAAATACAAAAAATGTGCATTCAAGTGAAAGCTCCACGTGTCAAACACATAAATACACTAGAATTCATTAATGGAATGATCGGGTCGCATAAAAATGTTCACGCTTGAAATCCTACATTCATTGGCTTGCCAAATTGGAAGAACGATAACGATTTTAATTGTTTCATACATGTTTTATAAACAAGTGGCTTATTGATTGAAACTTCAGCCTGTGTTTTGATTCAGTAGGAACACCATCGACGTCTATATAATAGTTGTACGGAAAAATATTATACTTCATTCAGTTTCAAAGTTTTATAAAGAATCATGAAGATCGTTTTTATCGTCGCGATATTCGCTTTTGTGGCTGTTCAGGTAATTTTTAAACTTGGCCTTATATAACTTAGGAAATGAGAAAAAAAGTAGTGAGATATTTATAGTTATATTAAGTTTTACCAATTACGAGTGCATATGATGGTGTGGCATGTTCGAATAGAATCGGATGTGTAATCAAAATATCTATAGAAAAGTATGAATTAAAATTCCACCATCTACTTGATACGGAACATCTGTAAAATGGACGAAAAATGACAAATTAAGTGTTGTGTCATTATAGCCAACTGTCGACCCAAACGTAGTTTCGTCCGCTCAAAATTTTTTTTACAGTACCTATAGCCAAATTACAAAAAATCTTCACATACCTAAATTATAGACAATATATTACTCTGATGGATAAGCTAAGTTTCATTTAAATCTGTTAAGTAGTTTTTGCATGAGAGTCAAACAACATCCTCACAAACTTTCACATTTATAATGTTAGTGTAACTTACAGTTAATAATAGGTATTAATATTTAAATATTGACGATATTTTTATTTTTACAGTTTTTTTTAAATTGATTTATGAGTATGTATGAGTGAATCTAGCGATATACCTAAGGAAATATCAGATCTCTCTACATTTCCCATTCTTTTTTCAAGGATATTGTTAGTAAATGGGTGGCGAAAGCGAAATTTAAATTCATTTTTCATGGGGACAGTCCCCATTCCTGTACCTGATCTTACCCTTAAATATTGAAAGACAACGTTGAAAGATTTTTTTAAATAAAATAATATTTAAAAAAATACATTTCAATGAACGAATCTACCATATAAATATTAGAAAAATTTAGAAACCTATATACATTTATGTCTTATAGTTTAGCCACTCAAAACCAACCCCAGATGATGACAACAAGGATGCGGGTGGAGACCATGTTGGTGTAGATGCGGGTCAGCCAGCAGAGGAGGTAATACTGAAGATATTTCAATATCTTCATCATAGTCATCATAATTACCATTTAGTTACGAGTTACGATAATCTGTTTTCATCTAGAGAGTTGGGGAAATTCCTTTCCCCATTTTTTTAAGCCTCTTAATGGGAACGGAATGTCTTAACACTAGGTCCCCAGATTCCCCTCTACCTACTCTGCTATATGCTAGTAAGAGAAAGACAAAACAGACTAAGTTATTTCATTTAAGAAAATTAGAAATGCTAGCTGCATCTTCACTGTGAGGAGCTTGATGATCTTTCCAAGAACAACTTTACATATAATACCTGCTCTAGCAATCATAATCTATTTCTGAATCTGCGCCTTTATACAGAGGCACGATGATTGCACCTCGCTTATCTGCTGGGATCATCCATGTTTTTCAGCACAAATTGCACAAAAACCAAAACCAAGTCCCAGACGCCTGGCCCACCATATTTGATTAATCACATCCATATCTAATATTTCATTCTGTTCTATCCCTCCTCTTATATTCCACATATAGCCTCCCACACACGACACTGGATTAAGCAATGTACCATTTTATATTTATTGATAAAAATTACCGATAATCATTAGCAAAAAAGAGGGAAAAAAGTTCGGAGGTAAGTATATCTCATAAATCTGCCATTCAACTATTATGATAATTGAAAAGCAATAAGAGTTTCATAAACTGTTTGTTTGCTGATTGCAAACACAAAAACATAAAAATCTTACAGAATTCGTTTTTATATAATACGAGTAAAAAAAATATA
Source organism: Heliconius melpomene rosina (assembly GCF_056956725.1). Taxonomy (NCBI): domain Eukaryota; kingdom Metazoa; phylum Arthropoda; class Insecta; order Lepidoptera; family Nymphalidae; genus Heliconius; species Heliconius melpomene. The sequence goes on from NC_140397.1 coordinate 490,069, forward strand.
ATTTTGATTAGAAAAACGTACCGTGGAAAAGCGCAGTTATATCAAATGCATTAGCCGCGGTAGCCAAGTTTAGTAATTAGAGAAATTTCAATATTGTTTATGTTTTTATTAACTTCAGACCGTTAAATACTCAAACGGCGTAGTTGTATTGATTACATTCCTAACTTGAATTTGTTCCATAAATGTTAAATTACCTTGCTTATAATAACGAGAAAGGGGTGCTGGGTTTAAAAACAATATATTCACAAAACTCTGGGGTCAACGCTCTTTTAGAAAATTGTTTTACTTGTATCGCCTACTCCTGTAGTTTGATAAATAGCAGTAGGCAGTACACATAGGAATGATAACAGAGAAAAAACTCGAATTCTATTTCTATTTAAAGATGGTTGGATGATACCTGCTTCGCGCCGTCGACTGTCTGTGATATAATATATAAGGACATAATCCAAAGGGTCCTCATTTTACGTGACCTTTAAACCTGGGTCAACCCAGCCTATACCACTCACTCTTTCTTCATAAATCTTTTTTGTCAATCATTCTTGACCCATTCTCTCAATATGCACCAAACCACCTATGCAATTTTTTTCCGACTGCTAAGTAAGGATTATTTTCCATTCTCGTTATAATATCCCCGCTAATACATATAATTCTGTGTTACTTTTCATTTCGAATGTGGTCAGCTAAACTGACTCTACATATATTTTATTCTGCTTCTGAAATACGTTACGTTTACGTTACTACGTTTTGCTGAGCTACCAGCACTGCATGGTCACATGGTGGTTCAGATATGCTGATGTTTTGCCGTCTCATCAATGCAGCTAAGGCACTGTTGATTCTATTAGCCGCGGCAATACTCCTTTTTAAATTAATTTAGTATCTTTCGTCACTGCTAAGCTTATGTATCTTCCAGATATTGTTTTTGTTACTTCTTGTTTTTAATCACTCCGTTCCCACATTTTGAATATTTAGAAGTATTCCGTAGTAGTTGGCAGATCAAACCAACTCAACGTATCATTTTAACCAGAATGTTAAAATAAAAATAGTATATATACATAATATATATGAGGTCATCGTGGCGTAACTGCACAACGACGAGAGTGTAAACGCTACGGTTACGGGTTCGATTCCCACTCGGGGGAAAAAAATAATTAATTTCCTCGCTCTGATACAAAGGCGACGGCAACATGACGGCATTTTCATTCATTAAGAATTGCATAAATTTTGACATATTTTATAGGTAAAAGCCGCACCAAGTGAAGCAGCTTCGGCTGTCCCCGTCGACGACGCCGTACGCGCTGAGGACAAGAAAGCGTAGATAAAAGAAATATGAAATATATATTGATACACTGATTGTAGAATAACTATGTAACGTTTATAATTATAATATATTGTCTTTTAAAATATACTTAATCACAAATGTTGTTTTATTGTAAAATACCCAAAAACCCCATATTAGTTTCTTGAAAAGTTAAATATTAAAGTTTGTGTTATATATTAGAGTAGGCTTGCGTTTGACCCCATCAAGCCTGATGTTAAGGGTTGATGCAGTGACGCTTGTCTAGAAAATATCTGTTCACTCTAAATTTGAAGTCTCTCCATACATTTCACTCACATTCCATTGTCTCTCTGTGCGAATGAATGTAGACTTAACACATTTTGTATGTCCGGTAAGAAAAACTACCATAATACGGACGGCGTGAGGTTTGATAGTGAAATGGGGCAGACGGAACTAAATTGTGCAATTCGAGGGCACACTCTCCAAAATTTGTAATGACTTATCTGCTGCAGTGTTTCCTGGTCGATACAATTCTGGGAACCTTCAAAAAGCACGTCTGACCTCACCTTAAAGGCAACACAGTTCTAGCTCCTCGGATGTCATCGGGTTTCTGACGGTGCCCACTTACCATCAGGAAAGCCATACGCTCGTTCATCTTTGCAGTGAGGTAACTCCACTCTATTGGCTCAACAGCTAAGTATCGACGACAGTTTCGTATTTGATTAATTTTCTGGCACGTCTGCCAATCATCTTCAAAACCTGGTAATTGTATCGTCCCATAAGTGGGAGCGGTATTCAATAGCATTCCAGCTAAAGTTCCTAACATTTCTCTTAATTTACGTAAACTAAACAGTAGGTAGGTAAACACAACATATAAATGTAAAATAATTATTAATGAAGTTTGATAGTAAAATTGACCGCGACATTGAGTGAAAGTCAAAGGCAAAATCTAAGTATTTGAATTTGAACTTGTACGCATAGTACACTCAGGAAGAAAATAGTGAAAATTAGAAAACAATCCTAAAATCAAATCTGTACCATCTACAGTTATCTTCACCGGCGGCCACGACTCGTTGACCGTACTTTACTATAAATTTCATAGTAAAGTGCGCGATAATTTCAATTAATGAAATCGTCAAGTTTTAGTAGATGATTGTCAATGTCTGTCAATGAAAACAAGTGCCGTCGTGGCGAATTGTGGGCTTGATTCCCACTGGGGAAAAATAATGTCAGGGCTTTACTTTGAAGAGATATTATGTTCATGTAAACGTCATTTTTTAGTTCAGTTGGATGGTATCTTATGAGATATCGTAAAAATAAATAAAAAAAATCTTAACAATATTAACTTGGTAAGTAGCAGTACATGTTTTGTAATGGTAAATTTAACTATATTTAATCTTACATAAGTATATTACCTTGAACGATAATTAGCATTCTAAAGTTTTACAATATTATTTATTTGATGAAAATATTTCATTATTCAAGTACTAAGTGACGTATTTAGAGATATTTTGAACCAAATTTTTTATAAACAAAATTTCTGGGGTTAGCTCCAGACTGTTGACCAGGGTGGGCACGGACTACCCGGCCCCCAGTCTTGCTACGAATTTCCGAAACATCGCGTGATGAGCGGCGGAACTCAACGCCGGGCGTTGCCCTCCCGAGCGGGGGTCGAAGCCATATTAGTCGCGTTAAAAGTCAGACCCCTTTAATATTAATATCAACAGAAGTGATAAATAAAACACCAGTAAATACTTGATTTACATATATAATGAAACGTTTAGTTATCGTTTATAATCAATCAGTACTAAAAAACAATATATTGCGCACACTGGGCCGCGTCTGCAGCTCCAGGGGGCGCGGCTGAGACGACATCCCCGAACCTTGTACGTATAATGTTACCTAAAGTTATACATAAACTATAGATAAATATTAAAATAAATATCAAATTAATGAACGATAAAAACATAAACAAAAGGATTTGTATACAAAGATATAAATCAAGAATTAATGAACGGCAACCAAACCCTAAAAAATAATGTGCTTTATTTTGGAAGTAAACTTGCTTGCTTGAGACTGGCAACAACAGCCAGTCGAGGTATAAATCAAGTTATAACTTTTACAAGTTAATCACTCATTAAATTAACAAAGAAATTGATTATAAGTGATTTTACCTGTTGCGGGTTGTGATGGCTGGGCTCGAGGGATAAAGGCATAGATCTTGGTTCTCTCGTTGTATTCTTTCTCTTACGTTTGCTTGAACGATTTGACACATCTTGCCTTTTGTGTATACCACCTATTCGAATAAATAATATTAATTAGTTAACCCATTCAAATTTATAATCACTTTCATATAAACATGCCAGTTCTTACGTTAATGTGAATTAGAAAGAGTAAAGGTCCCTGAATAGGTCCCTGTACCCTTTTAGTTATTCAATTTATAGTTTTACGAATATTTAATCAATGTTTTTATTAAATTGAATGTATAATGAATTGAATAATACCTAATTGTCAATTATGAACATAATAGATTTTTTTGTTCTAAAAATAATAATTTATTTAGTGGCTTGAATTTCGACGGAACTGAATTTCAACTCAAACGTTTTCCAGAATGTATAATATCTAGCTAAATTGCACAAAATATTGTTAAGAGTGAAGTTAAGAAAAAAGTATGAATTAAGAAATTATAATCAGGAACGCGGCGCGACGAATCAACAAGAAAACCATAGAAAATCACTATAAGACTTAACTATTTATCAGCAAACTTGCATTACATGTTTTATTCATGACTCAAGTCAAGATATAACGTATGGTATTTATTTTTGCGTTTAATGTGAAACATTTTATTGATTTAATTACGTTTTAATTCCAATAAAAACACTTTTTTTAGGGGTCAGGATCATGCATTGTGCAAGGTAGGCAGAGAAAATCTAGAGTCAAGAGACACTCTTCCTTTCCGCTCTATTTGAGATAGTACTGATTGAGTGACGGAACTCAATTTACCTGAACTGAGCTATAAAGAAAAGCATATATTTTTAAGCAGCGTCTCTTGGATACCGTCCAAGATTTATATTTTACTTATAATCATTCCGCAAGTGGGGATCGAACCCACAACCATTGCGTTTATAATCTGATTCTTGGCGTCTTAGACATTTTCATTTCACGTAAGTTAAAGTAAAAGAAACTATTATTATCCATACCTATATTATAAATTCGAAAGTAACTCTGTCTGTTTGTCTGTCTTTTACGCAATCAGGGCCAAACCGCTAATTTAATTGAGATAAAATACTCATATAGTGATACTTCAGGGTCTCGGGATGAACATAGGATACTTTTTTTTCTCATATTTGTAATATTTTCGATATATACCAATATATTAAAATACTTATTAATTTGACATGCAATTTATTCCTCCATGTTAACAACAACCGTCGTTGCTAAGCAACGATTTGTAAAGTTTGTTATTAGAAAACGTCACCCAAAATGAGCTTACTTAAAGCATCTCTCTATTGAAAACTGAAAATAATTTCAGAAATATATTTACTAAATATTCGTATAGATATTCAAGCGGGCGTAGCCGCGTTGGGGCCACTAGTTTCTAATATTTTCTTACCCTCATGTTCATTAGTCAGTGGTAGAGGTCGAGGCGTGGGTGCATGTAACAGGTTCAATTTACGATTCTCTATGAGGCGGGTAAGACATTCTAGGGCAGCTTGTCTGTTCTAAAAGTATATAGAAACAAAACTTTTAGTAGCGAAACAAACAATAGCTTTAGAAACCAGAAAAGGTTGTATTTCTATATTCATATATTTTTTTCTTTTGAAAATACTTTCCACATATGTATCGTGTAATCTTGAATCTTGTAGGCACATGGAACCTGGGAACGTAGTGCTAAAACATTTCTGTTTCTGTTCCCATTTTCTGCCAAATTCTCAACGCCGCGCTTTGCTACCAAAGTAAAGAAAGGGAAATAACAAACAATCGAATTTCATTCCCCTCTTGGGGTATAACTAATATTAATTGAAAATTTTTAATAAAATATTGAAAATAAAATATTCTTATATGACCGTGTGGTGTTTTTGGTTGTTCAATACAACCAAAAACACCAAACAATCTCCAAAAATATTTCCATAACATAAACTCACCCTAGTTTCTTCAAGTAACGGATCGAAAGCAGCCGGATCTTTGCTATCTCGTAGTGTTTCCCAACTTTTGTATAACTTTCGATCCAATGTTCGCACTGAGCTTTCGAGTTCGCGTATTTCTTTTATCAAATAAATAAAATGTGATAAGTTAAGTATAAGAACCGTCGTGGCGCAGGGCTTTTGAGCCTCGTGTGACTGTTTCGGGTTCGATTCCCACTTTTCACAACACGCAATGCCTATATAATCGACGGAGAATGGGGAACGGAAGTATGTTAATGAGAACGAAATGTCTTAACACTGTTTACCTCTGGTCAGCCTGCTACATGTGTATACAGCGTGGAGCTAAATAAAAATACAACACTGTGGTAGACTTAAAAGTGCTTATTAACCCAATGCAACTAGTATGGCAAGTAAAAATATTTTAGTTGAAACCTAGATAAAGTATTTCACATTATTCCGGTGTCGTGAGATAATTAGTGCGGTGCTCAATTTCGTGAACTAACACAGACAACTAGTAAAGAGAATAGAGAAAGAAAGACTAACCAGTTTCTCTCAACTTAACGAGGTCGATCGCAATCTGAGCGCGTTGTGCTTTGAGCGCTCGTCGCTGCAAGCGCGCTCGCGACACCACTTCGCGAGCGTTGCGCACTTCGCTCGCAAGCGCCGCTATTTCACGAGCTTCGCGGTCCAAGCGACGCTCGAGCTCACTGCAGAAACAAAAAACGATTCAAAATTAAAATTATAGGTCTACATTATGATCTTTAACTATTTATATATTTAAAATAAACTATAATTTCATTTTCAATAAACAAAATTTTAAAACACTTTTTTTACAAACTTAAAACTTTTAAAATATCTTAATAACATTTAATATTTTAATGACGACAAAGCAGCCTAGTCTAACTATTTGAGTTCATTTTAATGGTTTCTTATTCTGCAATTTCCTTGCCTTGTCTACTCTTTAAATTTAGTGGAAACTGTACCTACTGCTAGTCTAGAGGCTTGTAGCCATTTTATTTTCCTGTGAGATCGACACATCGGCTAGAATAAATTGACAACTGAGTTTAGACTTTTGCCCTCAACTAACTAAACTAAATGTATATTTACACATTTTATACATGTATACATCGCACATACATGTGATCACACGTTCACACATGTGTTGTTACCTCCACACACGTGATCTCATATCTACATAGATAGGATGCTTTGTAACTGACGAACGTGTGAAGCTTACTCTCTTTAGAGTTTTGCCCTCAACTAACTAAACTAAATGTATATTTACACAGTGTGAATGTGTGATCACATGTATGTGCGATGTATACATGTATAAAATGTGTAAATTTACATTTACACGCACAATACATAGAGGGCTTCTACCATGAGACAAATAATTTATTTTATTATGACGCATCAGCTGCAATAGTGCTGGCCGCTAGGCTACAAGAGACCTTACTAAATAAAAAACATTTAAAATGTAATAGCGTGACCATAATTCATAATGGTTACCCAAGCGGTATAGTAAAAAAACGTTCTTCTATACATACATACCTAGGGTACTCCCCGGTCACTTTAGCATAGGACTGTATATTTCTTATAACTTCCACCAGGTGGTGGAGCTGGTTGCAGAACTCTGGCAGCTGTTCCGGTGTGAGGTATTGACCGCCATATCTAACATATTATTTTATATTTGAATGTTTGAATATGCTTTCAATTTTATGATATTACACAACTTTAAGTGTCAATTTTTTTATAAAAAATGAAATGTAAGTAATATATCTCGAAAATTGGAATAAAAATGAGAAATAAAATCTTACCACTATATTCTCTCAAAAAGCGTAAAGCTACGCTAGTTAAGATCAGTAAATCATTCCGTTATTTAAGTCACTTGCATACATGCTTCATATAGCTACCTCATATCAATATTAGCGGCAAATTGTACATCGTTTAAAGTTGAACTGGAACCGACGTGCACACTGACGGTCTCCGTCTCGTCCTCCACTGTACCACAGCCTACGTTTTCACTCATGCTGGAATTATTATCATTAAGTAAGAGGACAGAGGCACAAGCGACAGGTTGTGGTTTCGATTCTCACTAGAGGAAATGAAATAAATACCTACTTAATATTTCAATTTCTTCGCTCTGGTGGCGAGGCAAAGCTCAACATGCAACATCTCCAGAATTCGGCGGAAAGTGAGAACAAAGTGTCTTAGCACAAGGCTCTTAATGTCTACGCTACACGCGGGATATGGCGTGAAGAAAAGTGTTAGGTTTGGTTAGGATGCAGTCGTGGCGCAGCGCTGATGTCTGACTATGAACGCAACGGTTGAAGGTTCGATTCCCACTCGGGGTTCTCGCTCTGGTGACGGTGAAAACCGTATCGTTGAGTTTGGCCATTCAATGTTTAAAAAATCTACAGAATAACATAGCAAAATTGTTGAAATTTTTTATTTTATTTTAACTAGTCATGCAAGAGGTATGCAATTTAAATTCTACAACACAATTTGACGTGCTATGTAAGTCGCGTAGTTTGAATTCTATTTATTTTAATGAGAATTTGTTATTAGTTTTAATAGTAGGTAAGTAGATTCTTGTCTAAGAACTGTATGTGATTATAAAACATATAAATGACCCTATATTAAATTCTATGTTATAATAAAAACTTTTAAGAGGCGTGCCTTCGTAGGATCGCGTTGGAAATAGGTTCAATCCTCACACGAAGAATGTATACATTTATATTTTTATTTCGCCCGTCAGGTAGACAAAACGCAACGCTGAATGCCGTAACTCAATACATACCTTAAAAAGCGTATAGTTAGTGATATATACAGTAGTCCGTGGTGTAAAAAAATGTGTAATAATCGCGAAAATCAAAGATATTATTACGGTTATTTTAATTTACTTACTTTGTAGATACAAAAGATATCTTTTTATCAACACTCGAGTATCGATGCTCCCCACGTAATTTTCCCAACAATTTGCCTAAAAGACGAGATTGACGACTTGTACTGCTATTGCTCTCCATAACTTATTTATTGGCCAATTTATAGAGAATACAGTTATTAAATATATAAAATCAACGTAAAAATCATAGTTAACATTTTTTTTTTTATTTAAAAAGATATTTTAATTTTATTTTTGTCCATTTTAGGTGTAATTTTGACAGCCGTATTTAGTGCGAGGTTTTTGACATTTGTTTTTTTTTTCACATTAATACTAAAAATGTATGCTGCAACCATGCTGCAGAAATCCAACTTTAAGTACAGGTTTTATTAAATAAAAATATGTTTGTGTAATTTTTTTTTCATAGTCAACATTTTGATCTAGCAATATCATCAATATTTTTCTTTATTTTATTTTACGTCATAACAAAATGTTACCTACAAATAAGACAGACATAAGACAATGAATAAAGATGATGGATGATGCAATTCGCGTTTCTCAATTTCAGTACAATGCATTATTAAGTTTTTTTTGTGAAAATAAATAAAATACCAAAAATAGTTAATAGTATAGGTATAATCCTGTAGCCATAACAATTTTTAAACGAGAAACTAAACTCGAATTTTTCGTAATTGGAATTATAAATAAATAAAACACACGAAGATATTTATATTGCATTTTAATTCATATAAAAATACAATTATCATTACATTACGTAAACATGTGTCGTTGGCATTACCAATAATAAAAAGTAGCATTTTTTAGCTATTTTTTTAGAGATGCTAAAAGAACTTAAGTACAATATAAAATTTAGGCACACGTCAGTCTGAGTCAAACACAGCTTGAATTTGCCACTCAAGTTAAATCTAAGAACGCTGCTTATACAATCCTTTTAGTTTTATCCTAATCGATTCAATCGTTATAATAACAGTCTTTGCTCGAACACAATGTTGTCTTTGCCAACTGCTAATTCCATTATGAGAAATTTCTTATGTTCCCTCTGTGAGATTCTTCTTTCTTATGTACCCTTTTTATTTAGTCTTAAAAAAAAGATTTGAGCCCAAAATGATACAAAAACGTCAATGAAATAATACAGTTTTTTTTTTCACATAAAGAAATAAAAATCTAAACTAATTTTTATAACATATTTTTATAATTTGTTACATTTCATAGAATGGATATTAGCAGCTACAACTCAGACACCACTCAACTTCAAATACCCACCAAGAGGAGAGTTGGGCAAATTTTAATTGCAATTAACAATCCAATCTTAACGAGCGATCATTTCATTCAATCACAATAAACAATGAACTGTAAATTAATTAATTGGAAATTATTACTCTATAATGAAAAATCAATTATTACTTCATCTTAATTTCCACACAAAGTAATGATTAGTTGTTAATTTTGAATTGTCAATTGCAATTAAAACTAACGCAACTCTACCACCTACCAACAATCTAAAAGGAAGGTACCATTATTAGCCAAACAACGAAAATACACATTTGTGACGACACTTTGACAAGCAAATCCGTGAGACCATTACAAGTTAAAAATATCGTATATTCTTCATAATAATAAAAGGAAAAATTGCGTAAATAATCATCAATATTATGACAATACATCAGAGTAAATAAAAAACCTTTGCGAGGATTTAAAAGTAACAAGAAGAAGCGAATACCTTGGATCGAGGATGTATTGTAATAAAATATATTTATTTAATAATATGTATACAAATTAAAAATTCAATTCAGAATAGGGAATAAGACTTATGATTTCTAGCTTCTCGCTATATCTTTGGGCAATTTTCGAGACATTTATGAGATAAGTGGCCGAACTTAACGCCACACTTTGACTCGTTACCTCGGAATGAGAAATAAGTGGGCGGTACGTGAGGAACGAAATGTCTTAACATTAGTTTCTGTCTATATACGGAATACAGCATGATTCTAAAAAAAGTTACGTTCATCCAAAGAAAAACTACAATTCCATATACACATTACTAAATATCTTATTTCATACCAACCACCCATCCATCAAATGGCATTACCAAAGACCCGACGAGAAACCACCCGGAGGTACTCTCACACGCTTTGGAGCATCGTTCCTCTCTGTGGGGGTGACAGCCTTGGGTGATGCGGACGCTGATGCAGAGTCAGGAGTTGATGGTTCAGGGCTTCTTGGCTCTGGTGTGGACTGGGGAGCAGCAGGCTCCACTTGGCTGGTGGGAGCAGGTTCGCTTGCCTGACCATTTTGGGTAGGCATATCACCGTTTGTCGGTTGTGATGGCTCGTTGGATTGGCCTGTAAGATTGATATGGGTTGTAAGTTTAAAATATAAATATTATATTGTCGTGGCCTGAATGTAAACGAGACTTGTTGGTTCGATTTATTTCTTCCTTTACTTAACACACAACGTCACAAATAAGGCAGAGAGTACAAAACAGAGTGTCTAACATCAGAATTCTTGTACTACATATCCTTAAAAGCCATTTCAAAGATGAAAAATGTCTGAAAATGTCTACAAACATCAATGAAACAAGAACTCAACAAGTTTCTAAGCTAAAAAATATATCTATTTTATAAATTTATTCGAAATTAAACATTATACTTAGAATGTATCATTTGTATAATCATCAATCACTGCTCTTCCTCTAACGATCCTAGTATTAAACTGGTACATCGCGGCAACAATATATAGTATATAGTCATGACATGTGTTATATATTAGTTAAACATGAATCACACTTTTGAAGTAACTGGAGAATTTAATGTAAAAAACGACCTGACTCACTACGATAATTATGAATAATTTCTCAAACACTCTCAGTCTAGAGTACTGTCAGATACTTTCTTGTCAGCTTCAAGCTGTGTGCTGCCTATGACAGTGTTGGCAGATGGGACCTAGCATTTAGACATTCCGTTAACCACTTTCGGCTCAATTCTCTTGGCATTGAGTGTTGAGCGTCAACGCCGCACTTTGCCTTGTTATCAGAGGGAAGAAATCAAAATATAATCGAACCCACAACAGTCGCGTTAACAATCACACGCTTGCTCGCTTGTGCCACTGCACACAAGCAGTTTCTTGTCATTCATTATCATTACTGGCTAGCTTCGCCGTCGTGGTGCATGCGCGTTCAACTAAACAAACTTTCAAAACTAACCTTGTATAAGATTAGCAGCAGCCGACGGCGCTTGACGACGTCCCCGCGGGGGCTCGGGCTCACCTCCAAAGATATCCGTATGACCACCACCAGGGGGACGGAGCACCCTGCTGGACAGCCTCGTCCCGTCATTGATACCAACGTTGAAAGATGTGGAAGTCATTTTTGATGCTGAAATTGAAAGAGAAAATCCTTAAGTACCTATATAGTTTTTGGTTAGCTCTGTATTCTGTATAGCTGGGATTCTTCGGCAGCAGGTGGAAGGAACCTAGTATTAAGACACTCCATTCTAGTGGAGAAGAGTGTATATTGAGTGACAGAACTGAATGCCCCGCTTTATCTTTTAACCTTTTAAAGGAATTGAAAACAATTTATTCCCTCGAGTGGGAATCGAACCCTTAACCGTAGCGTTTACCGGTAGACGCTGTGTCGCTACGCCACAACGGCCTCGAGTTCATTATTTATTATAAATTTCAATTCTTCGAAGCTTAGAGCAATCAGGTTAGCCATATGATAGACGCCTACGCATAGCTTTGTAAGGCTTAATGGTCGCTACGTGAAGGCAATTAAGCTTTATATTGCAATTATTTCCAAAAAAAAAAACAATTTAAAGTAAATTATTGAAACATTACGCTACTGAAGCATACATTTACGTAATTTCCTTTAAGGAAAAAATTACAAATTATACAAGTATCATCATTTAGAAGAAACCAAGAAGAAACAAAAGAATTTAAGGAAATGAAAACTTAATGATAACTTCTCCGTTCTCCTTTTCTCACGCGCACTTACATTCTAAATATTTTCCTGTAATTTGAATAAGAACCCGCCTCTCGTTTTTTACCAAAAACTTAATAAATAAAATATTATAAAAAACATAGACAAATGGTATATAGTATAAGTTCGTCTGTCACCGCCCTGATCTCCTCACAATACAAACCATAATGACCGCGTGATTCAGACAAAGGCATTGTTTTGTAACCGCAAAACGTTTTTTATTGGCGAAGCGTCTACAGAGAATTGTCTGCATTCTGATTTACTAATACCTAGTTTAAAATCAGCGCCAGAGTATGTTACTATAAGCGCGACAGTTGGGGGTTCAATTCTCACACTGGTAACAAACTTCCGCCACTTAACACGTAACGCCAGAGGGGGAACAGAGTGTTTTGACACTAGATCCCCAGGTTCCCTCTACCTTGTTAGCATAAAAGTATAAAACATGCCATCTAAGCCATACGGCAAAACCCCAATACTTACCGCAAATTCTTTCCCATTTTACTGGTACATAATTAAATCGATTGGGGCTAACCCATCCTTACCCAAGATTCGTCACCACAAATTATGGTACATATTAAAGAACCATAACGCTATTACGGAACCCTTTGAAAATACTTAGAATCCTTAGGGTCTTCATGCTAATGATAGTATACGACAGGCTATTGATTCTTTAATTAGAAGGTAAACCACCTGTTTCCGCGAAGGCAGGTGCGCGGCACGCAGGCCAAAGTGCCCCTTTTAGAAGGGTTCTACTAAATATTTGTTAAATTTTTCACATGGTTTTCTACGTTTTTACGGTTTTATAGATTGCAATGTTATTTATGAAATTTTGGTGGTAAAAGAGAATTGTTTTCATTTCCTTAAACGTAACCAATTTAGTAAATTCTTTAATAAAAATACCGCACCTACAAACTACAGTAAAAACTATTTAATAAATATTGGATTTCTTTCCATAAAAGGATTTATGTTGCTTATCATATATTTGATTGTTATTGATTGTATTGTAAAAAATAAATTTAAAAAAATATTAAGATATATAACAAAATTTCTCTAATAAAACATCTAAACTTTTTCTCTGAAAGTCAAAAGGGAAAGCCCGAGAAAGCCACGAACGATACGTCACAAAGACACAGACAGACGTGTAATTATCATAACAATAGTACATAGTTGATTCCGAGTGCTAATTAAGAGCTCATTATTATTATCAAAGCGCGCGCATTTCCTTTGCAATGACGATACTGTTCCAACATTACGCATATAAAATATAACAATATAATGAATTGTTTAAATTAGTCTATACTTATATTATAAAGCTGAAGAGTTGGCTTGGTTCAGTTCATCTCAGGAACTACTAGTTGGAATTGAATTTGATAGTATTTTTTGTCGACTAGTGTTAGGTAATTTGCCGGCTCTTGTCAATGGAACTACCTTCCGGGCTAGCGGTAGCTTCCTCTAGAACTGACAATACCGACATGGTTTGAAGTACCTACCTAACGGTTTCAATAAGATACGATATAATATTATTTTTAGTAGAATGAAAGTTGATGAGAATTCTTTACTTTAAGACGGTATGATAAGACAATGAGCAGTGTTGGGTCCCGCCATTTAAAACGCAATGTCTCGAAATTAAGGGGAAAGTGGATAGCCAAGTCTTGGCAAGGTTCTATTTTCTCTGCACACCACGTTAGAGCGGGATATGTGAAAATAAAAAAAAATAAAAAAAACCGATCTAGTTTAACATCGCGTGATAAAATGTATCTACAGGTTTAAAAGCGTGTAGTAACGTGGACTGTTAATAAATGCCTTAATGATGAATACACGCCAGTTAAATTACAGTGTACGCGATCAATAGTTCATTGTGTTATATCTATAATCTAGAATGATAGTATTTGTATTGTATCTATGTCTGAATGGGTCATTGATATTAATGTTTCTTATATATTTACAAAAGCTACTTCATGCTTCTTCCAACAGTGTTAAGTTGCGGATGTCAACACTGTCCCATGTCTCGTTACCAGAGTGCAGTAAATGAAACTATCAAACTGTACTTCACTCTCACACGTTCTCTGTCACACGTTGTGATGCTGCGCCATGATAGCCTCTTAGGAAGGACTTGCATTACAAAAATATTACACAAACAAACAATAAAGTGGCTATCGAACCCATAACCATCATGTTAAGTCATCCTGCAATTAATCATGGTATTAAAAGATGAATATAAAATATCTAAAGATGTGCTCTTATTACTTTTTTTATGTATAACTATAAGCCTTTATTTATAGTTTTATAACTACAGAAGTACACTTCAATGTTTTATTCTAAGCATAGACATCTATCAAGTGGAACTAAATCATTTAATACCACTTGAATCAATTTTAGTTTTAATTAATTTCTTATTTTTCTGATTGGATAATTAGCTGGAATTACGCATTAGAAAGTGAAATACTTAAAAAACACATATAAAAATTCTAATCTAAGGAGGTTCAAGTTCCGCTACATTTTCAAAAAAAAAAAGTATATTTACTTCCTAGGTTTGGAATAAAAAAAGATGAAAGAAAGCGGAATTTCGTCATATATTTTCTTTTAGGAGTATACAGGAAAAGTGAGAGATTTCCCAAAATTTCTACAGGAACAAGAAGAAGAGAAATTTTACGTTTTACGTCAAAGAAACATCAATTAATTTAGTTAGCTTTTAAACAATATCAAATCCATATCAATATACCTCGTAACTTCCAATTTTTTGAGTACCCTCAATTATTAAGTTAAAATAAAATCTACGAATATTTCATTCACTTAATATAATCGAAGTATTCGTGTAGGTATTAAAAATTCAAGAAATATTAGTCTACCTAATCTATTATTATTAGCCTACTTTTTATCCTATAATCTCCTACTACTTTTAATTAAAGTTCTCCTGTCAAATTATACACGAGTACGTTCAATAAAGATAATAGTAATGTGATGTATCTAGTTATATATTTCTAACTAAGCCGCGGTTGCCAACCTTAATAATACGTTAGTTGTAATAAGTACATTCCAAAGCACAGAGTTTTTTTATCTATCTTTATTTTTTTTAACCTCACGCTTTATCCCGCATAGTAAGGAGAGAGAACGTTATAGTAAGTTATATCTTATTAAAGCAGAGAAATGAAAATAACTCATTCCCCCGAATAAAATAGAACTGAAAACCACAGTTTACAGTCGGACTCTATCGCTGTCGATCAATGGCCATATAAATGTTGATATCTCGCTTCAAAAACAGCATACCGTTAAAATATCAAACACAAAGGATAAAAACATAAAAAAACAACAGTTGCTGGCCGAGGTGCCAGATGTCGAGTATCTTTAACGATATATGACGCGTGGAACTTTAATCTTATGCCGTTATAACTTTGAATATATCGAGAGCTTCCTCATCTACATAAGTGTTCTTCAATATAAATGTCAAGAAGCGTGAAGCTAATATGTTTCACGCTTCTGCTTTTTCCCGTATAGTGGTATAGACAGGGGGAATCTAGTTTTATAATACAGGATTTTTCAGACTTGCCACAGGAACACTAAACGGAATTTTCTCTTTTAGTCATAAAGCAAACAAAATTGCAGGTGTTAACAAAGTTAATTAAAAGAAATTGTAATCAAATATAACATGACTGTCACAGGTACGTCTAGAGACAGAACAAATAATAATTATAGATAGACATTTTAATGAACTGCAATACTTATTGTTAGGGTTGCTTAGTCATTTAAAATAATTATTAAGAAGATATTTTATACAGGCTAAGAAATATTGTTTTCTATTTTCAAAGTCCATCAATCAAATCAATTTAAAATGTTAAGAATTCGTCAGTAGCACTATATGAAACTACCTATTTAACTATCTGAGATATAATGAGATATATAGACAATAGTGAGGAATAGTGTCTTAACACTAGCTTCCCTCCGCCTACCCGCTGTGTGCGGGATACAGCGTGAAGCTGATTTAATTTTTTGATATATATATATATATATATATATATATATATAGCCTACAGTTGTATAACATAATTCATATTGCAATTTCAATATGGTTGTTCAATGATTTATAATCATAGATAGCAATTCAAAATATTGTAAAATTGCAAAAATATCCCTTCATATAATCTTATCTGTTGCGCTTGGGGGAGTGTCATCGATCGATCGATCGTAGATAGTCGCTGTTATAAACAAAACTTTTTGCATAGGTACCTAATACCGCTATCACTATAGTTTTTCTAATTTCCTTTAATACACATATGTCTAATATTTCATGCGTAATGAGGGAAATAGAAGATTTCAATAACGCGATCTTATTGGAAATTGTCTCACTAGCACATGAAGTCTCGAGGTAATTTCGAATTCAGGTTATGGTTACGTGAAAATAAGTAACGTGATAGGCAAAGCGCGGCCAAACTCCAACCTTAACACTCCTCCTTTTTCCACTTTCCGCCAGAAAGGTTAACAACAGGTTCCAAAATTCCTTCTGCCTACCCAGCTTTTTGTGGGATAGAACGTGAAACTAAAAAAAATGGGCATACTCACAATATGTCACAACCCAACGCCACCGCCTGTCGCAATGGCCCGTGAGAACGTACGCGGGCAGCTTTATTGTAAGTTCAATAAGAAAAACATTAGGTACTGTAACAGATTAACCACTGACTCACTATGGCAAGTCATTTTCTCATTACTACCTACTGAGTTATATCGATTTCGTTGATTACTTGCTGAGATCTTAATTTGTACCGAATTTAATTATTATTCGCGAATAATCAATATCACAAAAAATAATGTTATTTGCAAAAATCGATTAAATTATTTATATTTTACAGGTTTTTTGGAACCTAATAAATTAATGCTCATTTCAAAAAAGAACACCAAGGTATCTTATATTGAAGAAACAAAAAAAAATACATTTAATAACAAATTTAAAATTAAAAAATGAAACTTAATAACTAAAATGAAGTAGAAAGTATGGAAGATCGATATCATGTAATCCAATCCAAACCAACAGCGGCACAAGAGAAACTCTATTGTAAATTTGTCCGTTGACCGCGACGAGCGCTCACTTGTTGCTAAACTGGCGGACTAGAAAATGTGCAATTCTGCACACATTCGATTGACAAATTGACGAAAGTAGATCATAATTTTAACTGTTTCTTATAACCTGCTATAATTAATTTCAGCTTCACGCTGTATCTTGCACGTAGCAGAGTAGGAAAGGAGAACTTGGGAACCTTTGTTAAGACACTCCACTTTCCGTTTCATTATGGAATGCGTGTTGAGTGGCGGAACTCAATACTGCGCTTCGTCTCGTTAGTCCAGAACGTGGAAAATTGGAAATATAAATATGATATAGTTAAATTTCTCGGTCGTTCCATAAACGGCCATATCTTTTTTTAAGTACATGTAGAAATACGATTTTTTCAAGAAATCATTGAGCTCTAGGTCGCTATCTAAGTATATGGTTTGAATTTCAACTCGATACCTCCAAGCATTTCTAAGATAAAGGCTCTTGACCGACAGACAGACATACGGACGCACAACAAAGTGATCTTATAAGGATTCCCTCTTCTCTTAAAAGGTATGGAACCCTAATAAACGACTACTCAATACTTTTTAAAATTGAGTATATCCAAGAAAAAAACTTAAATAGTCATATTTATCCAAAATCATGCAAACAAAACTAAAATATCTAAGCACCAAGGAAACTTTAATCAAAGATAACAACTCGCTTCCACCCAACAGACTACAGAGCACTGTCCGTACATTTAAAATAGCCAGCATTTCCTATTACGTACGATGTAATTGGACTGTGACCTGAGTCTAGACGGTGAGGCTCGAGTATCGAAGAATGGGTACCTACAAAAAAATATCTATACGGTAGATTGTATATCTATATATATGTTGATTGAACGTCTGTCTGTCCGATGAAAATTAATATTAATATTGATATATTTATTAATTTTAGACTGATAGCGATGAAATAGGGAAGTTAACTCTATATAATTAAACAAAATTAATATATTGAAAACTTCCTGTAGATTTTCCCATTTCCTCATTTTGGAAAAATATTAATAGATATTATGTTTTTACTAGTGTCGTCTAGAAATAAATAATTTTAATACTAACTAAAAAGTGGTGAATGACGACGCCACATATCGCCTATCCAGACTGAGCCTACATTTTAAAGTTTAAAATGTTTTCTGTTGGTTATGAGACTTAAAAGCCAAATGTAGAAGTCAATGCGGATGGAAAATAAAGTTATCGCCACTTTGAAATATACAGAAAACTCTAAATAATACAACTTCGTCTAAGTATCAGAGCGGGTAAATAAAAATAATTCACTCTCAGGAGTTGGAATCGAACTTACAACCGTCGCGTTTAGAGACGATGCCTCTATCTATCACAAATATAATTTCAAATCTACCCGCATCACATTACCCACGTTAAATTCTATTAGTTTGTCAAACGAAGCGGAAACTTCTTATATGGATGCTGAATAACAGAGACAATCACGAGATGGCTAATCTTTATTCAACAAGGTCAATCCTACCGTATATATACCGAGACTGCAATTAATTACATAGAAATCTTTCCGCTTTGATGTCGACCCCGAAGAGAAAGATAAATCGAGTGTTTTACGCTCCATACACTGTGTACAAGGCATGCCAGTGCAGTAATGGTGAAACAAGAAACGAACGAGGCCGTCTTAGCCCAGTGGGATTGAGTTTGACTGGAAACGCGATGTTAACGAGTCCGGTTCCCGCTCGGGAAATGATTATATTTCAAATATTTTCATTTTACAGATAAACAAAGCGTCTTTTTATAGGAAATATCTCGAAAATTGGGTAAAATGTGGTACGTAATGTTTACACTAGGTTCCCGCTGCCTATCCTGCTACAATATGCAAGAAAGTGTAGCTGTTAATTAACGATACGTATACGTGGAGAATATAGAGAAATATCAGTTTGTTTTCATCAGCGTTCTTACGAAGATTAGCAAACGAATTTGGAAATCTCAAAGAACAATATCAAATTATTCACATACTGGCAACCTCCTTTATTTAAAATCGGTTAAAACCAGCATAGCGCGATATCTCTACATAAATATGTAGAGAAGAGACCTAATAGTAATACTATCTGAAGTGAGTCATCTAAGTAGCGTCATTAGGAATCAAATAAGCCACTATAAATATTACAAAACCGGTATTATACGTATTCGCGTCTATATGAAGGAATTCATTATAATTTGTACTACGCTGTTTTGTTTGTAATTAACTATACTGCGAGTAGCAAGGTAATTGCATTTATGTATCGTATTAAAGCAGCTTGGTAACATGTTAAAGGCATGTATTTATATACCGCTCTCAATTCTGAGATCAATCTTTAGCACACAAAACAGCATCTCAAGACGCTCTCGAGATCGATTGAGATTGAGAAAAATAAATCCATATTTTTTTTAACTTCGTGTTGTATTTCACATACCTATAGTTCTATAGTTGGGTAGGCAGAGTGAGCCCAGAGGTTATTTGTTTAAGGTTTGTTACAATAATGCTTAGCCTGTTGAAAGCAGATACTACGCGCGTTTGCTGTGTGTGGCTTCACAATTCTAATTAGACATTGATTTTAAAATTACTTCACACAAAGAAAATATGGAGCTTGAACATTTACATAAAAAAGAACAACAACATAAAAACATAAAAAATATAAAGATAATCGATAATACAAAAACTAAGATTTTGTACGATTATTGTTGACACTTCGTGATAAATACACTACATGGACTTCTCCTAAGAGAATGCTTTTAGTGGCTCGTAAAAGGTCTGTTTTTGAAACGGGAAATATCATTTTCTCATATGTAATATCTACTAACTCTTCCGATACTGTGTGACTAATAGAAAATGCACACATGAAACTATTGGACTTAGAAAATTGAAATTTGATATGAATGTTGCGGAGTGTAGTAAAAACTCTCCTTAGTGCCTGCTAAGAAGAATATAGGAACAGGAAAAGCAGGATTTTCTTATCTTAGGATCTTAAAAGTAAGCGCGACAACTAGTAAAGTTAAATAATTATTTTTCAGAAAAGTATGACCAATTGCAACAATTTACAAATAATTGATAAATAGTGTATTATGGCAACAATAAATTCATTGTTTTTACATTAGCAATGAAAGAAAGTCATAATATTCTTAATGACTCAACGGAAATCCTGTGAGTCAAGATATTTGCGATCTCTCCAGTCACGTTTCATACTTATGGCTAGTGTAATGTCATTTTTATGTATTGAGATTTGAGACGCTTTAGTAGAGCAAATTGAGGTCGTTCTGGCGCAGCGGCTGACTATAACCGCGGGTTGTGGGTTGTGGGTTCGATTTCACTTGGAGGAAATGAATTTATTTCATTCAAATCAATTATACTACCTTCCTCCCACTAGTAACAAGACTAAGCGCGGCGTTTGAGTTCAACTATTCAACAAGTCATTTATCGAAAATTAGACGCGATAGAAGCGATGAACATTTTACTTTTATCAATTACAAGTGTTTTAATTCGTTACAATGGTACAATCATTATTAATTTTCTAATAGGTGATGGCCCAGACGTGTTTTAAGACCTCGACTGCATAAACTTAATTAATATGTCCAGTAATATTAGCAGAACCAAGACAAATCCAACGACCTATCATATATAAATATCGTTTCACTGCATCACTGGTTCAACAGTTTCAAAGGAACAAAGAAACGGACGCGTTAAAAAAATAACCCCCCTTTCGCGTTTCTCCGCAGTCAGGTAATTAAGCTATTAAGGGGTTAGGCCACTGTAATTTTTTTGAAAAATCGATTTTTTTTTTATTGGCTTAAAAAATAGTTTAAACCCTCTAGAATTAGAAAAAAAAGGTCCCGTGCGAAAAAAATTTTTTTTTCCTTAGGAAATAAAGGTCGCCGCCAAGAGCGACAAAACTTACTCCGAAACGACTACCTGCGGCAAACATAATGGGCCATATGGCACCATAGCCCCCTCCCCCTTATTGTTCCCAACCGCCTGTATTGTTGTACCACGTGTCCTTTCGACCCTTTTGAGCATTATGAGCATAAAATTCCGTTAGTTTTGCGACAGCAAGCGCACAGTAAAGAGCGATTGATTGTTCATAAGCGACGATTTTTGCGTGTTTTCCGTGGTTTTTTTACGATTTCACTGTAAAATTTACGAACGCGTTAGTTGAAATGAGTGCTCGAGTGTATCGTGGACGAAAAGGTACGAAAACCTCGTATCCAACGCGACGTCGGTCAAGCAAGATGAAACGACCCATGAATCAATATGAATGTGAGAGCGATGAGCAGGGCGTCAGCGCTTCGGCGAAAAAACTGAAGGACTGCAACGAGGAATTCGATACTAATAGTCAATTCGGCTATAGAATCATCAATTTCTGCGCCGTTTTTTCCGTTATTGCCCAGCACGTGAAGTGCAAAACGTGCGGATCTGACATTGAGTTTCGAGAAAGAAGTCCTCGTGGTTTAGGCTTCAAAATTGTGATCGCTTGCCCAAAATCCGTCGAAATTATGAAAAATGAGATCTGGGCAACCCTTTTTCAAAAAATGTCAACGGATGAAAAGCCTCAGCACGAAAAATGTTCAGAGAATTGGTGCAGTTGGAAGAAAGCGAAAGCGGAAAATGCCTTGGATGCGTATCATCACAATCAGCCAATGAATGAGGAGGTTTATGAAGCCATCAAACCCCATGTAGATACATGGAATTGAGCCGGGACGACTTGCTGGAGCGTTGCTTGGGAGCCTATAGTCAAAATAATAACGAAAGCTTCAACGCAACCGTTTGGTGTTTGGCCCCCAAATCATCTTCAAGCGGAAAAACTGTCCTAGATATCGCGACGGATATCGCTGTTTGCACATTCAATGGCGGCCTTACCAACGTCTTGCAAATATTCAAGATGTTGGAGGTGGAAA
This sequence comes from Heliconius melpomene rosina, assembly GCF_056956725.1. Lineage (NCBI taxonomy): Eukaryota > Metazoa > Arthropoda > Insecta > Lepidoptera > Nymphalidae > Heliconius > Heliconius melpomene. The sequence continues at coordinate 512,346 of NC_140397.1, forward strand.
TTGGTGTACAGTTATATAATTTTTGCATCGAAGACGACGCCAAACGCATTACGTACGCGGAGACATCTCTGAGCGACGCGGCAAAAAGTGCGCGCGCGCTCCAAAAATCTACCAGGAAAAAAGAAGAAGACGAAAATTTGGCCATCGATGGACAAATGTATGGTGCTGGGATTGCAGACTAACGGTAAAAAAAATTTTACCCTATTTTTTTTATTTTTTCCAATAGAAAACTATTCGAAAAACTTTAAACGCGTTTTTCTCGAAACATGGTTTTTCGAAATGGCACGCAGCACCACTCGAACAATTTTCATTTTTATTACTTGAAATTTTGACCAGATGTGAACATTAACATTCTCTAGTGAATGTCGATCGGGATTTTCAATAATTTTATTTATTGATTTTTTATTAACAAAAAACTAGCCGTTTTTTTCGTCAAAAATCAATTTTTTTTTTCAAACGCACGCCAAATCCACAAAAATTAATATTTTTTAAAATCCGATCGACATTCACTAGCTATAACCCTCTAGATTCATGGTTTTTTTTTTTTTTGTTCTAGATTCAAAAGTGCACCAGTAATGCTGCGTGCCGCGGACCCCTGCTTGCAAAACATGCCCCGGGAAGATAGCTGTGGAACCGCCATTTTGTTTTTTTTCGCTGTAAAAAAATTTAATAATAAAGTTTAATGTATGCCCGATAACACCCTTAAAAGTTTTTTTTTCAATTACCTTCAATTTTAGAAGCAAAAAATTCGTGAAAAAACCTTTTTTTTTTTACCGTTACAGTGGCCTAACCCCTTAAGCACGCTATACGGAGTTCGAAAAGTTAGAAACCTCTTTAAATACTCACACAAGGACTCAAAAATCAACCACTTACTCTAAAACGTCAGTACTGTCCCCCCCGACTTTAAATGACTTACGGACGAATAAATTTACAAATACTAATAAGCATTATAAGGCTTTATTTGGAAACTGTAAACAGATACGTAAGGATTACGCATTGAGCTATCGTGTTACGACCGCGATGAGGAAACGAAGAGTTCCGCTAATATGGTGCAACAAGGGTATGTTGTATCCGATAGCCATTGATGTTACTTTTATAGTTTCTTTCGGAAAAGGGGAAGTAAATAAACAGCGTCGACATGATAACCTCTACATAAATTTACATTACCAATTAGTAGCCTGATGTGGTACAAGTGTGTGACTATAAACGGGGCAGGTTGTGGGTTCGATTTCCAATCGAGGAAATAAAAAAAAGAAAAAACATATATATTTTCATTTTCTCGCTCTGTTAACGAGGCCGAGCCAAGGCCAAGATGTCGAATATAATAATTAATTACTTTATATTGTAATGTTACTTAAATTAAATCAGCTTCACACTGTATCCCGCACATAGCAGATTAGGCAGAGAACCTAGTGTTAACTCACTCCGTTCCCCACTTTACTAAACATTACATATTAATAAAAATTATCATAATAATGGTAATAAATATCTATTTATTACTTTCATCAGTCTGACAAAAATTACATATTTATTTAGGCCATTAAGTCTATAGACACTGCTATCCTTAAAGCCCTTTTATGGCCAGCCTTGACCTTATTTTATTATCTCTGGAACTATATATAGCATTTACATTCTTAGTAATGATTATTAATCACACACATTATTATTGAGTAAATAAGAAATACAAGTCAATATTAGTATTGAATTGTATTTCTTATTAAATACAATATCGATTGTAGTATAGATAAAGCACAAAATATATCCTTTTGGGCTTTGTTCAGGGGCATGACTTTAATTGTGACAGTGATGGGTTGGATTCCCGCTTAGGTGCATAATTTTTTTTCATTTCTTTGATAAGCTAAAAAAAGAACAAGATAAAGTACGACATTGAACTCGCAACCCAACTGATATGCAATGAAAAAATCTAATATTATCTTATTGTAACCAAATAAACCAATAAACTTTTAAAATAATTAGAAATATACATAAATATAATTGATATTAATAATAATTATATTGTTATTTCTGTAACTTGTCTCATATTATTAATTACTGCTAAGTTACTTATATATCTGAATTTGCTCTTAGGTCTGTTTTACACAGTACAAAGAATCTAAATATTTAGTGAAATATTTATGCCACATTAATTTATTAAGCATAGAATAAATATGAATTTTAATTTCTTTTTTTATTTCACACTTGGATATAAGAGAGTAAGCAGAGGGAACCTAACATAAAAACACTTGATTCTCAACTTACTAACTTAGAAACATTGATGTTATGATGAAGATCTCAATGCAACATTTTAGCTAGGCTTTCTTTTCTTCTCTTTTTTTACAAATATGCTAATATAAAAATAATACATTCCTTGCGGGATTGAACTCACAATTATCACTATCATATCAGATACCAAGCCACTGTCGTCTTTTGTTTTATTTGGTCAAAGTAATATAAAATAAATAAAAAAAAATGTCTTAAATATATTTATTTGAAAACACTCCCTTTGAATTATTTGGGTTTATAGGGTAGAGCTGATTGACAAAAGATAAGATATGAATTTGACATGAATTTCCTTTTAATTGTCAATTATAGATAAACTGTTATCAAAAATCTAATATATTTTACTGTAGGATAATTAATAAAAAAATGTTTGCAATAAATAATTTAAATTAAAAATCTAAGGACAAAAGATTAAAAATAAATAAATTTATTATTCATGTTTTCTAAGTAGAATAAAAAAAATATAGTCAACAAAAACAATAAACAAAGACGAAAAATTGTTATTCAGAATAAGTATGGAAACATACAATAATTATAAGACTGTTTTTTTAACATCAGACAACGACCAAATTAGTAACAGACAGCATATCTAACGGATTTTCTAATGGAATGCCGAGGAAATCCGCAATTTTGCGGTTTGTGCGCAAATATGTAAAATCCGCCCATACCAACGCTCTATAACTAAGCACATTGACCTCACAATCTTGAAAAATAACGGCTCGCTCGACTACACCCGGTCGGCAAATTTACTTAGATTATCTTAGCAAGACAAACTATTTGTTACGAAAACATAAAAAAGATATACTGCATATTTAATAGAATTATTAACATCTGTGCTTAAGTTTTTTGTATATTGGTTAATAATAAAATAAGATTACTCACCTCCAATCGGTTTCCTTCTTTTTGATAGAATGAAGTTGAATGAATGCGGAAAAGAGACGTAACATATTTGACATTTCGAGTATTGCCAGAACGTTGTCTTGTTTATTACTAACGAATAACAATTTATTTAACAATAAACTAAATATGATTATTCTTACTAGCTTTTACAACACATTACTTTACAATGAAATTGCAGCTACTTAATTTACTCAATAAAAGTAAGTTCATATTACATTACACTAGCAATAAGATTATTTATAAAAAAATACTTTATAAAACGACCTCACGAAGCTACAATAAAAAAAATACTTTGCAACACTTAACTTTAGAACTGCATAAATCTAATTAAGAGCTGTTTTAAAACTTAAAAAAAATCTGATACTAACTTTCAAATTTTTACGTTCATTTAATAATTAAAACTTTTCATAGTTTTTGAAGTTGATTTAATTAAAAGAATACAGAATTTATTATCAATTAGATTTTTATTAGAAAGATTAATCATTATTATAACCATTTTAGACCGAAAAGTTTAGTTTTTCTTAGTGATGAAATATTAATATCAACAAATTTGTCAATTATCGTAATGCATGTCAATGAATTAATTACTTTTGATTTTACTTGCTATATATATTATAAGTATACTGCATACATTTATAATAAAGGTCCATAAATATTCTTTTGGCAATTCTAACAAAATGTACTACATAATTTACAATAAGTCGATGATTCTGACAGCACTATTTATAGACATTTCTTGACCGTTGCAGACAGTACCTCACTAGTGTTACTATTATTGGTAACCATCTATTTAAGTTTTGTTTAGCTAGTTAAATTCGAGAGCCATTAAATTAGTAAAATGGAAGTTACTACAGAACAAATACCAAAAGAAAATCCAGATAACCCCTCACCGGTAAATAATATTGGTGTAAGTACAAATATATAATTTACCTTGTTTTATAAATAGAAGTAAAACAATATCAAATGACGATGGTTTCCGAATTTCTTATTGCATATTTTACATTTTCATTACTTAAAAAGGATCTATTTTTATTAATATGTTAATAATAGTTTTTCATGATCATAGATAAAAATATGTATTACTTTCTAATTCACTAATAAGTAAGTTAACCTGCTAAATGTTGGCTTTATGCCAAATTGGAAATGTTTACGATATTTTTGTTCCGTAGCACGTTTTATTCTTTTATGGTTAACATAATGTGAAGCCGTTATCGATTTTGTGGGATGAAGTAATGTTTAAAATTTGCAATGTATTCTGTTGCTATGGTTGTATACATATTACAGTCTATTTCCCACATACTAAGAAATATTTACAAAGAATGTTTTCAATTTCTTGTGAAAAAAAAACCCACATTGCAAGATAGGTAAATAGAACATAGTGTTAAGACATTCCACTCCTAAAATATGCATGTTACAAAAAAATAAATAATTTAAGTATAAACATTCCCTATGAATGTAGACTGAACCCACTTTCAACATGCTTCCAGTTAGGTATCACACTTTCTTTTGAGATAATGTATATTATGCTCAGAAAACTATGTGATAAGTTATTCTGTTATCTTTAATTCTGTCTGTTGTACATTAATTTTATCTTGTATATTAAATTAATTTATTTATAATAATTAAATTTTAGGAGAAAGCACCCACACCTCAACCACAAGAACAGCTAAAGAAATCAAAAAAGGATGATAGATCCAAAAAGGATGACAAAAATGTTGAACAATTCATGAAGTCTTTGAACTCTGTACCAACACTTGACGAAAAACTATCTTTAGTATGTAAAAAATATGTACAGACAGCAGATGATAATAAAAAAATGCAATTTTATATAAAACAATCTGATAAGAGGTATGCTTTACTAGTGAAGGAAAAGGAACAGCTTCAACATGAATTTAATAAGACAGTATTAGTTAAATCTAAGCTGGAGAATCTGTGTAGGGAATTACAGAAACAAAATAAGGCTATCAAGGTATGCATTTTTTTGAAGAAATATTTAAAACATCTTATATTTGTTTAGAAATATATATTTTTTTAAGCAGTAGCAAACTCTGATTGGGTCAGAGCGCTTGGACGGTTGCCAAGAGACGTGGGTTTAAATCTAAAATTTTTATGTTTTATAAAAAGTATTTTTCTTTCTTAAGTGAGGAGTAATATTTTAAAAATGTAAAAAAAATTCTAAAAAATATAATTTTTGCAGGAAGAATCTCTACTCAAAATACGTGAAGAAGAGGAAAGGCGTAAGGAAACACAAGCCAAGTTCCAAAACACACTGACAGAAATAACCTCTTTATTGCAACAGAATAATGAAAAGAATGCTAAATTAAGAGATGACAATATTAGTATGACAGAAAAGTTTAAAAGTGTAGTTCAACAATATCAACTCAGGGAGCAACAGGTAAGAATAAAATATATCTATGATAGGTTGACATCCCATTGTCTTAATCTGGTATCTGTTTTTTAATGAAACTTATTTAGATAATATTAGTATTTAGATGGTAGTATAGATTACACCAGGCTTTTATGTCACTCCTACATCATTTGAAAAAAAATCGCATAAGGAATTGGAAAAAGAATGGTTGCCACTTCTTACTCTGTAGTAACCCTAGGATTGCCAGGCTTAAACAGGTCACTTAATGTTGATAATTTGCACTCACATGTTTTTAAGTAAATTATATATCAAATTAAAGCTTATCCTTTTCTCAACACTGTAACACTTTGTTGCCTGTAAAGATGAAATTATTCTTGTTTTTAAGTGAAATAAGGAAGTTATGATATTGAGTCTCTGCTGAATTTATTTTCTAAGTACTATTACTCATTTAAATTCATTGTAGCCCTGTGCAACAACTGGCCTCATGTATTGTATGCAATGATTTTATCTTATATTTTCCTCTATTTAAAGTTTTAAATAATTTGAATTTCTTTCTAACATCAATTTTATTAAAAATTATACATTAATGAATATTAAATTGTAACATAAATAATTTGTAACATTTCAGGTAGACAAGATGGCGAAACAAATGACCTTAGAGTCACAACTCTCCGACGCTAAGCTCCAAAAAGCGTCACTTGAACATCAAGCAGAGAAAGAAAAGATTTTAGCTGAAATGGAACAGTTAAAAGTAACTTTAGCCCAATATAGGACCAAAATAATGGAACTTCAAGGTACAGAAACTGCTCTTAAGGGACAATTAGCAGTATACACAGACAAATATGATGAATTCCAAAATGCCTTAGTGAAAAGTAGCCAAGTGTTTGGTGGTTTTAAGGAGCAGATGGAGAAGGTGAGGATTTTTATGTATATATCTAATGTAGGCATAAATAATGTAATGTGTTGTATTTTGGTGTATTGTTCTTCTTAATCTATGGAGATTTGAAGGTTTTGATTGGTGACAACTTTACCTACAATATACATATCGATTTGGGTAATAAAATTACACATTGTTGTCACTTACACACCCACAAATATGATCTCACATCGGCACATGTGATTTCACGTCCACACATGTAATCTTACATCTACACATGTGATGACATCCACAAATATGATCTCATGCCCACACTTGTAATCTCATATCTACACAAGTGATGTCCACACGTATAACCACACATCTGATTTTACGTGTACATATGTGATCTTACATCCTAACATGAGATGATACATCCACATCTAATATTACGTCCACATGTAATCTTACACACATGTATGACGTATAATATGTGACGCTGCTCTCGGTACAAATGATGTAGGCATATTGTACACTATAAACCTGGTTTAGGCCGCACAAGTAAAGCGTCGCGATTGATGGCCCACGTCACACCCACGTTATATAATATTATAACAGACATAAATAAATACAAAGCTCAGCATAGACCTCCTTTTACTTCTTAACTTACTTATTAATGTACATTTACATTTCCTCACTCCAGATGTCAAAAAAAATTCAAAAGCTCGAAAAGGAATCACTGACGTGGAAGAAGAAATGGGAGACCTCACAGACCGCGCTACTGGAGATGTGCGGCGAGCGGCAAGCGGGGGACGAGCGCGCCGCCCTCGCCGCACGGCATCTCGCGCAAATGCAGGGACTGTGTCGCACGCTGCAGGTATGGGGAGGGGCGTTAGTCACTAGCTATTTATATCTCTTAGAGATTAGATGGGCTGCTAGGGTTCCTCCTCAGGTACTCCAGACCTTCATTTTTGTTATGTGGGTGGAAATTGTTTATCATGTTGTTCAATTTTCCCCAAGGCAGTATATTTATATCTCTCATAGCTTAGACTGGCTGTTAAGGTTCTATTATATATGTAACGTAAATAAAACACTCGAGTTCATAATAAGTATTGTATTAGCTAGGTAGCCTGACATGAACTAAACTTCTCATACATAATTCCAACATACCCACTTGAATTTACTTTATTATTTAACAAGGGAATACATACCTACATTTAAACAATTCATTACTTTATACATGACAGGTTCTACATCAGGTACTGAGATTTTCAAAATAAACTGTAGCCTATATATATGCCTAGATTTAATAGCTATATAATTTTAAAAAGTTTCATTCAAATGCGTTTAGCACTTTCGGAGATTAGCGTGTACAAACAGACAATATTTTTTTGTTAACTTGGCCTCTATAACTGTTCCTAAAGTTCTCTTAATTATTATTTTGTGAATATATTCAATGTACAAATGCACCTTTTTTACAATTTTATTATATGTATAGATTAAATTTCCTCAAGTGAGAATCAAACTACTACTACTAGTATGACTGACCTTAATGTAATATAGCGGTGTATATAATATAGCGGTATAGCCTTCCTTCATAAAAATAATTAACCGCATATTAGCGCATCCAAACAAACAAACTTTTCACCTATATAGTTATCCATATTAGTAAGTAGTTAATATATTGCAACTTAATTTAACTATTAACATTTTTAAGAAAAGGAAACATTTTAACGAAAATGTATACAAAATGTTAATGGATTCTGGAAAGCTTCCGGGTTTATTTTATTACAATTGGTTCATAAATAAAAAAGTTATGTCAATTTATAGTACTTAATTCATACTTCATTCGTTTTACTGAATTGACTGAATCTTTAGTTTTCAATTTCTTTATTAATATTTTTATTGAAAGCAGGCGTACACGGGCCCACTAGTATATAATATGTTTCTTAAAATGTATTAATTTATTCAGTCTTTCGTCCCATCAGGGTGAGCGTACAGTACTACTGAACACATTGAAAGAGCACAATATAGAGCGACCACCGCTCCCCACGCCGCCGCCCTCCCCCGCGCTTCCGCCCGCGCCCACACCCGCTAGCAATGCCAAGGTACGTAATGAACCTGAATATATAAATTGTTATTTTTTTATAGCTTCATGTTCTATATTGCATATAGCAGAGTAGGTGCTAAGAATTTCAAGAAATTCTATATCAAAGATAATATCGTATGCGGTCACTTCCTTCCTGTGAATTCAAATTCAAATTCAAAATATTCTTTATTTATATTATATATATATATATTTTTTATTATATATATTTAAGCACTTTTGAATCGTCGAATGAACATATAAGCAAAAAGCTACGACGGGTTGGAAGGCAGTTCTGCTGAGAAGAGCCAGCAAGAAACTCAACAGTTGCTCTTTTCAAAGACAATGGTACAATTTATTACATTGGCAGCTATCCTGCATTACATTCAATAGATATTAATTCCATACATTTTTATCCTCTAAATAGTCTAATAGTTGTACAGTGTAATAAGCTTAACTTGTTAGAACTTTTTTACAAATACTTTAAATTTTGGAAGTGGCAAACATAGAATACACTGCGGAATTTTATTATATACACGTATGCTCAGACCCATAAAAGATTTATTAACTTTTTGGAGGCGAAAACTTGGAGTAACAATGGAGTTTATATTTTGTCGGACAAACAAATATTATAGTATATAAATTGGGAAGCAACTGTAAGAATACCTGCATCTTTAAAAACATCTCGCAGAGAATCTCAAGCTCTTAGGTTCTAAATATATCTCACGGCTCTTTTTTGGAGAATAAATATTGAATTTATATCTGAAGCACTGACCCCTTAGCAGCATTCCATAAGATAAAATACTATGAAAATAGCTATAGTAGACTAGGCGGGCAGTTTCAACGTCCGTCATTTGTCTTACTTTCTTAATTGCGAACGCGGCAGAGAATGTGAATCAAAATTCTATACTATGTCAAGATGATAATGATGATAAATAGTTTGTGTATCGTTTTGTAAACGTATGGTTTTAGAGTATTCGAAACACCAATTATATGATAAATTATTTAAAATATACGACAAAAAAAAAGGAATAACAAACATATCAGAAAATTAGTGTACTTTAAATAAGGTGTTGGAGAAATAAATTTAATCATCTTTATAAAGTAGATGTAAATTTTATTTTATATTATTAATTGTATTTAATTCCAAAAAAGTGGGTTCTTTCAAATAAATCCTTAAATTTTTAAAAATATTAATTTTAACTTAAACTACTTTTTCATTTACCAGGTTGACGCAATGGCGGCCAACTGTGTACAACTAAGACAAAGTCTCGCACATTTACAAAGTCAATTGAATGTACTAACAAACCAAAAAGAAGAATCACCTAAACCGGAGAAACAGAAAAAGAAATCTAAAAAGAATAAAGGTGAAAAACAAAAAGCCAATCAAGAAGTTGCAAAAGAAAATAATAATAATAAGGAAAGTACAGAAGATAATCAATCAAATGTAGAAGAAATAAAATTAAATGAAACTGAAAACCCAGAAGGAAAAGTAGATACCAAAACAATGGAGAATTTAATACAAGCTATAAACATCGCAAATATTAATTTATGTGATCTTGAAATTGTTAATGAACAACAAAATGATACAGCAGCGATTGAAACTGATCAAGCAGTTTTAGTTGAAGAAATTGTTGAACCTATTGAACCTGTAGTTGAACCTGTTGAACCTACACTTGAACCAGTTGATTCTAAGGTTGAAGTCGTTGAATCAAAACTTGAACATGTGGATCCTAAAATTGAAACTGAATCAGTTTTAGATAAAGCAACATTCAATGAATCAGCCATTGAATCAGTCGGGGTGGTTGATTCAAAAGATTCTAAATGTAATTTAGAATCAGATGAAACTAGTAAAGTTGAATCTTAGATGTTAATGGTTGTAAATATAACCTTATTGTTAGTTGATTTGTTTGAATTGTAACGTTTTTTTTTCTTCTTTAAATCCTGATTATTTTTCTTTATTATTTATTTCCTAATTCTCATTTTGTAATTTAGGTTATGTGGGAAGTTACTTCAAAATATCAATTTTAATTAATATTTTTAATAATGTATTACTTATACTTAATATTTACAAAATGACTTATTATTAATTAATTCAAAATTTGCTTATAATATAAAAATAAGTTGTTTTTACCTTCTTATATATTTCTCTTATTAATATATATGCATATTAAAAAAATAAAATCACTTAAAATGGAAATACTTTATTTTTTGCAGTAAATACAAACTTTTTAATTTTGTAACATTTTATTAGGTATATTTTTTATTCTAATATAAATTTTTAACAAGGTCTAACTTCCTCAAACCCCATATGAAAATTAAATATGGTGCTACTACAGACGTTGCCATTCAAACGAAATCGAATCTACACTTTTCTACATTATTTTTTATACATGAAAATAATCTTCGAGAAGTTTTATAAATGCTTGAAAGTGTTTTCCTTGTTTTTGACTGATTGTGTTTTTGTGGGTTTTTTTGTTTGTGTAATCAATTAAGTGCCTGTAAATAATGTCTAGTCAAAAGCGACTTTTTTATTTTTGTTTTTTTTTTAATTCTCCATAATGTGCAAATTATTGATTTTGTTTTTGTTATCGAACTGATGTGTAAAATATGATATAATTTTTTTTCTATACACAATTTAGTATTATTTTGGACTCTATGTATTTGTCCGTACAAGATGATACAAGGACGTTCAAGGTTTTTTTTTAATATTCGATATTTATAAAACAAAACTAATATATAATTAACTTTGTTCCAATATTTTTACATTAAAATTTTATATTTTGCACATTATGAGTTTTTTCATGAGTTTTGTAATAGAAAGAAAATTGACCAATCTTCAATTTGCCTGAATAATAAATAAAAAATAAAAAAAATACGTATTTTCTTTTAACATTACTCCAAGACCTCCTGGGCGCTGTCGAGTACCTTTCCATCTGACACAGTGGCGACTGCCTCTCTCAGTAGACCCGACACTACAATAGCGGCCGACGACACCGAAAAGGCTTTGCGGACAGCTTAGAGTCCCGATGCTTACCGAGTAGTCAGCCATGTGATTCGAATCACTTATAGAAAGTGGACTCTGAGGTCATAGAGTGGGCTTCGATACCCCAGATAGGTGAACCGGTGCGCCCCAACCCCAGACGCAAAAAAGGTTGTCAATTCTGCAGGACCTTAATTCCAAAAAGGCCCCGGCGCTCATCAAAATCTTCAACAAGATCCTAAAGAACCTTCCGACTCGATTCATTTTTTTGTTGGTCCTAATATTAAACGCTCTTTAGCAGGCTGCTCCTTCGCTACCGAGTGGAAGGAAGCCTAACAAATCCGCCAATCTCTCCTCCAGTTACAGACTCATTAGTCTCATTAGCAGCTTAGGAAAAGTATACGAGAGAATCATTTTCATTAGATTATCAAAGCTCCTACTTTTTCTTCAGGGGCGAGCTACTCTCGCTCCTTCCCGCCCGGTGACTTGTAAAGACCGTCCCATTTCCAAAATTGCAAGAATCAGCAAGATTCATTTATATAACGTAAGCTGTCATAATAAATATATAATATATACTTATATGTTACAACATACATCGACTTCATATTAAACGAAAAAGAATAATTTATGAAAGGTGTTACAATATGATATAACGCTGTCACATTTTATTATATAAATATTATTATATATATTATACCTATTATAAATAAAAGTTAGGAAGAAACTGCACAATGCTATACGTAACTATTGAGGTTTTAGGAATTTTTTTTTTGCATGTAAGTATTTATTTATCGTTTATATTTATACACAATAGGTAATTTATATAAAAATAAACTTAATTTGAAGGCTTTTCCTTGCTCTCGTAGGAATTTCGAGATATCCTCTCCCCTAAACTAAAAGTTTCGTCTTTGCGTTTTCTGTCACTCAATTAGTAACAGATTTTTTTATATATAAGATAACTAATGGCAATATTATAGATTACTCTAAGCTGGAGTATAAGGTTGTTGATTTGATGCAAGTTTTTAAATATTTTGGGCAGGTGTCATTGACAAATAAAAATACCTAATTGGAAACACGCAATGTATTGATTTCATGTGGAACCTTCTCTTTAACCACTTGGGAATCTTGAGATCACTTCTCTTGATCTCACGGAATCATGAACTTCAATGATAACTATCTTCTTTCATGCTTTAGATCTACGCTGGTTCCTACTTGTAACAGGGTTCAGAAAGTTCCTCTCCCCACTCAGAAGGTTCCTCTCCCCACTTTCCGCTAAATTTGGGAGATATCGTATGTTGATTGTCGGAATTTAAAACAGAATTTTGCTCAATGATCTACGAGTGTGAAATAGAGGAAATATGGGAAGCAACTTGCGTATTATAAAAATGCACCATTTTCCCAACAAAGAAAATAGATGTTTTAGACAAAAAGGTACGATTACTAAATAAATCTAAGTGATATTATGTGAAGACACCGCCCGTGAGAAACCCTCTTTACCATTATTGTATACCGTGTATACGTCACAATATTTTACAATATAAGCTTATATAATATCTACTTCATAATAATTAATTATATATTATCAAGGTATATACTTAGAAATATTTTGAATTAAATTGTAGCAAACGCTATTGTTTTAGACTATGTATAACATATATGTATGTAAGTAATCTGTAACAAAGAATATGTAAGATAATTGAAAAATTGCACGTGATAGTTCAAACAGCAGTTTCACGCTGTGTCCCGCATAATATGGTAAACAGAGGGACAGACACTTTGGTCATCACATTTGATTCCCACCCGAAGAAATTAAATATTTAATATTTTCAATTCTTGACTCCTGCGTACGGTACAAAGCGCTCCGTTGAGTTCCACTACTCAACACGCAAAACCTTCAGAATTTCGTAAAAAGTGGGGAACGGTTTCTTAACTAGGTTCCCAGGTTCCCTATGCCCATATTGATATATGCGGGACGCAACCACCAACCCATACAAATAACAATACTCATTTCACTTCGTAATTCAAATGTAATAATTACATAGTTCGCCCACATGGTGAAACTAGGCGTGTCGGACAATGCATCCGAGGTATTCGACGCAATCGCATCAAAATGGGTTCATTAGTTAGCCGCCATTGTGAACGCTTAGTAATGCTATCATTATTTTTAATAGTTACTATTAAAATAGTTTACAATGCTAAAGGTAACATTCATTTGATTTTTTTGCGTAGCTAAATTAATTTCAATTTACTGTTTTCACTAAAGTATCACCCTGTACATTATTATAATTATTCACTTGGTATGGTATCTATAGGTAAACCTTTTACGTTATTGAGTTCTTAAAAAATCAAATTAATATTTTATATTATCAAAGAAATATTTTCTTCTTTTCTATCACGTGTTTATATAAAATTCACGTCTTCTGAGTTTAACAAAGAATATCTAGCGACATTATTTCCTTTTTTGGAATTATTAAGAAAATTTAAGCATTGGATGGTGAAACCCAATGGTTCATCTGACCATACCAAAACAGGGAGACGAAAATGTTTGAAATTTACATTCCGTTAAACAGAATTTGAACTTACGACCATCATATACATTTACACACTTTTCAAAAAGGAATATTAAGGAACAAATAAAAATGGTAATGTAGCAGGACTCGAACCCGCTCCTCCTGTCTACTGCCCAAACGATCTAGTCAGTTAAGCCTGAAAAAGTTAAGCGTGTATACCTGTAACCCAATTACGAAATATTTATAGGCATTAAATAAAATGGATGATATAATAATTAAACTGTTAATAGCTCTACAAAACCTTAATGACTGAAGAGTTCTCTCAATTTATTATCTGATTTAATTGCAATCGATATGAGAAAATGCTAACATTTCAATTTATTACGTTTGAGGCCAGTCGTGCGAAGGGGCACAAACGTGCGACTGTAAACGTGCAAGGGATTCGATTCTCACTTGAGGAAATTTAATATATATATATTTTTATTTTCTCACTCTGGTAACGAGGCAATGCGCGGCGTTAAATTCCGCCAATTAACACGCAATGTCTCCCGAAACAGTCGGGAAGATTTCAGTTGAATTCGGGAAACAGAAGTGTTTTAATGGGAACTGAGCGTCTTAACACTAAGTTCTCAAGTTCCCTCCGCCTCTATATGCGGGATATTTCTATTATGTTTAATTTTTTAATTTCTTTTAGCTAACATTGGTGTAATAGAGATGTGTATGGATAAAAAAAATATATATTACATATCGATAAGAAAAGAAAGCGAAAACAACCTTTAACCCTATTAAAACGACGCCTCAGGCCTGTCGGTGTCGATATTGCCAGTATATTGTTCTCAAGTCATCTCTAAGTGGAGCAGGTACGCTATTAGTCTATTTTATATATGTTATATAACATGTATTTTCAATAGCTTTTTGTTATTCTTTGGATATCTTTTATATGGATATAGTAATAATTGAATTTTTAATTTATGGGGAACGGAATTTCTTAACACTAGGTTCCCTCTGCTATGTGCCTTGCTATGTGCAGGATACAGAGTAAAGCTGATTTGATTTTCAATAAATAAATAAAAAACAAAGCTTTTATATAATAATTAACATTTTATATAATAATTAAGTTTTATTACTACAAAATATATTTCTAAATAAACAATGAGAAGAACCTGAACCGCACAGTTGACCTGGCTATCTGTGTCAGCACCTGTGACAATAAATTTCAAATTAGTGTTGTTTAAAACTATATCTATATTATATATTTACGTCCCTACTTAGCGTGACGGTTGTAGATTCGATTCTCGCTAGGAGAAATTATTATAGTTATTATTCATTAATATTTCTTCGCTCTGGTAACAACAAGGCAAAGCGTGGCGTTGAGATTCGGTGGAAAGGGGACAAAGTGTCTTATCACTAGATTCCCTCTGTCTACTATGCTATGCGAGAAAGTTGTTGCTGTTTTTTTTAAATATTCATAAGTTTTATATAGTTTATTTTATTTAATCCATAATAAAACAATAAAATACTAACAACACTGTTTCTCACAACTCGTTGTTTTTGCAAATTGTCTTATATTTATTCAGTTATTATATTATTTACTTACGAGTACGAGCGCAGAGTCGGTCTCCAAGATTTGTACCGAGATAGCTGTGATTGAACAATCGAGAACCATTGTCATTGTGGAGACGAGATCCCATGTATAATATGTTACAGACAAGTTATTTTAATTAATTACACATCTGTGGCTCAGTGGATATAATAATTATAATTGCTCTGACTAAGCGAATAGTGGATTCTTATTTTAGATTTATATTTGTCCTACATTTAATAGGAAGAATTTCCTTTTTTGTAACGTCACGCTGTATCCCGCGTATTGCTAGGTAAGTATAGTTTGTTGAGTGATGAAACTCAATGCGGCACCTTTTTTTGTTACCAGAGCGAGGAAATTAATATTTTTTATTTTTTGAATGTTTATATACTGTTCTTAATTGTAAAGAACAGCAATAAAGGCTATTTTATTTTATTTTATTTATTTTTTATACTGTTGTTCAACTAGGTTCGAACGACTTTTTTCATTTTTCATAGGATATCCTAAGTAAATATAATAAGTTACGTTTTTCGTTATTAAGTTACGTATTTCGTTTCCTTATTAAGTTACGTTTTTACGTGTGGAAATCGAACCTACAACCATCATCTACAATCACGTATACTTCACGTTTATTGTAATTCTGACAATAAATTATTTAATAAAGCCGAACAGACAATGTCTGAATGGAACTAAAAAATGAAAAAGAAATCAATTGAAAGTAATCAATATGATTGATTTAATGATCGATTGTGTCGTTCGTGTATTGTTTTTGATAGAGAATAAAAGTGTTTTATTGTATATTATTTTATTATATGTATTGAAATTCAGTACAGTGGAGAATTATTATGAAATGTATATGCAATAGTTCATTTGGTTACAATGAATGTGTATCTCTATACTAGTAACTATTTGTAATATTATTCAATAATAAATAAAGTAATTTTAATAATTAAGTAATAAATGAGGCCAGGCTAGAGGCACAAGCGTGTGGCTGTAAACAGCACATGGTATTTGATGGATTTCCGTTCGAGGAAATGAAATATTTTCATTTCTTCGCCAAGGTAACGAGGCGAAGCGCGGCGTCGAGTTAAACCACTCAACACGTACTGTTTAAAGAAATCGACGGAAAAGTGGAAATGGAAGTGTCTTAATGGGAAAGAAGTGCTTTAGCACTAGGTTCCCTCTGCCTATCCTATGTGCGGGATAAAACTATAAAAATAAAGAATTAGTATTATTATTAATTATTATCACTAAGGCGATTCTGACTGGCATGAATGTCATACACAACTTTTAGTTTTTTCATTGTAGCGTATAAGAAAAAGCTTTTAATAAATAACTACAATAGATTATTAAAAAACTAAACTTATATTCTCTAAAGTAAATACCTGTTCTAAATTAAGCTCGAGACATCATCATCACGTCTAAACTTTCATTTTCAATGACGCAACAGTACGTGTATAAATAAACTGAAAATCTTAATTCGTGTGTAAAAAGAGAGATCCGTATGTACCTGCGAGGATCTAGATAGGACTGTTACGTGGTTAGAGAGACTTTCTGAAAAACTGTTATGGTAGGACGAAAGCTGCGTAGACTTGCCTAATCTATACTATCTACGAGTATACTTCTATACTTAATATAATAAAGCGGAAGAGTTTGTTTGTTTGTTTGTTTGTTTGTTTGTTTGTTTGAACGCTAAGATCTCTGGATCTACTGATCCGATTTACTTTGTTTTTGTTTTGTATGAAAGCTGCATTCTTCAGAAGTGCTATAGGCTATATAACATTACATTACCCATATAAATTAATATATTTTAAAGTATTTTCTAATTTGACATGCAATTTATTTTGCCATGTTAATAACAACCGTCGCGTCGCTACGCAACCGTTACCGCGACATTTTGATATTCATCCTTATGAAAATAAATATAATAGTCACTTTTAACATTTTACCTAAATTAAAATTATAGTTTACTGTATAACATTCTAATAAATAATTAAGGAGATGTTACTGATTCAAATGATCTAGCCTTCGGGCGGCATAGTATGAGTATGACCGACGCGAAAATATTCTTATAGTTCAAGCAGGCGTAGCCGCGTCCGGGTCCACTAGTTAAAAATATAATTTAATCATGGAAATCTATTTATTTTTATGCAAGTGCAAAACTGTGACTATAAACGAGACTTGGGATGGATTAACATTCGGGGATTGAATTATTACTATCTTCCGACTTAGGCTAAACACTTTGTACGGTCTTCAATATGTTAAACAGTTTAATATTCATTATTCGACTAAAATATAAAAGAGGCCGTCGGGGCGCGAATGTAACGCGACGATTGGGGGTTCTATCCTCACTCGAGGAAGTGAAATATTTATTTACGTTTATATTTCCATTTCTTCGCTCTGGTGTCAAGGTAAAGCGCGGCGTTGAGTTCCGCCACTCAACACGTCCTCAAGAATTCAGCGGAAAGTGGAGAACAGAGTATAATTATGTTCTCTTTGCCTACCTAAGATAATTTATGATTATTTTTTAATACAATAAAGTCGTACGTCTGCACATTCGCAACTTTTGAAACTTTCATCGCCAAAACGGCACGCGGATGTGTTGAGGAGACGAGACGGACCGAAATGGAGTGCCTCAGATCTCACGTTGCATCGTTACGTAAGGCTAAGGATCCTTATCTTACTTCCGTGATAATTGATTTTGTATGGGAACCTTAATGATGGATCTGTTTGTTACCGGATTGGACTTGAGGAAGGCTTTTAGTTATTCATTTTTGTGATCATTTATTACTTATGTTCTTGAGACCGTTGTGGCGTAGGGGCATAAGCGTGTGATAGTAATACGACGGTTATGGGTTCTATTCCCATCCCGAGAAATTAATTATTCATATTTTTATTCCTTCACATGGTTCCCAGGTAAAACGCGTTGAATGTTCGGCAGAAAGTGGGTAATCTCTGCTTAGTTTTGAGGTAATTTTTCTATTAATTATCTCTAAGTCTATAAATTTATGCTCGGTATATGAAAATTCTACATAATCTTTTTTTACCATATTACAAAGAAAATGTCATCTTAAAAATAATCTTACAGAAGATGTCATCTTCTTTATTACTCTTCGCTCTGATAACGAGTCAAAGCAAGGCAATGAGTGTCTCACTCAACACACAATGCTTCCCAAATTCGGAGAAAGGTGGGAACGGGAGTGTCTAGACACTAAGTTTCCAGAGATTCTCTATCAAACTGTGTGCGAGATACAATTAAAAACAAACATCTTCAACTGCATAAATAAAATCCAATGGTATCGGATACGTTACTTGCATATTTTAAGTTCATATCCGCTTAGCCAAAGTTAAAAAATATTATCGTGTATTACTCATAATAGAAATGTCCTAACCTCTTTAAACTGTCACGCGGTGACTGTCACGTCGTGATAAGTCACACATACTTACAATATGAAACGAAATGAATTGTTTCAAAACAACAAAAAAACTGAAGACGACCTTTTAATATAGCATTTTACATTCTAATTGCTTAATATGTTACTAGAAAGACATTTGTTTCGGTGTTTCGGGAGAGATGTTCCTCTTCCTCTTACGTAAGATTGTAGCCGTCGTAGTCCAACGGCATAGCATCTGACTGTAAACGCAACGTTTGTGGATTCAATTCCCAGTTTGGAAATTTTTTTCCAAACTTTATGAATCTTAATAATAGACATTATCGAGGAAGTCTTCGTTTTTTTAGCTTCACGCTGTATCACGCATATAGAAAGGTGAAGGGAACCATATTAAGACACTCTGTCTCCTACGTACCGATTAGTTTTCGAGACATTGCATGTTGAGTAGCGTAACTCAACGCCGCGTTTTGTCTTGTTACTAGAATGACAATCCTTCGATTGGATATCAAAACTACAGCCGTTGCGAGCTGTGCCATTATGCTACGTCGGGATCAACGGTGTTTCAAAATATGGTGCAATCAATCTTAATATAGACATTACTAGGGAAGTGTTTAAATAAATAACATGGTTTGTTTATTGCTTAAGATCAACTTTAACATTAAAATAATGTTTTTTCAACAGTTCTGCTTGCAGTCCAGTTCGGTTATTTTTGTATTTGATCCTCCTTGACTTTAACCAACTATAAATAAGTCTATAAAATAATGTTAATTACGACTTTTTCTTACATAAAGTACGATTGGTGTCAAAGTAGCCTTGTAAGTCTATTTTAAAGATTAACCTTTTGTCTTCTAGTTTATTTTTAATTCCGTTATGTGGCATTTAGTTTTTTAAATATTTTGGTGGCATCAAGACGCACCTTCGCGATTTTACCCGTGTAGGCAGAGGGAACTTAATATTGTGACGCTTTACTCCCCTCTGCATGGCATTGCATGTTGAGCTTTAGAAGCGGAACTGAACGCCGAGCATGTGCATGATTTTTACCTGAAATCTCTCAAGTATCATCCATACTATGTTTTAGAATCAATCCGAAGCCCCCCTCTGCCTCTCTCACCACTTACTCTTCCTTCACTATTACTTTTCCCATTCTTTCATCACTAATTCTCTCCACGTGTCCAAAACACGTGCGTTCTGCTTTAAAGCTGATGCAATAAAATTATATTTTTGTATATCTTTATACTTTATTCTCTATATGGGAGGTTGTCAGAGAAACCTTAATGTTAAGTCACTCTGTTGTCCACTTCCATCGTATGGCGGAGCTCTATTATGGGCTTGGTGTTATCAGAATGGGAAAATAGCTTATTTCAGTGACTGGAATGGAAGCCATCACCATCATGTTTACAATGAGATGCTGTCCCGCTGCGCTACCACCGCGCCGCCTTAATCGTCGGCATTTAAGACGTAATTATATAAATAATTTAATTAGTTAATAGTACACGTGCTAATATTTTAAGCATCCAATTAGAGTTCACGAGTAGCAGATTCTTCACTGTATAACGTAATATCTGTGACTATAATTATATTAGAGGTATAGGATATCTTTTTTATTTAAAAACTAGTAGGCAGAGCCTAGTAAGACACTCCGTTCGCCGGTTTCCACTGGATTTCGGAGGCATAGCGTGTTGAGTGGCGGAGAGAATAAGTGAAAATATAAACTGAAATAAATATTTAATTTTCTCGAGTCTCATATATAGTCAGTCTCAATAATATTTTAAAATTTTGAATATTCGCTCTAAAGATTTTTTCCTTTTTTATCTTACAATAGTAAATAAAAATTGCTGCTTTAATTCTTTTAAAATTTGTGAAAAAAAATACGTATAATTTGTAATATCTTTTTAAGAAAGTGGATCAGATATTTTTTACATTTTTAAAGTGTTATTCCACACATAGGAAAGAAATGTTATATACGTTTTCCAAAAAAAAATGTTTTATTTTTAATATTTATATTAAAGATTTTTTTTTTATTATAGTCTTTAATAACAGCTCGAATCTGCCATTAACATACTATAATACTATATTTTTATATTTTTTAGGCTTAAGCTACATATATCTCTTATTATGCCTGGGTTAAAATTTGCGCCACGTTGGCCTGTCTTTTTATATCTTTATGAATGTCATTTACATGCAAAATAAGCCTAACTCTAAGAAGAAATCGAACCCATAAGCATCGCGTGTACGTTTAAACATTACCTCCATTGCATCACCATGGTTTTATTTACCATACTATGATACTAATATCTTCTTACAAAATAAGATATTTCATACATTAATATAACTTAACCTAAATACCTATTTCACATGTTATGATGATTGCTAGAGATGTTAAATATAATAGTAGGCACAGTAGTTAGTCGTTTACATTTTCATTGTAAGTACACGTTCGTAATTACTAGTAAAAATATTTTGATTTGATAAGGCAGTACTATATTAGAAAGCTGATGAATTTGTTTGGTGAAAGCACCTACTTCAGGAACTTGACATTAAAAAATGTCAATTTAAAATTTACATTTATAAATCCCGCTAGGTTGAATTTTTTATACTTTTTCTAGTTTCACGCTGTATCCCGCACAAATCAGAAGGAATCCGCGAAACTAGTGTTAATACACCCCATTCCCATAAATACGCTTCCCTTCCTCTAATATTAGATAGAGCAAAAAAAAAGTTGCGTTACGGTAGAATTCGACCCAACACTTAATTGTTTAAGGAATCTTATATAACAGTGTGTTACTAAGATTTTTTTAACGCTATATGCCGTATGTAGTAGGATCAGCAGAAGGAACCTAGTCCACATTCCGTTCAATTTCAACATAGCGTCTTATCTTGTTGACAGAGCGAGAAAATGAAAGTAATGTGTTCCCCCAAGGGGAATCGAACTTACTACCGTCGCTCCTACCGTCACACGCTGTGCCATGAAGTAAGACATTTTTTTCTTGCAAAGAGGTCGTCACGACTCTCTCAAAGAGACCGTTGCGCTTTTATTATCATATCTATAATAACTATTATTTACACAGTTCTGTGACATTGAAAGAAATTTCATTTGCGCTTAAACCGCTAAAAATAATTAATATTTTTAACAAAAATCACGATTGTTTTATTTCGCCATCTTTATTTATGTATTTTTAATGTTATTTTAGCTTTCCCGCATAGCAGGATAGGTAGAAGGAACCTGGTAAAACAGTTCGTTCCCCACTTTCTGTCGAATTCTAAAGGCATTGCATATTTAGTGGTGATACTCCACGCCGCTTTTTAAATGGGGATATTCTAGACTAGACAAGTCCAAACTGCAGACAATATTTTCCCCAAATCAAATTCGAATCCACAATAACCGTGAGCAATCACGAGAGTACAACTACGCAATATAATAAATAGCTGTTTATAACCAATACAAACGTCTAACATTTTCTAATGAGGCTTTATGAAGGCGTTTTTAATATTTTTTTTGAGAAGCGTGACAAATATGTATACATAAAGTGATGCTGATTACCTGATTACTATTGTCCTTGATTACAAAATATATAAAATTGTATTTTAAATTGTTTGTGCAATATTATGTTAATATAAGTAGGTAGGTTATATCTATTGACTAGCGTTTAGCTTCGACTTTTATTGCTTTCGATTATGTATACGTATTTGGGTATTTACCTATTGGAATTGAAAGAATAAAGAACATATAGTAATTGCTGCAAAAAAAAGCTTATAACTGTGTATTTTTGTATCAAAAGCTGATTCCAAAACGACTTTAAATCACTTTCTGCACTCTCCATCTTATTTCATTATTGACATTACGTATTGACACGTTAGTGTTTTAACACTAGATTCCAGGTTCCCTTTGCCTACCTTGCTATGAAGCTAAAAAACCCCTACCACATAACACCACGTAAACCAACTTCACGATCATTAACTTCACTTCAAAACTATTACAAACGTAAATCACTGAAACGTACCACGTATAATAAATTGGTGGGCTATAATTTATTTTTTTTAACGGAACCAGTCCATATATTCGTATGTAACAGTCTCATTACTGCCGGTGGGGCTTTTCTTCCTATTGTTGTTCGATGGCTATAAACTAGCGTATCTCACGCCTGTTATATATAGTAGCGTCTTAGGTAACTGATAGTCTCGTCAGCTTATAAATAAAGTATACATAAATATTTATTCTAGTATATTACAATGCTGTATGTTTGGTTCGACGTGCTTATCTCAAGAACTCATGGTTCGAAGTGAAAAATTAATTATCGTGTTGGATAGTCCATTTATAGAGGAAGTCATAATACATTGTTTCGATATAACCCAATGTACCTGTGGCTTCAGTTATAGGAAAAGAATATAAGGAAAAATTAAATGTTATAAGCCGAGCAGTTGTCGAGCAGGCCCACAGACGGTTGTGGGTTCGATTTGGTAACGAGGTAAAGTCTGAGAACAGAGTGAAGTCAAAAGAACAGAGTGTCTTAATTCTAAGTTCCCAGGATTCTCCAGCTCCTTTTCTACACTTTGTACGGGATACAGCGTGAATATAAAAATGTCGTAAACAGCTCTTAGTTATCTCAATTTGACTACAGGGACGTAATTTCAGTGAAAAGCTAGACTAATATAAGAAGAAAAAAAACTCGTACAGAAGTTACCGTTGGAATACACTTTATTTCTTTCCTTTATTTGTTTTTATTATTATATGAAAAGTTAGCTTTATATCTATACTAATATAATAAAGCGGAAGAGTTTGTTTGTTTGTTTGTTTGTTTGTTTGTTTGTTTGTTTGAACGCTAAGATCTCTGGATCTACTGGTCCGATTTTCATTGTTTTTATTTTATATGAAAGCTGCATTCTTCAGAAGTGCTATAGGCTATATAACATTACATTACACATATAAACTAATATATTTTAAAGTACTTTCTAATTTGACATGCAATTTATTCTGCCATCTTAATAACAACCGTCGCGTCGCTACGCAACCGTTACCGCGACATTTTGATATTCATCCTTATGAATAGTCACTCTTAACATTTTATCTAGATTGAAATTATAGTTTACTGTATGGCATTCTAATAAATAATTAAGGAGATGTCACTGATTCCAAATGACCTAGCCTTCAGGCGGCACAGTAAGACCGACGCGAACGGGCAGATGACGTTGACGGTTTTATAAATTTTCATACATTTTCGAACTATTGTTAATGTTTATGTAATTAATTGCTGTTTATAATTAATTTAAGCTACACTTTGGTTCTCTTCTTATTTTATTTGATATTGCCCGTTAAAATTATCCTACTTAATAGAGAGAAATGTTTAGTTATTTCGTAGAGTCGATATCTATGTACGCATGCACGGAAAACTTTAGGTACTTTTTCTAATATTAAGAATACCTATCCTTTAGTTACTTTTAATCCTTTTGTTGGTTCATTTCAATAACTCAGATAATTTTTTCTAATAATATGTCTCTACTTATTATTCTTTTTGATTATTTAAGCTTATATTTTCTTACTAATTCTATAGAAAATTGAAAATAATTTCATGAATATATTTAATAAATATTCTTATAGTTGAAGCAGGTGTAGCCGCGTCCGGGTCCACTAGTATACTCATAAATTTCAAAATAAAAGTAAATTGTGAATCTTCTTTCTAAAAATTAACCAAATTTAATGTGCGTACTTTACTGTCAACATGTTGCTTAATAAAATCAGAACATCTTCAAGAAAGCAAAATAATAATAATTATTATAAAAAAAAAATATTTAAAAATACTTTTTTTGTTTTGGCGACATTTGTTACGAAAAATCATATGAGCTTAGCAAAATTAAAATAAGTGATATTTTTTTCCAATTTCAAGACAATATTATACGTTTCTCTTTTATAGTATGGGCAAATCGAGTGGTAAAACATTTCACTTTTTTGTTATTCTATAACTATCGTTATTTCTCAACTTCACCGTGGCTTTTTTAAATTAAAATTTAAGTTATATTTATTAGTGGCAACCTTCTTGCGACATAATTAACTTAAATCTAAAAAAAAATAGTTTCAGCCAATTCATTAAAGAGTTCGATACAAAAATTTTGTGGAACAAAATATTTTATATTGATATCAATAGCTATGTAACTTTTTTATTTATGAACCGACTGAAATGAAACAAACACTAAATAAAAGCAGTTAGTTAAAATATAATCCTGAAAACTGCACTTAAATCGGTTAAGCAATTTCTGATATTAAGTTCAAAAATGCACAAACAAACAGACAACATTTTTAAAACTCATTGTTTATACTTCATTGATAATGTTAACACAAAATAACTAACGGATATTACTAACGCGGCCATCTTAGTATGGACTTTATTTTGGAACTATCACTATTAAAAGCAATACCATCATGTCAAGTTTCACAATCGATGAGTAATTTTAAAATAAAATAAAATATTAAGAAATTATGATATCTCTTGAATAAAACATATTGTAATATCTAAAAAAATTGTCGTAGTTTACACACTTACTTATTATGCATATTAAATTTAAACAAAAAATATAATCTTTTTATATAGAAAATGGGGTGTATGATTTTTTTACAAGCCGTTATAATAGTAGTACTTTGTTTTGTTAAATGAATATTTTTTTTATTATCTTCATTTTATAATTATTTATGTAAGTTGTATTTTCTTATAATATAGTTGCTAATACACTTGCTTGGAAATAACTTCCATCCGCAATTTATAACATATTATGTTAATTATAAATGAAATATAATTTTCCTCTTGACGTTTGAACCCACGACCCGCGGCGTGAAATCGACAGTATTGACTAAATATTTCAACTGCGCAATGAAAGTGTCTTTTTTATAAACATGACGTCTATTAAGTAAAAGTCAAATGCGAACGGAGTCATTATAAATCATTATTACATTGATTAATGTATAATATTAATATAAATCTTACATAATCTAAGATTTATATTAATAAAATATTTTTATATACATAATATAATAATAATAAAATAAATATAATGCATGCTTCAATTGTGTTACGTTTTAAAGTCTCGATGGTTATAAGTTCAAAGTTCACCTTTGGAAATGCTTATTAACTGTTTTTATTTACTAGCCTGATTACAAATGTTGTATTCTGTGCCAGTCGTGCCCGACTTAATGTCTCCAAAAGATCTAGTCTTTGTAGTAAAGTTAAGAATAAAGTGTCTTGTCATTAATTTCTCTTTCTATTTTAAAATAAAAAAATAATTTGAAATGTATACAAATCTTAACCCAGCGGGACTCGTACGAAGTACCCCACGACTCTAGGTTTGGATACGACTCTAGGTCAGTTGAAAAGATATTTTAATTATCGCTGCGTTCAGATTTGTGTACTTTTGTATACAAATCTGCCTTTATTTAGTGAAACTAAGAGTATGAAAATATATATATATCTGGTACATACCTATGTGAAAATAGAAAAAATATAATGTATAATAATATATTATGCAGTTGTGGTGGCTTCACAGTTATTTTAGGAAACAATCATATTCGAACAATAACTATAACAGGATAGTCAATGCAAGGTTATTTTCAAATATATTAATGACGACCAATTTTAAACGAAGACGTTTGATAAAAGCCAATAAAGCCGTTGAATATTCGAATTGCCCGCGGCCTTGTGTGCCACTCGAGAGCCACCTTCATTACACTCTAAATGTAGAGCAAAAAACAATTAAAATAACATATATATGTTTTAATTTATTTTTTTATTTTAATATGAATAATTTTAATAATAATATGTGGTACAGTTAAAAAACATTTTACTGTAATCCGATGGCTGTGAGTTCGATTCCCATTTGGAGAAATGAAGTATTTAAATTTCTTTGATCTGGTTGCGTCACTCAACACGAAATATATTTGAAATTAATACAGAGCTTTTTGTACTAAATACTCTCCGTCCATTCCGCTATATGCTAGACACGTGTAAATAAAAAAAAATACTTTCTAATAAAATATGTCCTTGCTGCATCATGACGGCAAAACGAATTACGTTTTATTTATTAGCTAGGAAGCTTATATTGATCTTTGTAAGTTTTCCTGTATTTGGCTTCCCTTACACTATTATGCTTATTATACTCGTAATTCAAAATTTGAAACATTTTGCATGATTTATGAGTTAAAAGTGAACGTTAAAAACGACCCTAGCGATTAATAGATACTCGCTTATAATTCTTTTAGGTTTATGCTTTTTCCGCATAAATAAGAAAAGGTGGGAAGGATCTAGAGCACAGCGATTAACTGTAAACATAACATATGTGAATTCCAATTCCATTCAAAGGAAATAATTATGTTAATTTCTCCACCTTGATGAAGGTTGATATCCGCCATTCCACAACACTCCACATCGGAGTATTTTAACACTAAGTACACTAGCAACTTCTGCCTACCCCGCTATGCGCGGAATACAGCATGCAGTTAATTATTTATTTATTTCTCTTATCAACAATCTCTATGTAAATAACAATTTGTAACATTACTCTTTTGCATTCATAGTTTATAGTAATGATGTTTTGATTACTTCTCTCACGAGCTTATCGTTTCTTTATATATACTTAATTTGTAATTCGCCAGTCTTGGGAATAAAATATTTACCGATGATCATAACTTTTGATTTCATATGTGGATGTTTAAGCTTGTCTTAGGCCATCTTGGTAATGTGGCACAGCTTCTGACTGTACGTGTCGGTTGTGGGTTAGATTCCTGAATTGAGTGAGAAAATGGAGCAGGGAGTGTCTTAGTTTAACTCTACGCTTTATGCTTTCCGGGAAAAGTGAAGTGACTTTACCAAGATGACACTTTCAAACCAATTAAAACCAAAAGCACGGACCATCTAATTAAAATAACCAAAAAAACAAATAATATTCCGCATTCATTTCAGATAATGAAATAAAATCCCGCCCTTGACACGCCACCCTGCTTTCACGGCATTCCTCGTCGCTCTACACGCTAGCATCGCAGTCTTCGTCCGACGCGCGTCTCATCTCCTCGCCTATACTAAAGAAACGGTATATTATATTTAAATTTAATTTTATTATTTTTTTTTGTTTCTTTAAATAATAATTGTTTCATAGTGTTTCGTAGTTAAGCTTGGCTTGTGCTTTTGAATTGTGTTTTTATTGAATTTTTTATAAGATTCTTCTTATTTTTTTTTTAAATATTCAAATTCATGTAAAATAATTGATAAAATTCTGCATTTTGATAATAAAATAATTGAAAAACATACGAGTTAAAGCTTAAGACCTAAAGCCAAAAATTACTTGTAAAATATATATAAAAGCAATAATGGAGGTCTGGTCCTCCACGTGAATCTTCAAAAGCAATTGACACATATTATATTTTATCATTGTCAAAAAATCTAAAAAATTGCCCAAATAAATGTTTGTTTCGAGAAAAATAAGCTTAATTACGAATGACGTTTGCGTAACGCCATGAGAATCATTGTTCGCGCGTCGCGGTTTTTGCCCGTTACGTGTTATACAGAATACTCTTATACAATAGATAGGAACCTATTTTTTCTTACTTTAGAGCTCTCTTATAATAATCATAATATTTAAATCTTAAATAAATAACTAAAAAACATTTTTTTAAAAGCTATCGAAAGCTTTTTTGATACTTTTAAGTGTGTTTAGCATTTCATGTTATTAAAGGGGTTTTTTAATAGTTATTATTCAGGTATTGAAATAAGAGTTTTCTATGTATTATAAAGATATTGAAATAATATTTTTTTATAAATAAAATTCACAGTTCCATAGTACAAGCTAATAGTGATTATCGTGTGAAGTGATTTGTATCAGTGAACTGCTGAGACCAGAATAATCGACTGAGGTAAGTTATTATTTTGCAAAGACCAAAAATTATTTATTTTATTAAATGAAATATACTTATTTATTATTTCATTATTTATAATAATAATTGAAAAACTATAACAGAAAAATTCTCACACATTTCTTCAGATGTAATTAAAATTAAGAGTTTTCTTCTGTTTTTAGTGTTATTTTGAGTATTTCATTAATTAATTCATAAATATGATTTCAATTTGCTCAAATTATTTTTGCCTATAAGTAAAATAAATATTACATAAAAGTTTTCACTATTATTTAACGAACGTTTCTTTCTATTAATTCTTTTACCTAGATTTACCATCGATTGTTTTATAATATCATGTAAGATTATTTTGTAACGCTATTATATAACTTGACAATAAAATAAAAAAATACTGTTAATATATCGATTGAATCACAAAAAAACTTTAAATTTTTAACATGCTCTTCATAAAACAGCTGTAAAACTCTAACTGATATTTTAATAATATTCTTAACCAACTTTTTAAAAGAGGAGGTTATTGGTTTGACCTATATGTAAACGATATTTTAGAATAACAATAAT
Organism: Heliconius melpomene rosina; assembly: GCF_056956725.1. Taxonomy (NCBI): domain Eukaryota; kingdom Metazoa; phylum Arthropoda; class Insecta; order Lepidoptera; family Nymphalidae; genus Heliconius; species Heliconius melpomene. The sequence continues at coordinate 541,753 of NC_140397.1, forward strand.
ATATGAATATGGCGATCTACTTAGCCTTCTAAGTAGGTGTGCATGATTTTGTTACCATATGTATGTCTTTCCACAAATTTCTCTGAAACCAAAAGTCATATTGAGGCTTTTCTGATGAACTTTTTGATGAATGAACGGTTTAGTAGTTTTCAAGACATGGGGGTACATTTCTAGACGGAGCATTTACTTATACAATATAGGTACCCAGGTAGCTGACAGGCCTTTGAAGTCAGTTTAATTTGTATAATTCATACAAATTAAATGCTTAATAGTAAACGTCACAAACAAAACAATAAAAAAAAAATTAAACGGAAAAAAATATGTTTGTTTTTGTCAGATAATAAGTTGTTTACTTTATTATGAGCAAACATATGTCCCAAATATAGTATGCACTTGAATTTTGCGGAACTGACGACAAAACTTTGTTTTTTTACATCATATCGTATTTTATGGTTGTTTTTCAACTGTACAACAATAATAACTGAATTAAGCCGAACGTAAGTAGTTCCAAGGATCTATATAAGGATTATTAAAAATTATGACAGGATTTTTTTATAGTATCAAATGAATAAATAGTTCAATATTAAGCCGTTATACCAATAGTAAAGAGTGAGAGTGATAAGTCACTCCATTTTTTACGTTATATCTTTCAACATGATAGAAACACGGACTATATAACTCAGGTCTGATATTTGCTTAAATAGATTTCGAGAAATAAGTGTATTGCCTTTCATAATTATTATTTTAGCGTATATATAACTTTTTTTTTTCTTCTTCTTTACTTTCTCCTCAGAAAATATAAAAATATGAATTCCAATTTTAGAAAAAATAGGCAATCTCTTTCTATTTAATTATATAATTAATATACAATCCTTTCTTTATATCTTCTTTTTATATGGAAAGGAAAATAGAGGTCTCGACATTTATCTTTATTTGTTTTTATTTAAAATACTAAAAATACGTAAGAAATTTATTATATTTATCTATTTCTTGTTAATTAACAATTTACATTAAAATTATTACACGGGTTTTGTATACTATGAGTAATAAGAAACGATCAATAACTTGTTTACAGACATTACGGTTACATTTTAAATGTCATACAAAAGACTTCAACGCGCACTTAACACTTTGGTAAATGGTAAATTATGTTTGAAATTGTATGACATCCTGATGTAGTTTGATATTTTTAATGAATAATTGATTAACCGATGTAGTGTGTTCAATCTCAGGCAAAATAGAACAATACTTAAAAAATATTTATTTGCGATATCTAATTATTAAATATTTTATTTTGAATACATTATAAAAATTATCTTTATTACAATAAAAAAAAATCTTGCTTATGGTACTTTGATTATATGTGATGCTTCTGGGATTCGAATTCCATATATGTATTTGATATATTTAAAACATAATCGTGGTTGAAATTGTGCTGAATTATTTATTTAAATTATATATAATTTTAATTTCTATTTTTTCGCTCTGGTATCGGGGCAAACCGCGGTGATGAGTTCCATTATTCAACATGCAACCTCCAGAATTCGGCGGAAAATGGGGTTGGGAGTGTCATAAAACTAGGTTTCCTACCCTGCTGTGAACGGGGTACAATGTGAAGCTGATTTTCATTTTCTTTAACCATTGTTATTTTAAAGAATCAAAGCGATATTTAATGTACACAATTTGAAAGTAGGAAGCGAAATCAAGGGCCACCAAAATTCTTTGTATTAATAATTATAGTAAAATAGTTTTATGCTTCATTTTCTTCACTAATTAAATGTATGAATAAACATATAAGAATTGCGGAAATTATTTTCAAGAGATCTTTTATAGTGATGCCAGTACCAGTTTATATTGAAAATCACTAAACAGCTTTCCATAACAGTGCGTCACAATGAAATGTGGATTAATTATCTGCATAGTAGCCATTTACGAAGACTCTATAAGAAGCATAATTTAAATATTTTCTAACGTACTATATACAAAAGCAAGAGTAGGTACAGCGTCAGACTGTAAGCACAAGGGTTGTGGATTCGATTCCTACTCGAGAGAACGAAGTCCGCTAGTCAACATGCAATATCTCGAAAAGTTGAAAGGTCGTGAGAAACAGAGTGTCCTAATACTAGGTTCCCTCGGCTTTCACTGCTAAATATGGAAAAAAGTGTGAACTTAGTATTGCTATTAAATATATGAATGTTATATTAAGTTAATTTTCAGAATATGTCGTCAGAACTGTTCTAGTTACATGTCTTTTATAAATAATGCAGAACTAATAATAAACACTAGGTTTCCATTGATTGTTCACTAAGTATATAATATTGAATAGAATTCGATACACCTGTAGTCTCTTTGTATAGGCGCCGATGCGTGGTAATGAGTGATAAGTGACAAGTAATGCACTTTAACTAATTCACTCTTTGACTAATTTGCAAATGGTCTAAATGTCAAGTAATGCACTCTAAAAAAAATTTTTAGCTTTACGTTGTATCTTGTATATAGCTGAGTAGGCAAAGGGAACCTTGTGCTACATTCTGATGACTGGCGGAGCTCAACGATATTTTGTCTACCAGAGCTGGAAAATGAGAATAATTTAAATATAACCACTACCCTCAGTAGGAATAGAACCTACGAACAGACAAAATATACTCATAAATAAAATATCTTTGTATATTAATACAAAGTTGCTTTATAATAATATAGGTCCATCCAATTTCGCAATATTTGATTGTCATTACACCGCGACCTTTGTGCCGCCGCCTTCGCTCTAAATCCCTAACGTACCGTGGACGTTGCTATAATGATTCATATAAAATTACTACTTTATAAGCTTTCAAATGTATAGATAAGTATATATTGGTATAGAAAAGTGTTGAAAGCTATATAATAAGTTAATTAATGATGATAGTCAATATATAATGGCTATAGAATAAAATATTGGTTGGTCGAACAAGTGTGATGTAAAGTTATTGATAAAATTAATGGTTATTTTCTATTGAGGTTTTTGAGCTATAGGGTCTGACTGTAAGCGTGACGGCTGTGAGTTCGGTCCCATGTATTCAGCATATAGCAGGGTAAACAGAGGGAACTGGGAACCTAGTGTTAGGACACTACATTTCCATACACCACTTTGATTGAACGATTACAGATAAATTATTTTAATTTTCCTGCTTTAGTGGACGTTATAGACGATAAATGTCACTCGACACGCAAGGTCTCGTAGTTCGATTCTTGGAAAGAATTATTTTCATTCATCCGCTCTGGTTGAACATACGAGTACACACATGATGGTGGGAGACAAAAAAACGAGGATAAAAAACAGATTTTTTTTATTTTGCGTCTTAAAATCCACGCAAAGTAGAGTTAAATATATTATCATTTATGTATAAAATTGACACGAGCTACAACAATCACCGTTGGCTATAACATTTAAAACATTAGACATACACGCCCAATACTTTTTAAGAGTGCATAACGTAGTTTAAGTGCGAAATAAATATAAATTTCTTTTGTTATAACAAATTTATGGGAAATATTGATGTTCTTCGTATTTTTGTTTATAAGCGAATGTCGTTAAAAATGACATAATAGTACATAAAATTTTCAAATCGAATTAATCCTACACATACCAAAAAAGGCAGAGAGAACCTAGAAACCTAGTGTTAAGAGACTGCCAGTGTGGAACCACTCTTTCTGAATTCTTGAGGCATTTTGAATTACGGGATTCAATACATTTCGATTCACGATTGTGTACCTGCAAGCATATTAGAATAATATTAATTTTATATGCTCTTACCTACTTTACGCAAGCCTCCATAATAAAAGGCGAGGCAAATTTAACGTGTTAAAATATCTACAATTTTATAGAAATCGTTACAGCAATTTTTATAACGTACACTTAATAAGGAGGTATGTAACCAAACGATTGTTTCGAGACAAATCGGTGATATAAAAGTCTATAATTAAATACTTACTTTCTGCCTATTATTGAGATGCCCTTATATGGTCATTTTTATATGGTTATTTAACATGTTTCTGCATGTAAGTGTATGTAATAAAACATTATGTAATCTCGTAGTTACGAGTTAGTACTTTAGGCTCTTTTAGGGAGTAGTTACTTTAGGGTGTTGAACCTGTGATCTAAATGTGATGGTTACTTAAACAAGTACTGAAAATTATTGTGGTAATGTTTTTTTATAGCTTTACGCTGTATCTCACGTATAGTAGGATAAGCATAGGGAGCCTGTTAACATTTTTTTAGGCATCTATCTATTTTATATGGTGAGATATAAGATAAGTTATTTTTCCCAAATTTTGATTAATATATTAGTCACTGTGTTTAACCTACCGTAGGCTAACTTGATCTATATTTTTCAGTCTCTCACTATTTCCTGTATAGTAGAGGAACTAAGCGGGTAATGCTTTGGGGGAAGGGAGTTCAATGTTCCTTAAATCACCTGCTCTTCTCACGGTAGAAACCGGGTATTATAACACTCCGATTGTCATCGTGGTCCAGTTTAAGTGCCGAAACCCAACGCCACGTTCTGTCTACTAGCACGGAAATGGAAATTATTTAAATATAATCATTCAGCCGAGTGGAGTGTCTTCCCTCTTCGTTTGACATAACTACGAATATTTCTATAATATAAAAGTCTCAACATGTCACCGCCTAACCAAGCAAGCCCGCCTAAATTATAAGTGAAATGAAATACATAAAAAGTAATGCACGAAAGAGAGTTAATCATAACTTTAAGAACAATTATGTTAAACAAATTATATGGAAATATATCCGCTACCTTATGTAATAATTGTATGATCATAAAAACCACATCAAAATCAGTGTAATGATAGGCGAGCGATGACACACATTGTCTAATATGTAGATTATGTCTCATCTGCACTTTGCATAACAAGTAAATTATAGAGCAACCAAAATATTTAGATTTATAATTGTTTACTTGTATAATACAGTATTGTTTATTATGCACACGCATGACATCGAGGCTTTTAAAATGTTCTCTTTGTAGACTAATAACTAGATTAATACATAAATATGAAAATTAATCCTTTTGGACTATCCAATATAAAAATCATTGTTCAATTCCAACCAATAGTTCCTAAGATTAGAGCGTTCAACCAAACAAACTTTTCAGTTTAATAATATCAGCAAGTATATTATGAGGCTGCAATACGCAATTATTTCATATACAATATATAAAATAATTGCATAAATCCTCATCCTATTTCGCGACTATAGCAGAATCTATCTATTTCTAGAACACGCATCAAAAGTAAGCGCACAGTAGTTGTATGTCAAAGTTCAACGCAAAGGGAAATGTTGTAATGGGTGTTTAACTTGAATTTAAAATCGATTAGCGATGGCGCCTTTGCAAGAGAGTTGAATGTATGAGAACAAATTTTATCGTTCTTCACGTATAGTTACTTGTTATTCAGTGAAAGTTATTGATATGTACGCAAATCTTATTTTAAGATGTCTTGGCGCATTGGAGCTACGCCCGAATGTTAATGTGATAATTATAGGTTTGATTCCCGCCTGGGAATTGAAATAATTTAATTTCTTCGTTTTGGTAAGTATTAGCAGTGTTGGCATAGTGCGTTGCGCGACGTTCAATACGAAAAGTTGTAAGTTTGGAGGGAAATCCCATAATGAAAATTGATTGTTTCTCTATAACTAATAATTTTTCATTAATTTTTTTATTGAAATAATTATTTTTTCTTAAACCAAATCACTAGTATTGTTCGCTAGCTTTTGCGGCTTAGCTTTTAAAAAATACGATAAAAAATTGAATTTGAACTGTGGTTCCTTATTTATTAGCGTATAGCGTTCAACGAAATTAAAATTTCTTACAATATTAGTATAGATTATCTCAAAACTTGTATATATATAGGGACTCTCTTGAGACCAAAGCAACAGTTTTTAAATGTTTATCATCCACAGTATACCTACTGAGGTAAAATTGCAAGTGAAGGTAATCAAGGTTGGTTCTTCTTAAATGTCCATATTTATATTTAAATATAAAATGGCGTTTTAAATATTATATTAATTACTGTATTATTAACAGGTAAAATTAATTGTAAATATATTTTTAATTGTAGCTGTAACTAAATATGTTTTCCTGAACTTTAAGAATCGGCTGTATGACTATAAAATATTGTTTTTATTTCTTTGTTCTAGTAAAAAGAGAGAGTTCTACCTCTCAAAATCTCAATAATTGTGCTATATTCTTTCTAGAGAGTACTTAATGCTTATGGTGTTTAACGTTTAGTTTCTACCTTAATATCATCGACATCATATTTCAGACCTCTATAGAAAAATAACTAAATCATTTTTTTTAATAAATATATTTTTTTGTAAATATTAATTAAGTAAAAGTGTTTATTTTGCCATTCAAAGTAAGTACGTACTATAAATGACCAAACTGCAAGTACATTTGCTAAATCGTTTGTGAATGTAGGCGATTGTGAATCAGTTCTAGGTGGGAAAGGACGACACTACAGAGCACAGAGTGAATATTTTTATGAAATTTTTAATATTATATTTACATTAACTGATAGCTTGCATATTTTGAAAACTATTAAATGATGAATGAATTTCATTAGATGAGGCCTTCGTGGCGCAGCGGCATAATCATTTGACTGAATACGCGGCGGTTGTAGTTTCGATTCTTACTTTGAGAAATTAATAATTTTCATTTCCAACATGATAAATGATGCTGTAACAAGATAAATATGTATTAGTTTATGTTTGGTTATTACCAAATATAATTCTTCTTAGAACAAAGTTTTATTTACTTTATTGTAAAATTTACATAGATGTAACAGCTTTTTATACCTTGTCAGAAAAACATCGCTTAAGTACTTTCGTCGTTTCCGTTTAAACATGTTAAATAATTTAGTCAAAGATTTTGTCTCTCATTTCTCTCTCATTTTGTCTCTCTAAGATTTGAAATTAATTATCATTTATAAGTTATCTAAGAAGTATTTTAAGTATACAATAACTAAAAAACGTAAAAAAATATTTTTTTGTGATTATTATATTCCTCTTCAAATAAAGGCTCTACGCGTCTGTTATTCTGTTACAATTTAAGTATAGTTGAGGAAGGTCACGGCAACACGTGACCTACTTAGTTCCATAGCGAGCGCCGCTATACAATGTTCATTATTGTTTTATTTTTTTTACATTTACATATATATTTAGGAATGAATGTATGTATGTACTATATAATACTATTAGTATTAGATAGTATTAGTATTATATAGTACATACATACATTCATTCATTAGTAGTACAAAGCAGAAGGATTTGTTTTGGTTGAACACGCCTCTCAATCTCCGGAACTATTGGTTTGAAATGAAAAATATTTTTTTAGTATTTTATAGTCCATTTATTAAGGAAAGCAATAGTCTAAGGGCTATATAAGGTATATCATTAATCGTTATAATAATTTAAATTTGGCCTACGGGAGCGAAGCCGCAGGTAGATACTAGTAATGTTTAAATAAGATTTGCCAATCTTTTTGTTTGTTTCGATATACTTATGTTGTTTTAGAGGTGCTATGTTGTAATGTAGAAAAGAAATAATAAGACAACAATAGAGAGATAACACATTAAGGCAGGGCTGTAAGTAGGTACGTGAGATTTGTAATTTATTTAGAAGCTTTTATTTCTTTTACTTTTACTGCTAATGTACTCCATATTGCATTTTCCATAGTGAAAGATAAAAACTACTTATTTATAATGGGGTTCGAGTGTAATTCTATATTTAGGAAAAATAAATACTTTTTAGAAAACGTAAAAATATTTTTTAAATCCCACTATGTTCAACGCTGTTTCCCACATATATAGCACGGTAGTCAAAATGGTACTTAGTGTTAAGGTCCTGCATTCTCCATTTTTCGTCTAATATTTCCTCATTTCCGTGTAGGAATCGAACCCACAAACGACGTGATTACAGTCATATTCAGTGCCGCTACGCCACGACGGCCACTATAATTAATGCATTCCTTAATAAAGAATGCATTCAAATAAAATATTTTTTTCACGTTGGTATTTCAATCAAGTTATTGCTTTTTAAATAATAATAAATCATCAAAAAACAATTATTTTGTGTCTTATTTTCATACTATTGGAGTTTTAAATGCAACTAAATAAAAAACGTAGGCTATATTAGTATGAAGCTTTTAAGAGCTAACTAGTATTCCTTCTTCAAAAGTCACGGTCAACACTTTTAAGAACTTTCTTGAAACTAATATTTAATTTAAACTTCATGGAATCATATTTGTATTACTCATACATACAAACATTGAATAGAAGAAAAATGAGTTCGTATTTCTATAACTAAATATTTTCTATCTAAAACTATCTCTGTAGTAAAAATATCAGAAAAAAAATAGAAGAAAATGGAGAGAGAAATTTCTATATGTAAATACACAACGGCTTCCCACTTCTTCCCGCATAACAGGATAGGCAAGAATCTAGTGCTTAGATAAACCCTGGTCGTTTTATTAACCCGGCTTAAATGCGACGATTATGAGTTCGATTCCCACCGGTTAGAATATTTTCATGTCCTCGCTCTGGTATAAAGATAAAGCGCGGCGTTAAGTTTCGCCACCAACGCGTGGAACAAATATCTTACCACTAGGTTCCCTCTGCAGCTTTGCGGGAAAACGAGTCTACTGCTAATTACTTAGCAAACTGTACTAATTTATTATTAAATTCGTTTTTGTATAAACATTATGAGTGCAAAAACTTGTATATTACAATATAATTTTGATTATAATTTGCAAAAAACTATGCACTCTTAGTGAATATTGGTGCAATGTGAGTTAGTGTTGTTTATACGAAAGGGATGTCACTTCGATTTCCGTTCCAGCATGGTATAGTTTTAAAAACGGATTTATAGTTTCATTTTCGAATATCAGAGGATTTCACTATGTATACAATATATATAGGTCTGGTAAAAAATCGCGGCGTTAGGTTCCATTCGTATTAAGGCGGAAAACAGAGTTTCTTTGTCTATCCATAAACCTCTCTCTGCTGGTCTCTGATCGGTTCGATGGTTTGAGGTACGAATTCTTTTCACTTTCTTCTCTTTGGTAAGAACACAAAGCGCAGCGTTAAGTTCCGCCACTTAGCACACAGTATCTCTGTATATCCTGTTCTATAACGTATACAGGGTGAAACTAAAAAATAAAACAAGCTTACAAAGCAAATACAACTTTAACATTATTATTCTCTTAGAAACACCACGCATGTGTCAAATTACGTCAATTAAATACATACTGTGAAGAAACACGTCGTCGTGTCCTAAAACCTGGCGGTGGCTTAATGACCAGGCACTTAGCCCATTATGAATAACGAGAGGCTTCTAAGAAAATATGTACATATAAATGATTGCATACTAGTTGATTATATATGAGGTCTTCTTTGGGACTAGCTTGATTGTTTGTAGATTCACGCTTTATCCCGCTTGTTATACTTATTAAGAGGCTAGTTGCAGGGCACAGGTTGTAGGTTCCCGCTCGAAAAAATGAAATGTTTATTATTTTCATGCTTTCAGAATTTGGTAGTAAGTGGGGAGTGGAAGTTCTTAATGGGGACAGAGTGTTTTAACAATGGGTTCCTAGGTTACGTCTGCGTACCCTTCTGTTTGTGGAATATAATTTGAAGCTATATATTAATACACAACTCTATTAAGGTCATTCATGTCAGTGATACAAAGTGGACAGTTGTTAATTGTTAATTTAATCTCCACTCAGGACAATATTTTTTTGTAGTAGAGCCTTTTCGCCATAGGGAAGAAACCTAGTGTCAAGGCACTATGTTCCCTAGATCCCCACTTTCTGCCGCATTTTCTACAAAAAAAAACCAAATGACCTGTACATACATTTATCAAGCTATCAATTCAAGGCTAAGCACATTAAGTAACATTTATTTGTATAATACAATTACAAGATATGACTCAACTTTCATTCTTGCCGTACCGTGACAGCACGCACCGGCCGCGCGGCTTTCACCCTCGTCACTGGCAACAAACGTATGTCAATTTACTACTATTATCATTATAATATGCGAGGGTTATTGACATTTTGTTGGTTTTTTTTTGTGTTTCGCTTCACGCTGTATCCCGCAAAAGCAGGGTAAGCAGACGGAATCTGGAGCCAAAGTTGTTTCTCTGTTACCGCCCATTTTTTCTTGTTATTTTTTGAAAAGTGGAAAATAAAGTGACTTGACACTGCATATATTTTAAAATATTATTACTATGAAATATCCTCATAAAATGTGCATAAATCTATAAATATATATTTACTAGCGGCCCGCTCGCGGTTTCACCCGCGTCAACTATGTTATTATTAATTTCTGTCTCCATGACTACGTCCTAGTGGCGTCTATGCAAAATTTGAGACTCCTAGCATTTGTAGTAACGAAGTTTCATACAAACTTTAGACCCCAAAAAAACCCCTTAGAAGTCGAATATTGCAAATTCCCGTCTTAGCGAGCACCTACGTTATATAAATAACTCATATGCAAAATTTGAGATTCCTAGCTCTGGTAGTTTCTGAGATTTCGTGATGAGTGAGTGACCTTTCGATTTTATATATATAGATTTATAATTTCCTTTATAAGCTTAACCCACCTTACATCATAGATGATATTGATAGAAAAAAACAATTGAATTGAATCATCTCTTCTTATTATACGATCGTGGCGCAATTGGAAAGTACGTGGTGGTTGTAGGTTCTTTTCCTTTTTGCGGTAATGTTTATTTTAATGATCTTTTTATTAGAAAGTAAAAAAATTGATTTGCCGTATCTCTAAGTTATCTCCGTAGAAAGTGTAAGAAAATAATAAAATCTGGTTATGAATCTAAATCTGACATATGTGTAGATATAGGGACTTTGGTGTTATAACATTCCATTCTCAACTCCCAGTGGTTTTCGAGACATTGTGTTTTAGAAATAAATTATTTCATCGACTGAGAATCGAACCCCACAGCCATCGCCAACACCGTCGGACGGCCTGATTTAAAATTATAAAATTCCTTTCGAATTTAATCAAGTTATTCTCATTGTTTCTATAAATAAATCTAATTAAATTGTTTTCAACTATCAGAGGCAGCAAAAACAAACAATATCTAAATTTTATACATATAATATACGAGTATGTATGGTAGGTAACAATTCCCACGTGAAGTTGTTACACATACCGCATTGTAACGGTGGGAGATGACCACACGGGCGTCTAAAATGTCTTAATTCTTTTCTTATAAATTTTTAGACAATGTTAATATTTTCTATATAACATTGTCTCAAAATTTATAAAAAAGAAAAATCTATATTGCTATTACCTTAATCATTTTTAACAATAAAATCTTCTAGCCTTTGTGTAGTGGAAATTTTTAAAACTCTCTCTAGAGATATGCTAATAAAATAAATAAGTTGGACCAGCGTATAAGATTTTTTACATAGATTCAATAAAAAAAGTATGGCTAGAGCGGTTGGTTGCTTGGTTAATATTATTTTAATTTCTTCTGCTCCTGAAGCACTTTGACAATTGAATGTTAATGAAATTTAAAACGATAGATTGTTTTCGGTTTCAATTTTATTATATTTTAGTAAATTACTCTTGCAACTAACCAGCTTTGTCTTTTTCATAAACAGAAAACTTCGCTCGAGTAAAAACAAAATTAGCAAAATTACATCTTTATTCTCGTTCACAGGATTTTCGACGTTCTAGGAATTTCAGGACCCTCTACACATATGAAATATCAACTTTCTAAGTCCACCAATTTCAAATGTGTGTTGTCAGCTATAGAAGTCTTTTAAATATATTTATATAGATATTAATAAGCATACATTTATGTATACCCGATGTATATTTTAATTTTTTTCGACTAACAGTGTGTGCAAACCCTAAAGCCTATCGATTTGTGATCTCCGACAGAAACTGAATTGATGGTATCGCATGGGAATCAGTTGTAACTGGTAACGGCGTAACGGCGATGGCTCGTAACAGCTATGACATAATTCTATTGCGTGACATAACGTGAGATGAACGCGGAGATGAAAGATGCTGCGCTTTGAAATACTTGTCTTCTTTTTGGAGCATCGATTTACTTATTTTAACTGTTATTTTAATATGTTTTAAATAGTAATGTTATTCGTATACTCGTACGTGTAAACTGAGCTTTACATCTGTGTGAGTGTGTATGTGTTTGTACTTGTATTTATGTGTGTGTAGGATATAGGATAGCTGATTATACTTGTATTAACTTACTTATTTTTACTTGTATTAATGTACTATTCTTATTGTACTATTATATTGTATACCAATACATTTTTTTAACGTTCATATTGATATTTTTTGAGAATCGAAATCTAACATATTTTTTTCAAGTTCACACTGTATCCTGCAATTTGGCGAAAAGTATGGAACAGAAGTGTTTTAATCGGCCTCAAGTGGTTAAAACCTAGGGTCCCAGGTTCCCTACCTATTATGTGTGGGTTACAGCGTGAAGTTAAAAAAATCTTCAACTTTAAATATTAGCATAGAAAAAAAGCTTATATAACTTAGAAAAAGCTAGAAAATATTATCGACCTAAATGTCTAAATCATTTACAAGAACATCATGAATCACAAAGGAACATAAACCTACCAACATTACATACTCGTATATTGCATTAGACTTTTGTCAACACGTCGTTCACGGTATTATATGAATATTGTTTGAAACATAATTTGCTGTTTATTATACAATAAATTATATTTACGTCTTCTTAGAAAATGGAAATTTTATTCTATTTTCAACTGATAGTAAATTTTCATTATTTCCTCAAAAGGTTTTGATGGTTTTTTATATATGGGAAATAGCCAAGGCGCAGCGTTAAGTTACGCGACTGAACACATATTATCTTCTGCCTACCCTATTTTAAAATTGTTAATGTCATCAATAAAAATAAATAATAAAATGTTACACATACTCGTATATTACGCAATAGCAGTTATTTTTACAATTGAATAAAAATTATCTTGTTTCGAAGTTGTCTTGAAAGCAGAGTTCGTGACAAGCTCGTTTAATAAAAATATTATAAATATTTTATGTTCTTTTTTTAAAGAAAAAGTGCGGCGTTAAGCTTCACTATTCAACACGCAATGTCTCAATAGTTACACGGATCGGCGAATCGAATGTCTTAACACTATACTACCTCTACCCTATTATATGCGGGATACAGCGAGATGTTAAAAGAAAATATTTGTTTCAGTATTTTTTTTTTCTATTTATAAGAAACTATTTGTAACTTTGAATCATTTTAACGATTTAATATATTTCTCAATATAAAAAGGTAAATATCCATTTCTAGCACCACTTTTTCTCGTAACAGGAGAATTTCCTCACACATGGTACTATTCCACATAAACCACCCGTCATATATCAACTTCAGTCAAATTAGATATGGAGAGAATGTAGATGAATATTTTGCAAATGATATTCTTATAGAGACGCCACGGTGCTCTGCGCTGGCGCAATTGAGAAATGTAAAATTTCACACATTAGTCGAAATGTCACTCGTAGAATGAAATAAATTTGAAAATAATTTCGTTTTAAATTTATATTTCTTGAATTTAAAGATTGATTTGTTTTTAATATAGAAAGGTAGAAGAAAAAATATGGAAGCCTAGTGTTAATACACTCCGTTTCCCACTTTCCGCCGAATTCTGGAGGTATAGCCTGTTGTGTGACGAAATTCAACGCCGCACTTTGCCTCGTTACCAGAGCAATGGAAAAAAAGTACTAAATATTTCATTTCTTCGAATGGGAGTAGAACCCACGACCTGTCGCCCTTACAGTCGCAGGCCTGTAACCTTGCGCTTGACCTCAACCAATTGAATGCAGTCAATCATTCTTATAATTAAAATCGAATTTAAAACCATAGAATTTAGTAAAGGTAACCTCAACTGGGCACGACTTCTTTATCTATTTACAAAGAAAGTCTACGAAACCTAGAAATCATATTATAATTGTAATGTTAGATGCATTTACGAGTAAATGTAGAGATAAGAAAAAGTCGTGATAAGTCGTATAAAAAAGAAAACGAGCGTGTCTCCGTCTCCGTCTCCGTGTCCTCATCAACGGCTCTAAACAAAACCATCTGACATTTACGTGATATCAGATTTGCGACATTTATTGTATTATTTCACATGACACGTAGTGCTGGTGGTAGTTGGGCAATGTCCCCTTGTGCACGCGATAGTTGTAGGTTCTATTATCAATTGAGGGAATTTAAAGTCAAATATAAAATATTCTTTATTGAAATAGACTTTTGCAAGTACTTTTGAATCGACGAGAGAGGCTCGAAAGGTTGTTCGCTTGAGAGACGGCAACAGAGTCGACAGCTACTTTTTTTCAATATTATGATTACATTACATCTATTAAAAAAATTTGCTTTTTAAAATACATATATGTTAACTTACTGGATCTATTCAAACGATTCCGTATCATAGTGTTAAGACACTACATTTTCTGTCCGTATTCCAGACATTGAATATTGATTGGAGGAAATCAATGCTGTACTTTGCTCATCAGAGCAGGAAAAAAAAACAATTTATTCCCCTGAGTAGGAATCGAATCCACAGCCGTCACTTTACAGTGGTTCACATGTCATTCATAGATAGATTAACAAGAAGTAACATTCAGTATTGGACAATACACACCACACTGTCCCTATAACACAGTGATACGGATCTCTCATACTAATTGACCGCGATTGTTCCCGGATTCCCATAGCATAGATATTTAAGCTACTTTCGTAGATAAATGTAAATTTTTATGATGTAATAATTACCGAAACAATAGATCTTTAAGCATTTCTCGCGTTAAGTCATACGAATTTTTCTACTCTACAACACTCGTTAGCTGTGAACTCGAGCACGCGATGTTAACCAATTAAAATTTTTATATTTATATTTTAGTAAGAGCGTATTCCATACAATGTGTAATTGGACTAAATTATGACTTGTCACGATTGCTTTACATGTGTGTAAATTTTGTGTTTATTTTAGCATAAATATGAATGTATTGTTTATTTCATGTACTCTATCTCACACTTCTCACACTGTTCCCAAGTAATAGGTATTAAATATATTGGGTTGGAAGGAAAGTTCTGTCGTATTTTAAAGAAAATACTTAAATTAATTTATAAAAATATTTGTTACAACTTGTTGCCATTTTTCAATTAACCTGTGAATTCTTGTTTAGTAGAAAATCTCGTCTTTGGAGTTAAACTACCTTAGAAACACTTACGCAACTACCTTCGAAACAGTTTCAAGAGATAAGAATTTTTTTCCCGTTAGATAATTTTGCAGAGACCTAAAAAGTGTTCTGCAATATCTCGACTTGTTAAATGTGCATTATTTACCAACATGGATCGCAAAACATTATCGATCTTCAATGGTCGTCCAGATCGATCACTTTCTTCGAAGCTCAGATACCCGGAACGAAATTCGCTAAACCATCTTTTACAAGTACGAACATTTACAACACCTTTTCAGAGTTGCCTCCTCTTTGGAATTCATACAAAAAGCAATGTCGTAAGTGCACTTTATCTACTGACACGTTTTTCACCTTAAATAATAAATTACTATTACTTATTAATTTCTTTTATATTGTACAGCTGATAAAAAACAAAAAAAAATCTCAATAACTCACTAGTGTTTTTTTTTATTTAGAAATTACCTGCCTATTTAAAATACAACAGAACTTACCCCCCCAAACCATATTATCTTTTTTGTGTTTATATTTCTTTCGAGTCCTTCACATGTTTTTTAAAATATTTTCTCTCTCGTCTTTTTCATTTAGCAGAGCAGGCAGAGAAATCCTTCTCGTACATATTGCGTTTGCTCTGAGTGGAAACCGAACCCACAACCATCGCGCTTATTATCTAAAAAAATGTCTTTTAAGGTATTTAGTACTATAATCTTATTATAAACTTGCGTCATATACCTTTATTACACATCTTGTTTGCGTTATTAGATGGTGCACTTTATATAGGTTGTTAACTTGTAAAACTGCATCATTTCTTAAAAACCAGTTTGATATTTAAAGTTTCTTAAGAGATGAGTTTGTTTACATTATCTTGTGAAATTATATTTTAATTTAGTATAAAAAATAAACCATATTATTTAAGCTTCACGATGTATCCCGCATATAACACTGTAGGGTAACCCAACTAGTGTTAAGACACTATGCTCCCCACTTTTGGTGTTTCGAAGAAAATGAAAATAATTAATTTCCCGAGCGAAAATCGAACCTGAAAACGACGGCCTCTATCATATGACATCCATTATTTATCACGCTTTAATTTATAACACATTTATCTATGCAAAACATCTTTTTCCATTTTGATCATTGCGCAGTTATTCAAATTCGATGACAATTACTTTTATTTCATAGGACGAATCAACCATGGAAACCAGGAAGATTATAGAATAACCCCTTATTTTTGTTTTTAAAGTATTTTATAAAGATTCTGTCCCAATGCGGAAAATAGATTATAACACAAAAAAAACACATCTATTAAAAAAGGATGATTCACACCTTTCTCTTTGCGTAAATCGTTTGTTATGTTCGTTTAAATGTATTGACCGTCGTCGCGCAATGGCGCAGCTGTCTATTTATAAACGCGACAATTGTGAGTTCGATCCCGACGAGGGGGAATAATTATGTTTTATTTCCCCGCCCTCAACCCACAATATCTCTAAACTAAGTGTAAAGTAGAGAACCGGCTGTTTTAACATTAACTTAGGCAGAGGCCTACATATATATAGGAAAAAAGCGTGAAGCTGTTTTTTTTATTTTTTAACATATATACAGTAATTAACTATAAAGAGTGAAAGATTTTAAAGGTTAATTGTCGTGGACTTACGTAATGAAAGATCATTGCAATCGACTATGTAAAAACATTTTCAAAATGTCAATCTGTCTAGATTCTAGAGGTAGACGTCACCTAAAGAGGCCTTTCATTTGATAGAACATTTTTTAACATACTTAATATATTAAGCTAGTGCCTAAAAAAAGCTTACAAGTTAGCTCGTTACAATCTTGCATATTAGTTAATTTTATTATATATCCATAAATATATTTTTAAATACAAATTAAGACACATTCAAAACAATGAAAAACAAGCACTCTTTGTGCATGGTCGATTTGGGTTCTTTATAGGTATTAGAGGTTTCTTTGTAGGTTTTTTCTTTCTCTCTAGCAAGAGAGAAAGCATTAGCTCCCCACTGTCGTGGCGGAACTCAACGCTGCACTTTGTCTTGTTACCAATATGAGAAAATGAAAATAATTCCTTCCCTCTTGTGGAACTGGAAACCAGAACCATCCTCGCGCTTGCCTGTATTTTTTATGAGTTAGACAATACATGAGATGAATTAGTCGTACGATATGCATTTATTTACTATGCAATGTTTGAAAATACGCAAAAAGTGAAAAGCTAGTGATGTACTCGTATGTATAACGTGAAGTTCTTTCAGCCGTGTATCATAAATAATCTAATAATAAAATATCATATGCATTATAAATAACCGTACGTCCATTTATGTAAATGCCAGCCCTCAAAGTTCAAGGTCGAACAGATTTAAGAGATCAGCCTCATTGCAATACGTACCAGTATTTAGTAAGATAGCGTCAGAAAAAGAATAATAAAAAATAATTAATTACATTGAGAATTCATACATAAGTATTTAAACCTGCATCTACTTAAAGTCTCTAGACTATGTTTAAAGTTTAAAAAGAGGTGTTTATGAAAAATTACATATTTTCTTTTGAATTAATCAGAAATTATAACAAAAAATATAAAATTATCATGCAATTGACTATATTTATAGTCTACTAGCGACCCTCTTGCGGCTTCGCCCGCTTTTATTACAGGATTGTTCATGTAATGTATGTTTGCAAAGCACTTAAGATAATGTGGAAATTAATAAAACCCTTATGCAACCCGCATTTTTGTAGTTTCAATAAGGATTTTCCAATTGTTTTACGCAGCAAGGATTTTTTAGTAGGTACCGTAATTTTAAATCTGTGCTACTAATCTTTTCAAGTACTTATTAAAATATATTTAAATGACTATTTTTAGATAGTTAAATGACTATTTTTAAACAGAAGAAATTATAAACAAAAGCCTTCCTACTAATAACTACTACAAAAAATATGAAACCAAATATATCGCGCTTAAATAATACATTCAACTCAAAATCTTCGTTGCTATAGAGGCAGCCGGGTTTTTTTTTTTCAAGCTTGTGGTTAATGCTGAAGGGAGTATTCTGTCCCTGATGAAAAGCAAGCACGACGTGGCTGCCTGTGAGGAAAATTAAATATAGAATGCATGGGCCGGGAATCGAACCCGGGCCGCCCGCGTGGCAGGCAAGCATTCTACCACTGAACCACCGATGCGTGTAAGGCAAGTGGGCACGGCGGACGCATGGCGAGTGGCGAGCCGTTTCGCAGCAAGGATTTTTTTGATATTGTAACAACTTCTAAAGTATTTATTAAAATGAAAAACAGTAAAAGACAGTTTTGGTCTACATTAAATGGCCAACGTAACTAATGTACTTATTTATATGCTGAGAGTAAGGGATAAGTGAAACTTGAGTAACATACAGCTGATGTGTCAACGGCGGGATGTGTCAACAATTAAATGCGTTTTTCTGTAAAACTATTCGCAATTTCGAAATATTTTAAAAAGCAAATTTTATCTTCGTTTAACGTAGAAAATTAATAAAGTATTTTAAAGGATAAGGATTAATACCATTATGGAAAAATATCCCTCACAATAAAAAATATATTGAAATTATTATTTTTAGACAGAAAAATGATCACTACACGTTATTCTTAAAAGATACGAATATGCCGTCGCGGACTTTTTTATAGATCTTATTAAGAGGAACAATACTCCAGTACATTTTTTTCATGTAGTACTTACCATTAGAGCAGCGCATGCGCGAAAGTGTCTCAACGGGTAGGACTTTATACACATTTATCGTATTTATGATAATTTACATAAGAATGTACAAATAATAAACTATATATAAACCTTCTACGAAAAACACTCGACTTAATGGTGAAGACCGCATAAAAATCCGTTGGGTGGTTTAGAAGAAGAAGAGTTAGAAACAACAGACAGACACGAAAAGCGACTTTGTTTTATAAGATATAGGATAGGATATTTATCTGTCTAGTAAAAAGTTTTCTACTATGCCAGAATAGCCTGTATTCGGTACTACGTATAGCTAGTATAAAAAGTATTCTATAAACATTTTTTGCTGACTCTCTTTAAAAAAGTATGATTTAATGTTCATCCAAAGGCCATCTTCCCATATCGTGTTCTGTAACGACACTGTATGACTGATGTATCTAATTATTATGTATGTGTATCAAGGTAATGTTTTATTATTTATACGTATTGTCAGAGTCGGACTGCCAACGCGACGAGCATGGTTCGATTCCCACTCGAGGGAATATTGTTTCTTAGTTCTGGTTACAAGACAAAGCACGGCGTTGAGTGCCATTCAACATACACGGTCTCGAACGGTGTGAGGAGCGGAGTGCCTTATCAGCAAGTTCCCTCAGCATACCCTGCTATATGCAGGATTATTTATTTTTGTTACTAATATACTGAGGAAAAATTAACACCAATTAATTAATTAATTAATTACACAGCTTAACCACGATGACTTTTAATTTCGTTTCATTAGATTTATAGGAAAAGAATATAAATGACGATTAAAATATTATTTTACGTACTAATATATAAATAATGTGAAAATTTATCAAAATAGCTAACAAGCGTGTCCCAATACTAATTAAGTCTCACGGCATCACTTATATAATGAGGTCGCTTTGAAACATGTATTCACAATGAGAACTTGCATGTTGTAAATTTTGGACGTCGATCTTTGATTACACTATCTTTTGTCAGTTGTTTCGCCTCCAGTGAATTTAGAGGTTTGTCTTAATAGAAACGGAGTACCTTAACACTAGGTTCCCAGGTTCCCTTTAACTAGCCTATTTTGTGTGAGATAATTCGTGAAACTCTTCAAGCTTCTTCCCGCATAGCAGGATAGTCAGAGGGAACCTTGTTTTAAGACACTCGTTTTCCTCACGGACCGCCTAATTTTCGTTACATTGTGCCTCCCAGTAAAATTTTATATATGATAGAAGAAAATGTTTAACTATTACTTAATGATATTTCAATACATCAGTTTTAATTTTAAGCCAATATAAAAATAAAAGTACAGATTATTCTAAGCAAATATTACTAATATTTATGTAATAGAGTACCTTTTGTGAATGAATTTAACCGAAAAAAAATTCTGGTTAAGTAATTTTAAGTCAAATTTCAGTGTATTTTTTTAAGAGAACTCATTATATTATATCAGATTCGTCACCTAACAATGACACGTTCGTCGTATAACTATAGTGACCATTCTTTTTTCGGCTCATAACGGAACACCGTTTTTTTTTTGCTTATTCACATTAATTTTATTTATTTCATATTTTTTGAGGCTGTGCGGGGATCAACCCTACTCCAGGGAATGAATTATTATTTAATAATATTTTTATTTCTTCGCTCTGGCACTTAGACAAGAGAAAAATGGGGAACGGAATGTCTTATCACTAGGTTCCCTCTGCCTACTATAGTGTGCATAATACAGCGTAAAGCTTTTTGCATGCATTTTTTATATTTTTTATTTTATTTCTTTTTATGTATTAAAAAGTAACATTTGACTGTCATTTACAAAACGACAGTTTACTTTCGATTTTTGGATTTTTGAGTGCTTTTATATTACTAAGTTGGTCTAGTAGGTCGTGATTCAAACGACTAATTTTCGTACCATTTCGAAAAATGGGACAGTCTACGTCACTGTACCGCCATTGGGGAACCCGGGACACGTAACCGAAAAACGGGACGTCTGGTCACATTTGTCATAACTATCGTTCTTGACCGAAAAAAATCGGCATACCATCTTGTAACCAAAGTTAATTAATGAACGCATTGTGTATAGCAGGGAGGTCGCCGCTGAGAACTGACTATATTTAACTGAGAATTTTTATTAACATATATATATTTATATTAAATTTTCACATTAGATTCATAATTCGGGCGTACGTTGTTTTAATATTTTGTTTCATTATATTTTAGGTTTTTAATTACAAAAATTTTAACTAGCGGTGAGATAGCTCTTGACTTAATTAAGTTAATGAGATGGAGATGGTGGATTCGATCCTCACTCGATGGGAATCACTTTTTATCATTTCTTTGCCCTCACACACGCAATCTCTCGATAACTACCCGCAAAAAGGAGTGCTTTAACACTAGATTTCCTCATGATTTCCAGTATATAGGAAATAGCATAAAACTCTTAAAAATTGGGCATTTAAGTGAATCTATATAGTGGCCAACGTCGCGCTTTGTCTTCTTATGAGAGCGAAGAAATGAAAATTATTAATTCCCTTGAGTAAGAATTGAATCCACGACTGTCAGATTTTCCGGTCATATGCGCCAACGCCAACAAGAAAACAAATAAATACAAACTATATATATTATAAGTATGTCTGTCTGTCATACAAATTATTATGAAACGTTGCTTCTCTTATTATATACGAACACAATAAACAGTGATTTATCTCAATACAATATGTTATTTGACGTTGACAATGCATAATAACGAGCTCTTACGCTCAGTGGTAATAAATAAGACAAACATACAAATAGGTCGTGAGTTCAAATACAGCTGGTCATATACATATATGGTCAAGCTATTGTGAGAGTACAAAAGCTACGGATAACTATAGATATTTCATTGAGTAATAATTTAGATTGTTCTGTATTGTAGGCTTTGACTTGTAAGGCAGACATAGCTGGTTCAAATTTTTTAAGGCATTATATGAAAAAATGGGAAAAATGGGGAACAGAATGTCTTAACATGAATGTCTTAACAAAGAGCTAAAAAAATAATAATATGAAATTGAGAAATCAACTATTATCTAATTAAATATATGTGAAAAAAGCTATATCCGTTACTTGAATTAAAATATGACCGCCATTACCCATTTAGAACTAAGTCACACGATGTTGACCTTTGAGGACGGATGTCCTAGATACACTTTTATACGTGGTATATACACTACTTCCACTAATATAATTTATATCTATAGTAATATTACGAAGCTGTAGAGTTTGTTAGGCTAAAGGCGCTAATCTTAGGAACTATTACTACGAATTGAATATTTTTTGCATTAATATTGGAAAGCTATATCACATAAAACTACAACTGATAAGAGCGTTATTATAGTGAAAAACGATGCATAAAGAGAGACCTCAAAAGGTTTCAATTGTTAAATATTTCCATTTGACGAATATTTTACATTTATAATCAAAATAATTTAGAAGCCATCGTGGCATAGTGGCTAGCGTCCGCCTGTAAACGTGACGTTTGTGGATTCGATTCCACTTCGGAAAATGAATTTTTGTCACCTACTCCTTCAAATAAAGATAAAGCGTGACATTGACTTCCACCACTCAATGTCCAGAAAATTTGGTGGAAAATGGGAAACGGAGTGTACTTTACGCTAAGTTTCTTCTGCTTACCCTATATACAGGATACAGTATAAACCTGCATTTCAAAGCTGTGAAAACAGAAGATTAAATAAAGATTTATGACACTTACAAGTATCACACAGCATAATAACTTCGAAACAAAATCACTATAGCAACTCCCAACAATAGATGTAACTCAATAAAGGCTTCGACGGACGTTATGTAAAGTCGAACTTTACTTTCAAAATAGAAAGGATTGGAATCATCAATGTTAATGAGATGGTACAAGCATGGATAGGCTGTGATTCATATTGCTAATTGACGTTTTGTGTTTGTCATTATTTTATTGAATGACTGACTGATTGACTTAACTGAGAAGGCGATATGCGTTATAATGAGATCTTTATTTTTCATTTTCTCGCTCTGTAGCGGCAAAGTGCGGCGTTGAAAACTGCCACTCAACAAGTTATGTCTCCAGAAATCGGCGGAAAAAGAGGACTGGAGTGTCTTAACTCTAGGTTCCCTCTACCTACCCTGCTATGTACAGGATACAGCGTGTAGCTACAAGCAAACTAAGCATGATACAATAAATATATATGTAATTCTTTTCACTATTCGGTACCATAAGCTAACTGCGACCGCGTCGTGACCGGCGGT
Organism: Heliconius melpomene rosina; assembly: GCF_056956725.1. Taxonomy (NCBI): domain Eukaryota; kingdom Metazoa; phylum Arthropoda; class Insecta; order Lepidoptera; family Nymphalidae; genus Heliconius; species Heliconius melpomene. The sequence goes on from NC_140397.1 coordinate 565,028, forward strand.
ACTCGTCTAACGTCTCGAGACACTAAATTATATCTTCTTTCTCAGCGATACAATTGTTTGAGTTTCCTTGATCTATGTTAATTGTAAACGGACTAGTTGTAGCTGCTGACGTCGTCTTCTATTTATAATTTTTGGTAATTTCACGCTGTATCCCGCATAACAGGGTAGGCAGAGGAAACCTAGAATTAAGATATTTCGCTCTGCACTTTCCGCTCGTTTTTTGACTTGTTACCAGAGCGAGGCAGTGAAAATATTAAATAATTAATTGGCAAAAATGGAAATCGAATTGAATAGTATATTCATAATATTAATAAGTTGTTAAAATTATTTTGTAGCGTAGAAATGTATATGGCTCGTATCGTGCAATGTCAATTTGGTCATAAATTTAAAAATATGTGAAAATAATTATATTTAAATATGTTTTAGTCGAGGTTGAGGTAGTTTTTGTTAAATCTACATATATTGATAACTATTTGTTTTGACGCCAATTACTTCGTAAAAGCTTATAAAACGAGTTTGGCCTTTAATTGTTTTTTATCTTCCGATAAAGATTCAAGAGCGCGTTATGCAAGCGTATTCAATAGGTTTTACAAATACGATTATGTATAGATTTAGTTAGAAGTATAAACGAAATGGTTGTGGGTTCGATTCTCACTAGAGGAAAAGAATTATTTTTATTTTTCTAGCTTTAGTGACAATATGTTGAGTTCTGTCATTGAACCTGTCGCGTTTACCCAGGACAGGCTCATATAAATACCAAAAGATGTTATATATATTCTTATTTTTTGTTACTTCTTTCCAACACCTATAAGACCTTGCTCAGACTGCCTGGTGAACAATGAAAGGCCACCCTCGTCTTCATCTCCAACACTGGCGCTGATATCATCATCCGCCGTTCGAAGGAAATAGTGCGTGACCGTAATTAAATTGTTCCTTTAACTTTATTGGTTGATGTGTTTGATAGATTATGTTATGGGAAATTTGTAACACGCAACATAACGCCGTTCTTAATTTAAATGTCTATGGATTTCTTGTATGTCGGAAACTTACGCCGTAATTTCTTTTACAGTTGAAGTCAGAATAGAATGGTAGATACGTTACGAACGATGTTATTTACCCTTTTTTTACTATATTAAAATTAAAAGACGATTAGCACCGTTTAGTTCAATTGAACACTACATATTCTCTATCCATTGGACCGAGTAAAATTCAAACTAAGATCACCAAAGGCACGTCAGTCACGACTGTAAAGACGATGGTTTTAGGTTGGATCTTCATTTGGGGGAATGGTAATAAGACTAACCGCGGCGTTCTCTCTATCTAGCGGTGCGTGGAATGTAAAACGTTCCTGCTATGTGCGGGATATAGCGTGAAGCTGATAAAAAAAAAAACATTTTTCCCGCACTCAACCAAATGATCGCTTATTATAAAACCATGCAATTTAAGTTTCACGGCTAGTTACCTTCCCACCCGGCCTCCGTTATCGGTTACACTAGTTACGATTGTTCTCCAAATTATAAAATACTTTAACTTTGTAAGTAACATCGCGATAGAGCGGTATACGTCGCCATTCATCATGTTTACACAATTTAACTTACATATTACTTAATATACTTAATATATTACCCAATGGATGTTTGTTTCATTTCGCGTGACTTTAATTAATAATTTTTCTTAGCTTTCTTATCTGGAATCAAAAATATTAAATAACTAGCGAACGGCTCGCGGCTTCGTCCGCTTTTATAATGCAATTATTTATTTTCTCACCTGAATTACTCTTGTGATCTAATAACATTACCGTTTTAAAGTCACTGAAAACTAAGGTTTCAGTCAATAGAACACTTATTTCGAGCAATATTGTCGTATGCAATACATACTTATATATCAATTAAATTGAAAAAAACCTAGTGTTGAGACGCTCAGTTCCCATTAAGACACTTCCGTTTCCCAATTGCCACCGAATTCTAAAGGCATTGCGTGTTGAGGGGCGGAACTCAACGCCGCGCTTTATTTCGGTACCAGAGCGAGGAAATGAAAATTTAAATATTTCATTTTCTCGAGTGGGACTCGAACCCATAACCTGTAGCATTTACAACATGCGGTTGTATGCATGTGCTCCTGTTCTATTTACACTTTATTGTGTCAACATTCTCTTTCTATAAATAACAAATACCGTATCAAATCGTGAATATATAAAAAATAAAAAAATAAACTATTTACATTATTGTTGAAATATAAAAATACTTTAAATTGTATATTTATTTTTAAAATGTTTATTATTCTATAAAAATAGATTATTTAAATATTATTATGATATCACATTACTGCGCAAATAAGCAATAATAACCTATTATTAGGTACTCTAGATTTTACATCCATGTACTAAAAGTAGCAAAAGGTATTTTTATAGCTCTAGAACATATACAAATATGTTCAGCAATAACAGCTTTACGCTTAATTCCGCAGGGTACGCAAAGGGAACCTAATGTTAAAACATTCCTTTTCCAACTTTCCGCTCATTTTCGTTACATTGGGTGTATAGTGGTGGAACTCAGCACATTTGGTGTACCTCAGCAAGGAAATTGTAAGAATCCCCACTTTCAAGTTAGTGAGTAAGCACACTGTCTTAACTACATGTTAGACTAATAGTCCACAAAATTTCAGCTTTGCTAAAATGACGTAGGTCTGGCAGCTCTGGGATCTTGGGCTATTAATTTATATTAACTTTCTGGTTTTTAAGTTAAGACATAACGAAGCGTTTAGTTCTGCTTAAAAGAAAAGACACGAAATTGAGCAGAAAGGAACTTAATGCTATATTTATTTTCTCTGTCTCCTCTGCTAAAAAGGAAGATTTCTCCGCATAGCAGCAAAAAGTAAATTAATATATGAAAATAGGTAAATATATGTAGGTTACTAGCAAAATATACTATAATATAATAGTATAACATAATTTCACATACACCGCAAGAACACTTTCTCGCTGTAACGGATTGAAACGTAATTGATCACGTCGCTAACGTAATCCGACATAATGGTACGATCATAGCTTCATAGCCCACCGTCCGTTATACAGATGTAACGTTAGCTAAATTACTTGTAGAGTTAACGAGATTATTGTTTGTAATTTTTTATGGCTTTTTTTTTAATTCGGTCTCAGTATTCAATTTATTTTTAATCTATTTTTTTATTTATTTTTTTTAGCTTCACCTGTATCCCGCATATTGCAGGCTTGGAAAAGGGGAACTTAAGAACCTAGTGTAACACTTCTGTACGTCATTTTGCACCGAATTCTGAAGGTATTGCGAATTGAGTGTCAGCGCATTACCAAAACGAGAAAAAAAAAATTAAATATTTCATTTCTTCGAGCGGGAATCGAACCTGCAAGCTGTCACAGATATAGTCACACGCTTGTGCTTCTACGCTACTACTAGCCTATTCTATTTTTTATTTATTTTGTTATTTTTCATATTTAAAGAAAAAGGAACATTATCCCCATAAAAGCTTTAAACCCACATAACAAATAATGCAAATATTGCGTTGCAAACCACTCGTACGTCGATTTACACATATATCACTTAAATATCATAAATCATGTAGTACTAAAACTTATTTATTTATTCCAAACCGGATGTAAAGGTGTATATAGGCACAAATAAGAACACACACACACACACGCACGCACACACACACACACGCACACACAAACACACACACACACTCACGCACATACACACACGCGCACACCCATGAACGGATACCTTAATTCTATTCTTATTATTTTTCTTTTTTGTGAGAGTCTGTTTGTCCGTGATCCAAGGTGTAACTGAAAAACAGCGATGCTTGAGAGTAAAAACTCAAGCATCATTTAGCTGAGTTATACCTTTTGCCATAATGTTCTTTTGTTAAATTGTTAATTTGTTTGTTAAATGTGTATATGTTGTTTATGGCAATAAATGTTTTTATTATTATTATTATTATTATTATTACTTAAAAGATTTAAGCTTTAAATTCAAGTAGGTACCAATACATAACATGGACAAGTGGACAAGTGGACAAGTACAGACAAGTAAAAGTTCACGCTTGACCTCCGCCCGAGCTTAAACTAAGAATAAGAAAGCTTGTTTATCGATCCCACGACTATTCTGAGCTTTCAAAATTCACGCCTCTAATAAATTTACAATAATTGACTAAAAATAAATTGCAGATATATTTAATATGATAATTGAAATGTAATTGATTGAACGCAAGGTTCACGACGGTCGGGGGTTCGATTCCCATTCGGGACAAAAATCGAAAATTTGATGAAAAATATAGAATACAGTGTCTTAAAACTAGGTTTACTCTGTCCACCCTGCAAAATGTTATTAAAGAGATATTAGTATATTACCAAGACCTTGAAACAATATAATACAATGTTTTAGTGTAGATCTTTGTTATTATAATCAAAATAGCAGCTTTAGTATAGGACAATGACGTTTTTTCACAATAAAGTACGACAAAACCACAATTGCATTAAGGCTCAACACGAAATAATCAACAGAGGCCTCTGAGGTCAAATTATTACAGTACCTCATCAACCATTTTAATTTGTTTAACCCAAATTATCATATATTATTAACGATAGGTCAAAATGGGGTCGTGGCCCAGGGGCGCAAAGGTGTGGCTGTAACGACGTTTGTAGGTTCGATCCGCACGCGAGGGAAATAATTCTTATTTATTAGCATTTTATTTTCTTCGCTCTATCACCAAGACAAAAAGCCTGCCGTTGAATTCCGTCACTCAACACACAATTCCCCGAAAAATTTTGCGGAAAATGGGGAACGCAGTGTCTTAACACTAGGTTCCCGCCGCCTACCATGCACCCTGAAGCTGACTCGATGTTTTAAATTTTGATTATATATTATGAATCATTTATTATCCTACAGGTCAAACATATTATGTGGGAACGTTAATTATAATACTTAATTATTGTATTTAAGTGTGAAAGATATAATTGACCAATTGAACTTCGTCGTTGTAGAAGATGGCGTCTCCAATAATAATAATTACATAATTTAAAATCTACTATTATTCATTCTTTATTGTTTAACTTAATTATTTTACTGTTGTCGTTGAAGCGAGGCGTTGAATTACGCTACTCAACACGCAATGCCTCCAGAATTGTATGGGAAGTAGGAAACGATGTGTCTCAACATTAGGTTCCCTCTGCCCACCTTACTATAACTTGGTATAGTAATCAATCACTAGCATTACACCTGCCGTGACGAGATTACATACAGTAAATAGTTAGTGTTGGCAACACAACGTTTTAGTTAATTTCGGACAATTTTCGAGGGTCATCGGTCTAGGCTAGATGTTTATCTTTCAAGTAGTTTTTGTGTAATCTAAGACTCCAGAGTTCGACGATAAGTGGGAAAAAGAAATGAATTAATGGAAACGGAGAGTCTCAGCACTGGCTCTCCCTGCGGGGTAAAGCGTTATAAGATAAGTTAAAAAAAGCATTAACCTAAGTAAACAAAACTTACGTTTATTTATATAAACATTCAATCATCACTAGCCACTAACGATTTTCTCCTTGTCCACCAGTTTTCTATTAGAAAGTACGATTTATGTGCATATTCAATGTTTAATTATGTTCCTTCTAATAGTATATTGCTATAATAATATCCTAGAAGTAGTAGGTGGCGTAATAATGATTATTATATATACGTGTTTTGACTGGGTATGTGAGTTAATATAAAGTTATTTAAAAAACCAAAATCGACGTTAAAGTTATATTTAAAGGCACTAACTTAAATAATAAAAAATAAAATATTGATACTTATACGCCTAGTTAGAATTTAAAATTCGTTATTTTTGAAGTCGGTGCTAATTCGGTAGTGGATCACCACTTCCATTATTACCAGAGAATTTTCAGTACATCATGAGATGTACCTATTGAAACAACTCTACTTTTCCTCAGTCTAACCAGTTTCATATATTATCCAGCTTAAATGAAAAAACAGAGAAATATTGAAAAGAAATTATGTTTTCCATAAAATGAATATCTAGAAAATGTACATATATAACAAAATTGAACATTTCTTGATAATCCCAACACAATAGGTTACGAAACTGCATTTACATCTACGAAACACGAATATTTCGAAGGATATTATTAGAACAATGGATGTTCAAAGAAAATGGGCACATTTAAAAAATAATCGAAAACATAATTGTACTATTAATTTTAAGTATAAACTTCTGAGTTACACTTTATATGACGTGAGAATTAAGTATTTTGTTTGTTTGTTTTGATTTTTTTAAAGTTAAATTTTGTTTTCGTATGGATATTTAAAAATGGAGAGAATTCATTAAACTCTGCATTTTGACTCTCTGAACGCTGTTCCCCCATTTTACCCCGCGAAAGAAAAAAAATCTCTATATATTTTTTCAATTTCATTTAAAAAATATGAGTATACCTAGTTCAGTGGGAAAAATAAAGGTCAAATTTCATTTAAACAAACGCTTTACAGAGAAGATCTAGTGGCATTCTTCACTCATGTCTAGGTTTTAATCAAAAACATGTCTCTAAACATAACAAATCTATACCACGAGAGTTATGTATACTACATATGAAGACTATAATACCTAATATAATAACCAAAATATAGATTTATACGCCCAATTTAGTGTTTTTCCGAAGGCTACCTCTATCATGAGTAGATACGTGTTTCCCGCTAATGTGCGCTTGCGCAACTTACACTATAAACAATGGATGCTATATAAATGTAATTTGGCTGCAACGTTTAATAGATCGACCTCATGCGGGGTCCGTGCGATGTTCCTCCAGGGCCACCACTTGTTGTGATCATCGATTAAGATAAAAAACGTATTATTTGATATCCATGAATTGCATGGATAAATCGAAAGAATAGAAGCCTAAGTTTTTTTTATTTACATAACAAAGCTTTATAATATTTGCAACAAAGTTTATAATATAAAAATACATATGCACCTAATAGAATAAAGTGGCTCTACATACATACACGTCAAAAATAGAAATTAGTTTTTTTTTTATCTGTATGTTGAAGAAACAAAATTATTATTTATCATAACCTCGTTCTTATTATTTTTCTTTTATTATATTTCTTCCATATTCTTTCGTAGTACAATTAATTTGAGCAATTTATGTTATTACTGTTGTCAAAAAGCAAAACGAAAATTTGTCAAAAAGTTAATATTGTCCATTCTTTTAATGTAATTCTACAAAGTATTTTACGCTAACATGAATACTTTCATGTTTATCTATTTTTTTTCTTTTTTATCTCTTCCTTGAGCTTCATCTACATAAAGCACGGTAGACAGAGATGGATCTCAACGCCGAGCTTTATCATTTGACCCAAGAAAATGTAAATAGTTCATTCCACTTGAAAAATTATATTTGAAAGGTTTCCAAATAGGATTCCAACTTCCTTCATTCCGCTTAAGTAAAGACCTAGTTTTATAAGGTTTACCTAACTAACTGCCAACAGTTACCGCTCGCCGTTCGATCTACATGTAATTATCTGGTAGCCCGAACTTTATTACGACCTCTCAACCGTCGGCTGACCTCTCAAGAAATCATGCTTTCGCCTTTCGTTATATAAATATAGCAGTCTAGATAGAAGTGGCCTAACCAATACAATTACTATAAAACAAGTGAATTTTGTAAAGTTTTTTTAAAGACAAATTTGTTTTTATTTTTTTTAGCTGCCACTGTATCTCGCAAATAAGGTGCGAGATACAGTGGCAGCTAAAAAAAATAAAAACAAATAAACAGTAAACAAACAAACAGGCAATAATTCAGGGTAGGCAAAGGAAGCTTGGTGTTCGTATAAGTGATAAGACATCCCGTTTTACACGAAAGGATATCGAACCCAAATCCGACACTTTTACAATTTGCCAATCGATGTGCTACGACGGTATTATTTTTTACGTAGTAAGCTCATATAATTGAAACAATACAAATTTCTAATTTTTTACTTAAAATAGACTTAAATTATATTTTAACTTAGGTTATGCCACATTTTCATAAAGAAAAATAGTATAAACTATAATTGTGTATAATTTGATCGATTGACTAAACATTATGTAAGGCGGAAGAATGATTTTTGCTCATTTTTGCATAAGCGACGCGTGTTCCTTGAGATATTATATTTAGTAGACCTGAAGTTATGTATTTATATTATTTTAAAGTTTTATCTCATTTTGCAGATAAATAAAAATTTTGAATAAAAATAATTTATTTCTCCATACAATCTAAAGTATACAAAGAAGAAGGTTTATGATTAGTTATATTAATTATACAGGTGCCAAGTCATGTTTAAGGAAATAATAAACATTTATGTATATTTATAGCCAAAATTTCAATTTAAGTTATACCTATATATATTTTAAAATGAATGAGGATACAAAATTTTTTTAAACGTTCACGTTTTAAACATAGAAGTCGAGAGAGATGAAGAGATAGGTGAAGATGGGTATCTTCGGGTACCTTTCATCTTATTTTATGTTTATTAATATTTTTTTATTCTTTGCAGATTGAACATGCGGTGGTGGAAGGAGTCGAAAATAAAAATGTCTTCACATACGATAATTGTTTTCATGCTACTCGCAATAAGTAAGTATTCTTCATTAAACGCCGATCTTCTTCCCCTCTTCTTCGTTTACACGCTGTATCCCGAACATAGCAGATAATGCGGAGATAACCTAGAAAGTGCTAAGACACTCCGTTTCCCTTAAGACTCTTATGTTTTCCACTTTCTGCCGAATTCTGGAGCCATTGCGTGTTTAGGGGCAGAGCTCAACGCCACACTTTGCCTCATCGTCAGAGAGAGTAAATAAAGGAAGAGGAAAATATGAAATATTTAATTTCCTCGAATAGGAGTCGAACACACACTAGCTGCGTTAGGGTAGGGCGAGCCTGGGCGGCCGCCCAGGGGCGCCGGATAAAAGCGGCGGCTTAGGTGCGGCTTAGGGGACTTGATGCCCTTTAAAATGATCTAAGATCTAAAAAAAACAAAGTCATCGTCGTCTTTGAAAAAAACAACGTGATCTTAACAACTTTGAAAATAAAATTGCAGAAAACATAGACTTTGAATGCCTAATAAAAGAGTTCGCAGATAGAAAGGCTAGAAGAAGTGAAATTTTATTAGTTTTTGTCATTATTTTTTTTAAATACATGGTTATTTCGTTGTACTCATTTCCTGTTTTGTATGTTATTGAATTGTAATTAGGGGGCGCCGAAAAAATTTCGCCCAGGGCGCCGGTAGTGCTAAAACCGGCACTGCGAACACATAACCTGTAGCGTTTACACTTACGCCACTTTATAATACACATACATACACATATAAAAACACGTATATAACAACAAAATACTCAAATGAATTTGAATCTACAACCATTACGTCCCAATCACGTAACACTACCAATACAAAACGTATGAAAAGCTCAATACAAACACGCAACAACACGCAGCGGGACGGGGGGCACAAAATGCAACACGTAAATTGCGTGAAGTAACCTCTTATTTATTGCCGTCCCAACAAAAGACTTGCATCACGTTGTTTCGAGACGCCCTACTAATATGTGCGTCTTTGATATATGCAAATACGTATAAGAATATAAGAACATATTAAGTAATTATATTGTTTTAGGCAAAGGGAACCTGCGAACCTTATAGGATACTCTATCCCCATTAAGACATTTTTGTTCCCCACTTTCCGCCGGATTCTCGAGGCATTCCGTGTTGAGTGGCGAAACTTAACGCTGCCCTTTGTCTCGTTACCAGAGCCAGAAAATGAAAATATTAAATAGTTCATTTCCCCGCATAGGATTCGAGCTCACAGCCATCGCCATGGGTAAAATATTTAAAGTTAACTGCCACTTATTCAAGGTTTCGAAAATTAGGCGGAAAGTGGAGAACGGAGTGTACTACTAGTCTTCCATTCTTCATAAATGCGGGATACAGCGTGAAATAAAAAACATAATTTTGATCAATAATTTGGACTAAATTATCCCATTGATCAATAAATGTCACGAAGAAAATCATTTCGACCCAACAAAATGTCAAAATATTAGATTTATAACACTAGTAATTGACTTGAGAAGATGAAAAGGTCACTATAATAACGTTACGCAAGTATCTTCAGAGGTTTAGTTGTTACTTACTTTCCTAAGCTAAAAGGATATAGGTTTGAAAATTTGAAAGAAGTCAGGGTAGTTGACTGTTCCCAAAGACAGCTATGGTCATAATTTTTATTAATTAACTAAAACCATGTATTATATATATTTATTTTCGATTACATTATTATAATAATATGATGATAAATATTTCAAGTTGTCATCAAGACAGTTTCAAAGATGCTGGCGACAATGACACATTTGACACTTGTACGGCTGCCCACGCCCACTTTTACTTACTTACTATTGTCTTTTCCCTGCGTTCCCTCTAACTACTGTGTTCACTACGTTCCCTCTACTTACTAGGGGGTTAAATGGATTAAGTTCTGTATATGACTCATTTAAGTGCCCCAACTAACTTTAACTGCAAGTATTTTGGTCACAAAACAGAATTTTTCAACTTTTATAAATAATTTCTAGGACTGTTCAATTCAATTTAGATTTTTTTAATTCAATGAAAAAAACGATTGCTATACATTTCAATTTAAAATGTGTCAATAACTCTTTCAAATATGATAAAATAAATTAATTTAAACATATTATAAAATAGTCTGCAAGAAGTAAATCGCTATTTCAAGACGTAATATAGATAATTAATAATAAAATCGATTTTTTGTCTAATCGAAAACATATGAAACGATTTCTTGTCATAAATTAACATTCACTTCACTGAGTTTAAATGTAATCATATAATATACATTATATTAATGAAAATAGACGTTCTATTAAAAAAATATAGTAAACTTTTTCTTAATCAATATTTATATTATATATAAAATCGATTAAGTTATAATGTATATAAGAAAAAAATCGAATAAAAATGCCTGTCGATAACTTTACATGATAGAATCTTCGCTTTCTCAACATACTTGTTAATTCAGTGGCTATTTTGATTGTCATACCAAGAGTTGTTGTTAACTAAAATATTTAAGTATCTTATAAATATTTTTGCTTTTAAACTATTTCACAACACTATAACAATTTTATAATTAACTATAATTCAGTGTTCTTTATAATATCGCATCTATATAATAGTTCACAGTTACAAAATATCGAAAATCCAAAGTAAATAAGTCCATCCATTCGTTTCTCACAGAAAATTATGGTGAAAAAGCGAAGATCGATCTGGTGACCCCATAATTTGTGGTAGACAACCATCAATTCTGGTGGGTAGGTCCCGAGTCGAAGCGGAAATGTCAGGAGTGTCATTTGGAAATTATAATTTCAACAGATGAGCTTTAAAAACTAGTTCTCGATAAATAATAGGTTTGGAGAAACTTTTGTTAGTTCTTGCTCTTGGTTTTGTAACTTTCTTGTTGATTTTAGTATATCTTGTCTGAATTTTAATTAATATGTGAGATATATCCCGCCGGATATTTGAGACATTGCGATTTGACCTCAACCTGAACTAAACGCCGCACGTTACTTAGGAAAGCAGTGAAGTCAAATAAATCAAATATAACTCCCCGAGTGGGGATCAAACCCACAACTGTCGCGTTTATATTTAGACGTTGTAATCTTAAATTGTATCAGAACTTTTATAGTGTCAATAATTTTGTTACTTATTAAATATATGTGATATATTCGTTTGTCGAGGCAAAGCGGGGCGTTGAATTCCCCACTCCGCTAGAAGTCGCCGAAAAAAGAGTAACGGAGTGTCTTAAAACTAGGTTCCCTCTGCCTACCTGCTATATGCGGGATACAACGTGAAGGTGAAAAAAAAGTTTAGATGAGCAACAGATGACATGTAACACATTATATAATAATTATCAACCGATGTAACTATTGTTAGTCAGGTTTATAGCTTTATTACGAGGATATGGCATTTAGATCTGACACACATACAGACAAACATATGAAGACAATTTATATAATTGCAATCATTAGGATTAGTATAATTGTTAAAACAAGCTGTCTATCAATTTTAAGAAATCAAATAATTAAAGAATATATTGTATTACAAAATAATGATGAAAAGATTTATATTAGAATAAACAATTTGTTTGTATTCATTTTATCTCTAAAGAAAATCCTCACAAGCTCTATCGCCGCCGTGACACAGTCTCACAGCGCCTTTAATTGTACGATTCCCACTTGGACTAACGTATTACTATTTTCTTTCCTTCTCTCTGGTAACAAGGTAAAACCAGGTTGAGTTCTGCCACCCAACACGCCATGTGGAAAATTGGACGGAAGGTGGAACAAAGTTTCTTTACACCAGGTTCCCAGTGTAAATGTTCCCTGAAAAAATATAGTTAGTTTAACGAAATAAATAATAGCTTTATTATTTTTGGAGTGGTCAGAAAGTTTTAGTTATATTATTTAACATTTTCTTGACATTTCTATAAAATATCTGCATATAAAGTGGAAGTAATGGATAACAAGTGTGTTGTATTACTTTGTAGTGAAAGCTCGCTGTCTCAAACAGTATGAAAGCTTTGGATACTTGGAACAAAAACAAAAGTACTATAAATCTAAAGGAAGACGTGAAGACGTGATTAACTACTCATAATTATCGTTTTTTTTAATTCTTCATTCATTGATAGCCTCACACAAAAGATGATGATAGTATTGGTTGGGGTTAATATAATATTTTTGATAATAATGATATGGAAAATAATCTATTTTCCCGAGTGCGAATACAACCTACGACAGTCGAGGTACAATCAGACCCTGTGCCCTGTGAGTGTCTAAACACTAAGTTATTTCTGCTTGTTCTACTGTTCCCAAGGTTTTTCTGCTTCGCCTGCTGTAAACGAAATATAAAAAAATAGAAAGCATAGAACAGTGTCATAAACCACTTAGTCCTCTCCGTGATTAAGGATGCTCATAAAGCCTAAGTCTACATTTCTAATTTAATATACCTGACACGTCGATTAGAAAGCTACAAGTACAAAAGCTTCGAATAATCTTCTTACATTTGTGTGTATTGTTAAGTTTGTATATCGTGTAGTATCGAAGTATTGTATTGTAATCTGTATGACATTGTATGGAAGCTCAGCCGGAAGTGCCACCAATTATCAAAACAAGAGCATTCATGTAAATAGGCGTTTCTTTAAGTATTTCTTAATAAGCAATAAGCTTATAGCCGTATTAAAGACGGTTAAAAATAATTATAAAACTTATCTTTGAGACTATTGAGTTGAGATTATGAATTATTTTTAACCGACTTCTGTATAAGGAGGAGGTTATCAATACGACTGTATTTTTTATGTTTGTTCCCTCAGAACTTTTGACTGGGTGAACTAATTTTGATGGTTCTGTTTTATCTGAAAGGTAGTGCTTCCCATCTTAATTCGGTTTTTCTGACAATGATACCTATGAGAAACTCGCATGTTTCAAATTTGTATTAAGTATGTATGCGGCAAATAGACAAATAAATCAATATCCCGCCAACTGATTTTGATTTATCTTTTTTTATTGAAAATGATTCACTAATGAAAGTTTGGTTAGGTTCTGCTTATGGGACTTGGTTCAAATTGAAGAACTCGAACGAATTATAATGATTATTTCTCGCTCTCACGAGACAAGATGCGCCATTGAATCCACAACCGTCACGTTACAGCCACACGCTTCTGCCCATCCGCAACGAAGGCCTGAACAGAAGGAAGATGATTTTGTTATTTATAAAATTTTCTACAAAATTATTTAATATTTATATCCATTTTCAGATACACTGCAGCTCTGCGATGGCGCAAGACGGTCACAGCGGAGAAAGGTATGGCTAAATTTATAAAGTTTTTAAGAAAAAACAAGTCCAACAATTATTGTTCTAAGTATTATTTAGTTTTTATAGATCCTAAAAAAATTGATTGAAAAATAAGTCTCGACTGTTAGTTTTAATAGACTATTGGGCTTGTTTTTTCTTTGTAGTTTTTTTACAATGTCTTGTTGATTTTTTTGTAATATTTATAGTGGTTTTTTTTTCATAATTACAGGATACCCCAGACCTCTACATACCAGAGCCGAGCGCGGAGTCGCTAACAGCAATCGCTCAAGCGATGGGGGCCGCGGGCTTCGAAGATTACACTGAAGGGAAGTCCCTCGTGAAGCGCCTTATACCCAGTGACAGCCACGACTTGGATATTGTTGAACATCTTGGTGAGTTCCAATACTTATTTAAGCGATGTACAAATATTTCACACAATTATAGAGGAAGTGGATAGGCGAAGCCTTGGAAAAGAGAGTCTCAAAGAGGAGAATTAAATACTCGATTGAGCCTGAATTTAGAAATATTTACACTTATTTGTTAAGCATATAAATTTGAATCTAGAGAGAATCAAACCCCCCGTCTCTTTGAAACAGTGAATGTGGTCGTTTCCAATTGAGCTATACGTTAAAACTTCTATATTCTTACTCAATACGTATACAGAATGTAATAAACATGTTCGAATTTTATACAACTGGCGTTTACTCGAATGAAAACAACTAAGAACTGCATATGGCATATGATTGATGTACCCAAAAGAATTCCAACAGCATGAACAGTGGATTACACTGAAACCGTTAACGCTTTCAAATAAAGGGGCTGGTCAACAAAAAAATATTTTGCAATATGCAATATGCGAACCGATAGTTCCCGAAATGAGCGTGATCAACCAAACAAACACTTCAGCCTCAAAACATTAGAATACCGTATATATTAGGAGAAAGTCAATATATTAGGGCTACATCTAACATTTTGAACGAGCGCCGCGTATGAACGTGAGAACCTGCGCTATCCTTACTTTCACTCGAAAGTGCAGGAACAGGAACAAGCCGAGATTGTTGTCGAATACGTTACTTCAATACAATACGATTTTCTAATGTCATTTGTATAATGCCATTAGGTTTCTATTCATGGTGTCCTTTAGTGATGATTAGTGGTTGATAGTGGAGATATGAGTGTCATCTAGCGTTTATGAGGGATTTAGGTAATATTTAGTACATTTATAGGTTTAAATGCTATATATAGTTATATAGTTATGCTATAGAATGTTAAGTAAATTAGATATTTTAGATTTTTGTTGTAAGAAAAGTTCAGTTTATTTATTTATACCTCTATAATAATATTACAAAGCTGAGGAGTTTCTGTGTGTTATATTTTTCTGTTAGATAGTCCTATTTAAAAGAGCATAAGCGTGCAACTGTAAATGCGATAGGTTGGGAGTTCGGTTTCCACTCGGGAATCTGAGGCAAAGCGCGCCGTTGACACAATTCCGCAACTCAACACGCAATGCCCCCAAAATTCGACGGAAAGTGTCATAACACTAGTCTCCTTCTTTAAGGTTCCTTCTGCTTACTATGCTATGGGATACAGCGTGAAGCTAAAAAAATATGCAATATTATCAGTCACTAAAGCAGCTGGAGATATTATAATTAAATATTTGAATTCCTTTTCTTTACAGGTGTAATTGGCAGAGTTGGCGTGGACTTCCCGGCTTTACCCAACATACCGAGCACTGGCTTCAATTGCAAGAATGTGCCTACTGGATACTACGCTGACCTGGAGACCGACTGCCAGGTATATTAATTATATATACCTTATAGACCAGTCATGGGTGCACAAAGTGTGACTTTAAACGCGACTGATTGTGAATCTGATCCCCATTCGTGGAAATTAAATATTTGAATAAATAAAAATGTAATTTCCACGAATGGGGATATATTTTAATTTCTTAGGTCTGGTGTCGAGGCGTTGGGTTTCGCCACTCAACACCCGTTGTATCCAGAATTCGGCGGAAAGTAAGGAACGGAGTGTCTTAACACTAGGTTCCCTCTGCCTACCCTGCTGGGCACGGGATACAGCGAGAAGCCGATTTTAATTTATTTATAAAATATTCATGAAGTACCTAATAATTAAGTTAAAACTAAATTTTAAGCTATACTTAATTTTTAACGATGTTTATTAAGATGCATACTTATATGTTATTCTTATTTGTTCGTCTGAATATTAAATTAGGTATTTAAAAACCTATTTTACCATATCATGTCATCAGTCGTTGATCTAAATATTTAATTTCCAGGTGTTCCATATATGTGACACGTCACGCAAGATCTCCTTCTTATGTCCAAACGGCACCATCTTCAGCCAGTCGCATCTCATCTGTGATTGGTGGTTCAAGGTGGACTGCGCGTCTGCTCCCGCCCTATACGAATCCAGTGTAGAATACTACTCCAATGAACAAAAGAAATCCCAAAGGGTCAGCCACAATTTAAAAAATCCTGATCTTCAACAAATCGGTACAGATACAAATGTTCGTTCGGAATCCAGAAGAGCACCTGTTAATGTTCCCACTACTACTGAAAGATTTTTGAGACATAGACAAAAGCTTCAAACGGACAGTCCTCCCTCGGAGGTAGTAAATGGAAAGCCAACTGCAAGAAGCTACCAAGCTCTATTTGAAGTGAACCCAACACAAAGAGCGCAGACCATCACTGCTTTTGAAAACAGGAGAAAGAATTTAGTGCAGCTTATTTCAAATAATTTTGGAAACGGTCCCGCAAAAACAACTTTGCCTATCTTTGACAGCTCTACTCATAAAACCACTATTCCTGTTTATGACCACAATAGCTTAAGGGAAATGCAAGTAGCCGCAGAAACAGCTTCCTTTGCTCAAAATCAGAATAGACAGTTCTTACAAGAATATAATAGCAAAAATTTCAGACCCTACCCTGTTTATACACCCAATCATAGTTCAAAGTCTACGAAAATTAACAATCCGACGTTAACAACATTATATGATATTCAAACGAAACAAGCAGCACAATACTTACAAGAAGCAACTACAAAAAGACAAACTTTAGTTCCTTACACTAAAAGCTATACAAGCACGACTAATGAAAGACGTGAACCTTATACCAGGCCAGGAGTGTCCTCACTTAAAGATTTTCTGGAAAAGGAAAAGAATAAGACAATTTCAGTGACAACAGATAAAATAATTGAGGCTACAGCTCGAAGTGATAAATTTGAAAGCCAATCAAATATAGAAAATAGTGCTACAGTGGACACAAGAGATACTTTCGAGTCTGTGACTAAAATTCCAGAGGGCACAATTTTTGATAAACTATCTAAGATTACCGCAGATGAAGCATATTTGACTTTGGACCTAAATCAACCAACAACAGAAGAAACATATCAAGAGCGACGGGATAGGTTAATGAGGAAATTAAACTTCGAAACTTTGGAAACCTTGGAGCCTACCTTAGGTACTACAGAAAAATATATTAAAAATCAATTCAACAAGTCTGAACAGCAATCGTTAAGTCCTAAAACTCTACAATCTTTAGCAATTTACTACGCAACAGCTTTAGATAATTTATCCACCACTACTCCTCCTGAAGAGAGCGAAACTACTACCAGTGTTAACAATCAATATGGATCTGTAGATCAAAATTTGCCAGCTTTGTTTAGTCCTCAAACAATATCAAAATATGGAAGTCTGTTTGGACACGGTAATAATAACGATGACTTATTAGAAGATATTAAATTAGATCCCAATGGTACCTATAATGAATTGGCAGAAGATTTAACAGCACAAATGAGTCAAGGCCCGTTAGCAACATCTCCACAAATAAGAGAGCTTGCTCAGGTATTTACCCACGCACTTTCTGCTTATCTTCAAGACCCGGTACAGTTTAGAAAAGTATTATCCGATATAAGGCCAACACATCCATCGTTTGCGGATGTGGTGACAACAACAGAAGAGTCGTTTAATACTGAGCCAACAACAACAGTTAACGAAGAAGACCAAGAGATACTGGGGTTCTCTGACGATCATAAGATAAGAGATTCACAAAATTCTATAAGAGGAAGTAAAGCTTTGAATATTATTAATGATTATCCAACCACAATTCAAGAGGCAAGTACTACTATCAGACCCGTGACTGAAATTGTATCTACATCATTTTCAACTCCAACAACACCTCGAAGTCCATACAGATGTTGTGGAAGAATTTCTGCGTCTTACACTACTGCTTCTACTACGAGAGATATTTATTCCACCTTGTTCCCATTTACAAATACTGGTAGCTTCAAAACAAACACCTTAGGAACAAATGCACATAGTGAAATCACATCTACAGATAATAATTTCTCATTCAGGCAAGGAAGCCAAGGTAACAAATTCTCAACTTTCGGTAAATTTTCTAATCCCTCAGATGTAACACCGTTTAATGAGGTATCAGAAATTACAACAGTTCCTACAGCTTGGGGTCTAGACGTTATAGAGTCGACACTATCACCCATTACAAACTCCCATCAGAGGTTTGAAAGCAAGAAAATAAAACCCACGAACACCTTCTTTAGTACAACTCCTGTTTATTTCACGGAAACTGACAGTATAGAATTAGAAAATGAAGAAGAATTACAAAGAGCTCACAGTCAATCTTTCGTTTCTCCTCAGTCAAATAGTTTACGCCATGGAAAACAATTAAAACAAGATGAAAAGAAATTGATACAAAGACCTTCAGAAGATTTGGAAGCCCCTACGCAATCTACTGTAGATACAACAACTGCACAAACTACCACTCAAGCGACTACTACAATTCGTGAGCAAACAGAAATTTTAACAACAGCCAGTCCTCTAATAGGCAATATATTTACATCTCCAGATAGTGAAAAGTCAACGAATGACTTTGAATGGCAGACTACATTCGGAAATTGGCAAAGTACAATACTTGATCCAATTACATTGAACGACGGTCTTAGCCCCACAGGACCAGAACAGGGTGTGTCAGAAATTGCTCAACAAACCAACACGTGGGCACTCGACACTGCAACAACACAATCATCTTATTTAACAACCAATGAACCTGTTTTCTCATCAACTGTGAATGTAGAAATCACTACTGATGACAAGCAAAACGAAAGATCTGGTAAACTTCTAAGGGACCCCACATCCACGGAACCCGCATTGGATATATCAACAGTAACTGATACAATTGTCGAAAAAGCTAAAGAAATAATGGGAGGTATGAATTCCACTACGACTCAAAAATTAATGAACGTAATGAAGAAAACGAAATCAAAAACTGTAAAGCGTTTAATATTGTTATTAGTGCAAACTTGTGACGACGATCACAATTCAACGGCAGAGGCGTCCAAAAAAGCTTTACTTGAAGCTTTAATGGCGGTTTCTCAGAAAGATATGGAAGATATTGCTAAAGACGAAGATTTACCCGAAGCTCCAGCCACAGCGTCTGATATCGAGGTTTTAAAGACTACAGAATACCAGCGTCGATCTGACCGAACGCCAATTTTAAGACGAGGTAAAAATCTAAATATTGAAGCTGAAGCGATCAATGCTTTATCAAATACACCAACAACAACAGAAAGTCTACAAACAGAGGAGACAACGCAATATGAAGTAACCACTACAGTAAGAACTACTCCAAGCCGAAGAGGAGGTAGGAAGTACGTTGCTAAAACCACTGAAACTGAACAATTTAGGACAACGGTACCAGATCGGCCTATTGCAGAAGCAAGAATCGCACCTCAAGGAGAATTAAAAGTCCAATCTGATACTCGCGCGTTAGAATTATTAAGATCTCTTTACACAATCGCGGCAAGATGGGGATGATTAGAATAATATAATATTTATTTATAATTAGGGTTCGTTACTTCCCAAATAAGACTATTAAAGCTTAAGACTCGTTTTGTTGTAATTAGGATTATTCGTGAAAGTATTTTTTTAATATTAAGTTATTTAGAAGTAGCTCTTCAAATTATATCAGAAAATTTATATTTATATAATCGAGCTCGATTTCAGCAAGAAAATATTATTAAATAGGAAATCAAATCGTTTATTATTTTATATAATGTATAAAGAAATATCCAAGTACACTCAAATGTCAAAAAATCTTATAATTGAAAGGAAAACGCGTTTCTTTACAAAATGTTAATCTAAAAATGCTCAACTATCGAACGAACCCTAGATATAAACACATAATATAAACTTAATTTGTAGATAATATTCACGACTGCGCCAATTTTCATACAGTTTTATAAAATCCCTCTAATTTATTATTTTTTGTATGTAGTAGGTTCAATTCATACCCCGGACAAAATATATCTTTGCGATGAGAAACTTTCCATTTCTTTCTATTAAAATATGTAGATATGTATGTATGTCTATCCCTATAAAATAGACCTTTTTTATATATAATATGGCACCAGCTTCCTTAAGTTGTCTAAATTTTTTATTTATTGTTTTAATATTGTATAATAATACTTGCCGTTTAGTATTCTAATTAGACATAAGCATAGACTATTTGGGATATAGTTACCTATTATAGCTTCGACATTGCCAATCGACTTGTAATATATTGCTAAGGGTTAAATAAGATGTATTTTAAGATTATTTTTATACAATAAACTTTTTCATAAAATCTTTTGATTTGTGGTTTTTTTTTTACCTTAAAAGAGAGCTTGTATAATAATCATCAAGTTTTTCAAATGTATGTCTATATTATCCAAAAGATATTCCAATGGTAACAAAAATCTTAGCTATTCGACATACATCATTAAATAGCTCAAAAACTAAAAACAAATCATCACATTTAAAAAATTAAAAAATAATTAAATTTATTACATAGTGTATTAACACTATATTGTCCCAGTAGGTCTTTTAATGAAGTTCTGGACATCCTCATCCTGATGACCTTGTGGCCAGATTTAAAGTAACTCTTAGTAGTAGTGACAAATAAAAACAATCACTTCATAAAAATCTTTATTATCATTTATTACATAGTGTATTAACACTACTCCCTCTTCTCTGCTTCCTCCCTCATTACTTCTTCGCAGCGGACCTCTGAATGAATTTTTGGACATCCTGATCGGTTACCTTGTGTCCAGCCTTAAAGTAACTCTTAAGTTTCCTCTTCTTCTTCATCATAATCTTGGACGCTGCGAGGGCACCACGCCGCTGAAGGGATTCGTAGCGATCGCGGAGGAGATTTGCTATAGGGGAAAAGAGTTTATATATAAAATTTTTTATCAGTTTCACTCTATACCCCACACACAGCAGGGTAGGTAGAGGGAATCTAGTGTTAAGACACTCCGTTCCCCACTTTCTGCCGAATTCTCGAGGCACTGCGTGTTGAATATGGCGGAACTCAGCGGAAAAAATGGAAATATAAACTTTAAATATTTTTTTCTTTCCTTCGATGAGGGATTGCACCCACAAACAATCGGCTTACAATCACACTTTGTGACCTTGCGCCACCAGTGGCCTCTATCATCATGTCTATTTTCTTACTATTTTCCTTATTTTTATTGTTTACTGTTATTATTAGCAGATCTTATAAAACATAACCCAAATAATATAAATAGAAATTAAGAGTGTATTATAATAGTGGGCCACTTACCATTTCCTTCTAAACTCCTTAAATCACCAGTCAACTTAGCGGGGTCAACAAACTCAGGCTCCTTGACCGGTGGCTTGTGCGCGTTGAGCGCGGGAAGAGATTTCTCTTTTATCTCTTTCTTCTTAGTTAACTTCTTTTCACGTAGTTCTGCGTTTTTAATTTCTTTCTTTGTGAGAGACGCTTGGATTTTGCGTAATCTATAATGATATTTGTTATAGTATGACATGTGAGATTTATTAGGTGATACACGATAACAATTGGCAACTTTTGAACTCTTTGAATTGAAATCTCTTTGAAATTATAATGGAATAGCATAAGTTTCATGTTCTCTCATTTCTAGTAGACAAAACGCGGCATAGTTCAACCACTATAAATAAATAGGAGAGTTCTACCATTAATAATAAATAAAGCAGAGTGTCGTCCCTGACCGTCACGCTGTCCGGGAAAAATCATCAATCTGATTCTTATTTCCACATAAGAAATTTCTAAACTCAGTAAAAATAAAGAAAACAAATTGTAAGCAAGACAGCATCTGATTATCATATTTATGATCAATAAAGAAGTTATTAATCATAAATATAGTTATGAATTTTATGGATATTTCACTATATTTCATGGCCGAGGCTGTCGTGGCGTGTCTTAGCACTAGCTTTCTTATTGTCTTGCTATATGAGGGATACGGACTGAAGCTAAAAAATAATATAATTTTGTTCCCTAAGACAACCTCAAATTGTTTAATAAATGGGTTGAAAGTTGAAACGGGTATAATAATTCGGGTTAGTAGTTAATTCTAGATGTAGTAAGATCTCGCATGACAAAAGAGAAATCAGGAAAAAAAAACATAGTTTATAACTACCGATGTTAATCTAACCTGTATTAGTAAAACTGTAAATTGTAAAAACAATATTACTTTATTCTATTAAATTTAGTAACGCCAATATTAATAATGTATCTCCTATCTCCAGTTAACGTCTATCTCGTACTGTCCGACATATCTATCCAATCACTAACCTGCATGCCTACCTCCATCTCTGTCTATTTCAATCTATGGTAGCAATTTTTGGATTAGGATTGGTTATTAACATTGGGCGTAAGACTAGCTATTCTAACTACCAAGCTGATAATTTGTGAAACTAAAAACAATACTAACTTATACAAATCAGTTATTTTCTTCTTATTAATCTTCTCTCGCTTGATTCTTTCCTTCTCTACCAATTGTTCCCTCTGCTTTCTCCTCGCCTTGTGATCTTTCTTCTTGTTCTGTACTGGAGGGTTGATTGCTCTGTATTCGTTGTCGGAAGTCACTGGTTCGGGGTCAGTTGAGGGGTTGTAGGGAGTGGGGAGGCCGGCGCTCATTTCTTCTCGCCATTGGTTCTGGAAATTAAAAATTACGTCAATATTTTAATGTTTTTATGCACATTGCAGAATAATAAGACCATTGTGTCGAAGTTGGACTTCATTGCCACTATGACCTCATTGATTGATTGATTTCTCGATATATGGCGTTTCGAGCGTGCCAGTTGAGCACAATTCATTTCGCCAATGTCACGTTGTATGGAAAACACACGAAGGAAATTGACCGGTAATAAAAAAGATAAATATACACAATTATAGAATACATGTAAAAAAAAGAGATCCTGTGTAAGTACAGCCTTCACCTAAAACAAAACAAACACAAATTTACAATATATACACAACACATTAGATTAGTAATAAATAATATTTTACATGGGTGTTAATTTAAAGTTTTATTTTGTTAAGTTTAATATATTTACATAAAAATTTACATAAAGGACTAAACACAAACATTAACAAACACTGAACATTTAAAGGACGAGGGACTTTATGAGGGAGGACATCATATAAGGGACGAGTTAACTTAGGACAAGAGAAAAGGATGTGGGAAGGGGAGCCGTCGTCCAGGCCACATTCACACAGAGAGTGGTCCCTGACCCTGATCTTAGCTAGATGTACAGGAGTAGAAGCATGCCCAAGACGTAAGCGACAGATTGTTGTAATAATCCTCCGTTCAATAAACCTTTGAGAATAAAACCAAGGTCGCCTAGGAATATCAGGTTGAATAAAGGCGTAATACTTACCTTTATGGGATTTGGACTCACTCCAGAAATTATTCCAGGACTTATGCAGATGAATATCCGCAAGGGACATCAGATCTTGGGCGGAATTGGAGAAATGGTCTAATGTGCCACACTGAATAGCTGATTTAGCGCAGGAGTCTGCAGATTCATTCCCACTGATTCCAGAATGTCCTGGAATCCACACCAACGTAACATCCAAACCCTTTAGATGACAAGAGTACAATTCTTTACGAATCCTTAAAACAATTGAAGATCTCAATCTACTATAAAATGGGCTTCCCTTTAAGGCCATTAAGCAGCTTAGTGAGTCAGTGAAAATAACCGTCTGTTTAAAATTGTGGGAATGTGTAAACAGGACTGCTTCTAACAAAGCAACAGCCTCGCCTGTGAACACAGATGATTCGGGAGGGCATTTAAATTGTAGAAGAATTTTGAATTTTGGTATCCAACAGGCTGCACCAACACAGCTCTCCTTCGAGAGCTTCGATGCATCAGTGAAGATGAGGAGGTGATTCGACCAATTGAATTGAACTATTTCTTTAAATTTTGTGTTGGTGCCAGGATCTCCCTTGGTTAGGCCAAGATTTGTGACAATACAAGGAGAATGAACTAGGGCGTTGTACGGTGTAAGGAATAGTGGATTAGAAGGAAAACAAGTCAAAGGATTAGGGAGAGAGGTAAGTCTAAGGAAGCTATCAAGCAGGTATGGTAAAGGTTTGCCTTGAGGTATGAGATCAGCTAGCTTAGATAGCTTAGACCGTAAAGGATGGGAAGACAGCTGCAACATTTTACTCACAAATCGGTCAGAAAGGAATTGTCGGCGGATAGGAAGTGGAGGATCTACACACTCCACCTGCAATGCATTGGTAGGAGTAGACTTCATCGCACCTAGGATAATCCGAAGACATTTATATTGTATTCGGTTTAATTTTTCAGTAGGTAATTTATTAAAGGGGTCTAACACAAATAATCCATAGTCAATATGACTGCGAATTATAGCATTGTACAGCAGTTTTTGAGTATAAGGGTGTGCGCCCCACCACACACCAGACACAGCTCTCAAAGCATTAATGCCCTTTTCACATTTCCTGCTGAGATATTCAGCATGAGCAACTCCGTTCAATCGTTTATCAAGTATTATGCCTAAAAATTTGACGTTTTCTGTTAGATGAATGGGAATATTATCACACAAGATTTTAAAATTTGGAATTACTCTCTTTTTTGTAAACACGACCGCTTGACATTTAGCTATCGACAATGCCAGGCCATGCTCAGAGAGCCACTGGTTAAGATAGTGCAAGGCAGTATTTAAACGAAAAGTTATGTCCTCCACAGAATTTGAGCTGTAATAGAGGACGATGTCATCAGCATACTGAAGGATGTTACAGAAATTATTAACAGATAATTCAAGGTCATGTGTGTATATGTTATACAACAGCGGACTAAGAGCTGAACCTTGAGGAAGACCTTTCCAGACAAGTCTGGAAGGTATAGTAAGAAGCGGATGTCTTACAGATACCGATCTCCCGGTCAGCAGATTACATATGTAATGGGACATCCTCGGCGGAATACTCAGCTGACGCAATTTCTGCCTGAGCACCGGAAGAAGAACATTATCATATGCAGATGCGACATCTAAAAAGACACCAACCAAATACTCTCCTTTGGCAAAGGCTCGTCGAATATCTGTAGTAAGAATACTGAGACTATCAATAGTACTTAGCCCCTTTCTAAAGCCAAACTGAGAGGGCGCTAAGATATTCCTACTTTCCACTATCCATTCCAGTCGATTTTTCAAAAGCCGTTCAACAATCTTAGATATAGTAGATGCCAGGGCAATGGGTCTATAGGAATTAAAATCTGAAGGACATTTTCCAGGTTTGAGGATAGGGATAACAATTTGGGACTTCCATGAGTTGGGTATATTGCCTGATTGAAATATTTTATTTATCATGTTTAGAAAATGGTGTTTAGATTTATCATTTAATCTTGTAATAAAGGAGTAAGAAATACCATCCTCACCTGGACTGGTATCCTTTAAATCCGTTAAGACGTTTTTAAGTTCTTCGAAGGAAAAAGGAAGATCCATTTCCTCCGAAGATTCAACCGGCGTGGATATAAATAAATCTTGGGATGGGACAAACGGAGGAGCCAATTTGTTTGCAAAATCGTTGAGCCAAACAGAAGGATTATTGGAATTGGGACTGCTGACATTGTTAAGAGATGACCTCATTATGTTATTACTGAGTTAGTGTCAAAGTCAAAGTCAAAGTCAAAATATCTTTATTCCATAAAAATGCTTAATGTGCTCAACTGGCACGCTCGAAACGCCATATATCGAGAAATCAATCAATCAATCAAAAATGCTTAACATTTACTTGGACATGTCATAAAGTAGAAAAAAAAAATACAAAACAAAATAACCAAAAAAAAAAATTTGCAATTTTGACTTGAAAAAAGCCCGTTCAAATGGTTGAGCTCATGAGAAGATACAGGCAAAGAAACTCATGGCCACTCTTTTTAAATGCCAACATTTGTTACAAATTACAATTAACAATTTTAACTTAGAAATAGAGCAACTCATTTCCAAACATCTTTATCGCGAACATAATCTTTAACAGAGTAATATGCTTTTTGGCAGAGCCTGTGCTTTACCACTTTTTTAAATTTGTTCAGTGATAAATTAACCATGTCGTTTGGAAGTTTGTTATAAAAGTGTATACTTTGACCTACGAATGAGTGAGACACTTTATGGAGCCTAGAGAAGGGCACAGCAAGCTTATTTTTATTTCTTACATTATGTTGATGGAGGTCACTGTTTTTATTAAATTTATTAATATTTTTATGCACATATACTAAGTTATCATAAATATATTGGGAGTGTAGTGTGAGGATGTTAAAGTCTTTGAATTTATTCCTTAGTGACTCCCGTGGACCCATTTTATAGACAGCCCGTTTTTGGAGCGCAAAAATGGTATCTATGTCAGCGGCACTGCCCCAAAGTAATAGGCCGTAAGACATAATGCTATGAAAATAGCTGAAGTATACTAAACGCGCGGAGTCAACATCAGTCAGTTGACGAATCTTACGGACAGCATTCGCTGCCGAACTAAGTCTACCAGATAAAGTTTCTATATGCGGACCCCATTGTAACTTAGCATCTAATGTTATACCTAAGAAAACAGTTTCATTAACTACTTTAAGTTCCTCATTGTTCATCAAGACCCTGGTTTCTACTTGTTGCACATTCTTAGTAAAGAACCTGATACACTTAGTTTTACTACTATTTAAAAGCAAGTTATTGGCACTAAACCAGTGTAATATCCTAGAAAGAGCATTGTTTACATCGTCAATTTCCAATTGCCGTCTATTAACCTTAAAAACTAAAGATATATCATCTGCAAACAACACCATTTCACAGATATCTCTCATAAGGTGAGGTAGGTCATTAATGTACAAAAGGAACAAAAACGGACCCAGAATAGAGCCTTGTGGCACCCCCAATGCTACAGGTGACCCGTGTGATAGTTTCTCGTTGACATTTACTTTTTGAATCCTATCACTTAAATAAGAAGTGAGAAGATCCAAAGCAATGTCTCTTATACCATAGTGGTGTAGCTTCCTGATAAGAGTTTTATGCTGCACACAATCAAATGCTTTGGACAAGTCACAAAACACCCCAAAGGCATCACGTGACTCCTCCCAAGCCGCGAATACACTCTCTAATAATTTGACCCCAGCATCAGATGTTGACCTTCCACGAGTGAAACCAAATTGACCTGTGTGCAGTAATTTATTTTTATTAAAATAAGTAAGAAGCTGACTGAGTATCAGCTTTTCAAAAATTTTACTAAACGTAGGTAGTACTGAAATCGGTCTGAAATTTGTAGGGTCTTGCGTACTACCTGATTTAAACAATGGAGTTATTTTACTATATTTCATCAAATCAGGAAACACTCCACAATCAATACATCTATTAAAAATTGTAGCTAAATCAGGAATCAAAATATCAATTAAAGAATTTATGATATTAACTGAGACACCCCACAAGTCGGATGTCTTTTTCATACTAATTGATTTGAAAGCTACACTAATGTCTGAATAATTTACATGACGGAAAACGAAACCATTATAAAATTCGGGAACATTGTCTTTAATTAACGATTCTGCAATAGTGGTAGAAGAACCTAAGTCGTTTGTTAGACTGACTGGGAAAGTAGAGAAAAACTTTTCAAATGCAATGGCCACTTCCAAATCGGAATCAACAATGTGACCGTCAATACTAAGTTTAAAATTAGAATCTTTCACCCTAGTTCTCCCAGTCTCGGCATTAACAACCTTCCAAGTGGCTTCAATTTTATTATTACTATTTCTGATTTTTGTTTTAATAAATAAAGATTTTGCAATTTTGCAAACACTTTTGAAAATTTTAGAGTAAGATTTTAAGTACTCTTTAAACTCTTCACCACTATTAAACTGTTTTTCATAATATAACATATACAGCGTCTCCCTACTCTTATAAATACCTGCTGTGGCCCAGTCACCAAAAATAGGACTATCGGTAATTGTAATCTCTTTGGGAGTAAATATTGAATGAAATTTATTAATAAAAGAGTAAAAAAAAGAATTGTACAAAGAATTGGGAGGTAAAGTTATATCTAAAACTAGTAAATTAGTTAGTAAACTTACTCTCATACGTTCCAAACGACTAGCTGTGACAGGTACAAAAGCAATTTTTTTACTTGCCACTTGTTTTTTCTTACTAGAGAATTCTACTAGCTGACCAGAGTGGTCAGAATCCAATTTATTAATAATGCTTTTGTAGCATGGAATAATGTCAGTAAATATGTTATCTATACAAGTACTAGTCGTAGGAGTTATTCTGGTTGGCTCCATAAATAAATTAAGTAAATTGTGTGACTTAAAAAGACTTAATAAATTTATGGTGGGACTTAAACTTTCCAAAATATTAACATTAAAGTCTGCACACACTAACAAAGGCTTACCCGACTTGGTAAGTTTGCTTAAGGCCTCATCCATTACTTCTAAAAATAATTTTAAATTGGCGGAGGGAGGTCTGTATACACATATAACAATGAATTGCTCTAATTAAACACACGCTAATTCGATAGAACATTCTACAGAAAGGGACACAATATCTTTCCGTTCCTTGAACTTAAGGTTCTTGTTTAATATAATAAGCGACCCCCCGTGTATTGTGTTGATTCTGCAGAATGAGCTTCCTACCCGGTGGTTTCTGACATTAAACATGAGCTGGTTCACCTTTAACCAATGTTCAGTAATACACATAATACTAATTTCCTCCGAGTTCATGAATAATTCCAGCTCTAGCTGCTTGCCCCCCGTCAAGCAACGGATGTTCTGATGAACTAATCTAATAGTCTTAACATTTTTATTATTATTTTTGCATGGATATTGTGATGATGTGCGGTGTGCGTTATTATTGTTATTTAATTGTAAAGCTAGCTGGATTAATGGAGTATTTAATAATAAATTAGAGCTAGAGGTTGCTACCTCTGTTGTCTGAGAATTTAATTTAAATATTGAGAAATGTCAACAGAGTGTAAATTATTAGACATAATGTCAGAATAAATTGCTATGTCAGTCTGCTCAATAGAAGCAGTTGAAGTAGTAGCCAAGTTCTTGGCTGATGAGTCAAAATAATAGGATAGCACAGAAGCTATCTGTCTCTTAAACCTATGACCAAAATAATATTTACTTTGAGTCAAAAATAAAGTTTTACTAACTATTTTGTTAGTGTCAATTAAATGCAATTTGTCATTATATGTGCTAATGGTGTGCAGAGTAGAGTTTAGCTTAAATCTGTAATTATTTGTGATTTGGGTGAGTGTATAAACATATTTAATTAACTAACCTAAAAGTTGAGTTAAGGTAAGTCTAAATAAATACATACTTCTTTCTCCTGTGGGGTGACTTTTTTAAACATTCCAGTAGTAACTCTGTGCAAGTGCGCTTCACGTTTTATCATTTTCTCCTCATGTTGAACCACTTCTTGAAGTAATTCTTGATGTTCCTACATTGACATAAGGTTTTTACTCATAATTATTTATAGACCTAATAGACTTTTAGGATGTATATACATGTACAGATACTACAAGTATATACATGTACTTGCAATAAATCAATTTTACAGTTTATATTTTGTTTTGAACAACGGTTGTAAAAAAAATAGTTCAGTAGTTCTAGTTCAGTTATATTTCAGTCCTTTTATTTGGCACCTGTTAAGTTTGTTAAGGCACAATGTGTCAGAAAAGTGTGAAAAGTATAGATCTCAGTGTACAGAGATACAGTAAGACACTAGAAAATAAATAAAGTTACTAAAATCACAGAGTTGATTATCTGAAAATAAGTAAATAATAATAATAAATAAATAATATAGTAATAATATAGTAATAAATAAATTATTTGTAATGAATCTTAGTACCAATTACTCCTAGTATTATAGTACTATGGCCTACCATAGTATACAGGGTGGAATTGTCAGCACCACTTTAAATGAAACCACAGTTTTAACTACTCTATAAAAGCCTTATATAATTCGGAAAAAAAATAATTCCCAAAAATGAAAAAGTTATTTTTTCAAACAAAATAAATAATAAAAATATCGTTTTAAAATAAAACGCCATTTGTAAAGTATAACATAGGCACGCACACACTTACCTGTCAAATCGGCAACGTCGCACACGTATGTGTGCATCACACGAAATACAGGTATGGATAAAAATCGTGAAATGAAAAAAAATTCTTACGTCCAAACTGTTGAGGTACCTTGATTAATTTCTTAGGTGTGGGTTTGCAATATATTACCCTATATGCAGTTTCAATAAAAGAAGCGCTGCCTCTTCCAACCTGTATATTTATACTCACACTATAACCCATATAAAGCAGGGTAAGCAGAGATAAAACACTCCATTTCCCACTTTCTGCCAAATTCTGGAGGAATTGCGTGGTGAGTGACGGAACAAACTTATGCCCCTGTACCACCACTGGCCTATACAGATATGTCAATATATACCTGGAACGAAGGATTGTAACTGACACCAGGGTGAGGCAGTTCCACAGCTTTCCTTTTAACCACCATTTCTGGTGGTGGCGGCATGGGCCTTATTCTTTTCAACGTAGGCACATTGTGTAATTGTGCTTCAGTTGATATGAAATCATCACATAGTGTTTTTGGAATACCTTTAGCTTCTGTTTCTGGAATTATCATAAAATTACCTATAATTTTTTGGTTTTTAATGTGAAGAAAGAAGATGATATGTTTTCTTTTTATTAATCTTAATTTACTTTTGAACTTAGAAATGATACTAATATTTATTATTTCAGTACTCAAATAAATATAAACAAAACAATAATAAAATATATTTTTTTCATTTTTCAAACACCTATACTTTATTAACTTTATGGTACAGAACATGCTACAGCCAAATATTTGGACATTTAGCAACATAATGTGATAAGAGGTTTTAATGAAACATTTTCAGTTCAATAAGTAATGATAATGACAGTAAATTAAACTATTTGCCATATAACATAATATAGCATAGCCATTGTGGCACAGTGACATCATCTCACTGTAAATGCAAATTCAATTCTAGTTCGATCGCCATTCGGGGAAATGATTATATTGAATTTATAAAACTGCATGTAATGTTTTAAAAAGTGGGAAGTGTGTGGATAATATTAACACTCAGTTTCATTGTTGAATTCAGTTGTGGCGCTGCTGCGCCGCCACTGAATTCAGCACAAGTGTGTGACTGCAACACTCCACTCAAGGTGGTGTGCCTGCACGGCCTACTCTGCCGTACAGGATACAGCATGAAGCTAATTTATTTTATTTTAAGTTTCATCTGGTTATTCTGCAATTTTTTTGGAAATACAGTGGGAAACTACAACATTTTTTTCAAAAATCAAATTCTCTTACCGTCTCCCCCCCATAAGTTCTTATCAAAGGTCTGTCTTATAGTTTTTGATTTCTTTTTCCTAGCGGCAGCAAGTCTTTTATTAATTTTAGTGTGTTCAACTTTTCTTTCCAAGACTCCTTTTACAAGTTGTCTTTGTTTTGTCAATTTTGACAAATCTGATGGTTTTGAACCCGTTGGTCTCACATGATTTCTTTTAGCATTAGGATCTGGAACCTACAAAAGGGATATTTTTAATGTGTAGTCAATTTTGTTTTACTTTAAATGTCATAGGTAAAATTGATAAAAAAAGTGTTATTAAGTGTAAAATTATGAATATTAACTTTTAGAATTTATTTATGTTAATTTAATTTCAAAGTTAGGAGTTCCTAAAAGTTCCTGATATATTCCTGATATATTCCTAAAAGTTCCAATTAATATTATTTTTTATTAATAATAAAATATTTTTTTACCTTTGAACTTGGCAATAATATTTCAAAACACTTGGGTGTCTCTGATAATTTTGATCTTTTTCTAAGTTTGGCTGACAGGGGTTTAACATCTTTAACATCAGGTTTCTCATCGGATACTCCATCACCATGTGTATCTAGCACGAAAAGCTCCGAATCCGGTTTCGCGTCAAATTTACTGGAAATAATAAAAAGTAAATTAAAAAACCGCAACTGAAAACAAGTAGCAACAATTTTTGATAGTAGTAATTTTTGATATTTGTTATGTTGACAGCGCAAAAATTTCGAAAGAATTTAATCTTGTTTTTTATTAAATAGTATATAATGGTTAAGAAACATTTTATCTGTAAATATTTCTAATTGTACCAATAAAAACATAACCTCACCCTAGCCTCTCCTCCAACCGTTGGTCTTCAAGAAATTCTTCTACATCAGCAATGTCGCAATGTTTCCGCCACGCTGTTTTACTTTTCTTGGATACACGTTTCTTTTTCTTAGCAATAGTCATTTTTATTATTTATTCTTTACTATTTAACACTAAATATCTCACATGGAAACAACACAGAAAAGACTCGTATTAATCACGTGTCATATTGACATATTAGAAACGTCAAACAGTCAATTTTTTAAACTATATTTTTCTTGTGGCAACACTAGTGTAGAAACGTCTCAAAAATTTTTTTCAGGAAAAATAATTTAAATTTTATATTTTTTATTGTAATTAATTTTAATTTGGTGTAATTTGTGAAAAAGTCTCTGATATAAACATTTGTACAGTTTGTGTGGCAGAGGTTTGTGAACTACGCATTACTTAATATTTAACTTGACTCTTGCTTAACATTTTATGTTTTTGATGCCATAAAATACCGTAACAGGATATTTGGTACGTTGTATACCAAATATCCTGTTACGGTTGCCACCAGTTAAGTGGTTAACTAAAATGACTTATGCTACTTGCAGGCAAAAAATCGAGAGCTTTAGTGTAAATACGAATACAAAAAACATTTTATCCAACCTTTAACAAAATATGAGACCCTAAATGAGTTAGCGGATATAATTTTTCAAAGGCATATCAAGTGAATGCTTTGTGATTTATAGACAAAAAAATACATTTCCTGGTTCAAGAAACACGAAATTCTTAGGTGTTGTACATTACTCGGTTAAAGCACTTAATTGCAATGTCAATAAAAACTTGAAACTGAAAATATATGGATAAAATATTATTTAAAATGTTAGGCTTGTTCATCTTAGCAAAGAAGTGTTAGAAAAAGTAACGTCATTTTGGTTTTATTGAGCGTTGGTGACATAATGCAATCTAATCTTTTAACTTCGCTATTTCTTTATTTGTACTGAATTTTACAGCTTTATTAACTTTTTCATATTCTTGGAAATATAAGATTTGATTGTAGTAACAAAAAACTTTGACTTTTTAAATTCTAACCCGCTGAGTGCGGGATACAAAACCTGGTAAAAAAAACTAGGGATCATTATATAATTTAGGGATCATTATAAAAATTAAGGGACCGCGAAGGGCCTTAAAGAGGTTGACGACAGCGGAAGAAGGGAAAGCTTGTCTCGCATTCCTTGAACCTTAGACTGACCGTGACCGTTGCGTTAACCGCTTAACTCTATCGGTCTGAAAATAAGCGTAGTACTAAAAAAGTATGTAATAAAGCTGCTTTGCGACTTCATAATAATGTTTTTGATCATTTAAATGGCGTTGTCTGGATATAAAATCGGCATATTAAATGATCAAGCAACTGATAATTTAAGTATTATACTTAATTATAATAAAAGTAGTAGGTAATTTTTTTTAATTGAATATTTAATAAATAAATAAATGTCGACGTGATGAAGGGGCACAACTTTGTGACTGTAAGCGTGACAGGTTGTGAGATTTCCACTCAAGGAAATGAAATATTTAATATTTTCATTTCTTTGCTCTGGTGTCGAGGCGAAGGAGTGACGGAACTCAACGAAGTTCTTTATTTACAAGAGTTGGGAAATGAAAGTAATTTAAATATAATAATTCCCCGAGATGGAATCCAAATCCCAACCATCGCATGTACGTTCACACGCTGTACCACTGCACAACGAAGGCCTGCGTCACGGCCAAGAAAATAGATCGCAATTAAATCACGTGCTCCATTGAGCAACCTGGCGCAGTTTATGAAACTGACGTTCCGTAAGTGCGGTTGCCGGTTCGATTCCCTAATCGCTGTATTGTATTTTATTTTGTCCAGTTCTCTATTAATATAAATTTCAAAAAATATTTCTTAATTTTACTCCTAATCAACTATTTCTACATTTACTTTTAAAAAATATGGCCGTTTATATGGCAAAAAATGCGTATTTCGATTTTATTTCGACACTATAAAGGGAATCAAAATTCATTTCAAATAGGGTATTCTAGTTGACATAGAATTATGAAATTTTAAAAAATAATAGCCTTAAAATGGGGGCAAAATTTGGTATTAAAGCCGCTAGTTCAAGTGAGGTATCAGATAAAAGGGCTTTAGCTAAAGTAACCTTGAATTTCGGCTCCAGCTGTTGTACGAAACCCTCGGTGGGAAAACCTGACTTGCACTTGTCCGGTTTTTTTTGTTAAAACTATATTTTAACTAAACTACCACTACCACTATACTAACAAGCTTAAGTTATAACAATCTATTTTCTCATCGCTTTCTTTGCAATTTGGGTGTTGAGTGGCGGAATTTAACGCCGTGCGTTGTCCTTTTTTTTTGTAAAGCATTTGTCCTACCAGAACAGTGGTCGAGACTCGAGTCCATAAGTTACAAAAAATGTCACCCATAGACAGGACAAGGATGAATGTCTGATCTATAACAATTATAAAGTTTTTATTATTAATTTATTTAAATTAAATATCATTTGATTGTTTAGATTTACTTCAATTACTATTTCTTATAGCACCAGCGCGCGGCCAAGGTTGGGTCAATGCATACTTTCCCCAAATATAAATTGCCCATATTGATAAAACATTATAACACTGTAAGTGCGATGATTGTGAGTTCGATTCCCATTCAGGGCTGTGATAATATTTAAATTAGTTCCATTAACCGTCACTCAACACGCAACGAATTGTTTTAGTATTAGGTTTACTCTGCCTGCTATTCGGAAAAATGCAAGAAATTGCTTTTTATATATTTAGAAGCTACAACTTTCACAAGACAATATTATATCAAGTTTTACGGATATCAACGACAATGAATGCCGATTTAGACATTTTTGTAGCACGATCATCCTTTTTGGACACTTTTTATTTCCCAATTGTAGCCGATTTATCGCACGATTTGATAATATTATTACTTTCAAGTTATTTAATAAGCGTACTTCCTAGATTTTGCAATAGTTAAGCACAATTTGTCTATAAATTTCATTTCTTTTTTTAGGTCCCTGACGATGACAATGCTAATGATTGATCCGTATTTATATGTTATATTCCTTTTTTTATCTACATGCTGTTACCCAAATAGGTAATACTTCCGTTCCCCATTTTCCGCCGAATTCTGAAGGATTAGGTATTGTGACAGAGTTGTGTGAGTGGCGGAACTAGACCGACACTAGACCGAAGATATGAAAATATTAAATATTTTATTTCTTCAAGTGGGAATCGAACCCACAACCTGTTCCGTTTACAGACACACGCTTTTGCATCTGCTTCATGATGGATCCTGCAAAGCAGGGTAGGCAGACGGTCACTCGTTTTTTCGAGGGTTTCGTCATTTTCACCCATTTTTGGAGACATTTTTTGTTTAACAGTCAGAATTCATCTTATAGATCCCGCTTAGTGTCTGCTTACCGTTCAGATCAGAACACTTGCTTAGGGCATCTTGGATCTGAAAAAAATGGACTCGCGTCTAGGCGCACGTGTGGGTATCAAAACTAAAATTTGAACTTTGATTTTAAGAATTTTCTTGTTTTTAATTAAATGCAATATGCAAAAGTTCAAAAAACCTAACTTCAGGGCGGCCAGGACTTGTTGACCTTACTGTAAGTAAAGTAAAAGGTTACTCTTTAGCCACCTGCAGAGATGTTAAATTGACGTTTAAATATTGTTATTTAACCCTAAGTAGTAATTAATACTAAGTAAATGTTTGCTTTAGCAAATCTTGCTTTATATATACAGGAAGACAATTGAAAATGTTACGTTAAGCGCGGCGTTGAGCACCACCAATTAACGGTGCGAAACCAACTATGTAGAGTAAAGTTTAAAACTGAATATCAAAGTTACGTAACATCTTATAATCTAGACGTGTTGAAATGAACTCGATAAAATTACAGTTTCGTTATTTATTATTTGAAAAATCAGTTTCTATAAATTAGAAAATGTATTCATTATATTTTGGAACGACATTAGCTAATTCTAGAGGGAACTAAAATATATCTAGTCTCTAGACTTGAGAATTGACGTAAATAGCTTTAGGGATGGTCACAAAAATAAAAAAATAATGTTATACGTTTTCTAAATAAGTATTTTTCTTTCTAAGTATAGTAAATTTTTCATTGAATTTTAATACTTTAAAAATTTTAGAATAATTAATAAATATCATTCTCTCCAAATAATAATTCTGCGCAATTATCGTTGGGTTGGATACTAACAACATAAATAAGTTTTAACAAGCGTATAAAAATTTCGACGTAGGTTGACGAGAACGTATGGCTTAGTGGTCAGAGAGCTTGGACTGTTTCCCAGAGGCGCGGATTCTAATCTCACTACGTTAAAATTTTATAGGTTTTATATCTAATAAATAAATAAAGAAAGAATCTGCTATGGTCTAGTTAACAATCTAGGTAAGCTTTTTGTTCCACATAAGAGACACTAGATTCTATGAATTAGTAGTGTTTAAACACTCTGTTCTCCAGGTAGAGTAATACTAGTAAGTATCTGTATCTATATAGCCATGTAGACGTAGGTAGAGTACTCGTGTTATACATATTATTATGCGCTTTAATTATAACTTTGCATTAACTATTTGTTTGTGTAACTTTCAGTTTAAAATGATCATAACCTTAACATTTCCTATGTTCGGTAATGTAAATTATTATAGAGGAAGAAGATTTTCTCACTATTCATTACAAATCTACGAAGGCATATTTGCTTATTAAAGTATAGAAAATTATTCATTTATTGTCAAACGTTGTAAATAAAATGAAACAAATGACACGTATAATTTTCTTAAATAACGATTATGGTGTACCCTATGACCCCATTGAACTCTCAACTCTCTCTCTCTCTCTGAATGTAGAGAGTAGAAATATACATAAGGATAATGTCTACAAATATTTTTATAATTCCACTAATTCCTGCGACAAATCGGCGGTGAGTTTCGTCTCTATACAATGTCTATAATTCAGGCGGAAAGTGGAAAAAGAAGAAATGTTACTACCCTGCTACGTGAATATGAATAAAATTTAAAAAAGTTAATAGTCACAAGTAATACGAGTGAGTAAGACATTGTCTATTACACTGTCTCTAAGCAAACGACAACGGAGTGACTTACCACTAAATATTCTCTGTAACACTACACAAATTAATATTCGCCACAAATTCAATTGTGACATCACCAAAAAGATTAAATACACAAATGTAATGCAAAGTAATTTGTCGTCTATTTGTAATTACAACAATATCTATCAAATGATATAATTTTGCGTCACTTTGCACCCTTGGTACACTATTGGTGCTGATACAACATTTAAATAATAAACAATTTTAGAATTTTTTTAAATTGGATTGAAGTTAAATAATACTTAGTTAGAAATTAAAAATATATATATTAGTTCACATTTATTATGTAAATGCATAGTAAATATCTATACCCTAAAAAGTTTAGTATATACATTTTAAAAGAGAGAGATTACTTAATAACTACAATAAGTAAAAACGAAAATGTCTTTTTAATTATTGAACAGAAACATTATTTTTATAGAAAGAAGAAAACTAGGTCAAATCAACCAGTTATCACCATAACGAAACAAATTAAAACTATAAATTATAATAAGATAATTACATCACTATAAATTGTGGATTTAGGATTTTCAAAGGCACAACAATAAATAACGCAAAAATATCGTGATTCAAAAAAACAATGCAGCTCTTGGAACTTATCTAACTGTGGACGGTTGCAGTTGAACATTCTCTATAAATAGGAATGCTCTCGGTAACTCAGCACATTGCCTCACCACTCGAGCTAGGGGTACTTTGGACCCCAACACCAAATAAACAATTATTCTGTGAAAGTTTTGGAAGGTATACAGTGTTTTTTAGTGATTTTTTATTCCTTTTTTTTCTAGTAAAATATTTTTTTTTATGAAAAAATAGTGTTAATAATCAAAAATTGTGTTTTCAGTTCAACTGGAAATGAAGTCTTTTACGGTTTTGTTGTGCGTTGGTGAGTATTTAAATTTGTATTTTAATAATAACATTTAATATTATATTTAGTAATTTTATAATTATTTCAAATTATACATATTTTTAAATATTTTTCTAAAAGCCATCTTTGGTAAAATAATATTATTTAGTAAATTTCGTAGTTTTAAATATAAATAGAGAAAACTATATATGATAAAAAACGTATAACAAAATTTTATATCATTGTACATTCATTACTTATTCTCAAACTGCATAAAAAAATCATTAGGATTAACAGTCGGGACCCATTTAAACATTACTACTATTTTACTCACAATTAATTCAATTTTGCTTTTTATTACATTTTTATATAAAAAACATACTATATTATTAGTATTTTTGCTATATAACAATACAGGTATAGATAATTAAAAATGTTACTTTAAGCGCGGCGTTAAGTTCCGCCGCTAAACTGGTAATGGAGAACGGAGTGACAGTAGGTCCCGTTATTAACCGCCCTCAACTATGAGATCAGTCTGCAGTGTGGAATAAAGTTTGAAACTGAAAATAAAGTAATGTAACAAGTTATAATCTGGACGTGTTGAAATTAATTCGATCAAATTTACAATTTAATAATTTATTATTTAAAAAATAAGTTTCTATAAATTCGAATTAGAATTAGAAAATGTATTTCTTATGAACGTTATTGACTAATTCTAGAGGTAACTAAAATATATCAATATCTTGACTTGAGACTTGACATCAATAGCTTTAGGAATGGTGAAAAAAATAAAGAAAGACTCTGATAT
This sequence comes from Heliconius melpomene rosina, assembly GCF_056956725.1. NCBI lineage: Eukaryota > Metazoa > Arthropoda > Insecta > Lepidoptera > Nymphalidae > Heliconius > Heliconius melpomene. The sequence continues at coordinate 604,271 of NC_140397.1, forward strand.
GATCTAGTTAACTAACTAGCTAGCTAGATTGAGTGTCCCATTCTATGAATTTTATAAAGAATATTTTTTTTAGCTTCACACTGTATCTCGCACACTTAGGATAGGCTAAGGGGACCTGGGAACCCGGTGTTATGACTCTATAAAAAAACATATAATTGACGTTATCATTGGACATTCATAAGTTCTCTTACAAATTGAAAAATAATAAAAAAAAAACATATAACCCTACTGCATAAATCTAAAAAGTAAAAAACAAATCCAATAGTTCATTATGATTAACAATCGGGTCCATTTAAATTTTATGGGGCTCGATGAATTTTAGATCCCGACTGTTAATTCTAATGAACTAGAGTTATATTAATGTACGTTTACGTACACAACTTTTTTATTTTAAAAAAATATATCAATCATTTGTATATTTGTAAAACAATAGGTTGCGGTTTGTTATTTATATAATGTAATTTGATATGACTTTCTCACACATGTCAGAACGTCGCGTCGGAAGGATAATGTTACGAGTACCTTTGAACTTGTATTGAAAGGTTACCTCAAGAAAATCAATACTTTATATTTAATATATTTACAGAAAATTTCTCTATAGTCGTATATTAGTGTTGCCATTTTTCAGCCATATTTACGTTATTGCGTTTAGTGACGAATTTAAAAACGCACTTTACTGAATGTGATCATTGTGATCATCATTAAAAAAGTATTATTTGGCAACTTCAGGCGTTGATACATTTACCTATTTTTCAAAGAGAACATTCTGTATATTCGATAACAAGACAAAAAAGCTTGAGTGAACTCAAAAGTGAGACTCGATATGGAATGTTTTCGTTATATTACAACACTACATAAAATACATACTGTGAGCGATATAATAATTAATTGAGTAATTTCATAGATTATTACATTAACTGATGTTATGAGTAAATATTTTTATTAAAGTAATATAAATGTAATACAAAATATTGTTTAACACGACTTTATAGATTACTGTAGTGTTGTTAATTGCGCTAATCGTAATCGTTGTAATACTACATACATACATACACAGCTTCACGCTCTATCCCTAGCGGGTTAGTCAGAGAGAACGGGGCGCCAAACCCTATGGACTCTACATTCTTCTTTCGCCTCGACCACTGTCATCAACCTCTTCATACATGCCCTCCGGAGAGGGTCCTCATGCTTTTTACGTGACCTTCCTTCAGTATCTTTGATACTGTGTTTCGTGTGTATGCATTGCCCCAAAGTAGAATGCCATTAGAATAAAATACTGTGAAAGTAGCTCAAGTCAACAAGGCGATCTATTTCCATGTCACTTAATTGTTAGATTTTAGCCATAAAAGCTGCTGAGGTCCCCGCTGCAGTTCGGTGTTAATGGTCATACCGAGAAATACCGTTGAATCAAAGGGATCCCAGGCCTCACCATTAAAGAGCTGCTTTATTCTGCTTTATTTATTTTTATGTGGTTTGACAATTATACATTTAGTGTTTTTACTATTCAATAGTAAGTTATTAACACTAAATCAATGTATTACTTTCGACAGAGCATTATTTATTTCGTCATATTTGTTTTGTCGTCTTTTTATTATAAAAATCAATAAGTATCATCAGCAAATAATATTAGCACATTCTTTCCAACTGAAAAACCAATAAAAACAGAAAAGGACCAAGAATGACCTTTATGAGACCTCCATACTACCTAATGACAGGAGATTTCTTGCCATTCACGTCAACCCTCAGAACCGTGTTAGCTAAATAGGATGAGCGCACTTCCTCTTGTGCCATTCTTGTGACCCTGGCCCACGAGTGATCTATAAACTACTAACTTAATACATTCTTCCAATAAATTTCATTCAAATCAATCAATATATACAATGAACTAGTTACCAAAACCAACGCACCTTCCACGTAACGGGACGAACAATACAAGACACGCGAATTACGCGTCGTTTTAGTGAAATGGTGCGAAACAATTCATTCATAAGTGTTATCTAAGACGGTCGGAACTACGTGTGCACTTCCGAACCACTGCGTTACCGACGTCACGGTACATCAGGTCGGATGATAGGCCATATCAATAGTATTGTGTAAACATAGCTATAATTAATGTTATTAATATTCATTTATTTTAATAGGCGTGTAAATATTATTGTTTGGGATATTATAAAATAATAACTTAGTAAAGTCAGGTTCATTTTATGACAAGAAATGGGTTCTAAATGGATGAAAAGTGAAACAGAGAATTGTGTTCCTAAATTACTTAAACATTTTTCTCTTCCCAGGGACGCTCGCCTTCGTCTCGTCAGCACCGATCAACCAACAGAACTCTCAACAGAGAGCCGAATACAACTACGACTACGATGGCTCAAAATCAAATCAGGCCAGAGAACCAGCGGAGTCCGCCAGTCATTACGACGCCTACATCCAAGACGTACAGGCCGCTGCTACTGGAGGAAACTCTGCTAAAAAAGGTTTCAGTCGAGGCAGTGGCTTGAGAACGATAGCTGTAGGATCAGCTAATCAAGCCAAAACCGCTCTTGGCAACCAGCAAGCTGCAGCTTATCAGGCAGCGTATGTAGCCAAGAATACTTTGGCGCAGTCAGCAGCTCAGTCGAGTGCGACCGCGCAAGCAGCGCTCGCAGGGAAACAGGTTATCTTATCAGGGTTGGAACAGCAAGTGCGGGACGCGAAGGTCGGTCTACAAGGAGAGGAGATGCAGCTGCAACAAGCTAAACGGGCAGCTCAAGCTGCTGCCCAGGCCGCCCAACAAGCTATGCACCAGGTATTTCAATAGTTAGGAAAAAGCCAATAATTCCAAAAAAATATTAGGAATCGGAATTTACATTATTAGTTACCAATATACACCTTTTTATCCAATTAAATTGGTTATATATTAATAGTTCATACAAATTTCTTTCATGCTTATATAGTTTTCACGCATCACAACACAATATAAATGTTACAAGAGATGTAACTTTGAATAAATATTAGATATACTTCCAGTCGCCACCACCACCACCACCACAGTGGTGCAGTGGAAATTTGTTTATTAATTTAATTTTGATGAAGAGTTTTTATTCTCCTGGGTTTTTTTAGTCTTCGGTTCTGGGTGACTTTGATTTGATTTTGACGTATAAATAAGAAATATTAATATAATTGTTTATACATATTTAAATCATTAAAAATTTATAATTCGACGATTATTTTAATGGTTAGTCGATTCTTATTATTTTTATTTTGACAATATGGCGTCAGATCACTACTCTGCTGGATTAATTTATGTAAGAATCATACATTACGTACATAAATTATTAAACACACTACCCTTCACTTAGCTTCGCGCAGTCGGGTAAAAATAAATTATAACTAAGTATTTTACAAAACTTTCATAACAATAAATAAACCATAAAACCGTAGTTAGATTTGAAACTCGTTGCGTAGAACGTAAAACGTAAAATGAAGCAAATATCGAAAGGCATCGATTAATTTACGTAAGTGTTGCCCCAATTCCGTTATTAAATTTATTTTCTATAATAAATAAAACGTGATGGCATTGTGGTTGTTATGTAAATTGCGAAGTAAATGTTTTTATGTAATTTTTATTTTTTGTTGTTGATACTATTATGGGGAGTGACGGAAACGACGTTTGTGTATTTAAGTTGCCCATTTAAGTTCAAAAGCTTTAAGTTCCACACTCAGTTCCACAGAGGGAATCTGGGAACCCATTAAGAAACGTTCCCCATATTCCGTCAAATTTGGTATTGCGAAATGAGCGGAGAAATGAAAATATTAAATATTTCATTTGTCAAGTTAAATAAGTAAAAGACATAATATAATTTTAATTTATTTATTTTAATAGGAATCCTATAAACATCGTCTGTTATAATGACTAAATACTTAATGGAAAATGCTAAAAATTAATCCATTAGGCCAAAATAGGCAACGCCTTTATTAACGAATAACATATAGTGAAACAAAATACATACTCGTATACATACTCATTTTTATTTTAACATTTAAAAGAAAAATAGGCATTCCTTCTAATAATAAGCCAACATTAAAAATATTTACAAATATATAAAGTACTTACTTAAATTAAGAAATCAATTATAACTTTTAATTCTAACCAACTTTTCTTAAAAATATCTTATAAAAAACTTTTGTAACGATTAAAAAAAAACATTTCAATATCATAGCGTTGATTGCACCTGATTGTTGCAAAGATGCAAAAAATCTTAAATACTTTGCGACATAGTATCGCAACCGTTGCTCAAACTTGGTGAAATATAACTAAATAAAGGAAATTGATTTAAATTATATTAATGACGACATAGTGCCTCACTGACTATACGCGACTATAGTGGGTTCGATACCCACTCGCGGTTGTTGACTTCCGCCACTCAACATACAATGTTTCAAATTAATTTAAGACATGTTCCGTTACTTAAGTAACGAAACATGTCTTAACACTGCTGTCTGTCTACACAAAAACGGGACTGTGCGTGGGCAGCGGAGTGCCGTAACTCACTTTTGTACCTCCCTTAAAACAATCTTAAATTAATATTAAAATATAAAATAATATTTTAAGCGGATCATACCTGTATAGATTTTTTTTATAAGTCGATTCGAACCCACTTCCCAATAGTGCGGCGTATAAGAACTATATCATTAGGTCATAATAGTCTTATTTATATATATTACAAAATAAATGATCAATTACAAAGATACAACTATAAGTTATTATTTCTTCATATTAGATACAAAGACATACAGCTCAGTAGAGTTCGGTCAATTCCTATTGATGTAATGTCACGCTCCAATAAACGTGACACAGAAACGTTTTTGACACGTTTTTAATTATATCTTTCAATAGATTATTTAGAATTTTCAATTGATTTATCATTTAAATAAGGATAAGGTTATTATATAGTTTTTGTAAGTATATTAGTTTTTGGATCTAGCTTTATCTGTGTCTACACGCTTTTTAGTTCGGAAATTTGTATAGAATTATGTATTTTTTGCGTTTGATTGTTAAAGTGTTACGATAGCGACGGTCGACGTTTAAAAATAGTTAAATACTTTTTTGGTAGGTTTTATGTAAGATCTAATAATAAATAAGTGCATTAGTTATGGTTGTAAATCAAATACTGGAATATTTATATTTATAATACCTTTCTCGGTATTTAAACCGTCGTGATGCAGCGGCACAAGGGTGTGACTGTAACGCGACGGTTGTGGGTTCGATCCCCACTCGAGGAAGCGAAATATTTATTTACGTTTATATTTCCATTTCTTCACTCTGGTGTCGAGGCATATTACGGCGTAGAGTTCTGCCACACAAGACGCAATGCTTCCAGAATTCGGCAAATAGTGGAAAAATATTTTGCCTTCATTTTTAAGCTTCACAGTTTCCCTCATAGGTATAGCAGCGCATTTTCCACTTTCTGGCAAAATTTCTAGACATTGCGTATTGCGTAGTGGAACCGGAGGTAGCGTGAGCGGAGATCCAATCCATAACCGTCGCCTTTGCAGCCAGACACTGTCCCACTGCGCCAAGTAGCCTTACGGTCTTTGTAAACAATAATTTTTCATTAACATTTTCGTTAATAACCTTAGGTGAACGTAATCCAAGCTGCCTTAAACGCCGCCCAAGCTACATCAGAAAACGCAAATGAAGCTGCCTCTCAAGCTGCCGGAGAGTTGGGCGCCCAGACCGCCATGGTGGGCGCAGCCAGACAGAGACTGCAGACACTGCAAGAACAGTTGAAGGGAGTCAGGATTGATTTCGAGGCTACCCAAGCTGCTGCTAGGAAAGCTCAGGTAAGAGTTATTGTTTATTAAAGATATTTGAAAAAAAAAATAATTGTACCTGAACGTCCGAAAAAGTATTGGTCAAACACATCATGTAAAAAAAATTGATTGACTGTCAATTAATTAATATTAATTAATTAATAATTTTTAATATCAGATGTCTCCTTTTTAGAAGTTATGATTATTTGCCGAGATATATATTTTAAAATTTATATAGGATAGTCCTTATATGATATTACAAGAAATATAAACAAGAAGACACACAAAACATTTGTTTCAATCTACAGGCCGCTGCCCAGCAAGCTCAAGCGAACGCCGCCGAGGCAGCCGCCAAGGCCGCAGCCGCCGGCCTCGCCGCCAACAAGCCCCAAGACGCCTCTCACGAAGGTACTCAATACGAAGAGTATAAGGCCGCGCCAGAACAACAAGAGTACTACCAGTCGGAATACCAGAACTAGTAACATAAGCTTTCAGATACACTTGCCATCGGTTTCTTACAAAAATTAAGAAAAATTACTTGGTTTTTAGACATTTTGTTAATTTTTTTGGTATTTTAGAACTTTCATTTTTTTTATTTTATGCAATTTAAAGACATTTAAAAAGTTTTTGAATTTAATTTTGGAGTATCAATAGATAATTTAGTTTGGCTTTCAAGAATAACAATCATAAAAAATATTAATCTTATAGGACCGATGGTGCAAGTATAAGCGTATGTACGTAAATCCAATGTATTTGTTGCTATTGGAAAAATATTTTAATTTTTTTCCTATTTATATTAATTTAAATGATTGTTTCTCTTCTTTTCACTTCTTTATTTCTGTTCTGTAGATCCCACTCTTCTTCTACTTCCAGTATCAACAAATATTATGTAAATAATTATAATAGTTAACTCGCATTAGGATTATTTGTGATATATTTTTTACATGATTTTTTTACGATTTTAAGTAATATTTATAAAAAATCTCACTTCACTCATTTTTGTTGGCAACATTTGTTTTGTCAGACAAAAATTAAGTAAACACCTAACTAACGATAAGTGCGATGTCTCAAAATAAGTTAATATGGAACGAGAATTATTTAATAAAATTATTTTTTGTTAAATATTGTTATTTTTCTATGACTCGACTCGTAACTTGACTTCTGACTCGACATCTCACTTATTTTGACTGACTCACACCTTCCTATACTATATAATACAATAGAAGTAGTGATACTGCATGCTTGCTTTAACTTTTACAACACCTATTCCATTCTTTTGCATCATCTTAAAGAATCAACAGCATTTCGAGTTCATTTTTAATGTGAGAACACGATTTTTTTATTATTTCGGCCAAAAATTTATCCTATTTACTTCAACACCAATCTGATCTTCCTTCTCTTCCAAGTCACACCCTTCCTATGTAAATGAAGGATTCCTAAAATCTCCCTGCTTTCAGAATCCGGTGTAATCCAGCCTCAAGAGAGTATTCAATTGCAAAATTTATACGAAAACCCCGAGTCTGCGATAAAAAGTGACCCAATCTCCTCAGTAAACAAACTCCCCCTGTCCACATACTCCCTGCCTCAAGAGAATATTCAATTGCAAAATTTATACGAAAACCCAGAATCTGCAATAAAAAGTGACCCAATCCCCTCAATAAATGAACTCCCCCTGTCCACATACTCCCAGCCATTTTCCTATCCTAAAGCGAAATCCCAAATTGAGTATCATGTAGTCAAAAGTCGACCCATAAAAATAGCCAAAAGTAAGGTAGCTCCTTTTTTGAACTCAGAGGTGAAGAAAAATTTTCCCATGTTCGCCAACAATGGGTACGCTTTAGGTCCTCGGGGTGATTTTGGGTACAAGTGGTAGGACGTCGAGTTGTGGAAGGTAGGTTATCATTCGTTATATATTTTTTGTGCAATGCTTTGAATTATATATTATAAGTATATGCACTGTAATTTTTTTAGAATAGATGAAACCACAAGCAGCGAATTCCCAAATATTTTTGCGTACCAGCAAAAGGTAGAAGAGGTTGAATATTTATCTCTAATGAATAGTATATTTTTTCTCTTTTTATATTATAGATAATATAAGAGTCCAGATGCAAAACATCCTTTTTTTACAGACCTAAGAGAAGAATTGGTAGATTATGATGACGAAGAAGAAGAAGAGGAGGAGGAAGAAGAAGATTGTGAAGAATAATTCATCCACCGCCTACTTAGGATAATGCCATTGACTGAATTTTGACTATTATCATAAAAAGAGTTAACGAAATATAAAACTAGCTGTTGCATAGATTAATTAATATCGATTAGTTACTGTAATGGTGTTGCCAAGTTCAAATTGTTTTTGTTGTAACTCATTTTTTATTTATTATAATAATTTATTTAATACTCTTTGTTATGTCCTTAAGTGCTAAATAATTAAAATTAGAAATTTTACCATTTTCAAATTTAACTTTTAAACATTCTTTATTATATTTGATATTATCCGATTAGGAAATTTATATAAGATACATTTTTGATGTTCGAAAAGCTATATTGAGTATTAAAATATACTTTAATCGTATTAATTGATTTAAACAAGTACACATAGTCAATAAACTGTAATTCTTTTAGAATTAATTTTGTTATCTAATTTTAGATATTAATATTATATATTAATAAAAAGAAAAATATATAGTTTTTATACAGGGTAAACATAAGGGGCATTTTGTTTAAACGAATTTTATTAGTTTAGGTCTCTTTATCTCAAAAGAAAAAAAACGGGATTCTTTCAGGATCAATATTTTGAATTTAATGTTTGGCAAAAACACCACATTTTATTGAAAACTGATGCAGGTATGTTTCAATAAGCTGTAATTCACAGAAGGGTTACTCATGATTACATTACAGAAAAGAAAAAGAAGAAAGAATAATATTTGTCGTCCTGGGACTTGAAAAACCATCACAGGGTGTCGGTTTTTCCGATATTTTTTAAAATCAATATGATATGAAAAATACATGACAAAGATTTTTTTATATATTTTTCTCATAACTGTCATGACTTGGTCTATCACCTAGTTTCGTTTTATCGTTGACTCAGGAGTCAACGATAAAACGAAAGAGAGTATTCAATAAAACGAAAGAGAGTATCAATTGTCCCAGGGGACACCCTGTATATATATATATATATATAATGCAAAACGGAAGGTCATGATGATACTAAAAGTTAGAGTATCAAATGAAACCATTTTCAACTTAAAATGATGCTATCTTTACACTTAATAATGTCCATATTAAATACATATCGACGGCGAAGTGCCAATAAGATCCAACTGACAAAATTTTATTAACACGTTTTATTTCTTGACAAATTAAAAATGTTATTATTTTTATTATTTCAAATAATATTAATATATGGTTTATAAATTATATTATATTCATATATATTTCAATAGTGTAGTAGGTGTGCATTTAAAATGAAAAAGTTAGGAAGTATAGGCAGTGCACCATCGATATATGGAATTCGTAAGTCACATAATATTGTTTAAAAGTTATATCTAAAAGTTGTTGCTTTTATTAATTATTTTTCATGTTAAAATAAACAATTTTTCATTTTACATAAATTCATCATTTTACATACTAAAAAAATATTTTTCATTTGACATAAATTTATGTAAATATAACGTGCAAATGTGCTTAGATTACTAGTAAATCTCATATATTATACATCTTCCTACAAACGTTTTAAATAATTATTTTTAATATTGTCGAATAATAATTTTTGATAGTGTATTATTAATTATCAAATCTTGTATTCATAAACTTTATCTCTCACTTTTATATTATACTTACTTACTGTAATTATAATTTATCGTTGAACTTGTTCTTAATTAGGTATCCTTTAATAAATTTACTTTGTGTCATGTTAAAGATCATGCTTCTCAGTGACCAAAAATGTAGAAGAAATTAATTTAAATAATATTGAGATAGCTTAGATTGTTAATTATATTTTAATTATATATTTGTTTGTTTATTAAATATTTTTATAGTATTAGTTTTATTTCCTATCTTTGTTTTGCTCCACGTTTCATCTATCGCCCAATGTTAATAACCAATCCTAATCCAAAAATTGCTACCATAGATTGAAATAGACAGAGATGGAGGTAGGCATGCAGGTTAGTGATTGGATAGATACGTCGGACAGTACGAGATAGACGTTAACTGGAGATAGAAGATACATTATTAATATTGGGCGTATATGTACCTCGTTTCATCAGACTGGCACCACGAATCTTATATATCTTATATCATTCTAGTGTAATTAAGTTACAAATCCAATCATTTACAAATGGAGATAATAAAATAAAACGCTAAAAGTTTTCGAACCTTTATTCACACAATATATAACAATATCTAAAATCAATAGACAATTATTATAATAAAATATACAACAAAATATAAATAATATTTACTATATATAATACATTCATATCATATCAATAATCTTCTGTCAATTGTGAAATAACAACAACTCTATGTTTTTAATTGAACTGGAATAGAACATGTTATCCAGAAATTAAATTATTTTTTTGGCTTCATTCGAATTCGGGGGGTAGTTGCTGAAAAGATAGTCTTGATACTAGAGTTAATGAGAACATTAACTACTATCGTCTAGATTCAATGATCAAGCAAACTTTGACACTATAATTAATAGTTAATTTATTACAAAATGTTGTTAAGTTATGAAATCAATCATGCAAAATACATTTATTTTTGCCGATAGGTGTATAAAAAAATAAATGCTCAATACACAATGCCTCAAGAATTTGACGGAATATGGGAAACGGAAGTGTATTAAGGGGTGTCGGAGTGTCTTAATACTAGCTTTCCAGGTTCCCTCCCCTTACTTTGGACACAGGATACGAACTAAGGAACGAACACAGGATACTACGTACAGGATAGAGCGTGAAGCGTTAATCTCTAGCTAAAAACTGTGTAGTTAAAAATAATTTAGATTCCACTCTTTAATTTAATTTCATTAATTTAATTTCATTAGAGACATTTTGAATGTTGAATAAACCATTTATTGAGAAATTCTATATTATATGACGACAATAATCGATTTAACGTAATCCTCTACCCCTGTGGTCAGCGCTGTTACGTGTCATATACGTTTTTTTTATAATTCCATTTGACCACAGCTAATCTATATAAAATAAAACGAATGCGGTTGCATTTCTAATTGCGCCAGCTTGGTTAGCAATCTATATAGACGCCTATGCTCCCTCGCGGCGGCTAGTGACGCCAATGATGTCGGTGACCCTAGTGACGTTGGTGACCCCAGTGACGGTAGTAACCCACTAGTGGTGGGGGGAGAGGGTGTGGTCACTACTTCCGGTTTCATTTCTCTGCACGCTTCTAATCGTTGAGCGACGTGACGCGGCATCTGTGTGGTTTACCAAATTACATTTATGTAATTGTATATTACAATAATATATATTATAATATTTACAATTTACGTGAAACATTTACATGGCGGAGAAATATCTTACTAAATGCCACTAGTCTAATTGTAGTCGTGATTGATGTACGTTCACTACCCACTCGACTCGATAACAAGACAAATCGCGACATTAAGTTTCGCCACTCAACACAAGAGGTCTGAAAATACAAAGGGGACGAAGTTTCTTACGAAAAATGCAAACTTAAGGCTAAAAGATTAACTTAGCGACTGAGTATATCAAACTTAAGGCTTAGCGAGCGCGTTAGAGGCTAACCTAAAGGTTAGACGCTAAGGTTAGGTCTTAACAGTAGGTTGCCTCTGCCTACCCTGCTGTGTGCGGAATACAGCTGACTTACATTAAAAAGCGGTGAATGTAATATTGGCGTCCATAAAGGCAGCAATTTGTTGAGCACCGTCGAGTTACATTCCAGCAAAGATTCTAGAAGACTTAAGAAGTGAAGGTTCACTGTTTCTGCAAGCTAAGAAAATTTAACTGAATTAAAGTAGGTAATACCAACAAAATTGTTATTAAAATTTTGTACTTATTTTTCTTCAATTTTGGCCTCATCGAGCCAAGGGCATTAATTTGTTTGAGGAAGCCCACCGTAACTCCCCAACTTTAGTCCTAATTTCACATTCTTTTCTCAGGAGAATATCATATCATATCCAGGGATATGCCTCTTAAAATTAAATTACTAAATAAAATAACTAAATAAGCTTGCATCAAAAATGCATCATTAGATCTGATGCAATCTTGGCACCCTCCTCTTTTCCTCCGTCTCATTCTTCCCAATGTTTCAAATAACAAAAGAAAAAAGACTCACCAGCTTTGTAGCATGTGTAAGCTGTGTCAGCGTCGGCACCAGCTTGCACCAGAAGTGTAGCAGCAGCTCCGGTGCAGCTCGTTGCGCGTACAACGTCCACAGCTGACATAGCACAAAAGAGGCGCAGAGAGCGTTCATGCGCACACCTCCTGCGGGTGTACCGTCTTGTGTCGATTTGGATTCAGGCGTTTGATCGATGTAGGATGACATTATTGTCTGTAGAATAATTATTCTATTATAAAAGTGTGAAACTATGTATATACAGAATTAGGTTTTGCTTCTTCTTTTTGGTCTTTTGGTTTTGGTTTATATTATTTTTAGTAACAAAAATACAACGACTTGTTGCCAAACATTGTTGCCTTGTTTCACTATGAACAAAACCATTTAACAGACCTCTTTAAAACAAATTATCTTCGTTTCTCCACTCTAGTAAGATAAAATGCGGTGTGAAGATCCGCCACTCAAGAAATCCTCACTGCCGAAGATAAAGCAACATAAAAGATAAGATAGTGGTAGTGTCACCTGAACAAGGTCAGTAAGATGGCAGGTGGCATCCAGCGGCACGGGCAGCTGCAGCGGGTGGTGGCGCGCGTTGGCCAGCGCGCCCAGCACCACCCACGACACCTGGCGCACGCGCCCCACGCACTCTGTTATGTCGCGCGACCTGATACATTGAGAAATAAATTTAAAATATTAATTGCTAATTATTGCATTCGTGGATACCTACCAGTATGTTGTATTAGCGTGTACATAAATGACATATGAAAATTGTGTAAAATAAGTTTTAAAGTGTAAGGTATTTGCACAAGCGATACCATGTAGGCCATCTTCAGGCGCATAAGCACAGGAACTAATAGGAGTTAAAATAATCACTATGTGGTCATCGTAATTGTTCAATCGGTAGGAAACTTTATTTTATTCTATGTTAGTGTTTGATAATATGATATATTAATGGACAAAAATAATTTTAAAACGTTTAATAAATATTTATTTAACATTGACTAGGGTAAAACTTGAAATAACCTCTTAATTTAAACTGAGTGCTGGGATATTGGATAAGGCTATCGGACGCCCAACTTTTGAAGACTATAAAATTAAATATTAAGTTATCGGACATTAGATCAGTCATGGCAGAAAGAAATATTACAAATTTCGGCCTAGCTCCAATCTAATATGTGATAATGGTTCATTACCCGGGCAACGTAGAAGACAACCATGGCAGAGGATGTCTTGCATGTTGTTTAGCTCTGTTCTGTTCTAGCGCCAGCTCCATGGCTACGTATTGGGCGATGCCGCCCTTCACTATCGCTCCCAGCGTGTCCTCGTTCAGACTGACTAGATTACGGTTAACTATTGACTTGGAGACTGACCCCTGCAAGTAATGTTACTTTATTATTTCTATTGTAGTGTAACATACCTCTTTCATATTATCCTTCATAATAAAAAATGTTATCATCCTTCCTATACATGACCTTTTTCAGAATATTTATGACATGAATTATAATCATATCAGGAATTTTAAAATAAATGAGGTACCTTGATTTTATTAAGGAGATGCGGATCATGTAGCAAATCGAGCATATCAGGTAAATGCGGTCTCATACAATCCACTGGCGCTGCACCGAGCTCACCAGCACTCGCACCGGCCCCAGCCAACAAATCAGCACATCTCGCCTCCAACTGCGGAGGCAGCAGCAGCAGCACCCCATGCCCCTGCAGCACGAACTGCAGCAGCACGAACAGGTTCTCGTCGGGCAGCGTAGACAGCGGCGTCTTATTGCGAAGCGCGTGCAGCAACTCGTACACGAGCACGCGGCATAGCAGCAGCTTGTCGCGGTCGCGCGGAAAGGCGCGCGCTGCGGCGGCGCACAGCTCCGTGGCGAGGCGCAGAGGGAGGGGGGAGGCGCGGAGGGCGAGCGCTGCCAGCTCGGAGGCGGGGGGGAGGAGGGCGCGGTGGTGGGGCGCAGAGGGGAGACGAAGGGCAGCGGCGCAGAGGCGCAGCGCGGGCGCTGGCTCAGGAGGCGCGTGTAAGGCGAGGGCGCGCAGCAACGTTTCGAGAGCGCTCAGCCACGCGCTGCACGCGCTGAGGGGGCCGAGGGCCTCGGGCGCGAGGCACTCCAGGTACATCGCCATGTTGCCCGCTATTATGCTCATTTGCTGCAAAACCACACAAGTGTATTAAAACAATAATATATAGCAACATCATAATATTTAATTTAAATTAATTAATTTAAAATTTAATTTAATAAATTAATTTACGATTAAAAACAATTATAAAATATTAAAAACTTACTTAATTACATTTCTTTTTGTCATTTAGTAAATTAAAATACCTTTTTTTTAAATATTCATAAACAAGCCAATAACTTCCAATAATTTAAAACCTTAATAAATACGTGAAATTGCAAAATTTAATATAAAAATAAAATACTGGAATATTTGAAAACTTTTCAAAAAATTTAAAATATTACATCAATTGGCAAGGTCTTCTTAGAGTTGAGATGTTCAACCAATAACTGCAGCGGTCCACACGGATATAACTCATTGAAATCCACAAACGCCTGCGCTATACTCTTGAAAAACATCTGACGCTGCTTCTCTATAATATAAATAATAAATAATCAACAACATTTATTGTATAAGTAGAGAATTAAAATAGTATGTAGTCCTAGGTACATAAAAAAAGTTCATAAACGTGACAAAAAATTGGACTTAATAGGGACTGGTCGGCTCTGTTCTTACCGACTATCCCGCTAGGAATGTAACGTAAAGTTAAAACTTATGAGGAACTGATGTGTTACGCACAGTGCACTAGCTAACGGAGCCGGCTCTGGTGTTGCTGGCTCAGTGCATATTTGTACAAGCGGCCCACGGCGGCTAAATTGGCAAAAAAGAAAAAAACTGTCTTACCGGGCGTCCTTTGCAGAAATATCTGCAAGAATACATTGTTAGGCGCCAGCTGGTGTAGCACGCAGCGCAGGAACTGATGCGCAACGCGCAGCGCGCTGGCGGGCGGCGCGGGCGCGGGCGGTGCCGGTTCGGCACGCAGCTGCACGAGGCGCGCCACGGCCGTGAGCAGCGCGGGCAGCAGTGCGGCGGCGGGCGCGGGCGCTCGGCGCACGTACGTGGCCAGCACGATCACGCTGAGGCCCACCTCCTCGTCGCTGTACTGCTCCTCGAGGCCGCCGCACTCGCCGCCTACACATCATACAATATTATTTTTTTCAGGTATTTTTCATACATCGCAATGTCGGAAACATACCACCTTACAAAACCAGCAATTCTTCTAAAATTCTACAACACAAATTTTTAAATTATTATTTAATGCAATTTTAAATATTCTAATAACGTTCAAGTAATGTTTTTAATTCCACTTTTAATCCTTAAAATATTACTTAACAGAATAATGAACTATGTATTTTTCAAATATATATGTATTATGTTTATGTATTAGGATTTAGATGATGTATGATATGTAAGTTTATTTACACCGCCCACTCTATTTTGTCACAAATTTACTAACCCATAGGTTGTGTTATAGAGATCGCTGATTAGCGATAAGACCTTTTGTGTGTCAATTGTTTTATTTTCGTCGTTTTTCATACTCTTCTTTTTGTCCTAATGAGTAATTGTGAACAATAAAGTGTAAATAAACAAATAAAATAATAAATAAATGAACATTTCTTATCAGCATTGCGTTAATACAAACTAAGAGTATATTAGTTCCGACCAAAACGTACACCGATATCGTAAAGTAGCATCTGGGCGATGCGGGGAGGGCTGCGCGTGCGCAGCGCGACGAGCAGCTCGACGGGTCCCACCCCACCACGCATGACCACATTCTGGAAAATAAATACTTCCACTTATATACAATAACATTAAGTATATCAGTAAGATACACAATATCTTACTGATATACTTAATGTTATTATGTCTTAATGTAAAATTTAATCGGATTTATCGACTGAATACAAATATTATATTTTTATTTTGATTTCTTTTCGAATTAACATCATAAATGGTTATAATAGTTAACCATACAGGCAGTAAGAATAATAAATTATTCCGCTTTAAGAATTTTATTTAAAAGGTACAAAAACTGAAAATCAAAGATATTAGCTGCTACATAAATTACCAGTAGACAGTGGTCTCGCTGGTCGCGGCTGTGGCGGCGCTGGTGGTGGCGGTGGTATGTGTGGTGGCGACCCCAGCTGAGCTACTTGACGGGCGAGTTTTCTGGGAGACCTGGAAATATATTATTATAGCGATTTAAAATATAATTTCTCCTTACAAAATATCTACAATGTTTTTCTAGCAATTATTTTTAATTATAGCCCTAAATCCTTAACCATTATTGATCACACAAAAATCATATTACCTCTCCTTATCACCAGTATCATATCCATCAATAGAATGTGCCGAATGAACTATATTAGCCGGGTTCGTGGGGTTTACGGGGTTTACAAGATTGACGGGGTTCATGGGGTTCACGGGGTTTGTGGGGATAGCAGGGTTAGTCGGGCTAGGCGGTGGTCGCTGAGCTAATCTTCGGGGTCTCGGTGGTCCTTCTAGTTCACTAGAGTCGGTGCGTTCGGTGGAGTCATCTGAAAACATGTCTTCTATTCTGTTCATTTCTATTGCTTTTGTTTATTTTTTTTTGGTACTTTAAACGTTTTTGTATTGAATGTAGAAGTTTAATTTATTGTATGAATATTGAACTTTTTTGTTGAATATTCATATATTGGACGTTAAACCTTTTTAAATAATATAAGTTGTAACTTTATAACTGAGATATCTTAACATATCAGAAACTCAGTTCATCTGTTTAAAATATTTTAACTGTCTGTACTTAAAAGAAAATTTAAAAAATATAAATTTTTGTGCCTACCAGGAATATTGAGAGCCTCTCTCACTCTATCAACTAACGCATTGAATACTGGATATTGTTCTTTGTTGGGCTTCGGTCCTATAGGTAGAAGTCTGAAAGTAGATTGTTAAAATAAAATAATATCATATATAAAATAAATACTACACATTATGTAGTAGCTTCTAAACAGTATTATTTGGAGAAGAATTTCTCAATAATATTCATAGAAATTTCAGACATGTATATTGTATTTGGGCTTTAATCGTTTCATTATACTCTCAGCACATATAAACTGCTTATAAAAAATGACTATTAAACACCGATACATTCCATGTGCGAGTATGACTTTTACAAAAATTAAATATTTCAAAATTGACGATGAAAAATAATTTTCAGATTTCAATAAAAAATTAAACATTTACTGCAACAGTTTTCTGCATACCTTTTGGTATAGGTACTCTATGGAAAATATTATTTCTGAAAAATATATTTGTGTCAATGTAAATAGTCAAAGTAAAGCAAAGTATGATAGTCATATAAGGGGAAAAATTATAATTTAGCGCCCGCAAATAATAATATAATAATCTATATATAATATAAAGTTGTTAGTCTGTTGTATAATATGAAGTTGTGCAAGATTATCTAGTTATTAAGGGACATATAGTGTAAACTAAAATTATGTACAAAATGTACTCAATTCTTAAATTACCAATTGCTTGTTATATTAATTAATGAATATTAAAAGTTTGTGAGGATGGATGTTTGTTCCACTTTCACTCGAAAATTACTAAACCAATATACATTTAACTTAACTTAACTAAAATATAAATTGAAGCAGGCGAAGTCGAGAGGGTTCATAAACGACCTTTAGTGATATTTCAAAAAATATCTTCTCTTACCTTTCCGGCGCCGGTGTTGGTATATGAAATGTACCATGGGGGTAGTGTTGGTGCTGCATGGGGTGGGGGATGGGCGTGTTCCATGCTACCTCCATTTTAGATAATGGCGACTCTGGAGACGCGTAGGCTACACCTGCGGGGAAAAAACCGTTCATATGGTACTATTTAATAAATAACTTGTCGACCGACTATTAAATTATAGTAACAGACAAGTACACAAAACCTCGTACTCAAAACCTGACATATCATTATCAGTAATAACTTTCGCTGTAGTAATAAATAATTACAGCATTAGTAGGAGAAGTTGGTAGTTTCTAATATGGCATTGAAGGAGGCCGCGGAGCGGGTGCGCAAGTCCAGCGCGAATGTAGAGACCAGACCAGGTTCGCCGTCGGAGACCAGAGGGTAGGAGAAGGCAGCACGCGCATCTCCTACTCCCTTTACCCTAGACCACCAGTGGCAAAATCACGGAGGTTGTGGAATCCCCCTGAAGGATCTCTAGGGCACCCTAAAAGCAATGGTGATTTGTAATAGGCGGGCCTTCCGAGGCTCCGTAGTGGCATGTGCGAGCGATCCTGCGGCGTCTCTATTTTGGTGGAGATTTCCGCTGCTGTAGTGGGTATCGAATTGGTAGTGTAATGAGTGTCTAGAGCCTGTAATACTTACAGTAAAGAACAGACTTTACATAACTAATTTACTCTCCTCTTCTTCTTCCTCCTGGCATTAATCCCGGCTATTGCCAGGGTCTGCCTTCCTACACAACCTACTCCACTTTGCACGATCTTTTGCATCCTCGGTGGTTAGACCATTGGCTCTCATGTCCTGCATCACGACATCCAACCAGCGCTTCCTTGGGCGTCCGGGAGGTCGCACCCCAGGGACTGGTATAGCAAGGCACTTGCGTCCGACATAGTTCTTAGGCCGGCGCGTAACGTGGCCAAACCATCTCAAGCGACTCTCTTGGAGCTTATCTGCTACGTCACGGACCCCAAGACTACCTCGAATGAATGTGTTGCGTATGCGGTCAGACCGCGTTACGCCGCACATCCACCTCAGCATCTTCATTTCCGTGACGTGAAGCTCCTGAGTGTGCCGAGATAGTGCTGGCCAACATTCGCTGCCGTATAAAAGAACCGGTCGGACGATGCTCTTGTATATCAGCCCCTTGAGCTTGGGCGGTATTCTGCGGTCGCAGACCACACCAGTGACCTCCCGCCATTTGGCCCAGGCAGCGCTTATCCGGCCATGGACATCGTGATCGATGCCTCCAGACCCGTGCATAACGGATCCAAGGTACCTGAACTTCTCCGACTTAACGGCTGGCTCAGGACCTATAAGGACGGTGCTCGAGTCCCGGCCGCAGGCCATGTACTCTGTCTTCGACACATTTAGTTTAAGACCGCCGTTCTCAAGCGTACCCTTCCAGAGGTTCACTTTACGCTCCAGCGTCAGTCGGTTCTCGGCAATGAGTGCTATGTCGTCGGCATACATCATCAGCCATGGAGGCTGGTCCTGGATGTGAGCCGAGACAGTATCGAGCACTACATTGAATAAGAACGGACTAAGAGCCGAGCCCTGGTGAACCCCCACCGTAATCGGGAAGGGTCTAGTGTCGCCAACAGCAGTCCTAACCATAGAAGCGGAATCATGGTACATATCTCTGATAATCTCAATATAGGCCTCAGGGATCCCTTTGGATCGCAATGCCCACCAGATACACTGACGAGGCACACAGTCAAAGGCCTTCTGCAGATCTAAAAAGACCACATGCAGAGCTCTCCTTTTTTCCCTGTATGCCTCCATCAAAGTTCTGAGGGCGAAAATGGCGTCCATGGTGCCCAATCCTGGCTGAAATCCATATTGAGACTCAGAGATAGTACACTCTCGGCGGAGCCTGAGGTCGATCATGCGCTCGAAGAGCTTCATGGTATGACTCATAAGCTTAATGCCCCTATAACTACCACAATCTTGAACACTGCCCCTTCCTTTGTAAATAGGGGTAATGAAGCTAAGCCGCCACTGATGCGGCATCTTACCAGTGTTCAAGATATGGTTAAAAAGGTCAGTAAGCATGAGCACACCAAGAGAGCCCAACGATTTCCACGCTTCGATCGGAATGTCGTCAGGTCCCACCGCTTTTCCGTTCTTCATGCGTCGAAGGCAATTACGTGTTTCGTCAAGGGTTATTGGGGCAATAAGTCCGAGGTTAGGCGGTGGGTCGTGATGAAGACTGCATGGGTGCTGAGTATTCAGCAACTCCTGGAAGTAGCTCCTCCACCTCTCCTTCACAGAGGCATGACTACAGAGCAGCGTGCCCTGGGAATCTTTGACGCAAAGACATTTTGCGATATCTTGCGTCACTTTATCCCGGGAACGTGCCAGTTTGTAAATGAGCTTCTGCCCCTCCACAGTTTCAAGTTTATCATACAATGGTGACAAACTTTCACTGCGGGCGACTTTCTGGCTACAGCTCTTTTACAGGCACGTTTAGCTACTGTGTACTCCAGTCTGTCTTCAGGAGAGTTGGATTCCTGCCACTTGTTAAAAGCAGCCTTCTTTTCACGAGTCACCTCCTGCACCTCGTCATTCCACCACCATGTCTCCCTGTCGATGACACGTCCTCCCCTAGAAAGGCCAAGAACTCGCCTGCCCGCCGCAATGATTGCCGACTGAGCCCGATCCCAAGCATCCTGTGCAGTCTCGGTGTTCGTCGAAATATCGTGACTTTTCACCTCTACTAGGAAGTCGGTCTGCATCGGTCCATTCAGCAACCACCACTTGATCCGAGGCCTACGTTTCTCGGCTACTTTCTTCTTCGGAGTGACGTTAAAGTCCATGACAAGAAGACGATGTTGGGCCGTTAGGCTTTCGCCTGGAATGACCTTACAGTTAGTTACCCTGCCCATATGACACCGTCTGGTCAATAAGTAGTCTATTTGAGTTGAGTGGGACCCGCTCTTATACGTGATAAGGTGCTGAGAATTCTTTTGGAAGAACGTATTCACGACGGCCAGATCAGACGCAATACAGGTTCTCAGAATGTTTTCTCCCTCTGTATTGCGAAGACCGTGCCCAAAACCCCCGTGAACACGTTCATACGGCTCAGCAGCCTTACCGACGTGCCCGTTCAAGTCCCCCCCAACTAAGACCACTTCGGTAGACGGCACAGCAAGTAGCACCCCTTCATACTGCTCCCAGAATGTCTCCTTTTCGGCCGCGCTACATCCCGCCTGGGGAGCATAGGCACTGATTAAGTTTGTGATAACGCCCTCAATCAGTACCCTCACTCGCATCAAGCGGTCGGAGCGACGGTCAACTTCAAGGAGCCCATTCTGTAGCTCTTCAGATAGCACTACCGCTACACCGTTTCTACCCGAAGGTGACCCAGTGTATATAAGCCGGTAACCCTGTCCGATGTTACGGGACTTATTGCCCTTCCAGCGAGTTTCCTGGAGGAAAGCACACTGGACCCGACGTCTCATGAGTACATCTGCGAGTTCCCTGCATCGTCCGGTTAGAGAGCCAATATTCCACGTTGCAAAGCGGAGTTTCCTTCTGGGTACTTGCGTCTTTAACCGTGCCCGTACTTGACACGGTAGCCCTCGCCCACTTGTCGCAGGTGTAGGGCGATGTGCCTGCGCGTCGTTTCGCGGCGACGCCCTAGCCGTACCCAGTCTGTTGTTGGTTCGTTCCATATTGTGGCTGTTTGTGGTTTTCGTGGAGCGACTGCCGTCTGACCTCCAAACCCCTTTGTGGGGAAAACCGAAGGGAGAGGAAAATAGAAGGGTAGGATAGGAAAAGGAAGGAGGGAGCTAAGGAAGGAGGAGAGGGGGGGGACACCATTCTTACGGACTGGATGAGGATATAAGAGTGGCGGCTCGAAGATCCGGGGTCGCGTACCCGTATGCCCACAAACCAATATCGGACAGATATTAGTCTGGACACCCTCTGAAGTCACATAACTAATTTACTATCAACAAAAATATGTTAAAACCATAAAAAAATATGTAATTCGATAGGAATGTCTAGAGTGAGGCCGATATGTCGTGGCCGCCATAAAATTAGGTTTTCCGAATTGTACATGTGTTGAGAAGAAAATAATAAAAACCATAAAAGTCAAATATTTTCTCATATTATAATAATTTCTTAATGTACAGCTACCTCAGAGTGACCACGACTCATCGAGCGCACTATACTAGTCAATGTTTGCATGAATGAGTGACTGTAGGGAATAAGCAAATGTATGAAGTATGAGTTTATATACAAGTTTAAATTTCACAAAGACATAACGTTTTTACATATTTTTCGTAATTTAGGTTAGGTAGGTTACATTATAGTTATTCCTAAATGTGGAATAATACTTTAAAAATGTTTAAAAGGTTACGTTATTTTCGTAAGTTAAATTCACTTTAAAAGTAAAAAGTACAGTTACCCGGACTGCGCAACAGCGCATGGTGCGTGCCGTTGGACGACGCCGACGCCGCCGTGTCCGGGGACGTGCTGCTGCCCACTAAACTCAAATTAAAATTAAAGATATTAATATACAAGCTCAAACATAGTGTCTAAATGTAACCGCGATGGTTGTGAGTTCGATTCTCACTCGGGGGTATAACTTATTTTCATTTGTTCTCTCTGGTAAAAAGACAAAAAACGGATATTAAACTCCTCCGTCTCTTAACTCGCAAAATCTCGAAAATTGGGCCGTTCGTGATGTATAGAGTGTCTCAACACTAGGTTCCCTCTCCCTACCCTGTTATATGCTGGATACAGAGTGAGGCTAAAAAAATTACAGATGTATAAATAAATATCATACCCACAATCCTCTTTTGTTTTCCAAGTATTTTAGTGCGTGGCGAATTCTGCTGGTGGAGCTGGTCAGGCCAGATCTCCACTGACTGACCACTCATGGGGGTTGATTTCCTAAACAGATAATAAATAAATAAGACAACTATTTTTTTATAAATAAAAAAATGACTTTTTGTAAATAAAAAAATATTTTTATAAAAATATCATAGAAATAAACTTCAAAAAATTTAATTCTTTTGCTTTATAAATAAAATCAGTCTAATATCACACTTCATTTAAGGCTAACCAATAAGTTTTTTTTAATTAAACTAGTCTACAGTACGGTCGACGAGCTGTGGTCGCCCTGAATTTTTCTTATTTTTGATTAAAATATTAACTTAACTTCCGCGGCCACGTATCGTCGATCGTAGTTTAGATTATCGTGCAGCGTCTTTACATCGAAATTATGCTTTTCTTTTTGTGTTTATTACTTGACTACACATGTTGGTGTCATAAAGTATTAAATAAATAAATAAATAATCTATAAATATAGATCACTTTCAATGGGAAGACCGCTTTTACGTTATTTAAGTTCTTGTTAATCGTATACTTTGTAACCTTGGTGTGAAATAAAGAGTTATGTTTAAAATTCTTTAAAAAAACTAATATACATACAGATTAGAAGAATCACTGCCTATAGACACAGAAGAGCTTGTGGACAACTGATGCGCTGAACGAGAACCGACCGCGGTCTGCTATTATATAAAAGAACATTTACTTAAAATTTAAAAGTAATTTAATAAAATATAAGACTTAGATTCAAATTCATATTAATTTTTTTACCACATTTTGGAATGGTAAGTGGCACAGTTGGTAAAGAGGCAAAGCGCGGCGTTGAATTTGCCATTCAACATGCAATGCCTCCAAAATTAGGCGGAAAGTGGGGTACGGAAGTGTCTATTATATATTATATTGAGAGCAGTGTCTTAACACTAGGTCTAGTCTAGGTCTTAACACTAGGTTTACTGGTTCCCTCTGCCTACCCTGATACAGTGGGATACGTGAAGCTAAAAAAACGAGGCATTATCGGGGCCGGCGCAAGTCTAGTGTCAACTGACCTCCTGACAGTTACCACGATTAACCTCCATCAGACTGCGTACTCATTTATTTCAATACATTGTAAGGAGCACGTGGCGGCATTTAGTTCCGCCACTCAACACATAATGCCTCCAGAATACAGCGGAATGTCTTAGCACTAGGCTCTCTCTGCCTACCCTGGTACCTTCAAGATGCAGAGTGAAGCTAAGAAAACTATAAAGGTTTTACCGTTATTAAACTTGCAAACTTACAATTTTGTTCATTTGTGGGTATGGAGACACGACCGTGGACTGGTAGCAGGTGATGGGCGGGTCCTCGTAGTGGGATGGCTCGTCGAAGGAACCCTGAAATTAATATACATAATATTATCTTTTTTTTTATTTTTTACTTATAGTCAAGTCATCTTGGCTCAGTGAAACAATATCTGACTGTATAACTATGCTTATGTATTCGATTTCGCATAGGTAGAGTGAATTATTCTCATTTCTCCGCTGGTAATACATAATGTGGCGTTAAGTTCAAAATTGGGCAGTACTTAAAGAACAGAGTATAGATTTCATTCTGCCCACCATTCTGCTACATGCGAAATAAAGCTATTTTTTTCTTTTGGTGAAACAAAACGCGTTGAGTAGACATACTCAATATAAAATATTTTGAAATAGGGAGCAAAGGTAAAAATAGTGTCTTGACATAAAAATATCTCCCCGCATACTCTCCTATGAGAAAGCGTCAAGTAACAAATCCGCCGGCAAACGAATGAATAAAGTTTACCGGCGCAGTACTCCCATGCACGGTGGTATCAGATTTGTCGCTGGTTTCAGGTATGGCGATCAATTCACTTTCAGATGATTCTTGCTCTAGGCTCCATTGCTGATATCTATGGAAGTTATACAGTCATATCATTTTTTTTTTTATTAATTGTAAAACTTTTATAGATAAAAAATAATGACCAAGATCGAAGAAGAATCGCCTCGAGGATTCGGTGGAAAGAGGGAAATGGAAGTGTTTTAATGGGAAACAAAATTTCATAACACTAGGATCTCAGGGTCTCTCTGCCTACCCTGCTATGTGCGGTAGTTCCATACATTTATATCCTTTAATATTCTCGGTAATATTAAAAAAATAGTGGTAAGGGAGGTACGAGGAGACCTCGTCGCTTCTTGATTTTGGAAAACACAGTATATCAAAGATACTGGAGGAGGGTCACGTAAAATGCATGAGGATCCCCCGGAGGGCACGTATGAAGAGGTTGATGATAGTGGACGAGGCGAAAGAGGTATGTAGAGAGCGAACCTTAGCGTTTGGCGCTCCGTTCTCTCTGACTACCCCGCTAGGGATAAGGCGTGAAGCTATGTATGTATGTAAATATTCTCGGTCAGAGTGACTAGATAATGGATAATTAGCAATTTTTCTAGTTATTTTGAAATATCAGGAGTGGTAAATTTAAAATGCATAAAAAAAGGATTTAATCCTACAACCAACGAGTAAAGTAGGACACTATACTCTTGAGATGTAATTTTGATTACTTACTTAGCGGGTTCCGGCGGGTCGGGCCAGTGTGCTGGAGACTTAGCTGTCTGTTCCTCAACCGTTATTGGGTTTTCACGATTATCTATAATATACGTCAATATTATTATATCAGGTAGCTTTGTAAATATAAAATAAACTCTATCTCAAATATTTCAAGTACTTCGTGTGTGTTTTAATTATATTTCGACGTAATTAGAAAAAGAATCTAAAAAAAAAATATATATTCTAACAAATTAAGCCACAAAAACAGAAATAATAAATAAAACAATCACTAATCTTCATTCTTTTTAAATACAATCACTCAAATTAATCAATCTCCATACAAATAAAAAATATAAACAACACAACTAACCACGCCCACGTTGCTGCTGCTGCTGACTATACTGCTGCTGCTGCTGTTGCTGCAACAGCAGCACGGGCGGTATCCGCTTGCAGCTATGGTGCTGCGCTTGCACCGACGCCAGCACGGATCGTATTAATGCACCAGTTGCCTCACATTCCGTATAATTATATTTATAGAGGATAACTAATAGAGACATGAGCCAATGGCGGCGCACATGTGGCTGTAATGCTGACAGCGAGTGGGTCGTGTGTTCTGTGTTAGCTGGTTGAGTTTGAGTGTGTGTTTGTGTTTGTGCTGGGCGGATGCAGTGCTGTAAATAGAAAAATAATCCTGAATTAGTTCATAATTGGCTGAATAATCGCGTAAGCAATATACAAAAACGAACGTACGTCGCATTGATAATCTCCTCTTTAAAATCGATTCAAAAGTAACCATATAAAGTAGTTTATAAAGTAATATAGTAATTTTTCACAAATAATATTTAGTCACTTTCACTTATAAAGTGCGTTATACTATACTAGTATTTTTAATTAATATTAACATTCTGAGAAATTTCTAGTGAAACAGTTTCAAATAATTACATTATCATTTTACTGTATAAAACTAACTAACTATTAACCTGTAATAACATCAAAGTGGGCTCAACCATGGTGGCCCCCATCACGTGATTTTGATCCAACACTTGCGGCAAGTTCGCCATGAATGCGTTAAAAATTGATGATAGTCTGTAAAAGATATTTAAAATTAAAAAAAAGCAATAATATATTCATTTATTGCATTGCGAAATTTCGAGAAGGTGCGCATGGAGTGCTCAACAAGCCCCAAGAGGGAAGAAATTTAAAATAATTCGTTCCCCGAGTATAATACTGATAACAATTTACATTATTTTTATATATAATTTTATATATGTATATAGAGAGTCTTAACATACTTAAGCCAAGTTTTATAGATATTACGTGAATGAACCAGAAATAATTTAAAAGAGGTAATCTACATAAATACAGAATAGCTGAAAAGCATATGAATCTAAAAGTGATGGTTATCCTTTGTTCCTCCACTCAAGATCCAATATTATAAATTCAAGCGTGGAGCGGAGAATGGGATGTCTCAACACCAGGATATCTCTACCCACTCTTGTATCAGCGAGATAGCGTGTGAACCTGAAAAAATATATTATGTCACTAACCGTAAAGTATGTGGTGAGATAGTAAAATATTTCTCTACAGTATTATAACCGAGGAGTAAGAATAAGTGACGTAGCACCAAGTCTTGTGTTTTACTTGTCGTTTTATCTTCGGTTGGATGTGCTTGATCCGCTCTGAAACGACGTTTAGAGGTAAGTACAGTACGGTAAACGAGTCATGGCCGTGGACATAATCAAAGGAAAGATAAATTCTAATAATTAATATGCTCAGCCAACTACAGCTAACTTCAGGGCGATTACTACTCGTCAATTGCAATGGGTACATTTATTTTATTATCTCAATTAGAAGAAATGAGGAAGTATAAATGAGCTATTTATCTCTAATTTCTCTCTGCTTTACTTATGCAAAAATATTTTTTCGATTCATAGTTTTCATTGATATATTTCTTGATATTAGTGCGTTTAACCAAACAAACTCATCATTTACTCTCAGTATATTATTATAAAGATACTGAGGTATAAAAAAATACAATTGTTAAAAATACCTGGAAAGAAACTGCATCAATAAAAATACTAATAAGTTATTAGTTTCTTTATCAGCCTCCTCCACGTCTACTGCTTTGGGTAACACTGTTGTTAGTGTTTCATCTGATCTTCCCGATAAACTATGCATGCCATCTGGAATGAGTAAATACATATAATATATTATGTATATTTTAATATGTTTATAAAATAATAAATTATCATTCGTAGCAAACAATGTAGCTTAATTAGAACGTATAGCCTAGTGCAGAGCGCTTGGACGATAAATGAGGTTCAGGTTTGAGTTTCCCTACGTCTTACTTTTTTTAAGTTCTAAATATATATACTTTTATATAATTTTTCATGAATATAATTATAAATATTTGACTTTAATAAGCTTCCAAAGTAATTGATATAAAATTACCATGAGTATTGTTAGTCCTAGGTGTAGCGAGGCCAAGTCCAAAACGTGATGTCTTCCTTTTGAGTAATGGTGCCGAGTACTGCCGAGGATACACTTTTTCACGATCTACCGTTGTTGCTATAGATAAGAGATATAAAATTATTTTATGTATGAATGAATGGAATCATTAAAGAATAGTATAATAAATACATAATTTGATATAATAATTTTTAAACAATTTTATAGGAAGGAATTTTATGCCACATTACTAACCAGCATGACAATGCACGTTCATAGCCTGAGCGGGCACTGCGGCGGGTGCCGATACAGTGCGTTTGTACGGCCATTTAGCTCCAAAGGAGGCAGCCAGAGACCTGGCAGTACCAGTTCCTGAGTGCGCCGTGAGGCGTGCTAAGGCAGCAACACGAGCACTACCCGCTACATCTGAAAAATAAAAAAAATTATAATGTATGCTAAATGAACAGGAGAGGAATAGCTGCCAGATACTTATATTAGAAGCTATTTTGGCGCGACGGTTATAGGTTCGATCTTTACTAGTGAGAACGATGATATTAAACATATATTTATTTCTCCGTTGAGTTCCACCACTCAATACATAATGTCTCAAAAAATTCAGAATGGAAGATTCCTCTTTTACAAATAAAGAGAATTAGAAATAACTATGTCAATATAAATATTTTTAGGCAAGTATCGTATACATAATCGTCGTGCATATAGTCAAATGTTCTGTAACTGTCCCTTTCGTTGCCAATTATTTGATTCATTTATTATAAATAATGGTTATCAGTTATAATTAATTAATCACTTAACTTTTTATGATTTTTATCAGTTAAAATTATTTGATTCATTGTTATAAATTATTGTTATTAGTTATAATAAGTGAATCAAATAGTTTCAAACATTATCAATGGACAAAAATATGACAAAAATCATAAGCACAACAAACCTCTCAAATGTGTATAGTCCACGGTCTTGTCCGCCACCTGCGCGTGCGCGTGCGCCTCTAGGAACAGCGTCTCGAAGCGGTTGAGGAAGAACTGCCAAGTGAGGATGCGGCGGTCGCTCAGGGTGTTGTGCAGCTGATACACCGACTGCAGCACCATGGGCCGATCCACCACCACCAGGTCGAACTGCGTCTCCAGGCAGTGGAGGAGGAGCTGAGGGAATGAAAGTAATTCTGCTATCCTATCAATTATAAATGTAAAAGTTTGTGAGGATGGATGTTTGTTCCATTTTCCATTTTGGATTTGGATGAAATTTTCATATTTTATACTATAAAGTTCCATCTAAGATGTTATATAACTTATTAATCACATTTATGTAAAGATTTTGTATAATTATGCTGTAACGTAACGATAAGAGGCTATTTTGAATACAAAATGTTTTTAACATTTGTTATCTAATTTTCGCTCTGAATTTTATGGTCTTTTTTTATTCTTTCGGCCTTGAAAAAAAGACTAGTTTATAAATAAAATAAAAAATATCAACATACTTCAATAGCATCGTCATGTATCGTCCCCAAATACAACGTAGCACGCTGCGCCACGTACACGCTGACATCATCCATACTTGCTATCAAATAGCAAAACGCCGCAGCCAAAGCAGCTTGCAGGGCCAAACTGGCTCTCACAGGAGCTGGATCCACAAATCTGACGAGCACAGCTACTCGTTCTACAGCTGTAAAGCGATGTGCTGGGTTTGGGTGCTGGAAGGCATCTCGTAGTAACGTGCAAAGGACATCCGCCCCTCCAGCTAGTGTTGCGCAATGTAAGAGTACGGGAGCGGCTACTGCGCTTATGTGTGATTGGGCAGCGTCACATACACCCCATAGACTGTAGACAATATTATTGTTTATAAAAATAATAATTCTCATAATTACTTCTGAGCCGTGTGCACATACACTTACATACTTATAAGCATGTTTTGCATTCCAGTATCGATATCATGTTTCAATTGGTAATATAGAGTTATACGGAGAAGCAGTTTCATTTATATTCCCTACTAGTGGACACGCGCAGCTTCGCCCACTTATTTTCACCCTTAGGGGGTGAATTCTAAAAAACCATGAAACACGTATTCATTATAATATTTTAAAGTCTCTATTTCAAATTTTATAAAAATCGATGCCGATTTAAAAATTTTCCCATACAAACTTTTAAACCCTATTTCATACCTTTAAGGTTATTTTTTTTCCAAATCTCTTAGTGGATGTCTAGATTACAAAAATAAACGAGATTTAAAGAAAACTTTCTTGACAACATATAGAACGTTTAGAACCATAAAAGATCAGCCAAATTATATAAATAATAGTAATATAATCTATATATATAAAAGGACTTGTCCTCACTGACTGAGGTAAGACGCACGCACAGCCGTAACCGCTGTGCGTAGAAACGTGAAATTTGGACAGATGTTTACTTTCATAATCTGGACATCCACTAAGAAGGGATTTAAAAATTTTAACCCTAAAGGGGTGAAATTGGGATTGAAACTTTGTATGGAAAAAAATTAAATCGGCACCGATTTTTATAAAATTATAAATTCAGACTCTTAAAAATATTTAATTGAATACGTGTTTCACAATATTTTAGAATTTACTCCCTAAGAGTGCAAATAAAGGGTTGAAAGTTAGTATGGAAAAATCATTAAATCGCCACCGATTTTTATAAAATTTGAAACTTAGACTCTTAAAAATAAATCATTGAACACATGTTTCATGGTTTAATAGAATTCCCCCCTAAATAAGCAAGCGAAGCAGCGCGCGTCCGCTAGTATTTTATATATATAAAAGGACTTGTCCTCACTGACTGAGGTAAGACGCACGCACAGCCGTAACCGCTCATGGTAGAAACGTGAAATTTGGACAGATGTTTACTTTCGTAATCTGGACATCCACTAAGAAGGGATTTTGAAAAATTTTAACCCTAAAGGGGTGAAATAGGGGTTCAAAGTTTGTATGGAAAAAAAATTAAATCGGCACCGATTTTTATAAAATTTGAAATTTAGATTTTTAAAAGTATTTAATTGAACACGTGTTTCATCGTTTTCTAGAATTCTCCCCCTAAGGGTGCAAATAAGGGGTTGAAAGTTTGTATAGGTTTTTTTTAAATCGTCACTAATTTTTATAAAATTTGATATTTAGACTCTTAATAATATTTAATTGAACATATGTTTCAAGGTTTTCTAGAATTCATCCCCTAAGGGGGCAAATAAGGGGTTGAAAGTTTGTATGGAAAAATCTTTAAATCTCCACCGATTTTTATAAAATTTGAAATTTAGACTCTTAAAAATATTTCGTTGAACACATGTTTCATGGTTTATTAGAATTCACCCCTAAATACGTAAGCGAAGCTGCGCGCGTCCGCTAGTAACTATATAAGAAGTGCAAATTGACCGGGCAGTTGATTCGGATAAACGATCGTTCAGCTGATCGACGTTCGGATAACGGAACCCTGTGGGGTGTTGACAAAACTTACTTCTCAATAAGCAAATTCTCCTGACACCATATCAAAAACCCCTTGTGTTCAGCCAACGCGTCAGTGTTCAGCACTAGCACTTGTAAACATTGGAGGAGGTTGTATAGGACGTCTGGACGTTTAGTATTTTTTAATTCCTGAAAATAAAGGTTCCATTTTTACATTAATTAAGAATTAATAAATTAATTAATTAAAAATAATTAATTAAGAGGTTATTTATAAATAACTATCCAGAGCAGAGGGAATCTAGTGTTAAGACACTTCGTTCTTCACGTGCCGCCTAGTTTCCCCGAGTAGAAATTGAAACACACAGCCGTCGCGTTTACAGGCAAGCGCTGTGCTACTACATCACGACTGCTCTAATATATTTTCTTGGTTATTAATATTTATTAAGTAAAATATATTATGCAAAAATAACAATTTAAAATAATAAACCAATATTACCTGCAATAATTGATGTATATACTGCAGTTCCTGGGGCAACTCTTCAATGCAAAAGTGAAATTTACCAGCTGAAGTAGGCCAAAAGTTAGCCATATCATCTTCTACCGATTCCCCTTCGTGTTCCCCCAAAAGATTTGGTGTTGACACCTTTTATAAAAATTAATAAATTATATAACACTTTAAAGACAACGCAGGTAAAAATCTTTACAAAAAGAAAAACATTTTTTACGCTATGTTCTCCAAAAGATAAAAAATATGTTAGTTTGTTGCTCGAGGGAAATGAGAAAATGTATAGTTCTTATTTTTGTCTTTACACGATTGTCGTATTTATTTTGAATGCGATTTTTTATTTTAATTATGCACATAAGTGTACAAAAATCTTTTTAGAAAAAATATCAGTTAAGTTGTCTCACATAAAAAAAACTAGTCAAATGCGTGTAGGACTCGCCCATCGAAGGTTCCGCATCAATTTCAGGATTGTATGAATGTTGTTTGAGTTTACACTCGTAGGGTATATGCACTCATTTTGTATGAAATTAACTACAAATGTATTTGATTACTATACTTTTATTGATTTTTAATTGCGTTGATTTAGAAGCTTGATCTTTCCTGAGCTTCATAGACCTGAATATTTGATATTAACTTCAGATTGATACCTCCACGTCACGTCATCTCGAGATATATGAGGATATAAAGGTTTGGTTTTTTCCTAAAATACGACACCCTAAATGAAATAAGGTTAATGAACGTATCTCACATTAGCGGTGGCCGTGGCGACGTCGGTGTCGGTGAGCGTGATTGAATGCGCGGTGGCGACGGCCGGCTGCTCCGCGGGTGGCAGCGACACCGCCATGTCCAGCTGCTCCGTGATCGTCTCCACCGTCGCCGTCATTATCTTTGCACACGCTTCATATTATTACTAGCTCCTACTTGTTGTGTGTGACACTGACACATTATAAATGCCAGTGTAACTGACCACAAGTGATATAATAGTCAAATAGCCTAACCAATACACAAAGTATTTTTCAATTAGAACCAGTAGTTCCTGAGATTGGGGCATTCTAGCAAACAAACAAACAACAAACTATTCAGCTTGTTAATATTAGTATAGATTACATAGAACTTTGTCAATTAATCAGTACTGGGTTAAGGGATTTGTGAAATCAATGTGGCGAAATATAAATCTAGTTTATAAATGTACATGGATTTCTAGAATAAGGTTTGTAGCCATAAAATTGTCTATTAATTATATATAATATTCTAATTACCTTTAAATTACATTCAATGTAAGTAATAATAAGTTAATGATTTTATATTTAAAAATACCATTATTAGTTAGTTCCTAACTGCATAAAAAATTAAGTTAAATTAAAAAACATAAAGAAATGCATTAGTTTCTGCTTTAATCTATAGTATAAAAGTATCTAAGTTTAATTATATTTTTATGACAAAAATCCTTCTAGAAACTAAGTATTAAGGAAAAATTCATTCACGTACATTATTATCGAATGGCTTCATTATGAATGAATTTAATATGTATTTTTTAAAGGCTGAAAAGGATTATATAAGAAAATAATTCAATTTATATTCAATTTAATCAGTAGTCATAATCAAAATGAAGCCACAATCTAATGTTATCCATAGAATATATAAAATCTTAAAGAAAAAATATAAAAATTTTACAAAATGAACAAAAATAAGTGACAAAATTAAAAGAAAAAGGATGAAGAAGCTGTGCTCATGAAAATTTTGACAACACCAAGTGCCACAACATTCATGTTAATAAAAACCAAACGAAAAACCATACAAACTCAACCCAACAATACTTAAAACCATATTTGAAAACAACTTAAATTTACGTTATAAAAGGCCAAATAATATAAATATATTAACGTACTTGCGTGTCGCCAGACGATTTAGTGAGGGTGGCGTCCGAGCCGACGTCGCTTATTAGTGACAGTTGCATGAAATGAACAAACTATACATCTATTATGTACATACTGGCCTCGTCTCCAGCATCCCCTTCCCTTAGATTTCCCCTAGAATGTTGCCAATCTCTCTCCCCTTTATCATCCACTCCCCCCGAAATATCCTTGTCTATCGTACTAAATTTTTCCCACCACCTCAGATTTTTCCCACTTCGCCTACGGTACTAACTTTCCCTAGATCTTCCTAAAACTCTCGACAAGCTGATTTGGTGTATTTTTCCTAAAACTCTCTGCTAACTGACTTTGCGAGTGACCCATCACTACAGTTGGTATCGATCGCAAAGATAAAATAAATAATCCTTGTACAAACAAAATATTCATCAACAACATTTATTTGGATAAAGAGTATTATTTGTTCAAAATATTTTGTCTATAGCAAACAATTGATAGAAACACAGCTTTAAGAATGTTCTAGAAAGGGAAAAGATAAAAAATACATATAAATAAATAAAATAATTAATAATAACAAGAAGAAATTGCAAAGTGTAGTGTATAAGATAGGATAGCTGTATCTCTAACTTGGAAGATTTACAAAAATCTAAAACACACAATTATTTTAGAAAGAAATTAGCAGCGTTCTTAAAAAATCACTCCCACATCCACATTTATTATATATTATACAAATAAAAAAAAACATATTTCAACGGTTAATTTATTTTTTCTTTTATATTCTTATTTATATTTCATCGAATGTAGGAGCGATGAACAATAAACATGCAGCCGTATAAGCTACAAACATATTTTTTTAATAAAATTTAGTACAAAATTAATATAATAAAGATATTCATAAATAAATCATGTTGAACACACAGAATGGGTAAAGCGATGCCAATAATGTTTTTTTGTACAAGTAGAATGATAAAACGCGACTAATTTCTACGTTTACTATATTTTTACTGTAAAACTAAGAGCTTTTCTTCTTAATTTGCGTTTAATCTATAATATTCTAAATGATTTTAAAACTATATATTTTTTAATCTTTACATTATTTATAGAAACTCGAAAATGTTGTAAGTCTTTCTACATGATTAAATCAGTTGTAATCAAATAAAAAACGTCGGGCTCTTAGTTTCACAATTAATTAACCCCCTACCCTCATCCCTTACCCAAAGTATAACTTAGAAGTATAATAGTGGCAATGTACAAATCTGGGACTGTCATAATAAGGGAATAACGGAACATTTCTTTATAGGGATTTATAGGAAATTATTTTTTTTGGAAAAAGAAAATCTTAGGTTGTAAAATCACATATTAAAGTATAAGAGATAGTATTAAACATCAACTCACATGCGGCATATGTACAAGGACGCCACCGACACTGGCCTTGTCTACTAGAGGATGGGCTATCGGCATTAAGGCGTCTGCTGAGTTGGCTGGAGTGCCCCCAGATTTGCTTCTTTCATCTTCGGAAGGTTTCGATTTGGTCTGTGGGTCCGACCAATCTTGTAGAGATGGCTGGAAGAGCGTCTATATTAAATGGGGTTTTCATAGTTTGTATAGGAGGTAACAAAAGATTTAAAGCAACCAAAGATGTAAGTAATATAAGTTCTAAGCTTTGTAACATTACTTTTTATTAAATGAAAGTATAATTACTACGCATCAAAATGTTCAAGCACATTTTCCGTACTAGCGTATGGAAGATGTGCCATCAAGAACTGTAAATGACACTATAGTATGATTCACATTAAAAAATGGGCGGTAGAGCCCCAACACGACCGTGTTACTCTTTAACTACTAATAGAGAGGAGATGGAGGGGAGCCTCTACCTCCTTGGTCAGCTTTGAGAGCTTCCCTCATATATGTACCTCTCTGGGGGGCAGCAGCGCACGCACAAGGCGCACGGCGAGCGCCTGGCACAGCGCCGCCGCCGAGCAGTACGCGCACGCACCAGACGCCACGCACGTGGCTGTAAACACGCACTATTTTAAATACTTTCTTTTATTTTCTTGCTATTTATATATAGGTATAAAAACATAGTTATTTTTATCGATTCAGAAGAACTGCCTTCTGAGCCGGTGGTAGCTTTGTGTTCCTTCGACGATTCGAAAGTGCTTGTAAAAGTCTATTTGAATAAAGAATAATTTGTATTTGAATATGAAAAAAGATAAGGCAAACGAGCGTACGGGTCACCTGATTGTAAGTGATCTCCGCCACCTACGACCTCGTGTAATACCGGAGGAGCAGATTTATAATCTAAACCAATAATATGTAACACTCACCATGTTCAATAGTGTTCAATTGATTTGACTTTAACATAAGCCGAAGGAGCCTTGTTACTTCACTGCTCACATTTTGTACATTTAGACGATGTTGTTGCAGCTCCATCTAATAATTTAAAACACCAACAATTAAATTATAAATTAAAATTAGCCAAATTCTGAATTTCTATAGGAAAACTTAGAACTTAGAAAAAAAAAACGGATCACTTTGTTGTCTGATTATCTGCCTGTAAGTATGTCAAGACCATTTATTTCATGATAGCATGAATATCTATATAGGTCAAAGCACACACACACACACACATATGTATATATATATATATATATATATATATATATATATATATATATATATATATATATATATATATACACAGCATTGTAGACAGTGGCCTGAAAAGTACCCACGACTCGATCGAATCTACCACCATTCCATATACAGTCTCCACATGTTATTCCATATTATTTACCTGCTTCAACAGTATATCGAGCATAAGTATACAGCAAGTGAGGTTCTGTGGTTTCATCTGGTCATCTTCGTCTTTATCGCTCTCTTTCTCCTTCTCGTTGTTTGATGGAGTTTCGGTTTTGTCTGTTTCTTTATTAGTTTTATTTTCCACTGAAATTGTTAAATTTATAGCTTTAAAGATATTTTTTAGTACACAATCATAAATGATGTAATTATCATCAATAATAAAGGATGATGTAGAGCACTTAGCATATATATGTAGATATTTAACTATGTTTGAAAATTATTGTGAACATTGTAATGTTGTATTATCATAATTTATAAATTCACTTAACACTGGTATCTCATTAGTCGGTTGAAAATGACAGATCGAGCCGCACCATGTATGATTATTAAGCTAATTTATATAATAAATATACAGACTTGGTTTATATATTTTACACTACATAAATACACACACATATAACTCACCTGTAGGTGCTTTTACTAAATTTTCAGGCATATTGATAACACAGAAACTGAACAGCTCAAATAATGTGGAAAGCGGGATTTTGACTTCCAATAGAGATATGGTCTGGAAAACATTTGTTTTTTGAAATCAAAATGAATTTAAATTAAGAATAATAAAAATATTGCATGTTAAGAAGTTTCTGCTTCTTTTTACAATTCACAATTCTCACTAAATTCACTCTAACTATAGTTATAATTTCATCTAAACAATGTTAATGTAAGTTAACATTAAAAGGCTGTCGTGGCGCATAAGAAAGCGTTTGAACTTAAAGGCGATGTTTGTCGACTCGATTCATCGTACATCTCAATTCAAAGTATCAATTCTTCGTTCTGTTAAGAATGTTTAATATAAGCCTGGTTTCTAATAATAACAATGTAATCACCATGCTACCGTCTGGTTTCAGGATCTTAGCTAATGGCACTTTAGATGAAAAAATTTTACAAAATTAAACTAAACATCAAAACAGAACGCACAGACTATCTAATAATATCTTCTTCTTCTTCCGTGCCTCGTCCCCTTATTTAGGATTGGCCCCTTGTCGTATTTCGGCACCAAGTCAGATGATCTTGGATTATCCCCACAACTAATTTTGCCTGTGCCACATCTTTAGCGATTGTTGTCCACCACGTGCTCTGTAGTCTTCCTTTATACTTTTTTGTGTCCGGACCAATCAAGGCAGTTCTTTAAGCGTTCCATTCATCCCTTCTCATGACATGGGTCCTGGCGACCCAAACGTGACCCAAGCGTGGTATTGCATAAATACAAAACAAAACAAACCTGAAACCACTCCAACACAGGCATAACGGTTTGTGGTTTCGGTTTCTCCGTAACGCGTAGGGTGGCGAAGTTGTAGAGATTCCTCTCATCCACGCCCACCATGCTACCGTCTGGTTCCAGGATCTTAGCTAATGGCACTTTAAGTTCTATTAGTTCCTGTAGACATAAAAGAACGAAATACTAAAGTATATAAGTACAATCCACGTTGTCCAAGCCCAACTTCCGTTTGCGTCAATGTTTATAGCAACTCACAAGGTTAAGACAAATCAATTTACATATTAATATTTGAATCACTTTAATAGTTATTATAATAAGATAATAATTTTCTTTTTCAACATAGTAATTCGCAACATGCATCTACAACTTTAAGCTAATATTTAGTACAATGTATTTTTTGTATTTATCTCAAATTATTTAATTTGTATACCTTTTCCGGAACATCCCCGCAGATGGCCTCCATCCAAGCGGGCATGATTGTATCCCAGATGGACTGGGTGATGATACCGTATGGGATAAGGCAGTATAATCTAAAACAAGTTTATATGATTGAATTTTAATTGAGTTTACATATAGCGTAGTAAGCAGAGGGAAGGAAAAGGAAGCATATTGAGTACCTTGTGAGTAATAAAATCAAAATATTAAATACTTCATTCAAACGCATCAGAGATTCGAACCCATTAACATCTGCTTAACAGTGATACGCCTCAATGAACCATGAAATGCTGAGATATTTTTTCCTTACACACTCACCTATTAAGACCATCTCTTAGGTGATGAGCTTTACTAGCCAAGGTGTCCCAGTGTCCAGCATGGCGTGTATGAGGAGGCGGGTGTGGTAACAAACAAGCGAGTACGACACGACGAGACGACTCTATTAGGGAACGCACGTAGGTACATGCTGCACCTGACTTGAGTGACTCTGCTGTATCAGCTAGTGCACCTATGAAATAAAAATGTATATTTTAAAATAAAAATCAGCTTCACGCTGTATACCGCACAAAGAAGAGTAGGCAATCGAGTATACTTCGTTCCCCACTTTCCGCCTAATTTTTCAAGGCATTGCGTGTTGAGTGGCGGAACTCAACACCGGGGTTTTCGCCTTGGTGTCAGAGCGAAGAAGTGAAAATATTAATAAATAATAATTTATTGCCTCGGTTGGGGATAGAACCCACAACCACACCCATTTACAGGAACACTTTGTACCCCTGCGCCACGACTGGTCTCAATGAAGGTATTGTACTTTATTTGTATACTAAAGTATATTAGACATTCATAGAGACAATAAACAAAATATATGTAAGTAAAGAGATAAATAAGACATATAATATTACAAAATATATATATTGATATCAATAAACAGGTACAGGTACAAGTTCGATATACTACTAATACTAAAAAATACTTACCGGTATAAGAAAAAGACGTAACATGGAACCAGTGGAACAGCACTGACAAAAGTCTTCCCAGCACTTCATCCGGAGTATCGGGGTTCGGTGTGCACAGACCCACCATTAACCACACACCATATCTAAAGAAAGTAAAATCTTTATACTACTTTTCTTTTTTTTCACGCTGTGCCCCGCCTATGGCTCGATAAATAGAAGGAACCAAATGTTAGAAACATTTCAACCCCACGCACCGCCCAATTTTCAGAACATTGGCGGAACTTCTTTCTTACAAGAGCGAGGAACGAAAATAATTATATCCTCTAAATGGGAATCGAACCCACAATCGTCGCGTTTATAATAAGGTGCTGAGCCGTTGCATCACAAAAGCCACTTCTACTTTCAATAAGTGAAATAAATAAAATCGTAAATAAACATAGTGTTACGTAGGCACATATCAATTTGGTCCATACAAGATATGAGTTCACTTTTTAAAACTCATGAATAAATAGTAACTCCATTAACATTTAGCACTCACTTTACAGGAAGTGGAATGTAGATACATAGTATCCACCTACATAATATATATTCCTCAAACTCACCGTCCAAGCAATTGCCTATCTTCAACGGAGATGGGATCAGGTAAGTTGACGCTTAGAGGCGACTTCATCTGTTCCGCTGAACTATCAGGATCCTCCATGTTTATTGGTTTAGCTTCTTTTAGTAGGCTGTCAAATATTAAAGAGGGTAAGGATTCATTTAAGAAATGGGAACAAAATATATGATAATTATATATATGAATACGTGTTGCAGCTTCTAATCTTCATTATTGGTGCCGAAGTTTTTAGACAATTTAAGAATGTGTGCACGACAGAATAACGAATCGAACATAAAGTTGGTAAATATGAGATTTCTAAGTAATACATACATACGAATATTTTTGTATAATTTGGGCACATTAAAAAAATATGAATTGAAAAAAAAAGACGAATGAGTAGTACTCGTCTTTTTTTCATGTTTTCTCTGTTTTTGTGTTTTGTACTTTTGATTATTGAAAGGAAAATCTAACTTCATTGCGGGCACGACTCGTCACCCTTACTACACTCAACAGACCTGATGATGGCCTCAACGAGGTTGGTCTGCATGTCACTGTCCATGTGCCAGGCAAGCGGCAGGCGCGTGTGCACCACGTGGTCACCGCCGCGCCGCACGTTGTGGCGGTTGCCATGGCACTGCTGGCAGTACCTGCCCAACAAACATTAACGGGGAATTAAGAATCAATAGTGAGCAGTATAAAATATTATAGTATTCTTTGATTTGTTTAAAAAAAAAATGTTTTAAGTTACGCTTAATTTTAAAATGCTAGAAAAAAGCGGTTTTTTAATAAAGACATCGTACTTCAATAAACGTATTTAATAATTACCTAATCGGATGGTTGCCATTATAACTAGCACATTCGTTGGAAAAGCAAATTGAGTAAGCTGCTTTATCTGTAGAACGGCAATTCTGAAAAGTTTTAATAAAACTTCAATTTAGAATGTTATTGGTAAAAAGTACTTTTTAAAAAAATAAAATTTATTTGTGTTATCCAAATATATATGTAAATTAAAAAATGTTTAAGGATAACTATAATAGGTACATACCTTGTTCTCACAAACCATAGACACTTGCTGCTGCGGGTGCAAGATGTCGAAAAAACGCTGATTTGGGTGTTCCCTGAAATTAAACAGTCTAAACTAACATTACTAAAATATTGATTCCTTCTTTCATAGTGGAATATTTTTGATTCTGCTCCATAATCAATATAAGAAGAAAGAAAAATTAAAAAGTATTATCTCACCTATGTATCTCATTAGCACATTCTATACACAAATACAAAGGCGGTGGTGAATCAGAAGCGAAGGTGACACTGATGCAGTGGTCGTAGCAGACTTTGGCTGCCTCCGCCGCGCCTGCGTTGGGGCACATATCGCGTTGGCAGTAGAACGGGACTAGATCATCTGGGTGTGAAAAAAGTTTAAAGTTTAAAGTTTTTTTTTATTGAAAAACATAATTCGGATTTTGGTTAAGAAGATTTATTTGATTCGTTTGGTTCCTGTTTAACTTTGCACTGTATTGCACATATGTTAACACATTTCGTCCCACCCATTTTTCGAGAGATTGCTATTTGAGTGGTGGAACTTAACCCAGCGCTTTGCCTTGTTACAAGAGCGAGCAGGTCATTAAATCTAGTACCGTAGTGTTTACAATCAGACGCAGTGCCGCAATTGATAATTTTCAAAATATATCGGTTTAATTATATAAAAATACTAATTTGGACATTATGGACAAGAACATTTTTGGAACTAGTAAAAATTCCAAAATAAACATGACTCAATTCTTTTCACAATCACGTATCCTGCATGTAGCAGGGTAGGTAGAGGGTCTAGTATTAGCACTCCGCTCCCCACTTTTCGCCGAATTCTATAGACATTGCGTTTTGGGTGGCCGAACTCAACTTTGCCTTGACACCATAGCGAAGAAATGAAAATATTAAATGTTTCGTTTTTTCAAGTGGGAATCGAACCCACAACCTGTCACTTTTACAGTGACAGTCTTGTGCCCCTACGCCATGACTGGCCTCAACATGCCTCAACTTAAATAATAAACATACAACTTAAATAACATACATAACTCTTAAATAGTATTACCTAACGAATTAAGAAAGTAAATAAAAAAATATCGTTACCAACTCGACAAGAATCAAGTTTCATCTTGAGCGATGAGAGATGTGGTCTGACCACTGGTCCTTTTATTTTTCTTATCTCTTATTTTTCGACTGATTAAAAAAATAAAAGTGAAAAACTAAACAGAACTGAAAAAAAATAAGCAAATTAAGTACTTATATATTTAAAAAGACATCATTAAATAATAAAAAATAAATAACATTGAAAAAAATCACACATCCAACACCACACAATATCAAAGAACTAGTCGTTAGGCGGCCTGTAGCACAAAAAAAGTGTTAACTACAGGTTTCTTTTATCTGTTGAAAAAATGAAAAACCGAACCTCAAAAATCACTTACTGGAAAATTTACACAAAAGCCCCTTCCTATCAAAGAGCTGGGCGTCGAAGGGGGGCCAGTAGTAGAACAGCAGCTTGGCGGCGGAAACCCGCGCGCCGCACGTCCCGTACGCTATTACGCAGAGCACATCCTTTACGACCCACTGTTTCATCGACATTAGGCATTCTAGGAGCTGGCAGTGGTGAGCTGGGGAAAGAAACGAGATATTCAAAGCATGGTGACCGTAGAAGAAGATTGTGAGGTTGAATCCTCATAGGAAATTAATGTTAATATCTAAACCGTGTTCAGCTGGCCGCTTAATACTTTATGCGTCTAAAATGCTAAGTAAATTATGGAACAAATGGAGTTCATTGAGTGCTACTGTAAACGCGACGGCTGTGAGTTCACTTCCCACTCAGGGGGATTACCATTAATTATAAACTAAAAACCAAAAAAAAATAAGCTCACTACTTTAATTGATCTTATATTTACCTGGATTATTAGAATGTTGAAAAACCATCATGATAATAGCAGCCACAGATTGAGACGCCTCACTCTCTTCCTCCAGTCCAGAGTATCGACGAGCTAAAAATTATTATGTTAAAGCAAACAAGGAATCTACTGTGACAAATTTTGAAAGGCAGCACATATTATTTTTTCACTCAGCTTCACGCTGTATCTCGCACATACCAGGGTAGGCAGAAGAAACCTCGGGACCTGTTGTTAAAACACTCTTTTCCCAGACACTTTCGTTGCGTTGCGTGTTGGGTGGTGGAACTCAATTGCCGTTCTTTATCTCGTTATTTTGATATTTATTTATTTTTATATGTATTTTACTACCCACTACCCATCGTATTTAACGTGATAATATCCGCACTATACATTCAATATTAATTGTTTTCGGGAAAGGTGGATTACTGCATAAACATCAAAACTAATAATAACTACTTACTGATAGTAAACGGCAATATATAATAGCAGAGTAGATGTAATATCTCTTGATGTAAATTAGCAGGAAATACCGCCACACAGTATGCAACTAAGTACGGCAAGTTATCGATCATGTCGTACTCCAGAAATGGTAAGAGACAACCCAAGCATTGTAGTACTGCTTGCCCGAACGCTGTTACAAATATATAAAATTAATAATATTTAATTATTCACATCAGAAATTTTACAAACAAAAAATTTTCCTCGAAAAAAACTACATTTACACGAACATTTCTGTGCGAAGCTAACGTCCATGCCCCCCCAGAAAATATCTCTATATATTTTAAACATCAAATTTGCTGTATAGTTTTATAAATTTTATAAATAGCAGAAAAAAAATTACGGCTCGAAGGATTAATTCTGTTTATAAGTAAAAAATTCCAAAATATCTCATAAATTTCGTCTCTCACCTTGTATCCCATATTGTAAGTGTGGCGCCGAATCTACAAGTTGTGATATAGCGTTAAACAACCCTTTGTAATCTAAATTTGGATACAAGCTCATACGTTCAGCGTCATTGTCAGCATCGCGGATCATTTCTAATGGAGATCTTGGCACATCTTTTAGGACACCTGGAAGTTTTATTATTATTATTGTTTCCTATTAATATTTTTTTGTTAAAACAATAAGTTAGTTTAAATCAATTGGTTATTATGATTATAATCACTTAATCGAATTTCATATCTAAAAAATAATTCATTTCATCAAATGTTTTTATTTGCTGTAATTTAACACTCATGGATTTGACATTTTGGGATAGCTCGATGATAACCTAAGACAGGGGGTCTCAGAGTTGATCGATTAACCGTTTTAATCATACTCGTACATTATAATCTATGAAAGAAAATGGC
Organism: Heliconius melpomene rosina; assembly: GCF_056956725.1. Lineage (NCBI taxonomy): Eukaryota > Metazoa > Arthropoda > Insecta > Lepidoptera > Nymphalidae > Heliconius > Heliconius melpomene. The sequence continues at coordinate 648,149 of NC_140397.1, forward strand.
ATCTCAAGATCGATCCCAGAATTGAGAGCCGTTTATTTATAACGAGCCTTAACTTTAGTTGAGAGATCTACTGAGAATTTCCAGGTTTATCTAAAAGGATTTTTTTTATTATTTAAGTAGTTATGTTTCATCTTCTGGAATTAGGCTTTGCCACATTCGGTTTAAATGGCATAAATATAAATAATATAAAAAGAAACATGTTTTATATAAAATCACTACAATCATTCACAGAACATAAAACAATAATAATATTTTATACTTACTCAGTAAAGTTTGTGAAAAGTATTTAACAGTATTGGCAATATCGGTCCCTGACGGTAGCGGCTGTATATTGTGCATGAGCCGCAGTTGGCAGTCATAGAGGCTCCGGATTTTCGCCGTGACTGTAATTTACTTTGTTAATACTACTACCTAATATAAATAATTAAATATTACTTTAGAGGCCCGTAGTGGCGCAGGGGCACAAGTGTGTGACTGTAAACGCGGCTGGTTGTGGGGTCAATTTGAGGATTCGGAAACACTGCGTTGCAACCTCTGCGAACATTGCTGTATAACTTTAAATTATGATTTTTTGAATAATAAAATATTATATTAAATCCATTGTATATTAGTAAAAAATAAATTTAAGGATTTGAACTTGGTTATTTTATATTCTGCTTCATACATTTTAAATTGAATAATACAATAAAATGAATAACAAACAAATATTTCCTAAATGGTAACATTATTTTGATTTTGCTTAATAATAAATAAGAATCACTATAATACTTTATAGTAATTCTTTCTATATTATTAAATCTAAACTATCTAACATAAACTATATACTACAGACATTAAATTAATTTCATATATTATTTGTATGCATACTTACTACCATTTAATTCACCTAATATTAAACTACTTATTCTGTTACATTTAGTTTACTTCATTGAGACAATTCAAGAGAGGCGCAGAGGCACAAGTGTACGATTGTAAATGCGATGGTTGTTGGTTCGATCTAGTAACGATTAAAGTGCGGCGTTTAGCTCCGCCTTACAATACGCAATGCCTCCTGAATGCAGGGGAAAGTGGAGAACTGAGCGTCTTAATAGGAACTAAGTGTCTCAACACTAGGTCCTCAGGTTCCCCTGCCTATCATTTCTAAATGTTACAAAAATTAAGATTATTCATTTGCACAGAAACATCTAAAATATACATGAAAAAGCAACTAAAATGAGAGAAAAGTTAACATGCTACAAAATTTAATTAATATTTTATTAGCTTTGCCCTGTATCCCCAATCAAAATTAAAAGGTAGAATTCAACCCAATTATATCTAGTTACAAGAATGGGAAAATGAAAATTTCTCATTTCCCAAGTGGGAATTGAACCTACAACATCCATTTACATTCAATTAAAATATTATATGAATGCTTCCTAGAAGCATATATTGTTATAACTAAAAAATAAAGAAAATGTCTATAATGTCCCAATGCAGAGGCCACATAGGTAAGAATACAGCAGAAAAGAAATGCAGCAGAGTTTATAGATACCTATGTATTATTGAAATATATTTTTAACTAATTTTGTAAATTTTTGGAAATATAATTTAATAATTCATGGAATTTGGGTGCTGTTATAGATAAATTATTAAGGTAAAGTAGGAAATAAATAAAATTAACAATATATTGTTACTTTTTTTATTTAATTTATAGAAAATTGTTTGAATTTATAATTATATAGTATATAATATTAGTTACATAAACTTGTGCAAATAGCATTTTAGTGCAAATTATTTAAAAATTCAAGTGATTTTTTTTGTTTATATTAGCATAAAATTATTGAAATTAATATTGAACTGTGTCTCTAACATTTTAAGATAATTGTTTATAAATAAAGTTGGTTTCTTTCTCTACTCATAACTTACATATTTATAAAAAGTACATTTAAAATATATCTTTTGAAATATACATTGATAACTAATTTACTAATATCATTTCTTTTATAAAATTTATAATTGAACATATTTATATTTGATAATAAATTATACAATATGAATTTTAACATATTTTATAAAATTGAGTTAGTAGTTATATAAGTATGTTTTAAGTTTTGCCCCTACTGCAATGCATAGCATATATTAGCTGAAAAAGCTTAATGATCTTGTAACAAACAGCCTGAACAATAGGGGCTTAAATAAAATAGTACAATGGCATATTTTGAACACTCTACAAATATATTCCATTCTAAAATAAAACCACTCGGCAACAACAATCATAATATTTATGAAAATCAACAATTTGTTCAACCATACAACATCAATGGGGGTCAATCAAAGGTCAACACCAAACATCAAAGAGCAAAGGTCAACACTGACATACCTCGGGATGTACGTGCAGCACGGAGCCAAATGCCAAAGGGGTACACCCAAAACAAGCTAGAATTGCCATCTGGATCCTAATATTCTCTAATTTGTTAACTATTGTGTAACCATCTAAACTTCAATATTTATTTAATATTATTATATAAATAAAATAATATTAATATAGTAATCTACAGGTAGGTAATCAGAAGGAGCGACAGTCAGCACCTACGCTATAGAGACATAGGTCGTCGGGATGAGTAGATGGCAATACTAAGACACAGAAAGGGTCAGAAGACATCTATAGTCAGGTTGAGAGAAGCATAGCGTGGTACAGGTGTAACTGTGCGACAGTCAAACATCGGCCCGTTCTCGAGCTCACCTTTCTGGTTCAGCGGTTCCAAAACAAGCTGCATGTTATCGAACGCCTGCGTGGACTGCATTAGGGACACACAAAAAGCTTTCACTAAGAGCGAGGCCGCTGATCGAGCCACCTCTGAAAAAGAAACGCGTTAATGGACATGCATGCGGCGTTTTACGTTAATATCGAAGAGCGGTCAAGCTATGTTCACTTACAGGCCGCCGCCCGAGTCCCCATGTTTATCAGCTGAATCTTAAAACTGCCCTGCATTGGTATGACACACGCGGAATGTTGGGGAACCCGTAATCAATACGACAATTTAGGTACAGATCGCTCTCGGTCTGCCTGGGCGAAAGAGATAAGACCTGAAGCTAGATTTTCTCGCCTCCTCGAGCAATCGATCGCGGCACTAATTTGATATTAGCGCGCAACTCAGTGAAATTGTTTGGTGTTGTCATATTAGAAAAGTCACAGTAGCTGTCATTTTTGCAGCGTTTTGTTTTTGCTTCTGTCATATAATTTTTTGTATGTAGTACCTGTAAGTTTTGCTAGCATTAATATATAAATTAATATTTTAAGTATGTTTTTATATCAATTTTGTTCTTTTTAAATGTTTAAACAATTTTATGATTCATAATTTTTCTAATAACAGTATAACCCGTTGGGTTGGTCGTTGGGTAGCCGATAATCAATACACCAATTTAGTTACAAACAGTTCAGTTTGAGCACTGTGGATCTGCCTGGATAAAAAAGATGTCTCATCTGAGTCTCTCGCAGAAATCTATCGCGCTATTTAATCTAATATTAGCCCGCAACTCAACGGAAATTTTGTTTGGTGTTTTCATGTGTGAAAATTTAGTGATGGCGTCATGATATTTTCAGTACCTACAGGAACAAAAAATGGAAGAACCAACTTGCCAACACTGAAAGATCTCCCTTGCATATCCATAGCTTGGGTTAAGATAAATTATATTATTTTATAATGTCTTATTTTCATATATTATTGACAAATTAAGCACTTGTGTAATTTTTTGCAAAACATCCTGGTAGGCTAATAGATATTATATTTAGTTAAAATTAAATAATAATCGATAATAACACTGTTTGGAGACTATCGTAATTTTCTTATAAAAAATGAAAAGCATAAATAAGCATCTTAAAATATATCTGAGAGGGCATGGCGTACTATAAAAGGGACAGGCTGTAGGTTCGATCCTATCCTAGGAAATTAAATATTAATATTTTTTTCTCTTGTAACGAGGCAAATCGCGTCGTACAGTTCTGAATTCGTCGAAAAGTTTCTCAGCGAAGAATATATAATATTATTTACATAATCACAGCGAGGAATGTCCCTAATGAATAGGAAATGAAAGTGGAACAAGGTTTTATTTCTTTTATCTTCCTTCTTGGCGTGACTTATTAATTAGCATCCAAATGCGACTTTAAAAAAGCAGTTTTTTTTTCGTGTCTAATGGCCTTATAAAAACGATGTAATTAATATTTCTTTTTGATTTACTAAATAAGAAAATTGAGTACAAAACAAACTAAAAACAACTATAATAGTAAAAATATCATATTTAATTTCTAAAACAAATGAAAATTAATGCGCCGATGAGTTTCAGCTTCAGTTTCGCTACTGAACACATAATACCTCAAAAATTCGGTGGAAAGTGGGGAAGAGATTTGTCGTAATGCAGAACGAAGTGTGGACGAACCTAGTGTTGAGCACTAGGTTCTCCAGGTTCCCTCTGCACACCCCTCTATGTACTGAAACTAATGGGAACGTATGTACCTATTACCTATAATAGCGTAAACGCCGCCCACAGCTCATAACAAGATAATCATCTTGTCCTAAGTAGAAAACCAGAAAATCCTCCACTGTACTGGATTGCTAATTACTCTGTTGACGTAAGTCCTGTAACGATTGTTTTTGTTTTGCTTTTTTTAGCATTACGCTGTATGCTGCACACAGCATTGATAGCAAATTAGGCAGTGGGAACCTGAAAATATAGTGACACTTAGTTCCCCATTTAAACACTTCCGTTTACAATCTTCCACCGAATTCTTGAGGCATTGGGTATAGCCATTGCTGCCTTTGTATTTATGCTTAGGTAACACCCTTTTGGCATGTTTTATCGAAACTGTTTCTCAAAAATTATTTTTAGTTGTGATTTCGATTCCCACTCGAGGAATAGAAATATTTAATATTTTCGTTTCTACGATCGAGCAACGAGACAAAGCGTGGCGTTGGATTTCGCCAGTAAACACGTAATGTCTCCAATCCGGCAGAAAGTAGAGAAGGAAAGTGTCTTAGTATCATCTTGAAATTCCTGAAAGTTGTTATTAATAATTCCCTAATATTTTTTTTTGTTATTTTTCTATATCTTTATTTATTTCTTAAGGAGTTCAGTTCAGTTCTTAATTTATGGCGTCTCAAGGAGAATATATTAAAATTGGTTGTCAGATAATTATTACATTACCTTCTAAGAAAAAAGAATATATATTAATATATTGGAAACCAGAAGAACCTTCCATAATAATCTAGACATCCCATATATCCTCATATCGCACTTTAAACAACAAATTATTATATAAAACACGTAAATCCAACACTAAGTAAGTATAGGAAGTGGACAATTGTCGCCATTACCCATTCCGTACTGCGGGCTGCGGCGTGATGGTAGCTGGACGATCAGAAATTGACCTTAGCTAGTTTAAGGTTACTAGAGATTTATTTATAGCCTTAATGTAGGGGATATTAATGGCTTTAGATATAAAAACAGCTATAGTAGAATAGACAGAGGAAATTAGTGCTAAGACACTCCGTTTCCCGCTTTCGTTAGTAGCGGAAATCAACGCCAAGTTTTATTTACCAGAGATAGGAAAAGAAAATATAAAATATTTCACTTCCTTAAGTAGGAATCGAACCCATAATCAGTTAAAAATGAAATGAAATTCGATAGTTACATAACATTTCGTAGGAAGTTCATTATTAAGCCAATGAATTTGTCACTATTATTACCAACCAAATGAAAACCTGAATCAATCACAATGGTCAGGTAATGTGCAAGGCCGTGACGGTCCCAGGGCCCGGGCAGACGTCCAAAGTCTAATTTGATTATGGGAAATTGAAAATATATATGTATCTACTTATGTATGTATACTGCATCCGTTTTACTTCATGTGAATAAATAACATTTAATAGGTCATCAGCGTTGGTTTTTCATTGTATTGGTCATGAGGACAGTTGTGACGCAGGAAGCGTGCGGCTGTAAAAGCGCCAGGTTGTGGTTTTGATTCCCGCTTGAGGAGATCATTTATTTAATATTTTTATTTATACGCTCTGGTAACAAGAGAAGCAAATTTGGCGTTAACAAGGGAACGAGAGTGTCTCAATAGAAAGCGAAGTGTTTTTTACTTACCACTGGGTTGTTAGGTTTTCTTTCTCTGTGTGTAACCAACTCTGTGCGGGATACGACGTTAACTATTCATTTTAGCTTATAAGAAAGTCATCAAATCTAATAATAATATAGGTACTTAATTCATATTTAGTTTCTTTTTTTTCTTTCAATTCTTTTAACAGTCAAAGCCCCCTTTTATTACGATATTACGATTAACGATTAAAACACCTAGGTTAAGATCCGAGAATTAATCTCCTACATCTTTGCCACTCTATTTTTTAAATTTCACCCCGCATCCCGCAAACATAGCAGGAACCTGGGAACCTAGTAAAGATACTTCGTTCCCACTTTCCACTAAATTCTGGGGACATTGTGTGTTGATTAGCGAAACTCAATGCCGTACTTTGGCGCTCTATAGGCGCTAGGATATGTAGATTAAATTAAAAGGACTGGACTCCACTTCTCTCGGTTCGGAAGCCACTTCTGCTGAGAGAAGCCATCAAGAACCTCAACAGCAGTGGACAACAGACTAGCAGTTGTCCTGCATGAAATTTAATTGATAAAGTTATATTTTTATCCTGTAAACAATGCGAATCAGTATAAGTAATGTCATTATTTTTAAAGTTGTTGTTATTATTATTATACGAGGACTTTAACTCATTAAAAATATATTTCGGAATGTCGGTATAAAATTGAATAAAGGGGAAAGCAGGAATGTCAAAGCAATCAAATTAATAAAGAAATTGCCAAAATCTCATCGTGCCGGTATTCTTTACTGAAATAAACAAAACAAATATTGTTTCGTGTAACAATTGTTTTGTTTGTTATTAAACAGCTGTTACAATAAACACCTGTAGGGCGTGTTACTGTAAATATTTATATATAACATATTTGTTATAAATAGCATTGTCTATATTTTCAATATAACTAACCCATATTATTATAACATATCTAAGGCCCATCTACTTATTGTTCTCAAGTTTGAGATCGTACTTAAACTCGCGTTTTCATTAATAAATACATAATTTATAAATGAAAACTATATCGTTCTCAAACTTGAGACTTGACTGTAAACACGATAGGCTCTGGGTTCGATCCCTATTCGAGAAAATCAAATATTTTCATTCCTCGCTGTAGCAACGAGGCAGAGAGCGGCGTTGAGTTCCGCCACTCAGCCTACAATGTCTCGAGAGATCGACGTAAGGAGGAGAAGGGAACGGAGTGTCTTAACAGTGGGTTCCCAGGTTCCCTGTGCCTACCCTGCTATGTGTACGGCACACAGCGTGAAGCTGAAAAAAAAAAATTCATCTCGTATTTTATTACACTTTTTATTAGATAAATTATTATTTATTAATATCTATTTTAATCTTTTCCCTTTATCACCTAGGTAAAAGCCCAATGTTGAATGCGACCACTCAACACGATAAATCTAGAAACTATCGGCATAAAGTGGGAAGCCGAGTGTCTTAACATTATGTTCCCTCTGCCTACCCTGCTATATGCGGGATATAGCGTGAAGCGTGAAGCTGACTTTGATTAAATGGTATTACAACATGAGTTGTAGTAGATATATCAAGTGAATAACAGAGTCGGTGAAAAAATGTTAGCAAATACGTGCACAAGCTGCGAGCTGTTTGGCTGACCATTGTTAATGGTAGATGATAGCTGTAACGCACCTTTTACAATGGACGATGAACGTAAAAATAACTTTATTAACATCTCATTTTATTGGGAACGGAGTATTTTGGCACTAGGTCCCAGATTCCATCTGTGTATGCCCTGGCGCCAAACTAAAAAAAATTGTAAACCTTTTCATTGTATATGTGATGTATCACTCGGTACCCTCTTGTGGAATTATTATACAAACTAATATTAATTCAGAAAAACAAGGAGGGATTACTGTATTATAATACAGCTGTATACCAAGGATAGAAAGAATATTGGCAGTCATTATAGGTGTACTTAAAAGGAGTACCTTTAGTTCCTTAACCTATAGGTAATTAACAAGATAATAATTAGTAAACTAATTTGTAAGGATATATATTTATAAAAGAAATATAGGCTTTAGCGTATTATCATTGCTTACTTAAACCTTTACTGTTCTGGAGCTGCTCTATTACTAATACTTTTGTAAATTACGAAAGAAGTGAGGAATAAATATATTGCACTGTGAATACGACCCTTTACAACAAAGGTGCGCGATCCATCCACATCTCAGCAATTGGCGGACAATGGGCGCGTCAGTCTTGCGCCGACCGCCCGCCCGCATGCCCACGACGCGCCGCCTGTTGTCCGCGCGCTGGCTGCGCTCGCGCCGCGCGCCGCGCCCTGGGGACGTCGACGAAGCCCCCGCCAGCATGGACCGACGCCCTCGCGCCCCACCCGCGCCCCTCGACGAGGAGTCCCTGGAGAGGGCCTATCCCTCCATGGGGCACCTGGAGTACGTCCTGGCCGGCTCCTCACCTCCCGCTGAGAGCGCCCCCAACATGTACGACAGCTTCGAGGAGCCCCCGCTCGACCTAACTGCGCATATCTGCGCCGACTCGCTACGTCAGAGCGCATATGAGCAAATGCGAGCTGTCGGCGGACGCCTGCGACTGCTCGACGAATTAGAATCCGGTGTCATAACAATTGAGACCGTTAACACATTCACAACAGCATCGGAAGCGGAGAGAAATGTCTGCTTGTTTTGGGCCGCGTTCCTCAAACTCGACCACTTTTTGCAGCCGTTGGTGGAGGCGGGCGCGGACCCGCTGTATTTCGACGCGCTCGGGCTGTCTCCCTTGCACGCCGCCGCGTTCAGCGGATCGACGGAGTGCGCCAATTATCTCCTGTCTTGCGGGGCGGACCCTAATTACATGCCAAGATGCTTCGTCCCGCTCCACTGCGCAGCATTTGGAAATTCAGTACAAGTGGCGAATTTGCTGATCACTCATGGAGCGTCGGTTCACGCCGCTGTAAAGTACGTAAACTGTGAGGGTGGCCTGTTGCATTGCGCCGTGAGGGCCAACTCTGTTGATTGTTTGAAACTTTTCATATCTCATGGAATTGATGTCAACCAAATAGAGCCCGGCGGTACAAACGCGATTCATCTCGCCGCCGATCTGGGTATGATTCAATGTCTTACGATTCTTCTAGAAACACCAGGTGCAGACCCCAACGTAAGAACGAGAGTCGGCGATCGAGAATCTACGGCATTACATCTGGGAGCAGACGGTGGTTTTGTAGAGTGTGTGGATCTGCTAATATCAAAAGGAGCAGATGCAAGCTTAAAAAATCATAGAGGATTTACTGCCTTACACCTGGCGGCACGCTCAGCGAGCTTAGAGTGCGTCGAGTCTTTGCTTCGGAAAGGAAATGCTGAACCAAATTCTATGGATTTCGACAAGCGAACACCTCTTCACGCTGCTATAGGAAAATCTGACAGTGCCTGTGATATAATTGAAACGTTAATAAGTTGGGGAGCTAACGTTAACCAGAAAGACGAGTACGGTTTCACACCCCTGCACTTAGCCGCACTCGACGGTCTGTCCGCGTGCGTAGAAACATTAATTTATCACGGAGCTGATGTAACGACGCGATCTAAAAAAGGAAACTCGGCTCTTAATGTAATCGCCAGAAAGACACCCGCGTCGCTTGCGATGATAACGAGGAAGCTCGACTGTGCTATCACGTTACACCACTCGCAGACCAGTAATCGGGAAGTCGAACTTGAACTCGACTTCCGCAGTATACTCCAGCATTGCTACCCACGTGAAATAAGTTATCTTAACACTTTTGTGGATGAAGGTCAAAAAGAAGTGCTACTCCACCCTCTGTGCTCCGCTTTCCTGTATATAAAATGGGAGAAAATACGCAAATATTACGTGGCACGGTTATTTTTGAGTTTTATCTTTGTATTATGCTTAACGTTGTATGTATTGACCGCGCTCGCGCATAATTGCTATAATGGCAGTAAAGACATGGAGGAAACGATACAGGAACAGGAATTGTGTCAGAAGCAATCTATTCTTGGTGACTTATTGAGGAAAAATCCATTTGTAATAGAAATGCAGTGGTGGGTTCTGGCTGGAATTACTATATTTGAGATATTTAGGAAAGTTTACGGTATCGCAGGGTACTCTACTGTCAAACAATATTTAATGCAATCGGAAAATATTATAGAATGGTTCGTCATAGTGAGCGTGTTCCTGATATCCTACATCTACACGAACATAACGTACACATGGCAGAATCACGTGGGCGCGTTCGCGGTGCTCGCGGGGTGGACTAATTTAATGATGATGATCGGTCAATTGCCCGTTTTCGGCACATACGTGGCGATGTATCAGAAAGTGCAGAAAGAGTTCGCTAAACTCTTAATGGCTTATTCATGCATACTAATTGGGTTCACCATAAGTTTTTGTGTCATATTTCCTGACTCATCGTCCTTTGCGAATCCGTTCATGGGCTTTATTACAGTGTTGACAATGATGATAGGGGAACTCAATCTAGATTTACTGCTAAACGAACCGGATGGCAATGACCCGCCCGTTCTTTTGGAATTCTCGGCACAAATAACCTACGTTTTATTTCTAATGTTTGTAACAGTCGTCCTCATGAATCTGCTCGTCGGTATAGCAGTTCACGATATTCAAGGCTTGAGGAAAACGGCAGGTTTGTCCAAGCTGGTTCGTCAAACGAAACTTATTTCTTACATGGAATTGGCTTTATTTAACGGCTATTTACCAAAATGTTTGTTAAAAATATTGCACTCATCAGCTCTGGTGTCACCTCAGGCATACCGTGTGGTACTGAGCGTTAAACCATTGAACCCCAGCGAAAAACGTCTTCCACGAGACATAATGATGGCAGCCTACGACATTGCCAAAATGAGAAAGCAATACGGGCACACCATATCCTCTAACGGATCCACTACAGGGGCGTATTCGTGCTTTAAAAAGTATGAAAACAACAATGATTCTGGCTACCGGGAGTATGGCTATACATCTGGACTGGGAAGTATACAAGGGAGGTTAGACGAGACCTCAGAAAACGTACGCCAGTTGACACAAGAAGTAAAAGAATTGAAAAAACTTATTAGTGCCCAACAGCTAGTGATACAGCAGGCACTGGCGAACGCGCTAGAAAATCGCTAGAGACATAATACATCGTTCAACTCAATACCACTAACCAGTCAATCAACTGTTGACTTTGCTGTATTTTACACGTATAGATTGTATTGGAGATGAACTTAAGAAGTGCTGAGATGTATGTGGGATGCTGTGATCGTAGAGTTAGGATAGAGATTTGTGATAATTTAACATGATAATAAATTTATTTTTTAAATTATTGGTGTTTTTTTTATTTTGTATGGATTCAACTTCATATTTCTAATTAAAATCTATACCTACTTACAATGAAATTGTCAAATTCTTAAAAAAATAACTTAGTGGTTTTTTACTTAACTAAAGGTACACTTCCTTTTCTAGTCTTTTAGTAGTCATAGTTAATATTTTAAAAAAGTAATCATTTATTAATTAAATCAAATAAATTAATTTAATCAATTATTGAAAACAAATTGCTCCGTAGAAATACAATAGAAATGAATCAATTATATCACCATGAATAATAGAACAGATGCTAATAACGGCCCACTGGCCTTAATAATCAAGAAATTAACGCAACACTTTTTCAATTTTTAAAAATCTCTAGCTCTTACTTGTTTTTCACTGTCCAAGTGCACTGACCACTAAGTCATAAGCTACCAATATATAGTAGTCAGATTGTTTGTACTTAGTGAACCCTAACTAGGTACTTTTAAATTTTGTTGATTATTTATATTTTCTAAACAATACTAAAAAATTTGGTTAGAAAATCAGAAAAAAATATATACTTTCGAATATGTATCCAATTTAAGGGATAGACGGTGACTACAAGAAAAACTATCACACTTTCGACATTCTGTTGAAATGACAATGTTTTTTTTATACTATAGCAGACTAAAACAGGAAAATAGAAATACAGTTAATAATATTTCCAAATCGGTTGGTTCAAGACTTATACTGTTAAAAAATAAAAAAAAAATTTTAATTTAAACACAAAAAAATGTTTGTAATATTTTATTGATACACAGCTGCCATACATATTACATAATGTACATTCAAAATTAACATAATTACACTGATATAACACGATGACGTCACGAATTCCAAATGAGCATCAACCGGGAACCGAAGCCCATATCCATTTGGAATTAGTACATCATACAATATGTTAGAACTAAGTTAGAATACCGTTAATATACATAAAGTAAACTTTTTTATTTCTATAACTATTAAAGCTAAACACACACTAACATAAATAAAAATTATTTACAAAATTATACAAAACTCCCTTTTATAATTTGAAACTGCGGAAGTATAAGACACGTAATGGCACAATGTTAGTGAAAAAACGTGTATTTTTCATATAAAATTAAAAAAATCAGATCAATTTCGATAACAAATCAATAATTTCAATTATTTTTCTCAGACTTTTAGTGCAAGTGACATAATTTCAAAAATTAAATTTACAGCCTTATACAAACATTTTGATTCAATAAATAAATATAATAAACTCAGTTTCATTTTTTATAATAACAAAAATATCTAAATACATATACGTGTAAATTTTTAAGTCACAGTTAAGTTAGTTTTTAGAAACTTCGTCAAAAAAAATATTTTTTTAAATAATAATAATAACTAAGTACCACGAAAAAAATAAGTTATGTCACTATACAGTACAGTCTTGAATGATCTCAAGTGATCATTATAAAAAAATATTAATATTTTTAAATCAAATAGTTTGCATGTAACAAAATAATAAAAAATAAACTATTTTTACATTTTTTATATAAACGTTAACTTTGATAATAATAATAGTAATGATTATTTATTATTCAATATTCGATTATAGGCTGTGAGTCAGTCAAACATCTGTTAATTAAAAAAACCAAAATTGGTAATATTAGGGGTAAAAATTGAAAAATTGTTAGTTCTTACAAACTATTCCGTCACATAAATTCCATTATGGAGAACACAAGTAATATATAAAACAAATGACAAGGTTTTTTATATTAATATATTAAAACAATCTTTATAAATTGCTCCTTAGTATAAGATTTGAACCTGCAACCCCATGTCCTATTGAAGTATATTATCTATACCAATAATTTTAATAATATATATAATCTATATTAATATTTAAAAAAATATGATAATTAAACATTACATATAAATGATATATTACAAATTAAATAATTACAATACAAACTCGATTGGCATTGTCATATATTCGGATAATCAAAAGTAAAATTAAAAAAATATATTTTTTAAGAGGAACCATTCTTTATTAAGAAATATATTTATACTTTTGAAGTTTTTGCGGTTACGTCAGATTAAGAGTCCGCATAAACGAGATTTTGTATAACTGAGGACCGCATAATCGAGTTTACATTGTATGTAATAAATATAATTATAGGTAATATAATAATAAGGTAAGAGGTAAAAACAAAAGCGTGCAAAATTGGTCTCAGATCGCGCTGAGTCCAGAGACGTGAGGGTTTAATGTTACATGAATTTCCTATAAATCTGTATATTAATACAGAAATTCATATAAAAGTAAATAAATATCTTAATCTGCTATAATTTTATTTGACATAAAAATATAACAGTTAAGAAAAAATAAATATGAATTAATCGGGGACAAAATATAAAAAATTAAATACATAATATAATATAAAATTTATATATAGGTTATAGAAAAAAGTGTTTAATCGTAACGGGATGGATAGAAGACGGATTACAGATGTGTGCGGAGGCGAGACAGGTGAGGGAAGGTGGAGGTCTTTAATATGGGTCTTAAAAAGGTCTGTGGGGGTCAGGTATCTCCTCATCCCCAAAAAGAGTAAAAAAGGGGGAGGTTGGTGCTGGTGTCTACTTGTAGTCCTATTTGCTAAACACAGGAGTACTTGCTGCCGTCGTCGGCGCTGTAGCAGTGGTGGCAGTGCAGACGGCGTGCGCGCACACGCACGTCGGCGCCCGCGCGCCCGTCGCCCAGCGCCGCGCCGCACACCGCACACGCGAAGCATCGCACGTGGTAGCAGAGGGACAGCGGTTCGATTATCATGGCGGCGCCGCGACCTGATAGACAATTCACGTATTTTTTTTAATTATTAGTTTTCGCCGAATTCTGAAGGCATTGCGCGTTGAGTGGCGGAACTCAACGCCGCGCTAGAAAAAAAGAAAAACATATAATTACCCAATTCCTCTCCACAATGGGAACACTTGCGTCGTCCACTGACACTTAGCATTTTGTCTTCACGCTCGGTTCTTGCACGGCGTTCTTGGGAGATTTGGCTGAAAATGTTACAAAAAACATTATTTTTTGTATTTTCTTTAAAATTATATGATGCACACAATTGTAATAAAAAAAATACAAATTAAGGCCCTTTTCTGTTAAGCTTCACGCTTTATCCATAGCAAGTTAGCCAGAGAGAATGTTATTATTTTATTATACAAATAATAATAATTACCCAAAAATAACTTCAGCGAGATTAAACAGGTTATATATAGAGCTCTTATTTTAACTAGCTCTCTAACTCTTATTTTTAACTATCTCAATAACAAAAACAATAAAAAAGAAGTCTGTGGTAATAAATAACACTGATTAATTCAAAGGAATACATCATTTAAGTTTTTTCAGTTCAAGTTCTCTTTATATGTGACTTTCATTTCATTCTCTTTATGTATTATACTTATTTTATGGAATATCTTTCACATATAAAACAATAAAAAAACTCACTTATTAGGCGTTAGTGGCTGATGCTGAAGGGTTTGAGAATGGGTCTGGGGGTACGTTTGGGTCTGGGTCTGTGTATGGGGATGCGTAACTTGCATATGATGTGCGGGATATGTGGAGGCAGGGGGTGCTATACGAGTGCGAGCACGTTGTTCCTGTATCCTTCTTTGCTCTGCTTCCTGGAATACAATTTTATAATATCGTATATTAGAATAAGAAATCGTGGTGGCCGTGGCATAGTGGTACAAGCGTATAATTCAGTCAACGTGATGGTTGTGTGTTCAATTCCCACTCTTCTAAGGAATTGAAATATTTAACATTTTATTTTTTCGCACGGGTAACGACGTAAAGCGCGGTGTCGAGTTATGTGTACTCAATGCCTCCAGAATTCGGCAGAAGGTGGAAAACAGAAGTGTCTTAACTTGGCAGTGGCTAGGATCCTAGATTTCCTCTAATCTGGGAACCTAGCCTAGCTTGTATATGCACGATACAGCATGCACCACAAAAATATACATATTTGGAAATTTATGTTAGAAGTGTAATTTCAACTTACATTATATTTATCCAAATTGGAACTATTTTTTTCCTAATCATATTTGTATAGCATGAAGAAGAAAAATAAAAAAAATAAGAAAACATACACTCAATTTAAAAAACTTTTGTGATAAAAGTAATATATAACAATAAAAGTTATTGATTCAATGTGGTCCAATTTAGACATATCTGAAGAAGACTTTAAACTTATTTAGTTTATTAATATAACTGTTCTCTAGTCACTAGTATCTGTGAATGCGACGGTAGTGGGTTCGATCCCCACTCGGAGTAACGAAATGCTTAACATATTCATTTCCTCCAATCCCCGGCGTAGATTCTGTAAATCAACACGCAGTTCTTATCGAATTTAGCGGAAAGTGGGAAGCGAAGTGTATCAACCCTAGGTTTCCTTGTCCCCTGTGCTTACGGTATTCAGCGTGAAACTAAATAAATAATATGATTTATTATAGCAATACCTGTATCAACCAATGCTGATTGTAATTGTATCCGGCGGGTTTCCTCTGGTTGCGGGTCTGCATCCATTCTGTATTTGAGATCAGTTTCGGTGTTGGAGCCGCACTTAGCGCCTGGAGCATACAAATGAATAATGAATGCAGTAGAAACTAAATTATCCGGCCCTCAGTTATAATACGGATTCGCGTATATCCCGGCTATCAACCGCGATTATTATTTTATACAACCTACTACAATGAAAGCTAAGAAAATTTATATGTACGTAAATACGCACTAATTTATATGTGTATAAATCGTGTTGGAAAATGTTAACAATTTATTGATAAAGGTTTAGTATCGTTGATATGTACTTGTTGCTTTTAGTAGACATATAACACTAGGTTCCCAGCTTCCCATTGCCTACTTTGTTGGGTGTGAAATACGCGCGAAAGTAAAAATAAATTGTACAGAAATTGTCCTGCAGTATTGGTTGCAGCGATATAAATGATTTCGGTTCCAATGCCAATAACTTTTTTTTTCTTTTTCCAGGTAAAAGTATGAAATTATCTGTCATTACTATATTACTATTTATATTTATTACGGAAAACATAATTACCTGTAACGTGTGTCTCGTCATAGGATGATAGTTCGCATTTCCATTGACGGCTTTCTGACGCATTTGGACCGCACTTCTGTCAATGTTAACATATTCTACAGCTGATGGGACTCTACTACTTCTGTAAATTTAAAATATCACATATTATACCCAAAATAAGAAGTAAAGATAAAACAGTTTTATTATTTTATGTACAGATATTATATTATTATTATATACTAGCGCCCACTAGCGGCTTCGCGCGCTTGAACGATACACATACTACTACTACTTACTTACTACTACTAAGTGAATTACTTTCGTGTTCTAATAAAATACTCATTTCAAAGACAATATCCATTTAATAAAACAAATATTTTGTAGCAATATTGTCTTCACTAAATATTTTATATTGATATATACAACTTCTTTTATTTAAGAACCGCTTTAAAGAAAACAACCAAAATTTGTTAGGAAATCTGTCAAAATATAGTAGTGAAAAGTGCATTCAAATCCACTCCTGGGATATGATAGATGAATAAGCCATTTCTTAGATTACCATGCACTAAATAACTGGAAATTTTGACTTTAAATTTATATTTTATAGAAAATATTTCGTCTTCAGACTAGATAGAATCTTTAAGATCATCTCATTAAGTACTAGTGGCAAAATTACATTTCTTATAAGCCCAATTTGTCCAAACAACACAAACTTCACCTAAATCATCATGCCAATTGGTCGGGACAAACAAAAAATTATCTAACACGGAATCAAATGCGCGACCTTCAGCTTGAAACAACGTGACGTGCTTTATCTTGATACAACTAGGCTTTGGGAAAGACAAAAAACAATGATGATGCACTGTCAACGTTATCTTAATCATTGAGATTCAAATAGAAACCTAATATAAATAGGAATTATTAAATAAAAGGTTGAGTGGAAAATACATTTTATTTAAATCTGGTTTTTTGCTTAATATTTGAGTCATAATTAGTACATGAAATTATAAAAAATCTAGTCCTACTATAAAATAATAGACTGTATCTAAACATTAGGGGCAATAGTTGGAAAAGAATAAAGAACGAATGTCCGACAATCTTATCAGTTTAAACAACAAGTTAACGACAATGTTTAGGATAAAGAGATGTGCCTACATAAAAATATACAAATGCTTATATTTAAATCAGGCCAACTTGAGGCTAGAGGTTTTAATATTTAAATTCTCTCGCTCTAGTAACAAGGCGAAGCGCGGCGTTGAACGCACAATGCTTCATATGTTCAACATACAGTGAGAAGCTAAAGATAAAGTAATAAAGTAATTTTTATGTTTACCTCATAGTAATTTCTCGTTCAATAGAATCCCGACTCTTAGGCTTCGGTGGCAGAACAGGTTGAGGGACTTTCATCATATTTGGCACAGCTTTCCTAACTTCTACTATTTTAGCTTCATCATACAACACTTTACGACTCTCCTCAACACCAAAATGACTTTGAATGTGTTCTTCAGAAACGAATGGTTTTCTTTTGATCTCTTCCTCTACATTGACTTCTGGAATAGTCTTGTCTACTACAGGAACATAATTTTCAATTAGTAAATTTGGCATCGAGTGCCTATAATTGCCATTTGTTTTATTCGCTCTGTATATAATTGGCTTCTCTGGTGCTACTGTAGATATATCTTGGACGGATTTTTGTATCATCCTGTTCTTGTCTCTTAAGAGATTTTCACGTTGTCTTCGTAACTCTTCTTGCTCTAACTGCAACAGCTCTCGTTCGAAACGCAGAACTTCCTATTGTTATAGTTGGTTTAGAATTATTTATTTTTTACTTTTAATATTAGGTACATTTAGTGAGAAAGTTAAGCGCGTGCATTTAATTTTATTAATGTATAATGACATTGAGAATAAAATTTTCGGTTTACACATACATAAATAAGAAAGAGATAAACAAAATGGCGGCTACAACTAAAATATAGCGTCTAATTCTAGCGTCTACATTGAAAATAATAATGTGTAAACCGAAAATTTCGTTTATAATTAAATTGTTTAGTGTAAAAACAGTCACCTTTGTGTGAGCATCGTCAAAGTGCCCGTCAGGCCAATCCTCGTTAGTGGCAGCCTGTAAATGCATATTGGCGGCCATCTTGTTTAATGTTATTTACACAAAATGGTGGATGATTTGTTATACGGAACTATTATATTGTAAATGAAATCAAATTAATTAATGAATATGATCAAAAAGTTATATTTGTAATAATATTTAAAAAAAAAATGTCTTTTAACGTAAGTAATCCAAGCAAGTTAAATGATCTATGTTATTTTCTCTACGATCAAGATATATATAATTTTGTAGAATATTTTATTTTTAACTAATTATTATCTAAAAAGTAATCTTATTCTACAATAATATAATAGTTCCCACATGAAACGTAAAAGTTAATTCAAAACAAATAAAAAAAATAGCACAAAAATCAATTGAACATACAAATAATGAAATAAAAAGTGCATGCAGAAGTGCATAGTAAGCATCAAAAAGGAGTCTTAAATAAAAAGGCAGAATATATAATCAAATATATACTATTTATTTAAAGAACATACATATAGTTTGAATACTAAACAAAACTATTTTTTCATAAATTATCGATGGCATTTCGGGATATTACTGTGTTTGAAGGAATTAGCATTAAAAAGCAGTGTCTGTTATAGAAATATGATATTATCCAGAACCAATAATGTCTTTGGTATTCGTAAAACATGCATTTATATTATAAAACTTACAAATTACTATAAAAACTAAGTGAAATCAAATATATTTCTAACAATATTACTATATAATTTTTTGTAAGTAACATAGCTTCTGTTTTACGAATGTACAAATAAATATACTTTTGTTCATTTGTGAAGCGTTAACCCTTGACCATTATTTACATACCATTACCATATACAAGCTTATTCATATATTTTTTTAGTTATTTTTAACTTAAATAACAAAATTCAAATAAAAATCTTAGATATAAAATATTTTTATAATAAAATTAACAGCCAATTATAATAAGTGGATTAAAAATAAACTAATTAATTATTTGGAAACTAAAAAGGCATTCATTTAGTTCTTTAAAAAAAATTCTAATAAGGAACTACAGGCTTAATATAAAAATAAATATAGTTATATCAAAATCAACTTTTTATATAATAAATATAAAAAAAACATAACTAAATATATCTAACGAGCTATCAACAACATTTTGAAAACTTAGAAGAGCTATCTAAAATAGTAGAGCCATTTTATTTCAAATGCAAACTACACGGCGATTACGAAAATCAAATTTTCAAAATTAATAACACCATTAGTTTTGAAAAGATTACGATTAGTTTTAATTTACATTATTTATTTAATTTTAAAAAATAATATGATTGAATATATAATTCTAATAAGTACCAGCAAAATTTTGATTATCATGTAAATAAACATATTCAGAATACCATTGACAATAACTTAAATTTTTTTGTAAAACCTTATAGATGAATAATTTTCAAAATTAATATTTAATCTTAATTTTAATATAAAGTAACAAGATATAAATTAATTTTAATAGTTTAAAGATAATTTTTGTCAATAAGTATTCGTAATCGCCTATTTCAATCTACTTTCATTCCTTGTTACGTTACTCCGACCTTACCTGCTGGTGCTGTAACTTCTTGTCCAAGTCATCGATTTTATTTTCATGAGTTTCACCGTTTTCTGTCAAGCCGGTAAGCTTAGTTGTTAGATCTTGTGAGAATTTCTCTGCCTTTCTCTTTGTAACATCCTCTTCATCTGATGTTACTGTCATTTGGGTGTAAGGCTGGAATATTTAATAATGTAAATGATTCGTTATTTGAGTTATAAGTCATCTAAAGTTAAAATTGATGCCGTCCTGGCGCAGGACACGAGCGTGCGACTGTAAGCGCGACAATTGTGGGTTTGGTTTTCACTCGGGGAATGTAATATGTCTTAACTAGTGACCCTCTTGCGGCTTCGCCCGCTTTTACTACTGGATTCTTCATATAATGTATGTTTGCAAAGCACTTAAGATAATGTGAAAATTAATTAAACCCTAATGCAACCCGCATTTTCGTAGTTTCAATAAGAATTTTCCAATTGTTTTACACAGCAAGGATTTTTTTAGTAGGTACCGTAATTTTAAATCTGTGCTACTAATCTTTTCAAGTACTTATTAAAATATATTTAAATGACTATTTTTTAACGGAAGAAATTATAAACAAAAGCCTACCTACTAATAACTGCTACAAAAAATGTGAAACCAAATATATCGCACTTAAATAATACATTCAACTCCAATTATCCAATACGTGCAAACGCTTATCAATACGCAATTATTTTTGTTGCTCTAGAGGCAAGCGGGTTTCGAGCTTGTGGTTAATGCTGAAGAGGGTATTCTGTCCCTGATGAAAAGCAAGCACTACGTGGCTGCCTGTGAGGAAAATTAAATAGAATGCATCGGCCGGGAATCGGACCCGGGCGGCCCGCGTGGCCGGCGAGCATTCTACCCCTGAACCACCGATGCGTGTAATGCAGGCGGGCGCGGCGGACGCATGGCGAATGGCGAGCCGTTTCGCAGCAAGGATTTTTTGATATTGTAACAACTTCTAAAGTACTTATTAAAATGAAAAACAGTAAAAGACAGTTTTGATCTACATTAAATGGGCAACGTAACTAATGTGCTTATTTATATGCTGAGAGTAACGGATAAGTGAAACTTGAGTAACATACAGCTGATGTGTCAACAATTAAATGCGTTTTTCTGTAAAACTATTCCCAATTTCGAAATATTGTAAAAAGAAAATTTTATCTTCGTTTAACGTAGAAAATTAATAAAGTATTTTAAAGGATAAGGATTAATACCATTATGGAAAAATATGACTCACAATAAAAAATATATTGAAATTATTATTTTTAGACAGAAAAATGATCACTACACGTTATTCTTAAAAGATATGAATATGCCGTCGCGGACTTTTTTGTAGATCTTATTAAGAGGAACAATACTCCAGTACATTTTTTTCATGTAGTACTTACCATTAAAGCAGCGCATGCGCGAAAGTGTCTCAACGGGTACTTTATACACATTTATCGTATTTATGTTAATTTACATAAGAATGTACAAATAATAAACTATATATAAACCTTCTACGAAAAATACTCGACCTAATGGTGAAAACCGCATAAAAATCCGTTGGGTGGTTTAGAAGAAGAAGAGTTAGAAACAACAGACAGACATGAAAAGCGACTTTGTTTTATAAGATATAGGATAGGATAGGATAGGATGTAGTACGATTCAAATTTGGGAGTTGGGCTGACTTTTATTTAAGTCAAATTCCAAAATTTTTTATCTATATTTTGTCTTCAAAGGAATTATCCCTAATTATCTTTTATTTTATTATTATTTAGTGTTTGCGTTACGTATATTATCTAATACAATTTGTAACAAATTAGTAACTTATAAAAAATACTATAACAAACCAAATGAAAAATTAAGATCAACTTACTTCGCTATTTTGTCTGCTGTGAGGGTTAGAAATTTCTGGCGATGATCCTTTATACCACGCTTCAGCAGATATATCGACTCCTGAATCCCTACTATCCCTTAATTTTGCATCCATATCATGCGACAAGGTCTTTTTGTATAGCAGTTTCTCGATTTTAGTTTCTTCTTGTAAAAAGGATGTGATGTCAGGGCGCGGTGCTAGTGCGAGATCTACATCGAGATAACTATCGTCCACTTGACCTTCAATTCCTAAGAAACTAGTTCGTTTATTGCGAATTTCCTTTTTAATGCGACGAGCGGAGCTGGTGTGCTTGAAGTTACCCTGAAATATAAGTATATTATGTATACAATATATTAGGAATAGATGAAGGAATAGTCTCTGCTTTCGTAGATAACAAAGCAAAGAGAACCTAGTGTCAAGCCACTCCGTTCCCATTTTATGTGTGATTTCCGTTTTACGTTTGAATTGCAGACTCAAGTTGGTCTTATTAGATCGCGGAAATTAAAACAATTTATTCTCCCGAGTGGGGGTTGAACCCACAATCATCGCGTTTACAGTCAGACAAATAGAATGTTACCCTGTAATTTATTTACATCCATCATAGATATTTATAAATGTCGAAATCAAAATGGAATTTTTCCATAAAATCAAGAATCTTTTAAGATTGGTCATAAATTATCTTTATGCATATAGGAGTTAACAAACATGACAAATTTAAATGATTGCATTGCATACCAAAGACGTAATGGCATTTAAAATAATATAGCATACCCACCTTTAGTATGATTACTATATACGTAATTCTAAAACTATGCATGCAAATATTAAATCAAACATAAGCGCACATTTAATATATAAGCATATTTTTCATATTAATAGTTAATTTTTATCACTAAAATTTATACTGATTAAATAAAAAAATATATATTATGTGAATTAAAATTTCACAATAGATTTAAATTTTTGATGACTTACATTACCAAGAAGTTCATCGTCATTGCTGTCTTCCATGGGCGGCGGAGGAGGCTTCTCTTTCGGAGGTTCCATAGTATTCGTTGGTAGATCGAGAGGAAAGGCGGTATCCACAATACTATTTTGACTCATTATATCGATATTCTCATACAACGGCGTCACAGACACTTTATCCATATCGAAGTCTAGTAACTTGTGGAATTTTTCATTCATTTCATCACTTGTTTTATCATTGCTACCCATTGTAATATTGACACTTTCTTCCGAATCCAATTCTTTGAATGCTAGCTCTAAAGCGTCAATTACCTGTATTTGGAAGAAAATATTAAAGATTTCATAGTTAAATAACATCTGCTAAATACTTTAAAATTAAACCCATGCAAACAAAAGTTATAACAGATAATTTTATTAAAACAATTCAAAAAATTCTAATATTATAAAACAAAATCAAGATAATATCATAACGATTAAAATATTAAAATTAATTAACGAAAGCGGCAAAGAAATCCCACAATACAGTGTCACAGATAAAAAAAGAAACACAAAAAGAAAACATGCGAAAGGAAAATAGCGTGACAGCTAATTAGCACAAAATGCAGTGAAAATGCGTGTTAATAAGCTTACGTAATGCTTCTTACCTTATCAACCCATCACCAAAAGATGAAAAATCTAACGAAAATCTTATGTAGATTATATTTAACATTAAAATGAGCACTATAAATGACCTATGCCTTACTCTATCATTACTTTACTGAAAGGTAATCACGAGATAAGGGCCAGTTTGCATATGATACGACTCTCTTGAGATAACATTGTTTTTATCATTTAATACAGCGTTTACATTCTTGTCTATTCGAATAATAGCTATCTTAACGAGAATATTATAATAGATTACATAAATAAAACCCATATATAACAGTTTAACATATATTTCGATAATGAATATACAAATATCACGTACAGATATACTAAGAAAAATAATTGGGGTCTACATAGCTACTTACAAACCCTGTTTTAAATCTAGGCACTACAAAATTTCTTGTTCCTGATTTTTTATGAATTTAGCACACAATTTTAGACACAATGGAATCTATTTAATAATAAATGAGTACTGTTACGTGACCTATTAGTGTTTACGTGGGGTTTTGTGATGATTTACAATGGATTTTTGCAATACGAATATCGTTATAATAAATTCTGAAATAACGGAACTGAAAGTACGAACGATTCTTTGCCGTTATTTCAAAAAATAGTCCTATTTCAAAAATACCTTAAACGTATATTAGGTTAATAAAAAGGATTTTAGCTTACGAGGTGCTGGAAGACCGTCTTATCGGTTTGAAAGAGATCAAAAAAGTTCTAGAAAATTAACCTCATAACTGAAATTCTCATCTATCTTGCAAAGCAATATATGAGGATTTGTATGAGAGAATATGGTATTTTATACCTTAATTTTAGTTAGACCTTTCGTCATCACCTTTACTGCTCGTTGTTACTGTTGTTACTTTATTATTTATGAATAAAATAGTCTTTCGTCTATTACTATTAGGTTCTACGCGTTTAGTTCGTTTTTGCCAGAAGGGATTAGAATCTTGTGGGTTACTTACCAGTGTATCGTCATCGGGGCTGGGGAGTGAACTGTGATCAGATGACACATGATCAACATGGGGTGAATCGTTTACATTCTTGACCTCTGAGGTCACAACGAGTTCAGTAGTTACATTATCTATACAATGAGATAGCTCATTATCGTTGGATGGTTTTATGTTAGTTTTTAGCGGTTTAATGGAATTCTTAGGTGAAATGTTAGTAGTGGTAGTAATATTAGAGACAGTTACCATTGGCATGCTCTTGTTAGAAGAATCGTTATATATTTCGTTAGTATTAGAGCTAGTCCCTGCACCAGTGCTTAGATTGTTGCAAATTTCATTCAAGTTTAGTTGAATAGTCATTTTCCCTTCGAACACGACCGTGTCACCTTCAGACGTAGAGAGGTTTTCAGTGAGACTTACACTGGAGTCTTGATTTTCCAGGCTCTTTAACGTGTCTTCGTCGTCTTTGTCCATTTGTATTTCAGTAACATCATCAGTTACACTTAATTCTTCAGGTTGGGAAACTGCTTGAATATAATTGCTGGCGCTGTCACTGTCCGCTTTACTAAAATCATCAACTTCTTGTATATCTTCTTGTGTATCATTTTTTATTTCAGAGTGCATAGCAACAGGCTCAAGTATTTTCGGTATTGTCATAGCACAATCCTCGTTCGAAGACTCGTATTCGGAAACTTCAGCCATAGGTTCTCCAATAGGAGAAGCTACTTGAGTCAAATCAGCGATGTCATCAGCCGGCGCACAAGAATCTCTGGCAGTATGAATACCACTATCTTCAGTTTCAATATCACTTGGAACAGTATTGTTTTGCATATCAGCGCAGTCAAAGTCCTCAAGACTTTGAACCCTTTCAAAAGAGTTTGGAGAAGATTGGCTGTTAATATCCAAGCTGTCAAGGGAACGGCAGAAACTCTGCATTTGATTTTCAATACCCGATAGAGTTAATTTTAAAGAACTGTCAGACATTTCATTTTGTTCACTTTGTTCAATTTCGTCCTTAATTTTATGATTATTGATGATTTCATCATCGATAGCAATTTTTGGTATTTCCCTATTTTTTGCTGCATCCAAGCAAGATAGACGCTCTTTGAGGCTCATAGACAAGTCTTTAACCATTGTCCTGCTTGATTTAACTTCCTCTTCTGAAGTTTGTGACTTGAGACTCGATAAACGATCTTTTAGCGATAAAGCATTGCTCAAATCTCCATTCGATAATCGTTTTGATTTGTCTGCATCGTTGATGGCTGATTTATGTTTTTCAAGAGATGAAAGACGATCTTTTAATGGCCTCATTTCAACTGGTAGTTTGGCCAAGTCACTCGAAGATTTTTGCAGCTGCATTTCTTCGTTAAACTTTTCTAAGTTCGACAGTCTCTCTTTAATCGACTTTTTATTGGCAATTTCGGGTAATTTAGACTTATTTAATTGAAGTTCCTGTGAATTTTCTCTTTCAAACTGTTCCCTTCGTTTGTGAATATCCACTTTGGGTAAATCTTTTTTATTATTATTTTTTAGGTCATTTGCCCTCTCTTGCTGGAATGAGGAAACTTTTTCTTCAATTTTGTTACTGACTGATGTCCTTATTCTGTTCACGTCACCATCTGATTTTTCCGGTGACTTGTTTTTTATGTTGTTATTTACGACAGTTTTAACAATGTTACTGTTAGTTTGAGAAATGATTCGTGACTTGTATCCTTCTATGGCGCCCTCATATGTGTACTCCTCGGGTTCCGGAGAACTGATTGTCGTGGTCGTGCATGTGTCGTATTCATTGGCACTGGAACCGAGCTTGCGATTATTATCGCAATTAGAAATATTATCCATATCTGAATGGTTTTTATCGAGGTCCATACCATCGCTCTGAAATCAAATAAATGTAGTTAAAACTTACCTTGAGATATAATTGTAGTTAAATATAGTGCTCAAAAGTTTTCTGTTATATTTTGTAAACTTTTATTTGTAGTTATAGACTTCTTGATATACATATTTGTAAGTATTAAGAATTATGTATCATATATTTCTGACAGATATCTTATTTAGCATTCGACTTTTATTATGAATTATAATTTTATATAGAAAATATTACTCACGGCCAAGCTGTGCGTGTCACAGTCCTCACTGAGGCTACTTTTGGTACTTGAGGTACCGATTCCCAAATCACTCAGGTCGTGGCCATCGTCTTCTGTGTACAAAGCTAGTGGATTTCGCCTTCTACGTCCAGCTCTGAAACAAATGAAAATATTATTAATTAACTAAAAATAAAGAAATGTTGCTTATTTCAAACACAACATTTCTTTTACTTCACTCGGAAATTAAATCATTTCATACAATAGTAGTTAAGTAAGTATGTAATGTGTGTTTACTTTTTAGAATCTCCTTTAAAGGTATAAATGGTATCAATAAAAGCGAATTAAATCCACATGTCGTATAAACAACGGTTTCACACATAAAATTCACAAGGATTTACAATGATTATTCTGTTTGGTTTTTACTATATTGTTAAAGCCCATAGTCGGTGTTGGAACAAAGAAATGTACGTAACGATTTCCTAGTCTATCAGACCGAGATTTCCTTTAGGGGCTCGGCCGGCCATTGCATTATTGATAGATAGCTAACGGAGATTGTTACTAAATTTCATTTCATTTTATGGACAGCGTTCCTGGTTTATTCCAGAGTATTTTTTATTAGATTTATTCCTATTTATAACATTTGTGCAGGATGTAACGGTAGATGTGTGGAATTACTTCGTTTATTATTAATATATTTAAAGAGAATAAGACTGTTAGATGTTTAATTGAAGAATTCTGTTTTTTAATTGCATTTAAAAACTTTGAAGTAAATAGTTTTACTCGTATTTCGCCGAAGAAAATATTGAACAACTATAAATATTTAACGCGGAAGGTCACACATTACTCACTTCTATGTTTGTCTTTTAGTCACCAGCTCGACTATAAGTAGGTACAGAACCAGATAATACTTGCTTTTGCAATCGATGCGGAATTTTTAAAAACGGATGTTTGGGCAACTACGATAAAATAAGCGGTATTAAAATAAGCTGATGTGACGTGCGTTTTCAATATAATCTGACAATTAAAGTTATGAAAAAAAAAATCTTTTATAATTAAGAATAGTAAAATAAAATCTTATATGCATTAATTTAGGTACTTTACTGATGATCGATGACGATGATGATGATGATAGTGTATGTCACCCCGTACTCTCTACTTACCCTGAGGTAAGTAAATAAATAAATACATAGCAAAAAATAAATAAATAAAAAGAAATAATGTAACAGTCTCAAAGTTACGTTCGCAGCGATAAGGCTTTCCTTCCTCAAACGAGTGGACGCGGAATGCAAACATTTGAATATTATGTTTTTAAATTTACGCTTTCAAGCATAGTTTCTCATTTTTTTAACAGTTCATTAACTTCTTAAAGCAACGTGTACACTTGTTTTGAATATATTTAGTCAACATTGTTTTGTATGAGATTATTAATGATTCGTGGCGCAGTCAAACAACGTCTGATGGTAAACACGTCAGTTGTGGGTTCTATTCCCACTCGGGTTAATACATAAAATATTTTTTTCAATTCCTCGCTGTGAAAATAGAGTAAGCATGTCGTTGATTTTCGCCAATCAGCTTGCGACATCTAAAAAACTACCGGAAAGTGAAAAACGGACAATATGTTCTTCTGCCTATTCTGCTAGAAAAAGGACACAGGGTGACGCTAAAATGTTTCCTAACTTTATTCGCCATTGCCAATCACTTTATTAAATAGGTAGAAAACCCAACAAAAAATACAAATAGGTATTCATGTTTATACGATTCGAACTCACAACCACCACAATTCACCCACGTGTTATGCAAATTTTACTTTCTTTAATAATAATTCTCTCAATGCGACCACAGCTTTACATATTTATATAAGCGTTTAAAGAAACCAGCCGAACGGGTATTTTCAAGGCGAATGTCAATCTATTGGACACTTTCCGGTAATAAATCTGGTAACGTATCAAATTACATCAATTAACTTTTACGATTATTTTGTCATTTAAAACAATTTTCATATAATTTGTTTATTAATGTAAGCTACTACATTGGATTTCATATTTTTTAATAATTTTCTTTAGTAATGTAAAAACACTTTAATTTCAGCCTAATTCTGGAGATATGCATGTTGAACTCTACGTACTCTACTTCGTCTTGTAATTGGGGCGAGGAAATATTAGCAAGGTAGGCAGGGGGAACCTAGAAACCCAGTGTTAAGCCACTTGCGTTCAGCACAGCGGCCTCCACGAAGTATATAGCAAACATTCTCACAAAGTGGAGAAGTCAGTCAGTATCTACATCGTGACACGCGTGGCGGGTCATTACATGTACGTAATGTCGTAACAAACTATCGCTGACTGTTGATATATCGAACAAGTTCTGTTTTGCGATATGAAAGTTACCTTAGATCATTTAGATACAAGAAAAATTTATGGTAGGTACCCATAATTTAAACACGACAGGTTATGGGTTCGATTTCAGTCGAGTCAATGTTTTAGTTTTCTTTCTACACGCGATATCTCCAGAACTCGGCAGAAAGTACGTAACGAAGGTGTAAGACACTACATTCTACGCCTTACGCCTGAATTAAAAACTTAGCGTGACGAATGGCGGAATTTAAACCTGCGCTTTGTATTGCTTGCAGTTAGGGAGTTCAATGCTCATTTCAGTTTTGCCGCATATTTAACGAACGTGACGAGAAGCTTGCTCTAGTTTTTACGCGTACCTATTATGCAAATGTGATACTGGTATGGATATAAAAAATATATGTTTGGTTATAAAATATAATTTCCCTTACATATGAAAGAGAAAATAAAGGCAATTTGAATAATTTAGAAAATAATTTCAAATATTTTAATTAAAAGTATTTATTTTATGTATATTTTTTTATTTTAATATGGCAAAAAATATATAAAAATATCAAAACTAAGCCATTTTCTCACTGAGACGTGACGTCTAACTCTGTCGTTCGTTCGATTCGTTCGATCGTTCTGGGTTCGATTCTCACTGACGAGAATTAATTAGTCCCTCGCTCTGGTTAAAAAACAAAAAGCGGCATTGTGCTCCGCCTCTCAACACGCGACACCACGAAAATTAGGCGGAGCGTATCTTAACATCAGGTTCCCTCTGCCTACCCTGCCATATTCAGGGTACAGCGTGACGCTAAAGAAGTTTCCCACGACTTGGAAGTATCGGGCCGTAAAAGTGAAGTTAGAATGTGACACGACGTTAGGTCGAAGGTTGCGTTACGTTACCGCGTCACGTACTTCAAACACTAAATATCACGCGTTACATACGCAATGTGTTTACCTAAGTTAAATATAGACAATTAGTTGAGAAAAATATAAAGCATTGAGTCCGTTGTGGCGCAGTGGCTTCTCTAAGCTAGACAGTTGTAGGTTCAATGCCTACTAAGGAAATAAAATATATTATATTTAATATTTTCATTTCCTCGGTACCTTCCGGAAACGAGGGACAACGTTCCGCCACTCCACAAACAATGTCTCAAAATAAGTGAGTTAGGTAAAATGGGGAAGGAAACTGTCTTAATGAGAAACGGAGTCTCTTAACACCAGTTTCCCAGATTTTGTCCTACCTACTCTGTTGTATGCGGAGTAGTACGTATTGGTACAATAAATGGATACGATGCAACTGTTGCCAAAATTTGAAAGAAAAGAAAGTGAAAACATAAAAACACAAATAATACACAGACAAACATACACATTTATCTACATATACATACGTCAGCGTTCGTCGCCGACTTTCGCCGTCATACTTTTGGACATTTGAATAGAAAGCTTCGGTAGAATACGAACGCGATAATTCGTCGTTCGTATTATTTAATAAGGCGGGGCCTGATATATTTGACGTTTGGATTTATGGTGTTTTGGTATTTATGGTGGTTATGGTGATTTTTTTGTATTCCTAGGTGAAGTTCAAGCTCATTTGGCGAGGTAGGCATAGGGAACCTAGGGTTAAGATGTTGCGTGATTAGAACAATAAATCAACATCAAATCAATAATAATAATAAATTCCCCCAAACGGAACTCAACTCTGCACCCGTCGCGATAAGAAGAGAGACGAATCACTAAAACATTTTTTTAACTGTTATAATAGTAAAGCTAAAAAAAAATATAAACAACGTGTTAAAAATTATTCAATTTACATAAATAAAGTAGTTAATTAAAAACAAAGTAGTTATTAATTTCATGTATGTACGAATGTATGTTACGACAAAAGATTTGTATACATATATACGGAACCTAGAGTGTTTTACTTCGTTTCCTAATTTCCGCAGATTTTTTTGCAAGGCACCGCGTGTTGATTGGCGGAACTCAACGCCGCGCTTTACCAGATTGAAGAAATGAAAATATATATATTTCATTTCCTCGACTGGCTTAGGCCCACAACCTCTGCACCACGCCTGGCTTCTAACGAAACATTACATAATATAATATCGTTATTTACCAAAGAGCACGTAGGTCGTGGATTCAAATAGCATCGCGTGTTTTAAATTATATATGTAGTTATATTATGAAAAGGAAATGTCCCGCAAGTGAGTCTAGTACGGAACACATCTAAGATATTAAGGCTACGTCCACATCTATGATGATATAATGATGATGTGGTTTAAATGGGGTAAAATTGTTTTTAAATTGAATATTTTTCCGTTTGCAATTTTACTTCTTATACAAAACTGTTAAGAGAAATATTTTTCATTGTTTATATATTTTCTCCATTCTTATAAGGCATATAGAAAGAAGTCGTGGCGCAGAGGTACAAAAGAGCGACTGTATATTATACAGCTGTGAGTTCGATTCTCACTTGAGGAAATGAACTATTTAATATTTTCATTTCCTCGTTGCCCGAAGGAGGCAAGAGCGGCGTTCAGTTTACATGCAATGCCTCCAGACTTCAGCGGAAAGTGGGGTGTCTAGTGTGTTAACGGAAAAGGAGACTTAAAGAAGAAGAAACGGCCATATGTAATGAAACATTTACAAAACTCAATATAAAACAATCCACACGATCCCACACCAAATCAAAGCGTTACACCGCTCTACTCGTATAAGCGCAAATTACAAAATTCCCTGGGAATTTAGCGGACGTGAGAGCAATTTCTGGAATCGAACCCGGATCACGCCCAATGAATCACGAATCAATTTATTCCCAGACTAAATTAGTGTGGGACTGTAGGTTGGTCTATCTTAGTTGTGTATATAATGCATAAAACAGTCTCTTCAAAAAGAGAAGTAATACAATGCATTTTGTATTTTTTATTTATCGTAATAAACGAAGAAACATATAAAAGTAGAAGAAATTTTAAAAAGAGAGAGAAACAGTAGTAGGAGAGTTTAATTGAATGATTCAACCGAGTAAAAAGTGTGTAAATATGTAGTTCGTGGCGCAGGAGCACAAGTGTGTGATAAACGTCACTGATTGTGGGTTCTCTCTCCACTTGAGAATTTATAATTTCTTTTTATTTATATATTATTTTAATTTCTTCGTTCTGGTTTCAATGCCACGACAATGTAAAACGGAGAGTCTTCTTTAGGAAAGCTAAGCAAAAAATATGAGAACAAACCAAAATTCTTTTGCCAATTCCTTTAACAGAGTATTGTAAAAAATATTAAACAGCGAGTAAAAAATAAGGCGACAAAAAGTAGACAGTCTCATTGTCAGAATGAGGTCACGAACAATATTATTAAAATTTGAAACACGTTAAATAAGTTATTTCACCTTCATTTTAACTTAGCATATAGCCTAATTATATTTTTACTAACGTATATAGTAAGCTCTTGCTTTAATAATCAAGAAAGTGTGTACGATTAGTTTTAAAATTTTAAGTTTCTTATCTTTTTACTAATAACGCGGCGGTAAGCTCCGCCAGTTTGCACATAATCTCTAAAATATGAAAATGAAAGATACGTCGATCCTATACGAAAGCCCTATTTATTTCTCAGTTCACAAACTACATTACAAAAACACACTATTACATAACATATCCTATATAAAATACCAAAATTTTAATAAACTTCTTAAGAAATCATCACAAAAACCACATATATTAAAATTAACAGAGCATAAAATATTACAATTAATATAAAAAAATGAATGAATATCCACGTAGATCTCGCAATACGATAATCGCTATCGTTTTGTACTACTGTGGTACAAGTATATTACTGGTATCGAGGCCGTCGGGGCGCAGTGGTACGAGAATGTGACTGTAATCGCAACGGTTGCGGCTTTCTTTACCTAATCGGGGGAATGAATTATTTTATATTGTCAATTCGTCGCTCAAAAAGCAGCGTTGAGCTCTGAGATGTCATAATGGCAACGGAGTGTTCTACCATAGATGAACCTCCCTACTATGTGCGGGATAGAGCGTGAAGCTAAACAAAGAGAAGTACATACATATTTATATATATAAATGGGGGCGGAATTAATAATTATATGTTTACCTACATAAGAGGCATACCACGTATTACAAGCACACGAGAGCGCTAATTCGTGAATTTTTGCACGACCACAGCCAAGTACGCATTCTTTTATGAACATCGACATGGTTTGTGAGTGATTTATGTTTGTGTGTGCAAAAGGAATTATAGAGAACATTAGGTTCAAGTTACTTATACATAATTTTTTTATTTCTTCTTTTTTCTTATTATATAGTTTTATAGTTTAACGGGATACAGATCCCGCAAAAAACAGGTAAGGCAAATAGTACCTAGTGTTAAGGCACTCGTTTTCACGTTTTCCATCCAATTTTAAAGACATGGCATCCTGAGTGGCAGAACTCAACGCCGTGACGGCGTTCAGTTCCGCCACTCAATACGTAATGTCTCGTGGAGTATTGACTCTAACTCTACTACTCTGCCAGTCACAGCAAAACTGAAGCTAAAACGAATACTTAAAAAATTACTGCAATTTTTTATCGTTAATTTTAAAATACATAAACTTTAGATATAATGCAGTATGTTCGCTTATAACTTAAATCCCCTGCATAAAGCAAGTAGCGACACAAGCATTGTAGTACGGACAGCGTGTAATGTCGCAATTTGTCGGTGAGAATTTTTACCTCATTCCATTGTTAGTTTGTTCCAATGCTTGAGAACGCTATTAGCACTAACATTTGGTAAT
This sequence comes from Heliconius melpomene rosina, assembly GCF_056956725.1. NCBI lineage: Eukaryota > Metazoa > Arthropoda > Insecta > Lepidoptera > Nymphalidae > Heliconius > Heliconius melpomene. Next base: position 681,976 of record NC_140397.1, read on the forward strand.
TTCAAGTAAAAATGAGTAATTCGTCGTTGACAGTTCACATGTTTAAATATTAGTTTTAAGCTTTATTCTGCATATAGCAAGGTAGGCAGAAAGCTAAACTCCAAACCCTCCGTTTTGCACTTGAGAGGAAAGTGGCAGAATTCAATGCCGGGGATTGAACCCACAATCATCACGTTAAAACATTTTAAAAATAAATTTATAAGGGACTATTAATAATTGTACGTTTTGACCTCTTATGAGTATGTAATATTTAGTATCAAAGAAATCAATTTAATTATCAATATTATACTTCCTTTGAAAACACCAGATCCAAATCGAATGGTCCACGAGCGACGGAAACAATGTTTTTGCAACAATAGTCTTGATTTATGAACCGAATGATAATGAATATTTATCGTTGCTTAGTCCTTATTTAAAATATATTTAGAGTTCAAAATTTCTTTTTGGATTTTTTTCATATTAAATGAATAAAAAAACTTGACAAGGACAGGTGGATAAAAAGTTAGTTGTAATATAGTCTAAGTAAATGGACACTACGAGTATAATTATCAAAATTTAAATTAGCCAGTTAGTTGTTCATACTTGACACACAGGTTGTGGGTTCGATTCCAATTCGAAGAAATGAAATATTTATATATTTTCATTTCCTCGCTCACGTGGCAAAGCGCGTAAATATATCGAGTAATCATCGGTTGTTAAGCCACATTTACAATTTTGAACTAAATAGGCCCTTAATCTCAATTTACAACAAGAACTAGATTTTTGTTATCTTTATTTATTTATAAAAGATAAAAATATAAACTATAAAATGCAAGGAAATATTAGAAATTGTCAAAATTTAAAACTTTTGCTACTAAACAGATACCTACTACATACTCAATTCGAATCGACAACTTCCGTTTTATATTTTCAATTAAACACTAAAGTAACATAATATATTTCAATGCTAACATATTATGAATAAAGCGAGCAATAATAATTTCTATACATGCACATATAAGCACCGCCATAGTAAAGTGACTGATAAGGAAAGTGGCTCCAAAGTAAAAAGTCGGGAATCTTCCCATCGTTTCCTGTATGGTGCTCTATCTGCCACCATGTAAGGTGCAGATAGAAAGCTAACTGTCAGATAAACTTATTTGGGAAAGTTATGTCCAGTGGTCATTTGAATCAAAAGTTAGTTAAACTAACCGTTTAATATGCGGGAGTGGTTCAGTGGGTTATCGTCTTTTTTTTAGGTAGATTTGTGTTTTATTGATATTGTAAATTCATGCTTCTGTATTCCGCATATAGCAGTGTAGACAGAGGAACATAGAGTTATGACACTTCATGCCTAAAGCCCTGTCTAATTTTCTAGATATGAGTCTCGTATGTCATGTTTGTTACCACTATAGCGAGGAAAAGAAAATATTTCATTCACCCAAGTGGGTATCGAACCTACAACCAACGTAACCGTTGAGATGCCGTGCCACAGTGTAACAACAGCGTCGAACGTTATTTTTGAATATTTTGAAAAAATATAAAGAAATAATTTAACAATGTCAAATAAAATGTTATACAAATGTTTGTACGTAAATAAGACTCCTTCGATAATTCATTAGTAATAATTTACTGTAATTTGGGATAAATCCAAAAATAAGAAAATAAATATCTACATAAATGCCCGTAAATAACATAGCACAAAAACATTGAATCTTAAGCCAAAGCTAAGATTTAATATACCTTGTTTAACTTTCTAAACTATTCTTTATGTATAAAGATTGTAATCCCAATAAGGTTTTCAGCGGAAGTAATAGACACACCTTCCGCTTCCGGGAAAAAGGGAAGTATGGAAATGTTAAGAATTTGTTTATTTATGCAGCTTTGTAAAAGAGTATGTAGAGTTTCGTAATCGTGACAATGATTTTGAGTCAGCGCGTATCAATAGTGTATTACTATTTTGTTCAAGTGTTCAGTTTTTGTCTATTTTTGATTGTGAGACGAACAGAAATTAAAAAGTTGTAAGAATAACAATGGCTTATCTTTTTTTATCTTTACTTTAAGGTAATTTAAATATTCTAATAAGTTTGTATAAATACGTATATACGTACGTACTATAGCAGGTAGAGTCGAACCCACAACTCTTGTTTTTAATTTTGAAATCGATTTTTTAATTTAAATAATCGTAGACCTGGATGGTGCAAACACAGGTAAAAATTATTATTACACTAAAGTTATAAAAGTGAAGTCTTCTATTTTTTTTTTTTTTCAAAAAATGCAAATACGTCATTGTTTCACTAAGCGATACAAATCGTAAAAGAGAACAAAGATAAGTATTTATGCAATATTTTTAGTGTTCGTTCAGTAGAGTAGTCTAGTCTAGTCTAGTCTTAGTTGCATAAGTAATGTAAGCAGGTCGCGGCGTGACAGACAGGTTAACACGTGACACTTGTCCGTCATTAAATAGTATCTAGACTAGTATAGCCTATACTGGTCGCAGTAACCTATTTAGCTTATTTATTGTCATTTTATTGGGCTTCTTAATTCTTTAGAAAAAAGTAATTGTATATAAATAGTAACTGTATGCCGCACAAAGGAGGGTAGGCAGAAAAACCTGGGCATTTAGTATTAGCCACGCTTTGCCTCGTTACCAGATTTGGTAAATGAATGGGAATCGTATCGACAACCGTCGCATTAACACTCTCGATGGCTTCAGAAGTCTAAACTGTTTTATATAAGAAAAGTGCGTCATAGAGTAAGAGATTACTGTCGTTAAAGGTATAAGCTGAAGCACGGAACCGCGTGGGTCTTTTATGTTTTATTTTTATTATTGCGTAGGTGCACTTACTTCACTTTTGTATATAAAAAATGAAGTAACGTAACGTAAGAAAGTATGTTTCATAATATGTAAGTATAATCTACCAAGCAACATCCAATGCTTCCAAAATTCGGCCGAAAGTGAGGAACGGGAGGGTTTTAATGGGAACGGAACGTCTTAACATTAGGTTCCTAGGTTTTATCAGCTATAAGCGGGATACAGTTATATAATAGTCCGACTATATAAAATTCTAGAAACTCTAGAAGTGCTAAATTAAATTTAAAACTGCAAAGTTGCTAATATTCAACTTAGTAGGTGCTTTCTAAGCGAAAACTAATAATACAGTTTCGAGTTACAGTAATTGAATTTATATAACATAGAGTAAAAATGATCATTTTCTATAGTATTGCAAAATTTTAAAACGTTTAGAAACGTGAGATACATGTTAGAGGTCGTTTGACGTCTGACTGTAAACGCGACGGTCGTAAGTTCGATTTCCATTCGCGTAAATGAATTATTTTCGTTTCTTTGCTATGGTACCAAAGCAAAGTGCAGCGTTAAGTTCAGCCACTCAACATTAAATATCTAGAAGACCAAGTGGCGTATGGGGAAAGGATTGCCGTAACCCTACCAGCTTCCTCTGCCTACACTGACATATGCGGGATATGCGCGTGAAAATATAAAAAATAAAAAGATATTAAAAGAAACGATATATAAGCAACCAGGTACTAACAACTAATTGCGAATCACAGTTTTCTCCTATCCACTATTTATATAAATAAAAAGAAACTTATTTCATCGAATAGAATTACAGAATCAAAGTTGTCGGTACAAAACTAATAACTATAATTACGATGCATACGTTAGTAAAAATATCTTAAACTTTGTATTTAAAAACTATTTTATTAAAATAAAATACAATTATTATTAAAACTAGTTCTTAACTATAAGAGTGCTGGTAGTGGAATCGCCTTATCCCTAAGGTTGGTCGGCTTTAATACAAATTCGGGTGTCCCCACCCCTTTGGCTCGTTTCCCACGATGCTTTGTTTCTCATGGAGTTATTATATGAAATTCCCTGGAAGTCGGAAATCAGCGAGCCTATTGTCATCGACATCCAAATGTTCATGTGCCCCAACATGTGCAGCAGGGTTCTCGTAATGCTTTTATAGAACTTTCTCTCGGAGTCATAAATCTACCATAGGCCCACATGCCGTCGAGCTCTTGTTTTATATTTATTATCTTTTATTTAAACCATTTGTTACAACAATGCTAGACTAGGTTGACTGTCCCCCTCCAAATTCGAAGTACATGTTTCGAACGAAACCTGGATCTGAGAATTTAAGCTCAAATTAGGCATAGTAATATAATAATAGTTATAATAGTTGTCAACCATATTATACTATGTCGTGATTTTCATAGTTAAATGTTGGAATTTCATTTATTCTCCATCTTCATCAGCTGTAATTCTCTTTTTTTTTTAAATATTTCCTTTGCATATTAATGTTCTAGTTCAGTATAATCTTTGACATCATATATTTCATTTCCATTGTATGCTATAATTACCGTTCGCATTATAGGATAGGAACAGGGAAGGTTGTATTGGATAATAGGTACAATTTTTCATATTTTCTTTATACCACTTTACACAATTATCAATAAAAAAATCAAATTAAATTTACAATACAATCTAGTATTTACTGAAACAATTTTATTTAAATATGTTCTAAAATAATATTTATACTTTGATATCTGTGATTTACATCTTTCTAATTTATGTATAATAATTTTTATTTCTAACTTATATATTTATTGTATAGCACTTTCCATCTAATATTCGAGTAGGTTTTACTACATTTTCCGAAGGGTCTAACTACTTGAACTTATATCCGAAAGTATAGAGGATTCTGAAACAATTAGTTCCTCTACGTGATAAATTTTTCCATTACTTATTTTATATTTATTATGCGGTTCTATACTTAAGATTTTGTATGGACCCAGAAATCTTGATTTCGTTTTGTGCCTATCTATCATTGAATTTTTTAAATAAACCTTATCACCTATTTTAAATACTTTTGGAGGCTGAATTCGTTTATTCAATCTATCATTCCTATAATTCTTTTGTTTCCTACATAATTCACAATTTAAAATATATTTCTTAATAATCTTTCGCATATTTTCAAAATAATATTTTTTTCGTAATTGCTTATAAACACTTTTAATACCTTCATGTTTATTATTTAATAAATGACACTCTTTAATCAAATATAATCGTTCCTCTTTATTATCTATCTCTATTAAACACTTAGTATATCTTACTGGCTTAAACTTACTATGATCAAAATATTTCCTATATACTTCTGAAACTTTAAAAAATAATTCTTCATTAGGAATTATAAACGCATATTTTTCTTTACTTAAATATTCTAACATAAAATTTTTAATAACTTTTTCCTCATTATTTGGTGGAATATAAAAATACCACATACTTTTTTCATATTTCGCGTTTTCGTAAGGCGCACTTTCAAACACTACACGTCTCAAACGTTTCGGTGGATAACTGTTAATAATTGGTATGCCACTATCACTGTCTTGTTGGCATGAATCTATTGTATTACTTAATGTTTTATTATCTGAAAGTAGTGAATTGGACTCAGTATTTACAGTAGAGTCCGTTTTACATGGTGTACTGTCTAACGATATTTCCTCATCGCAATGAGCTTGTAATGAATCCGAGCTTGTCTGGAATATTTCAATTACATTTAATGCATCTGCATCGTGCTTCCCTTTATCTTTCACATGTTCTATACTATGTGATGTTTTATCGCGGTTGGCAACTTCGTGAAAATTTAAATTAATATTATCATAATTATTTTCTTGGTGGAATACTTCCTCAGCAACAATACCTTTCCCTAAATTGACCTGACCAGGACGCAATGGAGGGGCAGTTTGCATTGAAACATCCCCCATTTCCTGCGGGATCCTATTTGTATTAGGATGATATTGATTCCTTTTAAAATAACTATTCTGCGGCCTAGTAAAAAAATTATTTGCATTCGGAGTCCATTGATTTTTATTATGGTTGTAATTATTATTATTATAAAAATTATTATTATAATTATGTCGCATCGGAAAATTATTCGATCGCGATGTAGACGGATTAATATGTCTCTGGTTATAATTATAGTTCTGTTTATATTGCGAATACCCATTGTGATGTACATTACGCGGCGGCGGTAAAACACTATAAAAATTTTGTTTAAAGTTGTCATATCTCCCTTCTGCTTCTAATTGCAATATTCTAGTTGCCGTTTCATTAAAATTACAGTTAGATACATATATTTGGTCATGATACGGTAAACTATTTCTTAAGGTGTTCTGGGCGGTATTTATGTACGGCTCCATTACCTCATCTACTAAAAGTTTTTCACTATATTTATCTAATAATTTACTTCTAATAAAAAATAACTTTTGTTTTAATTCGAATATTAAATCTTTATATAAACCTTTTCTCTTAACATTTCCTAACTCTATTAATAACGTATTTAAATCTCTATTATCTCCGCATTCTCTTTTTAATGCTAATTCTATATTATTCCATTTAAAATCATGCTCAATCATAGATATTGATGTAGCAGCTTTAGATTCTAATTTACTTAATAATAACATAACATTTTGTGGTGTATCTCCACCCACTATTTGTAGCCATTGCTTAGCACAGTTAATATAATTATATAAAGTAAATGCGTCGCCCTTATACGAAGGGACGAACAAAAGTAAGGTTTTTGGATCCATTGTTTAATGTAAACACGGGACTCTAAAATGGTAGGACGACTGACTCGCGCTACTTTCACTACTCTCACTATCAGAAGGAGAGTGAATAACACTACTAGTATTCCTATAGCTATTTTATACAAAAGTTGGGAGTTTCAGATGGGAAGGAATGGTGACAAAGATAATGCTACTTGGTACTTACAGAATGCTCACGACGGCAGCTTCCTTGATCATTTTCTTCCACTGATAACAGTATTTTTACGTATTTATATGGTTTCGTTGCCTAGCCATAGTCTTGAGAGACTTCGCGAAACTTTTTGCGGAATTACTTATGATTGCGCGTTTTGTTCACTTAGCTAGGCCCCACCGGTGGGCGCCAGTAAAAATATCTTAAACTTTGTATTTAAAAACTATTTTATTAAAATAAAATACAATTATTATTAAAACTAGTTCTTAACTATAAGAGTGCTGGTAGTGGAATCGCCTTATCCCTAAGGTTGGTCGGCTTTAATACAAATTCGGGTGTCCCCACCCCTTTGGCTCGTTTCCCACGATGCTTTGTTTCTCATGGAGTTATTATATGAAATTCCCTGGAAGTCGGAAATCAGCGAGCCTATTGTCATCGACATCCAAATGTTCATGTGCCCCAACATGTGCAGCAGGGTTCTCGTAATGCTTTTATAGAACTTTCTCTCGGAGTCATAAATCTACCATAGGCCCACATGCCGTCGAGCTCTTGTTTTATATTTATTATCTTTTATTTAAACCATTTGTTACAACAATGCTAGACTAGGTTGACTCGTTGATAACTCACTTGCTAGTGCGTGATAGACGAAATTAAATTTATCTATGTATATTATAATTATATCTGATGATGATGATGATGATGTATTGGAAATATTAATGTGGCATTGAGTTTTGCAACCCAACACGCAATGTCTCTGGCGGAGAGCTAAGGAAGGAGACTCTTAACATTAAGTTTTCTCTGCCCATAAGAAGAAATAAATATTATATTTTCCATACAATTACGTATATATATAATACCATGTAGACATTAAAACAGACTCAAGCTTTCTAAACAACTGTTTCCTGGGCTTATCTTGTGAGAACTTAATTTAAATAAAAAAGGAAGCGTACACTAATGATGTATGAAAGTATTTACATTTTGATTGATTTGTCGGAAGTTAGCAACACTGTAATGATAGTGTACGTAATGTTGTATATAGTTTTATTTTTTAAGCAGAAGAAAATAAAAGAGAAAAATGTGACTTCTCTTTTTTTTTCCTACTCACTATTGAGTCGTCACTCGAGAAAATGAAATATATAATATTTCCATTTCCTCGATCTGGTAACGAGGCAAACCGCGACGTTGAGTTCCCTTACCACACAAATCGTCTAGTCCTAATGAGGAACAGAGCGTTTTAACATTAGGTTCCCAGGTTCCCTCTGCCTACTCTACTACGTGCGGGATACAACTTACTGTCGCATTAAGAGACATCACGCTGTCATTGCGCTACGACGGCGTCAATGTTATATGTAATTATAATTATTTATACAGATAAAAACCGTCTTTCAATATTCGTTATATTTATAGCATTGCGAGCTAGACATGCACATTCCGCCTGTAATTACGAAATAGTTCAACGCCATATTGACTAATCGTGTATTTGACTTTGCAAAGTGAGCTAAATATTAAATATATTAATTGTCCATTTCATATCTATATATATAAAAGGACTTGTCCTCACTGACTGAGGTAAGACGCGCGCACAGCCGTAACCACTGTGCGTAGAAACGTGAAATTTGGACAGATGTTTACTTTCGTAATCTGGACATCCACTAAGAAGGGATTTTGAAAAAATTTTACCCTAAAGGGGTGAAATAGGGGTTCAAAGTTTGTATGGATAAAAATTTAAATCGGCACCGATTTTTATAAAATTTGAAATTTTGATTTTCAAAAGTATTTAATTGAACACGTGTTTCATCGTTTTCTAGAATTCTCCCCTTAAGGGTGCAAATAAGGGGTTGAAAGTTTGTATGGGAAAATTCTTAAATCGCCACCGATTTTTATAAAATTTGATATTTAGACTCTTAAAACTATTTAATTGAACATATGTTTCATGGTTTTCTAGAATTCACCCACTAAGGGTGCAAATAAGGGGTTGTAAGTTTGTATGGAAAAATCTTTAAATCGCCACCGATTTTTATAAAATTTGAAATTTAGACTCTTAAAAATATTTCATTGAACACATGTTTCATGAGTTATTAGAATTCACCCTTAAATACGCAAGCGAAGCTGCGCGCGTCCGCTAGTTTTTATATAATTTGATTAAAGTGTTATAAGACATTTTATAGCTTCAGTATGCAAAGGTTTCGCACGTTCAGTACGCACTAACCTAACACTACATCCGTAGTGTTAGGTTAGTGCGTTATATTTAGTAGATGTGCGTTATATTTTGTTCTGCTACCAGAGCGAAATTAATCCGTACATGCGAATGGGAATCGAACCCACAATCGTCAAGTTGTCGCTGTCGCTATGACCGCTATGGCCTCTTATGTGAATTTAATAAAAAAGACAGTTTACAATTTTAATTAATTAATTTCATAGAAATGTCAGCTCTACAAGCAATAACTGTATGCTTAAAAGGCAGTTCTACTTTAAAGACACGACGAGAAATCCAGTAGTTTTTTATATAAAATATACAATTCAATTAATAAATAATTAAAAACCTTGTAACTTTAATAGCTGCACTGGTAAGGAGAGCTACATTCCATAGATTATTAGATAAGTCTCCCATAGCGTTTAATACTGCCACTGTATATGTATTAGAGGGCACTTTCAATATGGTCAAGTATCATACGGTCTATGAAACGTAAGTCATAACTCCACGCAATAAGGCGAATCAAAAAATACTTTATACTGAATGGATTTAAGATAGGCATTTCTTTTTGTGATAATTTGTTTTATTACTATTAGCTTTAAAGGTAATACAATATAATTTAAGATAAAACCAAGATAATATTTCAGTTTTTTAAGGCTGTCTTGGTGTAACAGCGTCTGATTTAATTCTTCGCATATTTATCATTTTAGTACTCTTGGATTGAAAAATAAGCTTTATGAACTAGTGGCGTATTTGCGATACTGCACAATACACGTTAACATAAATATTCTAAATCTTTTCTAAGAATTTTTAAAATTCTAAATCAAAACGGGAGATCTTTAATATAAATCAAAAATAACAGAGGCCCTAAAATCGATCGTTGGTATATCAATCCGTAGATAACAACCAGACGAATTTACGTTTTTTATAGCAGTTATTTTCATTTCGTCGCTCTGGTATCTAACTGGTCAAAGCCCGGCGTTGAATTACGCCACTTAACACGCAGTATCTTAACATTTCCCCCTGCCCACCCATACAAAATAAAAAGTGAAACTAATCTGTATAGAAAACCAACTAACTACCTATTATTATAAAACCTACCTACCATATTAATAACTACCCAAATACCAGTAGCAATACAGACTATTTATCTATATAACATGTTAGGGCGGGGAAAGTGGCAATTATCACCCTCAAACGACAGATAGAAATAGAAAGCGCTATAGGAAACGTTATCAGTAACTTATAATTTGACATGTCCAGCTAATCACGCCGTGGGTGTTATTTGACAAGGGTGTAATTTCTTTTAAGCAAATTTCTCTAGTTTACTTTGATTTTATAATTGTATAGTAGATTTGCATTTATATGTATTATTTGTTAAATACTTCCATTTCAGTGGGTACACATTTATTTGACTGTGTCACGTCGTATCGTGCGTAGAGAAATAGACGGGGAAACCCGGAAAGCATTCCGATCTCCACTTTCCGCACTAATCGCGATATTCTATTCACAGTTTCACGGGGATATTAAAAATTTCCCCGAGTGGGAGTCGTACCTCCAACCAGTAGCGTTTACAGTCACACGCTTGCTCCTGCGCCATGAATGTGTTTTTCTCATGCATTTACTGTTTACCTTGTATTTGTACAGTAATCTCTGCGTGCACTCGTATCCGACGCAAACGTGATCAATACAAAGTGCATTCAAAGCGCAAACGGACAGACGTAATTGTTAACATTTAGCCGCTTTCCAACAATTGATGTTTTGTTAGGGTTGAAGTGAAATATTTATAAATATATTTTTATATATGAATATTATTGTTTTCTTTAGAAAATTGCAAAGTTAGTCGTAATTGCTTTAGTATAATAGATAAACATGTCAATTTTTTTTAACGCTTCACGCTGTATTCACAACAGCAGAGTAGCAGAGTAGACAGGGAGACACTCTAGAGGCATTACATATTGAGTAGCGGAAGTCAACGCCATGCTTTGCCAGCGTTACCAAACCGAAGAAATGCAAGTATGAATTAAAGATGCCAATGTCAAGATGCCCCAAGTATTCCTACTTGTCACTTTACAGTTACACTCTTGTGCCTCTGTGAAACTCCCTCTTGGCTCAAAAACGCTATAAAAATGACTCCCTCAAAAATGTCGACTTTGAGTAAAGAAACATACACATTACAAAAAATTTAAGCCTAGTAACCCTAGCATCAGCCGATTTTAGCGAAAGTGGAGGATTCGGTTACGCGCAAACGTTGCATTTAGAAAGGTGGATCGATGCACTTCAATCATTGTTTACCGATTGCGAAGTTAATTACAAACGCGGTTCAACTTTAATTATAGATATAAAGGTCTTTGTATTTTAGGTTACCAAAAAACTTAAAGACTTGTATACGAAACAAATCAAGTTATACCTAAAATTAAGAAAAGATAGTTTGGTAATTGTATTTTCTTATTTGAAAATTTGATAAATAAAACAATCTGCAAATATTTTTAGTGGTAGAATATAACCATTGGGCTTAAATAATTAGAAACCTACTACCAATATTCTTGTTCATATTAATCTATATATATAAAATCGAAAGGTCACTCACTCATCACGAAATCTCAGAAACTATATGCACCTCACATACTACACTCAAATTTTTTATAGGAGTTATTTATAGGACGTAGGTGCTCGCTAAGATGGGAATTTGCAATATTCGACTTCTAAGGGGTTGTTTTTGGGGTCGAAAGTTTGTATGAAACTTCGTTACTACAAATGCTAGGAGTCTCAAATTTTGGATAAACGTCACTAGGACGTAGTCATGGAGACAGAAATATAACATAGTTCACGCGGGTGAAAACGCGAGCGGGCCGCTAGTATTTAATAAATAATCGTTAAGTTAAAATCTAGTTTCGATCCAATGGAAGCATACCATGCAAAAATAGCTGAACTACATAACAACGAGTCAACATTTATTATGCATATTAAAATATCATTCACAAAATGACCTGTAATGATGTCAGTATGAAATGTCGCAATCATCAAATCATTAATTATGTCCCAATAGTGAATACAACGTGTTTACGATTGCAACACTAGCAACAAACTTACCATTATAGATTTATTACGGTAAAACATAACTGCTTTACGCAGAACTTTGTTGGGCATATCATTTTCTAAGAAGCGATAGTAGGAGCGATAGTATATCTGATATCTTCAGGTTAAAGGAACACATAGTGTCAAATCACTCTTTAATCAATGTATGTAAGTGTTATAAGAGCAGTCTTTTAATATATAAGAAAAACGCTGGAAAAAGGCAACAAAGCTAACATTAACTAGAGTTAACTATATAACAAGAGTTATTAAGATGGATCACAAATCACAGTACAAAATGACAGTACCACGACTTACCTACTTACCCAGTGACGTAATTTCACTTTAACTATTGTTACACACGTATTGTACTCGCACGTTACGTGGTAATGGTAATATTAGCTCTTAGAGTAGATTCCTAATATATTTCATACTTTCTCTTGTGTGTATAGAATTACTTTATTAGGTAAAATAAGATATCATTAATAATATAACATACTAGCGGACGCGCGCAGCTTCGCTTGCGTATTTAAGGGTGAATTCTAATAACCCATGAAACATGTGTTCAATGAAATATTTTTAAGTCTAAATTTCAAATTTTATAAAAATCGGTGGCGATTTAAAGATTTTTCCATACAAACTTTCAACCCCTTATTTGCACCCTTTGGGGCTGAATTATAGAAAACCATGAAACATATGTTCTATTAAATATTTTTTAAGAGTCTCAATATCAAATTTTATAAAAATCGGTGGCGATTTAAGAATTTACACATACAAACTTTCAACCCCTTATTTGCACCCTTAGGGGGTGAATTCTAGAAAACCATGAAACATATGTTTAATTATATACGTTTAAGAGTCTGAATTTCAAATTTAATAAAAATTGGTGACGATTTAAAAAAACCTATACAAACTTTCAACCCCTTATTTGCACCCTTAGGGGGAGAATTCTAGAAAACGATGAAACACGTGTTCAATTAAATACTTTTAAAAATCTAAATTTCAAATTTTATAAAAATCGGTGCCGATTTAATTTTTTTTCCATACAAACTTTGAACCCCTATTTCACCCCTTTAGGGTTAAAATTTTCCAAAATCCCTTCTTAGTGGATGTCCAGATTACGAAAGTAAACTTTTGTCCAAATTTCACGTTTCTACGCACAGCGGTTACGGCTGTGCGTGCGTCTTACCTCAGTCAGTGAGGACAAGTCCTTTTATATATATAGATTACAAGTCCTTTTATATATATAGATTAATAATATATTTTTTTCTGTGTCACGCGGGATACAAAACCGCAACCGGCAAGGCAGGCAGAGGGTTTAGATATTTTGTTCTTCACTTTACAACCAATTCTTCAGACACTGGGGGTTTAGTGGCGTAACATGGTGAGTGTGTCACTACCTCTACCACTACCAACGTTCGATCTCGACTGGGCAATGCATTATTTCCATTTCCCTGTTGTATATGTCGAGAGACATAGAAAAGCGTTACATTCTGGTTATTCAACAAGCAAAATCTCTAATTCCGGCAAAAAAATTAAGAACGGAGACTAAAATTATGTAACATTTGCTATATTTCCCATAAACTAAGATTCAAACTCATACCAACTGCATACAATCACTACTGAATCACAACCACGTATACCAAAAATACACCCAAAAAAAAAACTAACAAAAGATATAGGAGATTACGTCGTCCATACAACGTTTACAGCATCTGTATTTAGAGTGCGAACAATTGGCGTCATAGCCAGTGATTCAACATCCGTAATATAATACCAAACTGAAATTCTAAAACTGAATGAATAGCCACGTGTTTATCTTGTTGTATAACAATATGAACAGTTCTTTTTTGTAACATTTTCCATTTGAATTGATGATTGAATTATATTCATTATCCTCACTCTAATGAGACAAAGCTCGGCGTTCAGTTCCGTCATTCTTTACGCTTTGTATCGAAATTGAGCGGAGTAAATGAATGTTTTACAATTAGTGTTCTACCTGCTTGCACTACTGTGCGAAAAAACCATGAATACGTATTTAAATAGATAGGTAAACAAAAAAATCAAAACAATATTTCACATGTAAAACCGCATTTAGAGATAAACAAAAAACTTAAAACATATTATTTTATAATCACCACCTTAAAAAAACAGCGTTTAACCCAACAAACTTCACTAAAATCGGTATAACATTAAAGAAAAACGACCCATTTGCGGTCAGTCATACAAGACCAGCCGAGCGTCCAGGGGGGCAGGTAGATTACCATGGGAAAATGTTCCAACGCCATACCATGGGGCAAAGGTCTTTGACTGACTGACTTTACTTACACCTATAATGTTACAGAGTGTCACGCGTCGTGATTCCTATTACGCAGTACTTTTAATGTGATGTAAAAAACTATTCTGTAAGATTTTGTTACATGATTTTGTAAGTTAATCCTTTCATTTGTATGGAAGAAGTTAATTGTATTGGTTTTTTATGTTGAGGTTTTTTTGTTGTAGTATTTGCTTTTGTTTACTTTACAATTTGAATATTTTATACGTTGAACATCATACCTTATATCCAGATTTAGAACTGGGTTTTAAATACAAAAGGGTTTTATTGTAACACAGTCGTAAAAGTAAAAAATATCACCATAATGAATAAAATATAATTATCCACTTGTCAATTAATTTTGCATCTACCTAAACAGAATTTGAACCTATAGGCATAGCGTTTCGTGTCATAAGAGCTGTGCCACAAATGACATTCCACTGTAGAGTGCCGGAAGTCAACGCCGCGCTTTATTTGTTATAAATGAAGCAAGTAAATGAAAATGATTCTTGCTCCTGAGTATAAATCGAACCCACAACCGTCGTGTTTACTTTCGGACGTTGTGCCACTGCAATGACAAATTACAATTTCTACAAATTATTTCTTTCTAAAAAGCATGAAACCCTGTGTTATAATTTAGTTCTCTTGCGAAACAGCATACATGAATTTGACGTGTCAGCCATCTATTATTATGGTTAATTGCGTAAGGTGGGCAACACATGTCAATCAATGCTTTAGAATTTTGCATACATTTTTTAAAACTTTTTTGTAGGCAAGAGGAACTTAGTGTTAAGACACTCCGCGTCTCACTTTATGGCAAATGTTTCGCGCTTTGTCTTGTTCCTAGAGCGGAGAAAAATATATATAATACCCTTCCCGAGAGGTAATCGAATCCACAACCGTTGCGTATATGTCACAAGCTGTACCACTCAACCACGAAGGCTTTCATTTTCATTTTAGATTTCGTATGTTCGTATGTGGTGGACAGTACGTGTTTTTGTAACCTCTCTTTAGGGTGACCGTGAGTTAGATAACAAATCGAGCCAAGTCCTCGATATAACGATTAATTGCAGTTTTGAGTGGCATTTAGTCATATATAACAAGTTATTTATACTAGACAAGACGAGCCGTTGAGTTCCCTCACTCGACATGCAATGCCTCCAGAATTCAGCGGAAAATGGTGAACGGAAATGTCTTAATGTAAACCGAGTATCTTAACACTAGGTTCCCAGGTTGCCTCTAACTAACTCGTGAAGTTCGGAATACATAGCAGAATACGTTTTCATTGAACCTAAATGACATTTTGTTCCCATTAAGACACCTTTCCCTACTCTCCGAATTTAGTAATTTCCTTATCTTCTACAATTCTTATAATCAACACAATAAAGTCGCTATTCGTCGTCTTATAAACTTATTGTAGTTCAAAGCGTACCGCGTCATTTCGGCGTGTTTGTCACATTCTAGTGAGTTAGTGTAAACTACGGATGTTTGTTTGCTCTTGTCGGACCACATTGTTTCGAGTTAAATGGGGGAAAAATGTATGAACTTACAAAAGAGTAATTATTCAGAAATAATTGTGATGCTAATGTTTATGGAAGCGAATAGCCAAGTTAAATGTTTCTTTAAATAAAAGAGTTATTTAAATTAAGAAAATAGTAATTTTGTAGTGTGATAAGGCAATACGAGGTGTGTTCAAAAAGTAAGATGACTTTTCAAATTTGGCGGGCAACGTACTTTCGATTATCGATTTTTTTATTTTGTTATGTTGGTACACTCTTCCCGAACATCTGTACCAAGTTTCAAGTGTATAGCATTTTTTGTTTGGTTGGGAGAGGCGTAAAGGTTATAAGTGTTTTGCGTGCTCGGCGATTTCTTGCTATCGAAAAATATGGATCAAAGGATTTGCATCAAATTTTGTGTAAAAAATAAAATAAAGTGCTCCGAAACACTTAAAATGTTGCCAGTGGCATACGGTGAAACTGTTCTGAGTAAAAAAAATGTTTACAAGTGGTACAAACTCTTCCAAGATGGCCAGGAAGATGCCAATGACGAGCCTCGCTCTGGACGCCCAAGCACGTCAACAACTGATGAAAACGTTCAAGCAGTGAAGAAAATTGTTCTGGAAAATCGTCGAATCACTATCAGAGAAGTTGCTGAGGATGTTGGTATATCGCTTGGCTCGTGCCATGAAATTTTTTCTAACGTTTTGGGCATGAGACGTGTGTCAGCGAAGTTTGTTCCGAAATTGCTAAATTTTGACCAAAAGAACCGTCGCATGAGCATCGCTCAAGAACTGTTGAATGACGTCAACGACGACCCAGATTTACTCAAAAGGGTCATAACTTTTTCTTGTTCCCAAAACTAAAGAGACCTATGAAAGGACGGAGATTTGCAACGATTGAAGAGATAAAGACTGCATCGCTGGAAGAGCTCAAGGCTATACCGAAAAGTGCTTATGAGAAGTGCTTTGACGATTGGAAAAACCGTTGGCATAAGTGTATTGTATCTGAGGGGGATTACTTTGAAGGGGACAACATAAATATTCATAAATAAATAAATATGTTTTCTTAAAAATACAAAGTCACCTTACTTTTTGAACACACCTCGTATAAGACTAGTTTTGTTTTCGTTTTGCAGCGCGCGTGTACTAAAATTGTACTATTTAGAGCAGCTTTACTTTAATCCCGCATGGCGGTGTAGACAGAGGACCCCTAAAGTTAAGACAAGATTCTCCACTTTCCGCCGAATTTTCCGCACAAAATTGCGTATTGAGTGGAGGCGGACTTTGTTATCAGAGACAGAAAATAAAAATAATTAAATCCTCTCAGTGGGAATCAAACCCACAACCGTTACATTTATAGTAACTCCACATAAAATAGTTGGAATATTAATAAAGGTAGAATTATGTATATGAAACATTTCATTACTTGTTAATGATAATGTAAGAGAACCGCTTTCTAATTTATATTGTAACTTAATGTATAATGTTATTATACGCTAATTAATTTCACTTCCTTTCAATACCAGTATATTAAACTTATAAATTTACTATAAGTAAAGCAATGCTGACTTTATTAACTGCTAGCGTTTTACTGCGACTTTGCCCACGTGGTTAACTCGAAACAACTAGGAATCATAGTCTGGGGTAAAATATTTGTTTGTAAAATTTCTGGGGTGGGCAAAGAACTAGTCCGGAGTGGGCACGGACCTAATGATTACAGTATGGGTACATCAGAAGATTTATACAATATAGCCTAGAGCTTCCTTCGATAAATGGTCTACCCAACACAAAAGTAATAGTTCAATTCGAAAAAAATAGTTCGATTAACGTTTTTAATTAAACAAACTCTCTAGCTTGATAATAATAGTGTAGAAGTTGCAGATAACAATTCAAGGAAAAGAGGAAACGACGGCCTACTTTATTTACATTCCTGTAATTTCTTAACAAAATGTTACAAAATATATTATATATAATATAATAAAATAAATAGATATTGAATTTAAACTTAGGTATATTGGAGTGCATATACGACACCATCATACCACAGATATTCGGCAGGATAGGCTGAGAGAACCTAAGAGATTCCGTTCTCGACTTTTCAACTGAATTCTTGACTTTGCGAGTTAAATGGTGGAACTGAGCGCCAAGCTTTGTCTACCACAGCGGGGAAACGATCATAATTAGAAGTTATGACTGTTCATTCTTTCGAGTGGGAATCGAACTCATAACCATTGCGTTTACACAGTCACACACCTGCACCACAACGGCCTCAAAGAAAATTTTATTGATTTACCAGCATACATTATTTTTTTCCTTATGTCTGCAATGCCTGCCTAAACAGCCTTTAATATCGTCTGAATGGCATGTTTTTGGGGATTTCACATTTTGTTAATGAATGTAATATAAAGCTTACAATTAAATAGCATTTCCTTATATAAAAATACAAAACTTTAAATGGTTATACTTACAAATAATAATAATATAAAATCTTCAACGACGATAATTACAGTAAGCACAACGTGTTTGAATCGTTTCATTTAATTACTACTTTCACTATTCACACTAACAGTTATATAAGAAACATTTTATATGACAATGGGATATTCGCCTTTGTAAAGTTTAAGTACGGATTAGAGTTGACTAATTCGCATAAGCCTTGTTGGGAACCTTGAGTTAGCTTACAGGTGTCTTAAATGGAGCAAAGTTAGAGAATCAGTTTAAATTTTTATTAGCACCACGCTGTATTTCGCTGTATCGCGCGTATAGTAGTGTAGGCAGAAGGAACCTAATTTTAAGAGACTCAGCTCAAACCAGTAGATAGTCTATAGACATCGATTATATTTTATCGCAAAACTAAATAATTGAACGGCCAAATAATCGAATAACTCCAATGTGCTAGTGTCAGGCAAATGTCATTTTAAATAAAATTATCAAGAAGCATGTCTGCCTAGAGATACCTGGATGCACACTGCACAAATGCACATGCACAGTAACCCGAGTAGCAGTAGTGGCACCAGCCCACCGAGCGAGACGGTTAAACTGACACCGGGCAGCCGCCTGAGACGGGAAAGCTGATTTCCTTTTGGGAAATTTGAGTTGAAGATGCTGAAGATATTATCTTACACTGATGTTGATATAGTTAATGATTGACTTTCATATCTTCACCTTTGTAAAGGTCTACCTTGATATTGACTACCTAATAAAGGTATTCGATTTGGTTGTATATAGATAAAATAGTTCCATTATTAAGTGATGGGCAGAAAACGCATTTATATGGACTAATGTACCTGCTGGGTTTAAAATTTTCATTGTGGTTCAAGGAGTGTGGGAGACCAGTAAGAGAATATCCCCCGAAAATTTCACAGAAACAGACAATATGCGATTATATTAGGAAGTTGTGGGCTAACAAAACTTTAAATATAAAATAATTAATTAGATAATATGTTTTAAGCAAATATTTTAAATAATCTATCCTTATTTTCAAAGTTAACACGCAATTGATTCACCGTTGTCTACTCTTATTTGACTCAATAGAATTACTATTATATACCAATCTAATTTACCTATTACTTATAGCTATTATACCAAGCTTATACCAAGCTATTTTTTTACTTCGATTCCTTTTTATAATACCGATTATAATATTGATAAAAACAACACGACCTTAGATGTCCTAAGCCTAGATTCAAGTAACGTCTAACCTAAAAACCTAGATAGAAGTAAAAAAACAATCAATAAATAATATTATTTAGTTTTCTTGGATATCGTGACAATTTTTTCATCTATTAGTCTACTTTAGTATAAAAGATTTCGAATAAAAAATCTAACGTATTCTTATCTTTACAAAAGAACCCAGTCTTAAAACATTCGTTTCCATTCAGCCTATTTAAGAAATGGCGTATACGGGAATGGGAAATGATGAGATTTTTCATATTCACGCACTACGAAAACAAAGTTGATAATTTTTTTCTTACCGAGAATCGTCAATTAATATTTATATTATATTTAATTAGTTGAAATATATTTATTTGTCTCACATTTTTTTATGTAAAAGAACTTAAAACAATGTTTTTTTTCCTATTTGTCTGTGGGTTTGTGGCGCTAATCTTAGAAATAGTTTAATCAAAATAAAAATATTAAAGCAGTTTTGATTATTGTATTTAGGTAAACTTCTCTTAATATTTAGTGTTTGTTTTATTTCAAGCGGGCGAAGCCGCGACGGAACTTTAGTTATCAATACAATAAATAACTTACCGTTCTTCAAGCATTTCGTTGAACGTCTTCGACTTGGCGCGCGGCTGGTGCGTCTCGGTCTCGTACTTGCGCACCTCGACGCAGCGCTCTATGATGTGCTCGACGCGCTTCCGCCGCGACGACTTCCAGTTGTCCAAGTTCTGGAAATTAGAATGTTATTTTATTATTATATATTGTTTACAATAATGCCGACTATGATAAGATGTAACTGTAACGTGACGATTGTGGTTTCGATCCCCATCGGAGAAATGAATTATTATTTATTAATATTGTCATTTCTTCGCTGTGATACCAAGGTTAAAGCCCGCCACTCAGCATGCAATGTCTCGAAAAATTTAACGAAAAGTAGTGAATAGAATGTCTTAACAGTGATCCCCGAGTTAATGCTCTCGAAATTCTCTAGAATTAAAATATAATATAATAATAACAAAAACTAAAAAGAAAAAATCACCAAAACACTACTTTTGCTCTTAATTCTTCCAATCTACTTCAGTAATACCTACATAACAATCATCTACATCTCCTACTAATTTCTTCCAATAGATACCTTCCATAGTAAACAGATCTATTATGGTATCAATACCACAATTTCCTAGGAATGCTTAGAGCGTGTATTGTCGCGTGTTTGACATTGCGTGCAAGTTTTTCATAATTTCACCTTTTATTATTGAAGTCAGCGTTTTGTTTTACGCGTTTTGTAATATATTGAAGTATGTTTTTAAATTTGTATTTAAAATAGTTAAAGTAACTAAAAAATATATTGTCAAGATTAATTACAGAAAATATCTCTAGATCCGCTCATAGGATGGTATTTCGTTTTTTGTTTAAATAGAAAGAACGTAATTTTAAGACACTTCGATCTTCAATTTTCGTCCCCCCAAACGGGGATTGAACCTACAAGCGCGTTAACGGTAGAATTGCACCACGGTCGCCACAAAAACACCACCTGAACACTTTATGATGACATCATCGCCTTAATATAAAAAAATATATATTTCCTTCTATAAAAAGGAGGTATTTAAGAAATATATCTTCCTTACAACACTCGGGTTTCTAATGACTAGAAAACGTATTTACATTTTGTTACTTCCTTAGCGGAATATAAAAAGATGCTATTTATCTTAGCAGAGTTAGCCTTAATTACATACAGCGGGCGGCGCAAGTTCTGAAAACTTACTCTTAAGCTTTAACTAAAACACCTATATAACGGTCTATTTCTTATTTAACTTTTAGTCTAGATTCCTCAAACATAGTGGGACAAAGTCTGACAGCGATACTTGTGGGTTCGAGTCCCTTTCGGGGGATTTTTTTCATTTACCTGCTGTGACACGCTGAAGCGCGGGGTTGAGTACCGCCACTCAATGTCTCGAAAATGAAGTATTTTGACACTCGACACTTTCTCATCTATAATATGCGGGATCCACGTGACGTTGATAAAAAACTTGTGGTTTATATTGTACAAGGTTTCCACGGAAGGTTAGCATTTGGGTTAATCACAATTTCGTCATTTCATACCACATCAAATTATATTAAAATTATCTAACAAAATGCAATATTTATTACAATTCTGTTTTTAGCACCTCTCGGAACATTTTTGCTAAGGCTTTTTATAATAAAATTCAGATTATTACAAAGAAATATTATTCAACGATGCTGTTTACTTTGGTAATATCATTTCATAATATTTTAAAGCGCTGTTCTTTTACAGTGATACTTTACAAAAAAAATACAACGCAGATTTGAAACGCACCTTGCATTTAGAATTTTTATGAATCATCTTTAAGCAGATGAACATAAATAATAAATATTATTTTCTAGAATCATAGCTAAAGACATCAAGTATTATTACCTACCAAAAAAAAAACTTGATCAAAATCGATTCATCCGTTTGGGAGCTACGATGCCACAAACATGTTTACACAAACGTGTCAAAAATAAGCATTTAAAATAAAATTTATGTTGATATAACATTTTTCAACCACGAAACAACCAAAATTTCTCGAAAAACAATCATCATCATCAAAGATTTATACACTACAGACCGTTTCGAAAAAACTATAAAAACTGCAATAAATCGCAAGGAATCGATCACGTCCGTAAAAATACGTACAAATTAGTACTGTATGAAAAACTGTACGAAACGAGTCCTTCAATTGGTTTCATTAAGTAATTTGTCTTGAATTTTGATTTAGGTACTTCTTGTTGGTATGCAATTATTTTGGGATTAAATATATAAGAGGTATATAAAAAACGTGTGACTGTAAACGCGACTGGTGCATGTGAGTTGATGTGAGTTCGACTCTTCCTCGCTCTGGTAATGAGTCAAAGTGCGGCGTTGAGTTTCACCATTCAACGCATCCAGAATTCGGCGGAAAGTGGAGAACATTAAAGTTTAAGTTAATATTTAAGTCCTAAGTGTACCTAGCCTACCTAGGTCTAGTTAGATTGGAGAATTAGCTATTATTTAAACTTACATTTGCACCAACCATACGAAAAAACCTTTCCACTCATATTTTTTAAAATTCATAAACAAATATAAATGTTTAGCGCATATGTAAATTATTTTTCTTTTTCTTACGCTGCCGTCAAAAAGTAGGGTAGGCCTTTCAGTAACCAATTTGTAACAAACAAGATGGAGCACTGTTCACGTCATCTTGCTTAAGACACCCCACCTGACCTGTATATTCTTTTTGAAAAACTTTTCTTTTACTTTTACCTGTGAATGTGACAAATAAGGTAAGCTCATCTTCGCCCGGTAGCACATGGGTGTGATAGGCAGCACCACTCAACACGCAATATCTCAAAAATGACCACTAGATTCCCTTCTCTACCCTGCTATATGCGGGATAGAGGGTGAAGATATATTTATTCGAGATATTTAACGATCACATATCCATTAAAGTACTTTGCTCCACACCCGACACCGGAAGTCGCGAGGCTTAAGCGCCGGCATGCAACGTGTTTCCGCTCGTATTGTCGATTCTTACAAAAAGCGAAAACAAGCTTATTGTATGTAATTTAATTAAATGGCTCATCCGGTTGAGCTTTATTAGCGATTACGATTTGTCTTCAAAGAGATGTTTTTTCAAAACCGGTACAGCAATGATTTTAAGCGTTGCCTTTGACAGGATATTTTTTGTTGTAATTTTAAAATTCGGTTTCGTGTATATCGAAATGTTTGGTCTTGTTTCTTGTACTTAAAGAACTTTATAATTTTAACATTGTATTGATATCGAATATAAATTATTTATGATTTTAATTAATATTAATATTAATTTTAATTTTTCTCATGTCGTTTCATTAATGTAAATATTAATTCTTGTTCTCTTTATTTTTCTTTTTCTTTACAGATAAGAAGATTCTTGAATTAATATAATGACATCTGTACGATGATAGCCTTCTCATTTTAAGAAGGAGACAATTAATATTTTTTCTTACAAGCATTCTTTTAATTTCATTCCCCTGAGTGGTAATCGAACCTACAACTGTCGCGTTAAAAGTCGCACACTTCTACCTCTTCACCACGACGGGCCCAAAAAGCATATAAATATGCAAAAATAACTTATCTAAAACCAAAGCCGTAAATTATTCAATAATCATTTTGACCAGACCTAGAAACATTAAAAGTAAAAAACGGAATGTCTAAACACTAAATTGCTATTCCAACCCCAGTTTCTAGTTTTAATTCTACACTCACCGACTGCCAGTCCTCCTGTCTCTCAATCTTCGCTGGTTCAGTACGTTTGGCTAGTTCCGCTCTCCGCAGCTGTTCCCGAGCCCTGGTGCCGAGGTCTGCTGGGCCGACCTTGATGAACTGTAGAGGGTTGGCTGCAGGCTTGCCTGGTATCACCGCGGCTGTGTGAGGTCGAGTCGCTAGGAAGTCCGCGCTGTCTGTTGTCTGTAATAAGAGGAATTCGTTTAGAGTTCGTGTATATTAAAATAATTTAGATAGCTTGAAATTAGTATTTAGAATTGGCAGAAAACTTTAGTTAAAATACAGATGTACGAGAGTTCTACAAATATCGATTTATATAAAAGTTCTATGTCTCAGTTGAGGAACTTTCAGTTATCTATACTTCTATACTAATATAATAAAGCGGAAGAGTTTGTTTGTTTGTTTGTTTGTTTGTTTGTTTGTTTGTTTGAACGCTAAGATTTCTGGATCTACTGGATCGATTTATTTTGTTTTTGTTTTGTATGAAAGCTGCATTCTTCAGAAGTGCTATAGGCTATATAACATTACATTACACATATGTACTAATAAATTAAAATACTTTCTAATTTGACATGCAATTTATTATGCCATGTTAATAACAACCGTCGTCGCTACGCGACCGCGTTCGTTACCGCGTCATTTTGATATTCATCCTTATGAAAATAAATATAATAGTCACTTTTATCATTTCATCTAGATTGAAATTATATTTCTATAGAAATTATATTCTTATATTTGAAGCAGGCGTAGCCGCGTCCGGGTCCGCTAGTCTGGAATAAAATTATAAATCGTAATAGTTATTTTTTTATCCAAAATCATTCTCTAGGAACTATAGAAATAAGTAAACATTTTCATATGTGAGATATCTTATTTAATTATAATTTTTTTAGCCTAACACTGTATCCTACATATCGCAGAGTAGGTAGAGGCAGAGGTATTCAACGCCACACTTTGGTTTCTTACCAGAGCGAAGAAATTAAAATAGTTCATTATCCCGAGGGAATTGAACCCACAACCGTCGCCTTTACCGTTGGACGCCACTACCGCTTACTATTACAAAATATTTCAAAAAGTGAAGAATAGCAATCAGTAGTATAATTTGCATAAAATAACGTAAAATAATTGTATAATAGCATTGTAAATGAATTCGGCATAGAATAATTTTATTCGCACTTAAGTAATGACTTCGTCTTGCGACACCATCGGAGACCAAAAATTAAAGGTTTTCTAAGCAAACTAATTAGAAATTATATTGTAACTCTTCAATATTATATAACTAGATTAGAAACTGAAATGTTTTTATCTTGTTTTTTGCTATCATATATTTATATTTAGCTTCTTGTCAGTAGACAGAAGGAACCTGAGAACCTAGTGTCCGCTCTCCACTCCTTTATCTCGCATAGATAAAGTTTAATATCTATATATTTATATCTACGCGAACTAAAAACGCAAAATAATTTTTTTGTCTTTACGTGTTGCCAAATTCAACGTTCTACGCCGCAACGGGAAATTTAATTGTGGCTTGACTTTTAATTACTAAGTAACGAAATATTTTTAAATAAATATACATTGTTTTGAGATATATATTTTCTGATATTTGAGATTTTTTAATTATTATTATATTCTACCTTTTTTAAAAGCTTTTATTTAACTTGCAATGTATGTATGTGGGTTCGGGTGAAATCTTAGAGCTCAATTTTGAAGTAGATATCGTCAACCGATTGAGCTGAAATTTTGTATACACGTTTACTTTGGATGACAATGCACGATAAAATATGTGACGTCATTCTAAATGTAATATGGCGGACCAGGCAAGATGGCGGAATTGTTATTTTTAATTTACTTCTACAATATGGGTATCAAATGAGAGGACTCGTTGAGAGCAACTCGAAAAATAATGTGATGTCATTCTAAATCCCATAAGGAGGAAATTGAAGATAGCCGAGTATCTATTTGGTCTACTTCTACAATATAGATATTAAATGAAATGGGTCGTTGAC
This sequence comes from Heliconius melpomene rosina, assembly GCF_056956725.1. Taxonomy (NCBI): domain Eukaryota; kingdom Metazoa; phylum Arthropoda; class Insecta; order Lepidoptera; family Nymphalidae; genus Heliconius; species Heliconius melpomene. Next base: position 707,786 of record NC_140397.1, read on the forward strand.
CGTAACTCTAAAAATAATGTGACGTTGTACTAAATCCAATATGGCGGAACATCTAATATGGCGGAATAGTTATTATTTATGCACTTCTGCAATATGGGTATCAAATGAAAGATCTTGCCGAGAACAATTAGAAAAATAATGTGACATCACTTGAAACCCAATAGAATCGACACGACTCAAGTTTTTTGTGCTTTCATATAATGAAAGGTATGTTCGTACGATTGAGCTGAAATTTTGTATACACGTTTGGTTTGGATGACAATGCACGATAAGGTTTGTGACTTAATTGTTAGTACAATATGGCGGACCATCCAGGATGGCGGAATAGTAATATTTCATGAACTTCTATAATATGGGTATCAAATAAAAGGACTCGTTGAGAGCAACTCGAAAAATAGTGTAACGTCATTCTAAATCCAATATGGCGAGCCATCCAAAGTAATAGAATAGTTATTTTTGATGCACTTGTACATTACGGGTATCAAATAAAAGGGCTTCTTGAGAGCAACTTGGGAAATAATGTGACGTCATTCTAAATCCAATATGGGGGACCATCCAAGATGAACGAATAGTTATTATTTTTGCAATTCTGCAATATGGATATCAAATGAAAGGGCTCATTGAGAGCAACTCGAAAAATAATCTAACGTCATTCTAAATCCAATATGGCGGACCATCCAAGATAGCCGAATAGGTAATTTTAGTCTACTTCTACAATATGGATATCTATTGAAAGGGTTCGTTGAGAGTAACTCGAAAAATGTGACGTTTTTCTAAATCCAATATGGCGGAACATCTAAGATGGCGGAATAGTTATTATTTATGCACATCTGCAATACGGGTTTCAAATGAAAGTGCTTGCCGAGAATAATTAGAAAAATAATATGACATCTAGTGTGAGAAACCTTCTTCCTCCTGGCATTAATCCCGGCTATTGCCTAGGTCTGCCTTCCTACTCAACCTACTCCACTTTGCGCGGTCTTTTGCATCCTCGGTGGTTAGACAATGGGCTCTCATATCCGGCATCACGACATCCAACCAGCGCTTCCTTGGGCGTCCAGGAGGTCTCACTCCAGGAACTGATATAGCAAGGCACTTGCATCCGACATAGTTCTTAGACCGGCGCGTAACGTAGCCAAACCATCTCAGGCGGCGCTCTTGGAGCTTATCCGCTACGTCACGGACCCCAAGACTACCTCAAACGAATGTGTTGCGTATGCGGTCAGACCGCGTTACGCCGCACATCCAACTCAGCATCTTCATTTCCGTGACGTAAAGCTCCTGAGTGTGCCGAGATAGTGCTGGTCAACATTCGCTACCGTATAAAAGAACCGGTCGTATGATGCTCTTGTATATCAGTCCCTTGAGCTTGGCAGTTTTCTTCGGTCACAGACCACACCAGTGACCTCCCGCCATTTGGCCCAGGCAGCACTCATCCGGCCATAGACATCGTGATCGATGCCTCCAGACTCGTGCATAATGGATCCAAGGTACCTGAACTTTTCTGACTTAACGACTGGCTCAGGACCTATAAAGATCGTGCTCGAGTTCGGGCTCCCGCAGACCATGTACTCGGTCTTCGACACATTTAGTAAGACCGCCGTTCTCAAGCGTACCCTTCCAGAGGTTGACTTTACGCTCCAGCGTCAGTCGGTTCTTGTCAATGAGTACTATGTCGTCGGCATACATCATCAGCCATGGAAGCTGCACTACATTGAATAAGAATGGACTAAGAATCGAGCCCTGGTGAATCCCCACTGTAATCGGGAAGGATCTAGTGCCGCCAACAGCATTCCTAATTATAGAAGCGAAATCGTGGTACATGTCTCTAGTGTGAGAAACCTAACCAGTGGTAACTAAAAAGTAAAAAATAAAATATAAGCAAAAAATTATTTTTAGAAAAAGCTTTTATTTAAACGCTTTAAAAGAGAGAAAATAAAATTTGTCTTTTAAATTTTAACTATCAACTCATAACTTCATTGTACACAATTTATATGATCATAAAAGCTTGTCGCGTTAATCAATATTTAATTAAAATGAAATTTTAAAAATTGAAACTTAGCAGATTTTACAAAATTAAATTAGTACTAGTTTAGTTACACAAGTAAATCGCGCGACAAGCTTTTATGATCATATAAATTGTGTACAATGAAGTTATGAGTTGATAGTTAAAATTTAAAAGACAAATTTTATTTTCTCTTTTTTAAAGCGTTTAAATAAAAGCTTTTTCTAAAAATAATTTTTTGCTTATATTTTATTTAATATATGAATAATTTTATATTACACATCAGAATTCTAGACATTACTATAGTCGTAGGTATAATTAAGGCAAGATCGCGTCAGACATGGGTTGCACAACGTTGAACAACTCATTTGTTAGCTATTACTGATATTTTTCCTCTGCAATAAACAAATATATGACTAGAGATATAGCTAGTCACGGCATATTCCTACAAAGTATTTTTTTAATCATACTTTTATGACCTTTAGTAGTAAAGAAGGTTGTGGGTTCAATTCCCAATCGGGAAAGATTGGAAAGAAAATCCTAATGTACATAAATATAGCAATTCCTTCATCGCAACTTGGAAATGAAAATAATTTAAATGCAATCAGTCTCCTCTGAGTGAGAATCGAACGTACAATTATTTATGTTTTCTTCGCATTTTCAGTCAATGTTATAAATCAACTTAAAGGAACTTTTAATATTCAATTATATATAACCAATACTTGTTAGAGAAAGCATCGATTGTTTTAGTTTCAAAGCCGCTACTATAATGCCTTTCTAGTATGTTTAGTATGCAATATGTACATCATATACGACACAGTTTTACATACTCACGTTCTGTACGCAACGTATGAAATTTTAACTATTAAATTATACGAAGGAAACCACATTTGCCTATTACACAGTATTACGTATAAAATTGAGAGGTTTTAATGTAGAATGAAGCAACTTTTGTGAATAAAATAAATATTAGTACCGAGATTGCAGTTTTTACATACGGCTTCGCCCGCGTGGTCTAATGTAAGTAACTCGTATATACTAATACAGCATCACGCTAGATCTCTCTGGTAGCAGTATAGGCAGATTGAGATTAGTGTTAAGGCACTCCGCTCTCTACTTTCTACTGAATTCTGGAGTCATTACGCGCTTTATCTCTTTATCAGAGGGTCGAGTTAAAAACATCAAATATCCCTTTCCTCGCTTGTGCTTGCGCCACGACTGGCGTCCTATAAAACATATAAATTCATCATCCTGTCCAATTCTTCCTCTCACCAAACCCTGGACCATCATTTAAAATACTTATATGACCAATAAACTTAGCCTAATAAAAAGGACGGCCGTACAAAGTTCAAGACAGCTGCGCCGTGATATATAAAGTGCATACGTTCTAAATTTCCTTACATTATAAATAGACACTATTCACTGTTCTCACTTGGCACTCCCGTCTATTTCTGAACGTATAGTAACCTAATTTCGTCATTTGAATACCTAATACGAAATATTATAAATATAAACTATTAAATATTATAACTAAAAAAATACTATATTCTAACTATAACGATAAATATTATAACTATAATATGTACATTTAATTGTAAATGTAATGGTTTTGGGTTCGATTTCCAGTTGGGGGAATGAATTATGATATTTTCTCCGCTCTAGTTCGGAGTTAAATTTCAAGGACTAACCTGTCAGAAAAACACACGAGAATTTTTATGTATCTACCTACGGTAGTGGGTTCAATTTCTATTTAATGTCTTTAAAATGGACTAGAAGAGACATATGAAGCACAAAAATAGTCGCTAATTATTAACACGTAAAGCCAATTGGCAGGCATTTAAAGAATGCAACTTATCAATTAGCTGTTAAATAGAAATTTCTATTAAATACTCGTTAGAAACGACGAAACGACGACGCTGTGTTGCGAGACACTAAAATTGTCACTTTCTGTCGAATACCTTTAAGTTTGGTTAAAGCGGAGTGTTTTGTGTTTCAACTCTATTTTCTTTGTAAGAAATTTTTATTTAGATATTTTTATAGTATTTTCTTATAATATATCTAATATTTACTTACATAATATGTAATAATTTATACTTAATCATAATTTACACATATTATAAAATAATGAAAAGACTTGCCCCTTATTAATACTGCTAATATAATCTCAGTCCAACGACACACAAGCAACTTAACAAACAGTTAACTTAAACTCCAGTTCAAGTTAAAAACACAGTTAAATCGTCAAATTAACTTAACTAAAACAATATTAGTTATAATAACTAATAATTTCCAAGTTCAGAACGTGCGTTCCTCAGTTAAGTCACCAAGGCACTGCCTCTCGCGCTTTTCCTCGAGGGAAAGTATTAATTAAAACGACGTTATTTCAAATGCTCGAAGTAACAATTGATGAGTTTGTTACGTAGACGTCAACAATAAAAACTTATTTCCGTAAAAAGTTACTAAAATTACTTGTAATGTATTAATATATTAATATTATGTAAAATGGCGATTGGTTTATGTTATAAATATGCATATAATTCGTTTTGTGCAACAATGACGTAATTGTTGTTCTTTTTTTTTGGGTAAAGTGTGAACAGACATGTAATAAGTGTCTTAACTTAGTAAGATACGTGGAATGCTATTTTTGTATTTGCTAATAGTGACTATCTATTACTTTTACATTAATTTCAAGTAAAAAAACATTGTAACCTACTGATAACATGAGCATCATATTGAAACGTTATTTACATCAAAAGATATCTTATCACATACGCCCACTCGTCACTTGTATACTTCTAATATTAATCAATAATTTATGCAAAAAAAAACAAATTAACTAAATGCAATGGCTCTAAGTTCAAATCCATTTAAACGAAGATTTTAGTAATAAAAAAAGAAATTCCTACGAAAAAATGGAATTTTGCACTTAAAGTCCATACAAACATAACTGCGGGCGACGCTAGTTTTATATACATATATATAAAAAATATGCTTCCGTCTGTCTATATCTATATTATGCATTTTCTAGTAAATTATAAAAACAGTTAAATCAATTTTGACAGGACATTTATAACGGAAGCGTGTACATATAAAGTATGTACAGTATGCAAAAAAAAATACTTCTCATTGTCGTGTAGCACGTCACAATTATTTTCCGCTCCATAGTTCATGAAAATGCTAGCGATAAAATATGAAATCGAAACTGTACATAATTTAATTAGCTATGGTATTGTCGATACTCATTTAAAATATTACTTAGATTCTAAGAGTTGGACTTTGGATATTTCATTTTATAGCCGAATAATTAAAGAGACGTTACGTCTGCAGTCTTTAGTGAAAATCGCAAAGTTAAGAGGAATCGATTTATATAAAAATCATTAAAATCTGTCAGCTCGTTTGGTCTCCACAACGCTACATCGGAAGAAACATACATACATAGACTGATAAACACATTATCCTCCTTTGCGTCGTGTAATTGGTTAAAAAATGTATATAGACATATTTTAAGTGCCTAATCCTAGGTATAAAAATGTTGATATTTTTTAAATTTCTACATCAGTTTATCTGTTTATCTGTTACATTATACCTCTTGACATAATGACGAGCGAAATCGTGAGACTTGTTAGTAATTAGAAAGGGGCCGCTTGTCTAATTAGAGAATTTGAAACTACCATGTTTTATTAATTATATTGAATATCACATTATGAGTTGATAAATATTTGTTAGATTTGAGTTTGAATTATTGTGATTATAATACTTAGGAAAGAATGGAAAATTTATTTACTAGATTTAGGTCACATACTTATCTCCTCTAATTAACTTTTTTTCAGCTTACGCCCCTGCACAGCAGGTTACGCAGAGGGAACCCAGGTTCTCCCTTGTGTTAGTCGTTTCCCACTTTCCGCCGAATTCTTCAGTCAGTCAGACAGTCAGTGCATTTTTTCTAAATTTCCTAGTTATATGTTCAATAAATTGTACGGAACCCCTAGTATGTGATACAATTTCCACTTGACTGGAATTTTTCTTATTAATAAATAACAAATTTAAAACAAAATATTATATGCAAAAAAAATGGCTTCGAGAATGTAAATGTATTTATTTTCGTTCTCAAAGAATGCAGGTGTTATGTTGTTTTGTTAACGGCACAGTAATAACTCTTCCGCATCGCGGGTCGTAATTACTCGTATATAACTACATTATAACTATATTATATTAGGTTTTCTCATATAGTAAAAGATTTGTTTAATGAAATAAATAATCGCGTTTGTTTTCATAAAATAGTTAATTTCCAATATAGAGACAGTCGTGTGACAAGACGAGACGTTTGTCGGTTCGATTCCCAAATGAGTGTTTGGCAAAATTAATTATTTTCATTTCGTCGCTCGGATAAGAAGACATTGTACCATTAATTTTAGTCAATGTCTTGAAAATTATAAAATCTTAATACTAGGTTTTCCATATCTTCTGTGCTCTATGCAGGAGAGTAAAGTTAACGTCCAGTGAACATATCTCTTTTCTCTATTATTTACAGACATAGCCTGTTCTGTGATGGAGTTCAACGCCGCACTTTGCCAAATTCAATAGAAAACAAAACTAAAAACTACTACTCAGTCGAGTGAAGATCATAACCATAACCACTGTACAGTTAGTTATACTTATACCCTACTTTAGAACAGTGAAACGACGGCGTCAAATGTGAAATAGGCAAAAATATAACGTGAAAATAACATAAATGTTTTTTTAAATACGTTTCCGAGTTTTGCCTCTAACCACACTATCTCGAAAGTTGGATGGAAAATGGCGAACGGAGTGTTTTAACACTGGGTTTAATCTGCATAAGATTCGACACTCATGCGGGATTCAGGATGAAGCAAAAAACAACTAGTCTTAACAATTGTCTAAATATTTTTTTAACTTTTACAATCCAGACTTTGTTTATAGTTTTTTTATCTGGAGTAAAAAATTATAGTAATAATTACATTTACAATTACAGATTATTTATCAATAAAACAATAAAAAAAATCACTAACCTCACAAATAACGGTTAAACACAATATAAACACTAGCTAAACTAAAGTAGCTATCACAGTAACGTATAAACTTATACTAAACAGTCGTTGCTTCGCTGTTTGCGTCACGCTGCGTGCTTTCACTGTTTACGTGACGTGACTTTTTTTGAGAATTTACTCTGTGGTTGAGGTATCTGTTGTATATGGATTGATAGATAAGGCGAGGGTAGCCGGTTAGAACTTTTTGGTAGATAAGTTTATTTAAATATAATAAAATGTATGATATATGATAAAATAGTAAATGTGTTGAACTAGGTATTAAACGTAGCACAAGGTTGTGGGTTCGATTCCCAATCGAGGAAAAAATTTAATTTTTTTATTTTCTCGCTCTGGTGGCGAAATAAAACGCGGCGTTCTATGCCTCCAGAACATGTCTCCAGAAAAAACAGGACTTTCCTTTTTTTGCCCAAAATTGCGAGCTACGAGTATTACTATACAAGATGTTTAATTTCTAAGGCAAAGCAACAACTTCTCCTTAAGCTGCAAATACGATAAATATGTATGTATGTCATGTACAACCAACACCGTAACAGCGAGCGCGATGCGAATTACCTATACGCCGCCATTAGATAACTTTAGTATGGCAAGTGCTAAATACTAATAAAGATATTATTATAAATAATTAAAATGCACTGTGTAATGGGTAAGTAATGGGATTTTTAGAAATAGGCATTTTTTTTAAAATAAAATTGACGAAAGACAGTATGCAAGGAGTGTTGTACTATGTGAGTACCACGCTCTAACCCGCACTATAGAACAGGGTAGCTAGAAGAAATGCAGTGTTAGAACATTCCATTCTGCATTTTTTGCGCAAATTTCGAGTTATTGCGTTTTGAGTAGAGGTTATTGCGTTTTGAACGCCGGGTTTTCGCAACGTAAGGAAATTAATATAATTTTTTCATAGCCCCATGCTTTACCGCTATGCCAGGTCGGTATCGACAGTAAGTTAGTTAAGTCTTAAACTTGACGTAGGTTGCATAAACATTATTTATTCATTATTTTTTTATTTTATTTAACTTCAGCCTATATACCACCATAGAAGAGTAAGCAGAGGGAACCTGGAAACCTAGTATTACGATATAAGCCTCCATTCCTTGGTTTTCTGCGAGATATAGCTTAAAACTAAATAAAAACAAGAAAAAATGTCGTAATATTTGTCATCGTTGACCGGTCACTACCGGTGCCGGTGGCGTGGGTGTAACACCTTCGCGAACGCCTTTTAATGTAGGTTCGAAACTGAGTCATAGTGCATTCTTTTATCGACTTTTTGTATTTGGTATCTTGTAATGTAAGTTTTTATTTATTGACTTTTAGTTCTTTATTATGAAATAATATTTTTCATACTTAGATTAGATATTAGAAATTAATTTTATTTAATGGTAAAGATAACATCAGCAGCTTTAACTCATATTTTAAAGTTACAATGTTTATAATTTTCTTTATCACTAAAAGAGTGGGATTTGATAAAATCGAATTTATTACTTTCAACATAATTGATTTTCCAAAAATCTCATGCAAAAACAAAAGAAAAGCCAAAGAAAGCATCTATAATAGAGTCTACTAAGCTGCGATGCTAGCATTAGCCCCATAAAATAGATACCTATGTCTAAATATTAATATTAGTTTAATATTCATTTGGCATTCAACCTGCGAAACATTTTCGAAATAGATTTCATTAGACAATTATAAAACTATTAAAATGTAAATATTTCAGTTTTGTCACCATCTGATAGTGGTATCTATTAAAGTTGAAGCAACAGACCAAAGAGATTTATGGCACACTATATATTTTCCTACGTAGGTAGGAATTTTGCATAATAAATTAATAGTCAATCGCAGTAATGTCTGACAATTTAAACGCGACGGTTATGGGTTCGAATTCAATTCTGGTAGAGGTTAGGCCGCCAGGCTTTGTCTCAATAGCTTGCTAAATGCATGATACCGCGTCAACTAAAAAATATGTTTCGCGTAGACGTCTTGTTCAGTTTAATAAAGAAAATAATATCATGGATATATTTTCTCATATTAGTTCATAAGTTCATTATAATAAATATGCGAATTTATGAATATGCAATGTCTCCAGATTTACGCGGAGAGTGGGGAATGGAGTGTCTTAACACTAGATTGAAGGTTCCCAGATTTCCTCTGCCTACCCTTCTATGTGCAGGGTGCAGGAGAAGTTAAAAAAGTATACTAAATAAAATTTCACAAAATGACTTGATTGATAGCTCTAGCTCATCACAAAACTAATGAAACAAATAATATATCAATTCAATATTACATTAAACCAATTCAAGTTTAATATAAATAATGATGAGCTGGTCGAGAGATCTAATTTCGACATAAGTTAATTATTTCTCAACATGTTAAAATCATAGATTCGTCTCAGATTACTCAATACTTGATTTCTTTCAGCTTCACGCTGGATCCCGCATGTAGCAGGGTAGGCAGAGATAGCCCAGTATTAAAACACTTCGCTCCCCACTTTTCTCCAAATTCTGGAGACATTTCGTGTAGCGTGACGAAATTCAACACGACGCCACTTTTTTCCTGTTTACCAAAGCAAATAAATGAAAACATGAAATATAATTTTCTCGTGTAAGAATAAAACCTACCACCTGTCGCGTGCATAGTCGTACTTTTGCCCCACTGTGCCACCACGGCCTTTGTAAATTATTTCTTAAGATATGTATTAAAATCATTGATTCGTCTCAGATTAGTCAATACGTGACGTTGATTGATAATTATATTATTATGCATATTTGAGCTTTGATTTCTGATATAATATGTGGTAATTAAATGAAAACCTGATTTTGTTATTTTATCTAATATAACTTTCTTAATGAGGCTGTCTCGAGATCTGTATTGATCTAAATTCCAAAAGCATCCAGTTTTTATCTCACTCGATAATGTTGCAACTGTAAAATTTTATATATTTTGATATCTTTATACGTATTGCAGCTTATTGCGAAGTAGACAAACTTTTTTTCTTCCAATTCTCAATATGTGTTATTCTGTACACCCCTTCCCTTTTCAGACAATGTATTCTCTCTTCTACCCAAAGGTTGCCTGGAAGAGATCGCTCTCTTAGCGACAAGGCCGCCAATTGCACTGTTCTATGTATTAAATACATGTATACCTATGTGTCTTTTCTATGGTACAATAAAGAGTATTTTGTTTGTTTGTTTGTTTGTTTGTTATTCTAATAGACTATTTCCACCGTTCTGATGAAAAGAATCGAAAAAAACAAATTTATTATTTAATACAATATTACTCTGATATCAGACAGCTATACTGAATGTAATTCTAATGATCTGGATTCACATCATTTCAGAAACAATAATATTTTACCCGGTGGAACCTAACGCCGACCTTTATTTGGGGAAACGAAATCTGAGAAATGCAAATATTTTAAACCAGAAAACACTACAACAATAATTTTAATAGAAAAAAATAATCTAGATTAAATAGTTTTTCTTAGAGATTTTCTATTTATAGTATCTATATAATAAATAATCTTATCAATGTTAGTATAGTTCTCTAGCTGATTGTAGTGTTGGCTGTGTATACACAAATGTGAAACATCTAGGGTTTGTTTTAGTCTTCCTAGAAAGTAGATAAAACCTAAGTACCTACCTGATATTAGTCAAGATATTTTGTGATTGAGAGATCGACGGGGTCTAGTGGTAATTTTAACTTTTTATGTATACCCATACATAAAAAGTTATCCATTCATCCATCCATCCATTTACTTATTATATTTTTAGCTAATATCAATAAGTAAAAGCGAGCTATTCGAATATATAGGAGGAAAGGTAGAGGAAAGATATTGTTTAGACGTTCCGTTATTCCTGAACAGAACGTTGCGCATTGTCTTTTTACCAGAGCGAAGAAATTAAAACAAATCATCCCCCCGAATGGATCGAAACGACAATCGTCACGTTACGTCGTCAATATGTGCGACTGCGCTACAAATATAAATCATTCATATTTATTATTATTTTAAAATTAAATTAGATTAAATCAGCTTCACGCTGTCTCGCACACAGCAGAGTAGGCAGAAGAACCTCGTTAGATAAGACACTCTTCCCAATTTTCCACCTTAAGGTAATTATAAGGGCATTGTGTGTTGAGTAGCGAAACTCACGCCACGCTTTACCTCGACACCAAAGAAAGAAAGTAAAATATTAAATAATTCATTAATAAAGAAAAAAATAACTTCAATAAAACTAAAATGCAATCTACACCTACCTATATGCACTAACACCTTAACTCCACAACACAAGAAACGGAAACGTCGAGATGTGTTATCACGGAACAAACAATCATGACCGATAGCGGGGTCAACGCCCGCCAGCTACTTCTCTTACAAAGGGCTATATTGTAGGCAAGTAAGGCAGAGACTCCAGTGTGTGAATGTAAACGTAAAGGGTTGTGGGTTCGATGCCCACTCGAGGAAGTAAAATATTTAACATTTATATTTCTTCATTGTAGTGTCGAGGCAAGAGTATAGTGCGGCGTTGAGTTCAGGAATCGGTTTTTATAAAAGCAGTAAAAAAAAGTAGAGTTAAGTAGAGTTGTTACTAAAGTAGTCAATAAGAAGTGAAATAATAAGTTCCATTATATTTAAATGTAACGTTAACTGTAGTACGATAAGGAGAGATTAATTCAAAGCACACCCGCCCACGTCTCCAACAAAGACTTCCTTTCACGCTTAGTTAATTCTAATATCAGTGTAAAAGCTAAGATCTCTGATGTACATTTATATATAAAATATAAATGTACAGCTGAGATACGTTAACACGCTTTATCACGCATATAGGTAGCCCCGAACCTAGTTTTAAGATACTGTGTCTAGTACTTTCCATACAATTTACGGGACATTAAGTTAATTGGCTTAACACAACGCCGCGTCTGTCTTGTTACCAGAGCCTTTGTTACTGACCTCTACATTTGTAGTTCATATTATAAAATACCAAATTACTATATTTACCTAAAACATAAGAACTTAACACTAAATACCTTAGTTCTAGAGGTATATTGATTACCGCAAATCTAATTACTAATATACATATAATATATGTGACGTACAGACATACATAATTAGTAGTTTTGAGGTAGGACTTAGCCATAATTAGTTGAAGGTTTATCCGTTGGTATTGGATGGGAGTGGGGAAATATCCAATTATCCCCATTAGCGCAGTTGTAAGGATTGATGACGTACGATCGATACATGTCAAGGCAGCTTAGCGCGGGTTCAGTTACCATAGAGAAAACAGTGATTTGTTTTGTTTTACGCACGAGTCAGGAAAAAGACCCTCGGCACCCACTCTTTGGCTACACCGCACCTCGTGCCCGCTTGAAAAGTCGCCACAGTTTTATTCAAGCTACCAAAGCTCTAGATTGCATTCCGAGTCGCGCTAGGATACGGTTATGGCAGACAATCTACTCGCCACCTTCAGGCTTTGTTCCCCCCAAAGAGTGCCTACCCGCAGGTTACAACTTGCAGTGGCCAACATGGAAGTCACTTAATCGTTTACGGAGCCAGGTTGGCCGATGCAAAGAGCTTCTCGTGAGATGGGGGTACGAACTGAGGGATGGGTCACCCTGTGACTGTGGCGCCGATCCACAAACGATGGCACACTTACTCTCCTGTCCGAAATGTCCATTCACCTGCTCACATGACGATCTGATGGAAGCAACAGATGCCGCAGTCGACGTGGCTAAATACTGGCAAAATGTGATATGAATTCTCCATTCATTGACACGAAGAAGAAGAAGACGCACGAGTGAATAGGGTTTAGTAATAGTAGTATAATTAATTAATCTTTGTTATAAAGATTTGAAAGAAGTTATTTTTTAAAAAAGGAAATATATTAATTTATGAAAAAAAATACGTTTACGTACATTCTCTTAGAGGTAAGAGATTTGAATACACGATCCGTGCGATACTAACGCCAGCGAAAATAAGTAGGTACAAATATAAATAAAATATTAGTGTTTGACACAAATAGAGGCCGTCGTAGCGCAGCAGCACATCGTCTGGCTATAAATGTAACGATGTGGGTTCCACTTCGGAAAATAAAAATCATTATCTCCCTTTAGAAAAAAGAAAGTGACGTTTAATTCCGCCACTTAACACACAATACCTCGAAAATTAAACAAACCGTAAATTAACACAGAGTTTCCTCTATCTCTTTCTCTTTGTATATATGCAAGATAGAGCATAAAACTAAAACCAAACATTCAATCAAAATATGAATACCCATAGATCTCGACAGTAAATGTCAACGGAGCACAAATAAAGAATTCTCTAATGTATTCCTATCTTTTAATAAGCCCCAAGATGATATCTGTAAAGAAGTGGGGTGTCGCGTGCCAGTAACGGGGGCAGGCCACTTTCACCAAGGTCGATCTATTGTGCATTGTTTGACTGAGAATGCTATGGGTATGGGTTCTGGTATGGTTTACTTGTACTAGTATGATACAAATTAGAATTATGTTTAATGTTAGTTAAATAATAATGGATGTTTTTGGGAGGGAATTAATGCTTCCCATTTGAGAGATAACAACGTTTCTTTAAACTATTTTATACTCAACGCAGCACTTCTTCTTGTTATTATAGCAAGGATTGAAAATAACCCATATTACTATGTTGAAATCAAACCTATAACCTTCGCGTTTACATTGAAACGCTGCACTGCCAGCCAACATGCAATGTTTCAAAAATTGGGTGGTGTTTGGAGGACAGAGTGTCTTAACATTACTTTCCCTAAGTGTATCCTGTTGTACAGCTAAAAAACCTATGATACACTGTGTACATATATGTATACATATTAAGTTACTATATTATACAATATATACAAAGTCCTCAATACCCAGATTACGAGATAATATTTGCAAGTAGTTTTATCGTTATCAGTCCAGCATTCCTTATTACTGTGCTATGCTAATATATGTTTTCGCTGTGATAACATTTATGAGGACAAAGGACTCGTTTTGAGTTCATTGAAAACATTTATATAAATCGATTTCGAAGTTATAAATTTATATAAACAAATTTAAATTCCATGAAATACAGAATTTCAAAATATTATAAGACATTATTTTTTTTTATTTTACTGTATCCCGCAGCAGAAGGAACCTACATTCCATTTCTTAGGCACCACCCGCGCCGAATTTTTGAGATATTGCATGTTTAGTTGTAGAATTCAACAATGAGCTTGTTTCTTCTATGGGACTGTCTTAACGCTAGGTTCCCAGGTTCCCTCTGCCTACTTTGACAGATATAATGTTAAACTGTGCGTCTTCACTAAAGAAACATAACGAGACGATAAAACTTGTATAAACGATGCCTGTACTCCTTGACCTGTTGAACTAATTCTAGAGACTGGTACCAGGAGAATATGTTATGTTTGAACAGATGTGCTACGAACAGATGATTTTAAATATTTTTTTATACTAGCAACATTTTCTTTAATCGACAATTTATATTCATATAGGTCATCGATATCAGATGTTTATATGATTTATATAAAGAACTAGCGGACGCGCGCAGCTTCACTTGCTTATTTAGGGGTAAATTCTAATAAACCACGAAACGTGTTCATTGAAATATTTTTAAGAGTCTATTTTTCAAATTTTATAATAATCGGTGGCGTTTTAAAGATTTTTCATACAAACTTTCAACCCTTTTTTTGCGCCCTTAGGGGAAGAATTCTAGAAAACCATGAAACATGTATTCAATTGAATACTTTTAAGAGTCTGAATTTCAAATTTTATCAAAATTGGTGCCGATTTAAAAAAAAATCTATACAAACTTTCAACCCCTTATTTGCATCCTTAGGGAGAGAATTCTAGAAAACGATGAAATACGTGTTCAATTAAATACTTTTAAAAATCTAAATTTCAAATTTTATAGAAATCGGTGCCGATTTAATTTTTTATCCATACAATCTATCAACCCCTATTTCACCCCTTTAGGGTTAAAATTTTACAAAATCCCTTCTTAGTGGATGTCCAGATTACGGAAGCAAACATCTGTCCAAATTTCACGTTTCTACGCACAGCGGTTACGGCTGTGCGTGCGTCTTACCTCAGTCAGTGAGGACGAGTCCTTTTATATATATAGATTAAACCTAGCTAAGAAATTTTTTTTAGCTTAACGCCGTTTCTCACTTATTGCGCAATTTGGAGAGACAATGCGTGTTAAGTGGCAGAGCTCAACGCCGCGTCTTATATATATACCAAATTGCGGGAAAGAATACGCCCTTCACACGAGTGTGCATCGAACCCACAACCGACGCATTTAGAGCCGAACACCCGAAATAAAAAAAAACAAATTATTATAAAATATATGATGTTGAAACATTTAAAAACAATTCATTTTACTTTTTCAATTTATATGATGTAGAATACAATAAATAAAACAAACAGTTGTAGACTGTCACGAGAATGGTAATAATTAACATCGCGGGGTCGGGAGTTCGATCTCGGGCGTTCATTAAGTAAATATTTGTGTAATAAATTGTTTTGATTTACTTAGAGGGAACGACATGACCTAACCTACAGCTATTTAAAAGAGGGCAGCATAAATAATACGTTTTTAAAATCTATGAAATAAAAATCATCAAAGACTTAGTACAAGAGAGATTATAAGCGAATTTAACATAAAATAAAAAATCTGATGTATACGTCTATACGTACTAGTATTATAAATTTAGAGAATTTGTTTGGTTGAATGCGCTAACCTCAGGAACTAATAGTATAGTCCATTTATCGGAGAAGGCTTTATGAACGATATGAACGAAATAACAAAGAAAATACATGTAAAAAGAAAATTTAGAGCTTTCGAGAGTCTTAGTTATTTCGTCTAAGCGGGCGAAGCCGCAGGTACATAGAAATTAATTATAAACAGTAATTACGATATAACAGTCATAAACATCGAGTTGATTCTACGAACAGTAACTAACTAACACATTTATCTTTATAGCTTTTACAAGTATTTTATAATGCCACTAGTTATCGCCTGCAACTTTGTTTGTGTAGACTTTTACAAATGAAAATAAAATAAATTAGCTTAACGCTAGGATAGGCAGAGGGTAACCTAGTGTTAAGACACTCCATTCTAGACTTTCTGCCGTACTTTTCGAGGTATTGCGAAACTCAACGCCGGTATAGGATATTTACACGTAAAATGAATATTCCTGTTTTCTGCCGTTCCCGTCGGAATTTTGAGAAAACCTCTTGATGCACTCCCTAACCTATCCAAATTTCAAGTTTCTAAATCCAGTAGTTTAGTCTGTGCGTTGTCAGTCATTCAGTTTTGTATATATAAATTTCCATATAAAACAAAGAAATGAGTCACAGTATGCTATAAGACTAATTTAGTGTCGGTCATCAAAGGTCAGGCGCGATGTCGTTTGATTTAATTTCTTTTAAACCTGCTTTTGATACGAGGTGTGGGTGGAAAGATGCTTTAAGGTTTTAAATTTTATGATTTTTATCTATTTCAAAACTAATTTTAAGATTAAATATACTATATGTATTTATTGTGTAATTAATTTTAGGTTAAGATTAAGTATATTATATAGGCATAGATAAAGAATAAGGTATTAGATAGATATGGAAAGTTGCACATGTACGAATGACAATAATGAATACGATGATAAGAATTCGGCGGAAAGTGGGAAACGTAAGTGTCTTATTGGGAATAGAGTGTTTTAACACTAAGTTTCTAAGTTCCCTCTGGATATCCTACTATATTCAAGATTTTTTCCAAAGCAGGGTAGGCAGTGAAGACCAAGTGGTAAGACATCGAATCCACAACCACTGTGATTACAGTTGCCATCGTTGCACCACGACCACACATTACAGAAAATGATTTTCATATTCAATAATTATTTAACTATAAAATAAACATTATTTATGTATTTCTGTAATTGGTAAGAGAATTCCATTTATCACTCAAGCCGAAGTCAACCTTAACCTTTACTCGCTGACCGCAGAGGAATCCTGATTGCGTTAGAATATTTGTTATTGTGACTCAATCCATATATTAGCTGAATTTTATGTAGAATGTTCTTGGTTTCTATTCTTTTTTTTATGATATTTCTCCATGTAGATAGATTGATAAGAAAATGAAATGGACGTTTGATAAGACTAAAAAACAAAGGTCGAAAAATATAATATTGCATATCCACAGTATTTCGCTTGTAATGAAATAGGCAGAAGGAACTTATTGTTATGTTCCCTAATCTCTGCCCAATTTTCTTGATATTAAAAAGAGTGTCTCAACACTAGGTTCCCGCTGCACTGCTTTGTTCTTGATATAGCCTGAAGCGAAATAAAAAATATGGATATAACGCGTTCATTTAGTTACTACGTGCAAAAATATATCGTTAATATGATAATGTAAACCAATATTGAGGTAAAGGACACCAGCCCTGCCCTCTGACGGAAAGACTTAATTTACTTTAATTTATACTGGTATATGGCCTAATTGACTTTTAGCATGTCATTCTAATAAAGTTATTTTAAATGTCTTTGTTTGAAGTAGACGTTGATGATTGGTGAAAAGTGGTCTAGAGTTATATATGTATAGCTATGTTACAACTCGTATGCATAAATTAAACTTTCGTTACGTGTTAAACTTTCAAGTTGTGTACGGTAAAAAATGAAACAATAATTATTATTTTTATTTTCATGCATTTCGTAGCGACGAATTCGAATCACTTTATCATTTATTTTCGATATATTGATAGTTGATTGGAAAAATTTGATACTTTAGTTTTTATAAAATTAGAATGACGATATGATACGTTTCCTAATTTCTGTCTTTCAAATGTATCAATATCAAGTAACTACAGTACACAAAATAATATTCTAATACCAATCTAATAATAAAAACACTTGCATCATTATGTAAAAACCACTAATCTCCATACCTTAAAAATTTCATTTCAATTGTTTTTAATTTTAGTTACCACCCTTCACAAAAGGGGCATTTAAAATAAACTTTAATCATAAAAGTAAACTAAAGCATTGCCAAATCTAAAACGATTGACTTTTACAAAGACGGTGTAAAAAACATCTGACACAATTGAGACTATTGTTTGTTTAAACGAAACTACAAGTACCGTAGTATTGTTACTTATGACTTACGTGAAAATTTACTCAATTTTAGTGAAACGAGTGGTTTTTATAGTGTTACCTCACTATTTTTAGTTATTTTGATTGTATTTTTATTATATTATATTAAATATTTTTAATGTTTGGTAATAAGTGTTACAAATATGCTGTATTGACATTTATTGTTTACGTTACTTCTTGTTACAGCAGTAATTATTATGTTAAATTATATAGTAGGCTAGGCTGAGGGAACCTAATGTTGAGACACTCTGTTCCCCATTTTCTGTTCAATTTTGTACACTGCGTGTTGAGTGGCGTAACTCAACGCCGCAATATATATACCTGTAAACTATAATTACTATTTATTATAAATATTAATTAAAACACCTGCATATTATAAAATTACAGAAACACTTGAACTATGCATAACATTCACAGATTGACACCATCAACAAGATTCCCTTTCAAATAAGGCACTTCCGTTTGGCCTTCATTATATTGCATTATAATATGACCTATGCAGATTGTATCATGATTCAGCTAATCCTAAGAGTTGTGGACTGAAAGGGTATAAAAATTATATATATTTTCTTTTTTTATAGTCTTGAAATTACGAAATTGTGAATAAGCTTTCTTCATCTTGATACATTTATAATGAAAATTGTCAAGATTTCATAAAAGGAACAAAAAATTAAAATTAATTAAAACTAAAATATTAAAGTAGAGATTCTATGAATTGTTAAATTATTTTATTGTTAAATTAAAATGTAACACTTAAAAGGCGATGGTTCTGAGTTCTAGTTCCACTGAGCAGGAATTAATAATTTTCATTTCTTTACTCTGGTTCCCTTATCCTTATCACTAGGTTTCCTGTCTATTTTTCTATATGCGACTAATAAATACCCTAATGGTCCCGAACTCAGTTTGAATTTAAAAAAGTATTTTATAATAAAACCCATTAAACACCTAAAGTATAAAATAAAGAACATATTAAAACAATCTCTTAGCTTTTTACCATAGTAAATATCAAAGCAACGCCATAAAATATGAAACGGAAGTAACGCGTTAAGAATAATGCAGCGATGTGAGAGTAGTCTCGGCGGACGGCCATTGTGGGCAGGACGCACGAGCGCTATAGAACAATACTTTATATTAATGAGTGCTGGTATTAAAGTAAACTTATACTTGGCTTTGTAAAATATGAATGTTAGTTTAAGTTCGAGTCTCAGCAATATGAATAAAAATGAAAAGTCATATAATACAATTGGTTGTGGCCAAAGTTATTGCAAGTCTTATATCATCATCATCATCATCATCATCAGCCTATCCTCGTTCACTGTTGGACATAGGCCTTATATAGTTTGACGCTGTATTTTTATGAGGTAGCCAGAGAGAAATCCAGACTCAACGATAAATACTATGGGGAATTTTCAAAACTATGTAACAAGTTAAAATAGTTGTTTATATTTAAATGAAACAATTTTAACTGGATTATTCGCGTATATTCCGATTAAAAAAGATTTTCTTTAAAACGTGTAACAATCGTGAAATCATTAGTTTTATTAGTTGCTTATTGTTTAAGTTGTGTACAAATATATTTACATTACATAATTTATTTTCTAACCCACGAACTCTACACATTCCTGATTTGAACCCACAACCGATTGGTTAATCTAAACACGTTTTAATTTTACGATACCGTTGTATGGCATAGATTTAAGAAAAGAAATTGCAAATTATGAATGGTACAGATATTCTTTTGTCGTTGGCACGCGTAACTTACATATCGAGAGTCAAAAAAAACAACTAATAGATCTTATAAAATATTAATAAATTCATTTAGAATCTAAGAATGATATATGATGGCATCGACCTCCTAATTTAAGCCTTATTCTAAAAGTTAAAACTATGTTTTATTTGCGGCTTCGTCCGCATTTTTATCTGACAAAAATGGCAGGGAAGTAACTCTGATAGCTACGGTGAGTTACAACTTAAAGATCACGTTAGTGATGTAATTATAGTCTACAACTACAATATTCTACATAAATCAGGATTTGAGGGAACCTGGGAACTTAGTGTTAAGACACTCTGTTCCCAATAAGACACTTTCGTTGCCCATATTCCTTTTCCTCCCTATTCCTCAAATTCCGTTCCTTCCCCGTTAACCATATTCCATTTCCTCCATAAATCTATCAAAGATTATCCAAAACAAAAACCTATTTAATTCAATACTGTAGTAGCTGAGATTAGCGCAGTCTACCAAACAAACTCACCAAGTTTACAATATTAGTAATAGATTCAACGTAATTTTAAATATATTTAGCATTGTTTCTTCAATTTCATCATCACCGCTGTCAACAGCGCGACTGTCAGCTCTCAGGTAAACTGATGATGAACAGACACCAAAGGTCGACTCTAACAAGTGTCACAATAGTATAAGTGTTAGAAAATTTGCTAAAATTTACACAAGCATTGTGTTTTCGAGCTGTCAGCTGCCGATTTGTAAATTACTTTAGCCTCGTTTAAGTCATTTGTTAGAATTGGGAAATTCAATGAGAAATGTTGCGAAAAACATATTATAAATGAAATTTTTGATTGTAAGATTGACGGGAAATTGATAGAGGTGTCAGATATTACTTAGAAGTAAGCATTTTTTTATTAATATTTTTTTATAGATTTTGAAGGTTGTTAGTTCGTATAGTAAAATTTATAATAGAAAAAAAAAACAAAAAAAACAGTCCACAGAAGTGTCAGGGCCAACATGGCGAAATAAGAGAGCTTCTCAGTGTAAATTCCATGACAATCATCGGACTGTAGGTTCAAATACCATTTGGGGAAATGAATTGTTTTTATTTCAGCGTTTTGAAAAAGTGCGGCGTTAGGTGCCGCCACTAAACACGCAATGTCTCAAATTCAAGCTCAAAATAGACAGTGTAGAAATGTCTTGATATTATGTTGTTTACCATAAGAAAATCATATCATAACATGTCAGTATTATACAATAGAACACATCAATAAATGTCAATCTGCTTTATCAGTGAATGTTCTGTGATAATACCTTATCATTTCTGAGGAAAATTTCTCTTGAAACCATATATCAATATGAATGTACTGTTTGATATTAATTACAGTACGTACTGGTAGAGTTGACTTCTGCCACTCAACTCGTTCGAAATGATGTCTCAAAATGTCGCGCTGTCTCGAACGAATGTCTCGAATCCGTATAAAAAATTGAGATTGGAGTGTCTTAACACTACGCCTACCATTTTATGGGGGAAAAATGCTAAAGGTACTGCTACAAAGTACCATAACGTCAAACTTGCTTTAGAAGACAAATTAAATAGAAAAGAGCATGGTTTTCAAAATTTTGCTTTAGATATTTTGTTAAATATTTTTTTATTGATATTCGTAACAAGGTTTCGAAGTAGCTCAAAGAGGCATATTTATGATAGCTATCATAAAATCAAAGGTCAAAAATACGTTATTTCCGATTGACTAACACCAGTTTTGAAATGAATTGACTAACACCTAGTTAAAAAACTAAAAAAATACGGTCAAATCATGTCTGACTTAAATCGAGGATTCCGTATCATTTTCATGACTGCATATTAAGGAAGGGAAGTACAAATATAAAAGTTGACTAATTTTCATTAAGTCTCGTTAATTGATTCTATGCCCCAAGGAACTGAAGGTCTGGATATTGAGAAATAGTCTTGACAAACGGACAGACAGACAATAAAGTGATCCTACGAGAGTCCCGTCTTTTTTTCAAGGCACGGAACCCTAAAAGTGGCTTATACAAAATCAAACTCATTTAAATTGGTCACGATTTTTAAATTTCATTGTAAATCGTCCTTAGCTGTTCCGCATTATGTAAATACGTATTTAAATTATCGCAAATTAGTGCCGTTATTGTTTTTTTTCTTTTATTTATAAAATTTTGGTATTTTTATGCAATTTAATATTATGAGCCGTCAATTAGAATGTTTGTGGCATGTTAATTGGTTTGTTTTAATTAAATAGTAAGAGAGACACCTCCAATGACCTTCGAGAATACAGTAGTTATTGATGATACTGGAGGAAGGTCACGTCAAAAGCATGAGGAGACCTTAGACGTCATGTATGAAGGAGGTTGATAACAGAGGATGAGGTTTGGAGTTCGTCCACTCAATAATGTCTCGAAAATTGGGAAGGGAGTGGGAAAAATGAGTGTCTTAACACTAGCTCCCTTTTCGATACCATGGTATCCGTAAAAAGCGTGAAAGTTAAATGTAGCGGGATTGGAAATCGCGCGAAATTTTTTTCGCTTCTAATGTATACGTCTAGAATAGTCTAGAAAGTATTTTTATCCTAAATACAATAACATTTTAATAATATGCAAAATAAGCTCATATAACCTTTAAATAAAATTCTAAGCATGCATAAGCAGATAAACCTATCCGTAAATTATGCACTGTAGGTACACTATTGCATATAACATTAAATACATAATAAATTACCTTTATCGTTCATTATTATCGTTAATTGCAATGGCATTTTATCGCTATATCTTGTTTATGTATGGACATACCTACATATACATATTATTGACAATAGGGCTTTGGTACAATGGATATTGTTATTATGAGAAAACACTTAATTATAATTTTTCTTCACACTTTTTAAAATAATTTTACAGTTGACTACTTGTCATAATTAAAAGCGATGTAAATATACACGATTGCGAATTATCAGATAATAATTATCTTTTTCCTGCACAAAAAAAACAGACAACCTAACTTCAGGCCACGACTTGTCTACCGTACTGTAACTGCAGCAGCAGATTTGATTTCACAATTTTTCTTATACCTCATTACTTTCTTAGTGAACAATGCGCAAAAATTCAGAAAACAACTTGAGGCTGGCCACGACTTGCCAACCGTACTGTAGTACCTACATACATTTATCAGTTATCTGACCACCAGTATAGTATAGGCTTAACCTGATTTTTCATACAAGGTCATGCGTGAGCTGTCAAACTATATTTATTTATTTAATACGAAACATTTCAGAGAAAAATTAATCTCTATTCATAAAATAATATAATTTTTACTTTAAACTGGGTCGCTCCACTTAGTTTTGTTTGCGTATTGCATTAAGAACACGAGTAAGTCAGAACTGTGTACATTAAAATGTGTGTCGTTTCAATAGGTGTGAATTTCATTGAATTTTAGAAGCAAATAAGTTCATTCATTCAAAATTGTAGGTTAGATTTGAGTTTGTGGTATTCTAAAGTATTTTAGATAGATATCTTAGATAAGCAGGAGAAATTCGGATTTAAGTGTAATAAAAAAATCTGTCAAATGTGAGTTGGAAATGGTCGCCGAGACTTCTTTTCAACGAATTTCATAATTGTAAGGCAACGTCATTAAAATTGACAAACTTAAGTTTGAGGCACAAATTTACATTGGTAGTAGTTTTTTCTGTAAGATCTCTATAAATTTCCATTATTCCTCCAATAGTTACACTATAAGGTGTTACTTCTAGCCAAATTTCATAATTGCAGACTACCGGAAGCACCCTAAACGGGAAGCAGTCAATAAGCAAAGCAATAAATCTATAAATACAATCCTTCTAATAAAACCAAAATATTAAATAATTAATAAATTGAAAAATAATACCAGATTTACATAGAATACAACAACAAATTATATAATTTTATTTCTGTTTATATTCTCTTAACTTCCATTCCATCAAAGTTCATAGCTTTGACCTTAATTATCCTAACAAGGTTAACATTTAACTTCACAAAAGTTTATCAACGTTTGTTTTTGTTTATACTAAATGGTAACTTTCCAGAGCACTAATATAATTATATCGCCATATTAATTGATATTACTCGCAAAGTCATAGAGTATAGTAATTATGGAGGTTATCTAAAGCCTTTGAGTTAGGTATCCAGATACTACGTTTTAATATAATGATGCAGTTATATTCTTTATCGGCATAGGTAGTTGTGTGTGATTCAAATCCTACTTAAAGAATATCTGTTATGTATTATTTAGGTTTTTGTTTTTTTTTTCTTCATCTTCTTTTCTGTATCCCGCATATAAAATGGTAGACAAAGGTCACTCCGTTACTCACTTTCCCTCGAATTCTGGAAGCAGAGTTTTGAGTGGCAGAATTTTACACCGCGCTTTGACTCTTTAAAATATTTCATTCCCCCGAGTGTAAATCGAACCTGCAACCGTCGCAGTCACGTGCTTGTACGCCTAACCGCCTGCATCAAGAAGGATAATTATACTTTGTAATATACTAAGGTTACTTTTTATAATAAAAAATAAAAAAATAGACCATAATTTCAACATTTTTCTTAATAACCTAACATTAGTTAAGTACCAGCCCTAACTCTCTCACGCAACCAATACGTCTAAACTTTCGCTTAGTAAAACAAGTATTAAATACATCAATTTAAGTTATTTTTTTGTGCCGCAACCAAAATGTCGGACATTAAAATGCAATAAGCGTTGTGTTACGTACCTTAGGCAACCTCGGAAGGAAAGCGGGTTACGTCAGCGAGATATTATTATTGTTTATGCGTATGGATTAACTTTGTTTTTATGATATAAGACTGTTACATTAATGAGAGATGCAAAGAATATCTATATTATTATATAAAGCTCTTCCGTTATAGAGCGATTGACAGACAACGCACAGGCGAAACTACGCGGAGTAGAACGCTGATATTTGATGAAGGATCCGTGGAGGGTATAGTTGAACACTACTAATAACTATAAATACTATTTACAAATTTTTATCTATGAATAATAAACGGCATCTCAAGATCGATCTCAGAGTTGGGAGAGGTGTAGATACGACCCTAGGAGACGATTTCTACGGAAACGGCAAAAGAACGTTTTTGGATCCACACAGCGAGCTATAACTATCTAGTACCTATGTTTAAATAAACATAAATATGCAAAACATTAATTGTTTAATTAAGCGCAATTGCGTTAAGCTGATAACAAAAAAAACCGTTCTCCACTCTCCACCTAAATGTCTCGAAAGATGAATAACGAAACTAAACGCCGCAAATGACAAACTCTATGAAACATTTCATACAATAACTAATAAAATAATCCATCCACGGAATACCTTTTAACGGTGCATATTTACAAAGCAATTAAATAGATATCTATCTATCTATATGTCTATCTATCGATCGCTATACAAAACAAAGTGGGTGACCGGTACGGGTAATAAGGAAACTCAGTATCGCACTTGACCTGGATAGGACTGGTTCTACACTTCTACTCTAATTAAACGACCAAATTACTGTTTAAAAAAAATTACAATTCATTTTTTTTATTGGTGTAGCGTAATGTTTTTTTATTGGTGAACGTATTTAATATAGAAATAAGATGGTCTGTTTGTTTGTTTTAGATATTTTTGACAGATGATTGTAAATGCGACGGTTGTGGGTGTAAAAAGTGCATAATGCACATTTATTATAGTAAATTGTCGCATTTAACATGTCTTAAAAAAAAACATCAACTTTAATACAATAAACATTACCTACAGAGGCAGAGAAAGACAGACACGAACACTAGTTAAGTGTATATTACAATAAAAGCAGTTGTCACTCAACGAAATTTGCATACCGTTATACCGTTGCTTAAAATTATAAGCCACTGTAAATTGAACCTTACTGCCTATATTAGCATAGACTAAAGAGATCTTGTCGTATAACAATGATTGAAAGTAAGGCCAGCTATCGATAATGCGAGTTCGAAACCAGCTGTACCCTACTTCCTTAATAGATAAGAAATAGATGCAGATTTGTCTATTTGACATATGGAATACGTTAGTAATACAATTGAGTGTTTCGATTTTGATGAATGATCAAAGGGAAACCGGTGACAAGACACTCTGATATCTCTTTGCCGGCCTATTTGAGATATTGCGTCTAGAATAGCAGAACTTACGCTGATAATAATGAATGCATTTGAATAGGGGTTGAACTCGCAACTATTGTGTTTACAACTGTATCACTGCGCCACGATGGACTCTACAATTTAAATAATAGTTGTAATTTATATTCAATACACGTTAAAAAATGAATAATAACAGTTAATTACTATAAATATGTTCTGTTGACGTAAAATATTATAAACTTAAGTAAACGCCTTCCGCATAGTCGGTAAACGCTGAACAAATAAAATACAAAAGTTTACACTTTAAAAGTCATCAAGTGAACTTTCGTAGTTTTCGTCCGTAATACATATTTACATTATTTTCATATTTTACAAGCTCAGCTCGGCTAAGTACAGTGAAAGGTAAAGCCTTCGAGGCTGTATTATTTAAAAAAAAGAGACAAAAACAATGCAGATTCACGCCTTTTCCCGCATACAAAGGTAGACAGGGGGAACATAGTGTTAAGACACTCTGTTTCCCTTCTTGGACCTTGTGTGTTGATTTAGTGGATCTAAAGGCCACTTTGTCATGTTAACAAGGCAAGGAAGTGAAAATAATGCACTCCCCCGTGTGAGAATCGAACCCACAACCACATAGCATTTACAGTCAGCCGCGCATAATTTTTTACATAATTTTCATATTTTACAAACTCCTGTACAGTGAAAGGTAAGACCTTGGATGGTTTATGGTTTCTTTTTTTTGTAATATAATATACAATTTGTTCCATATATGTATGTGTTGTAAATTACTTCATTTTACTGCAGTTTCAACATGCAGGTATGAATTATGACTAATACTGTCAATGTGGTAGGTAGTTATAATTAGTTGCAAGGTTATTATGGATTCGAATCGAAAAAACATGTCTGATAAATATATATTTATATACATATTATATGTTGAGGCATCGTAGTGACGCAGTGGCACAGTGTCTAACTGTAAGCGTGACATTTGTGGGTTCGATTTCCATTTAGGGGAATAAAGTGTTATCTTTTCCGATCATTTCTGATACAAAAACAAAGCGTAGTATTAATTTCCACCACTCAACAGTCAATATCTGACCACCAGGTTCCCTCTGTCTACCCTGCTACACACGTGAACCTAAGCAAAGGTATAAAAATAGCTATTTTCACAACTCCTCGTGCTTATTTTGTTTTTAAATTAAATGTCGATACAACTACATTATAAAATAAATTATAAAGTAACCTTTACAGTATTGACAGTTAATTATTAACTATTGAATACGAACAGACATATTGTTAAATTTTATTAATGCAAGTAATAAATATATAAGGAAATACAAAAAAAAGTAATTGACGTACCTACTAGTACCTACTCGACAAGGTTATATATTTTATTTATATAGCGGCTTTTCTTTTTCTTATTTTCACACAATTTTTTCCACGAAGCTAGGTATAAATAGGAATTCTCCCTCCGCTCATTTTTTTAACAAGGAGTTGAGTGACGAGACTCAACGCCGTAATCTACCAGCGCAAATGAAATGAAAATATTTTCAATTATAACAATTCCCTCGTGTGAGGATCGAATCCACAGCCATAGCGCTTACAATCAGACAATGTGCCACAATTTCATAAAAATATCAAGGTTATAAGAAATTTGATTTCTTACTAAAGCTAACTTTTGATCATCTTAACATTTATCTCAATTTTGATATACATAAATGTATATAAACTATATTAAACCTTATATATTATATTATAAAGTCGTAAATAGTAGATGTTGTGTTTGTATACGAGATATCGAAATCTGTAGAGTCGTCGAAGGTCGTCCAAAATGTCAGCTGCAAGGCAGGTGCGGAATAAAGTATGTAAGGGAAGCGCCACACTAACTTAAATTAATTGTGCGTATGAGAATAAGTAAAGAAAGGAAATAAAACGAAAACAAAAGGAGCTGGATTTGAACCCACGATGTTTTTATAAAACGTCCAAAAAGTCTGGCCGATTAACTAAATATCATGTTTTTTAGCCTTATCTGTATCCTGCAGATAGCAATGCAAGCAAATGGTACCTAGAATTAAAGACACTCCGTTTCCATTATGATACTGCCATAGTTCAGTAGTGGCGAGTGCGACGAACTCAAGTGGGAATCGAACCAACAACCTATCGTGTTTACACGCACTCGTGCCCTGCGCCACGACTGGCCTTAAATACAATCCTATACATATGTATGGACACAATGCATAATAATGAATAATATTTTAACATAATAATATATTAATATATTTGTATCAAAAATCAATATGTCTTAATTAAAATAATATGTTATAATATAAAATATTATAGTGTAAATTAACATGTATTAATGCATACTTTAACAGTAATTCGCCATCTCATTATAATAAACATAATATATTATACACATATGTATTCATAGGCCAGTCGTGGCGCGGGCCCAGCGTGACTGTAACTGCTAAAGGTTGTGGATTCGATTCCCACTTAAAGAAATGAAATATTTAATATTTTCATGTCTCCCGGAACTCTAGCTCCGCTAGAGTAACACGCATTACCTCTACAATTCGGCGGAAAATGGAAAACGGAGTCTCTTAACACTAGATTCCCTTTGCCTACCATGCTGCTTGCGGGACGTGACGCTAAAAAAGTATAATATGGAAGTATTTTATCATTTAATGATAATTTGGTAGAGGCAAATGAACGCTACAAAATGTGTCGCATGTTTATCTATAGAATTAGATCTACATTTGTAATCAAATAAAATATCATCAAAATGTGATTTTTCTAGCGATATTTTCAATATGATAATTTTTTATTTCTTTTATATTGTTAATTAAGCTGAGATTAAAATTTATTCATCAAATATTCTTATAAGTATATTTTTAGATTTATACGTTCCTTAGAAATATAATATACTTAGTTAATGCAAAATAATTACTAATACTTAATATATAATCAAAAATATAATAAATCCGAACTAATTTATATTCAATTAAATTTAAAAATAAGTCGATATTACTTTTACCAATTATATCTTTATAATCTACTTTGTGTGACGCGACCCTAATAGCCGGAGATCAAGAGGCTGGGCACACTGATGTATCGACTTTTAAATTTGAATATAAAATAATAATAGTATATACATTTACATATGTACTAATATAATGCAGTTTTATTTTTTTTTGTTTCAGACTGTTCCCACATATAGCAAGCAGGGTAGGCAGTTGTGAACTAGTGTTAAGACACTCTGTTGCCCACGTCCGCTCAATTTTCGAGACTGGCGGAATTCAACACCGTGCTTTGTCGTGGAGGAGAGAGGAAATAAAAAAACTTAATCCCTTATAGTGAAATTGAACATACAACCATCGCGTTTGCAGTCAAACAATGTAATTTTACATTTCTATATAAAATTGATTATAGATTTGTATAACAAATTAAGTTAAAAGAAGTTTATTGAAGAATAATAAATGTTAATTAAACCCTAAACGGGTATTCGAACCAACAATTATCCTTCAAAAGCATAACTAAGCCAGCGCGTTGTTGACAGAACAAATACATAATGTTAAAGCTCTTATACTATAAGAAATACTTATTTTCGCGAAAGTTACACATTTTTAATACGTACCATATATGTTTTCACATTTTTATTGTATCAACATTAAAAATTTTATTATTATTATCTTTAAAGATATAAAATTCGGTATAAAATTAAAAGAGGGTTTTACAGGCAAGTAGCTACTGTAAAAACAAATCAATTAAAAAAAAGAACCAAAGAGATCCAGAATGTGGTTCCGTTTAGCATTTCTGTCGCCCTTGGCACGTGACAATTATATAGCGAAAGGCAGAAAAAAGGCAGCACTATATATACTAAAGTAAGGTCGAATATTTTCTATAAAATGGCACGTAAACCGGTCGACCTTTGGAAGAAATAAGGCTGTTTATCTGGTATTTGGATTTGAACCTTGTACCGTCGCGATAAGTGTTGTTGGGTGAGATGGGCCAAGCGTGAGAATCTTTTAAGGATACTTTAACTGTGATTGATTGACAACATCCTCGTGTCGCGAAATCGGAAATACTTATGTATTGATTCTTTAATTTATGTCGTGATTAAGAAATATATAATGTATATAGTTAAGTAACTGTTAAGTAGGTATATGAGTTAGGTAAATGAGTTATTTACGCTTATTCTAATATATATACATTACTATAGTATAAGATTGAACTTAGTGTAAAGACACTCGATTCCCCAATTTCCCTCCAGTATTCGGCGGAAAGGATAACGAAAGTATCTGGATAATAGGTTCCCAAGGGGATGGAGTTCCTCCGCCTATCCTGCTGTGTGCAGGATACAGTGTGAAGCTAATAAAAAATAACTAAGCATAAAAAAATGAAAGCTTGTATTCATTTTAAATCTATTTTAACGTAAATACGTACTCAAGGACAAAAATCAGGTAGTATTTATTATAAATAAGAAAAATGTAATATATTTTGCTATCGAAAAGGTCAACATTCCACATACGAGTACTGCGACATTAACTTGTGCTTTGATTGAGTTTTATTTTTTGACATTATAAGAGCTGTCAAGAATGTCACCATACTACTCGATTTGCTAAAATAATACACTTATCTTTTTTTTTAACTTTACGTTGTATCATCACAAACCAGAGTAGGTAGAGGGGACCTAGTTAAGACACCGTTTCGTTCTCTACTGTCTGTCGAATTCTGGAGGAATTGCGTGTTGCAGGACGGAACTCAAAGCCACGCTTTACCTTTTCACCAGATCGTGAAACGAATTAATATTAAAATTTTTATTTCCTCGAGTGGGGATCGAACCCAGTACCTGTCGTGCTTACATTCACAGATGTATGTAGTTTGATTGTAAACGCGATGATTGTAGGCTGTTTCTCCGCTGTGGTGAAAGCGGCGTTGAGTTTCCTCTCTCAACACACAATGCCTTGAAAATTAGACAGGGAACGGAATGTCTTAACATTGGGTTTTCTGTGCCTATCCTGCGATGCAGCATAAGCCGTGAAGCAGCTAAAGTAGGAATCGTCCAAAAAAATACAAAATAAGTGATGAAAAGTTGACTTTAAAATAATTACTTTACGACAACAAAACCAAAACAATAAGAATGAAGATAACGAAAGTGAAAGCCGAGTTTACGCGCCAGTGACGCGTTTTATATTTATTTTTGCATTTACTTTAAAAAACACTAACGGGAAGTAGCTTTGTCAGTTATTATATCAATAGATATGTTTTTATCTATAATAATAATTATATATTTAATTTTTACTATGTACAGGTAGCTTCTAATATTATTATTATGTAAAGGCAGCTTCCGGATGTTTCCGTTTCGCCTACAAAAGGTGGGAGGGGTTGGCTTTCGGAAGTGTCTTAATGGGAACGAAGTGTCTTAAGAATAGAACCAATAAACTTAAAAAATGCCATAATTCATAAAATATTAACAACACAAATCTATTACTGGAAACGAGAGACCATGTATTAATTATAATGGCAATTTAAAATAAATCGATTAAATTGCTAGTTTCAAAATCGTTCGTGACCTCTCTCAAGCCTCGTGATCCAATACCAATGGTTGGTAACTAACAGGCGAGTCGATGTGGTGTAACCTTATTGTTTACATGGTGTGGTTATGGCGAACCACGACCGCACTGACCACGCTAGTCCGGCTAGCTTGGATTGAACAAGTAACAAAATTATTTCTTAGGGTTCCGTACATAAAAAGAAAATAACGGAACCCTTATAAGTCAGTGTATATCACTTTGTTCTGTATCTGTCTGTATGCCTGACTATGTATCGCAAGATTGCGTGGAGATATCAAGCTGAAATTGATATTATGTATTTGCTATGGACTTACTCGTAAGGCGAAACTAACTTACACTTAACCGGTTTATTATTTAAAAGAGAATAATGAAAAGGGAAGAAGAGAAATGGTAGAAGTGGCAAATTTAAAATAAATTAACTTTTCCATAAACAATACGTGCTTAAGATAATATATGTTTAGCAATCTCATAGATCTTGGTTCTGATCTCTGATTTTTACACAACATTGTTATTTAGATTTAAAACGGCATTGGTTTGTGCATCATAAAGTTTTACGGGTTAAAAGATTAGTACAAATTCTGCCGGTCATGGCCATGTTGCATTTCGTAATATATTTGTTTCTAATTCAGTTCTGTATATACCATTTAAGATAATCCTTTAGAGAAATCTATTTAAAACATTAAATATGTATTACTAAATTAACAAATCCCTTCGCCAGATAACCGTGAAATATAATGTTTTTTTAGGGATAAATTTCTATTAAGTTGGATAGCTAGATAGATAGAATAAAACTCACCGCCTTAGAATATCCACTGCCAGCACTTCCATCTGAGGAGTTGCTGAGCCGCCGCTCGCTGGGCGCCGGGGGAGACCACGTGGTGCCGTCTGACGGCATGCTGACATCACTGTACCGTCACTCTACTACAACTGACACTACGCACTTCACTCGACTACTGTGTCCATTTTAGTTACCTGAAATAAGAGAAATGCTGTTAGATGTTTAGTTTTACATTATTTAACAAGATAAGCGCGGCGTTAAAATCAGATGTTAAAAAAGCAGTTTTTAAAAATTGGGAGATTGGGGGATGCGGCGTGAAGGTAAAAAAAAAATTTTCTTTCCATTTTTTTTAATCTTTACTTTCGTTTTATAATTATAGTGACGAAACACTATACACGCGTTTTTTTTTTTAATTAAGACACTAACTCCAAGGTCTACCGTTGCACTTTAGTATAGGTATTTAATAAACAACGCCGCGTGAAACAATTTAATCAGCTATCTCCCACGTAAAGGCGGTGTAGGTCAAATACGTACTTTACTAAGCCTAGACTTTGTATTGTCAATTTACTATGTATGTACTTAACTATTTAAGGTAATGAGGGTTATTTTAAAAGGTTATTTCATACTGAAATATATATATTGAATAGTCCATTTTATTTCTTCTTTACTTTTAAAATTTTTCTTCAATAAATACTTTTAAAAAATCACACAGCATTATTTACCCATAACGAGGGTGATATAGCATTTGTTTAAGACATTAAACAATCTTGTTTTGTGTCTGTTGTAAAAATCTGTTTCACAGCGACTGACTGACTGACTGACTGACTGACAGCTACATGTGAGGTCATTGAAGGCTCAGGCTGACAGTGAAGTTGTTTGCGAGAGTAAACCTTTTGTTTTGGAAATGCTTTAGTAAAAGTATTTATTCACTGATTCTATACGAAAAAAGATGTATTTTTTTTGCATAGAAGTTTTTTATTTACTTTTAAACATAGTTTTGTGTGGAAATTTTAATATCGATTTTTTCGACTGAGTATATTTTTTATACTTATTTCTTACTTACTACTTACGTTATAGGTACCTATAAGAAAATCTATTTATTTTGTCTCAAATAATGGATGATACTAAGATGTACAGTACGGTCGATGAGTCGTGGCAGCCCTGAAGTTAGCTGAAAATTAGTTCTCGTTGACCGTACTGTATAAAATTTTAAAAATCCTTCTGTACTTTATGCTAAAATGTATAAAAAATGAAATTAATTCTAGGTAAAAAATTCTATAGTGATAAATGTGGAAAAATTCTAGATGGTTTTATTAAAAAAATGCTGTCAAAGATAAAGCTAGGTGCGTAATTCAGAGTCTTGTTGTGCAACGATAACGTGAGTTATGATAAACCAATTTTTTTTATCTTGTCAAATCTTATCAATGTATCTACAATACAGGTAGGTATATAAAATATAATATTATTTTGATACTAAATTTAATTTTTGTTTTGTTTTAAAATGACCTCAATATTCAATATCAGTATAATTATTGAAATTTAGATAATAATTTGTGATTATTGTTAAGAAATTGAGGCCGTCGGTACAGAGGCACAAGTGTGCGACTGTAAGCGCGATGGTTGTGGGTTCGATTTGCACTAATGAAACAAAAATATTTTCATTTCGTCGTTCTCGAAACGAAGCAAAGTGTGTTAAGAAAAAGAATGTCGTTCAAAATTATTACTAAACCCGTAATAAGATCTTTAATTTTCGTTCTTATTAAATCATCAAATTATCTGCTAAAAATGAACTACTTTTATAAAATGCATTTTTTTTATTCAAGATTCACATTTCACTTTGAAATTTTCAAAATAAATGGACAATTGGTTTTAATGATACCTAAACTTAATGATCATTAATTTCAGCATCATCATTCATTATTGTTACGCCTAATAGAAAATAATTAAATAACATTATGTTGGGTAAGTAATAGTTACGTGTTCGTTTTAATTATAGCGATTATTTGATAATAGTAGGAACATAACTTTGTAATATAAATTCTTTTGGAATTGGACCACTTTTATTATTTTAGCTTCGCGCTGTATCCCATAGCAGGGTGGACAGAGGGAACCTGAGAACCTAATGTTAAAATAACCTCTTCCCGTTAAAATAATTCGTTCGACACTTTTCGCCGAATTCTGAGATGAAATATTTAATTTCTCCGAGTGGGAACTTGTCCCACAGGGCTACGACGGCCTCTAACATTGCACTTTAATACTAATACAATTATAAAAAAATTAAAGAAATTTCCGTAAATTATAACTTGTAAAGTACTTTCTAAAAGATATTCGATTTAAAACACACTCTACACCTAAAATCGCTCAAAATTCACAAAATATTAACACATTAATTACCAGAAAGAAAGAAAAACATCCAAAAATAGTTTTGCACAACACTGTTTTTTATATAAACACTGACAAAAACAAATATATATTAATATAATATAATTAATTCTGCCGTACTATGCGCACGTATCGAGCTCGAGCGATAGCATACGTCCGCACACCGCCGCCTCGCGATCTACACTGACAAATTAAGAATGAGAAGTCAAAGACTATAATATATAAAAAAAGATGATCGAATAAGATTGAATTTTATAATAATGTCAAAGTAGACGTGATGGAGTCTAACATTAGGTTCCCAGGTTCCCTCTGCCTTCCCTGCTATGTGCGGGATACAGCGTAACAAAATAATCGATAAAGAAATGTTATTTTATAAGATAAGATAATGTTATTTTATAAGATATGAGCGATTAAAAAAGCGATTAAATGTTTTTTTTTTTTAAATGTTTTTGGGTTGCATTGTGTGGTTTGAAGGGACGACCATCTGTTATTCTTCTTGTGTAGGTGCATATTATATTCTATGGTGTGTTACCATATATGGTGTTTTAGCTTCACGCTGTATCCCGCATATTCCTGTGTAAGCAGAGGGAACCTATTTATAAGACACTCCGTCCCCCAATTTCCACCGAATTTACGAGGCCATCGTGGCTCAAGGACACAAGCTTGCGACTGTCATGCGATAGTTGTGGGTTCGCACTCGGGAGACTGATTTATTATTTATTAATATTTTGAAATCTTCCCTCTGGTAGCAAGGCAAAACCGCGGCGTTGAGTTCCACCACTCAACACACACGATAAAACAAAAACAAACGATTTACGAAATATATCTACCATTGCGATTGTACTCGGATCATTATTTACACTATCATGTTCATAATTGATCATTATTTGAAATATTTTTATATATCATGACACTGCATTAGTGTAGTGAGTCGATAGTGCCATATGAATCGATATTGTAATACACTCTAACAACTTCCTTCAATTAACAAAAGGTTACAGGTTCGATGTATTATGCACAATGATACACCGGAAGTGATTTAGCTCTTATATAATAATAATTGATTTCTTAAAGTTTAAAGTGATGTGTTAAGTTATTATATTTATAATAATTTTAATTTAGGTAAGTCAGTTATTTTTAATTATTTTTAGTTTCACGCCTTGTACCTGAGGGAACTTAATGTAAGTTACACTTCATCCTTCGTTTTTAGAACTCAAAGAAAACTCGTGTAGAGTTGTCGTTGAATTGAGTCGCTCTAGGTCTACTGGAGCGGGGAAATAAATAAACTTATTTACATCGCATAGGAATCGAACCCACAACACACGTTTACACGCTGTGCCAGTGCACTACGACGGCCTCGATGATTTATATTATGACATTGTATAATTCACCACTCAAAAGTAGATCAAAGATTGCGTTATAGCAGCTTCCGTCATTTCATACAGTTACTGCAGTCTACAGTATGTAATCTATAAATAAAAATAAAATAAATTAGCTTCACGCTATATCCCGTACACAGCGAGTAGGTAGAGGGAACCTAGTGTTAAAACACTCTGTTCCCCACTTTCTGTCGAATTCTGGAGGAATTTTGTGTTGAGTGGCGGAACTCAACGCCCCGCTTTATACCTCGACACGCAACGAAATAAAAATATAAATTTAAATAAATATTTCATCTCCTCGAGTATGGGATCGAATCGACAACCAATCGGTTTTACAGTCACACTTTGTGCGCCTGCGCCACTACTGGCCTCTCTATAGTGTAGTGTAGTGTATACTCGAACGATATCTAAGAATGTAGAATGTAGACTAAGCCGATGTTTGGAAATGTTACAATGTACCGGAAAACAATAGCTGCTATTGAATAATGCGGCTTTTGTTTCGTATATAACAGCTTTAGTATTAATATTGTATTACGCCGTGGTTTATACACAGATAGACGAGAAACTCCTGTTAATAAATGTCCACAAAATGAAAATATTTTATATAGGCAAAGTGAATTTAGTGATACGACACTCCGTTTTTTCATATTCGGGTTTATGACAATAATAGTGGATTTCGATTTCAACAGCAATATGTAATAGAACCGTCACCCCTTATACTTATAGTGCTATAAGCCATTACAGCTGTTTTAGCGTAACTCACAAATATTAAATTTTACAAGTGAAAGTGTTTTTTTCTGTAAATAAAAGACCTTCTCCTGTTCAATATATTCTTCAATAGTCGATGGCACAATAATGTAACTTTTTATCTAATGTAGTTTAGTATAGTAGTCTATAGTAGTGTCGTTTTTCTGTCTATTTTTGTCTGTCTGTAGTACCTACATGCATGATTGAACATCTAGTGACTGTAGTGACAAGTTAATTAATTTTCCACAAAATCAAATCTCTCTTTTCATTTAAAGAGACATTTTGTCTTT
Organism: Heliconius melpomene rosina; assembly: GCF_056956725.1. Lineage (NCBI taxonomy): Eukaryota > Metazoa > Arthropoda > Insecta > Lepidoptera > Nymphalidae > Heliconius > Heliconius melpomene. The sequence goes on from NC_140397.1 coordinate 745,052, forward strand.
ACAATAAGACTTACTTTTTTCCTAGTTTCGTGCTTTATTCCGCATACAGATGGGATCTAGTTTCAGACGAGACGAACCTACAACCACCATGTTACAGTTAGAGGCTACCCCACTGTGCCATGACGTCCTAAAAGTAGTTAAAAATAGCTATTTAATAGAAAATGGTAATTTCTTCTAAGAAAACAGTAGCAGTAGATAGCATTGACATCAGAATAAAGCATTGCAGTAGTATCCTGTTCAGTTATCAAGTGTCGTGACACATTGAGACCGCCACAATGGAGCGAAACAGAAATATCTGGGGCTGGAGGAAAGTTAGGTGCTTACATATAACCATAATTATTAAAAAAAATAACTTAGGTAAAAATAGCTGAATTAAATTTTATTTTCCCCTGTGTGTATGTATGTATGTTCAATTTGTACCAAATATCAAGCTTTCAGGTCTTCTAGAAGTTGATTAGGATTTTGATGAGTTACTGGGTTAGTCACAAAAATGTACATCACAAGCTAAGGGGTTTAGAAAATATTTATTTTACATATAAAATTAATTTAATATAGTTGACGGAACTATGTATTTGCAACAGAGAAAGGTGAAACCTTTTTTAATTTCAAGGTGAACATATGACATTGAGCTATAGGTACGTTGTATTATTACAAAATAACTATAAATATTTATTAATAAAATCCAGTTTTTTATTTCTTTTTTATGCATACGTATGTGTAAGATATATTATTTATTGCTTAACGTCATATCTCGTGTATAGCAAGGTAGGCAGAAGGGAACTTTGTGTTAAGATAAGCCGTTCTCCAATTTTCTAACCGAATGTCTCGAGACATTGTGTTTTGTCTCGTAAATATGAAAATAAATAATACATTACCCCGGGTGGGAATCGAAATAACAACTGTCGCTTTTATAGTCTACCGAGTTTTATAGGCTCTATACCGTTGCATCACAAGTCACGATCGTCTTAAATTATTATTATTTATTAATAAAAGTAATTATTAATAGTTCACCAGGCATATACAACGCGAGCAAATTTTTCGTATTACGCGTTTCCACGTTTCAAGTTGTTATTCAGTTCGTACACCAGATCTGCTGATAACTGTCATGTGTTTGTGTGAAGCGTGAGTAGGACACATAACTTCGATAGGGTTGCCAACTGACAAATTAATCTAACAAATCTATTATTTTTTAGCGTCACGGTGTATCCCTATCAAAGTTGGCTAGGTAGAAGGAACCTGGAAATCTAGTTTAAAGATACTTTATTCCTATTAAGATGAAGTATCGTTAGCCACTTTCTGCTAAATTCTGGAAGCACTGCGTGTTGAGTGTCATTTTTTATTTGCCCAAGTGAGGAAAGGAAAGGAATTCGTTTCGTTTAAGTAGAAATCGAACCTATTCAACTAAAGCTGTTTCGATGTAGCAGCACATCACCAGACGGCCACGCAACACGCAATATCAGTGTCTTGATAATACTTCAGTACAAGATGCGGGATATAGCGTGAATATAAAAAAATATATTACAATTACACAAAACAACATCACGAACGTAACATCATTTTTTTCTACCGGCAAACCAGTTAGCCAAGCTATACGTATATAAATATATAGCTGTATTCAACAAAAACGCTAGCGTAACGGGATGCGCACGCGCAGCGCATGCTAGCTGGCTGTTGACCAGTCGTTGTCATACATAAAGGATTTGCGGGCAAACGTTTGAAGGTCGATGTTTTCTTGGTATTTTTGGCTGTTACATAAACTTTGGAGATGTGATTTTATGTTTCTTGTCATATATGAAAGTAGTAGTTGCTCCCAATTTTGTTTACTTTGTCCTAAAGTTAAATGGAAAATTATGTTTTTTACTGTCCCAATCAATAAAAACATCTAGTTCAAAATTATTAAAATACTCGTATAATAATCTATCATACATATCAATTATTATCGACAAATATTAACAAATGTACGGGAAACCAAACAACTATATGAAAAACGTCGGAAATTCACACAAACCGTAATAACTGCTAAGGACTTTCATATTAGATAATACTAATTCATTATATTATGTCGATGATCATAGGATATGTATGAGATAATTTAAATTAATACTTTGTCACTCTTTGTCACTCTGTTGATATGCAACTTGTAGAGCAAATTATTTTATGTTATGTTTACAGTGTATAATATAAATTATAACTTACTATGCTTATATAAGTTAATAGAAAAGTTAATAATTATTTCCTTCGACTCTGCGTTGTAAAAAAGTAGGGAACATAAGTGTCTTCATGGGAACAGAGTATCTTACTTAGCACTAGGTTCCCAGATTTGCTCTGAGATTGCTCCCAGATTGCTGTTTGTGGGATACAGATAGTAGGACAACGTTGTTTATAAAATAGAAGGTGAATTTTAAATTACATAATATTTACAGTCTATATTATAAATTATGACAGTTTACTTACGTAAATTAATCATTTATAAATACATATTTATAAAACAATTTGTTTAGTAATACTAATTTTATTATATATCATTAAATATTACAACTTCTCAAATGTGTAATTATTATAGAGACAGTAGGCATACCGGTATACGCAACAACTGAATTGCCATGAGTTTTGGCGGAAATAGTTTCACCGCCAAGTTGTGAAATGAGGGGTGATTTAATAATATGTAAATCTAGCCATACTCAGTTGTCAATTAAGAACGAAGAACCTCAAAAAACCCTTACTTTAGTTAATGCCCGAATTGAAGACAATGATTTGGCGTCTTGATTTGTGAAACTCAATGTCACCTTTTGGTTATCTGAAAAAATAATTTATTCTTCCGAGTGGGAATCGAACTCACAACAGCTTTTACAATCCCGAAGCGCCAAAATTGTTATTTAAGTTAACTTAATATTCATGTAAGTCAAATACGTGGGACAACCCCTGCTGGATGGACCGACGGCCTAAAGAGGTTGGCGGGAAGCGGATGGGTTCGAAGAACTGAGGATAGAGTGTGGTGACGAGAATTGGGGAAAGCCTATTTCCAGCAGTGGACAAAAGATGGCTGTAGATTATGATGATGATGATGGAGTCAAATACAAATTAATGTTTCTGAGTATGGCTCAATGCAATATCATTGATAAAATTAAATGTATTGTAATACATATATGTATTAGAATAGAGATGTCAAGCAAAATTAAATACATTTGGCAACTTTAACACAATCAACGTTAACGTTCATGAAAAATGGTTCATAGCCTTCTCATTAACAGATACATTTAGTCAACAAAATGATTTACTCTCTAAGGGCACTGCTTTAAATACGCAATTCTAAACCAACGACACTTGTATAAAATAAATCACTTATATTGATGATATCGTACAAAGATTTATTACCCTAGCAGAACCGAGGTACACGACAATTAAAGACCTATTTCCCAAAGCGAAGCGAACGCGAAGGACTTCACTATTTAAAGCTAACTTTCGATCCCGATAAACCACTTTCCCTGTGACTTTCATGAGACCGCAACTTGGGCCCTGCTCGGCCACGGTTTCAACCACACGACACTGCACCATTAAAATTCAAATTAGTATAACAGCTGCAACTTTCGATTTTTCGGATACCCAAATTAGTAAACGGTAATGAACACCAAGACTTGGTCAAAGCCAGTCGAAAAGATCTGACTGCTTTTTTAGTAAACTCAAAATATAATGAGCTTTAAAGAGTTTCTTTAATTGAGGCCAGTAGTGGCGCAGGGGCACAAATGTACCATTGTAAACGCAACTGGTTGTGGGTTCGATCCCCAGTCGAACACATGAAATATTAATTTAAATCTATATTTTCATTTCTTCGGTCTGGCGTCAAGGTGCAAAGCGCGGTTCCGCCATTCAACATGCAATGCTTACAGAATTCAATACAAAGTGGGGAAAGGAATGCTTTAACACATTTACTCCCTGTTTACCCTGCTGTGTGTGAAGCTGATTTTGATTTGCTTAATTAATGTGAGAGTAAGTTTCCGAATCCTCATGCTCATTAGGACACGATGATATAAATAAAGTATTTAATAGTTAAATTATTATAAATAGATGCAATTTAGTTAGCCAATGCTTCGCTGATTTACTGCCGCGATACACTAATTGGTTTCTAGGTAGCAGCTCACTCCTTAATGGCCAATGAGAGAGCAATCATCATTATCAAAAACGTCGATAAATACAGCTTTGAAATATATTCTCGTGCAACGTTTATACGCTCGCTAGCTATTTTTAACACGAAACGTTTTATAAAAGTAAATTTTCTAATTCAAGTAACAAACAGGGCAATAAAAATGATCCAAATGAGGTAATTTAAGAAATTCTTCAAGTTCCAGACCTTTCAAACGTAGGTTATGTCGAGGTCCCTACAAGGTGTTGCACATGCTCTCTCGGCATTTGTGTGCGTTCGTAGACATTCCGGTGACGAAACACTACCTGCCCGACGGCCGGCACTAGTTAGTACACGTTGGAGTTGAGCAAATTCAATATAGAATTTCTAGATTGACCAATTACGTTTCGATATAAGAACGAGTTTTAATTATATTCACATTAAGAGGATTAATGTTTGCTTACTCTGATTTTGGCGACATCAACACCTGTGCCGATGGTGGAGAAATTTTGATTGAATACATAGAAATATATTTTTTAATATAAATCCATAATTAATTACTTTAACATATTTGCACTATAAGTTGTTTTATGAAATATTTGTATCACTAGAAAATTAATAAAGAAACAAATATTAAAATCGGTGATAGCAATGTTAAAATGGAGCCAAACCGGAATCAGCCTAAAGAAGCGGGCTCAAGTGGGCTAACGTAACCTATCATTTGGACTTAAGAAAAAACATTTGCAAAAAAGAACACAACGCGTAGCCTCGATGACCTTTGAAATTCTTTACTGGTGTTCAATTAAATTGGGATCTTGATGCCTGACATTTAGGTAGCTTTTAGGTTATCCTTTAACGGGATTTGTTACGTTAAAGAAATAGCAAGGAAGAAAGGTGGTACAAAAAGAGAAGAATATGATTGTAAAGCGGTACACAAACGACCTTGGTTTTAACTGTAGGCCACATGCCGGCTGTTGCTCCTTAGGACGGTGGTATGCACGGCCGGTTTTGTTTTTATAGGGCCACTCCCGTCGCTTTGATGGATTGATTTTGAGGCCCTTGATTTTGAGTACGTTGGAGTCCTTCTTACTCAGATTTCAATTATGATTTTATTTCAATTTGTATACAGAAGTTACGTTAAATAATTGTTAATTGTATTCATACTAAATGTTTTTTATTATGTACAACGATTTTTTGAATATTTGGACTAAAAAGTTATTCAATCAAGCGATTCATCTTTATGGTTAATTACATTACGAACTCATATTCATATTAAATGAACAGATGAAATAAACTTTTTAGTTCTGGACTGCTACAGATATTTGTATAATCATAAAACTGCTCGTATACAATTATCTACCTTAGGTTAGATTCGAATCCACGACCTCTAGTTTAACAATTTATATAGTACCACTAACCACGAGATCAGAACAGGTAAGTCAACTATTTTTACATGTAATAACTGTCGTTTATTGACTTTCTCTATTCTCGATTATGATGTTTTCGGCCCTGACCACGCCTCGTCCACCAGTCGTCGTCAGCAGTTTAGCGCATCGTTCTATGCAATTATGAACTTTTACTTTTTAATGTTTGACGTTAAATACTCAAAGCTACAATTTAACGACATAAAAGTTGGTATGTGGTAGTATTGGTTACAATTATAGTAATTGAATTTAGTTAATTTTAACAATTTAATTTAATTGCAATATGTGCACTAAGTACTAATTATATTGAGGCCAGTCGTGACGCAGGGACACAAACATGCGACTGTTATCACGATAGGTTGTGGATTCAATTCCTACACGAGAAAATAAATGATTTAATATTTTTATTTCCCACAGCGTGAAGCTACATAAATAAAATCAATAAAAACAAATTAAATACTAAAACAAAAAACTAACTTAAGATTTTTTCTTAATTCTTTTCAATAATTTCTTAACAATTATAGATAATTAACATATTTCGTATATAATTAATATTAAAAAAATACCCATAAAACATAGGTAGATACCGGAAGTTTGTAGAAAGCGCAATCGTGCGGTAGCGCGGTGAAATTTTAGACAAGCGATATGCATCTTAGGTTTTGGTCGTGTGTGGGGTTTGAGGTTATCACGGACATTTATTATGTTACAATTTGTAATTGTACGCCGTGGATTCATTTTCAACGACAATGGGGTCACGTCTACGAGTTACGCCGGGAAATTAGATTTCGAGGGTAGATCGTGTCCTGGTCTGTCAGGGGCATAAGGTGAGGGTTCGATTCCCACTCGGAAATTCCAACAATCCATTGTTATCAACCTCGCCATACATGACCTCTGGGATTGGATACAACAAAATAATACTATTTATTTTTAAATATTGTATCGAAATAAGTCAAGAAAGTTTTTATACAGAAGTTATAATTGTAAAAAAATAACCTTTTTAAAGGCAACTGTTGTTAAACAATTCAAGTGTAACGTATGGTTATAGCCACTTGACAAATATTTAACGTTCCACTAAAATGCAAGTGACACCATGTTTATCTTAATTTATGTAAACCAGATTGACTCTTTTTCTTTCATAGCAGGGGATGTGAAAGGAACCTAAAATTAAGCTACTCCGTTCTTTTCAATTTTCGAGTGTTTTGTTTATAGAGAGCCTCAACAAAGTAAAAGTCATAGTCAAAAAATTATTTAATTAAAAGTAAGAAACCGCACATGCTTCATTTTTTGAACGACCAAAAATTTACCCTCAATGCACCTAATTTAATTAATTATTTACATCACATTTCAATATGTTACCAGAGTAAGAAAATAAAAATATATTTTGCCCCAAGTGGGAATCGATCTCACAACCATTATCTTACAGTGAGACTGCGCCACGAAGGCGTTTTAATTAATATATAGTAAACTAAAATGTTTGAACTGTGCCACCATGCATTTCTTACAACAATTACAGCTATAGTATAGTTATAGTATCATTAATTGCAATATACAAGTCTAAATAGAAGGCAAGTCTAAAATTAGAAACAATCAAGCTAGCACCAATAAACTAACCGTACTGTACTGTTCCCAATAAAAGCTAATAGAATAGATACTAATGAACCAATGCTGAGGAATCCAACTATGTCGACCGCAAGTTATTTACGATGTTGATATTGAGACAATTGATTTAAGGAATTAGGTTTATCATCTATTAACACTAATAGTTGGCAATTATGAACAATCATATTTCATTCTATTTATGGAACTCCTGTAGGATTTGTTCGTGTTGAGGCTTTAGGACTTAAAAGGTGATGGGTATAGATTCAATTTGCACGCTGGAGAATTGCTTTTTTTTTGCATTTTTTGGCATTCTTTGTTTTGGGAATAAGAATAGAAGCTGTTCTGCCACTAAATATGCAATGTCTCAAAAAACAGAAGATACGTGGGAAGGAAATGTGTTAATACTAGATTCCTTGATTAACAACTTGGTTGTGATGTGCAGTTTTATTCATAAAATACTTATACATTTAATTCTAAATGTTTAATATATTAATTTACAAATCATATTTCTAAGCATTCGTCGTGTTTTTCCACAGTTTTGGTAACCGCTTCATTATAACGCAGTCGAAATATTCACATAGTTTGTAAATCGATTACGGCGTGAAACAGTAACGATAGTTGGGAAAATCGATATATTTTATTTCTTATAGCTTCATATTCAAAAGAGGTCTGTCTTAACTTATTGTCTAGGAATATAAAAATGACAGACTGATTGACTGATTATATATATTGGGCATGGACCAAAGTACTGAAAGAAAAATTTAAATAGGTATGTATGTTCCTATAGAAGTGTAGGAGAGTATTGAGAGAGAATTTGTCGAAATTCCTGTCGGGAACGGGAAAAACGGAATTTTCTATTTTGTCTGGTAAATAATAACACATTTTCAGTAAACTTTTTGGGCACCTTGCAAATTTAAAAATCACTTCAATCAGAGTCGAACGCTTCATAACCACGATTATATCAGTATGTGGGGTTAAGTTGCGAAATGGTTATGTCAGTGTTTGGGCACTTTGCCATTTAGATTGCTTACAAAACAGGTGTGATACAGAATCTCAACCTGAATACGAATAGACATTTAAAAATCACAGCATTCGTTGAATATTTCATAGCGGGTTTTGTAAGGACGCGTCAAATTGACGTTCATTGTGAAATTTATGTTACATTTATGTTATCGTATAGCCTTTCTCAATAAATGAAGTATAAACATTTTTACTAATAGAATATTTTAATAAATAGCCATAAACCTAAACATATCAAAAAGCTCATAACTACAGAAACCCAATTCGCACAGTACCCGCACTCATCAAAACAAACTCACTGATGCGTTATACTACACCAGCATTCAAAAGGCCTTCGCGCACGCTCTGTTAACCAACAACAACCAAAACCATAGACTATAGACCATCAACTAACTATAGACCATAAGCGGCCATAGTCTATGGTCAAATATGGTCGAGATCAACGACCGGCGTACCGTTCGCAACAAAAATTAACATTCTCTATGCCTGTTCCGCCGTCATTAACGTAACAGATCAAATCAAATTGTCCGACATTTACAACTCGAGGCTATTTTCTATTTTTTTAAACTGCAATTCACTTAAAAATATGACGTGCCTTGATGGTTGTTTGAATATGTTGTAAGTAAATTACTTTAATGACTTATTTTTATAGATGTTGTAACAAGATAAACTGCGGTGTTGAGTTTCGCTATTCGCACGCAATGTCTCGAAATTTAACGATAGAAAGAACGGAGTGTCTTAACACTAGATTCCCTCTGCCTATGCTATGCGGTATTTATCCTGCATAGCATAATTATGGCCATTGTTTTCAGTTTAAGAAATGCACGTCATTTACTGTTCATATTTGTTTATTATTTTTACAAATCAAACAATTGAGACCAATCGTTGCGCAGGAGTACGAGCATTCGACTGTAAATGAAACAGGTTGTAGGTTCGATTCTGAATCTGATAACGAGACAAATTATAGTGCTGAAATGCCCGACACAATGTTTTAATGAGAATGAAGTGATAACACTTAGTACCCAGGTTCCCCTTGCCTTGCTATGTGCGTGAAGCTAATAAAACAATCAATCTTATAATGCAAGTCAATTAAGATATAATTACAAATTTTACGATTTTGTTATTTTCAATTAAAATGTGACAGATTTTGAATCTGATCCTACTATTAGACCGCGCTGACATTCAAAGATTAACCTCCTTTGTGGTCGGGCCTGAGCTAGCCAATTGAATTAATTTTATATGCCTGAACAACCTAAGCCTAAGCTGGGATTTAATTTATAATATAATTTACATTACTTTATAAATCCGTCCTCAATAGCATTATATGTACTGAAAAATTATATTTTGTTTGTTTGTTATGACAGACGGAAATTGTAAAGATAAAGGTTAAAAATAATTGCTCTAACAGTACTAAAATAAATTGTGCTTTGACACTAGGCTTAGAAATAATTTCTAATCCTAATCGTATTCACATAGCAGGCAGAGAGAAATTGGGAACGTAGTGTAAAGACCCGCCGTTTCTATAAGACACTTCTATTCCCCACATTTCGCCGAATTCTGTAGGCATTGAGTGTTAAGCGGTGGAATTCAACGCCGCGCTTTACTTCGAAGAAATGAATAGTAAATAATTCATTTACTTGAGTGGGAATCGAACACAACCGGTCGCATTCACAGTTACACTTTTATACCCCTGCGCCACGACTGGCTATAACTTTAAACTATCATTAAAGATTATATTTTGACAAACTTTATGTTTGTAACAAGTTCTTAAGTTTATAGTTTTAGTCCTATCATAACCTTCACAATTGGCAATACCACTACCTATCTCACAATATTTAGGAGCTTGTGTGGGTGAAACTGACTAACACACCGCTAAAAAGTTTAACGAGGTAACAGTAAAAAGTTTTCTCGACAAACAAATATCAACTTTATACCCTTATAATAGAAGTTAATGAGAATTTCAAGATGTTATTAGATAAAAGGGCAAAGTAGATAAGTTGACGTCTTAAGGGATGTTGTTGACGGTAATGGACGAATTGAAAGATGTCGGACTTCCATTGAGTGTTGTTATATAGGAAATATTATAGGAGATACCTATTAACAGCGCCCAACAATGGCTTGGATAGGAAACTACTGGAATTTATCGATAGATTCAATATCGCCGACGTTTCTAATAGAATATTGTGCCTTATCGTAGATATAAATTTCAGTTTTAAATTTGACTTTCTCAAGAGGCTTGGAGAAATTTAATGTATAAATAATATATTTCAAATTGTAGAAATTAGTAAAAAGATTGCATTTAATATTACAAAATATTAACGAAAAATATATTTAAAATTTAAACTATAGAATGTTAGTGAAATTAGCAAAAAAATATGTAATGTACAACGAACTCGAGACTTCACTTAGCTAGAATGTAGGTTGATAGTTAGGGATCGGCACGTACCAATATGGTCAGATTAGATTCCACAAGTACACAGCGTATAGCAGGTTGAAATCTAGTATGGATATAAGTATATGCATACCAGAGTTGTGGATAAGTATATTTGAGGTCGTCGTGTAAATGTGATGATTGTGAGTTCGATTCCTATTTGGAAGAATGAATTATTTTTATTACGTTGCTCTAGTAACAAGACAAAATTCGGTATGAATTTTGCCATTCACTCAATATCTCGAACATTGCGGGATCATTGAGGAAAGGAGTGTCTTAATATTAGGTTCCCTTTGCCTACACTGCTATATGTGGGATATGGCGTGAACCGAAAAAGTTTTCTGTAAAATTTAAACTACCTGTAGCTCATCGCCCTTACCATATAACTATACAAAAACGGTCTCTACAAAATAGTTTCGTAAGAAACTTTGTTTCATTTTCCGTTTTATGAATTATTTCAAAATCCTGTGTAGCTTCTGCAACTTCTGTATTTAGTTATATTGGATTTTATCTGCAGGCAATAATATAAACTGTGGCTTGTCTTGTTTATTATATAGGCGTGAAGCATCAATGACGAAAGTATTGTTATAGCAATTTATGCCCACAATTTAAGTTTTTATCCTCAACTCGTATGCAGATTTGGTAATCAGTTATCGATCGTGACTCAAAGGACAGGATTTACGACATAGATTTCGAGAATGGCTATAGGATGTTGGTAGAATTGGTGGATCCTCAATTTTTTTACGTTTAACTGAAACAGGAAAATGGAAATGTTTTAAGTAGCGGATGCAATAAATTTTATTATTATTTACAGCTTTTCACTGCATCCCCCATATACATGGTGATAGTCCAACCTGGTCTTGATTGGTTCTCTCTGTCCATTATGACATCGTGTCAAGATACTTTGTTCTTCATAAGTGGAATATAATATTATCAGATTAAGTATTGCAAGCTAATTATCGCCTGCAGTAGTCCTAATATATGGACCACTTATTTTGAGAGTGGTGTAAGTCCATTTTCTTTTGTTTCGAGAAAATTACAGATTAATATGTCGATGATTATGCAATTTCATTTACCGTCCGATTTTAAGTTGTTCAAAACATGGGTTTCTTTGAGAAATTAGACACGGACTAGTTATATATAAAAAAATTACATTAAATGAAGCATGAATTACGTGATAGCTCATTTTTCTCAAAAATGGACTTACACCACTTTTAAAATAAACGGTCCATATATAAGAACATAAAAAGAAATAAACAAGAATTAATATCTACGATCAAAATCAAAATAATTTAAAAACATATCTCGTACTCGCTCTAGTTTCGAAATACAACATAAAATAATAAATTATAAATCTTTATATCTACTTAGATTTAAATCCTAGCATTATCCAATGTCAGCGGCATTTGAACACTATCTAGATCTAAGGTATGTTACCTTATGTAAGACATTCACGTCGCCGTGATATAATGTTTGAGTTTGTTCTATTTTAGTGTTTATTATGATGTAATGCAATATTTTTCTTTTATTCTGTTTTTTAGCTTCACGCTTTATCCCGCATATAGATGGGTAGGCAGAGGGAACCTGGGCATTTAGTAGCAAGGCACACGGTTTTCGTTAAAACAATTCCCGTCCCCATTTTCCGCCGAATTTTGGAGGCACATAGTAAGTAATAATTGTTAGTCCGATAAGAGTAAATTTGATTCTCACCCGTGGGACTAAATTATTTTCAAGACAAAGCGCGGCAGTGAGAACCACCACTCAAGACCCAATATCTTGAATTCGTAGGTAAAAAGGATTTGCTATACGCAAGATAAAGAGGAAAGCTGAGAGAAAAAAATTGGTTTTCTTTATACTTAACATTAGTTAGCTAAAGTTATTTCAAAGTTTAAACATATTAAATTATATTATCATTGAACATAACTATCATACATATTATTAGAAATGACAAATATTATGAAACATGTGTATTTTTTGTTGCAATATCGCGTTTCGAGCACTTGAGATAGCCGACATATGTATTTATCTACACTCGAAAACACAACTTTCTTCCATCTAGAAGTACCTACTTACTATCGCATACGTAACACAAGTGAATGCTTATCATTTTTCAAACAGGTTGGTTATCTTTGATAAGAAATTTCGAAATTTTCTTTCTTTTATCTCTAAACGCCCTTTAGTAAATTGTCATTTTGTATCAAATTTCTATTATATATTTGATTATTAAATTTATATGTATTTATCGCCAACGTCGCTCATTCGGGCAGTCGTGATTGAAATTGGTAGGTTATAAATCGAGGGAATGAATTATTTCTTTTGGTCTTTCTAGCAAGAAAACACGGCTTTGCAACACGCAACGTTTTCAGAAAAGATATATTCCTTTCCTAAATGTTAACACGATTAAATATGTAAAAAATAAGAAATGACTTATAGCTCACTGAGACCGACTAACTGAATGTTATAGACATTACAATCATAATTTTGTCTAATTAGTAAGTATCTAGTCGTTGTCGTAATTTTGTTGGCGGTAATAACATTTGACCTACTTATATGAATTTTTTTAGATTTTTCGCTTGACTATAACAATATTAAGACACTCCTTCAGCCATCGCCGAATTTGAAGGAAAACTGTTTTATCTCATAAATTCTATAAGGATATGAAATAATTCTGTTCCTTAAGTGGAGATCGAACTTACAACGCCCGCTACTGTGTATATATATATATATCTTATGGGATAAAATGAAAAAAAAAAATAGAAACATTACAAGTAGCCAAATAACAAACTATAAATAACAATTAGAAGCTATTACTTATTAATTCCGATTGCTTTCTAGTCTCGAACAACTTTTACGAGGATTTCATTAACGATTTGTCTATAATGATCTTTATGTTTTACACTTTAAAGGTGATATGTATAAAGATTTTTTGCTAGAATAGTAGTTTTCGTGTGTGGATTTATAAATTTATTTTTTTATTTCAGATTCATGCTGTGGTAGGGTCAGCAGAGAACCTAATGTTTAGACACTCTGTTCCCCACGAACTGACTAATTTTCAAGACATTGAATGTGGGACTAAACGCCGCACAATGATCTCGTACTGATTCCCAGAGTTGGGACCAAAAGTTTTACAGACAATCTAAGAAATTCCAATTAATGATAGCTAAGTCTTCCGAAGGTAAGTACATATAGATCAGTAGCATAAGACAAGCAGAAACTCTGGACTCGTAACAGATTTACATGTAATGGAATAAATGAAATAACGGTCTGGGGCAGTAGGTATTTTCAGAGCATTTCTGAGTAAAACACCATTTGCGCATACCATGAGGATTTGATGTAATTCTTAGGTAAATGTGTTGGTCTTGTTCATTTAAGAACTGGGTTAGGATTTCGTATTTGTTTTTAATTGTAAACATATATCCTTTAACTTGCGGTCGCCTTTAGCATATTGTTAAACTAGCGGCCCGCTCGCGGCTTCGCCTACGTTAACTACGTTATTATTAATTTCTGTCTCCATGAGTACCTACGTCCTATAAGTAACTCCTATGCAAAATTTGAGATTCCTAGCACATGTAGTTTCTGAGATTTCGTGATGAGTGAGTGACCTTTCGATTTTATATATATGTATAGATAGATGTATCACTCAAATTGTAGAGAACGGTATAACTTAACACTAGATTCCTCCCTACCGAGGTATAATTTTTTTAACTTCACGCTGTATCCCGCATATAGCAGAGCAGGCAGAGTGTACCTAAGAACCTAGTATTAAGACACTCTGATCCCCACTCTCCGCCAAATTCTAGAGAAATTGCCAGTTGAATGGTGGAACTCAACTCTGCCTCGTTACTAGAGCGAAGACATTAAAATATTGAATATTACATTTCCTCGATTGGGAATTGATCCCACAACCTATCGCACGCTTGTGCCCCTGCGCCACGACTGGCGTCATACCTATGGACATACATACATACAAAAATCATTACAGTCGGAGGACAAGCGAAAGTGCTAATGCCACAGCCACAGGTATAAACACCGACAATGGTCACGCATTCAGATCTGCTCGGTGACTGTGACGAGATAGAGCGGTATTGTTCTAATTATTAATAATACTTGTTATTATTGTCAGGTATACCAACAGCGAGTAGGTAGGGTTGACATATATCAGGATACAGAAACCTTTTAATATTTACAAGTTATTTTGTTTGTTTGGAAAAAAGAGAACCTTACAGAGATTCAAATGTTTAAAGAAGTTCCTTGCCCCGATGGTATTCAAAATAAAATAATTCAATGTAAACATAGTATAAACACGCCGTGTTTACTCGACGTGTTGCTTGTACGTATGTTTTGTTTAACGTGTTTGAGCTGTTAGTGATCAATGAATTTACGTATAGTACGATCGACGAGTCGTGGCCTTCAGGGAAATTCAACGAAGTTCTATGTAGATGGCAGATTTTCTTCTTACTTTTGATTATTTTCTTCCCGGGCGACGAGTGCACAAGAGTGTACTGAGTGTACACTAAGTTTAAGGTGGTCACAACTCGTCGACCTTACTGTATGTACGTATGTAGGCATAGGTAAACCATTTTGATTTGTTTAGAAAAACATTATTAAAAAATATACCACATCGGCATTCCTTGATAATGTTTACAATAATTCTTATTTTTTATGATAGGAATAACCTAGAATGCATTGTTATTACTTCCTCATTCTTATAAAAAAACATAGCGCGGTGTTGAGATCCGCCTCTCAACACATCACAAAATTTGCGCGCAAAATGGGAAAAAGATAGTGTTAATATTATAGGTTTCTTCTGCCTACCTTGTTTTATCTGTAATATAGTGGGAAGCTATAAAAAAATAACATAACTTTTTTAACTGCCATATTAGACATCCTGAACTCATAGATAATTTATTTTCACGCTGTATGCGCGGGCACATAGCAGGGTAGATAGAGGGCACTTAGGAACCTAGAGTTAAGACACTTCGGTCCCCATTTTCCACCGAGGAGGGATCTTCAGAAGGAGGCATTGAGTGACGACTTAATGCCGCACTTTGCCTGGTTACCAGAGGGAAAATGAAAATATTAAATATTTGATTCCCTCGAGTGAGAATCGAACCCACCCATCGAACGGTGCTTCCACAGCACAACACGTTATCGTTGTCACTTAATACCACTACAGTAACACTGTCAGTATTACGGTAGCTCTATTAAGATATAAACTATCAAAATAACGGTACAAAAATGGTCAAAGCTAAATCTGAAGATTTTATCAAAGTTGTATCTTAAAATAGCCTTACTCTTAGTACGAGAGTTCAGGAGTTAGTGAAGCAATTAAACACTTTTACGGTCCATCTAGCATCTTAACGAGGTTTTTAGTTGTCTTTATGTGAAATTGCTTCCTTGAATATAGTGTTTTAGTTTGTAGTTCAGCTGGTGTTGGTGGAAGGTTAGTGCTTATATAGATAAGGGATAGCTGTTACAACTCGAGGGTTGTAAATTCAATCTCTGTGTATTTTAAGAATGTATTAACAAAGGCCAGTAGTGGTGCAGGGTTACAGGTTCGGATACGATACCCACTCGAGGACATGAAATCAGTAACGAGGCAAAATGCAGCGTTCAGTTCCGCCACTTAACACGCAATATCTCCGAAAGTCGGTGGAAAATGTGGATTAGGTGTTAAAAAATATGTGCAATGATCGTATGAAAGTCTTAATTATATTCAACAATATTAAAAAAGTCTTAAAAAAATAAGTTAATGAACTTTATACTAGAAAAACTATACGGACTAATCTAGAACCAGTTCCAAGCTGTTTGCTATCAATTTTTACAAATATTGTCGGCTATTCCTAATTGAGAACACGCTTGTAGTCAAATAAATTAGTGGTTGTAATAGGGTTGGGAGATTTGATTTTTATATCGGTGATATTTGTTTTTTTTTTTTAACTTTTTATGCCTAATAAATTAACATTAAGCGTAATTTTATTATATCAAAATGTTGATAAAGGTTTTTAGTTCGCCATCAGCTTTTCCCCTTCATTCTTCCCTGAGAGGCAGAATATATTTCTGAAAAAGCTGTAAAAGAAAATAAAGAATTCGCGAAAAAAATCTAAACATTTTACATGCAATTTTAAGTCGAGTCAAATCACATAGAAGTCCTGCGGGCCTACTTCCTTTGGGAAGCTACCACCGCCACGGAAGGCAATTCTGAATTTATGATAATTGCATTACAAATCTTAGAATCATTAAAATCATATCTATATTACTTATCTATAACACCTTACTAATGTAAAAATGTCAGGTGGTAAGTATAAGAAAATACTTAAATAACCATAATTTACTGTTCCTCTTTTACATATACACACTTCTAACACTGTTTCTATATAACACTTTACACTTATACACGTTTTAAAACGCATAGTTCCAACAATGACACTGATTTTAAATACTTGAACACTGTCACAATTTTACACCTTACGACAGGCAGAATAACGACGTACTGACTCAATCCATCAAAAACGTCACTTTTTATAGCCGTTCCCTTCCTCTTTTATAAATAATTATGTGGGTATTATTATTTTATTTTCTGTAAAATACCCTCACACTGACAATTGTCTTACAGTTCGGCCGTCCTGCACCGAAACACGACCTCGTGTTTCCAAAAAAACAAAACAAAAAGAGAATAACTATGGTTCATAAATCTTACATAATTGACTGTAACAATGTCTCTTACAAAAATAATTTACAGCTTTCACAAACAATATTTAAAGGCAATCTGCCATGTTAAACTAGGGCCAATTTTTACCTACGTAACCTGGGTCAATCTGCCCACCTGAACCTAGAGTAATCTGCTAACCTTAACCTCCGGCAATATGCCCATATTAAACTGCGACAATCTGCCCGTTTTAAGCTGTGACAATCTGCCCATTTTAAGCTGCGGCAATCTGCCCATTTTAAGCTGTGGCAATCTGCCCATTTTAAGCTGCGGCAATCTGCCCATTTTAAACTGCGGCAATCTGACCATTTTAAGTTGCGGCAATCTGCCATTTTAAGCGGCGGCAATCTGCCCATTTTAATCAGTGGCAATCTGCCCAACTAAACCTGCAAAATCTACTCACCTTAACCTGCGGAAAACTGTCCACCTTTACTTGCGGCCATCAGCCCATTTTAAACTGCGGCAATCAGCCCATTTTAAGCTGCAGCAATCTGCCCATTTTAATCTGTGGCAATCTGCTCACCTAAACCTGCAAAAATCTACTAACCTTAACCTGCGGAAATCTGTTCACCTTCACCTGCGGCAATTTGCCAACCTGAACCTGCGGCAATATGTCCCTCCTCACAGTGCTCCTGTGCTCCTGCTCCTGCGCGTCTACTTGGCCCAAGTTGGTAGGTGATCAGCTTTGCGGCAATCTGTCCCTCCTCACAGTGCTGCTCCTCGACTCCCACTGGCTGCGAGTCAGCGAAGATTAGAATCCTCCGTGAAACGTGGCGGCAGAAGTCTGCTAGGCACCTCACGGGGTCAAAGGTGATGCTGTCATCATTGATGGTCTGCTTAAGGTAGCACGCGGCAGCTACCTGCGCG
Organism: Heliconius melpomene rosina; assembly: GCF_056956725.1. NCBI lineage: Eukaryota > Metazoa > Arthropoda > Insecta > Lepidoptera > Nymphalidae > Heliconius > Heliconius melpomene. Next base: position 763,222 of record NC_140397.1, read on the forward strand.
TCTACTTGGCCCAAGTTGGTAGATGATCAGCTTTGCGGCAATTTGTTAACCTGGAACTGAGGCAATCTGCCCACATGAACTGGGGCAATCTGCCCACATGAACTGGGGCAATCTGCCCACATGAACTGGGGCAATCTGCCCACATGAAGCTGGGGCAATCTGCCCACATGAAACTGGTACAATCTGTCTACATGAAACTGGTACAATTTACCTAACCGAAACTAGGCACAATCTACCCAACCGAATCTGGCAGCATCCTGCCCAACTGAAACTGAAGATAATCTGCCCAACTGAAACTGAAGATAATCCGCCCAACTGAAACTGTAGGCAATCCGCCCAACTGAAACTATAGGCAATCCGCCCAACTGATACTGAAGGCATTCCTCCCAACTGATACTGAAGGCATTCCGCCCAACTGAAACTGAAGACAATCCGCCCAACTGACACTGAAGGCATTCCGCCCAACTGAAGCTGAAGGCATTCCGCCCAACTGAAACTGATGGCATTCCGCCCAACTGAAACTGAAGGCAATCCGCCCAACTGAATCTGAAGGCAATCCGCCCAACTGAATCTGAAGGCAATCCGCCCAACTGAAACTGAAGGCAATCCGCCCAACTGAAACTGAAGGCAATCTGCCCAACTGAAACTGAAGGCAATCTGCCCAACTGAAACTGAAGGCAATCTGCCCAACTTAAATCTAGGGCAATCAGCCCAACTTAAATCTAGGGCAATCAGCCCAACTTAAACTAGGGCAATCTGCCGAACTTAAACTAGGGCAATCTGCCCAACTGAAACTGGGGCAAACTGCCCAACTAAAACTGGGGCAATCTGCCCAACTGAAACTGGAACAATCTGCCCAACTGAAACTAGGGCAATCAGCCCAACTGAAACTAGCGCAATCAGCCCAACTAAAACTGGTGCAATCTACCCATCTTCTACTGGGGCAATCTGCCCATCTTCTACTGGGGCAATCTGCCAATCGTCTACTGGGGCAATCTGCCCATCATCTACTGGGGCAATCTGCCCATCATCTACTGGGGCAATCTGCCCATCTTTTACTAGGGCAATCTGCCCATCTTTTACTGGGGCAATCTGCCCATCTTGAACTGGGGCAATCTGCCACTCTTGAGCTGGGGCAATTGCTCTAAAGCTAAATCTAAAACTATACATTAAACATAACAATTCACTTAGAAGTAAATAAATCCATATACATGTATACTTTATCTACGTGACATAAGTATACACTGTATACTATACTTTTAACTTCACTTAACGCCACGCTTTATTCCTAGCGGGGCAGTCAAGAGAGAAAGGAGCGCCAAACGCCACGGGCCCCTACATACCTCCCTAGCATATATCTATCTATCTGTCTATCCATAATAGTACTAAAATATTATCTAGACTATTTATCAACTTATACAAGACTTCATTAAATTAAATAATTCGAGACTGACATTCGTTATCATCATGACTACCCGATTTGACTTGAGAATCACTATCGTCTGAAAGATGGTCAACACTACCCACGCTCTAACTTTATCTATGGTCATTATTGCTTTATAAACACCAGTACACTTTTTGTAATTGGAAGAAGATCTTAAATGTCATTTGTTTTTTTGTTACAAACTTGTAACCTTTTTATTACGAAAAACTCTAACGACAAATTCATTTTGGTACTTACACGGCGGTTCTTTTATGCTATTATATATTTGACCCCTTTTTTTTAAATACTTCATTTATAATTTTATTACGAATTGATTCTCTATTTTATTCTTTACATCTACGCTTAATGACTTTAATATAAGACTCTCACAGTTGCTACTCATTTTTTAAACCTCAGTCGGCGTTCAACCGATTCCTTTATTATGAATATTATTTAACAACACAATTATTGTCTGCAATTGCTAACGATTGAATTAAAGTACGTATTAAACAGCACTAGCAATACTAAATAGAATATTTCTATTTATTATCTTTTTTATACATCAAAAGGGTATGTTATTATAATAGTAATGACACTTTAAATTAAGTAGATTCATTTACTATGTAAAAAGCACTTGTAACTAGCACCAGCAACACTGTATTCCATTTCCTATTGTATAACTTTTATTCTAAAACCTCTAACCAGTCTGTTATACTCAATTCAATTAGAACTAATAATTAATGACATTCTGACATAATACTCAGTAAATAATACTGTGACAAATATATTTACTTTCTATATTGTACAAATTTAAAATATAAAAGTAGCTCATTTGACAATAAGCTCGAAAATATACAAATAAACAATTTGTTTAGCCATGAGAGTCCAACAGAACATGACGCTGCTCGCCTTACTATTCCTATATTCAAACCACTACTGGAACATACGATTATCCTCTCCACCTGCTCATTAGATCGTGGAGTAGAGATAACGGTAACAATAGACTTAACACGTAATTCGTGTTTTTAAATGTCTGTCTTATAAGTCAACTATCTGGTCAGTCTAACTGAAGTAGTGAATATAAAATATAACATTTTATATTGTATTTACATAATTAGCATCTGTTCCTCTTAACTGGTTGTATTATTTCATAGTTTAGGAAAATATATCAATGATTCACAACAATTAACTATTTTTATTACTAATCTTTTAGGTTTTGCATCAGTTTTGTGATAAACACAATATAAACATAACTGTACGTATTTTTTGCACTTTGTTGAATTTACTTGAAACATAAACGACTACATCAGTGTTCTGTTCATCATTTAAAACTGGATTAAGACTTAAAACATCCGCGTGGCTCATTTTACTAGCCATACTATTCAATGTGCCAATTACATTATGGAATCTGGCGCTACCAGCGAGTAACTCCCTCGAGTTTTTTAATTAACATCACGTTTTTCAAAAGTTGCCCGCAATGAATACAATATGTCACCATTTTAACCTTTAGACGAGTGAATAAAATCTAAAGCACTGTAACGCAGAAACTACTGCACTAATATCAATTAATTTAATTTGCTAGATCACCGCCTAATTCTCTTGAATTACAAGCAAAACAATTTCAATATGTATTCCTTTAATGAAACATCTATATTAACGCTTATCATTTTTTTTCCTTTTCTATTTCTTAGTTACTTTAAGTTTTGGTCTGCTTATTTAAATTACTATTATTACTTTTATAATTTTTGAAACACATTATAACTATCTTTAAACTATATTTTGAAAGCTTATTTCTTTTTGTCGTCAACAAATTATTTTAGAATAAGTTTGCCATTTTTATCGTTAAATTCATTTAATTCTTATAAAACAAAATATTCTTTACACGTCTATAAGTTTATTACATCTACCATTGCTATACACTAACCATTGTTAAACCGCTGTTTGATGCTTTGACTTAATAAGACTTTTTTTGTTCAATTCTACTAAATGATAATACTGCGGGTATTATAATTTTATTTAGCTATTATTTTAAAAGTATCGTAAGTCATAAACATTATAAATGTTTGTTCTGTAACAGCATAACCTAAGTAAATATTCATTAGACACTAAGCACTTCCGTTATTGCAAAAATGCTATTAATAATAATTTAAATATCATAACTATCTACGGGTGTAACTGTCGAGTTATCAAAACCTATCGAAGGCTCCGTTTTATCCGTATTTTACTTAATATACTACTGACCTTTTATTTCACTTAAAGTTCTTCCTAGTTTAATGAAAGAATTTAAAACAATGCCGTTTACTGAGACCACGTCACTGTTAATTGTATTACTTTTTTTTTTTTATTACATTTTCACTTCATTTACGCGATTCACTTTTCTACAGACTTTAACCAAGTAAACTAAAAGATGACATTTAGCACACTGTTAGATTTGTTATAAAGGAGACTTTAATTATAGCGACTATTTTGACTTTGAATCTTAATATCTTATTAGAATTTTGTTACCATATTGTGCGGCTTCTGCACTTCTACTTGATTAATATTACTGTTACTATTAATAAAATTCTCGTACCTTCATAACGATGCTTACTTCAAGGAAGACGATTTTCATTGTCATCTGTCATCTGCACGGCTGTCACGCTAGCCGCAAACATACTGTTCACGCTTCGGCTTATAAACATGGTCGCTGTTGCTTTGTTGAACACTACTACGGGCACGCCTGCTACCACGCACCTACGCCTGCTGAGACGTCCCTGTTCCTCACGTTCACGTCTTCTGCGATTTCGACTGTACCTTCTGTTCCGTCGCAGACGTACCGTGTTGGTCGTCGTGCGCCGGTTGGTCTGCTTTGGGCGTAGTAACAACACCAGTTATCTTTAGGTGTTGGATCCCACTTCTGACATTTGTAAAAATGTCAGGTGGTAAGTATAAGAAAATACTTAAATAACCATAATTTACTGTTCCTCTTTTACATATACACACTTCTAACACTGTTTCTATATAACACTTTACACTTATACACGTTTTAAAACGCATAGTTCCAACAATGACACTGATTTTAAATACTTGAACACTGTCACAATTTTACACCTTACGACAGGCAGAATAACGACGTACTGACTCAATCCATCAAAAACGTCACTTTTTATAGCCGTTCCCTTCCTCTTTTATAAATAATTATGTGGGTATTATTATTTTATTTTCTGTAAAATACCCTCACACTGACAATTGTCTTACACTAAATATATAACATTAGCATTTCACCACTTAAGAAAGGCAACCCTAACCATCAGCAGCATCACCAGATGTACCTTATTCTTCGAAGGTATATTCTAAAGGCGGGCGTATGGCGAACGGATTTAGACGTCAAAATAAACTTTCAAGGGCAATGCTCCGTAACTACTGACTACCGACTAAAAGCTAAAATTAATATACTATCCTATCTCAGGCATGTGAACTTTGTACTTATTCATAAAAGCCGAGTGCTCTTTGAGTTTATTGAAATTATCATATAAAGATGGCTGTATGGTTTGTAGATTGGAAATGATCGAACTGCGACTGATAAGTTTATCATTTATTATATTAAATTTCATCTTGGAATGTGTATAGGTCTATAATGACGATTGAAGGTTCGATTCTTATTTGTGGGAATGAATTATCTACAATTTCTCTCTCTGATAATAAAGGAAAGCGTGTCGTGGAGTTTCGCCATTTAACACGCGGTGTCTCAAAAATTGAGCTGAAAGTGGGAAGCCGGAGTGTCTTAACACAAGTTTACTTCTGCCTACCCTGCTATATCCGCATCCGTATACAATGTGAAGTTAAATAAAAAATATGAAGGATGTAGATATTCACATTTTTTTTTTTTTTATATTGAAATTTCATTATTAGGTACGTATGTAATTTTCAAATTACTAATTTAAATGGGGTCTATTTACTTATATAAATTCTACTCGTATTTGTATTTTTTTCTAGCAATTTACACAAAAAATCTCGACATTTTATGCTGTTTTTTTTGTTTTTCATTCCTTTGTGAAATGAACGAGTAAACTTAACGTAAACAACGTTAGCACCGCCTCCGCTAATTTGAGCATAGAGAGACCTCTTTGTACCGAAAATGAACAACTAACTGTACAAAATATTTAGATTCGAACTTAATTGTCCATTGTAATAACAGATGTATAGTTGTATAAGTAAAGAATACAAAAGAAATTATTCCAGAAATTATGTTCCATTTTTGAAAACACTAAAATTAAATAAAACATTTCTTTTTTTTAGCGTTGTATCCCGCACGCAGCAGCGTAAGCAGAGGGAACCTGGTCCGTTCTTCACTTTCGGCCGAAATTGGTTCGTGGCATTGATTGTTGAATGGCAGAACTCAATACAACATTACCAGAGTGGGGACCTGAAAATATCAAATATTTCATTCCCTCGAGTGGAAATCGAACCTACAACCATCGCGTTTACAGTCACATCCTTGTGCCCCATGCCACAGCGGTCTCAAAACAATTCTTTGAAGTACGAAAGTGTAAATATACAATTTTAATTATTTCGTACTTCTAGTACAACGCGATGACGGTACAGTGGGCGTTGGCTACACAGAGGTCACTGATATTTGCTAACAGAATTCAATGTTTATATTGAACAATTCTGTTTACTTTAGTGTACTAAAATCTAAAACATGTATGTATAAATACTATAAAGAAGACAAATCGTATAAACAAAAATATTTTTTATTTTTACGCAAACGAAAGATCGTTTGGTACTGCGTAGGTAAAGAGAATCAGTTACTAATAAAAATTAGGAATGATATTAAATGCGGTTGACGTCTCATCGGAAAATTAATGGTTGATGAAATTTTATTTTTATTTAAGAAGAGAAATTTTAATTTCTTGAATTTCTTGTCTGCCGGCTCTTAAGCAGAATTCCGAGTCTATGGTAGCTTCCCGTATCACTGACAATATTGTCATTTTTACAAAACGATAAGGATTTAATAATTGAATTGTTGACGATATTTTTTAAAAAATATATTGAATCCACTGATATATTACAAAGTACACGTAGCAATTGTAGCAAAAGACGTCTGAATCTAGCAGCGAATTTAATTTAAAGTGACCGAGGATACAATATAATGATGATGTTGACGACCATCACGCCACGTGCACAGACACTCCCACGTTTTATCACGAATTAGTATAAAGAATTGATGAAAAAAACATAGATCATTTAATAATTCATTCATTTCTTTCATATAAATTATCCTCGATAGTTAAATCTTCATACATAAGTTATAAAATATCATACATAAGCTTAATCTCTATAAAGTCAAGTACTGTTTGTAAGTTTGTTAAGTTGTCCTCGTCGCTTGGACATGGAATCTCTAATACCTGCGCTGTTAGAATACTGATAGAATGTGTCTGTAGCGGTTTCGATTTATGGCCCTTTCTTGGTATATCTGTAGCTTTAATTGATCTAATATGGTGATCAGCTGTGCAGTGTTCCAAGCCGGCTTCGGGAATGGAATGTGTGCTGCTTATTATTTTGGACAATCTTAATTAGATAAAATTTAACTATTTTAAAATATCGCAATCTGACGTATTCGTCCTTACAAAAGGGACGAAGATATGAAAAAAGTAACATAAACAGACGTACACATAGATAATTCTATTTAAGCTCAATAGTAATCCTAAATAATAGTTTTGTTAGTCACGTCTCACCATTTTCAATTCGATTGTTGATTGAGTTTAAGTCCGTGGCAATATCACATAAATTGGTAACAATGTCGCACGTACAAAGCTGCCAGCGATAGGATTTATTGAGAGTATTCAAATTGGTCGTATTTAACGGAGATTAAGTACAGTTAGTCGTTTACTGTGACACACTTGAGGTTCAGTTTGTAATAAAGACATGTATCGGTTATAAAATTCTGATGGAGATGTTAAGGTTTTACAATGTATTTTTATAATAATAGTGACATTTATATATGAGCAACAAAAGCGGACCAAAATTAATGCCCTGAGGTACTCTAAATAAACAAGATAAAAGTTTATTGTTATCTTCTGTTACGAAACGACTCAGAAAGAGAATATTATAATATTTCCATAGTTAATACGACTATACAGTCATCATCATTCAGTGCAAGCGACATGTAAGAACCATACACCACATAATGTGATTCAAAGCTAGATCCGCAAGGTCACGGTGCAGCCGTCACGCGTTCCTTCATTTGTGCGCTGGCTCAAGTTATTTCATACCTTTGACAAGTGAGTTTTCGAGAAGTGAAATTTAATGTTACCTTTCCATTACTTTAAGAGCATTACCATTTTAGTATTATTATGATATTTTATTCTTATGTTTTAACTCGTTATTACATATTACATGTACATTTTTTGCAGAATTAAAGTAAAAATGAAAGTTTTCATGTATTTAGATTTTTTATGAGCAGTTTAAATTTGATTTTCTCTTTGTTACTTTTATATGTCATCCTTAATAACTGAATTCTTTTTAAATATAACGATTACAAGTAAGTCTATAATATAAATATATTTTACTACAACAAAATTCCATTAATCTTTTAAATATTTCAATACCATCCATATGCACCAGTAAATCACTTGCACCCAACAACAACTGGTCGCAGACGTAATAAATAGCCGAGAATTACGAACTGTGAATACGCAGTGTCAAGACGCAGTAAATATGTCCTGCTTGATGTCGACTTGTCGTGCTCTATCCTTGCTCTTGTGGCTGTTTGATAATCTTTCTCTTTATCTATCTATTTATATCAGTGCTTTTTTCATTAACACAGGTTTTTATAATAGAATTTTAGTATATAGTATACTAGAGGTAAATGTCTCCAGAATTCGGCAGCAAATGGAAAGCGGAATTTTTCAATTCTAGGTTCCTTCTGCCTCTCCTGCTTCAGATTATTACACTGTTTTATCTTGTTAAATGTAATTCTGTTATAGCGAAAGAAGCCTTTGCCCTTGTGTTATTTATAACGTATCTACGTCGTGTACTTTGGTGATTTATTATTTATATATACAGTAGCTACATGTGAAACAATATGTTATTCTAATTTAAGCCGTGGCGGAAGATATTAAAGGATTTTTCTTTAGATTTTAATGTGCATTTTTTTAGGTTACACTATATCTCGCATGTTGAATGATGAAACTTAACGCCTCGTTTTATTTATCAGAACAGGGAAATGAAAATTGTTTAAACGTATCCTTTGGCCACGATGGACATTTATAAGCTACAAAAATAAGCGGAAAATAGGAAACGGAGTTTTTTAACATTAGGTTCCCTCTGAAAAAATGTAAATCAGCATTAATTTCAGTGAATAAACTATTTTTACCGTCTCACGAATCCACCAATCACTTATTTAAAAAACTTGATCAATCTTAGGCACTTTTTAAATTGCTTTAAAAAAACAATCTACCTCCAGGTATTGTCTTTTAAGACGATTCAAATTTAAAAATGAGATTTGATTTCAAGCTTTGTAGAGTTGAGTGGCAATTACAAATTTCACTGGAGCGTCAAGTGTGACGTCGAACCAAAGTTACCGTTCCCATAACGGTAGCGGTAGCGTATGGACCATAATTAGCTAAATTGTTCACCTCTCAATAATTTACGCTCCCGGGCTTGGCTCTATCTATATCTATTTCAGTTTGTGTAATACCATTGTTTCTAATATCTAAAGTCTAAAGCTTTCCATTAAAATTATTGTTTATGGTAAAACCTATTCCGTATAATAATGGGTAACTGTTATAGTAACTATAATAATAATTGTTGAACAAATTAAATCTTTGTTTAGCATAACAGTACCTTTATATCATTTTACGTATTGGAAATCTTTGTTTAGCATGAAGTGTCTTAATGGGAACGGACTATCTTTACAATAGGTTCCCAGCTTCCCGCTGTATCGTGAAGTTAGTGAGTTAAGACACACTTCACTACTTTCTTTCCAATTGTTCAGACATTGCCTATTGACTGGCGCAACTCAACGCCGTTCTTATCAAATAAGACGCTCAAACAATACAACAGTATGTAGATACATGAAAACAGATCAGATGTACCCTACGCCCGGCTGCACCGTTACCGGTATTTGGGTCGGTCCGCCCGTAGCAGTATGCCACGAGTTGACGATGTTATTTATATCAATTAACCACGCGTCGTGTCATTTTTGTGTCTGTCCGTACGTTATTGGGTTAGTTGGGGAGTTAATTCTATTATTTTTTTGTAGGTATTATAAAGGGTTTTTTTTAGTTTCTTCCCGTATATGGTTGGATTGGATGAGGGGAATCTAGTGTTAACTCACTCAGTGTTCGAAATTTCTGCAAAATTTCCGCCATATTGCATATTTAGATATGGAACTCAACGCTGCGCTCTATCCATCTGTTAATTAATATTACAGATTTTTTTTATTATTAGACACTTGAAATTGCCTACTTATTTTCCGTTATTCAACCTGAAAAGGTCCCTGCTTTACCAACGGATATTACATTAAATTCCGTAAAATACGAGAAATGTTTTAATAAACTACTTTTCCTAACGTTCGACCGTAAAAGGTGCTTTTCATAGTTGTAATGTAAATGTACTGTCGTAATTTCATTGTTTATGCGACAGAAATATTATAATAATGTTATTTGTACCAGTGTCAAGTTAGTAGGTCGAATTTCTTATTAAACATTGTACTATATTGAGGACTAGCGACCTGACTGCGGCTTCGCTCGCTTGTACTACATAATTATTAATTTACGAGTCTGTATTTGTTTTCTACTAATCCTTTTAAAAACCATATCTGTACATATTGAAAAGTAGTTTCAAACAATTTAGAAAAACGGATATTTATAGTAATTTTGTAGAATAACCTATTTTAAAATGGTATAATGTAAATGTAAATGTTAAGAGAACCTTGCTATATCCAATTGTGAAAACTGTAATTAAACCGGTTAAGCCGTTCTGAGATTAGCATGGACAAAAGCCACAGACGAATAGAGATAAAATTTAAAAAAAGTCTTTAGTTCTATTACGTTATTAAATTCCAATTTCCCCCGAGTGGGAATCAAACCCACATTCGCGTTTACCGCTGTGCCACGACAGCCTCTATAATATGTTTTATAATTTTATTTGTACGCATTTCCTGTAGTACTCCAAAGCTTACATTTAAATCTTTATCTTTATTGCGTTACGGTAATATTAATAGGAATATAGTATATGAGTAAATAAACCATAACATAATATTGAAGTAATATTCTTTTTAGGTTTATGTTAGATCTCATCTATTTTTGACCCGTGGATTATTAGATACTGGAAACAGTTTTCATTTATTAACATTTTAATGTTACATACATATCTTGATATCGAATCTACTCATTTTATTTTATTCTTTTTACATAAGCTTTTTAGGCCGACGTAGCGCAGGGGAACAAGCGTGTGACTGTAAACACGACGGTTGTCAGTTCCATTCCCACTCTGGGGAGTATTTAATAGTTTCATTCCTTTGCTCCAGTAACGAGTCAAAGTGTTCCATTGAGTTCCGTCAGAATTCAGGGAAGTTAATAATGGGAAAGGAGTACCTTAACTCTAGGTGCCCAGGTTCCCGCTGCCTAAGTTCCTCTAGTAAACGTGATCGTTGTTCGTTCAATTCTTACTAGATAACATTATTATTTTAATTCCTCGACTCTGTTAGACAAAACGCAACGATGAGTCACTCAATCAATGTTTCAAAATATAGGCGTGCGTTAAGAATGGAGTGTTTTAACACTGTTATTCCTCTTTTTACTGTATATTCGAAATACAGCGTGAAGCTATAAAAAAATCAAACTTCTAACACAGTAAATACATAGATTGTACATACCATACGTACGTGTTTTCCTTAATGACATGACCCACAAGAAGCTACCAGCTACGTGCCATACAGTTTGTGACGGAATGTCGTCGATTTTGTCACTTATGCGTGACGACACTCGTGTCATTGTGCTGGTATGGTACGAAACTGGGAACCTGACCCCCTTAGCAATATGCTATATAAGAAATCATTTGTCAAATACTTATTAAGTATGTGTTTAGAACGTGACAGTGTAAGTTTGGATAACTGGCTTGAAATTCTGTTAAGGGAATTATTTATAGTTGGGAAAAACGCGATTATAACATTCATCGTATTTTAAATTATTTGTATATTTTAATGAGCTAGTTAAAACCACTTACCAATTAATTCGAATCTCTTAAAGCTGCACATACCTGTAAATAAAACAAATTTTATTATTACAGAACAGAAGAAAAGCTTAAATAATATTCCTGTTGTATTGTGCGAAGGTTCCTCTCTCTGGAGCCCTAGCCACCGATGGCTTGGACCCTTGTCCCTCCCTCGGAAGAATGGTTTTTTTATATTTTTAAATGTATTTTTTTTTATTATAATTTATATTTAAAAATAATAATAAAATAAGTTCGATCCCAACTCGGAGAAATGAATAATTATTTATTAATATTTTTATTTTGCATCTGGCATCAAGGCAAAAGCCCAGGGTTGAGTTACGCCACTCAACACGCGTCTGACTGTAAGCACAGCGATTGTAGGTTCAATTTCCACTCTTAGGGGAAATTAATTATTTTTAATTTTCAGCTAGGGTAATAAGACAGAACGCGCCTTTGAGTTCTTACTTCAGGTTCCCTCTGCCTACCGTGTTGTTGTAAAACGTGAAGCTGCTAAATTTCAAGTCACATCTACAATCGAAAGCTACCTCAATGACACTAATCATCATCAAATATTGATTTAAGCTATAAATAATCAAATGATAGAGATCGGTATGCAAATGAATTGGTAACGCTATTTTAATAACGTACAGACGACGGGAAGCGACAGTGGGTCAGATTCATCTGTCTATACTATGATAAGTATAATAAAATAGTTGGTAAATATGTCTGTATATTTAATATTTTTAAGGAAAAAAATATGGAGGTAAGTTACAGAAAAATAAATTCAAATCTGTGATTTTTACTTTTTTGGTCTGTGTGTTTCTAGTTTTACACGAACATCTTGAACAGAATTAAAGAGAAACAATTTTTTAGGCTTGGGAAGGACATAGGGTGTTGGAAAACCTGACTTACCCAGAATACATCAGCTTAACCCATATAGACCCGCCGTGCCCAAATGGGTACACCTACAATAGTACCCTTGTTTTTTTAATATTTTTATTTTTATGCAGTTTATGTCTAGAATTGTAAAGATAAGTAGTATATCCTTATGTTGTAGCCGTAAAATACAATTTAAAAATTTTTACAATCTTTCATTTCGTGCCTTTTAATAATAATAATAATAATAAATATATGGATGACCTGAAGTTGTACTCTAACAAAGAAACTCATATGACACAGCTATTAGATATAACATCAAATTTTTCAAAAGATATCAAGATGAATTTTGGTTTAGATAAATGCAGAAAATTAAATATAGTAAAAGGTAAAATAACAGAAGGTAACTATATATTAAATGAACAAGATAGTATAGCAGCTATGAAGGATAACGAATTATATAAATACTTAGGGTACAATCAGGGACGGCTAATAGAACACAAAAATATAAAAGACAAATTAAGAAAGGAATATTTTAATAGAGTTTATTTATTAAGTAAACGGCAACTATACAGTAAAAATTTATTTAAGGCTATTAATACTTACGCAATACCTGTACTAACCTATTCATTCGGCATCATCAAATGGTCAAACACAGATATCAAACAGTTAGAAAGTAAAACAAGAACGACTCTTACACAACATCGATACCATCATCCAAAGTCTGCCATAGAGCGTATAACTTTAGCCAGAAAAGATGGAGGAAGAGGGTTAATTGATATAACATTTTTACATTATAAACAACTAATAAATCTTAAGCAGTTTTTCTATATTAAAAAATCTGAAAGTAAACTCCATGAAAGTATAATTGCAATAGATAATAACTTTACACCACTAAATCTTAAAAACGAAACTATTGTACAGATAAATAAACTAGATACTATCAAGGAAAAAATACATAATTGGAAAAAGAAGGAGCTCCATGGTAGACATCCAAATGACTTAGAATTATCACATGTAGATAAAGATGCTTCAAATAAATGGTTATGTTTAGGTGGATTATTTCCGGAGACGGAAGGTTTTATGTTAGCAATCCAGGATCAAGTTATTACAACTAAAAACTATAGAAAATACATCATAAAAGACAGAACATTAGATAGCGATCTATGTCGTAAATGCAATAATAAGCCAGAAACCATACAACATATCACCGGCGGGTGCATCTCATTAACACAAAACGATTATACACACAGACATAATCAATTAGTAAATATTATTCATCAGAAACTCGTTCTTAAATTTAAGCTCACTTCCGATCCACATACTCCATATTATAAATACACACCTCGCCCAGTGTTAGAAAATCAAACCTATACTTTATATTACGATCGGACTATCTTAACTGATCACACTATATATAATAACAGACCAGACATTACATTTGTAGACAAAATAAATAAACATACATATATAATAGACATAGCAGTACCTAACACCAACAATTTACAATCAACGATAAGTGAGAAAATACGTAAATATACAGAATTACAAGAAGAAATTAAAAGAGTATGGAAAATGGATTGTGTTACAATAGTTCCCATAGTAATATCAACAACGGGTGTTATTCCGAAAAATTTAACATGGTCTTTAAATGTTATTAATTTACCTAGATTTACTTATTTGACTCTTCAAAAAGCGGCTCTCTTAAATACGTGTAGAACAGTTAGAAAATTTTTACATTTGGGTTCAGATAGTGATGCAGTTATAAACCAAATCAGCCAGACCTGATCCAGCACTTGGTACATACCCGTGCTGGTTCATATTACCAGGTGTTACCTGAGATATCTAACCGTTAAATACATAATAATAATATACTTCATTTATTTAAGTGACCAGAGACTCATTATGGTTAGTAAACAATATTTCTTACAGACTAGGTTAGTTACAATTATAGTTATATTTTAAATAAATGTTACAATACACATACAATACACTTTTGTAAAGCTGTTTTACGAAATCTGTTAAGGCAAAATGTAAGTATTTTTATTTTTAAATTTTTCTTCTAAATACATTTGTTTTGGTATAAAACATACTTAAGTACTTAGTATTCTATGTAATATAATTACATTTGATTAGAAAAGAAGAGTAGTAATAGGACAAATTCAACTTTTACGATGCTGTCCCCAATTGGGGCCATATTATAGATAGTTAGCGGTCGCAATGAATATAAGGGTCTTCAAGAAGCAATGGCAGTTGTATTTATTGAAGAAAAAGACTTCGGAGAGGTATATTTAGTAGCGCTGCCCCTAGAACCAGGTGTGGTAATCGACGAAGAAGGAGGTGATAACAATATACGAAGCATTGCTAATCTGCCTGCTTACCAATAGAAGGAATGAAAATTGAGACAGTAGCAATTATCAACCTTTAGCTAAGAGACGTAGAGGAATCGTAATCTTGAGCAACCCCGTTGGTGTAAAAGTGATCCAACTACGACTAATATACAAGGTCGTCTTGAGAAATTTAAGAATTGTTAAAAGATAAAACTCAGCAGTAAAGGAGCCAATTTTGATTACTGCTTTTACCAAGTTAACCAAATTTTATTAGTGCGAAGGTTTGACAGTGTGGTATGGGCGGGGTTGATCAGGCTGATTAATCTTTTTACCTATATAGCAATGCTGTACGTGGCAAAAAATGGTGGTGGGTTTTAACCACACATACATAGGATCTTGCTGTTGCAAATTCGCGGCGCCTGCACTTGCTAACCAATATAAACAGGATAGATTAGCTTGATTTTTTCGCTACATCGCTCGTCACGATTTAAGAGACGAAAAAATCAACGTATTTATGCGACCAGCAGCTTCTGCAGTACCAAGTTTGCAGCACCACGGGGGTAGACCACTACTCTCAAAAATTTTGCTGCTATAAAAAAACGCGTTGATAGTGTAAAAAGTGTTATAAAACATTTCGTGTCGCAAAAATAGTTTCGAAAATTTACATACTACATGTGCCCATTGGCCTCATTTAAGGACGGTTTTTTTTTATTTTAAATACAAAAAAAATATTTTTTTTTTACGTTTTTTATTTTCTTACATCGATATCTATCAATTATTACCTAAAAAACCTTTTATTTACTGCTAGTTTGGCTATGGGTCTAAATGGGTTAACTATAGAAATTAACAATTAGTTTCTTAGCAAAAAATATTTAGCCTAATATATATTTATCAAAGTCCAGAAACGTCCGAAACATCTTATGAGGAACTCTAATAAACTAGTACTAATTCAATATTTCAGTCATTTCAGTTTACTTAAAAAAACAGAACGAAAAGTGGAAAACTGGGAAACTGAGTGTCTTAACACTAGGTTTCCTCTGTCTACCCGTCTATACGGGATATAGCTTAAAGCTACAAAAAAACTAGTCTCAATGCGAACAAAATCGTGAGCACCAACTAGTCTAATATAAATAGCAACACATAAACATGGCAACGGTAACACGCTTATGTGAACTGCACCTATCGGTTATGGAAATAGTGGTTTAAATTAAGAAATGGTTTCAAATCAACGAGTTAAGTCTTCAGTAAATGTTGGTTGAGTTAATTTTAATGCAATTAAAACATTTTTCAAATAGTTTACGTTAATACTTACTAATAATTACGTTATTGTTACGTTTCAAATAGCTTACATTTTTCAAACAATTTAATGAGTTTAAATAAATGAGGTTATGAGTTTGAGATGTATTTTTATAATATTGTTTTATTATATTGATTTAGATAATATTTACCTGAAAGATATTTCAAATATTTTCTTTTTAAATACTTTTGTATGTTTCAAATTGATTTTTTGTATCTTAGGATAAGTAGAGGGAAAATAGTACTAAGACAATCTCATTCAATTTTCCACCGAATACTGGAAATATTAAATACATGGGTAAATTAACCCAAGACGGGAATCGAACCCACTACCTACCACGTTTACAGTCGTACGTTTGTGCCCCTGCACCACGACTGGCCTCCAACAGAACAAGACTTTGTATTTAATAATCCATTAAGAGCATTAATAATTTCAATGTAACTTATTCATATCCAATTGACCATACAGGCGAAGCCGCAAGTAAGAGCTACTTTATATACAAAATTGATAGAATAAAGCGGAAGCCACGTAAATATCACCACAGGGAGGCTAATAGAGTGATGACATTGTTTAAATCGGATTCCGCTGTAATCCTGTAAAGTTGAACGCGAAACACTTTATATATATAACAATTCTTTGTTATATACAAACATACCTAGACACCTAGTGCCTGTATAATATAAAAGTATGATATTACAAATAATTATAATAGAAGATGAGCAACGTTGAGATTTACTAATCAACGCAATTCAAAGATTGTCTTCAGTAGAACCTTCGCTTCGTCCACTGTCATCAACCCGCACATACTCTCCAGAGTGTAGTGTTTTTTACGTGACTCCTTCAGTATCACCGTCATCATCATCCTCGAAGGTCAACCGAGATCTCCCTCTGCTTCTCTTGCTTCATTACCCCTTTTTGCCAATTTCGTCATTCATTCCATACAAGATCACACATTCAAACTGCCCGGTAGAGACGACAGATAACAAATGTTTCAAGAACAAAGTAGCTAATTTAAAATCAGCTAGATACATTGTTATTTATTGCACATATTAGCGGAACTAAATGGCGGCCATTACTCAATCGGGTTACGCTTGTAAATCAAAATCAATGACGTTGGCATATTGGTAGCCGTGCTGGATTATTTTAATAGCCTATCTTTATTATGGTAGATCTTGGTATGATCGGGACAGCGTCCGGTGTGGGTTCGATTGCTACTCGAGGAAACCTTTCCGGTGTTTATTTTCGTATCTTTCCTCCGGTAGACAAAACGCTGTGTTCAGTTAAGCCACTCAACTCACTCATTGCAATAATGTTAAAGTTTTTTATTATAGTGAGTATGAGTGAGAATAAAGTTGGTTCAATAGCCGTCAGTGGGTTCTGCATTTCTTTATCAGTTTGTATACATTTAACAATATATAAGTTTGTCTTGATACCAAAGCGGGAAAATGAAAATAATTAATTGAATTAATTGAACCTGTAACCGTTGCGCATACAATCAGACGTGCCTCTGCTGCACAACCGCTTTATAAATAACATAAAACATGTAAAACATATGAATGCACAATATTTTCCTGTCTCTCATACAGAATGAAAGCAACATATTCGCAATGATGCTACAAATGACTTAGTTTGTTGTGATAAATGATTTCATCATTTCGGTCGTCATTCTTAGTAACGTATGGAGATGGATCGACGACTAAAGCAACTATTAACATAAATGAAGTTGTTAGTGTAAAGTAAAATGGTTTATAATGGACGGTGTGCATCACGTTGATGGTATTTCAAGATGGTTGCTTTTGCTGTGCTGGTTTTAATGGGTGGTGTATACTTTAAAAAAAATCTTTTTTGCGATCCTTTAGTTAAATTTTATTATCTAATGGTTTTGGCCTAATTTTTTTGTTTGTACGAGGTAAAATGGAACTAAAAATATATTCTATACGACAAATATAAGTTGAAGTATTTTGTTCTAAATTTATGTATTATATGTAAAAGTCACTTCACTTCGAATCCCGTTTAAGGATATGATATATTTAATATTTTTATTTCTTTTCTTCAGTGTCGAGGCAGAGCGCGGTGTTGAGTTGCGCTACTCAACACCCATACACAAGCGGGATACAGCAAGAATGAAGGGATGAAGATGAGTTCAAATAATTCTTTTATCTGTGATTCGTATACCAGCAAGAAAACCAAATAGTAAAGTGCAACGAAGTTACGGGCTACCACTAGTATTTACCACCATTCGGGGTCACACAAGTGGCCCATCTCCGCGAGTCCTACAAAGCAAACGCAGATGCGTACAGAATGCTGGCCAATTACGTTACCAACAAAAACTGCGGCGACGTAATGAGCGTTGTGACGTTAGAATGTTGGCCGTCCTCGTGACAGGGTTACTTTGTAAAGATAGATAGATATCTAACGTGGAATAGATAGATAAAGTATTGAGAGATAATTTCACGCTGTATCCCGCAAATAGCGAGACAGGCAAAGGTACATAATGTTAAGATACTTGGTTCTTTACACCGAATTTTTAAATCATTGCGTGTTAAGTGACGGAACTCACCGTCGCGCTTTCTCTTATCACTAAAATGAGGAAATGAAAATGCTCTACCTCCAGTGGGAATCGAACCTACAACCGCCCCGTTTACAGACAGCTCGTTCGCTCACTCTGTCGCTGTGTCACGATGATCTCATTCATACATACATTCGTAGATACGTAGATAGTATAAATCAATTTAAAACAGAAGCAATAATTTTACGGTTACTTAAAAATCAACGTTTTTGCTCGAGCGATTTGTCAGTCTGTAGTTAATTGTTTTATATACTGACAGCATTTAGCACAATAACCTATAGAGTAAAAAATTGGATGTGCGCACGCGCCGCTGTCGGGTCGGTCGCGGCGAATTGTGGCGCACGAATGACACAGCGGCCTAGTTGTGGCCTGCGTGGTGCTAGTTTAGGAATGGTTAGAATATTTCTATAAATATTTTTTTATATATTAAATAGAAACCGGTGTGGTGCAGTTCCAGTGTGCTATTGTAACACGACGGCCGTGCGTTTAATTCCCACTCAGATAAATGTATTATTTTATAGTTTTTCTTTTGTCCATTTCCCTTGCTCCGGTGACGAGACAAAGCGCGGCGTTGAAGACCATCACAGGATACGTAATGTCTCGAAATTGAGCAAAATGTAGTTAGGAGAGCGATACTAGTGTCAGCTGCTGTGCGGATAAAGTGTAATTTACCTACGAATGTTATTGTTTTTCAATCTAGTACCACCGCTGGGTAGTCAATATGTGTGTATTGATTCAATTTAGTTAAGATACGATGCAAATAAGATGCCTTTTTTTTCTTATTTCAAACACACAGTATTTCTTAAAGTGGATGGAAAATGGAGAACATAGTAATCTAGTATTTTATTTATAAAAAATAATTGCAATGAATATAATAGTAAAATATGTTTGCCAAATAAATAACAAACTCGCTCTCGCTATGACCACACGACGGAACGAGGTGAATTCTATTAATTTTAAGTGTATGATTGATGCAAGTAACTGCTGGTCGAATTCCGCAGTTATTAGAGTTTGGCACGACACACTATTAGGTTAGGTCGATTTAAGCAATGGACAAAATACGGTATAAACAAATTGTTTATTATGGCCCTAATGCTGAGGGAACCTAGTGTTAAAATACTCCGTTCTCAAGGCAACACCAACCACCAATTTTAGAGACATTGGGTGTTGAGTTTTGTTACTGGGGCGAATAAATGAAAATAAATAATTTCATCAATCCTAGAAATCGAACATACTACCATAGCGCTTAAGAATTTTAAATAATCGTAAACATGTTTCCTTTTATAAGAACTTGCAACCCTGATTAATGTCCTATAATAATAGATATAAATAGTAATAACAGTTTCTTTTTATTACATTTATAAACAAACTGGTTCTAATATTGTAAAATAACACAAAAAACCATGTGTTCTTTTAATTGGAACATTTACGCTGTCAAAATTAATTTGCCACATCGAAGGCTTTAGGTCGTATCGATTGATTTTGTGAAAAAAATAACTTAGAATATACAAAACTTGTTCATTATACATTTATTAAGTAAATAATATTACAGTATCGGTTTTTTGTATGGATTCTTGCTCGAATCCTGGCTGAGGCAAAGGAACATAGTGTTAAGACATTCCGTTTCTCATAGAACGCTCATGTTTCGAGAGATTTTGTTTTGAGTGGCAGAACTCAACGTTGCGTTGTCTTGTTGCCAGAGGTAGGAAAAAAACCGTGAAATCTTTTAAAACATATATAATGATTATTATAATAAATAAAAATATTTAGAACAAAAATTTTGGGAAAATTTTACGAGTTCCGCTACGTTCTCAGAAGTCGTCGACACTCGAGTCGCATATTTAGTTTTTTTTTTGTCATTTCATTATATAAAATTGATTAAAATGTTATGGAAGGACATGTTCCTTATTTTATATAGCATCAATATTTGCAATATTGATTAAATTAAAGCATACGTAGGTATCTTCGATTATTTCCCTGGTTTCCCTTTATTTACATTACTAATTGCTATACGGAGTATAAAATGCAAATCTATAAAATAACTTCTCGTACAATCCCTTTCAAGAGTAATTTTCTTAAACACTATTTAAATACCCGCGTAAAATAACATTAAAAACTTAGAATGTGAGCTAAAAAATCTAGAGGCCCATCATAAGAAAAAAGAGATACACGTAACATGCAGACATACCTACATAAAATCTAGTTATATTAGATTTTCAAAGGACAGACATCTGGTAATTACATCAGTACATTTCTATATATAGCCATCAAGAGCTCGAGCTAGGTTTTTTAGACATCCTGTATACATCCTATCGATGCCATTTGTAATAGTTTTTGCTTTTTTTTAGCTTCACGATGCATCCCGCATGCAGCTGGCGCCTAATGTTAAGACACTCCCACTTTCCGCTGACTTCTTTAGCGGAAGTCCAGAACTCAAAGTCGCGCTATGCTTCGACAGCAAAGCGATGAAATAAAAATATTAAATATTTCATATCCTCGAATGGGAATCGAACTCACAACCTGTAGCATTCCCAGTAAAACATTTTTGCCCCTGAGCCACGACTGGCTTTTATAGTAGTTTTTACTGTGTCTGTTTTAATAGAGCCTGAAACCTC
Source organism: Heliconius melpomene rosina (assembly GCF_056956725.1). Lineage (NCBI taxonomy): Eukaryota > Metazoa > Arthropoda > Insecta > Lepidoptera > Nymphalidae > Heliconius > Heliconius melpomene. The sequence goes on from NC_140397.1 coordinate 784,532, forward strand.
AAAAGTAGATTTAATTAATAAATGATTTTAAAGATACATATAAATTGATTTCTTCTGCCATTCTAAATAATCTGAGTGTATTGCATAAGTTTTTATATATTTTTGTACTAAGTATTTTAGTGACTAAAATTTGATTTGATATTTAAAGTTTTTACTTATATCAAATTAATTTGGAAATAGTAAATGAAATACCTATACAGTACATAATTATGAAAACCGTTAAAGACCAATTGGGGAACAGAATGTCTTAATTCTAGGTTCCGTCTACAAACGTCAAACTATATAAAACAAATACTACCCCGAGCTGGATTAAAATTAAAACCCATGTTAAAATTGCCTTTATTAATAATACATGGTCTTATCTCAAAAATGTTATACAAAAAGATAATTGTGAAAATAAAAATCCGAACAACATTACAGCCATAATACAATAATGATACAGTTAAAAAAAGCAAAGTATTTAGGGCATATTACGACAACGTAATGCTGCTTGAAAGTAAGCTAATAACTTTGGCATTTATCGGTTTATATGTGAATTTTAAGTAGATGTGACAAGGACTGTTTTAGATCGATCTGGAGGGTATTTTACCGCTCGTGGCTTCGCCCGCTTATATGTTACAATTATTTATTTTCTCATCTAAATATGTTTTGTGTTAAACACGTTTATTGTTAGATCGCAAAAAATATTTATAGTATTTCATTGATATTTTCATTTGTAGTATTTAAAACGATTTCACTTATAACATTTTCATATAAATTTAACTTTTTACAAATATTTGGTCCAAAAATCCCTTTTGTTACAGTCAGAATTAATGAGTCATTTTGTTTCCGCTTATAACGACAACGCGACTTTGTGTTGATTGATATTTTTAATTATGTTTCCAGACTTTTTGACACAAGGTTTGTTTATATGACAGTATATGTAATTGGATTGGAAATATACCAAACTGAAAACTTTTTGAGTCGTCATGGCGCAGGGGCACAAGTGTACAAAACGCGCAAAACGCAACGGTTGCGGGCTAGATTCCCTGACGGGAGAATAAAATAAACATTTAATATTTTCATTTTCTCGTTGTGGTAACGAGGCAGAACGCGGCAATGAGTTCCACCAATCAAAAGGTGCCTGAAGAATTCAGCGGAAATTATGGGAATCTTACCACTAGGTTTCTTCTGCTAACTCTGCTATGTGCGAGATAGCTCAAATAAAGGTTTTTTTTAAAAGAGTCTTGCTGGATCCCACACATAGAAGGGTAGGCAGACATTTATAATAAACAAAATGAAATCAAAAAGTTTTAATATATTTTAGCAGATTTAAAACATAATAACCATATCTGTTTATAGTATACTGGTGTACAACTTAAACTTAAACTTAAATAATATATCTTCCCGGTGTGATCAGCACAGAACCGGTTGTACAGCTCGTAATCGCACTCATCGCATTATCACTCTTATCTTTTTTATCAGCTTCACGCTGTATCCCGCATAAGCAGGGTAGGCAGAGGGAATCTAGAATCGGGGCACTCAATCTGTTCTTAACATTCCGTTCAATTTTCAAGATATTGCGGAAATCATCGCCGCGCTTTGCCTTCTTACCAGAGCGAAAAAAATTAAAATAATTAATTCTCCCAAGTAGGAATTGAATCCACATCCGTCGAGTCGAAAGTCTCTAATTAATCAGTAAAGAATTAATTAACATTATTTAATTTTGAGAGGGCCATAAATAAAGAGAATATACTGGCTGCCTACTGTTTAAATTTCATAGTTTACTATTCGACACGCAATATACAGTTAATTGTTAGAAGGAATAGAAAATTACGCTACTGCAGTGCAGTGAATTTGAATCATTTAGTTTGATAGTTGTGGGTTTGACTAAATACAGTAAGTTAAGAGAAGTTCCGTTCCTCTCTTTTCACCGTATTCTGGAGTTTTGGAATTGAGGGGCAGAACTCAACGCCGCGTTTTTGCCTCGATACCAAAGCTAAGAATAAAAGAAAATATTAGTTAAATATTTAATTACCTCATGTAGGAATCGAACTCAAAACCAGTCTCGTTTTATTTTCGTTCTCGTACCGTGGAGTACGATACGAGAAACTGGTCTGGTCTGATCATAAAATACTTTTTATAAAATATAATATTAATCCCTAATTAAACGGAATAAATAGAAAATGAACTTTCACGTTTAACGTCAAACGGGATAAACCGTCGCGTCGTTCCGTTAACGGAACGCTCTTTGATCGATTATCTCGAGACACTGCCGGCGAAAGTTTAATTGGACGCATTAATTGCTAGGTGTAGGCGGTTTTTGAATTTTAATAAAATAATTAATATTATAATATTTCACAGCGGTGTAACTTAATATATAAGTTGTTATTTATAGACTGCTGTTGCTTGAACAGTTTAATAGCTTCACGCTGTAACCTGGAAACCCAGTGTTCCCCACTTTCCGCTGCATTCTGGAGGCAATGCGTTGCCGCGCTTGAAAGCGAAGAAATAAAAATATAAAATATTTCATTTCTTTGGGTGGCAATCGAACCCACAACCTATCGCGTTTATGGGCACACGCAGCAGCGTGTGGAGCACCACAAGTGGACAAGACTGGCTTCAGTTTGATACTATTTGATGATAAGGAAGAAATACAAATAGATATATAAGCTACATTACTGTAAAGTTTCATCTAAATCCGTTCAGTAGTTAATCCGTGAAAGTGCAACAAACATATATTTATAATATTAGTAGAACTCTACATTTTATATATAAAACTTGATCTAAATACCTAACAATTTAATAGCATGTAGGTAAAGTAATAGATACTTTTGTAATTTAATCAGTTGGATAAAAATCCGAGACGCGGTGAAATCAGGGTGAAATTATAGTAAGAAAGCAACTCGTTAGTATGCTCATGGTGCGTGAACGCTAAAACTGACACCGAGATCGACCCGAGATAAATTTAGAAAAAAGGCTAAATTTTCTTATAATGGCCTTTTATAATAATAAGATTACATTTATATCTCAGTACAAACTCGTATTATGCATTTATTTCAAACTAGCGACCTGCTCGCGGATTTATCCGCTTAAATTATACAGTTATTAATTTACTAATCTGAATTACCTAAATGTTCCAATAACATTATCATATTCAAAGAAAATATCTGTGAATAATCTATTATACAATTCAATAAAACAATTACTGTCCAGGAATTTTGTCGAATATATTAACTTACCTAATTTTAAATCATTTTTTTATTGTTCCATCAATTTAAATAAAAGAAACACTAAATGTCGAAGCAAGATTGCCTGAATCAATAGTGAAAACTGCACATAAATCGGTTAAGCCGATCAGGATGAACGGACGTATAGACACAGACAAATAAACAAACCAACAACCAGCCATTTTTTTGAACTATTGTTTTGGGTTCTATTACTATTATAAATACTTATACTCACCTAAGTTTCATGTACAGACAGGGATTAGTAAACCACAATAATGTTATTATTATACGCCTATCCTGCTATACAGCTGCGGGATAGAGCGTGAAACAGACAAGCAAATGTCAGTACAATTTATAATATTTATATTTACAAATATAAATTTACTAATGACGGATACGAAACGGCATCCGTTATCGAATCTCCATTTCGTCACTCCAACGTATTCAAAAATAAATAATATTGACGTGAGTAAATTGAATGAACATAAAACAATCAGAACCATATTTCACGGTTTGAGAGATAATAATTTTTAAGAGGAAAACACGTCAACGACAAATATATGGCCGCGGTGACCTCATTTTGGGCACCAATAACACTTTCGATTTTATTCAAATAGGCTATAAAATTTTGAAAGTTAAAATTTGATAATTATGTAGAAATGAAAAAGCAATACAAATATTTGAATTCCTTTGAGAATTCAATATCTAGAGATAATTATGTCTAGTTCTTAGCCTAGTTTCTGTGGCAAAAAAACTACATATGTAAATTAAATAGGTAAGCAATGGTAATTACTTAGAAAAAGTACAAAGAAGTTACGGAGCACTTGTCTGTAATGTTTTGTTAACATAATGAAAAAATATATATAATAAAAAATATATAAAAATATATGTAATTAATAAATTAATTTATTTTTGAATGATTGATACTCTACCAAGCACAATGTTTAATGACTATCTAATTTTATTATCTATTTATTAAATTATAATGGATCAATAAACAAACATACAACATAAACAAGTGACATCAGCAAAAAAATACACCATAAACATTTTTTTGCAACCGTCACAGATACTGAATGACCGTGTGACATACGTGTCAAACGAGTAATATAATTGAGAACTGTCAGTGAGCTGTCAGTACAGTGGAGTTTCAGAGAAATTAGTGATACAACGCTCTGCCAAGTTTTTGTCGACTGACATTGAACTTGACTTGATTGAGTAATAAATTATTTTTTATTTAAACTCACTGTATGAACTCCGTTCCCCATATTCTAAATGGAAATTGCGCAACTCAACGTTGCGTTTTGTGTTGTTAATAGAGCGAGGAAAAAATAAAGAGACCGCCGTGGAGTACAGGCACAAGCGTGTGACTGTAAATGCTACGGGCTTTGGGTTCGGTTCCCGCTCGGCGTGTCCAGGTAAAGAGCAGCGCTTCTGCCTCTCCACACCTATCCTCCAGAATTCGGCGGAAACTAGGGAGTGAAGTGTCTTAACAGTAGGCCCTGTCTACAATTCTACATGCGGGAAAAAAACATTTCTTCAGAGTGGGATGAAACTCCCAACGGTCGTGTTTACAGTCAGACGCTGCTTCCCTGCGCCACGAGTGCCTCGATATAAATAAATTATTGTAGCAAAACCTTTAAGCCTTATGTTTTCTGTTGTTTAAACATGTTGGAAGTAAGGCATTTGTCAGACGGTAAACATGTCTGATAATTAGTATTAAATTCTTGCATTGCAATAAATTTTATAGTGTGTTGGCACCTAATCAATATAAAACAGCCTGCATTCCTCAAGTTATATATAATGTAAATACATACTTGTAATATATTAACGATTCTTTTTTAAAGATTTGGTACAAAAACTTTCAAAAAATGCGACGGCATATAAAAACTAATAATAGAATTTAACATTAAATTAGGTGAAGACCATCGTGGTACAGCTTCTAACTGTAAATACCACGGTTGTGGGTTCAATTATCACTCGGGAGAATGAATTATTTTCATTTCTTTACTGTAAAACGTAGACAAAGCGCAAGATTGCGGTCCGCTGGTGGTCCATGTAGTGGCTTACCACTAGGTTCCCTCTGCCTACAGTAATATCTGCGGGATAAAGCGTGAAGCTAAAATTAAATTACGTTTAAACAACTATTTTATAATTACTAATTACCATAGTAATGTCAGTATTGTCTGCCTGACAGGAAGCTACTACCGGTGCGGTGAAAAATTTCACAGCTGCTCCTTTGAAATGCAGTTTAAAAATATCATTGGTAAAGAAAATGTATGTCCATATATGTATGAGTCTATATAAGTGTAGGAATGTACGATGGGGGAAGTATATGCACATTGTCAATTCAACATATTAAATATGCTTAGATAGAATCGAAATGCGGGTTTGCATTAAAAAAATTTGAAGTTCACTTTCAGCTTCATGTTGTATACCGCACACAGCTGAGTAGGCAAAAGGAACCTAATGTTAAGACACTCCGTTCTTCCACTTTCCGCCTAATTAAAAAAAAGAATTCTGGATTCATTGCGTGTTGAGTGGCGGTACTTAATACCGCGCTTTGCTACGACACCAGAGCGAAGAAATAAAAATATTAAATATTTCATTTGTCGAGTGGGAATCGAGCTCACAACCTATCATGTTTACTGTACACGCTTGTACCACTGCGCCACGACTGGCCCCAATAGCAAAATTGTTCCACCAATTTATTTCGTTTCCAAATACTTAACTACCTATTACTTTGAAAATTGTCGAAAGGTCATCGCTAATTCTAAATACGTTGGCTTTGTCATAAATAAAATTCCTGCTAGCTATTGTTTGGAATTGGGAGCGTACAGTTATATTGGTCGATTTTTATGCAACACGTTTTAGTATGGCGTGTGGTGCATGGGAACACCGGATTAAAGTTACTTGAAAATATTAAATCAATTGGGAATAGCTGTCAAGAGGTGCGGTTCCACAACGTGCCCTCCAGGAATACATAGATAATAAACAACTACTGAACCAATTTTGATGAAACTTGGACTGTTCCTTAAGTTGGAATATAAAACATTTAAATTAATAGTTAAAAAATTTATCTCAATATGACTTTTTTCGAGAAATTTGAAAAAAAAATCCTTCTGGGAAACGAATAGTATAATTAGTAGTGTCCCAAATTTAGAGACATTACGTATTGAGTGGTGGAACTTGGAAAGGTTCATGAATGAGTGCAAGTTCTCAACACGCTTATGCCTTAAAGCCGTCTTCGAATCTTGGGCGGATCATTTCAGGAAATAAACAATGCCGTCTGCCAACTTCCTAACCCAACACTGAATAAATCAAATTAAATCAAAATGCTTACTATAAATTAATCGAACATTGGAATTATTTTCAATATGTCCCTTCCTTCTAGATGAGAATATGTCCTTTAAAATAAAGCCGTCGTTCTTGTGCTTTCTATTTAAGTAATGACCAGTCGCTATAGTTTTTATAGGTTTACGGTGTATTTTGCATATAGGAGGATAGGCAGCTAGTATTAGGACACTTTATAACCCATAACAGACGCCTTTTCCTATCACCACGACAGCTCCAACATTACCATACCAACCAAAACAATAAGTCGAGTACAATTTCGCAATCAAAATACCAAATCCGCGAAGATGACAACAACGTAACATTAGTCATGTTAATACTGTGCGAGCGTCGCGCCGCCGCATACATAATGCATTGCGAACGCATCTTATTATGTGCAGTTTTAGTTTTTGTTGGGCTTTTACGGTTGACGCCATGAATATTGAAGGCTGAGCTGGATGTGATGGAGATGGTTATTTGAAAAACGATAAAGGGGAAATATTATTAGAGAGAGAGAGAGAGAGAGAGAGACATTGGCACGGCTGGATGCAAATATCTGTTTGTACTTACTGGTACATGCACTCTGGAACATGTCTTAGAGAACAGGATTGTTTATAAAATTAGTTGTAAATAATTATTTATAATGTATTTAATTTGTTACATTTCGACTGGAGGAGTGACAGAAAGTGAATGAAGTAGAAATTCGATATCTTCGTAGGAAGTGTGGTGTCAAGTTAGTGGAATCCGCAATGAAATGTTAAAGATCTCGCTTCATAAAAGCGAGATTGAGTGATGAGGGAGCAAGAGGGAAACCCCGTTTGACCTTCAAGAACACAGTATTGATCACATACCTCATGGTTTTACGTGACTTTCCTGCAGTATTAACTGGAGGCATAAGTAGCATGAGGAGGTCCTTGAAGGATATAATATATGAAGATTTTGATGACAGTGGAAGACGTGAAAGAAATGTAGAGTCCACTGACCGCTTCGTTACCTCTCTCTACCCCATAAGAGATAAACCGTGAATTAAAAACAGATGGGATTCTTTATATAACTATTTATGCGTAGGTATTTCTGCGTACTTCCCCGCGGTACTAAATTAATACATATACATATATAGACTTCCCGGATCCGACTGTTAAATACGATCACAAAGAAACTGGTCATAAAATGGTAAATTTAATATTGCGTCAAATTGGACTAACAAAGAAATATTTAGAGGCTCGTTATCCAGTAGCGGCGTCTAATACGTGCGTTTTGCGTATTTTATGAATCATAGAAGGTAATTGCGTTTATAAAATAAACTTTTTATCTTTTTTATTTCATCATTTCACTACTATTCTTCGCTGTTGGTTGATTTGAGCTATGGCGGAATGATAATATTTTTAGAGTATTTTTGTTTTTTAGGTTCACGCTGTGTCCCATAAAGCAGGGTACGCAGAGGGAACCTAGTGTTAACCCGACGAGTGAATGAAAACATTAATTACAAAGTATCTCTGTAACCACTACCTGCATATATTCCCTTGCTTTAAATGTTCATTATGCATAAGCTACTGCACTTAGGTGTGCAAATTTCACTCATACGAAAATGTTCTCTAAAATTATGCAAATAGAGGATATATTAGTTTGAACTAAACAAGAGCTTTATGCACCCCAGACCGTCTCGAGCCCATCAATGATATCTTCCTGGAACACAACCGGTGACATTTGCCATAGCAAAAATTACCTTTCACGACTCGAAAGTACACAAAATAAACTCTATCGCAATGTGTTAGAGTTGAAAATTGATGACAAACTTAAAGTTTGTGTACACTTTTTGAAATTTCAACTCTAACACCCAACATTTAGGATAAATTTCAGCAAAATCGAGTAAGAAACTATTATAAAGTACGTGCCTAACAGCTGTTTTGTCTGGTCTTTGTTACAATTTTCGTCGGCGCCAAGGAACGGCTAGGTTCCTTTGTGAGGGACCCTAGAGACGGCGGAATGAGTTGTGAATAACCCTTTACTGTAGAGCTTTCAGTGTGGAAAAACAAGGATTTTCATTTGCAAATGTAGAGAGCTCTTTAGAACTACGACGCATGAAGCCTTGTGCGTGTCTTGGGAATGAGTGGAAGGATAGTTTTAAATATTTTCTTTTTTTAGTTGCTATTTGAACTGTAAAATTCTTTAGGGTTGGTTCGTTGGTAATAAGTAGGTATCATATAGAGCTCCTAGAGAAATCCCTAAAGGAAAGAGGGATGGGCACTCATTAATTCTTATAGATCAACGCCTCGCTTTGCCTCGACACCAGAGCAAAGAAATGTAAATATTACATATTTCATTTCCTCGAGTGGGAATCGAACCCACAACCTAACGCAATTACAGTCACATGTTTGTGTCCCGCGCCACGGCTGGCCTTACTGGCGTATTTGAAGCAATTTAATATCATTTAAAAACAAACTGACCTCTGTTAATGCGGCTTCTAATGACTTAAATTATATAACGTTCTGGTCTTATTACAGCTAACACCTACATATAATAGGTAATATAATGACTTCGTATCAAGAACGACAGGTTAAATACTTTTATGGTGACGTAACTTCCAATCAGGTACTTTATCGAGTGTAAAACAAATAAAATAACTGACTCCGTGGTACAGCGGCACAGCCTCTGGCGGGATACGCGACGGTTGTGAGTTCGATTACCATTTGAGGGAATGAATTATTTTTATTTTTTCTCGAATATTGTGAAAAAAAAATATGTGAAAAGTAACGGAGTAACGATGAAAAATGATGTTCCTATTCTGGTATCAAGACAAAGTGTTGTGTTGAGCTCCGCCAGACAACACGCATTGTCTGGGAAAGTGGGAGGGAAATGCGGAAAGAGTGTCTCAAGAATAATTCTTTGACTAAACATAGGTAAAAATACCTATTGATTATACAAAATCTTATCTGATTTAGAATTTAAAAAACTAACTGAAAAAATATAATTATTAGAAAAGATAATTCCAAAGTTAGTTTTGGTATTTATTCATTATGAATCACCGTCGTGTGAAATACGGAAGACAATTGAATCTATTTTTGTCTCCCCCAACTGAGATACGTGCTTGTTGTACACTAGAAGCTATACAAAGCTAATAAAGTAATGTCTTTGTAATTTTTTTACTTTTAATTTCGTGTTTAATTTTCTTTAGTTGCTAAGCATTATTTTTTTATATGTCATATTTAAAACAGATATTTTAGAAAATTCAAAATATCCCACCAATATAAATAAATATATAATATGCTTTTATCGTTACGTCTGTTAAAAAATGTAAAAGAATAATAGTAATAACAGTTGTTTCAGCTCCAGGCGTAGCATTCTCGATAGCAAGACAGTGCAGACCTAGTCTCAACATACTGCATTCTCCAACTTTTCCTATTCCTTCGCAGTCTAATTTCCGAGATCTTGATACCAGAGAGCGAGGAAATCAAAATATTTATTTCCAAATATAAATGGAACCCACAACCCTCATATTCACAGCACCAGCAGACACTATACCAGAAAACCACGATAGCCTATTCACAAACATATTCTAATTATCCATACTACCCAAAGCAATCATCGCACACTGCAGGTACTACCTGTAGGTAGGTAGATATGAATCTATTATACAAACAACCCATTGACCTTGCCATTACCACACCTCTCACCGGATTGATAATTATTCTGTATGTTAATACCGCACTAAAGCAACAATCTTTTGTACTTGTGGACAATAAAATGACAGAAATAACTTTGGGATCAAATGGAAATATCAGATTGGATTCTTTTATGTATTTTAGAGGGTGTTGTTGCCAAGTGGGGGAGTGTGGGTTTGTAAACGTGATGGGTTGATCCCAATAAAAGGAACGATTACATTTTTTTATTGAATAAACTAAGCTTAACGCTTTCTCTCGAATAGCAGGGTAGGCAATGGGAACATACGGTTATTACACTTCGTTCCCTGCTTTCGAGATATTGCCTAGAATTTATTCTTTCAATGAATGGCAATCAAACCAAAAACACCACTTGGAATAAAAAACAAAAAAAGCTTATATCATAAAGAAAATACTCAAAGAAAACATTTCACAAACAATGTTTACAACATACCACCTACAATGGCACCAACATAAATATTCTTATAATTCGGTTTCGTAGAAAATAGATGCTTCTCATACATTTACCACAACAATTACTGTCTTATTCCTTTTTGAAGGTAATGAGAGTGCTGTAAACACGACAATTAACTATATGAACCTATTATTATAGTTAACAACTTAGCTCTCAAGGTAGATCAGGTAGGGTATTATTTAGAGGAATTTCTTGAAAAATATTTAAGTCTTTCAAAGAAAATAATTTCTAGAGTACTTCAAAGGCTTCAGTTTACAAATAGTTTATGTAAAAATCATAAAATATGTAAGTACAAAAAGTCAAATAATATGTATAAAATATAATGTCAAATACAGTACAAATAGATTAAGGTATGATGTGTAATTTCAAAATTTTAATAAAAGAATTCTGCGGAAAATGGAAAACGAAAGTGGGATGGGAACGGTGTGTCTTTTGCGCAAGTGCTAGACTCGCTAACTCAAATATTCATTGCAAGCCGACATTTGCTTTTAAAGTCGGTTAAAAATAAAAGTATATATATTTTATAATAACTATTCTAGAATTTCGACGAAGTGCCGACATACAACAATTATCACTTCTACATCTATACATTACATACAATACTTATTTAAAATTACTAAGCATTAGAAACCTTTTAAATAAATTGCAACTATTCGTCTTACAATTGCGACATCAAGGTTGATTATAATTATATATTCATAAGAAAAAGTACGAGTGGATACATTTATATCAAAATAATAAATATATGTGTTTATTTAATAATATTATACATTAAATAAAAAAATTGCAATTATATGGGTATTTTTAGCTTACAGCGCATAGCAAGATAGGCAGAATTCTAGAAGGCTCTGTTCTTCATTTTCCTTCGAATTATAAAGAAATTGCGTATTCAGTAGCGTAACTCAACGCCGCACCTTTTCTTATCAATTATATTAAATATCGATAACTAAATACACAACACAGCTTGTTCAGATTGTAAATTATATTCAATATACACTTCCTGTTTGACAAGTAGGTAGGTAGCCGGTGACTGCTAATCACAAAATTAGTATTGAACTTGAACTCGCAAAAAACATTTGTGTGTCCGATTGTTAATTTAGTTATGCGTTTTTCATATAAAAAATAATACAATACGTACATTTTTTATAGCTATACTTCATAAGTGTTACTGAGACGATTGTTAAGTTGCAGGTTCGGTTCCCACGTGAGGTAATGAGTTATTTTTATTTCTTCTCTCTGGTGACAATACGAAATGTGGCATTGCATTTTATTACTCAATACACAATGACTCAAAATTTAAATGTGTGGGGAACGGAGTATTTTAACACCAGGTTCCCACTGCCTACTATGTGAAGTAAAGCGTGAGGCTAAAAAAGAGCAAAATATTTTTTTATTTTTTTTTATTCATTCGTAGAGAAATGCCTATTATGTAGACAATGAGATTAGATTTCTCAATCCATACCTATATTATAAATTCGAAAGTAACTCTGTCTGTCTGTCTGTCTGTCTGTCTGTCTGTCTGTCTGTCTGTCTGTCTGTCTGTCTTTTCCGCAATCAGGGCCAAACCGCTAATTTAATTGTGATAAAATACTCATATAGAGATACTTGAGGGTCCCGGGATGAACATAGGATACTTTTTTTTTCTCATATTTGTAATATTTTCGTTATATACCAATATATTAAAATAATTAATTTGACAAGGAATTTATTCCGCCATGTTAATAACAATCGTCGCTACGCGTTGCTAAGCAACAGCTTGCAAAGTTTGCTGTTTTAAGAAAACGTCACCCACAGTGAGTTTGCTTAATGCATACATGGCGCGCGCCGATATAGATTTATACAAATCTCTTTATACAAATCATTAACAAAAATTAGATGATTTCTATAATTTATATTCATCCTTATGAAAATAAATATAATAGTCACTTTTAGCATTTCATCTAGATGGAAATTATAATTTACTGTATAACATTCTAATAAATAATTAAGATGTGACTGATTCCAAATGACCTAGCCTTCGGGCGGCATAATATGAGTATGACCGACGCGAACGGGCGGATGACTTTGATGATTTTGTAAATTTTTATAGATTTTCGAATTACTATTATTTTTTATGTAATTATTTGCTGCTTATAATTAATTTATCTCAGTTCGGTTATCTATACCGATGTTATACACTTAAAATATCGTAATTTTAATCATTTGAGATTTTATTTAATATTGTTCGCAAAAATTAATAATTATTTAATATAGAAAAATGTTTAGTACGCGCGCACGGCAAACTTTAGGTTTTTTTTTCTAATATTAAGAATTTCCTTTAGTTACTTTTACTTCTTTGGTTTGTTCATTTCGGTTACTCAGATATTTTTTCTAATAATAAATCTCCACTTATTATTATTTTTTAACTTATTTTAATGATTTAGGCTTATATTTTCGCGGGCGTAGCCGCGTCCGGGCCCACTAGTTCATCTATAAATTCAATGTAATTTCAAAACTAACTTATGTTCATACAGTCAGGAAAGATGTGGGTAACATAATACATAGCTTATCCTTTCGAAAGGACCTTATGAGGTTTCTTCCTCAGCCCCCTAATAGTTGCAGCTTCCGGTTGTGGACGCAAACGGAAATAGAATTATACTTCATGGATAAAGTAATTTTTCAAAGATCAGCATCAGCAGATGCTGATCTTTGAAAAATTCTTTGAGAATGATCAGGAATAGTATTGGCAGATGCCAATGCAATTTTTAATTGAAAAAATGCAGAAGGGACCGTTTGCTAGGACACTCCATTCTCCACGCACCGCCTAATTACCAAGAAACTGCGGTTTGTCTTGGGACCAGAGCGGAGAAATGAAAAAAAAACGTTCCTCGGAATCGCAATCGAACCCATATTCGTCGCGTTCATAATAAGTAGCCACGGCGGGTTTTAGTTGTTTTTTTTTTAGAACACATAGCAGGCATAGCTCCGTTGCCAAATCTCCGCCGCAAATAACCTCATCACCAGAACGAGGAAAAGAAAATATAAAATATCTGATTTCCTCGAGTGAGAATAGAACCTACAACCTGGCGCGTTTAGAGTCACACGCTTGTGCCCCTGCGCCACGACGGTGTTTAGTTATTAATTATATTATATACAATAGCCGTCGCACTTCAATAATCGTGTAAACGATAGTCACACACTATTAAAATAATTAAATATTAATAAATAAAAGAATTTTATAGAAAAACCTACATAATATCAGAGAAAGTACTACACAAGACCATTTCACATTTATTTCAATTATAATTGTATATTACTTCAATCTTTGATATACTAAAGATGTATTTTTATTAATTTATAACTTCATTTTTTTCGTTTTACGCTATATGCCACACATAGCGAGGTAGGCAGAGGAAATTTAGGAACCTAGTGTTAAGGTCGCCAAGTTTTAGATGTATTGCGTGCTGAGTGGCGGAACTCGAAGTCGCGCTTGCCTCATTACCAGAGCGATAAAATGAAAATATTAAATGTGCACGATTGAGAATCGAACCCACAACGTGTTGCGGTAACAGCCGCTTGCTAGTGTCCCTTCGCCATACCGACCTAAAAGCTAGTTCTCTATTTATATTCGAGACAAAAAACCAAAAAACTAGAACAGCCATAACCTCCATAACATAAATATTTACTATATTCCCTTTTCCCCCTTTTTAACACATGCCATTCCCATACATACTTCCCTACTCTGTCACCCTACGACCCACGTGCCGTAATAAAATCTATAAACAGTAACAGTAAGGAAGTCCGTAACTCGTGTTCCCACTAATTTTAGACATCTGCCTGTGGAATGGTAAACATGGCTGTTTTACGTTCAACATTATTATGTTGTTAGATTTTTTTTATTAATGAAAAATGGTTTCGAATAGGATGGTTTATGTTTGAATAGTAGAAAATCAATTAAATCAGACACAAGACTTTGTTCATCTGAACGCGTCAATCTCAAGAACTACTGAATCGAATTGAAAAATATTTTTTGTTATAGATAATCCATTTATCGAGACTATATTTTACAATGTAAATCGTTTTGACGTAACCTATTTTACAGTACAGGTAAGAGAGCCAGAGCTACATTAAAAAAAAACCTAAGAAACATAACTAAAATAATCTAACTAACTAATAAATATAACCTAAAATATATTATCCAAACACAAAATAATACCATAAAAAACAACATTAAAAAATCAACAAAAACAATACCAACACAAAGCGATATTGCGGTTACAACATACCTACATAAAAATATATAAGAACAGTTAACTTTCTTAAACACTTCGTAATTCAACACGCGACTAATTAATTTTATGCGCGCATAAACTTAAAAATCCTATATGGATTTCTCCTTATTATCACGTAAATTGTGATCATCAAAGGAATTCCTTTGGAAGTAATATATTTTGTTAAGTTTATTGGGGACGATGTAATGTTAACCTACATTTGTATATAGTAGTAATAAAATCGAATACTACTATAACTTTGATTTTCGAAACCGAAACTTGATGAATATCATGAAGGTTCCCAGATTCTCATTCTTCTCCTCATTGAGAATATGTGCGGTAAGAGTGAACCCATAAAAAAATCAAAATACTCTGATTACCGGAGTTCGATTTCCTTGAGGTTTACTAAATAAAATCGATGGAACAAGAGAGACGCAGTATCTTTGGGGTTCCCTCTCCCTATCCTGTTGTGTGCGTGATACAGCATGAAGCTGATTTAATTTTCTTTTAATTTAATTTTCGAATAATAAATGTCTAACGATACTTACAAAAATAAATATTAATATAATAAAAAAATTTACCCATTTATTTATTTACCCACAAAAAATCTCAAAAACACAAGTTCAATACACGCTACAACAAACCATCTCGAACCGGTTACATTATCAGTTCGAACTAATTATAGATAATTTATGAAACCTCCAAGTCTTGGCCGTAACGGAACAAACACGCTCCCACCCCTTCCGGCGTGTCATTCTCACGTAAAACAGAATGGGCAAACAGAAATCACTTTGTCGCCTTTGTGAGTGAAATGAGATGGTTGTGCGTTTGATTTCCACTTAAAAAAATATTCATGTATGATGTAATATTTAGTAGGTTTCACGATTTATTCCACATAGCAGGATAGGCAGGGTATAGTGTTAAGATATGATGTGACGGGAAAGGAGGAAAAACGAAAATTATTTATTCCCGCAAATGGAGATCGAACATTTATTTAGATGATGTTGTCCTACTGTGCCACGACGGCTTTTGTTTTTATTGAACGAATGAACGGGAAAGGAGTGTCTTAAAACTGGGTTCCCAGGTTCCCCCTGACTACAATGCTACGTGCTAGATACAGCGTGAAGCAAAAAAAAGAGAAAAAAAATATATTCTTCTTATCTTATTAATTCACTTGTCCTAGTTGGTCATCGTTGCTTACTAAATGCTGATCGTGGTATCATTTTACGTTGCCCATTCAGGTCTTGCTAAATCTGATACCCATCTAAACGTCTCATATGTAATATAAGAATGCAACATACAAACTACATTATATTGATTGCATATACTGTCTATATATAAATTTAACAATGCTTTTTGTTACTGACTGACTCGAGAGACAACGCACAGACGAATCTACTGGACTTAGAAGTTTGCAATTTGGTATATATTTAGGGCAAGGAGTGAATAGGAGTTTTCTCGAAATTCTTATGGTGACGCGGCCAGTTAAGGCCATTAATATAGTTTATTTTATAAAAAAAAATAAAAAATATATATGTTATCCAAAAATAGCGTAAAGTCAAACAAAATAAATCAAATTCGACAAAAGTAACTCGTTTAAATCAATTTTAATGCTCACAACATAGTCCAAACTATAAAATTATTTTGCGCACCATAACTCGGGTAGTAAAGTCGAAATCAATATGTGAAGTTATGGGGAACCTATAAATTAAGATTTAATTAATCATAACAGTTCTCGATTTGTGTTCCGAAATACAGCAAAAACATTACACGTACTATTTTTAACCAGAATAATAATGCTCGTTCCAGTGGACGATCAAACGTACTGTTATTATAATTGCTTTTTAGCTTCTAGAACACTAGAGGGTAGGCAGAGGGAACCTAATGTTAAGACACTCCGTTGAGTGTTGTGTGGCGGAACTCTATTATCCTTACCTAACGACCAGAGCGAGAAAATGAAAATATTAAATATTTAATTTACTCCAGTGGGAATCGCACTTGCTGTCGCGTTTGTAACGCTTGTACCCTTTGGCCACTACTGTCCCCAAATGTATTATTGTCACTAATAAATAATTGTAAATCTGGTAATCTAAAATATTTTAAAAAATATATTCAACTCATGTCTAATATTTTGAATACAATTATTTGGCTTAGATTTGTATATCTTTCTTTCTTCTTAAAAAATTGTCATTGTATAAGAACGTTGGGTGGACTGTGAATATTAGGGATAGAATAAGATTTATATAAGATTCTTACGACTATAAATTACGTAACGAAAACAAAAACCCAGGAAAAGCATAAAGAATCTTTTAGAAGAAACACCGTCTGACTGCACTAGTGCATTTAGTAAAAAATGCATTTAACATATAATAACAGATCATTATAGCACATTCTCACAGAACGAAGCTATACGAGTAGACACAGATATTAAACAGGTGTATAAAATATTAAAGTTCCATTGTTACTATATTCCCACATCAAAAGCGACGACTTAGCAGTAACAATGTGAGTGGATTTACGTAATACGTAATTCAATGAAGCGTCGAATTAGTTGAAATAAAAAACTGTACAACTAAAGACGGGGTATAGCTCGTTTGTGTAAGTATTGTACAATGGGTTACGTTCACTTCTTTTATAATATCTAAGTGTCATTGGTCGTGGCGCAGAGGCGGTATCAGCCTGTTAACCTGACAGTTGGAGATTCGATTCCCACTCGGGAGACTTAATTATGTACATTAATGTACATAAATGAGGTTCGAACCTATAACCATCGCGTTTACACTCGACCGTCCCTCACTGCGCCATGAAAGCCTCTATAATCTTGATGATAGCACCTATTGAATACCGTTAGAAACAGAATTTTAATAAAAAAAAGTAAAAGGTAGTTAAAGACCAACTTATAAATCTGCAATTTCAAAAACTTGAATATTTATGCGAAATGAGATAATCGTCGTGGGCGTCACCTTGAGATGAGGCAGTAAAAAACTTATCTTTTAAATTAATCTTAAACTTTGACCCAACTTTGGAATACTTTTAGAACCGTACAAAATGTTTAACAACTGGTTCTTGGCTTCCTTTAGTCGTATTTTGTTTATTATCAGTGTTATATTATCATGGCGTTGAGTTACGCCACTCAACACGCAATGTCTCGAAAATTGTGCGGAGGATAGGGAACGGAGAGTCATAACACTAGGTTTCTTCCGGCTTTTTTTTACTTTTTATCGAAAAATTTTACGAATTCCATAATGAAATGCTTGAGTAATTATGCATAATATATGCGCAACAGACAGTGGAATGTACGTTTATTATTTTAAAATAGCTTAGATTTAATTTTAATGACATACGTATTTAGCATTCTGACGTGTAAATGTTAAAATTATGCTTCATATTTATGCAAAACCGAACTAGCTGGTTTGTGGAAGTCATGAGATTTGCTCACCACACATACAAACTATTAAAATTAGTCGCATATTTTATGTTACAGTTAGTATTGCCTGAACGAATAATTTACATCATAATTCTTACGAATATATATTATTTTTAGCTTCACATATCAACCCTGCTATGCCAGAGGGAATCTAGTGTTATCCGTTCACATTAAAACACTTCCATTCCCCATTTTCATTCTAGATTGAGGCATTGCAAATCTATATTTAGATACTAATATTATAATACTAAAGAGTTCGTTTGGTTGAACGTTATAATCTCAGAAACTACCTATTGGTTCGAATTGAAATTTTTTTTCGTTTTCTAGCTTGTGCTAATTTACATACGATCCGAGTTACAGTTACGGTGTCATTCACAACTTTTAGTTATTAATTATCATTTAATTATGCAGGCGAAGCCGCAGGTTAAACCGTGCTTATATTGTTTCAAAATTGTGTCTAAATATAATTGTGACCCCAAAAGAAAACTGTTAAGAGCTTTTGTATTACTATATAAGAAAAAATCACATACATTTTCAATTCGTCGATAGACCTAAATCTATAATAGTAATAAATTTAGATTTAAATTCAATAGAAAATTTCGTTTCCATCTCTCTAGCGATGGCAAAATAAACATCCTGTACTTACCATACGTGGAGCTCATCTTGAACCGAAAACTAATTTCTTGTTACGCAGTTTCTATTAATTCTTCATTTGATAGCAGCGCAAGGAAACTTGGACTTTGACAACTAAACAATAGATCACCATTTCCTTTGAAGATGAAATGCATAGATGATCAGAGAAAATTATTATTGGCCTGAATTCATAAGTGATATACAAGAACCATTGGCTAGTGTAGAATACTGTTTTATTCGAAGATAACGTGGCGCAGATGGGGAAATCTTATCCAGGTTGTGGGTTCAATGTCGTTCAAGGAATGGTTTTTGTCGAATAATTAAAACCATCAGAAGAATAAAAATAAATGAATACAAAACTAAATAGATATTTCAATCTAAAGAATTATATTTTCTTTTCAGGAACATTATCTAAAGATAAGGTAGAGAAGAGGACATGACTGCATGAGTTTCTAATACCGATTGATCACGATTATTTGATTGGTCCGTAACTCACTTAGTTACTGGTTATAATGGGAAAAGGAAATTATTTCATATTATTTATACCTAATGAGCAGACAGATATATATGGTACCAATTCTTTAGACAGTTGAAGAATTAATAGAAAAAATATTAAATATTTTGTTCGATGCATTAAAGGTTTTTTTCCAGAATTTTTATTTACTACAGAAAAGGAGAATACTATTAAACTTCATTATTATTTTAAAAATATATCCTTATTAAGAGAAAGACTTATTTTCGAGAGAAGAGATTCTTGGATTATAGTTATATTATCTTTGAGACTGGTTATACTGAAATGAATATTTTGAACTACATAGTTCGGGTCTTATAGCAAAGAAACGCTGATTTATTTTAATAAATAGTCTAACAATACAAGTTAGACGTAAGAATAATGTAGGTATACCAACAGTACTATTGGTGAAATAATTATGATAATTATTTTTTCATTCCGTTTCCATTTTACCGTGTTTACGGGATCTCAATTCGAATTATTCTTTAAAATTATTTAATCATACGAAGGCTTGTCCCATAAAATTGTCAGTACAAATAACAAAGAAAATTATGCGACATTTAAAAATGACATACGAGTATGCAAAAGACCGTATCTTACCTCATAGGTCCAGATTTACATATTAAAATGAATTAACCATTCCTTCCCATAAAGTTCCCACCAACTTTCACCATCAAATGCCGGATTTTACATACAATTAAATATTATTTTTTAACCAACTTGATTTTTTAACAAACGATATTGGAATTGGGTATTTTTTTACTTTCAAGCACCTGCGCAAAATTTTGTAAGTACCTAATAATTTTTGAATATTTCTTCACATATTTCTCGCAAACTAAAATTCGAGATAATTTTTGATTTACACAAGGTAGGTATATCAATACTTATTAATTTATCGAGAAGTTGATAGAGTCGTAGCGTAAGGACATGACCATGCGACAAGGCAAAGCGAGGCGTTGAATCCCACTACTCCAATACCTCCAGACGTTGGCGGAAAATGGGGAACGGGATAGTCTAAATGGGAACAAAATGTCTTAACACAAGGTTTCCAGGTTCTCTCTGCCTATCCTGCAATGTAATACAGCGTGAAGCTAAAAAAAAAGAAAACTCTTATTTTAATAAAAGACAACATAATAACAGACCAGCTTATCTTGACACGTAGGCTACTCACTGGTGCATTGTCCGGAGTGACCCAATTCCGATACGCAAAACCCAAGTCGACATGTTTACGGCGGAACTGATTGCAACTTATTTATCATACGATACAACTTACCGTGGAATTAAGATGTCGAGTTTTGATACCCCAAATAACCATCCTTGAACTTCGTGATAGCTTAATAAATTTAAGGCGATAGTTCTTGTATTGTTATCGTATTCTACACATATGAATAAAATTAAAAAGTATGTCTGTGATTCCATAGCTGTTTTCTCAAATGAACTGAAACACAAACAAACGTCTGTATTTTTTTTCTGTCTGTCTTTTTACTTGTTCCGGCTAATCTCCAGAAATTTTGAACTGATTTTTATTGCTTTATTCAAATCTCCCTATTTATGATACTATTATTATGAAGCTAGAGAATTGGACTGTTTCATCATTACTCTCGTATACTGTGTTTTTGTTTTGAATACTACAGTTATGACAATAACATTGATAAGAATTTTTAGCTCCTGGAAGCGAAGACAGCTAAAGGCTAGTATTATTAGTATACGGATTAATCAACCAGAATATTTAGCATTTGATATTTCAATTAAACAAAACATAATTAATTCAGCTAATTAAAACAGACGTATAGATAACGTACAAGCGATTTGAAAAAACTAAGACTTCGCCGTGCAAGGTCATAAAAGGACGGTCAGCAAAAAAAGGGTGATATAAAAAAATTAAATGCACATTGTATTTTATAATAATTGAATGCTCGCCCTTGCAGTGGCCTATTGTTTGAAAGTACCAATCTAAAGTAGTTATTACAATAGAAAAGAATAACGATAATTCTCAGCAATTAAATAATTTGAGTAATTACTGAGTTTAACAGCTCTTTTTTCTCTTGTGAATCTCGAATATTCTTGTATGGATAAAGGATTTTCCTTATTAATATTTTAAAATGATTTAAGTACCCAAAGTTATAATATACAAAAAAAATATAATATGACTCAGATGACTTTAAATTTGAAAGTTAAGTAAGCGTGTTTCATGAGTAATATGTAACATAAAAACAAACGATCAAATCAATTGTAATTTCAAATAATTTTCGTGTGAAAGTTAAAAAGGAGACGCGTATTAATCAATTGTGCTAACAAAAAGCGTCGCCAGGATGTGTGCTTAACGAATTGACATGTTTTTGCGGACCCTACTTTAATCTCCGCTCTCCGAGTGTATAACCTTAGCGACAATCATAATTACCTTGATCGTGTTATACTTGGTACTTACAAAATTGTTAAATAATAATATGACTTCAATATGGCAGTTCGTGTCTGATTGTATAACGTGAACTGTGAAGGTCGTAGTTTGGAATTTCATTACATTTTTTCATTTACGCTGTGTCACAGCAGGGTAGACAGAGAAAATTTAATGTACACTTTGTTTCTCACTTTTTGTCGCATAATCGAGACATTGTACGTTCATTAGCGGAACTCAACGTCGCGCTCACGAGTGAGAATCGAACCCACAAGTTAGACGCTGTGCCAAAGTTTAATATTAAGTTAAATGTATATTTGCAAAGTAAATTCGTTAAAATTATTTACTATATTTTTCATATAATTACAAAAAACGATTACAATAGAACAATGACGACTTAAGTTGTTAAAACTTAGGTATTTTACGGGAAACCAATAGAAGTATCTAATCTATATTCTATAATTGTTTTAGATAAGCACAAAACGTGAAACACTATTGTACAATTTCTTGCGCAAAAACCCATTTTAACGGTGTGTCAAGGAAAAATTAGAATAGATTGGCGTTATGCAAAAAGTGGAATTGATAAAAAAAATGATTACTCGAGTTTCGTATAGGTTTTTTGTGTAACATAACTGTTCGAAACAACATTTTAGTGGAAGTTTTATATTTCTCGATTTTAAGGTGATCTACAAATTTCATGATAGTTATATTTAAAATATTTTTTTAAATTAAATGCTTAGATATTACGGCGAAATTGAATTCCATTGTTCAACACACGGTAGAAATCAAGTAAAAAGCGATTAACGAAGTGCCTTGACACTAAGGTTTCGCTGTTTAACAAGTACTACTGAATACTTTATATCAATAAACCATTCAGTTAGTTACGCATATTTTTTTTTGTTGTGTAGCTACTTAGATCTTATTTGCTCCTTATCCTCCTTGTCCTAATAGTATAAGACCAAACATTCTACCTTAAGGTGGGGTACCTGGGGTACAGTCAATAGGAAGACAAGACTAGACTGGACGGACAATCATTAATGCAAATGCAATGAAAACGCATAAAGAGATAAATTCTCAAAGAGAATCCCTTTAATTCCTGTTTGTTTGAGTTTATCAACTAAAATTGATAGTAAAATATAATCAAAAGCCTTAGCAAGTTAATTGTTATAACAACTATCTATACAATGACAATAATATTATAAAAACATAGCAGCAATGCAAGAAAATAATGATGTCAGCATTGCGACATAACAAACAAGTACTTAGTAAAAGAAATAATAAAGTAAAAATAATTAATAATTTATCCATTTCTCATTATAATTATAATTCTTTATAAGAATACAAAAAATATATAAGTAAAGTTGGTAGGTACTTAAGGTTAGCGTTGCTCAATGGAATAGCGCTTGACTGCTTGACTAAAGAGACTCTCCCTTTCCTGTGAATCGAACCCATAACCTGTCACATTTAGCAGCACGTTTGTGCCCTTGGAATATTATTCTACTACGCAATTACACATTTATTGCTCCACATGTCAAGTTCCAACACCCAGTGCGTATTTCATAAATTACCTAATGAGGTACGTAGCTATAGTTGCAAAGACAAACACACATTGTAGGCCGATAGAAAACTAATTATACAACAATCGAGTCATAATAATTACAACATGATAGCGCGTTAACCCAGTTCCCACAGATAAAGGTGAATGATGATTTTATTTGAATTTCTCATGATTTGTACAAATAAAAGATAGTATAATGGGGCTGTTTGTAAAGTTGTGGCCGCAGCTGACTGCCTTGTGGTACACCTGATGAAATTTCATATTTAACATAAAATAAACATTGATGTATATATTTTGAGTTTCACGTTATATCCAGCAGCAGGGTACGTAGACAAAATCAGGAAACCTAGTGCTAAGACACTCTGTTCCAGTTAGGGGCTTCTGTGTCCATTTTCCGCCGAATTCTAGACGATAATTTTCGATTTTATACGTGTATGTATATTGGTATATTATGTAAGTTAAGGAAAGATCACAAAAAAGGAGAAAATACAAGCTAATTTACGTCATAACATTACACCAGCGTTACCACAAAGTACTATTTCAACTTAATAAAAATTAGCATTCCATAGGACGCCTTACAAAAATGTTCTCCACGATGCATCGGTTTGGGTATTTGCAAACAATGGTGGTACGAGGTTTGGATATAAATTAATGTGAGATATAAATTTTCTTTATTTACAACACAACACTGAATAACATGCAAGTATGCATGTTTCAAATATATGCACATATACCTACTTGAATAAATGAAATATTTAATATTTTCATTTACTCGCTCTGGTATCAACTTAAGTTTCGCCTTTTTCGAGTATTCGACGGAAAGTGGAAAACGGAATTGTTTTAATTATGACTCCCTTCCCTCGAATTTCCCTATGATGTTCCCGACTTGACACAACGTAAAGCTCAAAAAAATTTAACTTACCTATTATATATCCACATTTCTTGCCAAAAACATCAACAATATTGATTACAGCAGCCTCAATTTGCTCAGGCTTATTAACATAATAGTGTTTCATGGAAACAACGAAAACTCGTGGGTGTAAAAGGTCACGTTGGTGGTGGTGGTATTGCCCAAATTACCTGTAGATTTAACTAAAAGAAGTACCACTTTGCATCCCACACTCGCTCGGTCTATTAATCATGCGGCAAGTAAAACCTTGAATATTGTACTTAGAATGTAATTATAAAGCAATCGTTACAGAAATTTATGCATGTGGGTAAAATTATTTTGTATTTATATTTGAAGACTCCTTAGTAGAGAAACATTATAGGAGGAAGAGAACGTATGGCTTAGTGGTTAATGCGCTTGAACGTTTCCCTAGAGGCACGAGTTCAAAATTTCTTATAGTACCTATTCACAAATAAAGGTTGTTAAGAATATAATTATGAACAATAAAAATCCAACGATGTACCAATCACCAAAATAGATACATTGTTTTAACAGTTACAAGGCAGCAAAGATATGGACGTACCCGCTAAAAACCTAACCCTTCGTTTGGGCTTCGCCGAAGTCGGGTAAAGATGCACTCGAGTTCAAATAAATAATATATTAAAATAGTATAAAATATAAATAGTATAAAACCTATGCATTCGCTACTGGAATGCAATATTGCTTAAGCGCTAAAAACTACACTCGGCTGTTGGTTTCGATTAAATTACATTACTTAACGTATCGGTATGCAAGTTTACTTAGAAATTGTTGAGAGAAATTTATTTAAATACATTAAAATTACTAACTGGTTAAATACGCGTAGATTTCGATAGAATGTTGCTATTTCTTAGATGACATAGAAAATATTTCTTAGACTTTTGACATTTCTTAGATGAAATAAAAAAAGTATTTATATAAAAATGTATAGCAAATCAGAGCTCAGCGGTGAGTTCCGCCATTAAACACGCAATGTCTCGAATATTATTTTTATTTGTCTATCCTCATATACGGGATGTAACACGAATAGAAAATAAAACAATGCAAAAATCCCCTGTACCTAAATTAATTTTAATTTGTAAAGACATAATTATCTTCTTTGTTATTTTTGACAAGGAGAATATTTTTTTTCAATTATTTAAATCGTTGGCAAATAGAATCTGTTACACTGTTAACACTTTTGGTTACTCCAACCACTCAGTCATTACGTTATTGATATAATTTTAAACAGCTTTAAGAATATGATTTTTTATGAAAAAGATTATTTAAAACTAAGTACATATATTTAAATATCAACGATTTACGTATATGTATACAAATAATAAGCAAATACATACAATTTGGTATTTACCAAATAAACAGGAAAATAAGTGAAATCACAACGCTACGAAATGACAAAAGTATTTGCAACACGCGCTATTTACAAACAAAACGCGTGCTTCATACTATGAAATATAATAAAAAATTAAATACTACAGATATATCTAATGAGGCCATCATGGCGCAGTGTCTGGCTGTACGCGACGGTTATGGGTTCGAAATCATTAAGGAGAATTAATATATTTTTATTTTTTTCGTTCCTCCAGTCAATTGAGACAACATGCGGCGTTCATTTCTATTCAACACGTAATATCTGAAACTTTGCGTAATGTATGGATAATGGGAAACGGAGTAATTTAACACTAGATTCTCACTGCTGTTATAGCTGAATGAATTATAGCTACTACAAATACAAGCCCAAATTACCTCTACCTATTCTAACATAGTATGCAGTAAAAAAAATTACAAATATAATAAACTAACACAGTTACGTATCTATATGTTACATCTCAAAGAAAATGATGGCTCAATCATTACAGTGTCGGTATGAACTATGAAGTAGGTACGAACCTGGTTTCATAAGCGTTTGTAATACTGAACGTACGTGAGAATTTGCGGGAAATGGCACGATTTGTTTAGGTTCGAATCTTAGTCGCCTAAACGCTCGTACAGGTAGTCAGCAGCCTTAATAAATAATTCTTATTTTTACTATAATTCTTTAATTCAGATCGGAGACATTGTCTCTACCTTTTTTAACTATTCCTAAAAAATATATATTACAAGACATTCCAGGTATTTGGCTTGTTTTTTATACTCACCTTAATGTTATTTTAATACGTAATAGAAATAAATAAGAATCTATTAATTAATATTTGTCGTATTAAGTTATAGTATAAAAGATTCTTTTAATAAAAGCACTTTTATGTTATTTTGTATTAACTTTTAATATGATAATATTACTTTTACATAAGTTATTTATTTAATTTAATGTGTAATAATTATGTAAAATATATTGTTAACATATTTCTCAACATTTTTAACTGTTTTAAGCAATATAAACTAAACTATACATCCAACTGATGTAAGACAGGTAACAGGCATGACGTATTTACGATTTAGGGACACTATCGTTGTTCCTATATTCTAGAACATTCATTACCATACAAAGCTGTTTTGAAAGCAGAGTTTGATTGAACGCACTGGTGTCAGGATTTAAAAAAAACTTTTCGTGAACACTCCATCCATTTTCCATTCGATCTATTAAAATAATTTTCTTTAGTTATTTTAATATATTTATTTTTTTAGCTCACGTGTTTTAACTTATTAAATATAGTAAGTATTTAAGGTCGTGTCTGACATACTAATTGAATTATTGTGATAGGTCACTCACTGGCGCTGCAGTGGCTACCGTTACTTTTACTATAAGTTGTGGCCGTTCATTTTATAATATTCTTGTATTATCGCGACTTCTACTTGAGAAACTAAATTGTTATAACATATTTACGAATGAAATAAAACAAGCACCAAATGTTAAGCGAAGTTTATCAAAATATAGTAGCGAGTTGTTTCCGTTATAAGCAAAAATTTGAAAATTACTGTTTTGGATCTTATTACATTGATAAATGTATGGACAAATAAGTTTCATATTTATTATATGTATAGATTATTTAAATGCTAAATTACAGGTAGCGACCTAGATTTATAAAATAAAAAAAATACAGTCCATGTCCAATGATTTGAGACGACAGGTTTTTCCGCGAATACGCATTAGAAGCGGCATAGCTCAAACCATGGTGGGATTTTACAGTTAACTCTAAAAAAACTTAAAAATTACTTACGTTAATATTAGTAGTGGACGTACAAAAGAGATTATAAGCACAAAACACTATTTCAGTTCACTGTAGCACGTTTAAAACACGGTACACAGTTTTTAAATTTGTTTTTAGAGAGTTTAACGAACGTCTGTACGCAACGGTGGCACGCGGCGGACTGAAGCGCGGGAAGGGGACGATCTTGAGATCTCAGCCCACTCACCGTTCGGATACTTCTAAGGTATCTGTGTTTAGCTCGGATTGGATTTATATTGTAATACCTTAGTGTGACTGTTGCCTTTTATTTTTTTATTTTATAGGGTTTTATTTTTTTTAATGTAAAAAAAATATATTTTTGGTGTTATATGAGTAAAATTTGTACCGAAAAAAATATTTGGTAAATAACTGATAATTATTTTTAATTTAAAATTTATTTTAAATATGCGAATCATATGAAAGTGTCGTGTATTTTTTTTGTTTTATTAAAATATGGAAAATTAAACTAATAACACGTTTGTACAAGAAAAATTAACGAATATGAATATTCATAAAATAAATTTTAATACCATATCAGTAAGTACTCAATATTTATATATATCCAATTATTCATATTTACTACATTTGGCTTGTGTCTCAAATTGCGTTGTATCCCATATATAATAGAGTAGATAGAGGGAACCTGAGAACCTAGTATTGAGACACTTCATTCGCATTAAGAACCTTCCGTTTCCTGACGAACTCTAAAGGCATTGCGTGTTGAGTGACGGAACTTAAGGCCGCGCTTTGCCTTGTTATCAGAGAGAAGAAATAAAAATATTAAATATTTTAATTCCTCGAGTAGAAATCGAACTCAGTCTCCCGGAAGTCTTGTTTATAGTCGCGTGCTCATGCCCCTGCGCCACGACTGGCCTGCTAAGCATATTAAGAAGTTTAAAACATTTAATTTCTTACTTCAATTAAGATTAAATATAAAAAAGTACCAATAAAAATAAACATGTTACGAAGTCCAATTAACTGATTTTAATTTATTTCATATGTGCTTAGGGTTAATAAAAATACAGACATTTTAAAAATTTCAGTTAATTTTAATAAATATGAACACTAATGACAACTTCCACTCAGAAAATATGTAAATTTGGTAACCAAAGTTTTTTATAAATATAGGTATTATCTTAAAATAATTATTGTGTAATAAATATTGAGGCCAGTCGATAATCAAGTCCGCTTGAGAGAATCGAACCCACAACCGTTGAGATTACAATCATACCTAGCAAGATAAATATATGTAATACGAGTACCTACAGATATGTATAAAAATCGATATACTTGTAACTTTTCTTTATCATTTAAAAGTCAAGTTCACACCCGCATTACCCACATATTATGAAATATTAATGACACATTATTAAATGGTGACATTTATTGATAAAAAAAATTGGCACGCTCGGAACGCCATAAATACAG
The DNA here is from genome assembly GCF_056956725.1 of Heliconius melpomene rosina. Classification (NCBI taxonomy): domain Eukaryota; kingdom Metazoa; phylum Arthropoda; class Insecta; order Lepidoptera; family Nymphalidae; genus Heliconius; species Heliconius melpomene. The sequence goes on from NC_140397.1 coordinate 813,505, forward strand.
AACTGCTGTTCTGTATTGATGGCGACAACAGATGGCATTATGGCCAGTCGCAGAGGCAATAGCGTGATAGGTTGTAGGTTCGCTTCCCACTCGCTGTGGTAATGAGACGAAGCGCGGCGTCGAGTTCTACCATTCAAAGGAAAGTGGAGAACGAAAGTGTCTTAATGGGAAAGGGGATTGGGATTCTTACACGCCATGTGCCTATTCTGCTATGTACAGTGTGGGTACAGCGTGAAGAAAATCAGATGACCTGAACGCTCGTTTGCCTTGTCTTTTCCATAAAAAAAATGGGGACTTTGGGGAGTTCCGTCTCACAACACGCAATGTCCCAAAATTTAGCCGAAAATTGGGGTGCCTCAACAGTAGGTTCCCATTATTTATCCTCCAATTATCTATCCTGCTATATGCGGGATACAGTATGAAGTTTAAAAAAAGTAAAAACAAAACATGAATAGAGTTCAATATCATGGATTTGTTTCTTATCTTGTAAAGGCGGAAGATAACTGAAAATATACTCAATTATACATAATTAATTACATATGTTTCCTGATATATCCAGTTGCTTAGTACCGAAATGTTAATAGTTTACCCGAGCCTGTTATAGTAAATAAATAACAGGTTTTACTTTCGATATCGTTACTCTACCTATTTTTTATTTAGCGTCACGTCGTATCGGCGTATGGCGTTGAACTCTACTCAACACATAATACCTCCAGAATTCGGCGGAAATTTGGGAACGGACTATCTAATCATTAGGTTCCCAGGTTCCCTCTGCCCATCTTAGAATGTGCGGGATACAGAATCAAATCAAATCATATGTAGAAAAATATTAAATTTGAGGGTTTGATTCCATATCGGAAAGAAGATTTGTATTTTCATTTGCTCGTTCTGGTAACAACAAAAAGCGTGACATTGAGTTCCGTCGTCCAATGAAATAATTCGGAAATCGGTCGATGCGAGGGAAATGGAGGGACTTAATTACCCTCTATCTAACCTTCTACACGCGGGAAAACGCGTGAAACTTTGTTTTTTTCGACAATAATAATTAGAAACGTATTGCTCGCAGTAATCTGTCAATCTATTTCAGAGTGCATTAGCAATATAACGTGTAAATGATTTATAGGCGTGTTTACGACCCACCAGCCACCACCACCGGCACCGGCACCGGCGTGACCCGCATTTTCTATTTCAATGCTAGAAATACATTTTATACGAACCGCTAATGTTAGATGGTAATTAAATTATATATTGAAGTGTTTTGCATATTCTGCCTTTTATATTGTAGTAGCGACCCGTTCGCGGCTTCGCCCGCACTATTATTATTTTCTCATCTGATTTATTTTTGGGATCTAATAACACATCATATAAAGATAATGTCCATATTGATAAAGTTTTAGCCAATTTACTTAAGCATTTATTTTTAGTCAACCCGTTTCTGAAATACGCGTGAACAAACGAACAGACAAAAATGTTGAAATTCTTTGTTTTGGTTTGTAATATATAAATGCCCCCCATTACCATTTTTCTCATATTCCTTCAATGTAAATACAGCGATGATTACAATTTTATTCTAAGTATAGATTAGACGACCTTTTGACAATGTGTTTGTTGACCTATTATCAAAATATGATAGTATGTGTTATATTTATTTTATTAATATTAAGAGTTTGAGGCCGTCTTGGCGCAGTGACACAAGCAGGCGAGTGTAAACACGACTATTGTGAGTTCTATTCCGTTCATTGCTCGCTCTAGTAACGGGGTAAAGCGCGCCATTAAGTTTCGCCAATTAATACGCAATGTCTCGAGAATTCGGCGGAAAGTAACAACCGGAAGTGTCTTAAAGGGGGAGAAGTGTCTTAAAACTAGGCTCCCATGCTCCCTCTGTCTACCTATTATTTGTGGAATATAATAGATACGCAAATAGTACAGATAGTAATCAAAATAAATAATCTAATCAAATTAGACAACATTAACAGCGTTAAGTTCCGCAACCCAACAGAAACAGGTAAACTATTTTAGCGGCCCATTATAGACGTTTAATATTATTGTGCAATATGTATATTACCATACTATTTTAACATCAGAGGCACTCGTTAAATTTTATTGCGCTATCCTAAATTGTGCAATAATTTTAAATGTATGGCCGGTAACGTGAGCGTAAAGTGCAAATAGTCAATATTAATAATAATTAAAAGTGGGTGAGTCTGTAAAAGCGACTGGTTGTGGGTTTGATCCCCACTAGAGGAAATGAAATTTATATTTTTATTTCCTCGAAGTCTTGGTGTCCAGGATAAACACGGCGTTGAGTTCCGCCACTCAATGCGCAATGACTCCAGAATTCGGCGGAAAGTGGGGAATGGAGTGTCTTGACACTACCCTCTGCCTATCCTGCTGTGTGAGTTATACAGCATGTAACTGATAAAACAATACTATTTCATAATTTCAATTGAATATTTTAAACGCTATAGGTTGTGGGTTCTATTCTCACTTGAAAAAATGAAATATTTAACATATTCATATTCTCGCGCTGGTAATGCCGACTACCGCCACATAACACGCAATGCCAGCAAAATTCGCAGAAACCGAGTGCTCTAACACTAGGTTACCAAGTTCCCAGGTTCCTTCTGCCTACTACGTGCTAGATAACTTGTGTGTGGCCGTGTGGGTAGGTTGTTAGTTTGCTCAAAAAGTCAAAAATGGGCTAGCTCGACATTAGGTCCCCTGTTTCTATCCTGTTGCACAGAAAAAAGCGTGAAACAGTAAAAAAAAATGTAATTTAAGTAAACAACATCAAGTACTCGCACTAATAACATCGCCTACATACAGACAACATAATAAATAGGATATATTACAGTATAAATATATTAATTTGCGCCGTTCCCTTGGCAAGGTGACCGACATGTCTGCATATTTAAGCCCACTCTGGTTATCATTCCATTATTCTTAGATTTCTTGTTGAGAACATATTACTTGAAGCCACACTTGGCGCAGGAGAACAAGTGTGTGATCGTGAATGGACTGACTGTGGGTTACATCGGTCACGCTGTATCCCGCATACAGCAGGATAGGCAGAGTAAATCTAGTGTTAAGACACTTCGTTCCCTATTTTCCGCCGAATTCTGCGTGTTTAGTGGCGGAACTCAGCGTCGCGCTTTGCCTCGACACCAGAGTGAAGAAATGGAAATATAAATTGAAGAAGTGGGGATCGAACCCAGAACCAGTCGCGTTTACAGTCACACTTTCTGCCCCTGCGCCACGACTGGCCTCAACAGAATATAATATGATATTTCTTGTGTATTAGAACATTGATCTCCCGTTATCTTGATTTGGATACATAAGTATATATTAAAATTAAAGTTTGTTTTTATAAAAAAAACAAGTTAGTGAATCCAAAATGTCGAATTCTCGCGCCTTTTATTGCTTCCGTTTGAATATTACGGTTTCCTGTTCGATTTTACTGTTATTTTACTATCGAGATATAGAATATAAAGACCAGCTTAAAAAAATTAATAAATGTTTTAATATATTTTTATATACAAAAAAGTATCTTTTTTTCGTTGTTGAGTTATTTGTCTCATATTTGTTTAGTAAATAAATGTTTATATGGAACTACATTCTTTTACGAATTACCTACATGATGTGAAAAAAAATGTATGCATCTCAATCATAATTAATTTTAATCATAAATTTTTAATATTTAAATTCAATAATTTAAATATTAAATATTTCATTTTCTCGAATGGGAAAAGAACCCAAAACCAAGGACAAGCTTCAACAACTAAAAAAAAATCAAAAATGATTAAACCATAAAAACATATGGCTTAGAAATAAACAGATAAAACAAAATCGATGAGCTACGAGTATGAGATAAATGATAACTTTAAACGAATTATAGTATGTAGGATGCCATTCGTCATATGATGTGATCTCTTCCTGTTGATTTTGTATCTGTATCCTCGAGATCGAGCATTGCTTGTGTTCGTATTAATATAAAATAGAGTGTGTGTTTGTTTGTTTGTTACGTGTATATGGGGCTGGGGGGTCTTGACTTTTCTTTGAAGATATAATCTTTTTAGTAACACCACTCTGTGGTGGGCACAAGAATATTCTGAATATAAAACCCCCACTCCTTCTCCCCCTAATCTTACGCTTAAGTCTTCATAGTCTTCATTCTATAGAATTGTAGTTCGACCCAATCAAAGGGAAGAATTATGTAATTTCCTCGCTCTGATAACAAGACATGCCACGGGGATAGAGTAAAGTTATAAAAAAATACTAGATAAGTAGACAGATACTTATTTAATATAGGTTCCTTTTTGACTGCGGAATCCTAACAAATATCAACCAGTCCACACACAATCCCTCAAGAACGACAGAGAGTGGGGGGTGGAAGTGTCTTAATAGGCACAGAATTATTGTAGAATTATCATTATAAATGTATTTATCAACTGATAAAAAAATATAGTAATTCATTAATAAAATAAAAATTACAATTTTTATATCTCTCAAAATACGAAAAAACATTTACGTATATTGTTGTAATTTAATTATTGCTATTTTATTCAGTTAGGCGTTTGTTAAGTGTGATACTAAAATTTTTCATATTATAAAATTATTCTATTCTACTTTATAAGAATACTTCTGTTTTCATAAAATTCTCACTTTTTCGTAAAGGTATTTTTTTAATATTTTAAATAGTAACAGAGGTAGATCTAACCCTCAAAAAAAAAAGCTAAAGCTAGTCGTGGCACAGCGGCAAGCGCGGGTGGATTCCACTCCCACTCGAAGAATCGAAATATTTGGGATTTTTATTTCCTCCCCTTGGTAACGAGGCAAAGCGCGGCGTTAAATTCCACTACTCAAGACGCAATATACCTAATATAAAAATATGCGCAGGAAGTCGAAAACGGATTATTTTAACACAACTAACTACTAAAAACGGGATTAAGCGTGAAATCAACAAAAAAATAAATAAAATGAATATCAAGTACAACCACATTACAAAACCAATACAAATACAAGATAAATGATGAAGAAATGAGATTCTTGTAACGCAATGAAGGAAGTGTTACATTGCAAAAGTAGTCGTAATCGGTTTTAATTTTATATATTAATCACATGCACCGATGAGGTAATCTAAAGGTATCCTCTAGGTCTAGAATATAGAACTTATTTATATTAAAAGATGTTTCTTTAATTACTTATATCAGATAGAAGATTGAGTGAAAATTGTATGAGTGAAAAATAGAGCCAATTAAAAATGACACCTTATTTATAATTTACGTATCTTTATATAAATATGTACATACTAGTTGTGCCCGTAATTTTTTATAGAAAAGGAACAAAACATATACAAATTATTAAGGAAATTTTCCAAAATACTGAAAACCTCATTTAAACTGGTTAAGCAATTTTTGAGATTAGCGTGCACAAATAGACAAAAAGAATAAAAATTGTTTGGATTCTACAAGATTGGTTGATGTAATTAAAATATTTGCTTTATAAAGCTTAATCTATTATAGTTGCATCCCGCTTTTAGTAAAGGGGGCTTTAGTGTTAAGATACTGTTTCCCAATTTCCGCCAAATTATCAAGACATACATCGCACTATTTAATTTTATTCTTTCAGTGGGGAATCGAACTCGCACCTCTCAATACTATGTAAAACTAAAACGCAATATAATAGAGTCATAACACTAAGTATGCAGACGATGTAACTTATTAAATCGATATTTTTTCTCTCACGACACAACAAGTGAAGTGAGTCAACAAGTTGTGACTTCATGTAATTTGTCCTAATTACTTGGAAAAGGGCATACGGTTAGTAAGGTGTTCGCATTTTCTTACTTAACTCTGGAATAAAAAATATTGTAATATCTAAATATTTATCGATCGTGGCGCATAAGCCCAGGAATGTGACGGCAAGCGCGACAGGCTGTAGGTTCGATTTCTATTGATTGGTATTGAGGAATAGCGCAGTATTTTGTTTCGACATTTGACATGAAATACCTCCAAAAATCTGCGGGAACGGAAATGTCTTTATGGAAACGCAGTGTCTACTAATAGCATTCTCTCTCTTTAAATGATAATTCTAAAGAATTATTTTTAGGTAGCGAAAATATGTAAGAATACTAGATAGGCATACAGTATTCTATAGAATTAACAACATAAGTTGCAACAAGCAAGCAAGTATAAGGATTTCGACGTAGTTTGATGAGAACGTATAGTTCTTACTTCTTACTACTTCTCTTCTTCTTTACTTAGCAATTTTTTCACTTTACTCTACCACATAGCAGGATAGATACTGGGAACCTAGTATGGAGACACTTCTTTTTCATCAAAATACTTCCGTTGCCCATATTCCGCCGAGTTTTCGAGCCATTGTGTGTTGAGGCGGAATTCAACAAAACTATAACGATATGAAACGAAAATATTAAATATCATCTAATTTCTTAGATTGAAAATCGAACCTTGCAATAGCACGCTTGTGCTCTGCACCATGACTGGTCTCACAAATATGTATATTTTTCCGCAAATTAATAACGAGTATGTATTCTTAAAGCATATATGTATGCATTAAGTATGCATTATTAAACGTTAATAACAAAGTGACACAACCCACTCGTGGTCACTAGCCATGTGTCATGGGACCTCTTACCTCATTACTCAACATTTCATCACTCACTTCCTTGTACCTCTCATCTTTATTAAAATAATTGTAATAATAGTCATTTACTAGGAGATTGATGTTTATTGTATTTATTTTATGCTAGTATATTATTTATTAAAACATCGCTTCTGTGAGTATGAATTATCATTTATTATCCTTTTTTCTCGTTCTGATAAGACAAAAAGCAGCGTTGGGTTCCTCCACCCTACAAGAGATATTCTAAGATTTGATTTGATTTGATAACTCTAGGTCTTCTTTGTTTAATGTGAAAATTAAATAATATTAACATATCATTGCGTATTGAGTGGCGGAACTCAACGCCGCTCTTTGCCTCGAAGTATTCAACATATAAATGTAAATAAATATTTCATTTCCTCGAGTCAGGATCGAACCCACAAGCGTCGCGTTACAGTCACACCCTGTGCCGCTGCGCTACACCTGATAGAAATATAAAAACATTAAAAATAGAAAAAAAATAGAAAATATCTTTAAAGCCTGCTCGCTACTGATAGTAAAATCGAGCAAAATAAAGGTTAATCTCTTATTAATAGATTAAGTCCACGACCTCTCTCACCATTTTTTCTACATCGTACATTAATTATCTAGTAGGTACCAACTAAAAATTATGTAGTATAATGTTGAGTGAGGCCGTCGTGGCGCAGGGGCACAAGGGTGTGGGTTCGATCCCTACTCGGGAGATTTATTATTTATTTATATTTTCATTTCTTCGCTCTGGCACCAAGACAACAGCCCGGTGTTGAGTTTCGTTTCCATTCAACACGCAATATGTCCAAAAATTTTACAAAAGTGGGGTATGGAGATCCTTAACATTAGATTCCTACTGCCTACCCGGCTATATGTAGAATTCAGCCGGAAAATGATAAAAAAGTATAATATTTTAGAATTTAAATTATCAACATTTGTCTTTTATTTCTATAAACAAGATAGATAATTTTTAATATAATACAAAAGTTTTCAATCTCACATCTATTGAAAACGATGAAAATATAACAAATCCTATCTCACGAATGGGAATCGAACCCGCGACCATCGCGCTTACAGCCATAAGTTATGCCAAGACGTGTTCTTTCTTAGTTTATTTATTTAACAGAGATATAGTTTCTGTATATATAAACCCCTTGACCAAATTTGGAACCTGTTAGAAACAATTACATAGTTAATCAAATTATAGTAATTTGTATCGATAGTATAATAAATAATGTATGCTATAATAAATACAAAAGCTTAACTAAATGTTACGTACATATATATAATTTAATTGAGGCCAGTCGTGGTACAGGGGCACAAGCGTGTGATTGTAAACGCGACAGGTTCTCGGTTCGATTCCCACATCAGGAAATTAAATCTTTAATATTTTCACTTCCCCACTCTGGTAACTACGCAATGCAAGGCGTTGAGTTCCGCACGTAATGCCTCAAGAAGTTGGCGGAAGGTGCAATTATCTTAGAACGAACGGAGTTTCTTAATACTAAATTCCGAGGTTCCCTCTGTTTACCATGCTATTCTATTGTCGCTCAGCATCTGACTGTAAACTAAAATTGTTTGTTCGATCCGTTATTTGGGAGCATAAATATATTTATTTTTATTTTCTCGTTCTGGTAAACAAATCGCAGAGTTAAATTCTGCCGCCCAACATGTAAAGCCCCATGAGGGAAAAGTGGGTCTTGGCGCAGGGCACAAGCTTTCGAGCTTTCGAGCAGCCAAGACATTTAACAGTTACTCTTTTAAAATATAACTTTACAATCAGTCAACTCACGAATGAATAATAACAATTTTATTTCCACGCACTATTATCATTATAGTAATCTCTGATAAAATAAAAGTAGTAAGTTTGCTTAGTAATATATTTTTTAATGAAAAGACTACTAAAAAATATTTTAATAAGCCTGAGAATAAAAGAAAATAAATATATATTTTATTAATTTTACCCATTAATTTACAATTAAAATTTAGTAGACATTTTACAACAAATATTTGCTAATATTTTATGCTCACCCATAGTTTATAAAGCGCGTGTGTATTCCATATACCTGCTGTAAACAGCAATTTTATATTCAATATTTTTTTACTTTTTAGTTCCTAAAGTACAATCAAGGAGAATATATTTTTTAGCTTTACACTTATCCTGTATACGGCATATTAGACAGAGGTAACCTAGTGTTAAGAAAAAGGTAGACAAAGGGAACCTAATAGTCAGAAACTCCGTTTCTAATGCACTTAAAAACTTTCGAGACATTGCGATCTCAATAGAATCGTAGATATCAACGCTGCTCTTTTTCTTTTTACCAAACCGAGAAAATGGAACTATTTCACTTTCCCACAAGGAGAATTTTTGTAAGCGGAATTCAACGCCGCGCTCTATCAAAATAGTCTAGAAAATTTAAAATATTGTATAAAATAAACGTCCTTGAAAGAAATGACATACTTAATTAATATTTTAATAATCACTTTAGCGTTCGAAAGTACTTAATTTACATATTTATCAGTAGAGCTACCGTTTGATTCGTCTCGGAACTCGTAATGGTTATTTACGACGTTTTAATACATGCACGGTCTTTATGTACCAATTTAATTGTGTATATCATTTATGGGGAGAGGGGGCTTGGTGTAGCTTCAAGGTGTATTCCGCTTAGAAGGGTAAAGAAGAAGAAGAAGGTAAAGAATCTAGTGTAGATTTTTTAGGATTCCGTAGCTCAAAAGGTAAAAACAGAACCCTTATAGAACCATTCTGTTCCGTGTGACCGTATGTGTATGCATAGTTTTTAATGCATTTTGTATGAAATTCGTAGCGTTTTACAAAGAACCTAAGTTAGACACTCCGTTTTCTATGAACCGCCAAATTTTCAAGATATTGTGTGTCGAGTGGCGGTACTCAACGCCGCGCTTTGACTTCTTGCCAGAGCGAGAAAATGAAAGTTGTAACAGTATCAGCCTACTCATAAAATGTTATTCATTATCTTTACACATTATAAGTTTTTCATTATCTTTTCAACACTGATATTTTTTGTTAATAAGAAACCATTTTTATTACTTATTCATTATGATACACGTTAAAACGCTAATATTATGTGGAATTTTTTTAAATACCACAGTTGAGATTAGTAAAACAAAAGTGGTATAACCGAGTTTCAGAGTTTTATGAAATAATTAAGTATAATATTAAGTATTTCATTATAATAGTCGTGGGTTCGATCTAGACTCAAGGAAACGTAATAGAAAAAGTATACCATTGCTTAGCTTCTGTATCCCTTAAATAGCAGGGCATGGACAGGAAACCTTTACTAGTATTCCACTCCGTTCTCAATACACAGCCCGATGTTTGAGCGTTACGTGGGAATCGAACCCACATGCATGGCTTTTACAATAAAACATTATGAATTCACAATAGCCTCGAATATAAATATTTTATCCATACTTATATTATAAATTCGAAAGTAACTCTGTTTGTCTGTCAAACCGCTAATTTAATTGTGATAAAATACTCATATAGAGGTGCTTGAGGGTCTCGGGATGAACATAGGATATTTTTTTTTCTCATATTTGTATTATTTTCCAAATATACCAATATATTAAAATATAGAAAATAAAGACTACACTAGTTATAAAATATATTATTCTAAGTTTAAGCCACTTTTATTAGCCTCAATCTGGACAACCTTGTCAACAAACTACATTAAAAGATTGCTATTTAATATGCAGTGCATTTGACCACCCAGTATAAAAATAATTATAAAAATGCATATAATTAAATAACACTTGTTTATTTTAATGTCAAGGTAAAGGAATTTAACTTTTTTCTTTGTGCATTTGCAACATAAGTAGAAGATAAGAACTTATAAAATACAGTGCTTTAACAGAATCTCTAATTACTAAAAGAAAAAATTACAAATAGGCAAAAAAGAGCTTTAAGTTTTTACCCGCATTGAAGGCATCGCAATCTAGTGTTCAGACACTCTGCTCTCCATTTTTCCTAATCTTCTAGAGATAGCGTATTGAGTGGTATAACTCAATACCGAGCTTTATCTGCTGTATCTGGAAAATAAAAAATATATTTATATAACCAACTTAGAACCTATCGTAAAGAAACTCCGTTCTGAACTTTTCGTCGAATTTTGGAGGCATTACGTTTTGAGTGGTGGAACTTAACGCCGTGCTTTGCATATTTAATTTCCTCGAGTGAGCATCGAACCCTAAACCTGTCGTTGCTTGCTATATTGCTCAGAGATGTAGTTAATTTACCAAATTTTTTTTACTTCTGAATTACAGTGATCAGACACTTACAAGCCATTATATATTCATACTTATATAAATTATATTATCAATGCATAGGTATAGGAACAGATTGTATTTAATGAAATAATCCACTTACTTTTAAACTTATGCTCATTCAATAATCAGTCCTAGTTGTCGAACCCACGACCCCTAAATTTGCAGAATCACGAACTAAACTCCAGTCAAGTCAAATGATTTTTCTTTGTTTCCTATACTATTAAAATAGCTGTAAAATAAAGGATTATAGAGTTTTTCAAATGCACTTTCATTTGAAATACTCGAGTATAAGCAATCTGCTATGAGGCAACTTCCTCGATCAACCTCATATTACTGTTGCTTCTAACGTGTGTGAAGATTGTATCTAATGCTGGTTCTTACATATATTTTACTTAACTATTAATGTGTCTTGCAATATAATATTAGATATAGCGCCGTTGTGGCGCAGTGTCCAAGTTTGGATGTAAAGGCGACGTTCTGGGTTCTGTTTCTATTCGACTGTCGTTCACTAGAATGATAATGGAATTAAATGTGGAACTATTTCGTTGTATTCTCAATCCTATATGTCACATTGAAATTAACTAATAAAAAACATTCTATTATTAACTTTAACCTTTTTAACTATACAATTAATAATTAAAGTTCACAATAAATCCTGGCTCTAGAGCGTTCCTGCGAATGAGCATATCCATCCCGAGTGTCGTATTAGCGGGCTATGTGTAGCGTCCGCTTGATTTATAACGTTACTTAGACATGGTGTAAATTAGGAGACGTAGCGTTTAAATAAATTTCTTTTGTGATATTTTATCTTCGATCAATTATTATAATATATAGTTGATCGAAGTATTTTATGTGAAGTTTTACTGTAAATTAGATAAAGGAGAGGAAAATAAGTAGAGGTAACCCGTGGGTAACTAAGGGTACAAAGTGTGACTGCCAACGCGACTGGTTGTGGTTTCGATCCATATCCATTTATTCACTCTGTTGTCGAAGCGTTGAGTTCCGCCTGAAGAGTGTCTAAACTCTACGTTTCCTCTACCTATCTTACTGTGTGCCGGATACAACGTGAAGCTGATTATTTTTGCTGTAAATAACGAGTGATGTGTAAAATGTAGTTTTTGACAAAAAATCATTATAATCTGCCAAATAAATTATCCTTTATGCATATTGCCTTACATTCTTTTTTGAATTCTCTAATCTCAATCACCAAAATTGACAAAATTATAATAAAAACAACCATAACTAATATATTAAAAAATATATTTTAATGTTATGCATTGAACCCACGCTTAAGTAGTACAAGAGTCGCATCATTCTGTCAACATAGAATATTGCTTTAAAGTTGGAGACGCTGAGATGCTGACGGGTCGCGTTGCGTAATGTAAGGAATTTGGATGGAGCTAATTTAGTTTTTAATGAGTTTAGATCGTCTTAGATATAATTCCATACACTTTTTTTAGCTTCCCACTGTATCTCGCATACAGCGGGGTAGGTACAGGGAACTTAGTGTTGAGACTCTTCGTTGCCCATTTTCCGCCGAATTCTGGTGGCATTTGGCCCCAATTTGGCGAAAAGTTGGGTACGAGTGTCAATAATAATAGCAATGGAATGTCATAACATTAGTTCCCAAGTGTGCTCTTCATACCGCGCTATGTGCTTGATTCTGCGCTCATCCAAACTAACTCTTCAGCTATATACTATCCTGGAGTGGACTTAGAATTCACATTCATTCCACATACAAACAGGATGAAGTCTCCACATCTTTAAAAATAAACGTTAGTAAAATACAGTGCATTCTTTACATATACCGCAATGGACTAAAAATATGAAAGGCATAAACGAAAGGGTTATAAAGAGGTAAACTTTATAACTTTGTGAATAATTTAAGGCAATTTTTTTAATTCTCCAAAGGCTGTAATCTTCTTTGATCTTTTATTATGAGTTTAATTATGTCGAAAACATTTTTAGCAGGTTGTATGATTAAATAATTACAATCATCGATCACTTAAAATATTTAACTCCTTTCCTTTTGCGCTGTTTAATTTTCGAGACATTGGGTTGATTGGCGGAGTTCAACTTAGCACTCTGTCTTAGAGGAAAAACTAATCGAACCAGAGCGAGGAAATGTAAATATTTTATTCGCTGAGTGGAAATCGAACCCACAAAACCATCACGTCTACAGTCAAAAGTAAAAAAAAATCTTCGCGCTATATTCTGCACATAGCAGTAACCCTACTGCAGGCAGAGCTCACCTGGGATCTAAGACAGTCGTCACTTCGTTACCATTAAGAAACTTCTGTTCTAAATTTTTCCTCGATTTCTGGAGGTATGTGTAGAGTACGAAACACTCAACAGTGTTTCGTTTTGTCTCGTCAGTCGTTACCGAACCATGGAAATGAAAATATAAAAAAAAATAATTTCCTCGAATAGGCATCGAACCCACAACCTTTCGCGTCACAGACGCACGCTTGCGCCTCTGCGCAACGACTGTAAGAATAATCGACTTACGTATGCATATTTTAATATAATTTATGTATATTTTTACATTATTATCCTTTATAAGGCATTCCATCGGTAGTTCCGCATTGCAGCTCCTTTCAATACAGACACTACACTGCAGAGCTCTTAAGGTTGTCAGTAAATGACATTGACATATAAAAAACCTAGGATTTTTATACCAAACACCTAGGTTTTTTGTATATATCATTGGTAAATTGCAATTAAAATGTATAATTCGAAGTTAACACTTAGAAAATATATAAAAAAAATTGTAGAGCACGTAGTGTCTTGACACTAGGTGCTCTACAATTACTCTCTGCCTACCCTGCTATATACACAAGCATCTATGCATGTAGAACGTGAAACTGAAAAGAGCAAGAAAATGAAAATAACTTATTTTCCGAGTGGAAATCGAATATAAAATCGTTACATTTTCAGGTAGACACAGTGCTACTGCACGACGGTCTCTTGAACGCCGATTTGAGTGCGGATTGATGCAAGAGAAAGATTGCCTTAATTTACTTACTCACCATACCAGGGATCAACGAAAACATTATAATTGTGACGTTTACATGAGCGATAGGAACAGTAGTACACCTGGCAACCTCCGTACCTCATTAAGACCCTTCCGTTTCCCTCTCTCCGCCGAATTCTTGAGACATTGGATACTATAATATAAAAATTGAGACTTATAAAAATATAATTATATAAATAAATCAATTAATCATTAATTACAATAAGGGCTACAACCATAACTAAAGTATAACACATTTCAGAAACATATTGCACACAATATCTCTAAGGCAGCTATAAATATTAATTTGCACCTGCCAACCCTGCAGCTCTGGTCTGATGGTATCTGGCTGAAGTAAATTACGATTGATTTATGATACAAGCACCTGCACTTGGTTTTGTGTTGATTTTACAAATTATAATATATTTTGTTAGAAATTAACTAAAGACTGTAAACGCGACAGGTTTTGGGTTCGATTTCCACTCGAGGAAATGCAATATTTGATATTTTCATCTCCTTGTCCTGGGAACGCGAACTAACGCGGTTGGTCCTAGGTCTCTCTGCTTACCCTGCTGTGTGCGGCACGCAAAGTGAATCTTAAAAAATAATAGAGAAAGATTTTTTAAAAAATAATAATTTCATAAGTGATTTTATTTTTATCTTCGCGTTTTTTCGCGCGTGAATCTAAAGAGTAGCTATCTAATAATATTCATAATAAAAAATAACAGCACACAGATATACAAAAATACTATCACAGTTATTTATTATTAGAAATATATTCCTATAGTTATATAACGTAATATACGTTATCCATCCATACCTATTTTATAAATTCGAAAGTAACTCTGTCTGTCTGTCTGTCTGTCTTTTACGCAATCAGGGCCAAACAGCTAATTCAATTGTGATAAAATACTCATATAGAGATACTTGAGGGTCTCGGGATGAACATAGGATATTTTTTTTTTCTCATATTTGTAATATTTTCGATATATACCAATATATTAAAATACTTATTAATTTGACATGCAATTTATTCCGCCATGTTAATAACAACCGTCGTTGCTAAGCAACGATTTGCAAAGTTTGTTGTTAGAAAACGTCACCCAAAATGGCCTTGCTTAACGCATCTCTCTATTGAAAACTGAAATATATGATTTCATAAATATATTTAATAAATATTCTTATAGTACAAGCGGGCGTAGCCGCGTTCGGGTCCACTAGTATAGATATAAATAAAGATACAATAGATTTCCTAGCCTTCGTTTGATCTAAAATTTCAGACTACTTTCCAATTTCCTTGCCTTATCAGTTGTACCAGTTCAGATTGTAATCAATGTATTTCTGTTACTGTAGTAGTAAAATATACACGAACTTGAAGCATAGTTCCTTTGCATCTCATGTAGAGTGTAGACAAATTAGACATTCTTATCTTCACGCTTAAAAGCGCGTGGGCCTACTGGCACAGCCTCTGTAAAGACGACGGTTGTGGGTTCGATTACCACTAGGTTAAATCAATTATTTCTTCGCTCTTACCTGGTAACAGTTTACCAGAAACTGCGGCAAACCCGGAGCGCAGAGTGAAAAAAGGAAAATTTCGTCTGTTTCCCCTAATACATGCGTTTTCCCTCTGCTTACCCTGCTAAGATATATTGAGATTCTAAAACACTTTATGATTTTTTTCGTATATCGTAAAAAATGCAAAAATAATAAATAAGATTGGAGTGAAGGCTGTCCAGGGACCAACACCGCGGTGTCCGCATTTACACTTAGAAAGCCTCAATTGGCCTGGCCTAGCTTAGTCGTGGCACAGGGGCACAAGAGTGCGACTGTAAACCTAGGTGTAACTGTAGGTTCGATTACCACTCGAGGAAATGAAATATTTACTTGCCCTGGTAAAAACGGTCTTGACAACCGAATAAGCTTATAAAAGCCACCAGAAACCTATTTTACTTAAAACGGAATAAAGTAAACAAAACGTCAACCCGGCACGTGCCTAACAATGGGGGTTTATTGGCTCGTCGGTTATTTCGCATTTATGTATTTGCTATAGCTTAAGCTTTGTAAGGACGCTACTATCAAATAAGTAAATAAATTGGAAATATTAAAAAAATATACGTAGCGAGATCCGAACTCAGGACTTTATTTGAATAATATTAAAAAAATGTAGTATTTTTTATTTTATTTGGTGTTTTTATTTAGGACTTTGCCCTGTTTAGCGCCCTTAAATGATAAAAAAAAACCACTAAAAATATATAGCTACACTCTGTATCCTTCAAATAGCACGGTAGGTAGAGGGAAGTTAGTGTTAAGACACTCCTTTCTTCACTATTATATAGTCTAAATTCAAGTGGTTTACTAGTAGGCTTACAAACTACAACTCTCGTCAAATCTACTATATTGTAACTGTATTGTATATTTTTTATTTGTGTTAAAAACATTACTCGTTGGTAGTAAGGGGTTATCGAGAATTATATTTTAGTGACGAAACTTAACTCCACGATTTGCCTCAATAATCTTCCAGTTACTTTGTACCATATAAAAGTTTAACTGTGAACACGCCTTTTGCTATAGGCATTTAATTTTATACAGCCCTAAAGTCGGGTTGTCGGCCCTTGATTGGAAATCGATTTACAATCGATTGTTCCTTTTGCCCCTTAATATGGAATTAAAAACGGTTTAAAGCTGAAAGCTGGACACGTGCGGACTTTCTTAGTATCGATAAGATACCTAAATTAAGGATTCATTAATTATAGTAAAATACTTTCACCGTGCCGACAAATTAGGTGCCATGGAATATCTAAATAGTATAACGGGTGAGATGAAAGAAGAAAAAAAAACAACTATCAATCATTAAAGGCCAGTCGTGGCGCAGGGCACAAGTGTGTGACTGTAAACGTGGTAGGATGTGGGTACGATTCCCACTCGACGAAATAAAATATTTAAGATTTTGATTTCTTCGCTCTGATCTCTAGAGTTCTGCGAAAATTAGGAAACGGAAGTGTCTTAATGGGAACGGAGCGTCTTGACACTAGATTCCCAGGCTTTCTCTGCATACTCCGCTATGTGCGGAATACAGCGTGAATCTAAAAAATATATCAAAAACCAGTTTCACACTTTCTTTCGCACAGTATTGCAGGCAAAGGGACTCCTAGTGTTAAAATATCCACTTTGCGCCAAATTTTCAGAGTTGTTGAGTAATACAGTACTGAACGCCGCGCTCTGCCGGAGAAATGGAAATTCCAATAATTACTGCTGGACTAAATTAAAATTTACAAAAAATGAAACCTACGATAGATCGAGCTAAAACAATTTCTATCATACCCAACAAATATAATAAACATGTTATTATACAAACTAATATTAGCATGAATCGCTTGACACAATTAGGTTATTTTAAGACTGGTGGCCGATAGTATTCATTAATGTAAGTGACTAATCATTTCAAGTAGTTAGTGCTTTCAAATGGGTTTAGGCTAAAAATAAGCTATAGATATTTGGTAAAATAACTAATACAGCTTTTTTTAGCTTCACGCTGTATCCTGCACATAGCAAGTTAGGCAGAGGGATTCTGGGAGCCTAATTTTAAGATTCTCCGTGACATTTTCGTTCCCATTTTTCCGTAAAACACTGGAGGTATTGCATGTTGAAGTGTTCGACCTTGATCGCTACCAAAGCAAGGAAATATTCATTTCCTCGAGTGCGAATCGAACCTTGTTGAACACTTGCTTGTGCCTCTGCGATATGACTTGTTTCAATCTCATTTAAAGCATAGTGTGTAAATACCTTATTTAAATATTAAGACCTAATAAAATTGATATAGATTTATTCAGATTTCTCTGAAACGCTTCTTATTATCTATCATTCTAATAGTTTATATGTGATGAAATAACGACAGTTTCGTGTATGTCACACGCAGAGCAGTTCATGATGTCACTGACAGCCAGCATTACCTACCTATATTAATATATAGTCCAAAATCCCAGAGTCCCCAGATCTACATCATTTTAGTAAAGCTGAAATTTTGTGGACTATTAATCTAATATGTAATTAATACAGTATGCGTACTCACAACGCCAAGCTTTAAAAAAAATAAAAAAAATAAAATTGGTATATTACAAAGGTAAACCGCAAATTAAAATGCTATCAACATTTTTATGTTCTACTCTCTTTGTGAAAATCACTAAACAATTGTTTTTAAACTGAAAAATGCATTTTAGTGTTAAATTTCAAGAATTCCTGATGATAATGTACGAAGAAGACATGAAAGTAAAGTTATATATAGATTGATTTATTATCTTTGCTGGTCTTTGTTTGATTGACCTTCTGTTACATCTCAAAGTTGACTGCTGTAAATATTATTGGAAACAGTTTTTTGTTCAAAGTTAATAACAAAAATATTATAAACTTCAAAATTATAAGTAATGGTTGCTACTGAGAAATTTATTTTCATATTATTTTTACGTGTTTTTATTAGGAAGTACTTTTATAAGTGTAAATATAAACATTAATAATCAATGTGTGAAATTTTTTACATCCCTTTTCGTCTATTAATCAAAATTATTAATAATTAAGAATAGAATAATGACTAAGATTTATTCATATTATCTTTGCTTTTTTATTTACATATAAAATGGGAGATGAACCCACAATTTACGCTTACCCTTGTGCCTGGTGGCCTGGTGGTCTCGATGGTGTGACATAAAGAGAAATAATATTCCTTTTATAACGATAAAGATTTACGTAAAATCAAGAAAAAACCTTACGAATACGTCTTTGTGACAGCGATACAGTGTGTTGGTGTAAAAGTAACAATTGGGAGTCTATGTCTACGCGAGTGTCTATGCGATTTCTATTTCTTCGCTCTGTAAAGAAGACAAAACGCGAAACATCTCGAAAAATGGGCGGTTCCTGAAAACAGAGTGTCTTAACAGTAAGTTCCCTCTGTCTAACCCGCTATGTGCGAATAACTCCTAATTCTCCACTCAAATGAAACTTTAGCAACCATCTAAAAAACTTACTACTATAGTATACTACAATATATCTTGATATTTGCCTACACGGCCGATCAGGCTACGGTCGCGGACGATGTCGCGGTCGGTCGGTCCCGTTACTTACGGCGAGAGAGTGAACTTTTACAAGGAAAATTATAGTACCAACACCGTAATTAGACGTGACACGTCGCTCGGACATTAAACCTTCCATATTATTATACTGGTTATAAATTGTCTTTATTTTAAGAAGCTTGCTTATAAATAAATTAAAAATTGTGATTATAGATATTTGTTAGCTGATGTATTCCGCTTGCAACAGGCAAGGGAATCTAGTATTGAGACATCCCGATTACTACCCAATTTTCAAGACATTTACCTATACGTGTCAAGTGACTAATTGTAGCAGTAGTTTAGAAAATCTCGATCACAGTATTGAAGCCATCGTAGCGCAGTGCGACTACAAGCACGATGGTTGTGGGCTCGATTTCTAGTCGGAGTACCTAATTAATTAAGAATGTCTTAAAAATTGGACAGTACGTGGGGCACGGCTCTTAACACTAGGGTCCCTGCTATATGACGGATATATATGAAGCAACAAAAAAAATAAAGATATCAAAAGACCTACCAACTTCTAGAAAAACATAGCCCACACGTCTTAATCTACATAATATAAATAAACTCAAGTAACATTATTAACTAACAAAAATCCTAGTCCTCATATTAGCATTATTAATAGTCCGTGTAATATACTTACTTTTCCGCTACATTACGTTTAAATGGACAGTTCATTTGATCATCCAACCCTCGAATGATATTGGCAGACCACCAACCGTTATTTTATTATATTAATTATTAAATATATAAACATATATTACTAAAGGCCAGTCGTGGCGCGGCTGTAAACGCTACAGGTTGAGTGTTCGATTCCCACTCGAGGAAATTAAATAAATATTTTAATTCTATGCTCTGGCGTGGAGGTAAAGCGCGGCGTTAAGTTCCGCCCTCAACACGTAATAGCTCCAGATATCAGCAGAAAGTATGAAACCAAAGTGTCTAGGATTCCAAGGTCCCTCTGCCTACCCCACTAAGTGCGGAATACTCCATGAAGTTGAGAAAATCATTCTATATTCGCTCTTCCTGTTCTGCTATGCGAAGAAAGAGTGAAGCAGTTTTTTTTAACAAAAATAATATTATGAAAAGTCTTCGTTCCTTTTCACGCACTATTAGGAACTACAAATGTATTATGTTATTAGACACAGAAATTTCTTAGAAAGTTCGAATTTGGCATGTAGATGGGTTGAGCAGTGTAAGGAAGCATTTAGAAAGGATTTTCTTATACTCCTATGAAAACAGAAAAAAAGAGATTTTCTATTTTAGATCTTAAAGTTCTTTAAAAGAAAGTCGACGACCTATTATTTTTTTATAAAACATTTTTACTAGGGTCAAGGCCCTCCGTCTATTTGACGTGACAAACAAACTGTCATCTCCACAATGGTATTATATGGCGCAAATATTTATGTTTGCTCTCTCATTGTAAATGGGTTGACACACTGTCAGCGCGATGAACGGTACTGTTAGGGTGTCGCCACATGAATAGCGGTTGTTAAGTTTTATTTATGGAAGAAGAAAATTAGATCGTATAGTGTGAGACGTATTATTTGTTTTTCATAAAAATCTTTGCATATTCACAATTAGTAGGTGTGATAGTAAAATGGACTGATTTTGGGTTCGATCCCCATTCGGGGAAAGGAAAAATATATTTATATTTTCATTTCTTCCCTCTAGTGTCGACGCAAAGCGCGGCGTTGAGTTCCACCACTCGACTTCACGTCACATACTTCACCAATTTTAGCAAGTGCCGCTAGATGGCCTGCATTTATATAAACTATTTTCATTTTGTTGCAGACAAATTTCGACAAAACGAGACATCACTAAATGTTTGTTTAGTGATGTCTCGTTTTGTCGAAATTTGTGTGTTTTAAAAACTGTTGTTTAATTTCTTAATAAACAAGGAAAACAATAAGAATCGACCTAAAAAATCAGTTTAATCGCTTTCAATGTGAAGCGCCGGCAACATATTTCCAGTTAAATTACAGAATAAATGATACATTTCTCGGAAAGCGAAGATTATTGATGTTGTTCATGAAATAGAATGATCAAGTATTATTATGTTAATGAGGTAATTAAGTAAAGACAGGTAGCGGATATATGTTAATTTTTTAAGCTACTGTATGTTTGTTTAACCCATACATTTTCAAACCTTACATAGATACAAATTTCACCTTTCGTCCAGGTTATGTCCAGTGAATTCGTCTAGGCATTTTTTTGTTATTTTCATAGGTTGAAAAACAAAAATATGACGTCATAATAAGTGTGCAATCGAACGTACTATCCTTAGGCAAGACGTCATGTTTTTCCTTTTAATTTTCCCGATATTGTGTGTTAAAAGGCGGAACTTAATGCCCCGCTTCCTAGCAAGAAGCTATCTCATGAAACGTGAGTACCAGCGACGAAATAAAAATGTTTTCCCCTGAGTGGGAATCGAACCCATAGCCGTTGCACTTACAGCCATATACTGTACAGCTGCACAATTATGAATAATAATAATTCAAATACGAAAAAAATTATATTTTTTTAGGTAACAAAAATATTTTTGTCTTTATCAACGGCGTACGTACTCGTAGTGAGTTAAAGCGACACATTATGTACCTATACTCGTATGTATCTAAATACACAAAGTTTATATTGTTTGTTTATAAATACTTGCCACGAGGCCGTGAAGTTACAAAGAAATTTTGTTTCTGATAAGAAATAATAAGAAATACCGTATAAAATTACTTAATTATAATTGTTCATTACTTAGAGTTCATTACTATTTTTTATGTAGTCCATATAAGAAGTTTGCAAAAATATTTATTTTTAGTTAAATTGTATTCAGAAAATACATAACAAGAATGTAACAAAGGAAACTTGCATAATACATATTATTTTATTACGACCAAAATTTACTTAGTTAATTACGCGCATTAAAAATAGCGCAATAAATCACAATGTCAAACAAGATCTTGCTGTCTCGTGAAATGTGATAAGATAAAGCCTACAGTAAGTTAGTCGACGTCCAACCATGGACAACTTCGGTTACCGTGAAATGGGGTGGCCTTCTCCTCTTCAGACGCCTACCCCTGCTATGAATAGAGCTCGGCTAACAAGGACTTATAGTTCGAGGAGTTCAAAGGAACCAGAAGAATTTCCACTAAAAGGCTTCTTCAAACATGTGCGAAATATCGATTTATTGGAAGCAGCGTCTGAACATGGAAAAGCTAAAGAATATTTGTTTGTTGGCCCTTCACCACCTGCTGAAGATGGATCAAACATGTACCACAGTTTTGACATCATGGCTCCTGACCCTGAAGCCAGATTAACCGAAGATATGATAAGGAAGTCGTTATGTGAAAAAGCATTCACATTAGGAGCCGCAAGATTCTTTGATGACGTAGAATGTGGTCTTATCACATCTGACAACATAGAAGAACACATTTCCTCTGCTCCAGAAGTCGTTGTCAATTTAACTTTGTTGTGGGCAGCATTTCTTACGCGAGACGAACTATTACCGCCCGTAGTGGAAGCGGGTGCTGATATACATTACTCAGAACCGGCGGGATTGACAGCTTTACATTTATCTGCTTTCAGTGGCGCGAGTCGATCTGTAGCATATCTGCTATCTATTGGAGCTGATGTTGATTATGCACCAAAATATTTTGCTCCGCTGCATTGTGCCGCTTTCGGAAATTCTTTAGAAGTAGGGGAATTGTTGATTGCGAATGGTGCGTCCTTGCATGCAGTGGTTCAGCGAGCTGGATGCGAAGACAATCTTGTACATTGTGCTGTTAGAAATGATGCATTGGAATGTATGGAATTATTTATAGAAAAGGGTGTAGATCCAAGTTACGCTACCTCAGAGGGACTTAACGCGTTACACTTAGCAGCAGAGCTTGGTGCGTTAAGATGTCTCGCTTTCTTATTAAAAGAAACAAAATTAAGTGTGAAGGGATCAACAAAACAAAGAGATAAAGAGTGTACAGCCTTGCATTTAGCCGCTTCAAGAGGTTATGCTGAGTGCGTTGAACTTTTATTATCAGAAGGTGCTCAGGCTAACGTAAGAAATTATAGAGGATTTACAGCCTTACATCTCGCTGCAAGGTGTTCTAGTTTAGAATGCGTTGAAGTGCTTTTACGTGATGGCAGTGCGGATCCCAATGCAGAAGACCACGACAAAAGAACACCTTTACATGCGGCCATTTGTCATTCCGATCGTGCTTGTGATATTATTGAAATGCTTGTAAGTTGGGGGGCTCAGACTAATAAGAAAGATGAATATGGTTATTCCCCCTTACATTTAGCAGCTATGGATGGTTTAACGCAGTGTGTGGAAACTTTAATCATTTTAGGTGCAGACGTTACGTCTAAATCAAAGAAAGGCCACTCTGCTCTTAACGTCATAGTAAGAAAAACACCAAAATCGTTAAGTATATTGAGGCACAACTTGGATAGCGGTATATCACTGAGTCGATCTACAGAAGGCAACGAGGAAGTACAAATCGAGTTTGATTTTGGTAAACTTTTAAAATATTCTTATCCTCGTGAGATCACATATTTAAACAGTTTGATTGATGAAGGTCAAAAAGATATATTACAACATCCACTATGCGCAGCGTTTCTGTTTATGAAGTGGAGGAAAATACGAAAATTTTACTTGGCACGATTAATCTTTTGTTTTCTCTTTGTAACGTTCTTATCTATTTATGTACTAACAGCAGTAGTAAAAACTTGCGACGGAGTAAATTCAAAAAAGTATGGTGTACCAAATGAACTTTGTCAAAAGCAATCATTATTGGGTGACATTTTAGAAGACAATCCTATTGAATTTGAAAGATGGGTATTAATAGGCATAACTGCATTTGAAATTGTCCGAAAACTTGCTGGCATAACTGGCTACTCAAGTATGTATCAGTATTTTACGAGTTTCGAGAACTTGATGGAATGGTTTGTTCTCCTTTCTGTATTTTCCTTGTATAATATTCAAAAGGAATATGGATGGCAGAACCATGTAGGTGGATACGCTGTGCTTGGAGCGTGGACGAACTTAATGTTAATGATGGGTCAGCTTCCTATGTTTGGGGATTACGTAGCTATGTATCAAAAAGTATTGACTGAATTTCTTAAATTATTGTTGGCATACATTTGTTTATTACTTGGTTTCACAATATGTTTTTGTGTTGTATTTCCCAATGAAGAGATGTTCTCAAATCCCCTTATGGGCTTTATCAGTACGTTATCAATGATGGTAGGAGAACTTAACTTGAATATATTAATAAACGATCCTATTTTAGATGATCCACCACTAATTTCAGAATTATCGTGCCAAATGATTTTTATTCTATTCCTTATGTTTGTAACGATTATACTAATGAACCTACTGGTAGGTATTGCGGTTCACGATATTCAAGGCCTTAGAAAAACAGCGGGACTCTCAAAGCTTGTTCGTCAAACAAAGCTTATCTTATTTGTTGAAGTTGGTATGTTTAACACTTGGCTGCCTAAGTGTTTACAAAAATTTATATACAGAACTGCACTGGTGTCTCCTGAAGCTGGAAAAGTTATATTGAGTGTAAAACCCTTGAATCCACACGAAAAGAGATTACCCACTGATATAATGATGGCGGCGTACGAGCTGGCTCAAATTAATAAGCTAAAATCGGGTAGATCTGTTAAGGAAATGATATATAAAAACAAATATGCGTCGAAATATAAAAATGAAAATCAATCGAATGATCAAAACTTTAACATAGAAATAAGAGGCATGCAAGAGAAGATCGACCACACGACGTTCAATTTGAAAAAGATAGACCAAGAAATGAAACACTTGAACAACTTGTTGCTGGAACAAACTCACTTGTTACAGAGTTTATTGAAATCAGTCGACAGATCTGCTTACTCCCAGTACACTGTAGAATCTCCGGTATTCTTTCCCAATAATGTTACCGATGTTTCACCAAAATAACCTAAATTATGTCCATTAACTTTCTTCCCCTAAATATGTTTGCATAAAAACAGATATGTAAAATATGTATTTAAATCTAGTTACTGAGTGACTGACGCACTGACGAAACTGTTAGTGGAAAGTGGCAAGTGGCATATCGTGGAGGGTTAGAGATGAAGGGGGGAAGCAAAGAAAGATCTTTTATTTTGGGTAATTGTTACTTCAAAATGAGTACTATCCATTTTACGTCTTGATATCCATTCAACAAAATTGCGAGCGATGACTATACATATATTTAAAAAAATGTAAAGGATTTAATTATATAATTTTCTTTAATAATAATATCGAATTTCCATTAGAGGGAGGATGTGATATTCGCCATCAGGGTATTTTTTTTAATAAAGTAAGAAAAGTATTATTTTAGTTTTATTTTCCTCCATTGAATATGTAAAATTTAAAGAAATTTATAAATATTTTACAAAACTTAAAAAATATTTTCATTTGTTGTCTTGGCTTAAATTTAAGTTAATTCACTTACTAAAATGTGAAAAGAAAATTATAAATTCATTACTACGGGTAGAAATCGAACCCACAACCGTTTTTACAGTCAAACGCTGAAGTATACATTTGTTAAGAAAAATTATATTTAACAAAATTTTAAATAGTTATTGTCTTTAGATAAGATGTTTGTTGTCAGTCTTACTCTTATAGTATAATGTCTTGTTTGCAGTAGCTTGTAGCTGACGCAGGCTCGTGATTACAACGATGCGGTGTATTTGTTTAGATTCTTTTTGATAACATATTATGTAGGTAGGTACCTAACATATGTTTTCATAATTTGAAATAGCAGAAAAATAGTTCGATAAAATAAAATAGAATAGAAATAGCCTCCATTAAACGTAAGTGCTTTTTTAGTCTCACAGTTAGCTTCCCGCATAGCAGGGTAGGGTAGGCAGAGGGAACCTTGGAACCTGGTGTTAAGACACTCAATTTCCATTAAGAAACTTCTGTCCCCCACTTTCCTCCGAATTCTGGAGACATTGTGTGTTGAGTGGCGGTATTCCGCCACGCTCTGCCTCGTTACCAGAGAGAACTTAAATTATTAACAATACTTAATAAAGTACTTGTCATGTCAATAGTTCGAGGCAAAGAGCGGCGCTGAGTTCCGCCATTCAACATGTCTCCAGAATTCAGCGGAAAGTGGGGTACAGAGTATCTTAACACTGGGTTCCCTCTGCCTTCCGTAGAAATAAAATAAAATAAATTTCATTACAAATAGATATACATATAAATTATGAGGCATTCTAAAATGAAATTTTGTTTAAATTATGAACTTTGTCATACGGCTAAGACTGACGTCCGCATTCTTGCTTATTCACGTTCCAAGGCATTAGCGTCTACTACCTAGGCAACCTAGGTCACTGGTATTTACAAGCATGTAATTAATCTGGAATGAAAACAATGGAAACGTCACTCGCCTGGAACTTTTGGATAGACTGCCTAACCCTTGAATTATGTGATAATTATGGATTTTTTTAAAAGTGTTAAATCATTTATAGTTTTTTTGCAAAGAAAATCGGCGTGATTTCCCTCTTAGTTTCTGTCTACAACGAGCAGTAGGTACTATCAGAGGTTCCCTAGCTCAAAATAATTAGCTTAAAAGTTTTTCTTGAAAGGAAAAGTTATGACGTTGAGTAAGATGCAGGCAAAAAAATAAAACAGCGTGTTTTCCTTCCTTGTTCCTCTTAGGATTTACATAGGCGGTAAACGTTAAATTAACTAACTAACGCTAATAGATGAGAGAAAAATGTGTTTTTTGTTCTTTTCTTATAAACGTTACAAGACGCCGAAGGTACACTTTAAAATATTTAATAATTTGACTTTCCTCGCTCTTCCTTTCTTTCATTCTTTCCTTCTCTAGAATTCGGTGGAAAGTGGGGAAAGGAAGAGTCTTTATGGAAACGAAGTGTTAATACTAAGTTCTAACCACCGCCTACTCTGCCTACTAAAATATAAATATTCAAGTGGTATCGAACCAAAAACCACATCCCCATTTTCCAACCAGCTTCAATCATAATTTTATTAATACAAACAAAGATAAAATCTAAAGTAACAAGGAAAGATTTACTGGTAAGCTATAAGAACATTTGATGTGGATTTATTCCAGATATATAAATAAAGGGCGCGCCGGCGTCTCGCGTCTTCAAGAGCAGATAACAATTAACCAGCTATGCTGTACGCGTCGCTGTGCGGCGGCTGAACTGAATGTACTGTCGTTGAGGAAAGTGATTGTGAGATAGGAAAAATAATTAATTTGTTAATTTGGTTTCTGTTTTTTCCCCCTTAGCAGGATGGATAGAGGGAATTTAGGGTTTAAGTAATTCAGTTCTACACGCACTGATTAATTTTAAACCGACGCGAGCATACGGGTTACCTGATATGGTGGTGATATGGTGGTGATGGTAAGTGATCACTGCTGCCGTCGACCCCGTGTAACGCCACGATTTCCACCGATTTCTGGGGAACTCTATGTCAGGTATATATATATATATATATACCTGACATAGAGTAACATAATATATACTTAACCAAGGTAATTGCCTCCCAATTACCTTGGTTAAGTATATATTATTTGACGTCGGTTTATTTTTTAAAAATTATATTTATAGAGCATTAATTTTATTGGTGTAGTATTACAGCGTCGGAAACTGAACTTGATGGATGGTGGTTCGATTCCTACTCGTTAAATGATATATTTTCATAGCCTCGCTCTGGTACATAGTGCGGCGTTGTGCTTTGCCACTCTACGCGCAGAAATCGAATGATGGAGGATGAAAGTGGATTCTTAATACTAGACTCTCTCCGCCTACCCTGCTATATGCGGGATACATTATAGCGCGCGGGTGTACTTTCATATATACGCGGTAATCGTACAAGCGGCGCCGTCTCGCGCTTTTTATCAAACGGCGGCTACCCGGGCAGGTGCCTTCGTATTGCAATACCTTCGCTTTGCTGGTGAAGAGAGTCAACCCACATAGTACATGTTTTGAGACAAGGACGAAGTGTGACACTAGTTTCCCAGGTTCTCTCATTCTATTCTGTTATTTGTGTGATAACGCGTAGATGAAAAGACATATAGATTAGTTAAGTAGTGGAACATTTAAAGAGGATTTTTAAAAATTCAATTTCAATAAGGGGGAACGGGGGCAATGAAATTTTATGGCATGGCGTGTGGTACAGCGTCTGACTATTAAAAGTAATGGTTGTGCGTTTGATTCCCATTCTAGGTTATAAATCTCTTCGTTCTGTTATGTTCAACACCGTTTCCCCCCGGAGTACTATTTTATTATTTGTTTTTTGTAATATGTGAGTTATCTCTCTTTACTATCAAAGTGACGATATGTTACTATGTAACTCCGTTAGTGTATACATATTCGACGGAGGTTTTCTATCATTGGCCCACTGAGTTACTGCCACCCATAGAGATGTGGGTAACTTTTTTATATTGTCACGCATCTTCTGTTTTTTGCGAGTTTGTAAGAGATTTACCTTAAGCACATAATAAAAAAGCAGTAGTTTCACGCTTTAGGTAGGTGAAAATGATGAAAGATGAACCTAGTGTTCGTTCGAAGGGAATTCGTTTTCTACTCTCCGCCCGAATTTGTAAAATCGGGTATTGAATGGCAAAACAACATATCTTCTGACTTTGTCTGTCAGAGCGTGAAAATAAAGATATATAAATAAATCAAATAAATCAGCTTCATGCTGTATCCCGCACACAGCAGGGTAGGCAGAGGGACACCCCGATCTCCATTTTCGCTTCTTCTGTTCTGAAGTAATTCTGGAGGCATTGCATGTTAAGTGGCGGAGCTCAACGCCGCACTTTGCCTCCACACCAGAGAGCAGAAATAGAAATATAAATTTAAATAAATATTTCATATCCTCGAATGGGGATCGAACCCACAAGGCACAACTAGTCATGTTTACAGTCTCACATTGTGCTCCTGCGCCAATACTGGCCTCGAACAAATGTATTAATAGTAAATATTAGTTTTATTCAAAATAACCAACCGAATACCTGGTTGTCGTGTTACAGAACATGGCGCATACCGCGCGTCGTCAGATCTTAATAAATCGTGCATTCCGTTGATTAATGCCGCCAGGAATAGATGGCGCCACGCGTGTCTTCTACCTGTACGAGGGCTACCAAAAATTATATTCAAATTATAATATGACATGATGGGAGCCTAGAGTTAAGATAATCCACTCCTCAGTTTGGTGGAATTCAACGCCGCGGTTTGCCTCGACACCAAGGTGAACAAATGAAAATACTCAATATTTCATTTCCTCGAGTTGGAATCGAACCCACAACCCGTCGCGTTTACAGTAACACGGTTGTGCCCCTGCGCCATCACTGGCCTCAATCTATCCCAAAGTTAAAATTATATGACCTCGCCTTTAAAAAATATCACAAATCAATTAAAAAGAGTACAGTTCTTAAACTCAAGCTTCTAAGTAAAAACGATAGTTTGTCTTTGTAAGAACATTAATATGCATTTAAAAACTTTATGTAGAATATTTAAAAAGTGCCTTGAAATAAATAATAGCAAAGACTTTTTTTGGTATTTTGCCTATTTTTTTTATATTTAAAGAAAGAATATAGGTACGCTGTATATTAATATAACCTGTAATTAGAAGTTAGGTA
The DNA here is from genome assembly GCF_056956725.1 of Heliconius melpomene rosina. Lineage (NCBI taxonomy): Eukaryota > Metazoa > Arthropoda > Insecta > Lepidoptera > Nymphalidae > Heliconius > Heliconius melpomene. The sequence continues at coordinate 843,213 of NC_140397.1, forward strand.
AGCAGTGGGAACCTAGTGTTAACACACTTCGTTCCCATGGACTGTACAATTGTCGATACACTGGCGGTGCCGGTGGCGCAATTCTATGCTGTGCTTTGTCTTATACCCAGAGCTGGGAAATTAAAATAAAGAATTCTCCTAAGTGGAAATCGAACCCACAACCGTCACGTTTACAATTTTGCTTTCAAATTACAATTTCGAATTCGAATGGAGAATCTACATCAACACTCGGTTGTCTCTATGTAGAATCTACCTTTTTATATTCGGGATGTAAAGAACCCTGAATAGAAATCGAATCCCATACAACTATAAACAAATAGTTTACAATTGTAAGCACAGGTGTGTCTCTCACCAGCCCTGGAAGTGACTGATGTGAACGTTTGCTCGTATCCCTGTACAGTATGTGTACTCTGACAGAGCAGCGCGCCGCGCCGGTCCTCGACTGCAATCTATTTTGAATGAAATTTCAAAACTTAGTCTTAGTGACAAAATTACATTATATTATTTTAATATATTTATATTGTAGAAATATTAGATATATATGTGGTTGTCCTGGCTCAGAGCCACAAACGACGATTGTTAGTTCGATTCCCATTTGGAGGAATGATTTTTTTTACTCAACACGCAACACGTGCGTCGAGAATTCGGCGGAAAATGGGAACGGAAGTGTCTTTACAGTAGGTTCCCAGGCTCCCTATGCCTATTTTTGCCCTTTATGCGGGTAAGGCGTGAAGCTAAAAAAATAAATATATTTTTGTCCGTTTCACGCATATAGCAGAGTAGACAGAAAGAAGCTGGTATAAAATTAAAGCTTTTAGCTATAGACACTTAGTCGACCGCTTTCCGCCCGAAATGCATATTAAGTGGCGGAACTGAACGCCGCGCATTGTCCTGCCAGGGCTACTTAAAGCTAGACGCTGCCACACTGCGCCAGAATGGGTAACAATGGGTCTGGTGTTTGGGAAACGGCACTAGATTCCTTTGGCAAGTGGTATGTGCGGGACACAGCGGGAAGCTAAGGAAGATCTAGATATAAAATGACTAACCTAGTTCACCTTTTATCCAGTACGAAATAACTCGTGTAATAATCCATCACGTTTGATCCGTGGATTCAGTTCGCATACCGGGAGCCACCGGACGCCCACACCTGTCTTATTCATATATAAATACACCTATATTAATGTTTTTATAGCTTCACTCTGTATCCCGCATATAGTAAGTTAGGCAGAGGGAACCTAGTGTTAAGATACTCTGTTCCCCTCTTTTCGATCTTTCGTTTTTGGGATTTTGCTTGTTGTGTGATTACTAGAGAGAGGAAAATGACAATAATTATTTTCTCGAGTTGGAATCGAACCCAGAACCCTTGCCTTTTTATTCAGATACTGCGTCACGTTGGTCTGTGCGTGTGTTGAAGCTATATTGAAAGTATGTGATGTAATTAGTGCATCAAATGTCGTTGTATTGTTTTTATTTCGGTGCACGCTACAGATGTGGCTTCGTTTGTTATCACTCTTGTTCTAACCGACTCAATAAAAGATGGTTATATGTTTGGCATGAATGTATGTGATTTTTTTGGAATTAGCTAATCTTTGTATGATGATCTATCTAGGCTGTGAAGGTATACAACTATATCGGAAACTAAGAGCTTTATCGCGATGAGCCTTAATGACTTAAACGACATAATTATATACCGAATATGGAACAGTCTAAGTTTCTTTACTTTGTTAGTCGAGTATTAGTATTAGTTTTTATGAAATATGGGTATCGATATATATCTGGAAAGGGAATATGAAGTAGGTAGGAAGTGACATAATCTCAGGCGATTGGAAAGTCTCAAAATCATAATATATGTATGTATGTAGATAATACAAGAAAAGCCCTGATTCTATTATTGTAGAGCATAAATATATTTTTTTCACGATGCATTCTGTACATAGCAAGGTCGGTAACTTTGGAACCTAGTGCTAAGACACTCCGTTTCATTTCCTCGAGTGAGAATCGAACCTATACATCACACGCTTTGCTCCTGTATCATGGCTTAGCTGGCCTTAATATAATAATACAAATAAAAAACTCCAAAAATATTTTAAAATGATTTCAAATATAAACTACTATCGAACCGTCCCTGAATAATCCAACTTTAATATCTTCTATTATCTAAACCCAGTTAATACATAAGTGATAATACACATACATACATACATATCTTGAAAATAATAATCAACGGAAACGATACGATGGTTCCTAGTATATATATAATGTATTTTATAATTATCCTTGAATATTAGGGTGAACAGTAAAACTATAACTAGAATTGAGTTGCTTAAATAAATGTAAATATTACGTAAATAAATGTTTACACTTTACAAACATTCTTTAACATTAATCTATCACAAACTCATCTGAAAAGAGAAACAACATTTAAAGCTATTGTTTCACCAATTCGTATTAATTAAATATTAAATATATTTTTCTTCTTAGTTTTTAAGAGACGTCAATGTCATATGTGAAAGAAGTATCACTAACTTCTTTTACGTATATATTATAGTATTACAGATTTTTTATTATATATTTTAACTTTATAACAAATCTTTGCCAGAAGTTAATATTACTAGATGATAGTGGGTTTGAATCTAACAATTGTAGGTAATTTATTTATAGGTAAAAGTTGGAACTATGAGCCTGTAACATTATCTTTACTATGTTTCTGACTTTAATTATCTATTTTTTTTTAACAGCATCATGATGTATTTCGCACACAACGTATTTAGGTAACATTATCGTAACGCAGTTCGGTAGGCAGAGGGAACCTAGTGTTAAGAAGTCAGTTTCCCATTTTCCGCCGCATTCTTAAGTGACACAACGATTGATAAATAAAAAAGGTCAATTTTGCCAGTGAAGTTAGTAACCACGTGTACGAATTTAAATGGTTTTTTTTTACGTTGGATAATCCATTAAACGAGGAATCCCATAAGCTATGTTACATACAAAAGATAATTTCGGTATACCTTCTGTCAGAGTAAGCTAGTACATGTAGAAATCTTAGAATGCCATATGCTATACACAACTTTTAGTAATTTCCATTTGACTACGAAGCCAAAGCCGCCGGCAAAAGCTAGTTTATAATAATTACACAAGAGCTAATTAAACTCTATTCTATTTGTAACGCATAATATGTTGACACTAAAAATGGCATGCGCCCGATGCGTACGCGCATCTATTTACGAGACGTGAATCAGTCAGTGCAGCGTATGAATAACCACGGAATCAGCTATCGATATTTATATATGTTTTAGTTTTTTTGCTTTTATGAAAATAAAGAAGAGAAGGTAGAGGGAACCTAGCGTTAAGATAATTGGCTCCCCACGTATCGCCTAATTTTTGGGGCTTTGTGTGTAGATTGAAGGAGCTGAACGCCGCTTTGCTTTGTTACCAGAGCGAGGAAAAGAAAATTTTTAATATTTCATTTGTTCCAGTGGAAATCGAACCCACATATGTCGCGGTTACAGTGGAAGGCTTGTGCCACTGCGCCTGACTGGCCTCAATACTTTATATGGATAATCTTTTTTTGTGTGAATGATAGGCTTACATTTGTCCACATAAAGACTGATGTTAACTTTTCTCCCTCGATTTACGAAGGGATTGCCTTTGTCTGGCTGTGCGAATAATAAAGAACATGGGTCATAATCAGAAAAGTGGACAAGTGGACAATTCGTAACGTAACTGATAAGTAACAATACTGATAATGTTGGTTACGAAACTGATGACATAAGGCATTATACACAACAAAATAAGGATATTATATGAATAAAACTATTGTTTTTTTTATTTAATGAGACACAGATCAAAATTTTAAAGATTCTATTGTTGAATTAACAGATTATAAATGTAAGAAGAAAACATAACAAAGTGACAATATTAACAATATAATAATGCTAGTTCGTAACGTAATCTATACTAATATAATAAAGCGGAAGAGTTTGTTTGTTTGTTTGAACGCTAAGATCTCTGGATCTACTGGATCGATTTATTTTGTTTTTGTTTTGTATGAAAGCTGCATTCTTCAGAAGTGCTATAGGCTATATAATATTACATTACACATATATACTAATAAATTAAAATACTTTCTAATTTGACATGCAATTTATTCTGCCATCTTAATAACAACCGTCGTCGCTACGCGACCGCGTTCGTTACCGCGTCATTTTGATATTCATCCTTATGAAAATAAATATCCCATCAAAAACATAAATGTAAAAAGAAAGCCAAGTTCTGTAATAAAACGTATGCTTTCAGCGATAAAAGAAGTGAGATGTAAATGTATGCCAAGTTCAATGGTCAGTCCTGAAATTTATTTTTAACAATATAAAATATTTTATAACAACTGAAAATGCCCATTCTTCTTACAACTTGGAGACTTTATTTATGTGTAATATCTGACTTGGCTAGTTTTCATATAAATTTACAATAGAATCTGAATAGAATAGAATAGAATTTGAATACATTCATTAATATCGATGTAAATTAATTTGAAAACTAGCCAAGTCAGATATTACACATAAATGAAGTCTCCAAGTTGTAAGAAAAATGGGCATTTTCAGTTGTTATAAAATATTTTATATTGTTAAAAATAAATTTCAGGACTGACCATTGAACTTGGCATACATTTACATCTCACTTCTTTTATCGCTGACAGCATACGTTTTATTACAGAACTTGGCTTTCTTTTTACATTTATGTTTTTGATGGGATATCATTACTTTTTGTACAGAAATTATAAGTAGGAAGGTTCATAATGTTATCAAAATCAAAATATTCTTTATTCAATTTGGCCATTACAAGTACTTTTCCTATAGGAAGCTACTATAGCAAGAAACTCAAGAGTTGCTCTTTTTAAAACATAGTTTAGAGTAAGCGCTTCATAGGACATTTCTCTTCGCCGAATAAACCAAGTAGGACACCATTGTGATAATACACTTCTATCTTAATATTGTACAAATCTACTGCAGCCTTTATTTCGGAAGTAGCTCCGTACGTAGTTAAGCAAAGCATGTCTTCTTTAGAAGAGTAAGGATTCCCGTTTCGAGCGCTAGTGTAGATACTTAAATCATTCCAGTTACGACATACGTACTCTACTATAGTCTCGCGCAATTTATTAGTTTGTTGTATATCAATACGCTCAAACAAAGAATATGCAAAAGCATGGAAGAGACAGCTCCCATCGGGAGGCATTGGAACAATTCGGTGTAAGGTTCTTGTTTCACCCACAAGCAATTCTATTGAACGATTCATTGTTCAACATGTCTTGGAAAAAATATAAACAATAAGTTTATTAAGTGCTGACGGTACCAATCTGAATTGATATGATCCCAAGGTTTACTTCGTTCTCTGCCGTTTTCACAAGTGTTCCTAAAATCAGTAAAATCATGAAACCCAGGCCAAAAAAACCATTAAAATATGAGCGCCTTCGTACAATAAAATGTATCTAATATAATTAGGTATTTACTTTTTTTATTATAGTCAATAATATTATGTTTTATTACTCTTAAGATGATATTTAATGATATATGAATTTAGATTATATTTATCTATGAATCTCGACTATAGTTTTTATTTTGTTGATTAAATGACAGTTGTCAGATTATAAAGTAATTAATGTATGCTGCGTTTAGAAATCTGATAAATTTATTATTATTTTTTTATAATTTTATTATTTTGTTGGAATAACTCAACACGCAATGCCTCCAGAGTTCGATGGAAAGAGGGGAACTGAGTGTCTTAACACTAGGTTCCCTCTGTCTACCCCGCTATGTGTGGGATACACCGTAAAGCGGATTTATTTATTGGAACGAAGTTCCTTACGGCAGGCTTGGAAGGGATAGGGATTTCGCTGCGTGAACGAACTGAAAAAAATGTGATAGTAAAACCGTAAGAAAAATGCGTGGAATAAAACCGTTAAATGAGACGTGCGCAGGCGCGACAGTCGCATACACAGACGAGTAATGTATAATACCTTTCTCTTTCTCCCTCTTTCTTTTTTTAGTTGATAATTTGAATTACGATGTTTTTTTTATTTTAAGTAATTTATTATTTCCTAAAATACTGAATTTTCTAAATACTTTCTTGTACTTAAATAAAAACAAATCAGCAAAATTTAAGAGAAAAATCAAGAAAACCTACATAAAATTGAGCACGACTTTTTTTGCAATTTGTGTCGATTCTACATTAGCCGAAGGACTCGTCGTTCGTCGAACTTCGTTCCTAACTGGTGTCCCACGACACCACATTTTGGTTTTTTTTATTATTTTGTTTAAGTAATTTTTAATTTTCTCTTTTTTTCTCTTATTTTTTTATTAACAATTACTTAAATTTTTACTGTTAATAATTACTTTATAATTACTTCTGTTAAGATAGCTGGTAGGCTGACAATGTTTCAAAATAAAAATCAAATCAGCTTCACTCTGTATCCCGCACACAGAAGAGTAGACAGAGAGAACCTAGTGTTAAAACACTCAGTAACTAGTAACCAGTAACCAGTCAGGTTTTACAGTCACACTTTATGCCCCTGTGCCACGACTGACCTTACAGATAGTATATTATTATTAAATTTTATATATATTTCTATCAATATAATTACTTTTTAAAAGCTTTTATGTATATTTATTTTTTAGTGTATTTTTTTCTGTTTTAGGATTCTGTACCTCGAAAGCAATAAAACAGAACCCTTATAGGACTTAGTACTTAAATATTGTAATAATAATTTGTTATAATAATTTGTTATTTGTTATCATTGTGCCGATAGTGGTTTCGGTTAACGGTTTAATAGCGAAAAGCCCCGACCAACACCTTAAGAGGCTATCGCTTAGCTGTTGGATCAAGAACCGGATACAGAAAGCAGTATTACTTGAGACGGCACGTATTGTGCGGAGGTTCCTCTCTCTGGAGCCCTAGCCACCGATGGCTTGGACCCTTGTCCCGCCCTCGGAAGAGTGGTTTTTTTATATTTTTAAATGTATCTTTTTTATAATAATTTATATTTAAAAATGTAAAAGTGATTCACTAATTTAATAAAAGTTCTTCAGGTATTTAATATCAAATACGTTAATCGACTATGCAAATGCTCTTAGTATAATAAGTACTAAAATGTTTAAATTATCTATATATATAAAAGGACTTGTCCTCACTGACTTAGATAAGACGCACGCACAGCCGCAACCGCTGTGCGTAGAAACGTTAAATTTGGACAAAAGTTTACTTTCGTAATCTGGACATCCGCTAAGAAGGGATTTCGAAAAATTTTAACCTTAAAGAGATGAAATAGCGGTTCAAAGTTTTTATGGAAAAAAATTTAAATCGGCACCGATTTTTATAAAATTTGAAATTTAGATTTTTAAAGGTATTTAATTGAACACGTGTTTCATCGTTTTCTAGAATTCTCCCCTCTTATTATTCCCCCCCTAGAGAGAACCTTTAGAGGTGCAAATATTCATAAATATTCATAAAATTTGAAATTCAGACTCTTAAACGTATATAATTAAACATATGTTGTACGGTTTTATAGAATTCACCCCCTAAGGGTGCAAATAAGGGGTTGAAAGTTTATATAGAAAAATATTTAAAACGCCACCGATTATTATAAAATTTGAAATTTAGACTTAAAAATATTTCATTGAACACATGTTTTATGGGTTATTAGAATTCACCCTTAAATAGGCAAGCGAAGCTGCGCGCGTCCGCTAGTAATAAATAATAATGAAAGATGTTAATCCATTTATTATATTTTTATATTTTTACGTGAAGCCCTTGAAGTCCACATGATGACAGGCTTTCTCAGGACATAAATTAGAGTCATTTTCAGCTACAAATGGAGACATATCTTATCTTAAAATATGCTTGAAAGCATCGTGTTGTTTGAGATGGCTTACGTAAGTAATAGTGAAGTTAGTCTACAAAACAAATAAAATATTTACTAACGTGTGACATAAATAAAAGCAAATATATATAAATAATGCATTGCTCTTATTTTGTTGGCAGGCGCTATGCCTAAAAATCAGTTATCATTAACTTTGATTGCTATGCTTTCATTACAGGTGCTATAAGTAAATGTTCCTAATTGAATCTATTTATTGAAAAATTATAAGAAAATATTAAAAAAAATACTAGTTTCGGATTTTTCCCTTGACATACACCCAATTACTTACCCGGATGCTAAATTTCACCATTCTAGATCATCTGGAACTTGGTTAACATTAAGGTCTATAGGTCAGTCACCCCCCTAAAAATTTACGATTTTTGGACGTCATTATCTAAATAACTGTTTGAGCTGTGTTTATGAAATTTTATGCACGTATACAGGTAGGGGGTCTAAATATTTGAGCCAAATATGACAGCTTTAGGTGGAATAGTTTTTGAGTTACGAATAGGTAAAAAGTGGCTTCAAATGGTTCGTGTAAAATAACACACGGTGCTGCTCGCCAGTTCTGAAACCCAGAAACTTGGCACGCGCTCCGCGCGTTTTAAATAATAGTCACTTTTAGCATTTCATCTAGATTGAAATTATATTTCTATAGAAATTATATTCTTATATTTCAAGCAGGCGTAGCCGCGTCCGGGTCCGCTAGTCTATACTAATATAATAAAGCGGAAGAGTTTGTTTGTTTGTTTGTTTGAACGCTAAGATCTCTGGATCTACTGGATCGATTTACTTTGTTTTTGTTTTGTATGAAAGCTGCATTCTTCAGAAGTGCTATAGGCTATATAATATTACATTACACATATGTACTAATAAATTAAAATACTTTCTAATTTGACATGAAATTTATTCTGCCATGTTAATAACAACCGTCGTCGCTACGCGACCGCGTTCCGCGTTACCGTGTCATTTTGATATTCATCCTTATGAAAATAAATATAATAGTCACTTTTAGCATTTCATCTAGATTGAAATTATAATTTACTGTATAACATTCTAATAAATAATTAAGGAGATGTCACTGATTCGGAATGACCTAGCCTTCGGGCGGCATTGTATGAGTATGACCGACGCGAAAATATTCTTATAGTTCAAGCAGGCGTAGCCGCGTCCGGGTCCACTAGTCTATATATATATAAAAGGACTTGTCCTCACTGACTGAGGTAAGACGCACGCACAGCCGTAAGCGCTGATGGTAGAAACGTGAAATTTGGACACATGTTTACTTTCGTAATCTGGACATCCACTAAGAAGGGATTTTGAAAAATTTTAATCCTAAAGGGGTGAAATAAGGGTTCAAAGTTTGTATGGAAAAAAAATTTAATCGGCACCGATTTTTATAAAATTTGAAATTTAGATTTTTAAAAGTATTTAATTGAACACGTGTTTCATCGTTTTCTATAATTCTCCCCCTAAGGGTGCAAATAAGGGGTTGAAAATTTGTATAGGTTTTTTTAAATCGTCACCAATTTTTAGAAAATTTCAAATTCAGACTCTTAAACGTATATAATTAAACACATGTTTCATGGTTTTCTGGAATTCACCCCCTAAGGTTGCAAATAAGGGGTTGAAAGTTTGTATGGGAAAATTCTTAAATCGCCACCGATTTTTATAAAATTTGAAATTTATACTCATAAAAATATTTCATTGAACACATGTTTCATGGGTTATTAAAATTCACCCTTAAATACGCAAGCGCAGCTGCGCGCGTCTGCTAGTAAACTTATATTTCTAGTTAGAGATCACAAAGTTAATGATAAAATTAAATTCACTTTATCAAAATTTGAGTCGTTATCATTGGAATTAAGTTTAATTCTTTGTAGGATTGGTCTTTTTAAGAGGTTCTCTAAATATTTTATGTGTTTTAGCATTTGACATAGTAGCCATGACGCTTACTGAAAATACAAAAATATATATCAAAAAATAATAATCACAAAATCACAACTAATTTCAGGAAGAATAAAAAAAATTTTTAACTAAATCGGTTCAGCTGTTTCTGAGATTAGCGTGCACAAACACATAGACAAACAAGCAAACAAGCAAAAAACCTAAAAAATATTATTTTTGGTTACTTTACGTTATGAAAAGTCACTAATATTTTTTTTCATATGCCAGCACATTTTTTTTCTTATATACATATCTTTCATATACAAGCACCTGGTCGTTACAATTTTATTATAAACATATATAAGAAAACATTGTGTTAGCGGTAGTATTCATTATGAGTTTATAGTAAAAATGTGAATATGATTAATTAGAATGAAACGAAATGTGTAAGTTGTGTATTTAAATAAAGAGAAGTTGTTATGATATTATTATGACTGAAGATAAAAATATAAATGAAGTACTTTATTAATATATAATAATGTTAGCGGTAGAATTCATTATGAGTTTATAGTAAAAATGTGAATATGATTAATTAGAATGAAACGAAATGTGTAAGTTGTGTATTCAAATAAAGAGAAGTTGTTATGATGTTATTATGACTGAAGATAAAAATATAAATGAAGTACTTTTATTAATATATAATTTTAAAATAAATATTGTCAAAATGATTTAGTAATTTGACTTCAATTAAATATATTTTGATAGTGATTGTACATTATATTGTTATAACTATAGGAAGTTACTATGTTATGTTATGTTATGTTATAAATGATGGCAGCACTGAAACTATCTTTATTGTGAATTATGAATATGAGATACATCCGGTAAGCTTAGTTTTGGAGGGAAATTGTAACCTATAAAAACACCCCAAAAACAGAAATGAGCACAGTCTTCCCGACGTTGTAATACTGCCAGCAAGCTCTAAGCAAACGTTATTAAGTGATAGTTTAAGTGCTGAGTGTTTAAGTGTCAGTCCTAAGTAGAAAGTGTTCATAATAAAGCGATTTAAAAAGTGAAGGTTTATAATTGATCTACCCAGTGAATAGATGTTTCTTTCACTTCAGAAGCGGGACGCAGGACTAAATAACGCCCATTAAAGACTGAAGGTTAGAAGTGTTATATATTGTATAATATTATTATTTTTTTTTCTATTGAATTTTGTTGTTCACAAGTGACTATTGTTCTTCTTATTATTTTTACTTTTGTGGTTACTTTTATTAAGTAATTGTTTCTTATTAGGGTATTTGTTATATTTAAATTTATATGCTGGTTTGAATCACTATAATACTACATTTGTAAAAACTATAGGATTTGCTTATACTTAAAATGGGGAAACATAAGCGAAGTTGTACCGTTACCTACTAGTAATAATCATGTGCGAGATATTTACCCTCACAATAATTTTCCTGCTTTATGTAGTGTTTTAATCCTAAATATCATTAAGGCAAAAAAATGAACGACAAGTGGTTCAAAGGATTACCCACATTGTTGTTTTCTTGGGAAGAATTGACACAAACATTAAAATTAGTGTTTTTATTAAATGAAATTACGGTGATCTTTTAACGGATATGCTAAAAATTAGGTGTAAAATTGGTCAATCTTTAGAGAATTATTATTATAATAAAATGATTTTAATAAAAAAAAAAAAAAAACGTGTAATTAAGGATATTAAGGCGGTAGGATGTTAATACATGGCATGATAAATCTATAAGAATGGGAGCGGGAACTTGCACATTTGAAGAACCTGAACAAGTTTTAAATTATTTAAGTACTTTATCTCAATGACTTTATACAGTATAACCGGTTGAAAAATATTGATAACAATACAAGTAACAGAGCTTCAAATTGTAGTAATATGGGGAAATTTTCAAGGATTAAGGTGTTTTAATTGTAATAACATTTTCATTATCAAATGCTATATCAGTATCAAATGTAATCGACTAATTCAAACAAGTAACTATTATTTTAAATTAGGCCATGAAACAAGATTGCTATAAACGAAATTTAGTATATGATTCCAATAGTAGTATTAATAATGATACTTATGATAAATATTACAAACGTTCACGTTAATGGTGTCAATACAACAACCTACGTTGACTTAGAACTAAATGTTTTAGTTTTATAGGTGAAGGTAGTACTTTGACTAGACTACTTCTTGACATGCATTCTCTTAATGTGTGATATAGTCTTTTTTTTACTGCACAATCTCCTTCGTGTGTTCTCCATACGTGACATTGACGATGTGATTGGCCGTTAGGTAATTTTGTTGCAAGATTGCAAGTAAATAAGTGCGGACGTAAATTTGTTAGTAGTTGGTGTTTTCTATTTAAAAGTACCTACCTTAATTGGACATACTTTCTGTAAAAATGTATATAATGATTTACAAAACAAATACAAATTTTATATTCGTTGAAGTCCCTAATATAAATTGTGGCCAGTGACAAATTTAAACTTCATACGGTAAAATATCGAATTATTGAACCGCGAAGCACTAAACCTGCAGACGTTGTTGTTAATGGTTACTGAAGTTGTTAGTGTTAGGTAAAAGTAATCACTGATTACTTTGCAATTCGTAGCGTTATGGGACTTATTACCTACAAGTGCCCGGTGGTATATTATAATGCAAGAATGTCGTCTTATTGTTGAACACCGTAATAGCCGAGCGGATGATGCATGTTGATGCTTTATCACGAAGTTCTATTTCAGAAGAGAAGTGTAGTTAAATTAGAGATATATTCCTAGCGGACTCGGACGCGGTTTCGCCTGCTTGAACTATACGAATATTTATGAAATTATTTTCAGTTAACGATAGACATAGTGAGAAAATATAAATAATCAAGAGAATAAATGGAGACATATTTGTATATTATATTATATTATAATATTCTCTTTGTCCTACAAAATAAACACTGTCATAGTAAAAATAGTGACGGGAACGAGAAATAAAGATAAGCTTGTTACGCCAAGTTTTCGCCTCCAAAAAATTAATAAATCTTTTCTGGGTCTGAGTATACGTGTATATAATAAAATTCCTCAGTGTATTCTAAGTTTGCGACTACCCAAATTTTAAGTAATTGTAAAAAAAAAAAAAGGTCTAATAAGTAAAGCTTATTACACTGTACAAGAATATTTAGAGGATAAGCGTATATGGAATTAATGTCTATTAAATGTCAGGCAGGATAGATGTCAGCTAATGTAACAGTAAACTATATCATTGACTTTGAAAAGAGCAACTATTGAGATTCTTGCCGGCTCTGCTTAGCAGAACTGCCTTCCGAACCGGTGGTAGCTTTGTGTCTATATGTTCAGTCGAAGATTCAAAAGTGCTTGTGATAGTAAATTTGAATAAAGAATATTTTGAATTTATTATTAGAATAAAAAATCTTGAAATTATTGGTTAGAAGTAGAAATAACTAAAGGATATTCTTAGTATTGGATAAAGTACCTAAATTCCGTGCGTGCGTACATATATATCGATTCTATGAAATAACTAAACATTTTTCTATATTAAATAGGATAATTTTTGTGAGCAATATCAGAGAAAATAAGAGAACCAAAATGTAGATTAGATTAATTATAAACAGCGAATAATTACATACAAGTTAACAATAGTTCGAAAATGTATGAAAATTTATAAAACCGTCAACATCGTCTGCCCGTTTGCGTCGGTCATACCTAATGTGCCGCCAGAAGGTAATTTTTAATCAGTGACATCTCCTTAATTATTTATTAGAATGTTATACAGTAAACTATAATCTCGATTTAGATAAAATGCAAAAAGTGACTATTATATTTATTTTCATAAGGATGAATATCAAAATATAAAAAACTATACATTAACAAAAATCCAATTTTAAAGTAAATTAATCAAAATAGTTATTTTTGTTCAACCTTCAGAGATAAACATTTAACATCGCGGAGTTTTTTTAAAAAAAAAAAAAAAAAAAACATTATGTAGAACAATATTTTTGTTAAACATTGTTTGTATGCATCTCATAAGGTTGAGTCAGCACTCGCCATATATGAGTTAAGCAAGATCATTTTGGGTGACGTTTCCTTAAAAACAAACAAGCGTTGCAAACCGTTGCTTAGCAAAAGTCGCGTCGCGACGGTTATTAACATGGAGGAATAACTTACATGTCAAATTATAAAATATTTTAATATATTAGTATATATGTGTAATGTAATGTAGCCTATAGCACTTTGAAGAATGTTTTCGCAGCTTTCATACAAAAACAAAGTAAATCGGACCAGTAGATCCAGAGATCTTAGCGTTCAAACAAACAAACAAACTCTTCGCTTTATTATATTAGTATAGATTGTTATTAGACGAAAACACGTGGTTAAAGTCGTTACATAGTCAAGATTCTAAAATACAAGGTAAAGATTTAAAAACGAAAGATATTACAAAAGGTTATAAAAATGATTTAGAAAAGAATGGTAAATTATATAGAATTATAAACAAAAATGAACCCAGAGATTTGGTTCGTGTGGAAGAAGTTGTTCGATCAGAACCAGGTCAAAGTAGGAAGGTTGTGCCTAAATGTAGTGTAGACCTTTCTTTCGTGCGACTAGGGTACATAGGGTGATCGCCATTAAAAGAAGGGAGTTCTTCTTACAAAGGGATAATATATAAGTGGATAAATTCCACCCTTGGTTAGTTTTTAATAACGATGTAATATTTAGTGATTCGGATAATAATAAAATTCATAGGTGTATAAAATGGTGCTTTTTTCTAATTCATACTTGATATTGTATTTATGATATCGAAATGTTCATCAGATATTTTATTAGTTGTCAAATTTACATATTTTTAATGATTTATTGAAAGTAAATATAATATATTACATTAGGTTCTATACAGTGATGTTGAAATGTACTCGTATGAAATATACTATTAGTGATTTATAAAAATAGAGAAAATAATAATGTTTTTCTAATTCATTTAAAATATTATACTTGATGTTGTACTTAGGGTATCGAAATGTTCATCAGATATTGTTTTTAGTGATCAAATTTACATATTTTTAATGATTTATTGAAAGTAAATATAATATAATATTACATTAGGTTCTATATAGTGATGTTGAAATGTATAAACATGTATTTGATTAATTGTACTCGTATGAAATATACTTTTAGTGATTTATAAAAATAGAGGAAATAATAATGTTTTTCTAATTCATTTAAAATATTATACTTGATGTTGGACTTAGGATATCGAAATGTTCATCAGATATTGTTTTTAGTGATCAAATTTACATATTTTTAATGATTTATTGAAAGTAAATATAATATAATATTACATTAGGTTCTATACAGTGATGTTGAAATGTATAAACATGTATTTGATTAATTGTACTCGTATGAAATATACTTTTAGTGATTTATAAAAATAGAGAAAATAATAATGTTTTTCTAATTCATTTAAAATATTATACTTGATGTTGTACTTATGATATGGAAATGTTCATCAGATATTGGTTTTAGTGATCAAAGTTACATATTTTTAATGATTTATTGAAAGTAAATGTAATATAATATTACATTAGGTTCTATACAGTGATGTTGAAATGTATAAACATGCATTTGATTAATTGTACTCGTATGAAATATGCTTTTAGTGATTTATAAAAATAGAGAAAATAATAATGTATTATGGTGTTAATGTTATATTTATGTAGTGTAATATGAATGTAATGTGTCAAGTGAATTTTGTACAGTCAATTGTATTGAATAGTGAGTAAAAAGCGAGTCGTTTGCAGAAGTTGCACTCGATATAAGTGAATAGTGAGTCGTTTGCAGAGTTGCATTCGATATAAGTGAATAAGAGAGTCGTGTGCAGAGTTGCACTCGATATAAGTGAATAGTGAGTCGTTTGCAGAGTTGCATCCGATATAAGTGAATAGTGAGTCGTTTGCAGAGTTGCATTCGATATAAGTGAATAAGAGAGTCGTGTGCAGAGTTGCACTCGATATAAGTGAATAGTGAGTCGTTTGCAGGGTTGCATTCGATAAGTGAGTCGTTTGCAGAGTTGCATTCGATATAAGTGAATAAGAGAGTCGTGTGCAAAGTTGCACTCGATATAAGTGAATAATGAGTCTTTTTCAGGGTTACATTCGATGGTCGGTGCCGGCCGAGTGGGTCGGTTGCAGTGATCTGCAATCGATATTAGTGCGTTGATTGCAAAGCATGCAATCGGCGTACATTCATCAAAACCAGGGAAAAGTGAAAGCCTTGCAGAAGGCTTCAAGTCGGTGAAGAGTCAGTGTTAGTAGTCAGTGTTAGTAGTCAGTGTTAGTAGTCAGTGTTAGTAGAGTCAGTGTTAGTGAAGAGTCAGTGTTAGTGAAGAGTCAGTGTTAGTGAAGAGTCAGTGTTAGTAAAGAGTCAGTGTTAGTAAAGAGTCAGTGTTAGTAAAGAGTCAGTGTTAGTAGGTACGTATGGCGGTTAAAAATAGTAATAAAAATAGTAAAAGTGATAACTAGTGATTTGACTATAAAACTTAAAAACTCTAGTGTTTATATTATTTTATGTTTAAATTATGTATTATGTATTATTTATTAGTTTTGTTTAATCGCTACTAAACGCGAGGGCGCGTTTACGTCAGGATTGGCCGAATGTTAGCGGTAGTATTCATTATGAGTTTATAGTAAAAATGTGAATATGATTAATTAGAATGAAACGAAATGTGTAAGTTGTGTATTTAAATAAAGAGAAGTTGTTATGATATTATTATGACTGAAGATAAAAATATAAATGAAGTACTTTATTAATATATAATAATGTTAGCGGTAGAATTCATTATGAGTTTATAGTAAAAATGTGAATATGATTAATTAGAATGAAACGAAATGTGTAAGTTGTGTATTCAAATAAAGAGAAGTTGTTATGATGTTATTATGACTGAAGATAAAAATATAAATGAAGTACTTTTATTAATATATAATTTTAAAATAAATATTGTCAAAATGATTTAGTAATTTGACTTCAATTAAATATATTTTGATAGTGATTGTACATTATATTGTTATAACTATAGGAAGTTACTATGTTATGTTATGTTATGTTATAAATGATGGCAGCACTGAAACTATCTTTATTGTGAATTATGAATATGAGATACATCCGGTAAGCTTAGTTTTGGAGGGAAATTGTAACCTATAAAAACACCCCAAAAACAGAAATGAGCACAGTCTTCCCGACGTTGTAATACTGCCAGCAAGCTCTAAGCAAACGTTATTAAGTGATAGTTTAAGTGCTGAGTGTTTAAGTGTCAGTCCTAAGTAGAAAGTGTTCATAATAAAGCGATTTAAAAAGTGAAGGTTTATAATTGATCTACCCAGTGAATAGATGTTTCTTTCAATTGGTAACGTAATTGTGAACTAGGCTTCATATTTTCTCAATTTCGTTACGTAACGAAATATAACGAAATTGAGAATGAAATCTGAGAAATTCTAACCTTTTTAAATATTTGCTCATAAGCCACGTGTTGCATGTGCAAGCACTGAAGTTCTTTTTTGAGATTTTGTAAAAAGAAGCAAATAACATAAACAAGAAAACGAAATTATAGAATACTTACCAAAATAAAAGCCGTTTATAACCCTGAGATATAATTTTACGCATTCCCTCTAAATCATTTGAACCCCTCAACTGCTGCGAGAACACTACTTGTTGTAGCTACGACAGCATTGACTCTTAGAATTATGGTGCCACAACAAAAAATAATATTAAGCACCATCCAAAATAATTGCATTCATAATTTAATTGTACGTTATTAACCCTGAGTAACAAAAAGACAATATTTTGGGACAAATTTACTTAACTAATATATATTATTTATTAAATTATGTATCAATAAAAATAGTTCTATTTGATATTATGCATAATGTAAAGTAATATAAACATATCTGAAATCAAATAAAACCATAAACATTCGTAACAAATCAATTTTTAAAAAGTAAAGTGGTGAATGGGACACGAAAAATTGTATGGAAGCATTTTGAAAGATTTTTTGCAACTAACAAAAAAATACTATTATTTGCCATAATACATTTAAAATATTACAAAAATCTTTAAGTTAATAAATAAATTTATCGTAAATGGCAAAATATTTCAAATTATATTTAAAATTGTATTTTTAAAACGCATTCAAAGTAGCGGGACAAGAAAAGACACAAAAAGTACACTTTTTCTGATTATGACCCACGGGTCATAATCAGAAAAGTGGACAAGTGGACAATTCGTAACGTAACTGATAAGTAACAATACTGATAATGTTGGTTACGAAACTGATGACATAAGGCATTATACACAACAAAATAAGGATATTATATGAATAAAACTATTGTTTTTTTTATTTAATGAGACACAGATCAAAATTTTAAAGATTCTATTGTTGAATTAACAGATTATAAATGTAAGAAGAAAACATAACAAAGTGACAATATTAACAATATAATAATGCTAGTTCGTAACGTAATCTATACTAATATAATAAAGCGGAAGAGTTTGTTTGTTTGTTTGAACGCTAAGATCTCTGGATCTACTGGATCGATTTATTTTGTTTTTGTTTTGTATGAAAGCTGCATTCTTCAGAAGTGCTATAGGCTATATAATATTACATTACACATATATACTAATAAATTAAAATACTTTCTAATTTGACATGCAATTTATTCTGCCATCTTAATAACAACCGTCGTCGCTACGCGACCGCGTTCGTTACCGCGTCATTTTGATATTCATCCTTATGAAAATAAATATCCCATCAAAAACATAAATGTAAAAAGAAAGCCAAGTTCTGTAATAAAACGTATGCTTTCAGCGATAAAAGAAGTGAGATGTAAATGTATGCCAAGTTCAATGGTCAGTCCTGAAATTTATTTTTAACAATATAAAATATTTTATAACAACTGAAAATGCCCATTCTTCTTACAACTTGGAGACTTTATTTATGTGTAATATCTGACTTGGCTAGTTTTCATATAAATTTACAATAGAATCTGAATAGAATAGAATAGAATTTGAATACATTCATTAATATCGATGTAAATTAATTTGAAAACTAGCCAAGTCAGATATTACACATAAATGAAGTCTCCAAGTTGTAAGAAAAATGGGCATTTTCAGTTGTTATAAAATATTTTATATTGTTAAAAATAAATTTCAGGACTGACCATTGAACTTGGCATACATTTACATCTCACTTCTTTTATCGCTGACAGCATACGTTTTATTACAGAACTTGGCTTTCTTTTTACATTTATGTTTTTGATGGGATATCATTACTTTTTGTACAGAAATTATAAGTAGGAAGGTTCATAATGTTATCAAAATCAAAATATTCTTTATTCAATTTGGCCATTACAAGTACTTTTCCTATAGGAAGCTACTATAGCAAGAAACTCAAGAGTTGCTCTTTTTAAAACATAGTTTAGAGTAAGCGCTTCATAGGACATTTCTCTTCGCCGAATAAACCAAGTAGGACACCATTGTGATAATACACTTCTATCTTAATATTGTACAAATCTACTGCAGCCTTTATTTCGGAAGTAGCTCCGTACGTAGTTAAGCAAAGCATGTCTTCTTTAGAAGAGTAAGGATTCCCGTTTCGAGCGCTAGTGTAGATACTTAAATCATTCCAGTTACGACATACGTACTCTACTATAGTCTCGCGCAATTTATTAGTTTGTTGTATATCAATACGCTCAAACAAAGAATATGCAAAAGCATGGAAGAGACAGCTCCCATCGGGAGGCATTGGAACAATTCGGTGTAAGGTTCTTGTTTCACCCACAAGCAATTCTATTGAACGATTCATTGTTCAACATGTCTTGGAAAAAATATAAACAATAAGTTTATTAAGTGCTGACGGTACCAATCTGAATTGATATGATCCCAAGGTTTACTTCGTTCTCTGCCGTTTTCACAAGTGTTCCTAAAATCAGTAAAATCATGAAACCCAGGCCAAAAAAACCATTAAAATATGAGCGCCTTCGTACAATAAAATGTATCTAATATAATTAGGTATTTACTTTTTTTATTATAGTCAATAATATTATGTTTTATTACTCTTAAGATGATATTTAATGATATATGAATTTAGATTATATTTATCTATGAATCTCGACTATAGTTTTTATTTTGTTGATTAAATGACAGTTGTCAGATTATAAAGTAATTAATGTATGCTGCGTTTAGAAATCTGATAAATTTATTATTATTTTTTTATAATTTTATTATTTTGTTGGAATAACTCAACACGCAATGCCTCCAGAGTTCGATGGAAAGAGGGGAACTGAGTGTCTTAACACTAGGTTCCCTCTGTCTACCCCGCTATGTGTGGGATACACCGTAAAGCGGATTTATTTATTGGAACGAAGTTCCTTACGGCAGGCTTGGAAGGGATAGGGATTTCGCTGCGTGAACGAACTGAAAAAAATGTGATAGTAAAACCGTAAGAAAAATGCGTGGAATAAAACCGTTAAATGAGACGTGCGCAGGCGCGACAGTCGCATACACAGACGAGTAATGTATAATACCTTTCTCTTTCTCCCTCTTTCTTTTTTTAGTTGATAATTTGAATTACGATGTTTTTTTTATTTTAAGTAATTTATTATTTCCTAAAATACTGAATTTTCTAAATACTTTCTTGTACTTAAATAAAAACAAATCAGCAAAATTTAAGAGAAAAATCAAGAAAACCTACATAAAATTGAGCACGACTTTTTTTGCAATTTGTGTCGATTCTACATTAGCCGAAGGACTCGTCGTTCGTCGAACTTCGTTCCTAACTGGTGTCCCACGACACCACATTTTGGTTTTTTTTATTATTTTGTTTAAGTAATTTTTAATTTTCTCTTTTTTTCTCTTATTTTTTTATTAACAATTACTTAAATTTTTACTGTTAATAATTACTTTATAATTACTTCTGTTAAGATAGCTGGTAGGCTGACAATGTTTCAAAATAAAAATCAAATCAGCTTCACTCTGTATCCCGCACACAGAAGAGTAGACAGAGAGAACCTAGTGTTAAAACACTCAGTAACTAGTAACCAGTAACCAGTCAGGTTTTACAGTCACACTTTATGCCCCTGTGCCACGACTGACCTTACAGATAGTATATTATTATTAAATTTTATATATATTTCTATCAATATAATTACTTTTTAAAAGCTTTTATGTATATTTATTTTTTAGTGTATTTTTTTCTGTTTTAGGATTCTGTACCTCGAAAGCAATAAAACAGAACCCTTATAGGACTTAGTACTTAAATATTGTAATAATAATTTGTTATAATAATTTGTTATTTGTTATCATTGTGCCGATAGTGGTTTCGGTTAACGGTTTAATAGCGAAAAGCCCCGACCAACACCTTAAGAGGCTATCGCTTAGCTGTTGGATCAAGAACCGGATACAGAAAGCAGTATTACTTGAGACGGCACGTATTGTGCGGAGGTTCCTCTCTCTGGAGCCCTAGCCACCGATGGCTTGGACCCTTGTCCCGCCCTCGGAAGAGTGGTTTTTTTATATTTTTAAATGTATCTTTTTTATAATAATTTATATTTAAAAATGTAAAAGTGATTCACTAATTTAATAAAAGTTCTTCAGGTATTTAATATCAAATACGTTAATCGACTATGCAAATGCTCTTAGTATAATAAGTACTAAAATGTTTAAATTATCTATATATATAAAAGGACTTGTCCTCACTGACTTAGATAAGACGCACGCACAGCCGCAACCGCTGTGCGTAGAAACGTTAAATTTGGACAAAAGTTTACTTTCGTAATCTGGACATCCGCTAAGAAGGGATTTCGAAAAATTTTAACCTTAAAGAGATGAAATAGCGGTTCAAAGTTTTTATGGAAAAAAATTTAAATCGGCACCGATTTTTATAAAATTTGAAATTTAGATTTTTAAAGGTATTTAATTGAACACGTGTTTCATCGTTTTCTAGAATTCTCCCCTCTTATTATTCCCCCCCTAGAGAGAACCTTTAGAGGTGCAAATATTCATAAATATTCATAAAATTTGAAATTCAGACTCTTAAACGTATATAATTAAACATATGTTGTACGGTTTTATAGAATTCACCCCCTAAGGGTGCAAATAAGGGGTTGAAAGTTTATATAGAAAAATATTTAAAACGCCACCGATTATTATAAAATTTGAAATTTAGACTTAAAAATATTTCATTGAACACATGTTTTATGGGTTATTAGAATTCACCCTTAAATAGGCAAGCGAAGCTGCGCGCGTCCGCTAGTAATAAATAATAATGAAAGATGTTAATCCATTTATTATATTTTTATATTTTTACGTGAAGCCCTTGAAGTCCACATGATAACAGGCTTTCTCAGGACATAAATTAGAGTCATTTTCAGCTACAAATGGAGACATATCTTATCTTAAAATATGCTTGAAAGCATCGTGTTGTTTGAGATGGCTTACGTAAGTAATAGTGAAGTTAGTCTACAAAACAAATAAAATATTTACTAACGTGTGACATAAATAAAAGCAAATATATATAAATAATGCATTGCTCTTATTTTGTTGGCAGGCGCTATGCCTAAAAATCAGTTATCATTAACTTTGATTGCTATGCTTTCATTACAGGTGCTATAAGTAAATGTTCCTAATTGAATCTATTTATTGAAAAATTATAAGAAAATATTAAAAAAAATACTAGTTTCGGATTTTTCCCTTGACATACACCCAATTACTTACCCGGATGCTAAATTTCACCATTCTAGATCATCTGGAACTTGGTTAACATTAAGGTCTATAGGTCAGTCACCCCCCTAAAAATTTACGATTTTTGGACGTCATTATCTAAATAACTGTTTGAGCTGTGTTTATGAAATTTTATGCACGTATACAGGTAGGGGGTCTAAATATTTGAGCCAAATATGACAGCTTTAGGTGGAATAGTTTTTGAGTTACGAATAGGTAAAAAGTGGCTTCAAATGGTTCGTGTAAAATAACACACGGTGCTGCTCGCCAGTTCTGAAACCCAGAAACTTGGCACGCGCTCCGCGCGTTTTAAATAATAGTCACTTTTAGCATTTCATCTAGATTGAAATTATATTTCTATAGAAATTATATTCTTATATTTCAAGCAGGCGTAGCCGCGTCCGGGTCCGCTAGTCTATACTAATATAATAAAGCGGAAGAGTTTGTTTGTTTGTTTGTTTGAACGCTAAGATCTCTGGATCTACTGGATCGATTTACTTTGTTTTTGTTTTGTATGAAAGCTGCATTCTTCAGAAGTGCTATAGGCTATATAATATTACATTACACATATGTACTAATAAATTAAAATACTTTCTAATTTGACATGAAATTTATTCTGCCATGTTAATAACAACCGTCGTCGCTACGCGACCGCGTTCCGCGTTACCGTGTCATTTTGATATTCATCCTTATGAAAATAAATATAATAGTCACTTTTAGCATTTCATCTAGATTGAAATTATAATTTACTGTATAACATTCTAATAAATAATTAAGGAGATGTCACTGATTCGGAATGACCTAGCCTTCGGGCGGCATTGTATGAGTATGACCGACGCGAAAATATTCTTATAGTTCAAGCAGGCGTAGCCGCGTCCGGGTCCACTAGTCTATATATATAAAAGGACTTGTCCTCACTGACTGAGGTAAGACGCACGCACAGCCGTAAGCGCTGATGGTAGAAACGTGAAATTTGGACACATGTTTACTTTCGTAATCTGGACATCCACTAAGAAGGGATTTTGAAAAATTTTAATCCTAAAGGGGTGAAATAAGGGTTCAAAGTTTGTATGGAAAAAAAATTTAATCGGCACCGATTTTTATAAAATTTGAAATTTAGATTTTTAAAAGTATTTAATTGAACACGTGTTTCATCGTTTTCTATAATTCTCCCCCTAAGGGTGCAAATAAGGGGTTGAAAATTTGTATAGGTTTTTTTAAATCGTCACCAATTTTTAGAAAATTTCAAATTCAGACTCTTAAACGTATATAATTAAACACATGTTTCATGGTTTTCTGGAATTCACCCCCTAAGGTTGCAAATAAGGGGTTGAAAGTTTGTATGGGAAAATTCTTAAATCGCCACCGATTTTTATAAAATTTGAAATTTATACTCATAAAAATATTTCATTGAACACATGTTTCATGGGTTATTAAAATTCACCCTTAAATACGCAAGCGCAGCTGCGCGCGTCTGCTAGTAAACTTATATTTCTAGTTAGAGATCACAAAGTTAATGATAAAATTAAATTCACTTTATCAAAATTTGAGTCGTTATCATTGGAATTAAGTTTAATTCTTTGTAGGATTGGTCTTTTTAAGAGGTTCTCTAAATATTTTATGTGTTTTAGCATTTGACATAGTAGCCATGACGCTTACTGAAAATACAAAAATATATATCAAAAAATAATAATCACAAAATCACAACTAATTTCAGGAAGAATAAAAAAAATTTTTAACTAAATCGGTTCAGCTGTTTCTGAGATTAGCGTGCACAAACACATAGACAAACAAGCAAACAAGCAAAAAACCTAAAAAATATTATTTTTGGTTACTTTACGTTATGAAAAGTCACTAATATTTTTTTTCATATGCCAGCACATTTTTTTTCTTATATACATATCTTTCATATACAAGCACCTGGTCGTTACAATTTTATTATAAACATATATAAGAAAACATTGGTAACGTAATTGTGAACTAGGCTTCATATTTTCTCAATTTCGTTACGTAACGAAATATAACGAAATTGAGAATGAAATCTGAGAAATTCTAACCTTTTTAAATATTTGCTCATAAGCCACGTGTTGCATGTGCAAGCACTGAAGTTCTTTTTTGAGATTTTGTAAAAAGAAGCAAATAACATAAACAAGAAAACGAAATTATAGAATACTTACCAAAATAAAAGCCGTTTATAACCCTGAGATATAATTTTACGCATTCCCTCTAAATCATTTGAACCCCTCAACTGCTGCGAGAACACTACTTGTTGTAGCTACGACAGCATTGACTTTTAGAATTATGGTGCCACAACAAAAAATAATATTAAGCACCATCCAAAATAATTGCATTCATAATTTAATTGTACGTTATTAACCCTGAGTAACAAAAAGACAATATTTTGGGACAAATTTACTTAACTAATATATATTATTTATTAAATTATGTATCAATAAAAATAGTTTTATTTGATATTATGCATAATGTAAAGTAATATAAACATATCTGAAATCAAATAAAACCATAAACATTCGTAACAAATCAATTTTTAAAAAGTAAAGTGGTGAATGGGACACGAAAAATTGTATGGAAGCATTTTGAAAGATTTTTTGCAACTAACAAAAAAATACTATTATTTGCCATAATACATTTAAAATATTACAAAAATCTTTAAGTTAATAAATAAATTTATCGTAAATGGCAAAATATTTCAAATTATCTTTAAAATTGTATTTTTAAAACGCATTCAAAGTAGCGGGACAAGAAAAGACACAAAAAGTACACTTTTTCTGATTATGACCCACATATGTTTAAAGCGCTAAATTTGTGTTTTTTATAACTTTCACGCTGTATCCCCCATATAATAGGGTAGCTACCTTCTGCTTAATTTACACTCCACTACTGTGCGGTTTCGTAGAAATTTCCTTCCACGCGCCACCGAACTGTGGAACGGTCTACCCGCGGCAGTGTTTCCAGGTCGGTACGATATGGGTACCTTTAAAAAGTGCGTCTATCTCCACCTCAAAGACCGGCAACGCACCTGTAGCTCCTCTGGTTTTGCACGGGGTCGTGGGCGGCGGTGATCACCATCAGGTGACCCGAACGCTCGTTTGCCTGGTCCTTTTACCACAAAAAAAAATATATTTAGAAACTTTGTCATGATCTGCGTTATTGCGTCACTCGTCACGATATATTCCATTTGTTTTAAAAACAGATTCTATATGCGCTTTTTATCATATCATCTATATATATAAAAGGACTTGTCCTCACTGACTGAGGTAAGACGCACGCACAGCTGTAACCGCTGATGATAGAAACGTGAAATTTGGACAGATGTTTAGTTTAGTAATCTGGACATCCACTAAGAAGGGATTTTGAAAAATTTTAATCCTAAAGGGGAGAAATAAGGGTTGAAAGTTTGTATGGAAAAAAATTTAAATCGGCACCGATTTTTATAAAATTTGAAATTTAGATTTTTAAAAGCATTTAATTGAATACGTGTTTCATCGTTTTGTAGAATTCTCTCCCTAAGGGTGCAAATAAGGGGTTGAAAATTTGTATGGAAAAATTTTAGAACGCCACCGATTATTATAAAATTTGAAATTTAGACTCTTAAAAATATTTAAATGAACATGTGTTTCATGGTTTTTTAGAATTCACCCCCTAAATACGCAAGCGAAGCTGCGCATGTCCGCTAGTTTAATATAAATATGCATTTTGCCTTATCATTTCGAGACGTCTAGAACGAAATTGGTCAAAATAACGTAATTTAATTTTATTTGGATGCATTTCGATGTAAATATATACATTATATATATGTTTCGATACAATTATTTAGGCGTTGTTTTTTCCTTTATTGATAAGAAGGTAATTGAGTAGACGGACTTATGGTAAGTGGTTATCATCGCTTAAGGTCATCTATCTACATTAGGCTTTTCCTTTTGTAGAATAATGTCTTAATACTAGTCGCTTACTAATCTGCTACGTGAAAAAAAAAGAGAGAACAGGCAATTTTTTTGTCTACTTCTAGGTTTTTATGTTTGGCTAGTCCGACTGTATATGCAACGGCTGTGGATTCGATTCTTACTCATTTCTTTGGTCTGGCGACGCGACAAAAAGTCAGAATATTAGATATTTCATTTCCTCGAGTTTCCTCTCTCTGGAAGAAATAATTATTATTGTAATATAAATTAAATATTATTTATGGGGCTTATCTTTTATCAATAAATTTATAATTCTATATAACAATGAGCCACCAGTTACAGAAAAACACTAAAGTATTAAGATTACAAACTGTATTATAGTCATAAAGATTAAATTGTATTTAAGAGTTATACAAAATTATATTTTCTTGTCGATCGACAGGTGCTGGTGACAACATGGCTTCCCTTTGGTTATTTGCTTTGGCTATATTTGCAGGTATTTTTTCATTTATTGTCTAAAATGTGACGTTGAGTTTTCTACGGTCATGGCTGTATAAGAAGACTAAACACAATTTTAATACTAAAAACATTTTTTTTACATGCTGTCATTGTACATAGCAAGGTAATTAGAAACTAGAGTTAAGACACTCTTTCGTTTCTCCATTTTCCATCTAATTTCGCATTCTCGATGCGTGTTGAGGGGCGGAACTGAAGTAGGAATCGAAACCATAGCCCTCGCGATTACAATGAAACGCTGTGCTCCTGCAGACAACCTCATACGGACTAAAACAGTGAGACCACATTATAATAGAGAACAGATTATACTCTCATTTTTTATTGTTATATGTTTTTCACGCTATAGGGTAGTTTAGAGGGCCCATTATTATATCTTTGCTTCCCAATTTTCCAAGCTCTTGTAGACAAAACGTGGCGAAGTCGGACAGAATGTTGAGGATAAATTTAACTAACACTAGGTTTGGGTTAGATTTATCTTGCTAACTAGCAAAGAGCACGAAGGGGGAAAAAATCAGTAAAGCGGTAGACGATGGAACACTAATAGTTTTAATTACATTTAAATCTTTTGCAATGTGAAAGTTGAGGAAGAAATTTAATATATGGTTATTATTTATTGAAATCCCTCAAGAATTCAGCGGAAAGTGGGAAACAAAAATTTCTTAATAAGAACGCAGTATCTTAACAGTACGTTCCAGGTTCCTCCTGAATACCCTGCTATGTCCGGTATACATATAGGTACATTATATTTAATTAAATGATAGGTGCACAAGCGGCTTCTTCATCGAGCCGCGTCGTCGGAGGCAATGCCGCCAGGATAGAGGACTACCCGTCGCTAGTGCAGGTTGAATTCCAGAACATCTTCTCGCAAGTGTGGTCCCAATCTTGCGGTGGAAGCATTTTAACATCCCGATATATTCTTTCTGCAGCTTCTTGCTTTTCGGGAAGGTAAGAATTTTACTTATTTCAAAAAATAAAGTTATTAGTTTGACATACATATATGCATGTGAAATAATAATTTGGTAATTAAAATGGGTGACAGATGATAGTTTTTGAGTTATGGGTAACTTCTAATTTCTGGAGGGGACATGTATTATATGAGGTCCTCGTAACGCGGTGGTACAGGGTCTTACCGTTAACGTGACGGTTGTGGCTTCGAATCCCACTCGGGGAAGTATCTATTTTCATTTTCTTGTTCGGATAACATGACAAAGCGCGCCAATAAGCTGCGCCGCACACATTTTGTATTTCTGAATGAGTAAATTAAATTATTAATTAACATTTGACACATTTGACTGTCAGTCAACTCTGTTTATTAAATGAATAATCATGTTGTTCAAACGGACGAAGCCGCGGGAGGCTGCTAGTTAATATAAAGTTCATCCTAACATTCTTACATAATACTTTCTTATAGTAATTTCAACATCAACCTACGCCGTATAAGAGCTGGCAGTAGTCTTCGCAGTATTGGTGGTGTCATCGCCTATGCCCAGGGTGCCTACAATCATCCTTCTTACGGCTTGATAGGCAGCGATGGAGATATAAGTGTAGTTAGACTAGCTTCGTCATTAGTCTACACTCCTGTTGTACAGCAGGCTAATATTGTCATGCAAGGAGTAGAGGTTCCACCATTCCTGCTTGTCAGTTATGCAGGATGGGGGTTGACTTCGGTAACTATTATTTTTCAGCTTCATGCTTTTTCCCGTATAGCAGGGAACCTAATGTTTAGATAACTTGTTCCCCACTTTCCGTTTAACTTTTAAACTTTTAGAACTCAATGATGCGCACCAGAGTGGGGAAATGAAAATAAATATAATCTAATCAATCGGTAACTATATCTTCAAATATGTTCTATTTATTTAAAGAAATATTTGAATAGAATCTGTTCCTAAAATACTCTGTTCTTATTATTACATCTATTTTGGAGTTTTTTTAAAAAAAAGAAAGGAAACTTATATTTAAAAATTCCGATATTCGCTGTCAAACCTTCCTTAACTTACTGCCAAATTACCAAATAATTTAATATACTAAACAAAGGTATGATAAATTTTAACATTCAACTTTCCAGGCAGGAGGCAGTCCATCAAGTGTTCTGCAAGATGCTTCAGTCTTCACTGTAGATAGAATAATTTGTACTTTAAATTATGGCAATCTTCCTGAGCGGATTCCCATAACTGCGAACATGATCTGTGCTGGTCTTCCTGGTGTAGACGCATGTGGTGGAGATACTGGTGGTCCTATGTATTATCAGAATGTAGTTATTGGAGTGGTATCCTCAGGATTGGGATGCGGCAACCATACCTACCCTGCTATTAGTACAGCAGTTTCTTCTTATAGCGATTGGATTGTATCTATAATATCTTAATTGGTGATTTGTTTGTTAATAAAGATTTTGTTAAATAAATCATTTTTTTTATTCATGCTTTATTGCGTTATTTATAGCGCGCACTTTGGTATAGATAATGTCATAACATAATATCAGCTTCACGCTGTATCCCGCAAATGGCAGGGTAGGCAGGGGGAACGTAGTGTTAAGACAGTCCGTTCCCCGCTTTCTGCCGGATTCTGGAGTAAATTCTGGAGTAAATATAAATTAAAAATAAATATTTCATCTCCTCGAGTAGGCATCGAACCCACGACCAGTCGGTTTTACAGTCACTTTTTGTACACCTGCTAGGCCGGCCATGACTGGCCTCATATAATATCATAGTATCAAGACATTCCTTTCTCCGCCCTCTCGACTTTGTTCGAGTTCAGCGGTTCAGCGATGCAGGGAACCGAGTGTTAAGACACTCCGTTCCCCACTTTCTGCCAAATTCTGGAGGCATTGCGTGTTGAGTAGCAGAACTCAACGCCGTGCTTTGCCTCGACAACACAGCGAAGAAATGTAAATAAATATTTCACTTCCTCGAGTGGAGATCGAACCCTCAACCGTCGCGTTACAGTCATGTCCTTGTGCCGCTGCGTCACAACGGACGATAAAAATGATTTATGAGTAATGGTAATTGAGGCAAGTGGAAACAACATTGGACCTTCAGGAATACAGTATTGATGATACTGGAGAGGAGCCCCCCGGAAGGCATATATGAAGCAGTAGCATATGTTCTCTTACCTCTGCTACCCTTCATAGAAAAATGCGTAAAGGTAAAAAGAGAGGAATTGATTTTATTATTTTTTTTAATAATTTGTTACCTCTTATAAATACCTTGATTTTTTTTATACTTTATTTATTTTTTATAAATTAGATATAATTGTATTCATTTCTTAAAAAAATATAGATACACTTTATTACTGAATATTATATTTATATTCGATAAAGGTCCAGGATAAAAAAACTAAATAAGTTGTCTCATTTTTCAGCTCCACGCTGTATCCTGTAAAAGACAGGGTAGGGAACCTGGGGACTTAGTGTTAAAACACTCCGTTTCTATCACACACTTTCTTTCCCCACTTTCTCAAGAATTTTGCAGTCATTCCGAATTGAGTAGTTATAAATATTATATACTACATTTCGTCGAATGGGATTCGAACCCACAATTATCGCGCTTACAATCACGCACGCTTGTGCTCATGCGCCACGACTAGCCGTAGGCTAAGCAGGATGTCAATTGGAATTAAAAAGGTCAATTAAAAATAAACAAAAATTACATGACAACAAAGTTGTATTTATCAGCAGAATTTTATTATCAAAATCGTTTAAAACTTAATATCTTAATATCTTCAAAGATTAAACGGCATTTTCCACAATCCATTGTGAATTAGGGCCGACTGGTGTTGCTACGATATTGGACCCTACACTGGAAGACACGACGGCGACTAAAACGTTATTGACGTACCACGGTGATCCAATGTCTTGGTTATAGCTGGCACTGCCATATCTTGCACCACATAGCACTTCCTGAACGGAGCTCAAGTTGCATTGGCTGTTGTTAAGCATAAATATGCCGTAGATGGCTAGATTGGTTCTCCACTGGAAACAAATTATGTATTTATGTACTTACGTTTTGATTTTTTTGAGTGAACTGTATTAGTATAGATCAGAATGGCCTTTAATATATGAAAAAAACATAAAGAATATTTTATTTTCTTCGCTCTGATAACGAGGCAATGCGTGGCCTTGAGTTTCACTACTCAACACGCAAAGACAGTATTCGACGGAAAGTGGGCAACGGAAGTGTCTTACGCCCGATGTTAATAATCAATCCTAATCCATAAATTGCAACCATAGATTGAAATATCAATCCATTTTTTGAGTTTAGCTTGCCAATAACCTATCGAAGTACTTCACTTTCATTGGCATGCAGGTTAGAGATTGGATAGATATGTCGGACAATCCAAG
The DNA here is from genome assembly GCF_056956725.1 of Heliconius melpomene rosina. Taxonomy (NCBI): domain Eukaryota; kingdom Metazoa; phylum Arthropoda; class Insecta; order Lepidoptera; family Nymphalidae; genus Heliconius; species Heliconius melpomene. The sequence continues at coordinate 874,585 of NC_140397.1, forward strand.
ATTGACGTTAACTGGAGATAGGAGATACATTATTAACATCGGGCGTTAATGGGAACTAAGTATCTTAACACTACGTTTCACACATGTAGCAGGTCAGGCTAAGGTAACGGTAACTCTGCCCGACCTGCTACACATGCGGCATAAGCGTGAAGCTAAAAAAACATATTATACAATATTAATACGCAGATTTTCTAGTAGTATATAGTTTTTTCATTTAAAAAGACTTGCCTATTTTGTGACGGAATCTAATGCCGCATATTGTTGACTCCGTCTGTATACAGGCAATACAATCGGAAATTATATTTCCACTTAACACACAATGTCTTGAAAATTGAATAGACAGTATGCAGATATTTGTCTTGCCATAGCACAGAAATTACAACAATTCCTTTCTACATGACCGAAACCAAAACTATTCTGAGCCAGTCCCATTGCATAATGATTTCCTCAAACACACACAAATTCTATAAATAAAAATTCAAGGATTACTCACACCAGCGCTGCCATATCCAGCTTGAATAACGGGGAATCCAAGAGGAAGAGAAGTGGTCGGACCAGCGATAGAGCTACTGGCGATAAGCGAGCTGTACTGAATGAAGCTTGCGAGCCTCACTACAGAAAGGTCGTTATCAACTTCACCCACAACGAATTCTGGGTGATTGATCTCTCTTTCTACATAGTAGAGGTCACCTCCAAATTGAGCTTGGGCTGAACCAGCACGGATACGACGAAGATTTGGGCTATAGTTTCTGCAGGAAAAACGGAAGTTCTATATATAATGTATATAAAGTACAAGACAGAATTATATGTCATTGTGAAATTATTGTTCCTTTTATGCACAATGTAAATAATCATGCTAACATTGTGTTTATGCAGCACGCAGCGATAGTACGGTAGGCAGAGGGAACCCCAATATCGATACTGACTGTAATCTTTATATATCTTAGGATTAATCGTCTGATATTTTTGTAGATAAGCAAAAATCTATGTATGTTATCAAAAGTCATATCTCTTTAAAATGTTTTTGGGAATTAGTCTCCCAATTTTTCTTTGCACTTGAAAAAAAAGGTAAAAAATTATGATAGGCCTATTAAATGACAAGATCTAAAATATATTTGATAAAAATAGTTTTATTAAATTTATCTTAGGCCTTCCAAAAATTATTGGAATTAGTAAATAATAATTTTAAATTTAAGGCCGTCATTGTGAAACGACACCCCTTTTATTCTTAAAGGCGGCGTTGAGTTCAACCACTCAATGTAGGAAAGTTGGAAACGGAGTATCTTAACAAAAGGTTGTCTTTCTGCACTTTAAAACAAAAACACAAATATTTGATAACGAATAAAAACTCACGCTCCAGAAAAGCAGCTGGCAGAAGACAATACGTATCTATTATTAATAATACTGGCACCGCAGTTCTGAATCCATATTTCCGAAATGAGGGACTCTACTTGTACCACTGATGGGAACCTCTCCAAAATTGCAGAAGAGGAAACACCTAAAAAAAGGTAGTTAATAAAAATTAAAAGTATTTTTTACAATTTTTTATGGCATGTAATATTTTTTTAAGTTGGGCTCCGAAGTTTTATGTTAGTTTTATCAATTACAATTAAAATAAAACTATTTATATAAAAAAAAATCATAAAAACCATAGATAAGAACACCGTACCAACTAAAAAGAAACTGAGGGTCAATACAGCTGACAGTGCCATTGTTGCAATTACTCTGTTACCAACATCTGTAATACTACTTATATATTAATTATTGTATCTATCGTTATCTTTTTTGATAAAATTTTATTTTACGATAAATTTTAAACTTTTAATCTGTCGTAAAAACCCGCTTCACCAACTATTATTAAGACTTCCGTTTATAAATATGTTGGCCAATTTTCTTATTAAAATATAAAGTAAAACAGGTTTAACTTAGATTAAGCATTTAGAAATCTAATTTTGAGTTGAACTACTCATTTGGAGGAAATTCGTAACTACTGGCAGTCACTCGAAATGTTAACGCCCAATGCTGATATACGGTCGTTCTCAAAAACAGGGAACACGACAAATATGGTATTATTTTAGTGGTTAACTTGTTTCTTCTGTGGATTGAAAGATGTTTGAATTGAAGACAGGGATACCTCAACAGAAGACACAAGTTTAAATTCGTCTTATTTCTTCTAAAGCTGGGCAAAGTTTAAATTATGATGACAATTTTGATAACGATGATGATTCCTAAAATTTCTACATCATATTTAGTGCCAATGATATAGGGGTATCAATATTTATAGCCCCAATATTAAAAATATAAAAAAATAATGTAACACATTTATAGTGTGTTATCTGGTGCAACATGACGTGGTTGTGGAATTTTATATTTTTACTTTACACAGGTATTATTTAACATAATTGCATAATCATTTCAATCTGTTTTGCAACTTTTGTTGCTTTCATTTTTTAGCCTCACGCTATAACCCACATTTAGGCAAAGTAGTGGAAACCTAATGTTAGACACTTCATTCCTAACTTTTCTTCCAGTTTTTGTCACTCCACGTTGCGCTTTGTCTTGTTACCAGAGCGAGTAAATGAGAATAAATAGAGTGGAAATCAATAACCCTAGCGATTTTAGGCATGCTTTGCACTACGACGGCCTCAAAATTAAAAATGTTATCTATTTTTCTTTTTGGGCTGACGAATTGCTTTTTATTTGATCAGAGAGAGGGAGAGAGAGAGAGAGATGGTTGAAAAATTAAATAGATAAACCTTTACTTTATTACCAATAGAACTCGTATATTATAAGAACAGCTTTTGTAAATTATATCTTTTACAGCATCATGTATGGCTAATCGTATTATGGGTGGACAAACGACCTCTATCGAGGAATACCCATCGATTGTTCAAGTAGAATTTCTAAGTCCCGTTTCTGGCATATGGACCCAAAATTGTGCCGGCAGTGTGTTGAACTCTATATACGTGCTGTCTGCTGCACAATGCTTTTCTGGATGGTATGTCTTGTATATGATGTTGGTTTCGTAGGAACCCCCTTAAACAATTATCATTGCACGTGCGCACCAAACGCAAAATTCGCCGAAAAGTGGGGACCGGAAATGTTTGAATGGGGAATGAAGTGTTTTATCACTACGTTCTTAGGTTGTGGTTCTTAGGGTTTGTATATTTAAAATTATATGGTACAGATTATCTAAATAATTATAGTGTGTTTATCTTGTTCAAACATTAAAATCGAAAGAATCATATACTAAATTGTAATCTTTAATCCCGCATATCGCGGTGAAGATAAAATTATATTTTGTGTGACATTCAATTAATTGTAAGGAAATTCTTCGGTCCAAAGATTGAGTTCTAATATCAATAATATGATGGCTGGAAGGAAGAATTTAATATTTTCGTCTTCGGGAAGTACCTAATTGAAGGAACCTAGTGATTGGAAATTTTACGTTTTGTCTAAAAATTATATATGGGAAATATTAATTTCACTACCACCATACACATACACCATATAGCTATCATATTTTTTTTTTCTCAACTAACTTTTTCTTAACATTTTCATTAAAAGGAACTCTGAAGCGCCTTTCCGTAGAATAAGAGCAGGTTCCAGCTACCGTCACGTGGGCGGTGAGATATTCTACGTGGACTTGGCATTCAACCACCCAAGTTACGGCGGCAATGGTGTAGACGGTGACATCAGTGTGGTAAGACTGGCGACTCGGATGGTACTCAAGCCGAATATTCAACAGGCGACTATAGTGCTCCAAGGGTCTGTGTTACCTGATCATTTACCAGTTATATTTGCTGGTTGGGGAAGGGTTTTTGTGAGTATTGTAAATTTTGTTATGTTGTCGGAGAGTCATAAGTATAATTATATTTTTATTTTCTGATCCTTAAATGAGGCCATGTAAAAATGTATTTAGAAGAAAACTGTTTTTTTTTGGGTCTCGTATAAAATTATTTTTTTTATTGTGGAATGCATTCCCAGTCATAGGTATGAATTATTTTCGTTTCCCTGCTCTGTCAACAAGACAAAGGGAATTTAGGCGATAGGATGCGACAATGCTTTTCTGAATACAATGTGTTCAAGTTGAAACAAATTTCTTCATTTCAGTCAGGAGGGCCTCATTCATCCGTTCTCCGCCACGTCCAAGTATTAACCGTTAACCACGAACTTTGTGCCCAACGCTATCAAGAATTGTCTATTCCAATAAACATCACGGAAAATATGATTTGCGCTGGGGTCCTTCACGTTGGAGGTAGAGATGCTTGCCATGATGATTCTGGGGGTCCCATGTATGTCAACCAAGTCGTGGTCGGCATCATTTCTGCAGGATATGAATGTGGTAATCCCATTTGGCCGAGTATTAGTACTGCTGTCGCCTCGTATACTGATTGGATCCTTGAAACCGCAATATAACTTATATAAATGAAAAAGATATTAATTTATAGAATTTTTATTTTAAAAATATGTCATTTAAATTGTCAAGCCAAATGTTAAAGTATTAATAATTGTTATATTATACATAATTATATTACCGCCAAGAGACTATATTCGAGGGATTCTATTTTTTTAAATTATATTTTGTAAAGACCAATTTTAATGTTTTTTTCTAAATACAAAATTAAAACTTATTAAATGTTAAAATGTTATCTATATCTTTTTTTATTTATGTTTTTAATAATATTTTACAACGAGATAAGCATATCTTTTATATAATGTTATTTATTCTTAATTCTTTTATCAGAGTATTAAATAAGATACGCTTGATATTGAGTTCGTCTACACTTTTATAATATGTATGTTTGTCTAGGCCAGGTTTTATAAAAACCATACAGAAGTAATAATAAATGACAGGATTTTAACTAAAATGACAGGATTTAAACAAGTTTATTTCAATATAAAACGTAAAAATCAATATTCAAATTAAATTATATAAAAAAAAATGGAATTAATTTAAGTATCAATAATATGTATATTTAAGCGATATCTATATCAGATTTGTTGAAGTATAACACTTTAAGTTCTATAGTTAGTTTAGTACTATTGGTGCTAGATGGCAGTAACATTTAAAATGTAGTTATTTAAAATATTTATTTTATTTTGACACAATCAAATATAAAACATTGCTGTATGCGGGATATTGCACGCATTATTGTTTGCAGCTAATATAAAATATGTGTAAAATATATTTTAAAGTCCACTTTTGAAGGTTTTGTTATTTTACATTATTCAAGTTGCTTAGTAGATCCGGTAGGTGGCGGTACATGTAGAGATCTTTATTTTAAATAATTTATTTATCAACTAATATTGTTTCCATCGTGGCGCAATGGCACATCGTCTTACTATAAGCACGGGGCTTGTGGGTTCTATTTCCACTTGGGGAATGTTTATTTTCATTTCTCTACTTTGGTAGAGACATCGACGACATCGATTTTAGGAGGAAGATTGACAAAGGATATCAAGAGTCAGGTCCCCCTATGGTCTTCTCTGCTATCTTCAGGACACAATATTAATCAGCTCCCCAAGGAATTAAATGCGATTTTGTGGTATTTCTTTCTTTCGTGGAGTGGTAGTATTAGACGTATAATAAAAATAAAATAAATATAAGAAAGAAACTCGACAATAATATACAAGTAGTACTATATATAAATTTATCTTGATACGATCTTTAAAAGGCTGTTTTTCCGTTTATTCCTTTTATCTGAAAAAGTTAAGTCGTAAAATTCTCAGTAAAATGTAACATTTACGAGAGCCCCATAAAAGATTTAGGAATTCAAGACGAACACTAAGCTTCAATAAATTGAGCTTTGTTCGTATTGCTCTCTTAGGGTAGTACATAAAGTTGTATCAGCCTGAAACCAGGGTACGTTCGGAGTAGTTCGATTCTCTTCCCAAGTCGCCTTTGGGAGGACAGCTTACACTAAATAAAAGTAAATAGTTTATACTAAATAAAACTGAATATGTATGTTTAGTGCTGAGTCTATATTAAATATGTACTTAGTATATATAGAGATCTTAATTTTAATATTTTTCTATCAACTGATTTTGTGGCCATCATAACACAATGGAACATCATCTTACGGTAAACATGATGGTCGTGGGGTCTATTTCCTCTCGGGAGGAAGTTTTATTATCATTTCTCTGCCTTTGGTAGAGACACAATGTGGTGTTGACTTCCGCCACTCAACACGTGTGTGTAAAAAAAATCTCAGATTTCTGGCATGTAGGATAAGTGACTGTGAGTACAGAATGACCAAAAAAGGGAATATTAAGATTTTACGTTTCGGGTAGCCACTAGTTAACTTAATAAAAATATATTTTCAAATAATGTAATCTTTTATGTAAATAAACAAAAACAAACAGAGTGTAATCTCTATCTATTTCATAATAGCCCTACTAAAATCCAAATAGGTACATGTAACATTTACACAGGACTTTAAAAATAAAATATTTAAGCATCCCCACGTCTAAAACACGTACAATCGGCTATATTTTTTTTAATTGCGCTACAGGGGCTTAATCTAGGTTTAATAGTTCAAAAATAGTACCTAGGAGCATCTAGACCGCGTCCCGGGGTGCGATCAATAGACCCTGAGATATACTACGTAGTTGTAACCACGCATGCGCGGCGGCCATTAGTGAAACATCCTCATCGTATTGGGAACAGAGTGTAAATATTGTTGAAAATGAGCCCTGAAAGAGAAGCTCAAGGTATTTTAATGTGTTTTTTACTTAATGGTGGTCCGTGTGTGTTGGAAAGTAGTGTTAAGTTTATTTGATAAATGATTTGTTTTCATTTTATGTCATTGTTTATTGTTTTACATAAGAAAGTGGTTAAGTGCGAGTCGGTCTCGCTTATCGAAGCTCCCATACCAATTTTAGTCTTGTAGGTCAACGGGAAGTACAATTTTTAAAAGTGCACAGAATTAAGTTTGCGGGCATATGCGCTTATGAAATGAATATTTTGTATTAATTTCAACATTTCTTTTTTTGTATTTTAAGTTCTCACTTTGTGTCAAATTAACGTAACTGTAGGTCTCTAGAAAATACCCTCCCTATACATTTTGATTACGCTGCTAATTGCATACAATATGCAGCAAAATCAATGCACAAACGCATCTTCTGATCTAATTGCTTTAACTTAGAAACTTAATTTTTTCTACTAAGTGTACACATAGATGATAAAATGTGTTTTATATGAACAATGAAATGGACCCACTATTTTATAAAATTGTTTTATTATTGTAATTTTTTTTTAAATTTGTTCTTATAAATTAATATATTATTAACATATTTTTTTCTTAGGTAGTATTTAGGCCGTCATAGTGTAGCGGTATAACGAATGACGTGACGACTGTAGGTCCAATTCTCACTGGAGGTAGTGAATTATTTTCATTTTCTCACTTTTGGTAACAAGACAAGGCATGGTGTTATGTTAGTTTCATAATGAGGTGCACAGTAGGCAAGTAGAATGCCTAGGTTATAGGTTACCTATACTAGGTTCCCTCTGTCTACCCGGCTATATGCGGGATAAAGCACGAATCTATTAAAACATATTGTAAATTACTTAATTTGCAGAGTCAGAAGATGTATTGGAGTCAATAGATGAACTGAAAGAACGACTGTCTTCCATGAAACGTATGATGGAAGAAAGAAAGGCAGCCGGATCCGGCACCAAGGATCTGTTCCAAGGGCACGCTCCGAGTCTCCAAGGAACTACTATGATTGACGGGAATTTCCTCAGCTTTGTCTTCGGAGGTTCTTTGGTCGTGATCTTAAGTGTATCGGTTTATGCTTTTTATAACTTATACCACGCGGTTTTAAAGAAGTTCCCTTCCACTCATACAGAATTGTAAATTTATTTTTAATCCTGTAGGTCTAAGGTTCATATCCTAATTGAATACCTTCTCTTTCTCTCGCACACGTTTTGTTATATGGGGGAGAGTGACAGAATATATATGTGGACTACTCGTAGCCAAACGCTGAGTTTAGAAATGTTGGATGCCAATAAAATGTGATCAATTTCTTTGATAATTAATGGAATTTGTGTTTTATTTAACAACCTTTATTTTTAAATATAATATATAGCTTCATGCTTTATCCCGCATATAGCTTGGTAGGGGGAAACTAAGGCATTGCTAGTTGAGTGGCGGAACTCAATGCCGCACTTTGCCTTCATTTCCTCGAATTGAACCTCTTATGGGTTCGATTCTCACTAAGAGGAATGAAATATTTTAAATTTTCATTTCTTCATTCTGGTAACGAGAAAAAAATTAGCTATGTCTCGAAATTTGACGGAGAGTGGAGAGCACTTAGGTTCCCTATAATGAGAACTGAGTGCCTTAACACTCGGCTCTCAGGTTTCCTTTGCCTACTATGTGCAGAAAGCTAAAAAACTAGAGGTATAAACCGTGTAGTAAATATAATTACCCATACTAGGAATCTCTAATTAAATTAATTGAAAATCTTTTATATAACATATTTATTATCGCATGTGAACATATTATTGAAGTTCTAGCCATCGCCATGCGCCTCTTTATCTCTTCTTTGCAACTTCCACTGTTTGTGATTAAAGTTCCAAGATAGATGTACGACTGGACAACATTGCAGCTCGAGCGAGCAGAAAGAATTGAAATTATCTAGTTCTAGGGAGCGGAGTGAGTTAATGCCAAAGTACACAACTCTCCATTGCTGGAAATGTAAACCTATTTTCTATCTCTTTCGCGGTGGAAGCCAGACTCAACAGAGCATCACGTCCGCGTCACTCAATTACAATTAGCACTTCAATCAAAAGCAGATGTCAAAACCACATATCTGTTCATTTGGTATTCCATAACGTTTTGATTTAACCGCATAATTATGTTCATCGTTTGATTAAATTCAGCTTCACGGCGTATCCCACACACAACAGAGAAGGCAGAGGGAAACTAGTGTTAAGATATTTCGCTCCCCATTTTCTGCCGAATTCTGGAGGCATTGCGTGTTGAGTGGCGGAACTCAACGCCGCGCCCTTGCCTCGACACTAGAGCGAAGAAATGCATTAACTATTTCTATTTTGAACTATTTTCATTTTTCTACTCTGGTAAAATAAAGTGGGGCGTTGAGCTTTATGTTGTTATACAATACGCACTGTCTCCAATTTGGCCAAAAAGCAGGCGAGTCGTAACACTACTTCTTCTTTATATGTACACTGACACTTATACGGGACTTATAAACATAAAAACGTTATTCATATATTGTTTAGTTAATAAAAAAGTTATATATGTTTGTCAAACAAAAACTTTTGGATGTTTTAAACTTATAATGAACTCAGGAAGAAAGTTTGTAACGACTCATGTTGCTTGTATTATTTATTTTAATGTCTGACTTGACAAAATGTGATTTCGGGTTCCTCGAAAAGGCGAAAAGTAAAAAAAAGCAAGAAAATATGTCCTTTATAGACCAGTTATTTACGTACGCAGCTTTTATTTTCACCTTCACGCCGATTGAAGCAGTATAGGCAGAGGAAGCCTAGTGTTAAGACACTCCGCTCCCCACTTTCCATCGTATTGAATGGCTCTCTCAACGCTGCGTTTTGCCTCGTTAGTAGAAAATAATTAAAATTAATTAAATAATTAAAATATATTATAACGTATTACGTTAAAATAAACAAAAACAATAATATCAATTATCATATCGATTTGTTTTAAATAAGCAACTATAAAATCGAATCCGCGTGTTTACAGTTGGAAAGCAAAAATATTTGTTCCTCCGAAGTTGTTTCAAAAGAAATACTATTACTTATATTGAATTAAAAAACTTTTATGAGTCATCTGTACGTACTTTGCGCTTATTATTATTTAGAGACATCGCTTCGGATTTCACGATCCTCCCTTATACTTTGTCATCCCCTAAATAAGATTCGAACTAATAACCCTCAACCAAAACCATTTTGAGCTTAACATTTTAATTATAATCAAAAGTGTGTCGAGACGAAAATGAATAAATAAGCACATAATTATATTAATTGCACAATACGAAGCAGAATATTATACATTGTATGCTTTAATTGCCTTAAATTAGGGAGTACTATTATAATTTTAGAAACAAACGCGCTACCTAATTACATTTAGAGACCCGTTATTTACACCCACGAAATATTTTAACCTTTGAAAGAATAGGGGTCGTTGTGACGCAGTGGTTGAAGTGTGTGATTGTGGAAGCGTTGGTTGCCAGTTCCATTTACAGAGGAATGATTGTTTAATTTAATATCTTTGTTTCCTTGCTGTGGTAAAAATACAATACGCAATGTCTTGAAAAGAAAAAGGAAAAGAGTTTCTGAACACTAGGTTTTCTCTGCCTTCCCTGATAAATGCGGTCTGTATTCTTCGCAATCATCCCGTAAAGCTGAAATTATAGAAATGTCATGCTTAACCTATCTTGAAAACAAATAAAAACAGTTGATTATGTAGCTATACTTTAAAACGAACATTTAGACCTTATAATATAGGTATAAATAGACGTGAATAGTCTAACTAATATCACAATATACAAGTCCGATTCACGCTTGACCAATTTCGCAACCAATTATAAAGTATTCCCGAGATAGATAGTTTTATTCAGTAATAACAAAACTGAGAACGAGAATATTTTTCAATTTTAATTAAAGCTCCAACATTTAATAGCTTAAAAGTTTTTATTACGTATTAAACTTAATATTCTCACTGAATAATAAAATATATAAAGTTGTTGAAAATGCAACGTCGAGTTGATTAATAGTGTTATATATGTAGATTGGAATAAAATACAATTACTCTTTTCTTTTTTTAGCTTCAAGCTGTATTTCTGAGGTAGCTAGAACTGAGTGACTGACTCTACCGTCTCTGCATATCTCTTTTGCCTCGTCCACTATCATCAACCTCTTCATACATGCGCTACTCATGGCGAGGTACCTCATGCTGTTTACGTAATCTTCATTCTGTGTTCTCAAATGTCAACTGCGATCTCCGTTTGTCTCTCTTACCATTCCTTTTTGGTTTATTAATTAAGCATCTTTTCTTTATCCTTCTCCTATGATGATACCCACTTCTTCCACTTGGGCCATACATACACTCCATTCTTCATTGAGAAACTTGCTTTCCCCATTTTCCGCCGATGTTTCAATGATGAATTGATGAATGGCGGATGAACTCCTCGTTTTGCCTCAACCCCACAGAATATAAATTTAAATAAACATTTCATTCCCTCGAGTGGGAATCGAATCCACAACCAGTCGCGTTTACAGTCACACACTTAAGCCCCTGCGCTACGACTGGCCTCTGTGGTCTTTATTTATTGCTAGTTTTCTTTCTGTATTACTTACTACAGTAAATCAGACAGATCCTATCTTTTTTATCAACGTTTTCAATATTTAATTTCATCAAACATTTATTAATGACTATTTTAGTATGCAATAATTTACGTTTTAAATTTTGTATTAGGTCACGTCTGGCACTGAATAGTTTATGAGTAAGGATAATTAACAAATAAATCCATACTGACTTATGTATCTGTAAAGCCACTCGGGAGAGTTAATTGTTTTCGTTTACTCGTTCTGGGAACAAGAGGAAGTGCGGCGTTAAGTTCTGCCATTTAACACGCAATGTCTTGAAGTTAGGTAGAAAATGGAGACTCTCGTCACTGGAATTGAAAAACCTATATTAATATGTAAAAAAAATTAAGCTGAAGCTTTTTTTAAGCTTCGTGCAGTATTTTTCGGTAGGAAAAGCAGAGGGAACCTAGTGTACCTTTAACTACGTAATAATTTTTTCGTTCCCTACTTCATGGGAAGAACGGATTATGTTGAGGGGGAAACGAAATTAAATATTTAATTCCTTCGAATGGAGGAATCGAACCCACAACTATCGCCTGAACAGTAACACCGATGTGCCCCTGCGCCACGACTGCTGTAAAGCTGAAGCTGCATTTTAAATATAAGTTTTCCCGTCAGCGGGATTCGAACCTGCATACGTCCCACTGGTTATTATGACGTTATAGTCCTTATTTACGTAAATTTACGAGTGTATTTTATAACAAAAACAATACGAAATATTCCGGCGTAGGCTGTTATTGTGCTGACATACGATTTATGGTTGCATGTTCATAGAATGAAAATGTATAGATGTGACGTCTGGACTTATTGACACTGTGACAAATATACCTAAATTACCCTCAGTTCTGCGAAATTTTCATTTTGAATATATTATAATTATTAGGTAATATTAAGGGATATAGGGAAAAATATAGGGATAGACTCTCCAAGAACAGAATATTGGTGATACTTGAGGCAGGTCACATAAAGAGTCGTCCAGAGAGCATGAAGAGGTTGATAACAGTGGACAAGGCGAAGAGAGATGCAGAGAGATTCACTTACTTAGCTTCACGCTGTATCTCTTGAGGGGTTGCCAGAGAGACCAGAAGGAGGAACAACCTCGACCTCGCTCTAGCAACGAGGCGAAGCGTTCCATTCCTCCACTCAACACGCAATGCCTCCAGAATTTAGCGGAAAGTGGAAGTGGTGTCTTGACGGAAATAGAGTGTCTTAACACTAGATCCTCCCTGCCCTGCTACGTGCAGGATAGCAAAGTACTCTAATTTTCTGTAGAGTTGATGCCATTTCGATGTTACTCTTAGTACAACGTGTACATTTCAAGCTGTAAAGAAAACAAAGAAACAAAATCACACTTCCATTCATAACTTGGTAAAACATGTTCGTCTCTTTCCCTCTTATTGATATATATGTACAATATGTGTACGTGACAAGGACAGAAATAGGAGGGGGGAAGTGTGACGTGAAATATGGTATCGTCAAAGATGAATGAAATGAAGAAGTGCTAATTCTAAATAAAATCATGTACAATTAGTATAGGTAATTATATGCTCTTAATGATTTTTTATATTTTTTAAAATTTTTGTTATAATAACAGATTTATTTGTATTTTATTAAAAAAAACTTCTTAGAAATTTATTTATAAACATTAACATTTTTAATGTAGGCATTTTGTTTCTAAATTTAATGAATATTAAGAAAAAGTCTTAATAGTGTCTATTTATTGACATTATTATTCTTAAATCTTACTTTAGCTTTAATTTTATATGAGGAGCTTTCTTTTATAATTTTAATAAAACATATATTATTCTATACTAAATTTAAATATAAAATACAAAAAAACATATGGAAAACAAATAAAATTATCATATTTATTTCTTTCATAAATTTAATATCAGTGATCGAATGTAGCGTCACTAAGTAAAGCTGCTTTCACACGAGCTTCATTTTGAGGGAAAATTTAACTGAAACAAATTTTCTTTGTTATTCTGTTGCTTGTCTCGCTCGTTTTTATAGAAAATCATATATATCTGTCTCTTTTCACTTCAGAATCAAATGTGGAACCGCCATTATGAACCACCCCCGCCCAGTTCTTCCTGTAACAGGTAAAGGTACGAAAATTTCAGTTTGGCTCCGACAGCCGAAGGGAGTAGACGTGTGCTCGCGAACACAGCGTTGTGTGTTTATATTGAAATTGTAATTAAATCGATCCCCATTCATCATATTGGTAAGTTTCTTTAATATTTTTGTAGTTACATAGTAAAATTTTACCGATATATATTTTTTTGTTTGTAATTTTCGTAGAAACTACCCTCTAAGGTCGTATTTATAATAAGTACGAACCGAACAAAGAAAATCAACTGTTGCGCACGTGTATCAACAAGTAGAAAGTTTTTCACGTTAAATAAGCTAAAGGATTATGAAAGGTCCTCTCGTGGGGTTGAGAATAAATAGAATGTAATGCTTTAAAATGTTTGCCCCCATTTTCACAACTCATGCCGTTATGGCTTCATTGTTAAGTGTAGGGTCAACCATTCGTCGTGGTTGTGAGTTTGATTTTCAGGCACCCATTTTTGGTACTGAAATATTATATTAATACAATTATATTTCGGCATTGTTGGTACTTAAAATGTTTGTATATCTTATAAATCAGCTACACACTGTATCCCGCACAAAGCAGAGTAGGCAGAGGAAACCGAAATCCGGTCCCCACTTTCCGCCGGATTCTAGAGGCATTGCGTGTTGAGTGGCGGATCTTAGCTCCGTGCTTTGCCTCGGCACCAGGAAGGGATGGACAAAAAGAAACAATATATTAATTAATTTCTATTCTAAAGATTTATGTAATTTATTATAACTATAAAATCACAAGCAAGTCTTATAGCGCTATATTGGCCCTAATGGTACCACGCCTCTTGACTGTCAAATTGCTTCCTATTTTATTAATTTCTAAGTGACTCCCCAGGAACTATAGGTTAAGGTTAGGTTCAATCCGAACTAGTACTTACTGAGTTTTGTATCTTCATCCAAACAAACTCTTCAGCTCAATTAAAGCATAACATAAGTATAGATTTTTAACAGATAATTATCAATGATAGAGGATATCTCGAAATTATTACGGATTTGAAAAAAGGAGATTTAAAGGCCTAATGGTTCATGCAAACGAAGCTAGCGTTTAATAGTTTATTCTAAAACCTAGTTTCAAGCTCGGGCTCGAGTTCCGCCACTCAACACGCAATTCCTCCAGAACTCGGCAAAAGTGGGGAACGGAATGTCTTAACAATAGGTTCTCTCTGCCTACCCTGCTGTGTGCGGGATATAGCGTGAAGCTGATTTATTTTATTTAAAACCTAGCTTAGGTGTAATATAACAGAGTAACTACTACGTGATTAAAAATAGGTATGTGAGTTGCTTCGCGTGTTAAGCATTGCGTGTTTATAACGCCTGTTCATGTTAGTATCAGCATATTGTTGTATATATATGTTTGTATGTATGTATTATAGATAATATCTAGGAAATAGAATATTTGTAAGTTCTATTTTGTACTTGGTTATTGCAGTTTGTTTGGATTAATATTTTTTTAAGTTTAGTTTTTGAATTTTCGCAGTTTTTTTAATTCGATAGACAACGCAGGGACTCTATAAGGGTTCCGTACCTCAAAAGGTAAAACAGAACCTTTATAGAGACCCTGCGTTGTCCGTCTGTCAAGACTTTTTTTCTTTCATTTCTCTCGAAATTGTATAAAGATATGAAGCTGACATTGCAATAAAATATTCAGTTCTGTGGTCCCTTGAAGCAGAGAGAAAAATTAAGCTACTACGCAATCAAAGGATACGAATATGTAACATACAAACTAAATTTAAACAAAACCTATAAAGTACATCCCGTGGACCTACAGTTATGAAATTTGGCACAAAGTGAGATCTTACAATATAATTAATTAAAGAAAAAAGTCCGAAAAGTGAAAATTAATAGGTATTTCATAGAAAAAAACCAACTTATAATTGTAGTTCTTTACAATTATAAGTTTACTAGCGGACGCACGCAGCTTCGCTTGCCTATTTAAGGGTGAATTCTAATAACCCATGAAACATGTGTTCAATGAAATATTTTTAAGTCTAAATTTCAAATTTTATAATAATCGGTGGCGTTTTAAATATTTTTCCATACAAACTTTCAACCCCTTATTTGCACCCTTAGGGGGTGAATTCTAGAAAACCATACAACATGTGTTTAATTATATACGTTTAAGAGTCTGAATTTCAAATTTTATGAAAATTTATGAATATTTGCATTTATGAATATTAGGGGGAGAATTCTAGAAAACAATGAAACACGTGTTCAATTAAATATTTTTAAAAATCTAAATTTCAAATTTTATAAAAATCGGTGCCGATTTAAATTTTTTTCCATAAAAACTTTGAACCGCTATTTCATCCCTTTAGGGTTAAAATTTTTCAAAATCCCTTCTTAGTGGATGTCCAGATTACGAAAGTAAACTTTTGTCCAAATTTAACGTTTCTACCATCAGCGGTTAAGGCTGTGCGTGCGTCTTACCTCAGTCAGTGAGGACAAGTCCTTTTATATATATAGATAATAATAATAATAAGTTAATAATTTGACTTCAACTTTTATAAGTTGCAAATACGGGAAGACCCACAATCCTGAAATTGGTACGGACGCCTCAGTGGGTGAGCCCGACTCGATAGATAAGATATTACTTTTAAATAATTTCAAAGAGAAAATTTTATAGAAAATCGTAACTAGAACAACTCTTCACAAAAAGCTGCCTTTAATGATATTACTGAATTATCTATGTAATCTAAGAGCTACCGTCGCATGAGCTTTCGTTAATAAATAACTAAACTTACTCGAAACTATATACGAGTATATACGACGTATGGTGAAATAGTTTCTCTCTAGAAGCTGATGTTCATACATAAAATCTTAATATTCAATTAACTAAAATATTTTTATACGAGTTTTAATGTAATGAAGAGTTTTTTAACAAACGGGTTTTTAACTTCACGTTGTTTTCTGCGCATAGCAGGTTAGGCAGAGGGAATCTGGGAACCTAGTGTTAAGGCAATCCATTCCTATCGAGACTATTGTATGCTGAATAGTGGAGTTAAACGCCGCACTTTGGCTCGTTACTAGAGCATAGCAATAAAAATATTCAACTTCAATCCCCTAATGGGAACCTACAAGTATTTCGCTTACAGTGGAACTGAATATCTACCAAACAGCGAAGAGAGGGCACAAAGCATTAACAGCAAAAGAAAAGAAGGAAATTTAACAGAAAAAACACGATATCCACATATATAATTCAAATTATTCATAATATACTCCATATAAAAATACATACATACTTTTAAAAGTAAGTTCCCTCTGTCTAACCTGCCATATTCAAGATAAAGCGTGAATTAAAAAAATAATCTTGCTAAAAAGCGAGAGTGACATTTCTACTGACACAGTGCACGTCTTAAATGAAAGAACAGAAGACAAATGACCTCATCCTACATCATGTGAGAAACGCATCGTTACACAAAGTACTCCCCTGAGATGTGAATATAAATATCTCTTACATTACCGCGAAATATGAAATGAATGGAACTTTGCTAGAAATGAATCTTTTTGGCAGAGGTTCGTACAGGTTCTTAGTTTTTCCTGGTAGCATTCTCAATTTTCTAGCAAATTTCTAGTAGTTTCGCCTGTACGTTGTCTATCAGTTTAGTTTATAAATGGGATGTTAATGTTGATTCCATGTGAAATATTATTTATGCAATAGCTTGATATGTATATAATAAAATGACTATATTCGGTCAGCTATACTGACTGACTGCATATCCTATGGAGAAAGAATGACAAAAAATGTGACATGATGCAAGAATAAGTGGTAAGAGAAGTAGAGGGAGCTCGTTTGATCTTCGCCAACACAGTATTGATGTTACGGAAGGTCACGTAACAATAAGTATGTCGAGGGCAGGAGCATCATTGCCCCAGTACGGAACAGATATGTACAGAGATCTTGGCGTTTAACTCTCCGTTCTCTCTGGCCACAGCGCTAGGGCAAAGCGTGAAACTGAAAAAATAAATAAAATACATTGTTGATGCTTCGGGCCGAGTAAATGCAACGGATACAAGAAATAGCGCGGCCGGCGTTGAGTTTCACCACTCAATAATGCAATGTCTCGAAAATTTATCGGTGCGAGGAGAAAAGAGTGCCTTAACAATAGGTACCCTCTGCCTAAACTGCTTTATGCACGATAGAGAAAGAAATTAAAAAATGCATCGTTTGAAATACTGTTTATACAAGAGCTTAACATGTATTTTGTCGAATTAGATGCGAGCCAGTGAACTTTAAAGGTTGGGTGATATCGAAAAGGTCATAATACTATGCGAGTCTTATATTTTATGCTAAAATTTAATATAATTTTACATATTTAGAGCAACAAAATTCAAATGAAAATTAGATTTTTATTTTGAAAGAGATATTTTTATATGGACCTTTCCTTTTTTAATTACTTTTTACGGGGAGGTGAAGGTCATCTAGATACATTTATATTCAGAAAGGTGAAGGTTTCTATTCAGGTATGTAGTAGGGTTCGATCTCCACATATTCAAATTATTTTCATTTTCTTGTTTTGCTAGAGAAAGTGCAGCATTGAGTTCTGCTACTCAACACTCGAAAACTCGGTGGAAAGTGGAAAATGGAGTATTTAAACACTAGATCCTCAATATAAATATTCCCCCACGGTAAACTATAAAGATTTTAACGAGAATTATAACGGAAATTTTTTAAAAACAACACTCTTTGGATCATTGGACAATAGAAGAAAATAGTTTTTTGTGATCTTATTTCATGTAATGGTAATAATATTCTTATATCCGTATTTTTAAAACGTTCTCATATTGATCTTGAGATACCGTTTTCATTCAGAAATTATAAAAACGGCATCTTAGGATTGATCTCAGAGTTCAGAACGGCTTATAAGTACCGGATTTACAAACAACTAGGTTTCTCCCGCAATACTATTTACGTGGACTTTATGCTATGCTACTTTCATTTACTACCCGTTGTCATTTGTAGCAAGTAGGAAAAATAGTGTTTAGTGTTT
This sequence comes from Heliconius melpomene rosina, assembly GCF_056956725.1. NCBI lineage: Eukaryota > Metazoa > Arthropoda > Insecta > Lepidoptera > Nymphalidae > Heliconius > Heliconius melpomene. The sequence continues at coordinate 893,050 of NC_140397.1, forward strand.
CTTTACTAATATAGATTTTTTTAAGTGTTATTTCACACTTCTTTCATACACACGTACTAAATTGAAAGCACGTTTCTACAGCAATTACAGCTTAACGCGTTATATGGAAATCTGAATTACAAGATTTCACACGACCGCTTTCGCATAATTACGACAGTTTAAATATTTAAATTGAATTCATATTTTCAATTATTATATACAAAACATATATATATATATATATAGATATATTTTTTCAGATACAAAGTAAGATTGAAACAACGGAATATTTTATCACTATGTTCTCCGTCTCTATAATAGAAAATTCCGTACAAACCACAGTGACGTAACAACATAATAAATTAATCTCAACGTTTATTAAACTCATGGAATAAGCTACAAGACCGACATGGAGGGTAGTTTGAATATTCTAGAACATTCTCATCTCGTCATAAGTTATTATATTAGTGCATATTACTTTGAACCTAGATTGCGTCTTAGGTTGTATTCCTACTATACGCTATACATGATGTAAATACGAGTAAGCTAAGGAAGTTTGTTTGTTCTATATTATAGATATATTTTGTACATTTCATATGGGCACCGTATGGCTGTTAACGTTGTAGGTTCGATTTCTATTCTAGAGAATGCATTATTAATAAAACGTGGCGTTAAGTTTCGCTACGAAATATTTCAAAACTTGAGCGGTATATAGGAACGGAGTGTCTTATCACTAAGTTCCCTCTGCTTGTCCCGCTATGTTCAAGATACAGAACTATATTATGAGTTGATTAGAATCGTTTCCTCTTTCTTCCCCGGAGTGGGAATCAAACCCACATTATATTTAAAGTTATCTTTCTAATTGTAATGCTTAAATTTAGTAGTAAAAACAATTTCTATTACATAAATGCAGTATACGAGTATAGCGTGTTTCAAATGCACGAGGGTCTCGTGTGACCCGTTGATGGGCTGGTGATTAATATGACAGGATATGTCACTTACTTAGCTAAGTTATGAATATTGAATTATATTAAGAGTATAAACCTTATTCTTTCTTCTTCTTTTACTTTTTCTTTTATCAAGACAATATGGTTAAAAATCTTCTTTTTTTATTTTCTTTTCTAGCTCTCAATCCTCATGAAATTGGTACGGAACTATCTGTGTGTGGACCCGACTCGTCCTTAACCGGGGTTTTTACACACAAATACACAAAACATTTTCTTCCAGAATAAAAGTTATTTTTCCACATAAATTATAATTCAAGTAGAACGAAATACAAGATATAATCAGAAACTGTCCTTCGTCAATGTCTCAAACTTCTGATAAGCTTTAACATATATTTTTTAGTTTAGTCATGGAATTAAATGTGAGGCCAGTATTGGCGCAGCGGCACAAGTGTGTGACTGGAAACACGACAGGTTGTGGATTCGATTCTCATTAGAGGAAATGTAATATGTTATATTTTCATTTCATCGCTCTGGTATCGAAGCAAAAAACGCAATGTCCTGAAAATTTGGCGGAAAGAGGAACGGAGTGTTCTTATACTAGGTTCCCTCTGCCTACCCTGCTTTATATTGGATACAGCGTGAACCCAATGAAAAATATAAAATTAGCTATTTATGAGATATCAAAATACAATTTTGGCACCCACCACTCAATTTTCGAGACATTACGTGTTGAGTGGCGGAACTGAACACCAAAAATAGCTAAAGCTTCTTTAATTTAAATTTAAACTATATTAAGCAATAAATTTTAAAATTATTTAACGTTATCAAGATTAAGATGTGAGAATTTAATCCAAGTTATAAAGTTGAGTTTTAAACTAAATTAAAAGGTTAAAGAAATGTTCTTTTTAAGTGCTATTTATGTTGCTTTAAAAACTTCGCACGTTGTTTGTTTTTTCCTTTTCTATTCAGATTTCTTACTGGCTTATAACGAATTCGAGGTAATGTGTATTGGGTAACGGAACATAACCCCGTGCACTGTCTTTTAATTGATTAAATTATATAGCAATTTTAATTATTTTAATTTTTTAGGGGATTAGGGATTTAGATGCCAAAATATGGTAGTCGTGATGGAGGGGCTCAGGCGGGCGAGAATTCAACAGAACGTGGGGAATGGAAGTGTCTTAATGGGAACGGAGTGTCTTAGCACTAGGTTCCCTCATCCCTTCACATCACACGCTATATCCCGCATATAAGGAAGCAGACGAAGCCTACTGTCAAGAGACTCCGTTCCCCACTTTTCGCCATATTCAAAAGTAGAATGGCGGGCTCGACACCAGAGCGATAAAATGAAAATATAAATATTTAATTTCCTCTAATGGGAATCGAATCCTGTCTCGATTACAGTCAAACGCTGGTGCCCCTACGCCACAACTGGCCTAAATAAATTATTTATAATAAAAAAAAATTGAAGCATATTTCATATATTCCCTCATAATATAATGAAGATCTAAATGCCACATACATTTTCCGCCACAGCGTACACTACAGTGCTCGAGAGATCAAAGCTGGCATGTTAACGCGAGAGCACTCTGATGCTTCGTACGAATGCAGCTTGAAATATAATGTGGAAGTCCTCGTATTTATGAAGTTGCATGCTCGTGCTCGTCTTACTATTATCATATAAGGATAATGACGGGGTTCGATTTGTATACGGGGACATGTCTTATTTCCGCTCTGGTAACAAGACAATACGCGGCGTTGGTGTTTGTCGCTCAAGTGAACGAGAGTGGAGAACGGAGTGTCTTAGCATTTGGTTCCCTTTGCCTGATATATGCGGGATACAGATGAAGCTTAAATAAATATTGTTTGAATTTTTTCCCATTACGCCAAGCAAGATGGAGGGAGAGAATTTTGTTTGTTTTCCAGTTTCTTCTTATTGTTTTTGACGAAACATATGTATATTATAAAAAAGTTGTAAGCCAAAGAAGCTAAAATAATAATAATAATATGAAAGAGTTAGTACAACAGTATAATTATTCCAAAAATGTTTCAAGAGTTATTCCAAGAATGTTTTCTTTATATTTGTTATTATCATACCCAAACTGGTCCTGAGAGGTTCTTATATAGGAAATGATGAAAAATAATATAATAATATAATCTTGTTGTTATTATTTGGTATATAAAAACTTTCTTTCATTTTCTTTTTTTCCAGCTTAATGATGTATGCCGCACATGTCATAGTAAGCAAAGGGTACCTAGACACTTAGCGTGAACATACTCCGTTCCCATTAAGACACTTCCGTTAGCCACTTTCAGTTCAATTCTCGAGGCATTGTGCGTTGAGTAGCAGAACTCAACGTTAAGCTTTGCCTAGTTACCAGAGCGAGGAACTGAAAATAATATTTCATTCCTCCGCGCGGGAATTGAACCTATAAGCGTCACGTTTACAATCGTCAGGTATACAATCGCACGCTTGTGCCTCTGCTCTTTCTTCTCTAATTTCTTAAATATTTCTGATAACTGATATATTTTCTGAGTGACCTTCATTCCACATTAATTTAGATGGTTGACTATCAATCGTAAAGCCTATCGTTTGAAAACTGGTTCTTTTCATATTTTTTTACATATAGACTTTAAACTTTGAACTAAATATATGAATACGTATACGTGTTCACTTGAGTATACTTCAAGTTAACTCTTTTCAATTTATTTCTTGAACACATGTGAAAATTAATGACATTTATGGCTATTGAAGATTTGTAGAGTGTTAAAGGCTTATAAAAGGCAAGTGCTATCGTAACGCAGTGGTAAAGTAGCTAACTCTTTACTACTGCGATGGTTATAAATTCGTTCCCGAATCGGATGTTCAAAAAAATATATTTAATATAATTTAAGGTTCTTCGGCTTGCTTAGACGAAGCGAGGTGTTGGGTTACGCCACTCTTTACATAACATTTCTAAAGTTGATAATAAAATAGAAATAGAGTGATCTAACATGACTTTATCTCTGTCTAGGGCCTTAAATTACTAGGAATAAACGCTATAGGTTGTGAGTTCGATTCCCACTCGAGAAACGACGCAAAGCACGGCGTTCAGTCTCGCTATTCCACACGCAACGTTTCCAAAATTTGTTGGAAAGTGGGAAACGAAAGTGTCTTAATAGCAACGGAGTGCCTTAACACTAGGTTACCAGATTCCCTCTGCCTACCCCGCTATGTGCGGGAAACAGCGTGAAGGTAAAAAAAAGGACCAACTCTTTCTAAGATATATAGAGTGTTACAAATTCAAACGGCGAACTATTTCAAAGTTGGAACGTGATGTTGAGTTTCATGTCTGAATAAACTTTATACTTTGCCGAGTTTAAGTTTAGTAGATAACCATATCTAACAGATGTTGGTTACTTTAAAAAGTTTTTTGCTCCTCTGAAAGATATCAAAAGAAAAAAAGAAAAAAACCCAGTCAAGTGCGAGTCGCATTCGCCCACCGAGTTTTAAATCAGTTTCATATTTTCTTGATTGTAGATTCACGTGCTGAACTTGACAAACTTATGTTTGCTAGCATCTGCACTTATTTTGTATGGAACCAATTACAAATATAAGTTTGTAATGGCTTTCTCTATGATAAACCTAAAATTAAATTTGCATTATTCATTATGACTAACAACTATCGCGTGTAACATTCAGACATATCAAACGTAAACAACTTACAAAATGAAGTAATTGTAATTAAAACTGAATTTTTTACAATTAAAATTTTAATATTATATAACAGTACGACCTTGAGGAAAACACAAAGAGAGTCTTTTTATAAAATACAGTGGTTTTCCTCAATGAAATGTTTAAAAAGAATTCTTCTGATGAAAATATTCGACATTCAATGTAAAATAATAGAAATTGTGAATTATAACTGAAGAAACCATCTCATCTTAGTGTAATAGCATTTTTTATGGGAAAATGTGTTTGATGTTCTTTTTATGTAGGAATCTTCTTCTTAGTGTTCTTCTTTATGTTGGAATTTTCTCTTTTATGTAGCAGAGAATTATTGATAACCTTATGTTAAGATATTACGTTCCCATTGTATCGCACACTTTCGCTCCCCATTTTGGAGACGATGAGTGTTGAGTTGCGGAGCTTAAGGCTGCGTTTTGTCGTGACACTAGAGCGAAGAAATAAAAGTATTAAATATATTTCAATTCCTCAAGTGGGAATCGAACCCGCAACTTGTCGCCTTTATACTTTTATTAATTTATATATTTTTTTAATTAAACTATTTATTAATTTATATTGCTTTGGGCCGTAGCGGCGCAGGGACCATTATACTCTTACTTACTTATATATTATCTGAAAATACGAACGAGTACATGTTATACCTTCGTATTTTCAGTATCGGCTCCAGTCCAGTAAATATATATCATAAAAACTACTGAACCCATTTTTATGAAGCTTGGACTGTTTTCTAAGTCAAAAAACAAGATACATTTAGTTTCCCAAAAACGTTTGACGTCTGTAAGAATTATTTTCACTATCTTTTTCATATATCTATACTAGCGACCCTCTTGCGGCTTCGCCCGCTTTTACTACTGAATTATTCATATAATGTATGTTTGCAAAGCACTTAAGATAATGTGAAAATTAATTAAACCCTAATGCAACCCGTATTTTCGTAGTTTCAATAAGGATTTTCCAATTGTTTTACACAGCAAGGATTTTTTAGTAGGTACCGTAATTTTAAATCTGTGCTACTAATCTTTTCAAGTACTTATTAAAATATATTTAAATTACTATTTTTAGATAGTTAAATGACATTAAATAATACATTCAACTCGAATTATCCAATACGTGCAAACGCATCTAAATCTTCGTTGCTATAAAGGCAGGCGGCTTTTTTTTTTCGAGCTTGTGGTTAATGCTGAAGAGGGTATTCTGTCCCTGATGAAAAGCAAGCACTACGTGGCTGCCTGTGACGAAAATTAAATAGAACGCATCGGCCGGGAATTGAACCCGGGCTGCCCGCGTGGCAGGCGAGCATTCCACCACTGAACCACCGATGCGTGTAAGGCAGGCGGGCGCAGCGGACTCGCTTGTATAAGCATGACGTAGCGAGGCGCGTTTCGCAGCAAGGATTTTTTGATATTGTAACAACTTCTAAAGTACTTATTAAAATGAAAAACAGAAAAGACAATTTTGATCTACATTAAATGGCCAACGTAACTAATATACTTATTTATATGCTGAGAGTAAGGGATAAGTGAAACTTGACTCGATACAGTTGATGTGTGAACGGCGTGATGTGTCAATAATTAAATGCGTTTTTCTCTAAAACTATTCGCAATTTCGAAATAGTTTAAAAAGCAAATTTTATCTTCGTTTAACGTAGAAATTTAATAAAGTATTTTAAAGGATAAGGATTAATACCATTATGGAAAAATATCCCTCACAATAAAAAATATATTGAAATTACTATTTTTAGACAGAAATGTGATCACTACACGTTATTCTTAAAAGATATGAATATGCCATCGCGGACTTTTTTGTAGATCTTATTAAGAGGAACAATACTCCAGTACATTTTTTTCATGTAGTATTTACCATTAAAGCAGCGCATGCGCCAAAGTGTAGGGGCGGGTAGGACTTTATACACATTTATCGTATTTATGTTAATTTACATAAGAATGTCCAAATAATAAACTATATATAAACCTTCCCTGAGAAATACTCGACCTAATGGTGAAAACCGCATCCAAATCCGTTGGGTGGTTTAGAAGAAGAAGAGTTAGAAAGTTCAGACAGACACAAAAAGCGACTTTGTTTTATAAGATATAGGATAGGATATATAGTTCAAACATTCTAAGAATTCTTTGATCATTCTAAAATAGAGTGTGAAGTATACACATTTATCTTATCTTTTATATCAACTCTACCTTTTATAACTACTCTCTTATTCTTATCTTTTGTACCAGTCTCAGCTTAACAGACCATTAGTTCACAATTTACCGTCTCATTTGTCCTCAATAACTTAGACTGTCTGCTGCAACAGAAGTTCTAGATTCTAAAACGACAAATTACTTTCAAGTTGAATAGTTTAAAAAGTATATTCTATTGTATTCGGAAATAAATTTTTATATTATGATATTCTATTACTTTCTTAAGTAACTATATTTTTTTTTAATAAAATATGGTAGACAGAGGGTGAGGGAGGGAAAAACGGGAACCAGGAACCTGTGTTAGGCCATTACGTTTGTCATTAAGATACTTCCGTTCCTCACTTTCCGTTGAATTCTTTAGACATTGCTTGTTGATTTGGCGGCATTCAATACCGCGTTACCAGAGCGAATGCGAATCGAAACCACAACCGTTATGTTTACATTCCCACGACGACTTCTTCCTTCTAATTCCTTTTCACTCATTAATATCTCAGTTGAAAATTGGCCTTTATATACGAATTCAAACACAAAGGAAATATATAAACATAGTATTATACTGCATTTAGAAACTAGCAATTAACTTAAAATTAGTATAAAATAATAGCTTCATTATCGCTGCTATTTCTAGTTGTTCTATTTAGTATTCTGTGTGAACCAATCAAAATAATGTGCGAATATATACAATTGCAAGTGTTTGTTTCTGAATACAGTTAATTTAAATAATCATATCGCGGTATTGGGATGCGGCGTTGGGTTCCGCCATTTAACTAGAAATGTATTTTTGTTTTTGCTAATTTGCCAATTAATACTTAAATACGAACTAATAATTGTTAACTTCAAAAAACAGCAACAGTAAAGACCATCGTGGCGTAATAGGAAAATCTGACAGTAAACTCAAGTTGACAGGTTCAGTTACAGCTTAGGGAATAATTTTTATTCCTTTTCCGTTTTGATAAAACAAAACTCGATATTGAGTTCCACCACTCACCTATCGAACTCTAACAAAAAAAATGGAGTATTTTGACACTAGGTTCTGCCACTCTATAAAAGAAAGGTTATTATTTGCAAAAAGTAAACACGTTCTTAAATTACTACTCTAGTCCATCCAATTATCGATCTACATACATCGTTTCTCATGTTAACTTCACTTACTAATTTTCGTATACATATTCAAAAGCTACTTCACAGCGTAGAATTCAACTATTCAACAGTTGACGTATTTCGTCTAAAAGCTGTTTCAACAAGTAATTAGTTAAGTTTCTGATTGCTATTCAAATATAATATACCTATGTACTGTATATATACAACATAAATTACTATAAATTATGCTATTAAAATACAGCTAAACCCGACAGGTTGTGGATTCGAATGCCATCAAAATTCGGCGGAATGTGATAAACGGAACAGTATCTTAACATTAGGTTCCCAGGTTCCCTCTGCTTATGCTATTATGTACGGGATACAGCGTGAAATTAATTCCCGCATAAGAGGCTCAGTAAGAGCGATGCTAGTAATGAGACTCTGTTTTCATGTTTTCCATTTTCCGTCCAAAATAGAGACATTATGTATTGACATTAATTAAATTCTTGAAATTAGAACTAATAATGTTCACCGTGCCTTACTCAATCCCGCTTTCTATTATGAAAAATAACTTAAATATTATAATCATTCTATCATCCTCGGGAATCGAACCCCCAAACTATCATATACTACTATACCACGACGGCATATACAATGAAAACCTTGATATATTATCTATACGTACGAAGCCGCTTCGCTTATAAATATAACAAATATTTCCCGTGGAAAATCAATATTCCTAAAATAACAGAATTCATATCTCCGATGGGTATTGATTGAACAATATGAAATATGTAGAACGAGCCCAACACGGACAATTTAGAATCGCTACTACGATGTGCTCGTATTTTCTAGGCTAAGATCCCTTATTTCCTCATATCGCGGGGTAGGTAGAGAGAACCTAGTGTTTCTTAGTGTTCAAGACATTGCGTGTTGAGGAGTGGAACTCTACACAGCGAATGAAAATATTTCATTTCTCCAAGTGGGAATCGCATCTACGACGATCGACTTTAAAGTCAGGCGCTGACCCTCTGAGACATGACGGTCTTCATGTACTGTGTACATGTATGAATCTGGAAAAACCGGTAAAGTTCGATTCGGATTTGTCCATCGAGGGTTCCGTATAAACTACAAGATTTTAAGTCAACGTGAACAATTTATAAATGTTGACACACTTAGGATACGGGCGTCTGCACTCATTTCATATGAAACGAACAAAAATTATAATTTTGTAATAGTTTTTATCTGTAATATCAATGTACCATATTTGGAATGTACGCATCATTTAGCGGTACTTGATAAGATTTTAATTTTTTTATTATAAAATATCTAAGTATTAACATTTTTGGGATTTTTCCCTTTTTTTTGTATTATAAGGCCAAATTTTATAACTGTAGGTACCCGGAAAGTACACTAGATTTAGATTTTCCGGGGAGTTATCTAATTTGTATTCACAAAATGCAGCAAAAACCATACATTTATGCTCGTACCTTTTGATTGCTTTTGATTGTGTTAGAAGCTTTGCTTTTTTTTTTTTTTAACGAACCGTAGACCTAAATATTTGATTTTAATTTCCACATAATACCTCCATGTGATCTTGAGGGTAAATAGTCTTGACAAAAAGACAGAACAGAAAAATGGTTTGATTAATTTTTGTCTTTCGAAGTACGGAACCCCAAAAACAGCAGTTATGTTCCTTGTAGCGTGTTATTGAGTGACATGATCTTATTTATACTTTTCTATACGATATTACGTGACTGACTGACAAGTTACGAAACAAACCGAACCATACTAGATGTATAGGACTTGAAATGAATCCTCTAGGGAGTTTACTTTTAGATGTTATTTTATTGGTAAGAGCTGAAAATAAAAGAAACTGTTATTTTATTTGTTTTAGAAATAAAATAATCTTTATTAAAGTAAGATTTTGATGATATGGTGCGTTATAATGGGCTCGGTCCCCTTTCGGGAGAATAAATTATTTTCATTTCCCAGGTTTAGTTGGACAAATCGGACCGTTGAGTTAGTCGCACTCAGTGGGCCGAATGTAAAAAAGAAAGTGTCTCGACATTAATAAATTTCTGTCAATTGAATAGACGTCACCGCAAAAAGTTGCATGAACTGGAAAATTAGAAATTACAGTCGAAGATCTTTATGATGCTAAGGCCACTCAATCGAAAATTCTGCAGAGAGTAAGGAACGGAAGTGTCGTAATGGAAACAGAGTGCCTTAACACTACGTTCTCAAGTTCTTGCCTACTTTGCTATGTACAGTGTAAAACTATATATTTTATCGTACTAATAAAAAGTAAAAATGAGGTCAACTTCCAGCATAACATTTATAACGTAAATCAATAAATAAGAGGCCAATGTTAATGGACTATTGAACTGGATGTCGAAAGTCTTCAAAGGTTATGAGTTTTGACCTTGCATGCTCATCAGCATTTTAAGCCAAAATTTTATTTTCTTTTAAGAGGATATCGAAAAATGCTAAGTATGGGCACGTCGTAAGAAAATGTTTATTTTTTTTCACAAAATAGCTTTAGCATATAATTTAGTGCTAAAACACTACGTTTCACTTTCTCCGTCTAATTTAAATAAATTGAATTTTGAGTGTCGAAACCCACCGCCGCGCTTTGCGCTGTTACCCAGAGCTGTACTGTATCACGACGCGACGGTTGCAATTTTTAAACATAGCAATATTTCGAGTGACAATGGAACCCACTATCAAAGCGTGTACAATTAGATTCAGATACTTAGGCATTAATATTTTTATATATACATATATACTAAAGATGATTGATCTATGGATATAGAGACGTTAAGCCCAAACGGATTGATGGAACCATTTGATTTATTTCAACTGCCAGATTGTTCCCATGCTATTAATATTGTTTTTCTACAGCTTCACATTGTATCCCGCATGAATCAGGGTAGGCAGAGGGAACCTAGTGTCAAGACACTCCACTCCCCACTTTCCTTCGTATTCTGGATAAATGTAATAGTCCTATAAATTCCTCTCGGCAGAAAAGACAAATAAAAAAGCATAATATTATGTACGTTTTCACATACTCTACATCCCCCCATAAGTCATGATGTTAAGAGAGAAATATTTCGTGAAAATAGTTCGTGACCCACTGTTTAATGGTCTGTTGTATTGCATAGTGTTTTTTTTTATTGTTTTTGTTTTATTTATTTAGTTTTCTTTTGTAAACCTTTCGATATTTCATTGTGTTATACTAAGAGAGAGAGTTTTCATGCTTTCTCTCGTGTTTTCTCCAATATACCAATTAAAGAAAAAAAGCTATATTGGATAAAAAGGGGGAAAAAAAATAATATTGATTTTTTTTAGCTTCACGCTGTACCTTATATTTTTGATAAATTCTACAGGCATTGTGTGTTGAGTAGCGGAATTCAACACCGCGTTTCACCTCTACACCTGAGCGACGAAATAAAAATAATACATATTTAATTTCCTCGAGTGGAAATCAAACCCCCTACCTATCGCGTTAACAGACACCCTTGTGCCACGACTGGCCTATATTGAAATATTATTTTTATTTTGCATAGCCCAAGCACTTGGTATTCAGAGCATGTCGGGGACCATCGATCTCTTTGTTCATTTTACTTTTTCACCAATTCGTTTCGTTTCGTAGCACGAATCAGGTTCGTTAAGATCTAAGGCTCGCATTTAGAATTCTATCGAACTGAATAATACATACGTAAGATAATTGGAAATAGAGTGATTGTAGCGCAGTGGGACACCAGCGCCTAGTTGTTAGTGTTTTTCATAGAATTCGATGGATAGTGTCTTAATAGGAACAGAATGTCTTAACACTAGGGTACCGGGTTGTCTCTACGTACACTGCTATAGGAAAGCTTAAACAAATTACGATACTGGGCTTTAGAACACAATAATGATTTTCTCGTGGGCAAGTAATGGAAAAAATGAAAGTCTTCTTTATTTTTATTTTATATCCACAAAATGAGGAAAATGCTTTTTCTTATGATAGACAGTCATGGCTGGCATTATATAATAAGCATAATTTCACATACATAGCGCACATAGAAGGTTATGGGTTCCATTCCCACTCGTGCTAATAAAATATTTTATATTACGTTTCCTCGATTGTTGTTTCAAAAAGTTTCAAAGTGGGTATAATGAAAGTGTCTAAATGGAACGGAGTGTCTTACCACTAGATTTCCAGGTTCCCTCTGCCCACCTTGCTATACGCGGGATAAAGCGTTAAGCAAAATTACTTCTTCAAATATTAAATGATGCTAACAGACATAAATCAAACAGAATATGTAGAATGAGCATTTCAATAGAAGCGGATCAATAGAGCGATTAGTATTCAAAGCATCTCAATCTGCTGCTATTCATTCAATAGAATGGAATCATAAATACGAGTGGGATGCTCTCAGCGTGTTCAGAACATGTTGCTTTGTCAGTCAATTAGTAAAATTTGCATATAATTTCTGTATTGTTTTCACGCTGTATCCCGCGGTTTACGTGCTAAGGTAGCCTCTATCTCGTATTAAGGTACTACTTTTCCCACTTTCCGCCAAATTGTTCTAAGCCTTTCGTGGCGTTGAGCAGAACTTAACGCCGCGCTTCTCCTTGTTACCAGAGCATGAAATGAAAATATTAGTAAAAAATAAATAATTCCCAATTGGGAATCGAGATTTCCTCTCTATTAAGATTTTTTTTTTAAAATTATATTTGTTGTTGGTTAACCATTCCACTTTATATTTCTTTTTGTTAGCTTAAAATCGGGAAATCATTAAATATTTCATTTCCTCGTGTGGAAATCGAACTAACGTCTATCCAAGTCACACCCTTGTGCTACTGGACTACGTCAGCCTCGATTTTATAGTTCATTGTATCAAAATCTATTAATAAATGACGGAAAACGCACGGCGGCGTAGAACGCCGAGAGGAGAGATTAAGGACCACCTTGGTCTCGAAACTCTTCCGGAAACGGAAAAATACGAAACATTTTGTTTTATAATTGACGTAAACGAAACAATCTATAATTCACGATACAATTTTCAATTAATATTAACATATTTCAATATAAGTTAAGTCTCTATAAGCCGCAAAGCGGAAGGGATAAAGCTTACAGCTTAATAACATATGTATGTATGTATTTACTGTACTGTATTGTTTCTATGAAATACATATTCATTTTCATTTAATATTAAAATATATGAGGCTATTTTAAAAACGTTAAAGTCAAGATTCCATGCGATGGTTATAGGTTCAATCGGATTTGAAGCAAAATAACTTCGTAAAAATAACTTCGCTGCACCCGTCATTGCGTGATAAAACTTCACGTTAGTCACTTTCTCCGTTTGGTTTTCTGGTTGAATCTGAATGTGTTTTTTTATGTGTTCTCAGAGATTTTATCTCCTTCATCAACTTGATGTGGAAGAAAATGGTTCGAAGGTCTGTTTTTTGTTGCTCTTGTTTTTAGTGCTAAGATACTCCGTCCTCCACTTTCCGCCGAATTTTAAAGGTATTGTGAGGTGAGGTATTGTTGAATAGTGGAATTCAATGCAGCGCTTTATCTCTACACCAGTATGGAGAAATTTCATTTCCTCAAGTGGGAATCGAATCCTATCACGTCTGTAGTCACTATCTTATACCCATACACCACGACTGGCCTCGGTAAAAATATACAAAAGCTGTATATCCTCCTCATCTTCTCAAACTTCTCAATTTATATGGTATCATCGTGTCAATTTGTCTATCGACCAACACGTCATACCCTTGTTAAACTTTTGTAAAGAGATTTAAGTTAGGCATTTGTTCGGTTAATCTGATTTGTTACTTTCTATATAGTTTCCTATTCTAATTCAATAAAATATAAAATCCATACTTATATTATAAATTCGAAAGTAACTCTGTCTGTCTGTCTGTCTATTTACGCAATCAGGGCCAAACCGCTAATTTAATTGTCATAAAATACTTATATAGAGATACTTGAGGGTCTCGGGATGAACATTGGATACTTTTTTTTCTCATATTTGTAATATTTTCGATATATATCAATATATTAAAATATTTATTAATATAACATGCAATTTATTCCGCCATGTTTATAACAACCGCCGTTGCTAAGCAACGATTTGCAAAGTTTGTTGTTTTAAGAAAACGTCACCCAAAATGAGTTTGCTTAAAGCATACATGGCGCGCGCTGATATAGATTTGTGTACATTAACAAAAAATAGATGATTTCTATAATTTGATATTCATCCTTATGAAAATAAATATAGTAGTCAATTTTAGCATTTTATCTAGATGGAAATTATAGTTTACTGTATAACATTCTAATAAATAATTAAGGAGATGTCACTGATTCCAAATGACATAGCCTGCGAGTGGTATAGTATGACCGACGCGAACGGGCAGATGACTTTGATGATTTTGTAATTTTTTATATATTTTCGAATTACTGTTACTTTTTATGTAATTATTTGCTGCTTATAATTAATTTATCTCAGTTCGGTTATCTCGATGTTATACACTTAAAATATCGTAATTTTAATCATTTGAGATTTTATTTAATATTGTTCGCAAAAATTAATAATTATTTAATATAGATAAATGTTTAGTACGCGCGCACGGCAAACTTTAGGTACTTTTTCTAATATTAAGAATTTCCTTTAGTTACTTTTACTTCTTTTGTTTGTTCATTTCGGTTACTCAGATATTGTTTCTAATAATAAATCTCCACTTATTATTATTTTTTAACTTATTTTAATTATTTAGGCTTATATTTTCGCGGGCGTAGACGCGTCCGGGCCCACTAGTATATAAATATATATTTAAAATATATTTTTATACTATCAATTACCTAGAATCTAGAGTGTTGTCTCACAATTGTTTGTACAGTGAAAGCGGAACGTGACAACTTACTTATAGAGAGGATCCGGATGTTTATATTTCGCTGTATTAGGTTTAGGAAACCGTTGTGGCACGGTGACACAAGTTATGAGTTCAATTCCCAGTCGGGGGAATAAAATATTTAACAAAATAATATCTTCGCTCGGATAATGAGGCAAAGCGCGATATTGAGTTCTGCCACTCAAACGCAATGTTTCCAGAATTCTACAGAGAGTGAGACACAGAAGTGTCTTAATGGGAACGGAATGTTTTAACACTATGTTCACAGATTACCTTTACCTATCCTGCTATATGTTTATATGTATATTTTGAATTGTTTGTACAGCAATGAGGTTGGTTCGTGCAAACTAAGTTATGGAGAGGATCAGAATGTTTATCTTTGACTATATTACGTTTACAGTATGCTGCTTAAAATGCATTCTAGAATATAAATTGCAATATCGTTTGCTTGAACGTTAGACTTGGTCTGTAGCTGGCAGATTCCGCCTTTAACGACGGAAGTGCGAGCAACACCGCGGTGTTGTGTTCCGCCACTCAAATCTTATTTACTGTTGCGGAAGTTTTATATATATTATTTTTTATTTGGTGCAATAACGACGTAATTGACGCTGTTGTGGCGCAGGGCACAAGCGTGTGACTATAACGCGACGCTTCTGGATTCGATCCCCAAGGCACAAAAGCGGCATTAAGTTCCGCCACTCAACACGCAATGCCTCGAAATTTCGGTGGAAAGTGGGGGAAAAGTGTCTTAACAGTAAGTTGCCTTGGCCTGCTCTGCTAAATGCGGGATACAGCACGAAGCTAAATAAAATAAATTACGTAAATTAAATATGTTAATATATTCATTTTATTTAATTAATACTATTTCATTAAATCTCCTATCTTGTTATATAAATAGATTTTAATAATTTTGAAGAAAACAACGATTTAAATATAAGCCTTGACTATTTTAGTATGTAAATGTACCTGTTTCTGTGATCTCATCGTCTCCTTTGTACCCTATAGGCCTGCGTAAGTTTACTGATTGTTGCTAGTGAATAAAACATTTTGATATACAAAATATATATTACAAAATGTGCTTTTTTAAAAAAAAATCTTAGCTTTATGTTGTATTCCGGATATAGCAGCATAATAATAATAATTCTCAGAGCGAGAAAACGAAAAAACAACCAGACAAGCGTGAGTCGGACTCGCCCTTCGAGGGTTCCGTACAAAAATTAAAGGTCTCGAGCTTTTTCTGAAATTCAAGTTCAGCTTAGCCAGAGCCCTTTCATCTGATACTTCACTTGAAATTCGGCTTTAATATCAAATTTTACCCCCCCCCTTTAAGGATATTATTTTTTAAGATTTAATCATAAATATACTTTTCAGTTATTTTCCTGCATTAGTACTTATCTGTAGATGCTAGATGAGTTCTTGATGAGTCATTCAACATCCAATGTCTCGAAAATTGGGCGGAAAATGGGAAACGTAGAGTCTTATTCTTTCGGCCTACCTTGCTTTGGGGGAAAAACCGTGAAACTGCTTAAGTATAATTTTTCTTTAAGGGAGTTAGATAACTTACAATATATACCAGACTGATCGATTTTATATTTTTGTATCTAACTTTGAGTTATTCGTGAGCGGCGACCTGAATACGTAATAAACTAAATGAGTACCATTCTGTCTATTGAAATTAATATTTTAATACATCTATATTATTCATTTTATTATGTATATTTAATGGCAGTATAGTATTTATTTTATTTTAACAAATGTTTTTCTCAAATTGTAACATTTTTTAAAGTGTTAATAAGTAATGTCTTAAAAATTGGGTGAAGAAATGTCTTAATATTAATTTCCGTTTTCCTATCACGCTATATGAAAATCATGCTATTAAATGATTATAAGCGCCTTAAATAAATCATGATCAAATTCCAGTAATTGGGCCAAGGCCGATCAGAGATCGATGTAAGTGTAACCCGCTTAAAAGCTTCCACTCTGTCCCCCAATTACAATAAAATATTAAAATGAATTCAGGTAAACTTTTTGATAGGCATTATTTCGTTTTAAATTTTAACTTAGGAGTTGTATAAGTTATATATTACATTGAGTCCTGTCATTCTATACAGAATATCTCGGAAAATGAAAATAAAATGTGTCCCTTATAATAAATAGATAAGCTATAAAAAGTTTTAACATCCTTATGAAAATTTGAAACAATAATTTTAAATAGTCATTTTACTCTATTTTTAAATAAAAAATCTTCTTACCAAAGCAAGAAAATGAATTATTTAATTTCCCCAAGTGGGAATGGAATCTACAACCATCACTCTTACAGTTACACTCTGTACATACTAGTTAAATTCAAAGCATTCTAGTTAAATTCAAAATTATGACATGATAAACAAATAAAAGGCATTTTATTAGAATCTTTATTAAAAGATTAAAAAAAATGTTAAGGAATGTTTCACTTTATTTCAAAGTAGGTATTTACGTTTATTATTCAGCCAAAAAACTCGAAACTATAAGAAATACGATAAAAAAACCAGCCGTTCCATACTAAAAGCTTTATTAAAACTTTTTTAATAAAAATCTTGATAGATTTTATGGAGGAGGAGACTAGTGGGTGCTGAAGTGAATATTAAATTTTTAAACGTATTTTTCACGTCTTTTTTACTATTTATCGTAATTTCAACTGATAATAAAAAAATCCTAACTAATATAGAAAAAGATCTCAACATCCCCCTTCCATCCCTTAAAGCAGGAATCGGAGGGAATTATCGAACGAATTTAAGCCATTGTATGTTTATAGGCGTAACTCAACGCCGTTCTTTGCCTCTATATGAGAGCAAAGAAATAAAAATATGTATGAGTACTTTATTTCTTCATGTGGGCATAACTATATACTATGTATTAAAATATGCTATATGTTCTATGAATTATTAATTAAAGTAGTTTGTTTTAAATTTTAACTTAGGAGTTATATAAGTTATATAAATATTTAGCTTCACCTGTATATCGAGGAAGGCAGAGGGAACATAGTGTTAAGATACTCTGTTTCCTATTAAGACATTTCTGTTGAAATTTTTTAATTACACGAAGACATGCACTGCCTATATTGCACTTATTGTTTGTAACTAAAAAATCAGTTGAAAGAGGGAAGCCAAAAAGTCTTAATGAAAACAAATTTTCAAGTCGTTCGTGTTGAGTAACGGAACTCAACGCTGTGCTTTGTCTTTTTCCAAAGATAAATTAAAATAATTCATTTCCTATCCTGTATGAGATAGCTATACAAAAATTTTAACTTTGTCCGGCCGGATGGATTCGAACCCACAACTACCTATACAATGAGCAATCAACATCAAGGGTCAGTATTATTTTCATTTACTTAAAAGAAAATATGTTTAGTAAATTCAATACAGTTGACCTATTTCAGTTGCAGGGGTACTTTAAGCCCCCGCCCGCGGGGCCTGACCCGCACTTGTCGTAAAGTCACTGTATTAGATTACAAGGGTGTCGCCTAATAGATATTTTATAGAGAAATGCCTTTTGAATTTGATAAATGGTGGAATTTATAGGGTTTTTAGGTTTTTCTTGCAAAAAATCACTTATTTAGTAAAGGAAAAGAGAGTTCAGAGTAAAACATGTCAAACTCTAAAAAACTAACATATGCAATTATGAAAAATGTTTAATAAAAAAATTGACATTTTTTCACTTCTCCAGGACTATCTATTCGTGATAATAAACTGTAATGTTTTACGTGTTCGAGGTAATTTTTTTCATATTTCATCAAATTTATTAAAGGAAAACTAAATGTTTTTCCGCGTGGAATCTTTTCCTACCCCATAAATTGGGGTGAACGGTGTAATTAATTTCAAGTGTTGATATATAGAGCACTTTGTCACGATTCCACCTTGGAAATGCTTCTTAAGCCAAAGGTATTTTGAATGCGCTTCCGTAATCCGGAATTTTACCGTAACTTCGTTTTATAGTCCTAGCGCAGGGGCACAGGCGTGCGACTGTACATGCGATAAGTTTTGGTTCGATTACCAGTCGAGGTAAGTCGAGAATAACGGAAGTATTTTAATGCGAATGGAGTGTCTTAACACTACATTCCTAGGTTTCCCTTACCTAACAAGCTATGTGCGAGAACCTGAACCTAATAAAGTCATTAATATTACCGCTTAAACAGTTGTTATGAACAAGGTATTTGTTGTTTAAAAATTATCTTCAGTAGAATGTCAGGGTGTGTTCCTTAAGTAGTTCTGACCTTCTCCACCTAGTCCATTGACTTTTATGCTCTGCATCACGTAAATCAGCTATCGCTTCCCTGGATGTTTTGCGGGTGTAAATTCATACCCTATAATGTAAAAAAATATAATAAATCAGAATATTAATGAAGATAAAAAACAACAGTTAATTTCCTCACAGATCACCGTCACGCCTACGCTATATTAAATTATATATAAAAACAAAAAGTTTATCTATGTTCTCGCAAAAAATATAAAAAAAGAGTTGACAAACTAAAATATTTATGAAGTTAGGAATATTTTTATGAAACGACGCGAACGTCCGCCCCCGGTATTTGATGTGGGAGAATTATGTTTGTATTCACAGTGGCTTTGATCGTTCGACTTTTCTTTGTTACGCAATATGTTCTGGACCTTTACAAATTTTTTATATATTTTTTAGATTCACATTTTATCCCATACATAGCAGCGTAGGCAGAAGGAAATTTTTAACCCAGTGTTAAGACACTCCATTCGCATTAATACATTTCCATTCCTACTTTTAGCCGAATTCTGGAGGCATTGCATCTTGAGTTATACTAAACAGCACCGCGTTTTGCCTAGTTACCAGAGCGAAGAAATGAAAATGTCAAATACTTCATTTCCTCAAGAAGGAATCAAACTCAAAACCTTTCATGTTTATAGTTGCACTCTTTTTTTTTTATTGTAGATAGGCAAGCATTTGTCCGCTATCTCACCTGGTGGTAAGTGACGATACGAACGAAGGTGGAGCATGCTTGCCTAGATAATGCCTATTCACTCTTATGCCCCTGCACCATGATTGGCCTATTTATGGAGTTGGGCAACTTTATATACATGAAATTAAAAAAAAATACTTTAAGGATCAAGACCTTTTAGACTTAGAACGGAATTAGAACGGAACCCTAACAATCAGTTCGTTTAGAAATACAAAAATCCCAGAAAAATAAGCCGCAAACAAAGCTATATATAATATATTCCGGGCACGCGACACCCCCACGTTTTATATGGAAGGGAATATTCTTGTTGCGTTTTCGAATTTATTGGAGCGCCCACGCTGACTGGTCTATGGACTATCATATTCATGATGAAAAAATACTTAAATAATAAATTTTCATATATTTTATTTTAAGGATGATGAAGAGATGAGGCCTGTTGTGGCGCAGGGGCACAAGTGTGAATGCATACACAAGAGGTTATGGGTTCGAGGAAATTAAATATTAGATATTTTTATTTCCTTGAAATATTTTCCTCATTTTAAAATGTCTCACAGTCTGGGTAAGCATAACGCGGCGTTAGGTTCCGCTATATCTGTTATATATGACGTTTGTTTTAGCTTCATGCTATATGCCGCCTATAACAGGGTTGGCAGAGGAACCTAGGAACCTAGCGTGAAAACATCTCGCTTCCACTGAAACATTGAAGAAAAACGTAAGACTAATTTATATAACAATTGATCAAAAGATTATAAAAGATAATATCCCAATATAATATCCCAATTGTAATCTAAACCATCCTATTAAAAGAGTAACGGTATGAAAGAATTAAAAGAGTTTTTAATTAAATTGCCTTCACGGAGCAGGAAGCCGACTTGTTTTAATGGAAAAATGAATTTACTTAGTAATAGGCAAGATAAGGTAAATGCCAAGGGTTGCATTTTCATTTAGTTAAAAGGTTTTTTATTTTTTTACATTCACAAGTAGGCAAAGGAAACTACTATTAAGACACTCTCCGTCCGTCGCCTTGTTAACAAAGCGAAAAAAAAAAAAAAAATAATAATAAAATACGATTAAACATGTTTTAAGGTCACAAGGAATGTAAAACGTAAAAATCATATTTATATACCTATTGCAATATAGAATAAATAAAATAAATGCTTAAATAAATGGTTTATTCAGTAATTAAATGTTACATATACACTCTAATTTAATATGAAAAAAAAAACAAGACAAGAATAAATGTATATTATATTATTACCGTATATATTTTATTGACGCAAATATTTATCTTTTTCAGATACGCTGTGGAGTTCAACCCAAATAGAAATCAGGTATGCGAAAAATATTTTATAAAAATATAAAAGTTCGGGAGCCTTTTGTTTTAACTAAAAAAAAAAATTTTATCAGCTTCACCCTGTATCCCTCATATAGTGATGTAGGTAGAGGGAATATAGGAACTTAATGTTAAAACACTTACGTTCCCTACTTTTCGCGGAATTCTCGAGGAATTACGTGTTACCTTGTTACCAGAGCGAAAAAAAATGAAAATATTAAATAGTTCATTAATCTGAATGGGAATCGAACTCACAACCGTCGCTTTTACAGTCACACGCAAGTATCAGTGCGCCACGAACACTTAAAAATAAACTAATTTATTTAAAACTAACATTAATTACCGTAGCGTTTGGCGCTCCTTTCTTTCTGGCTAACCCGCAAGGGATAAAGCGTGATGACATAAAAAAAGATATATAACGTGTTAATAGAAGTGCATGCGAACTTAGAATAAGTTACTAACTAAAATTTCTGACACCTTTGGGAACCCAACGCGGAGTCTCGTACAAAATAATTTGTATTTAATATGCATTATGGTAAAAACGGAACACAGTGGACAACTATTGATATAATATATTTCTTTTTCATGAGTATAAGATATATTGGTAGTGGTTTTTTTTGGTATTGGGTTGATGTTGGCACGGTCGGTTAATCGAGAGATACTATTTAAAGAGTAAAGGAAGTATACAAAGTGCAAAACGGAGTGTCTTAACACTTCGCCCCCTCTGCTTACGAACGGAAGAGAGAAGCTACAAAAAAAACTAAGTTTCCTTCTCACCTTTCACTGTATTATCCCAAGGGAAGTAATTTGTTTAAACCCTATGTTTTTTTAAATAATTCTTGTAGGTATATCTTGGGAGATAAGCAAGAAGAGAGGATATGGAGAAAAGTTATTCTGTTATTCTTTACTTTAGGTTTTCTCTTGGGGAAATGACTAAAACAAACTTATCATTTCCCTGCTCAGCTCCTGCTGCTGCTAGAGCCTGGCGTTGAGCTGATATTTCGAAAATTGGTTTTCACCTATCCTGCTATATGCGGGATACAGCGGGAAACTGAAGAATAACTCCTTAACCAGATACCAAGTTTTAGCATCAAATGAAAATTGTTTACATTTTAATTAAAACTTTATCAGTTACTCATACAGCTTCTTATATGAAATTGTTTAATTAGAACTTGGCGTAACAAAATAACTTTCGTGAACTACCCACTTTAAATCACTGACTCGTTGTTGTTTTTAGCAAGTATTTTTTTTAATTTAACGCTGTATGCCTTATTTAGCTTTTATTTAGGTATGCAGAGGGAAGTGAATGTTAAGACACTCTGTCACCCACTTTCCGCCAAATTTGAGGAGTGAGCGACCAAATAGTAAGACTTGTAAAAAGGTCACAAACAACCTCTCTAAGTAAATTGTTTTTAATTTTGACGAAAACTGGCGTTCACAATATTTGCCTAATTTCGGCAAGTGGTGTAAACATCGTTACGCCGGCGAAGTACTGAATATTTTACGAGGAGTCTTTGTAAAGGTGCTTATAATCTGATTATAGAATGTAAATGATTGATTCGAAATTCAATAAATTCATAAAAGTATATATTTTCCGTCCGCTTCGCTGAATGGAAAAATCTAATGATTTTGTGCCACGGTTTCCTATTTTCCCAACATTTTTCATGTTTTGTTTATGGTTTTTCTCGAATTTTCCAATTCGAATTAGTAGTTTCTGAGATTAACGCTTATGGCCAAATAAACCCTTTAGCTTTATAGTAGATTAGCTAAAAAGATATTATAATTTTTTAACTTTACGTTGTACCCTGCACGTAGCAGGATAAGCATCTCTGCTTATAGGTTATCTCTGAGTATAGGTTATCACTTATCGGGATATCTCATCCTGATAAGTGATAACCTATACCTTATTCAGAGAGCCATGAGATAAAAGTTAAACAAACCAGTATTTAATACAGATAAACTATAGCGCATAGATACTGCAAACATGTAGTATGAACCCACAATCCTCATCTATAGTACATTTATTTGTCCAGGCACTAAATGCGTCACAACTTTACGAGCCCACTCTATATACTGTTAGGCATCAAGCAATAAAATATGTTACGACGGTATTCATTAAATTAGCCTCTCCAGTACTTTTGTTGATAATGTGTCCTTTTTGTTTTGGTATTTTTTATTATTTTTATAGTAATAGGAAACAATTATAATAGCAAAAAACAAGGTTTTAATGAAATAGATTTTTTTAAATGCCTTTTTAATTTTTGTGGGGGGATTTTAAGACGTAAAATTAAAAAAAAATATTCTCCTCGCTCCTATACAAATTTTGGTAATTCCCGTCTTAGTGCCCCTATAAACTCTCTATTTTTTTTTTAAGCTTCTAAGTCCAATATTTTCGTCTGTACGTTATCTCTAAGTGATTCAGACACGGAAGTGTTTTATATATATACATAGATTTAAAAAAATCGCGAGGAGCAGTGGAAGCATCGAGCATTCGAGAATGTGATTTTTCAATGATTGGACTGAAATCGCATCGCAGTAGAAAGGAGCCTATAGAAATTATCAGGTAATATAATTTAAAAATTACTAGTCCTAAATATATTCTACAATCATAATCCCATATCGTTTCACCCCAGCCCAGCCCAGCCCAAGGTATACAAATAATAAAGTCATGAATCTCAAACAAAGAGGGCCGGTTCAGCCAACAATGCCAAATACGGTAACAGTACAATCAACGGGACAATGGGTGTAATTGAGACGAATATATTACTGGGTTTGATTTGATTAAACTAGTTGTTTACTGTGGTTTTGCTTTTTAAAATAAACTATGATATTAGTGAGAACAGTCTCGGCGCAGAGGCATGTGATAATTTTTAATGCGAAGGTTGTGGGCTCCATTCACTTTCAGGGGAATGTAATACTAACTTAATGTAAAATATTAACTCATTCATTTCTTCGCTCTGCTAAGGAGACAAAGCGCGGCGTTGAACTCCGCCACACAACACAAAATCATTTATATTAGTCAATTCTTTAAATAAATTTCATATAACAGTATCGACGTACACGCCCTTGTTCCATTTAAAACAAGTGAGGGTCAAACGATGCTCAAATTCAAGAGGTACTAGTCTGATTGAAATAAAATTGGACACACTGTTTCGATTTGGAACCAGGTCAAATATTAGATATGGGACACTGTCAATGTTAACAGGTTTTTTTTTAACAAAACACTAGCTTCTCTATACACACCGCATAGATGACCAGGCGGAGAGAAACTAGTACTAAAACACTCTTCGTTTTGTATTTTCTAGCCTATTCAAATCATTACGATTGAGGCCGAATTTTGAAACCGTAGATACATTATTTCTCATTTTGTTACAATTATGTATAACATTAAAAACCCGAGAATGTCTTATATTTTCGCTGGAACAATAAACAAAATAGCTTTCTTTCTTGCTAATTCAGATTTAGTTGGTATTCAACCCGTATCATAGTACGTGCTTGGACTTAGGGGGTTGTTTTGTAGGTTATTTCTTTTAGACCAAATTATCTTGATATAGAGATAACTTACTATTTAGTGATTATTTTATTTTAGGCTATTGTGGCACAGTGGAGTACGACCAGAATGTATACGCGATAATTGTGAGTTCGATTGACTTCTGGGAATAATTAATAAATGATAATAATTTTGATTTTCTCGTACCGTTAAGACAAAATGCAGTGTTGGCTTCTGCCACTTATTACATTTTTTTTCTGCTTCACTCTGTACTCCACGTATAGCAGAGTAGGCAGAGGGAACCTTGTGATACGATTTCGACAAATTTCTGAGCCATTATATGTTAAAGGGCGGAATGCAACTTCGCCCTTCCTCTCGATCGATCAAACTTACAACTATTGTACTTACTATTGAAGCAAAATTCTGTTCCGCTGCGCCACAACGGCCTAGATGCTTTTTGCTTGCTAATTATAAATCTTTGAAATAGTATTATTTAAGGAAAAATCATAAAAAATAGCTCAGCAAAAACCATATTCCAGCTAAAAGCTGTTTCGCCACGCCTAATGCAAATGAGGCTTACTTAGCTAATGTCGCGTACGACAGGAGGACTCTACGGAAGTTATGTTTCAATGTGATATTTCCTTTTTGTTAAATGACTCTTTTTAGATTTTTAAAGATTTTTTCTATTACGATAACAACTAAAATACTAAATATATTTTTTTTGGTTTCACGCTAAATAGTATATTAGGTCACTTCAGTTCTCACTGTCCACGAAATTCTTGGGAAATAACAAATCAGCCCAATTTAAAGGAATGAAAATATATATATTTCGTTCTTTCGAATTGGAATCGAAGCAACAACGGTCGTATTTATAGTATCCACATTTTGTGTCTCTGTGCCACGACGGCCTTGGGCATTGGTTCTCCCAACTCTTTTATATCTGAAATACACCGTAAAGCTAAAAAAATATAGTAAAAAATATACTCTTCAGCTATATTTATCTGTAATATACATATTTTCAAGACTTTCCCTAATATACCGTAACCAAGGACTGTAGACTTCGTCGTATGTAAATATGTGAAACGCTCTAGGTCTCTGTTAAAGCTCGCGACGACATGACGCGTCTAAAGTATTTAACCCTTTTACATAATATAATGAATATTTATTTGTAGCTTGAAGCCGTCTTGGCACAAGAGTGTGACTGTAACGCGACAGTTGTAGGTTCGATTTCTCCACTCGAGGAATTGAAATATTGAATATTTATATTTCTTTACTCCGGTGCCGAAGTTAACCGCGACGTTGAGTCTACCACTCAACACGCAATGCCACTAGAATCCGATGGGAAATAGGGGACGGAGTGTCTTAACACTAAGTTCTCTCATCGGACTCGCTGACTGAGATTAATTGCGTTAACTTAGAAGCTTGATTTTCACTGTGCCCTAAGGAACCTATAACTTAAATTTTTGATATTAATTTCAATCTGATCCTGTAAAGGTTCCGTTTTTACTTTGCGGTAAGGAACCTTAAAAATATGCGTACAAACTTGTTATAAATAAATAGTAAGGGAAAAAGATTGTTGAGATGTAAATTCTAAAGCAATATCAAATGACTAAGCGACATGTAAACTGTGGGATCATTATTTTTAACAAGATATCTTGTTTTTTTAACCATTGTGTATCATGTAACAGTTGTTTTTTCGCTAATTAATAAAATCATTTAATTATAGTTTATAGTATATTTATTTTTTTAGCTTAATTGGCGAAGGGGACCTAGTGTTTAGACACTTCGTTCCTCACTTTCTACTTAATACTACTGGCATTTGAATTTCAAGACTGACTGATATGATTACTTGTAATAATTTTTTTCTATTTTTTTAAGGCTAAGTTGTTAAGACCATATGTAGTCCAAACCCAATGGATTCGAGAGGCAAAGCGCTGTTTGAGGCAAAGTGTTGAGTTCCGCCACTCAACACCACATGTATGTTTATATGTATATCTTTACTGTTAATATAAACTGATTTTTTGGTGTTGAATTAGCATGGCGATAGAGGAGGAGCCTGCCTGACGCTGAAGTCAGACTGGTGCCGTAACGACACGTTATGTAACGAATCAGTTTGATTTCCCATAAAAAGTGATCACTTTAAAATATAAGGCAAAATTACCTTTACCCCCGCCAGGGATTTGAATGCACGATACGCTAAGTAAACCTAATAAGTTGATACTAATTGTCACTATGCATTACGTACTTTCAAACTAATCCCAACATTCTTACTACGAACATCTCAACTAGAGTAAATGTTGAGTGAAACCATTTTGCTACGAGTTCCTTCCCATGGCGGCTATTACCTATTCGACCCTTGTTTTATTACAACTTATATTAGACTCTATTTACAAGCTATTAAATGTTATTTTAGATTGTAATTCTGTTAAGTAATTTAATTAAGGCATAACATAAATAAGATTATTTCTAAGTTAATGATCAAAAAAGTTTATTAAAGCGCTCTCAAGACGATTCTTTATATTCTTATTTCGTGTAATGGAATATTCCAGAAATAAAATGAAAAAAATATTGAGTAGATTAGCCCTTCAATGGTACATGATTCGAATTCGAGACGGACAAAAATATACTTATATTTTTATAAAAAATCGTCTGATTATCTGAGTATGGGTGCAATGGTGCAAGTGTGATTGTAAACCCAATGGTTCAAGGTTCTATTTTCACTCGGGAAAATATAAAGTAAAGTATGTTCTACTATAATGTACGTGTTGCATGTATTATACATTATTATTACCCCTTTTTATGAAACTTTTGCGGAAGGAGGAGCATGAAATGGTTAACTGGCACAGTTATGGTTTATATAGAGAAGGAAAATATAACTAAAACCATGTATGGTCTATTGTTCCGTTAGCTACTTTCCACCAAACCAGATTGAGAGAATGAATATATATTGAGTATAAATATTCCCCCAAATAGGAATCGAACTCAAAACTTGTTACAAAAGTAAAAATAATAATATTACTAGTCCTTTGTCGATGTTATTTTTCTGTTTCGCTTGCGTTCCTCAAACGTATTATTCTAGTATAACAAGTTCTTACACAGAAAGTGCACTTTGAAAGCTTTGTAAACGTTTAAGTTTTTCTTTTATTATGAAACAAATGTGGTAAGAGGCGGTCGTGGCCAAGTGGCACAAGCGTGTGACTATAAACGTGACGGTTGTGGGTTCGATTCCCACTTGGAGGCATGCATTATTATTTATGTATATATTTTCATTTTTTCGCTATGGTAACAAGGTAAAAGGGCAGCGTTAAGCTCCGCTACTTAACAGCCAATGCCTCTAAAGTGAGGAACTAATTGTCTCATCACTAGGTTACCCTCTACCTACCTAAAAACCCTCTACCTATCTAAAAATATGAAAATAATGCATTTAATTTAGAAATTGATGCTGCATCCACGTGAAGCCACTTTGAAATTCTATTAACACAGTTTCACTGACAAATTGTTAGCGTATTTTAATTTTAGAACTCAATTTTGGCTCGTTGAGTGAAAAGCTTCGATAGAGTTAAACTTTTTAATTATTTTGCTTTTAAAAAGCTCTTGTTTCTAACTAAATTTTGTTGATCGAGAGTATTTGAGTTTGTGGCATTTTTGTCAAAAACATACATGAAAAATATAACATTTTATATAACATAAAATTTTGAATTTTTGACACATTAAATTATATTATTAGTGTAGACAAAATCTTATTAAATTAGTTTCACGCTGTAACCCGCGCCGTGCAGAGTAGGCAGAAGGATTCACTGGAAACTGAAAACTGGTAGTGTTATGATCCTCCGTTGTCATTGAAACGCTTTTGTTCCCCAGCGTCCGCTGAATTCCGGAAGCAATGCGTGCTGGGTGGCGAAACTTAACGCCGCACCTTGCTTCGTTACCAAAACGAGTTAATTAAAATCACGAAACCAGCCGCATTATAATCGCTTTAGTGGGCCATGAGTGGTTTCTTTTTTTTACTAATAAATAATATACAAAATATAAATATTAGAGGAATATAGACCCAAATTTTAGTCCCTTCCAATAACTAGTTCAGAAAGTTCGTGTTTACCAGATTTGCCGTGTTAGGGTTGATTGGATCGAAGGACCTCTCCACAAATTGTATTCCAAATAATCTCTCGTCTAATAATTTAACCGAACGCCTATATCTATACTTGTGTATTAGATGAACATTTGGTTTGGTTGAACGTGGTAACCCCAGGAATCAGGATTTTCTTAAATTCTTCTTTCCATTTATAAAGGAAATCTATAAGCTATATTTTTTCTTTTCTTATCCCGCACACTACAGGGTAGGCAGAGAGAGCCGAGTGTTGAGACACTCCATTTCTCATTTTCTGCCGAGTTCTGTAGGTATTGCGTGTTGAATGGCGAAACTAAACGCCGCGCTTTATATCGACTTCAGAGCGAAGAAATTAATATATTAAGTATTTCATTTTCTCGAGTGGGGATCCCCAACCCACAATCCACACCCACCTTGTGCTGCTGCGCCACGACTGGCCTCAAATTTAAAATTTACATTTAAGTATTATAATAAATTCAGCCAAAGCCAAGCGAAAATACTATAAAGGCATTACACATATTTTTCCCCTGATAGACATCGAACCTACGACCAAGCCATTCATAACAGAGGATTACATTTTAATTAAGCTCCTATATTTTACTTTTGCCAACATACGAGTAAGTTTCACAGAAAATTTATAATTTAGCTAATGTCATACTATTAAAAGTATGTACAACGAAAACTTCTGTGATTAGAAACTTTTATTACACGTATAGAACCGTAAAACTTTTACTTTTCTTAACTTTTAATTTCTATATAATTATTTATATGAAAATATGAAGTTTAAAAGTACAAATAATAGATTAGACTATTTCTTTTTAACTTCATGACTATTTTCTGGGGCATTTTATGTTAAGTGGCGGATATCAACGTCGCTTTTTAAATTATATATATATATATATATATTAGATTATATAAAAAAAATTCCTTATGGTTATTTAATATTATAAATAATAAAAGTCTTTTTATTCCGCATATAACAGAATAGGCAATCTAAACATAGCGTTAAGACACTCCGTTTCCCACGCCACCATCCAATTTTTAAGATATTGCTTTTTGAGCAGCAGAATTTAAAGCCATAAAGTATACGAGTATATTCCTGGTATGTACACAATAACATAAATATATGAGGACAAGCACAAATACAAATTTACATCTCAAATGCCATCTGAACCGGAAATGTCCTTAGGCATGTTTGTAGCATCCCGTAGCAAGGTGCTACGCGTTTACAATATTGTGCCTGTATACACTGAATAAAATGTATTTTACTCTCAATAATAATTCTACAAAGCATCATTCTAACAAAGCTATCGTTGCCCAGAAGCGCGGCGTCTGACTTCAGACGTGGAGGTTGTGGACTCGTATTCCATTTAGGGAAATGAATTATTAAGTTAATCTTAAAGTAAGTCTCGAAATTTGAAGTGTAGAGAATGGAATGTCTCAACTATAGTTTCGATCTACCTACTCTGCTATACGCAGGATACAGCGTAAAACAAAATATTTATGCTATATCTCAAAACATTATTTTAGTTACAATTTACTTATTGGCACAGTAACAATGTCTCTCTCTCTCTCTCTCCCTGAATTCAGCGAAAAGTGGGGAACGGAAGTTGCCGGGTGGGAAACGGAATGTCTTATCATACGGTTTAAGGTGCGTGACACAGGTGAAGCTAAAAAATGATCGAGAAATTCATGAAAATAAGGGTGACACTAAACCCGCATTTTACAAGGAAATGAAAATATAGAAGCTACTTATATATATATATTTTCTAAAACAAAAATTGTTTAAAAAGCAAAAGACGAAGAATTTATGCTTAAACAAAAAATGATTGGAATTTCTTTTTACTTTACAATATTGCACAATCTATTTCTAAGCTTATCTTTATATATGTAGCGCAGTGTAGCTTCTCGTAGCACTTCGTAGCGTATAACATTATTTTATAGTATAGAGTTCGTTCAGTAAAGCTTTCGCGAGATTAAATAAAATCGACAAGGTTTTCTGTCGAATTTCGGTGAAATATTGATATTGACTTTCTACAAAATATTTACTTTTAAAACATATATTTAATACGTTTTATGTTACAATTAGGTAGCTTAAAGAATAAATTTACTTTTAAAATAATTACATATTAATGAGTTAAAATAAAGATTTCCTTTCCATCAAATTCTGGGGACATTAAGTGTTGAGTAGCGAAACTCAACGCCAGGCTTTACCTCGTAACCAGGTCAGGGAAATGAAAATACTAAATATATGATATATTCCTCCAGTTGGAACTGAATCCACAACCTGTCGCTTTTACAGCTTTTTAGATGGAAGTAATATGCTGTTATAGTAAACATTCTGTTCATACAATAAAGGCTCAGAATAAATGGATTTATGAGAGGAACCTCCACTGCCTGTAACGCGGATTGGCACACAATATGAATGCAAATAAAATGAATACGCGTTACCATATTAGGGTAGAGACGAACGTGTTTTCTTTTAGATTTTTATAAAAATGTCAATATACAAGGCCGTATTGGCACAGAGTTTGATTGTAAAGTGATAATAGTAGGTTCAATTAGAGATAGGAAAATATTCTCCCTCTCTTATAGACGTGACGCGGCGGTGTGTTCCGCAACTTAACAGACAATATCTACAAAATATAATATAATATAATATACGTTGCGTTAAGATAGCAGTATATTAACCTCTCTTTCTCTCTCCCTCTCGATCTCTGCTGACATTGACGCGATATTTAGCATGAAACTAAAAAAACATCACCTGAAGTTTGTGCTAAGAAGCTAAAAAAAACCTGATCCTGTGACCTCGAGAAGTTAAGACTTGGAGAACAGCAGCACTATGCTAAACTAACCTACTAAGACTAATCTCATTACAAGCCTTGCGCCTTGAAACGGCGATACAATTGAATTTCTAGAACCGAATTAATTGATTTAATGTTGGATATTAATTTTGTATACATCAATCTTGTTGTGCAAATTGACATAACGAGAACCCCGAGGGAAATTGATTGCCTTATTAGTATGGAATATATAGTAGTATAGATATATTAAATAACTACTATAGGTCCTAAATTCAAATCACAGCTTATATTATTATAGCTGTTTTTTTCTGAATTATAAATAAGCTGATTTTATAACATTTATTAATATTAAGCACTAAAAACGATATTTTTAAAAGGAGGACGAAATTATATTGGATCTGAAGGCGATCATTGGAGAGTGGCACTAATTTGTGACTATAAATGCATTGGTTGTGGACTCAATTCTCTTCCTCGCTCTAGTAACAAGGCAAAATGCATTGGGGTCCGCTACTCAATACGCAATTCCTCGAAAATTACGCAGAAATTTAAGAACGGAGCGTTTAAACACTAACTTTCCTTGCTTTATGCGGAATAAAAAGAGGAAATCTAGTGTTCACTAAAGAAGACTCTTGCTTTACGTCGTTCACTTTACGTCCAATTTCTAACACATTGCAAGTTTAATGGTGGGTTTTATTGTCGCTTTTTTTATAGTTATTCTTCTTGTTAACAAAGCGAAATTACATTCATTCCCGCAGGTGAGAATCGAACTCACAGCCGTTGTTTTAACAATCAGACGTTATGCCACGAATGTTTCTTAGTAAAATATATGAACTCGTATGCTAAATGTTGCAGAGAAGACGAAGATCTTTATTAAAATATATATAAAATAAAAAATTTAAATATATGACTCTATAGTCTACCCTTCCCCTTAGCTACCAAAAGCGTTACGAAGTAATAACATCCCTATAAAAGTTCTATCCCAATATAAAGGTTTATATGAGAAAATTCATAATATTAAAGGATATTGTACACTGCGGCACCGTGGGAAACAGATTTAAAAAGAAAGAAGTTAAATAGAGATTAGTAGTTTATATCTCGTTGCGGGATACAGCGTGAAGCTGATTATTTTTATCTCGGACAAATATGCAAGTGTTTAGAAGCCATCGTGTTGCGGTCTGACACTTTTTCATTTTTGTACTCTAAAAGAAAAACCATGACTAGAGCTCCGTCACTCCGCACCCAATACATCGTAAAATAGGCGGAAAGTAATGAACGGAGTGTCTTAACACTAAGTTTATTTAGAATGCTAAAGAATGAAAAAAATCAACCCAACCAAGAAAAGATAACTATTAAGCTACGATGGCCTCACCGATGATAGCATAGCTTATAATGCCTCAAAATAGAAAAAGTAGTGTCTTATCACTTATATTTTTTAACCCAAAACGCTGTTAAAAATAGTTACTGCCTGTAGTTAGTAAACAACGTCCATAAATTGTAGTCGATTTAAGATTACATATACATAGAATGTAAATCGTTGCGTCGTTTATTTAGTACACGTTTTGTAGTGGCCTAGTTTGATAGAAATTTATAGTAGAGTGTAGCGGTTTTAGCGTTCATTTTACTTAAAGCTTTAGAGTCGTTGTAAATTCACGTATGTTCCATACAATACATTTTCTATAAATAATAGTAGAGCCTCTGCTTAGGCAATGTGCGGCGTTGGGTTCCGCTTAAGCTGTCAGCGTCTGTCAGTAAACATGACATATTTTTTTACATTTTTAACCGACTTCTGTAATTATAAATTTGATCCATATTTAGGAAATAAAAATGTTTTTTAGAAAACAATATTAAAGAAGATGTGACGAGCATATTAGAATTTCGGCGTCGCTCGATCAGAACTATGGCTTGATTGTTCACAACGCTTGGACGGTTGAGAAACAGAGAGTCTAAACACTGTGTTCGCATTACCTATTTGATAAATGCTGGATAGAACGTAAAGCTATTTATTGTTGTTTGCCTACTAATTCGAACAAATAAAAACCCAATTCAATGTAAAATTACACGTGAATAATAAAAGAACAATAAAATGTTAATACGGATGCAATTAAATGTAATTACAGAAACGAGCTTAGCCCTTATTTTAAAAAGCCCTTATTTTTCCATTATAAAAATTGGTTTATGTTCCAAAAAAATATTTTTAATTGTATATGAAGTTATATGTGTATATGTTATATGTGTGTATGTTCAATATATATATGACATGTTAACTGTGAGTAGAATTCTGTTTTGTTTTTTAGTTTCACATTGTTACCTGAGAACCTAGTCTTAAATTTTTTATTTTTCATTTATTTTTGAAAATGGTTTAAATTGTATAGCAGAAAATAATTTAATTAAAGTTTGTAAGGATGGATGTTTCATGTTTGTTCTACTTTTACGGAAAAAGTAATGAACGGATTTTGATAAAACTTTACAATAACATAGCTTATATATCAGAATAAGACATAGATACAAGACTATAATATAACAATATATTTAAGCAGGCGAAGCCGCGCGTGGGTCTAATCTACTAGAGTATTTATTTACACAAAATCATAAAAACTTTTGATAATTCCCTAATGATATAACAAAAAATAAAGCATTACCTACAAACCGTGTCCCCGGCATTAGTACAAATCATCTAATTTGTGAAGCCGTTTGTTTTTGCCAGCGCTACCAAATTTGGCCCCGAATTTTGAACAGATGATAGATTCAAAACAATTTCTCAATGTAAATTGTATGAAAAAGTTTGTATAAGCGATTAAAGTTGTTTTTGTACTATAATAATCTTATATAGCTTTAGTAGTTCTTTAAGGGTATATTGTTCGTGTGAACAAAAAGCAGCTTCACGATTTTTGAAAGAGGATATGAAGAAAAAGTAGGGGGAAAAGGTAACCTAGTCTTAAAACATGGAATTAGAAGCTGCGTTCGTATTTCGTATCATACAATTCATAAGCTATAAATTAATTCTTTTATATCTGTGTACGTTCGTTATTACGTGGTATATTGAGAAACCGTTCTATAAGCTTTCATTAACACGGCAGTGAAAAGGAACGAGCTACGTGAGGGGTTTATTCATGTTTGAATATACTAATATTTCTTAAGTCGTTTAACCGATTGCGCGAAAATGGCTATTTTTTTTAAATGATTAAAAAATGCCTGTCATCCTCACTCTGGAGGGAGATTATATTTACTATTATTTTCAATTATCGGTTTCCTATAGAGGTTAAGCAGTGTTGAGTGGCGAGTTTTAACCTGTTTGACATCTGTTCCTTATTTTCCATTCAATTTTCAATATGTTGCATATTAAGTGGCGGACCCCAGCGGTTTTTTTTGTTAATAAGCAATGAAAATATTTCTTTCCCTCAAATAGGAATCCAACCCATAACCGTCGCGTACACGCGGTGCCGCTACGTCTCGGCGGCCTAGCTTGTTAATTGAAGTTTCTTATATTCATTGAATTTATGAATAAATGAAATATATTTTGTAAAAATATTATAAGTATAATTTCAAATTTCTTCTACAAGTATAACTTTAGTTGGAATAATTATAAGTTTTACGAAACTACTTCGTCAAAACTTTCCCGAATTCCTTTGTTTTCAGAACTTATATTAAATTAATATACTCATTTCCATATTATAATAGTTTTGTGAGCGAAGTTTAGTTTTTTGTAATATAGTAGTCATCGCTTGCAACTTTCTGTGGATTTTACACGTAAAATAAAAATCACATTTTTTCCCATAAGAAAATTAAGAGGAAAGTGGAGAACGGAGTGTTTTATCTTCTTTCATAGAGCCAATAAAATCTTTCACATATTTTTTCCGTCGAAGAATTTAATTCACATTTATTATATTATAAAATATTTATTGCAATTTTTTACCTTTACCTAATATAATTTTCATAATATATTTGGGTCTACCAATTTTCTTTATTCATTGTAGGCATAAAACTATCCTCAACCCTTAGGTTCATCCTAAGAAGTTGTAAAACATTTCAAATTTATGGCAAACCCACATTATCGAATTGATCCCTAAATTATCAAACACTTTGAATACTTACTTATTTTACTTGATTCCATAGTCGA
Source organism: Heliconius melpomene rosina (assembly GCF_056956725.1). Lineage (NCBI taxonomy): Eukaryota > Metazoa > Arthropoda > Insecta > Lepidoptera > Nymphalidae > Heliconius > Heliconius melpomene. Next base: position 928,708 of record NC_140397.1, read on the forward strand.
TACTAATATAATAAAGTGAAAGAGTTTGTTTGTTTAAACGTGTTAATCTCAGGAATTACTGGCTCGAATAGAAAAAAACTTTTTTTGTTGAATACTCCATTTATCGAGGAAGACTATATAGTATAGACCATATTTTAGTAGAACAGAAGATGCTTAATGAGAACTGACATGGCGTTAAGTTCTGTCATTCAATACTAGGTTCACACTAGGTTCCCTCCGCCAACCCATGCGAGATACAGGATAAAGTTATAAAAAATAATTATACAAATATTACCATCATATTCCACCATAATATACGTACTAAAGCATTAACTGGATTATACCAAGAACCGTCATGTGACCTTTCCTCCTCGTCAAGGACAGACCAAATGACATTTTATATAGAACAAGTGGGTAGTTCTAAGAAACATTATATACAGTTTATTAGCGCCCGGTCTCGCTAAATTAATTGCTTTCGTACCATTTCCATGTAATTCATACTTAGTAATTGATAGATGGAAAAGAATCGCGAAATATCTATATACTTTTTTTTAGTATTTGTTTCTTATTTACTATAACAATGAACGAAATAAAACGAAAAAAACATATAGATCAAATGACCTACAAAGAAAAATACTATTACAAAAAGAACTTTGAGCACATTTAATTGTGTAATAGGATACTTAATTAAACAGAAATTTCTTTGTTAAAAAACCTACTTTGTAAATAAAAGGGCCGACCGCCTCCTATTGTGGATTTTATCGAATATTTTCTAAGCCTTTATGAAATAAAAACCCTTTAAAAATACAAAACTCGGTTTAGAATTCAGAATAAAAGGTAAATATGAAACGAGTATTTAGAAAGGTAACTGTCACGTCATGTTTCTAAGTAACGTACTAGGATAACGTGAATAAAATATATTTTAAATTGTATTTTTTGAAGCCGAACTGTTATGAGTTCGTCCCCTACTTGTGGGAATTAATTATTATTTGATATTTTCATGTCCTCGTTCTGGTAACAGGTCAAAATGGAGCATCTTTAAACTGAGTTACCTCTGTCTGCCCCGCTGTGTGCGGGATACAGCGTGAAAATTATTTAATTTAATTTGATTTTATATACAATGTTTCTATTTACCATAACATTTCATCTCATAAACATTTCTAAATCTCACATAATCTTGTTTAGTTCGTACCGCACCTGTAGGTGTACAGGAGCTTACTCAACCTTATCCTTACCACCTTGCAAAGCTTTATATTTGGTAATATAGAGAAGCAAGTATCATTTATGAGTAAAATAACTTAATTTAAAAATATGTATTTTATATTTATATTTTATAAATATACTTATAAACGCAGCAGCATAATGTCTGATTCTAGGCCCTACGGTTGTGCGTTCAATGTCCGCTGGGAGAAATGAACCATTTTCATCCTCTAACTCTGATATCAAGAGTAAACGTGGCGTCGGAATGGGGAATGGAATCTTATCTTTCCCAGGATATTTTTTTTATTTCAAAATAATTAGCGAAGTAAAATTTAAAATTTGTACTTATATAAAAACTATCTGAGTGACTGTCAGACAACGGAAAGACGAAACTACTGGACTTAGAAATTTTAATGATCTCCCATAGATTCCTTGGGGAGTATAGGAGAGCACTAAGAGTGAAAATCTCTCAAAACAAATTCTTCAGGCTTCCCATTTTACATCTCACAGCCCACACAAGCAAAACTACGTTATATAACTGGTTGAATATGAAACTACTGACCATATTTTTTCTGCTCTAAAATTCTGATTCCACATTAGTCCTTCGCATAATATCGATTATAGAGAGACGTCACCTCCCATAACCACTCGAGCGCCAACATCCAGACGTTCCTCAGAGACTCTACCAATTTGTCTAATATTTACTTTAGTTCATATAACTGAAATTTCCCAAGTGATTGCGAATTGGCAAAGTTCCGGAAATATGTGTGTTTCGTATTGACATTTGTTACGTATGATTTTTTTTGTCATATCAATAGAATAATAACTATTGGAGGATAGTCAGTAAAAGTGAGACTGTAAAAGAAGCAATGTTGTGGATTCAATCACCACTCGAGTAAATGGAATATTTAATATGGTAATTTCCTTGTGAAGTGGGGAACGGAGTGTTTTAACACTAGGTTCCCTCTGCCTACCCTACTGTGTGCGGGAAGAAAAGTAATCTATTTTGTCAACAATTTTATATATTATAGGACATAATAAAAGGCAGTTATAACAAAAGTTATTATCGTACCGGAAATGGGTAAAGTCCCTGTTTTACGAGTCACGGTGCACGCATCAGTATCAAATTTGGACTTATCGAGTTTTTGTTGTTGGAATAAAAAACTTTTTAAACGGATATAAAGCTTAATGTCCGTCTATCTTCCTGGAAATGGGAATTGATCTAAGTAGCAGTTTGTTTGGTTGAACGCGGTAATCTCAGGAACTAGTGGTTCGAACTTTTTGTGTTCTGTTTGCGCAGGACCACAAGTGTGCGACTGTAAACACAGCTTAAGAGTTCTATTCCCACTCGAGGAAATGCAATATTTAATATTTTCATGTTCTTCGCTCTGCTGTCGAGACAAAAGCGCGGCGTTGAGTTCTGCCAAGGTTTTGTTCTCCAAAATTCGGCAGTAAGTGGGGAACGGAGTTACTTAACACAAGGTTCCCTGTGCCTACCCTGCTGTGTTATAGCGTGAAGCTGAAAAAAAAATATATACATACGTTTTGATTGTTTAGTTTTAACTTTACGCTATGACATGTGTTCGCGACAACCGACGCGCATCATCGGCTGTGAACTCGTCACAACATGTTAGAGACTGTTTAGTTTGGCAAAAAGTGACGTCATACCACTCTCGTAATTTTGAATGTTATTATTAGTGTCTTTTCTAAATTAATAGTGTTTTTTCCTTTGTAAATAAGTAATTACATTAAATAATAAATATAAATAGATTTGGGTTCCGTTTTAGATAATAATTTTCGACTTTATATCTTATTTGTATAGTTGTACTATGATTTGCCGGATTAATCGCTTTTTATATAATAGTAACTTCCGTATAGTAAATTTTATTATTAATTATTGTTTGTCATAGTTTTCTGTAACAAAATAACAGATTTGTATATTCCTAATGTGTGTAATTAATTTTAGAGAGAATTTTCATTGTAAAAACTCATGTAAAATTCGTCATCGTAACAGCATTTTTCGTAATTTAATAATAGATAATACTTAAATAGTATAATGTTTTATACATAGATAGATAGATATTTTTATGTTCTTTTAATATGTATAAATTGTAAAAACATCCGATTTTTAGTTATTAAAATATAAATGTAAATGTGTGATAATCATAGTAAAAATATTGTTGTAAATAAAGATAAAACGGCTCGGTGGCTCGCGGCTCTCGTTACCGTTTAGCTCCGCGCAACGGAGGTGCGCGTCGGGCGAGACAGAGACAGTCGGCAATCAACGGTGAGCACAACAGGAAGAAGATAGAATCGGAACAAGACACGAATAGAGCCGACAGTCACCGACCGTTATACAGTGATCAACATCTTGTTTCAATATCCTGTTTCAACATCCTGTTTCAGTATCTTGTTTCAATGTATAGCAAGAACGTCTCGCAAGAACGTCTCACAAGAAGGACTCACAAGAACGTCTCACAAGAAGGACTCCCAAGAACGTCTCACAAGAACGTCTCACAAGAACGTCTCACAAGAACGTCTCACAAGAAGGACTCACAAGAACGTCTCACAAGAACGACTCACAAGAACGTCTCACAAGAAGGACTCCCAAGAACGTCTCACAAGAACGTCTCACAAGAACGTCTCACAAAAACGACTCACAAGAACGTCTCACAAGAACGACTCACAAGAACGTCTTGGGGTCTCAGCATACTCCGTGTTCCCATGATCTGGAACCTATAGTGTGCAGGGCGTCAGCGGCTCATTCACTTGAGTTCCGCCCGTCCGGTACAACGTGCTGGTCCTTCGAGCCGGATCTGGGGACTCCTCACCGAAGCTGAAGCATCATCCGTCATCGTGCAAGTTATCGCAGTGCTCCGTCGCGCAAGTGCTCCGTCGCGCAGTACTCTATCGCGCAGTGTTTTCCGTCGCGCTCGCAAACGCATTCGCCGTCGCGTTTCGCATCCGTATCGACTGTCGCGCTCGCAACTGCGCTGACGTCACATATCCCGTCACGTCGTGAGTGTTTTGTGCATCCGCCTTCGTGTGTCGTCGTTCGTCTCCGAGAATCTTCGTGCTTCCGCCTTCGAGTGTCGTCGTTCGTCTCCGAGAATTTTCGTGCATCAGCCTCTGACATCCGCCTTCGAGTGTTATCGTGAGTCTTCGTGAGTGTTCGTGCATCAGCCTCTGACATCCGCCTTCGAGTGTTATCGTGAGTGTTCGAGAACCTTCGTGCATCCGCCTTCGAGTATTATCGTACTACATCGCGCAGTGCTCTCCGTCGCGCAGTGTTCTCCGTCACATAGCGCTCTCCGCTGCGCTCTCCGCCGCCTCCGTTGGCGTCCGCATTGACTGTCGTGCTCGCTACTGCGCTGACATCTATCGCGCCGTAAGTCACGTCGTGAGTGTTCGTGCATCCGCCTTCGAGTATTATCGTAAGTCTTCGTGAGTGTTCGTGCATCATCCTCCGACATCCGCCTTCGTGTGTCGTCGTTCGTCTCCGAGAATCTTCGTGCTTCCGCCTTCGAGTGTCGTCGTTCGTCTCCGAGAATCTTCGTGCATCCGCCTTCGAGTATTATCGTTTCGTCTTGGTGAGTTTTACCAATTATCGTAGGTTTTTACTAAGATGCCTATCACAAGATCAAGAGGTCGATCCGAGGGATTGAGATATGAAGCCGACCCTTCATCTAGTCACACAGAGGTGACACACCCGCCTACGAATACACAAGAGGATTCCGAAATAGAAAAGAACTTAATAGTACCAAGTGACGAAAAGGAAGACTCAAGAATTATTTCAATTAACAAGGAGGAACAATTTGAAGGCACACAAATAAAGTCGACAACTTCGAAACGTGCAAACTCGAAGAAGTCTACGAAATCCAGACGTAGAGCAAGAAATGCTCGTGAAGAAATACTTCGCATCAAGCTTGAACTCGCGCAAATAGCTCTGGAAGATGCTGAATCAGATAGTTCAGAATCCCAGGAAGATAATATATCGAAAACCGACTACGTTAGCTCCTGGATTGAAGATAATGCACAAATCGTACAAAAATCACTTACACCATGTGCAGATGTTCCGAGGCAACCACATCCAGTGCCGTCATGCTATAGAATGCCTCAACATCCGAATATCGGCAACAATTCCGAAAATCAACAAGCAATACAGAGAGATTCAACAAAGGAAATAGAGGAGCTAAAAAAGGAAATAGAAAATTTGAAGAAAAGATGCGAAAAAGCCGAAACCGCTCCTACATCGTTGTGTATGAAAACAGAGGTACCTAAACCTACAATGTTACCTCCATCATCGTCATACAATTTTCCCGTCGCGTCCAAAGTCATCATGGATCTTCCTACATATAGTGGAGTGTTAAATGAATGGCTATCATACAGGGCCATATATGAAAACACTAAGGGATACTTCAATGAAGTTGAAAATACAGCCAGAATTCGAAGAAGCCTAACTGGAAAAGCATTGGAAGTCGTCGACACACAACTCATAGCTCATTCAAAACCGGATGCCATCATAGAAGAGCTTGAAATGAATTTCGGTCGTCCAGATGCAATCGCATATAGTGAATATGACAAGCTTCGATCTCTACCTCGTTGTGCTGACAATCCAAAGGAGATACATGCATTCGCCAGTAAGGTAAGAAGCAGTGTCAATCTGTTTCGCGCCCTCGATTTACACAACTTTATCACTGCGCCAGATATAACGAGGGCCCTTCGTGAAAAGCTACCATCGTCGTTATGTACCAGGTGGTACGAGGAACAAGCATCTATATTCAAACCAGACCTGACGCACTTCAGCGAGTTTCTCACCAAACAAGCAGCATGTCGCACACCTTATTCAACAGAGATCCCGCACTCAGAGCCTACTCGTCGTGTGATACATAGAACGCACAATACTACCGAAGAAAGGAAAACTAATAGATTTCATGGAATGGTGAAAAGTACGTGCAAAATTTGTAACAAAGAAGGTCATCACAGTATTAGCTGCAAGAAATTTCAAGATGCCAACTCAGATAAAAGATGGGAACTCGCCAAAGAACACCGACTGTGCTTCAGATGCCTGCGGTTCCGACAATCAGGACATTCCTGTAAACCACAGAAGTGCAATATTAAGGGATGCATCGGTACTCATCATCGATTACTACACTATGATAAAAAGGAGAAATCAGAAATTCGAAATCAACAAGAAGAAAAGGAAACCGTGGCCAACGCATGGGTACCGTCAAAGGCGCATGCTTATCTTAAAATCATACCAGTCAGAGTTCATGGACCGGCGGGAGAAACCTCCGCATACGCTCTATTAGACGACGGATCAACTGTATCTCTCATAGATGAAGCTTTGGCAAAGGAAGTCGGTGCTGAGGGACGGCTGGATCCTTTAAAGATGGAAGCAATCGGGGATATAGTTATTGAAACGCCGGGATCAAGGCGTGTTACCGTGACACTTGCTAATTCACAGAAAAAGAAGATTAGCTTTACAGCTCGTACCGTTCCGCATCTTAATCTTTCCCCGCAAACAATTCGTGAAGAAGACTTAGCTGCCTGCGATCATCTAATAGATTTGAAGAACCAGCTCACCTACGACTCAGCCACGCCTAAAATTCTAATTGGTCAAGACAATTGGAATTTACTACTCGCCGAAGATGTCCGTATAGGACCGAAGAACCAACCAATCGCTTCACTCACGTCGCTCGGGTGGGTGCTACATGGTGCGCACAATAGGACATTGGGTCAGAAAATCCATTTCGTCAATCAAGTTACTGCTATTGAAGATAGAATGGATGAACAACTGAGAGATTACTTTGCCTTGGAATCTCTTATCATTAATCCGCGTCGGCCAGACTCTGATCCAGAAATAAAGGCTGAAAACATTTTGAAGAAACACACACACCGTTTACAAGATGGGCATGTTGAAACCACACTTTTATGGAAATCAGAGAACAGCATCATGGTTAATAATTATGAGTCGGCGCTGAAGAGGCTCATATCAATAGAGAGAAAAATTGATCGTGATCCTGAACTGAAAAGGAGATACACCGAACAAATGGAATCACTCGTCCAGAAGGGCTACGCTGAGGTGGCACCTAAAAGTATCTCTCCAGGCAGAACATGGTACCTGCCACACTTCGACGTGCAAAACCCGGCTAAACCAGAGAAGCTTCGCATTGTTCACGACGCCGCTGCTAAAACCAAAGGTATGTCACTAAACGATTTCCTCTTGACTGGACCAGACCTTCTTCAATCGCTTCCTGGAGTCATGATGAGATTTCGCCGTCATGCTTTCGCTGTATCAGCCGACATAGCCGAAATGTTTATGCAAGTCAAAGTAAGACCTCAAGATAGGGATGCCCTTCGCTACCTGTGGAGAGGACACCGGCGGGAGGGAACTCCTGAAGAATATCGCATGACGTCGCTTATATTTGGAGCTGCGAGTTCACCATGCACCGCGATATTCGCTAAAGATTGGAACGCAAAAAGGTACATCGACACGCATCCAGAAGCAGTGGAAGCTATCATCCACAACCACTATATGGATGACTACCTAGACAGTTTCCGAAGTATAGAAGAAGCTATAGAAACTTCCAAAAAGGTCCAACATATCCACGGAGAAGCTTGTTTCAAACTCTGCAAGTGGGTTTCAAATATCCCGAAAATAATAAATGAACTTGAAAAACAATCAAATATGACAGAAACTATTAACCTGGGTACCAAAGAAGAAAAGATTTTGGGTTTAATGTGGAGACCGTCAACCGATGAATTACGATTCAATTTAAAACTAGCAAGATTACCGCCCAGTTTATTAAAGAAAACAGCTCCTACGAAGAGAGAAGCTCTGAAGATAGTTATGTCACTCTATGACCCACTTGGTTTCGCTTCACCCGTTACTATTCGTGCTAAACAAATTCTTCAAGAATCTTGGCGAAGAATTATAGATTGGGATCAACATCCGGATGAAGATCTTTCCAAGCAGTGGGCAGAATGGATGCTACACCTTCAGAAATTGAAAAATGTGAGCTTACCTCGATGCTACTCTGGTTATAGTGATGCCACATCTGTACAACTACATATATTCAGCGACGCCAGTGAAACAGCCTACGCAGCAGCTGCCTACTGGAGGGTGGTTGCTCCGGATGGAAAAGTCCAAGTCAACATGATCATGGCTAAAGCGAAAGTAGCCCCGCTCAAGGTTATGTCAATTCCTCGTTTAGAACTACAAGCAGCCGTCATGGGAGTTCGCATAGCAGAAGCTGTCATAAAAGAACATCGTATTGCGCCGGAATGCAAAATCTTTTGGACAGACAGTAAGACAGTTCTGACGTGGATAAGAAATGGAGCCAGGTCTTATAAGCCATTTGTCGCACATAGACTAGCAGCCATTGAAGAATATACCAAAGTTGAAGAATGGCGTTGGGTACCTCCTAAGCTCAATGTCGCCGATATAGCCACCAGAGAAGTACCATCTGATTTTGGAGCTGATCATGAATGGTATCACGGGCCTGCCTTCTTGAAAGAAAATCCGAGTACCTGGCCTATCGAAAAACCGGTCGTGTCAAATAATACTGGTGAAGAACATACTTTTACCGTTAAAGAACTCCAGCTGAAGACAAAATTACGTGAAGCAATTCCTGATCCACAACGCTTCTCAAAATGGGAGCGACTACTTCGTGCCACAGCTAGAGTCTTGCAATTTTTAGATATTTGCAGAAATAAAAAAGAGAAGATCTTTTATAAGCGAACACGTAGAAATATGGAATCAGATCCTACGTGGAACAAACGAAGAGAAACATTGCAAAAGAAATCTACTACTCTACATAGCAAGAAATCTATGGATTCCAACAATTTTCTGATATTGGATTCGAAGTACATTACAAAAGCAGAAAATCTTCTCATCCGAACATCTCAAGAAGAATCTTTCAATGAAGATATCACAGACTTAAGATACAACAGGACTATTGCCAAACAAAGTCGCCTTCATTCATTACCCGTAGAACTCCGAGATGACATTGTCGTTCTTCGCAGCCGTATAGCCGCCGCCGAGGGAATAAAAGACGAAACAAAGAAACCACAAGTCTTAGATGGAGATAACTACATCACACAGTTATATATTGATTGGACCCACCGTTGTCTTCACCACAGCAGCACCGAAATAATAGTAAATGAAGTACGTCAACATTTTTGGGTAATTCGTCTTCGTCCCACCGTGAAAAGGATAGTTCATCAGTGCCTCAAGTGTCGTATTCGCAAGGCACAACCCCCACAGCCTTCTACGGGTGATCATCCTAAATCCCGTCTCGCTCATCATCGAAGACCATTTACATACACCGGCTTAGATTATTTTGGCCCTCTCACAGTAGTCGTCGGCAGACAACACGTGAAACGTTACGTCGCACTCTTCACGTGTCTTACCACTAGAGCAGTTCACCTGGAAATCGCCGCCAGCCTAAGCGCAGACTCTGCCATACTTGCATTGCGAAGATTCGCTGCACGTCGAGGATGTCCTTCCGAAATTTACTCAGATAATGGTACAAACATGCATGGAGCAGACAAAGAACTTCGAGAAGCATTCAAAGAAGAAGCCAGTCGTCGAGGCATCGCATGGCGTTTCATAACACCATCTGCACCATTCATGGGAGGCGCATGGGAACGTCTTGTTCGCTGCGTGAAAACAGCTCTATACACTATTCTTCGTGAGAGATACCCCCGAGAAGAAATTTTGGCTACATTACTCTGCGAAGTAGAATATACTGTGAATAGTCGTCCCCTCACACATGTTTCTGTAAACAATGACGACGAAGAATCTATAACACCCAATCACTTTTTACTTGGGGGTTCAGCTCGTCTACCTGTACCTGGCACATTTAGTGAGGACGACATCGATAGCAAAAAGCAGTGGAGACGCTCACAGATATTAGCGGACATGTTTTGGAGACGCTGGGTTCGCGAATATCTCCCTGAACTTCAACACCGGCGGGAGCCTCATGGTCGAGGCCCTACTTATGAAATAGGTGACCCGGTACTTATAGCCGACTCACAACTTCCAAGAAATACGTGGCCAAGAGGACGCATAGAAAAAGTATATCCAGGTGCAGATGGACAAGTGCGAATAGTTGAAGTACGCACTAAGGGTGGTCTTCTGAAAAGGCCAACCAAAAAACTCGTTCCGCTTCCAAAGTAAGAAGACGTCGTCGCTCACCGCGGGAAAGATGCAGCATCACATCGAGACCTGATTCTGCACGGCGGGAGAAATGTTCGCGACAACCGACGCGCATCATCGGCTGTGAACTCGTCACAACATGTTAGAGACTGTTTAGTTTGGCAAAAAGTGACGTCATACCACTCTCGTAATTTTGAATGTTATTATTAGTGTCTTTTCTAAATTAATAGTGTTTTTTCCTTTGTAAATAAGTAATTACATTAAATAATAAATATAAATAGATTTGGGTTCCGTTTTAGATAATAATTTTCGACTTTATATCTTATTTGTATAGTTGTACTATGATTTGCCGCATTAATCGCTTTTTATATAATAGTAACTTCCGTATAGTAAATTTTATTATTAATTATTGTTTGTCATAGTTTTCTGTAACAAAATAACAGATTTGTATATTCCTAATGTGTGTAATTAATTTTAGAGAGAATTTTCATTGTAAAAACTCATGTAAAATTCGTCATCGTAACAGCATTTTTCGTAATTTAATAATAGATAATACTTAAATAGTATAATGTTTTATACATAGATAGATAGATATTTTTATGTTCTTTTAATATGTATAAATTGTAAAAACATCCGATTTTTAGTTATTAAAATATAAATGTAAATGTGTGATAATCATAGTAAAAATATTGTTGTAAATAAAGATAAAACGGCTCGGTGGCTCGCGGCTCTCGTTACCGTTTAGCTCCGCGCAACGGAGGTGCGCGTCGGGCGAGACAGAGACAGTCGGCAATCAACGGTGAGCACAACAGGAAGAAGATAGAATCGGAACAAGACACGAATAGAGCCGACAGTCACCGACCGTTATACAGTGATCAACATCTTGTTTCAATATCCTGTTTCAACATCCTGTTTCAGTATCTTGTTTCAATGTATAGCAAGAACGTCTCGCAAGAACGTCTCACAAGAAGGACTCACAAGAACGTCTCACAAGAAGGACTCCCAAGAACGTCTCACAAGAACGTCTCACAAGAACGTCTCACAAGAACGTCTCACAAGAAGGACTCACAAGAACGTCTCACAAGAACGACTCACAAGAACGTCTCACAAGAAGGACTCCCAAGAACGTCTCACAAGAACGTCTCACAAGAACGTCTCACAAAAACGACTCACAAGAACGTCTCACAAGAACGACTCACAAGAACGTCTTGGGGTCTCAGCATACTCCGTGTTCCCATGATCTGGAACCTATAGTGTGCAGGGCGTCAGCGGCTCATTCACTTGAGTTCCGCCCGTCCGGTACAACATGCACATATCAAGATAGACAGAGCGAACTTGAAAATATTGTGTAGACACTCGGTTCCCCATTCAGACACTTCTGTTGCACGCTTTCTGCCAAATTTATATTCGGCAGAAAGTTTTCATAAACAAACAAATATATATTTACATTAGTATGTAAATTTTAACTAAGGTATACAGAATATATAGAACCATTAGGAAATACCAATACCTACCCTCATAGTAAGTAAGTAGACTGTCAAGGTGCTTCTGCATTTGATTGCCAAGTATTGATTTTCAACAGCTCCGTTTACTTTTGGTGCTTGCAAAATATTTGTATTTACATAACATGTTACAAATAATTCTAAACTTAGTCTTAATTTTTACATAAAATGTCGACGTAGATTAATTGTAACGTATGGCTTCGTGGTCGCGCTTGGAGCTGTTTACAAAAATAAAAAAATACGAAAATGTATATAGGTGCCGTATATGTCTTTAAAATTCGATCAACTTAATGAAAATAAAATATAAATATTATTCATACATATGTATTTATGTAAATTTACTAAATCAGTAGCTTTCACGATTAAAAGATAAGAAATGGAAAATGAATTGCGAATATCAGATAAATTTAATACCAGTAAGTGACAGTATTTTTTTTAACAATAAAATTAAAGGTTTGAAATTTGGATATTTCTTTAGCTTCCCGTTGTAACCTGCAGAGAATAAGGTATGCAGAGCTACTTTCTGCTTATTTATCGAAATATTGCATTTTGCGTTGGGTAACTCAACGCCGCAGTATGTCTTGTGATATTAAATCTGTTCCATTACTTCTGGTGGATAGCAGACAGGCACACAAATAATGGTTCACTTTGTTATACCAGAGTGGATAAGTTTAAATATTTCATTCACCCAAGTGGTAATCGAACCCACAACCGTCACGTTCCATGTCACAGGCTATTTCACTGCACCCCGTATGGTCTCTGGTAGTTAGAAGGAATCTGGGCAGCTAGTGCTAAGCCATTTCGTTCTCCATTAAGACACCCTCTTTCTAACGAATTCATGTCCTCGTTACCGTAGCAAATAAATAAAAATAATAAATATTTTAGTCACCCAAGAATCGAACCCACACTTGTGGCCCTGCTTCACGACAGTCTCGATTTACATGTAAACGTATAAATTTACATATAAACCCATATCATAATCATATAAAATTACAATTGTTCATTTAAATTAATAATTAACAGGCCGAAGTGAATATATAATGAGATAATAAACGCAATGTTATTTATGTTATGCATAATAAATGCAAACTAAAAGATAGTTTGAGGTAATTAGTGTTGTGGTAATATGAATTATGTTCAAATTCAAATTCAAAATAATCTTTTTTCTAATATAGAATTGCAGACATTTTGAATCGAATGAACATACAAAAAAAGCTTAAAATAAAAAAAAATACAACAAATTATTTTGAAAATAGATTTGTCGAAAATCAGAGAGACATTGTTGGAGGAGTGTCTTAACACTAGGTTTCCTCTGCTTACTCTGCGGGATACAGAGCGTGAAACTGCTTTATTCTACAAATAACTTTACCTTAACATTAACTCAAAATTACTTAACACGGGAATCAAACCTACGACTTACTCAATTTACTTCATTAAGCAAAACGTTAAGTCTTTTTATTTCCTTAACGTTACAGTGATCTGGTCAATTAACCAGCTAATTAGTAAATTGTTCCGATTTCCTTTGAAAATAAAACGTACGAACATTACTGAGCGAATGGAGTTCACAATCGATTCGTTAAAATCGATAGATTAAATGTTACCTTTGTACTTTTATAAATTTATACATTTCTTATTTATTTTAACAGAATAAGCACATACATATAGGTATATAAGACCTATATTTTATATTTTTTTAGCGTTACACTGTATCCCGCACATAACAGGTAGAGGGATAGGTGGAGGGAACCCGGGAACCTAGTGTTTTTTTTTTTTTATTCAGATGTTTTTAACTTCGTGTCAACTTTCATAACTTTAGGTCTACAGAAAGTACCCCATATCATAGTTCATACAAAATATAGCAATAATAATGTGCTAATGCGCTCCAAAGGATTGTAGACTCTAACTGTAGACTCTGACTCTTTATTAATACCTCTACGTGATCTCGAAATGATCTTGACAGAGGAATAACGAAATAATCCGTTAAAAAGTTTCCGTTTTCCTTATTAAGATACGGAACCCTAATAAGAAAAATACTCTAATATAAACAATATAATAATAAGTACTCTGTGTTTTTTTTTATATTTTTAAATGTATCTTTTTTATAATAATTTATATTTAAAAATGTAAAATTGATTAACTAATTTAATAAAAGTATATTCAAGTACTCTAATATAAACAATATTTAAGCTTAATTAAGAATATTTAATTCCTTCCATTTTATATATAGATGAAAATATATCCGACGAGGACAGACAAGGCCGCTGTCGGCGTTAAATTTCATCTCATTAAGATAATAAGTGTTCGTTCAGATGAAGGGAGTCTTTGTGACGTACTGAATTGTTAATGCGGAATGAAAGCCAATCTCTAACTTCGCTTTGAACTGGATATCGTTTGTTGTTTATACGAAAATTAGCTTTTATATATATTTTCGATATTATTTATAGAAATATCGCGCGGCGTTAAGTTCCGCCGCTTAACACTCAATCCCTCCAGAATTTTACGGAATATGGGACAAAGAACTGTCTTAATCGCCTTCTTCAATAAATGGACTGTTCGGTATAATTTTTCACTTCAAATCAGTTCTTGAGATTACCTTGTCAAAACAACATATTTTTCATACTTCTGAACGACATTTTTTTTTAAGCATCCGAAAATATAATTGGCAATGATAAGAAGATACAAAACGTAATTAATTGAAGTAACATTTTATTATTCAAATTCTAAACTAGTATATTCTTTTACAAGAGCTTTTGAGAACATAATACAAATAAAAAACCGTATAAGTGCGAGTCTTCTGTACCAATTTCAGGGTTGTAGTTCAACGAAAGTACAACTTATAAAAGTTGACAAACTTAAGTTTCAATCTATTTTGTATGCAATGAACTACAATTATAAGTATACTAGCGGACGCGCGCAGCTTCGCTTGCTTATTGCTTATTGCTTAGGGGGGAATTCTAATAAACTTTGAAACACGTGTTCAATAAAATATTTTTAAGAGTCTCAATTTCAAATTTTATAAAAATCAGTGGCGATTTAAAGATTTTTCTTTATAAACTTTCAACCCCTTATTTACACCCCTAGGGGATGAATTAAAATAAACCACGAAACTTATGTTCAATGAAATATTTTTAAGAGTCTAAATTTCAAATTTTATAAAAATCGGTGGCGATTTAAAGATTTTTCCATACAAACTTTCAACCCCTTATTTACACCCTTAGGGGGTGAATTCTAGAAAACCATGAAACACATGTTCAATTATATATTTTCAAGAGTCTAAATTAAACATTTTATAATAATCGGTGGCGTTTTAAAGATTTTTCCATACAAACTTTCAACCCCTTATTTGCACCCTTAGGGGAAGAATTCTAGAAAACCATGAAACATGTGTTCAATTAAATACTTTTAAGAGTCTGAATTTCAAATTTTATAAAAATTGGTGCCGATTTTTAAAAAATTCTATACAAACTTTCAACCCCTTATTTGCACCCTTAGAGGGAGAATTCTAGAAAACGATGAAACACGTGTTCAATTAAATACTTTTAAAAATCTAAATTTCAAATTTTATAAAAATCGGTGCCGATTTAATTTTTTTTCCATACAAATTTTGAACCACTATTTCACCCCTATAGGGTAAAAATTTTTCAAAATCCCTTCTTAGTGGATGTCCAGATTACGAAAGTAAATATCTGTCCAAATTTCACGTTTCTACCATCAGCGGTTACGGCTGTGCGTGCGTCTCACCTCAGTCAGTGAGGACAAGTCCTTTTATATATACTGCTCAAAACAAAATAAGGGCCACTGCAATTTTCAAGTATATTTATGTGTTACTGGGACTTAGGTGTTAGAAAATAATGAAGTTCGTTAGATTTACTATTTTCTAATATAATTAACTTAAAATTTAATTAAAATCGGTACAATAAAATTAACCTACAATTTTTTTAACTGACTATCCAATTTTGACAAAAAATTCACTCCCGCTCATGAAGCTTTTAAAAACTTTTAGCATTTGTAAAACTTTTTTTTTGTTGTCTTTAGTATCGTGTGTGCCCTCCTCTTTTTTGTACACATTCCTGAAGCCTGGAAGGGACACTTTCAATCAAGTGTCGTACTGTTTCTTGAGGAATTTGCTCCCAGCTTGATTTGAGCACTTGAATTAACTGTCGCTCGTTATGTACGGGCCGGTCAGTACTTCTAACGCTTCGTTTGAGTAGATCCCACATGTGTTCTATCGGATTGAGGTCTGGACTGTTCGCGGGCCAAGGTAACACCTCAATATCAGCTTCTTCTAGAGCTGCTTTGAGCGGCTCGAGCGGTGTGTGCGGGTGCATTGTCGTGCATCAGCTTGAATCTTGCACCAATTCTCTGAGCAAAAGGCACCACATGAGGTCTGATAACCTCTTCAATGTATCGCTGAGCTGTTACAGTGCCTCCGTTTAGGATTATTAGCTCAGTTCTGCCCGATAGACTGATGCCTCCCCACACCATCACATTGGGACCCCCGAATCTGTCACTTTCTCGGATGCAAGCATCCGAAAATCACTCACCTTCACGTCTCCAAACCCTAATGCGTCTATCATCATTAAAAAATTTCACTTTACTCTCATCAGTAAACAACACTGTATTCCAGTCACTTATGTCCCATGCAAGATGTTGCCTTGCATACGCTAAACGATTTGCACGAAGAGCACTTGTTAGTGGAATTCGCACTATTCGTCTTCTGGAGAACTGCTGGTCTTCGTGCAACCGGTTCCTAATCGTTTGATCACTAACGCGGGTACCTGTGGCTTGCCGCAAGCGATTTTGTAAGCAGTGAGCGGTGATAAAACGCTCTCTTCGCGCAGTCAAGCGAACATAGCGGTCTTCTTGTGCGGTGGTGGATCTAATTCTGCCTGATCCTCATCTTCTGGATACCGTTCCCGTCTCTTGAAAACGATTCCAAGCATTTTGTATCGCTCTTTGTGAAAAGCCGAGCTGTAGAGCTACAGAACGTTGTGAATGTCCTTCTTGAATTAAAGTTACAGCTCTGGTTGTGGTTGGCAAGTCCATGTGTCGTCGAATACGTGGCATAGTGTTCGGTAAAGATCAATTAAAACGATAGCTAAACAATATTTGAACTATGCACGACTACTTCCAAACTTTGACTGAATTTAACTATCAACTTAAATAAGGGTCAAATCAAGTGCTTCATAAAAATCTTTAAATCTTCCTACTTTTACATTTTTTTGCTGGGAGTATACTCAAATAGGACTTGTCAACACTTAAGTTGAACGTACCATAAGTATCAACCACTCAAGATTGCATTCCTGTGAATAAATTAACCCAAAGTGCAAAAATACGTAGTGGCCCTTATTTTGTTTTGACTAGTATATATAGATAATAATAGTTGTATTTTCTATAAAAATAGCTATAAATTTATACTTTTCGGTAATTGCGTCACGAGCTTCCTGTCAAATTTCGGAACTGTAGGTCTACGGGAAGTACTCTATAGGTTTTGATTTCGCAGCGAATTTCATACTAAAATGCAGCAAAATCGATGCATAAACGCTCTTATCTTGTGCTCCAAGAAGCCTTAAACAGGATTCGATATTAATTTCAGCTTGATACCTTTACGTTATCTCGAGTTCCGTTTTTACCTTTGAGGTACGGAACCCTAAAAACAAATTTTATTAAAGCAAAAGTAAGTAGTCTTTTTTGAAAAACAAAATATAAATGTTTGTATTACAACATAATGAGGCTGTCGACAACAGTTCTAATTAACTTGGCGAACTAAAATGTTGTAATATTTAATTAACAACTGTAAATTGCTTGAGAATAGCCTCGTTAAGTATTTTTAGATTACGCTTGATATCTTAATTAAGTATAATTTGAAAATGCCTTTTATTTTTTCAAAAATGATATAATAAGGCAGAGAAAATACAGTCAGTTAGGGGAAAGTTGTGGCGTAGGGGCACGAGAGTTGGACTGGTTGGTAGCGGTAGTGGGTTCGATTCCCACTCGAGGAAATCAATCTGTATATTGATTTCTGTTTGGCAGAAAGTGTAAAACGGAAGAATCTTAATGGGAACGGAATATCTTAACCCTAAGTTCTCAGGTTTCTTTTGCCTACCCTCCTATATACGGCCTCATATATCGTGTGGCGGAACTTAACGCCGCCTTTTGACTACCAAAGCAGTTTTTTTTTTCTCCTTATGGAATCCTGTCCAAGCATCACGTGTATGCGAATGGTAAAACACATATGTATTTACGGTTTTTTAACATAGATATAAAAATAATAAATATTTATTTTTATACAATAATTTACAGCAGGTACAAAGTAATTATTCTTTATTTCTTACTAAGTAGCGTCCGCACCACAAACCTAGTTTTACGAGCTCTTAGCAATATTCCTGTGAATCTTCTCAAGTACCCACTAAACCCTCTAATGTAATTGCTTTTTATTATCAAACGTAAAAGTTCCGTATGGATGAGTTTAAGATTTAACTTTTTTTAATAGAGATTTTCTGTCTATATTAAAAATATAGGTATTTAGCGTAACCTAGCACCGCTCGTCGCCAAAATAAATTATTAAACAAAGAAATACTTAAAAAAACACTGTTTAATATTTTTAGTCTTATTTATGCATTAAATAAAGGAAAATATTTAGAAACTATAAAAATTATAACAGAGATTCGAACCTAGAAAACCGTTCCATATATCCAATGTTCATCGTTCGGATGATTAACGCCACGGTAACTTAATATAGATATTTAAATTATATTTATATAAGTAAGTATTTGCTTACTTTGATCTGTAGAAATTCTGTATTTTCATTTTATATGAGTAAAGCCTTTGTTTACAATTCAATAAACTTAGAAGATTTTATTGCAAAGGAATGAAAGGGTTTGTGGGTTGAGAAAACGTTGGTTTATCTCATTTCCTTTACTTAATTAAATATTTTTATTTTTAATAATTTATCAGTTATCTGATTATTTTTAATCAGATAACTTAGTAAGTTGTTTATTTTAGTAATAGATAGGTACAACAATATTTATAACTTGAGGTCGTTATTCGATTCCCAGTTGAGGGAATGAAATATTTTCATTTTCCTCGCTTTAATAAAGACGAGCATCTGCCACTGCGCCACGACTGGCTTCAATATCTATTAATAACCTACGATAAATAGAAAAAAAACAATATAAAAATCATGAAGTCCTATATTGGAAATTCAAGTTTTGGTACTTCAGGTAAATGGGTAGGTACCAGTAACAGTTTCACAGGTCGACCCTCGATTTTTAATCAAATATATGTAATACGAAATCTGAAAACCTTTCATCTTCGAGTGGAGTTTTAGTTTCGTTAAATTATTCATAGCGTATTGAAATTTGGTTTTTCTTTTATCGCAATACTATTGGATTTGCATTATTAATTGCGAAATAATGCCTTAAAACTGCCAAAAAATTCTAGTTTTATTTTTTGAAACTATTATCTGATTATTTTCCAGTACAAGATGTCGCCGTGTCGAGTGGCAGCGTGCGTGGTAGCGCTGGTGGCGGCAGCTGTGGCACCGGGAGTCCTGTCCCTAGACCTCAATCGACTATACGGACATCATACTAAGCGATCTGGTAAGCCTTAAAAATTATACAGATATTTTTTTATAACAAAAAGGAGTAAAATAAGTTTATTTATAGTTTACGTAGCAGGATTTGAACTCGAGCCCCTTAGAAACCGTCCTAGAACGTGATCGAATACTTTTCTAGTTCTGGTCCAAAACACCAAATTCAAAAACTTCGGTGTTAAATTACGCCACTCAACACGCATAGACTCCAGAATCTTGATGAGAACGGAGTGTCTTAACACCAGGTTTTCTTTGCCTACCCTGGTACGCGTGGGATAAGCGTGAAGGTAACAAAAAAAATATTAAAAAGATATAATATAAACTCTAACAAACTACAAGATTCAACCAATAAACCTTTATAGGATCGTAACCATCTCAAATTAAGACAATTTACTTAATGTAGCGAGCGACTGAACGATCTCAATAATATAGCCATTAGAGGTTTTGCTAAGTTTAAAATGGATGTTAAGCTTGGATTTATGTGTATTAATTTAGATTATAACATTAAAGTACGACATTGAAGCCGTTATGGGACAGTGGCAACGTCTGCCTGTAAACATGGCGGTTGTGGCTTCAGAATTCGGAGGAATGTGGGTAACCGAAATGTCTAAATGGTAACGGAGTGTCTGTTCCAAGGTTTCTCCTGCCTATTCTGTGAAAAAAATATAAAATTGTCTTTTTATTATGTCACTAATACAATTAAATATAAAAGATTAGATACGAGTAAACCAACAAAATTTTATATTTTCTTTATTAATTTCTGGCTAGTATTTGTAATTTTTTTAATAAAGTATTTTTTTTAAAGAAAACAATCAAATTTTGCATTTTATATTGATATCGCACAGTGCGATGTACATAAGTACTTGAGCTTTAAACAACTCTGCATTGCAAAATGAATTGGTACTTTCAACTTATTTACATACAATTTTAACTTCACATTTTATTTACAGAACGTACGCAAATTATTAAAATTGATTGCTTATTTATGATTCCTACAAATATTGAAATGTGAAAATATACAATTGGTTACGAAAAGTGAAAGAAAGATTTCAAGTCAACCGTGGCGCACTCGGTACAAGCGTGTGACATATTGTGGGTTTGATTCCATTTGAGTAAATGAAATATTTAATATTTCCATTTCTTCGCTCTTGTGTCGGGGCAAAGCGCGGCGTTGAGTTCCACCACTCAACACTCAATGTTTCACCATTCAACACACAATACCTCCAAAAATTCTGCGGGGAGTGGGGAACGGAATGTCTTAACACTCTGAAAACCAAAAAAAAACACAAAAATCAAACCTCCTCGGTCGCTTTATCTATTATTAAAATTTAGAAACGCCACTTACTCCCTAATTAGATGACAGCTCCAGCACTAGAACTCCAAATCTCATGAAGCACTTTCTTATCTCTTTTGGCTGCCATTATCTTAATTTTATTAAACAAGTTGCTTTTCTTTTGACGTAAATTGCCTAAGTTCTTAAAAGCTAGTAATAAAGCTCTCTGGTTTAATATATTATTCTTATAAAGCCTTAAGTCTTGCAAGATGGTTTGTACTGAAATTTCAAGATTTTGAATATGAAGTAGGTATGTCTCAAAAATATTGAATACTTATCGTACTCTGTAGTGGAGACGGGGAAAATACTGATTAGACACTTAGTTAACTTTCTCCCCATTTATCCATTTTATCTATAGGGCGACAGATTCTAATATCTATTTATATGCATTTTTTATGAAAAAAAAGAATCCTTATCAGATCACTTTGTTATCCGTCCGTCAATTTGTCTGTCTATCTGTCTGTCTGTCAAGAACCTTTATCTCAGGAACGCTCTAAGATATCGAGTTGAAATTCAGACCATATATAAGGGAATCAAGGTACGAGGGAGATTTATGTGTGCCGAGTTCTGTGTTCATTCATATTTTGTTGTTTTATATTTCATACACGTAAAACAATTGACTTACGAGTTATGGGTCAAAAGTAGCTTGAAATGGTTCATGTAAAATACACATTGCGGGTTTCCAATTTTTTTACTTGGTGTCATGATATGAATAAAAATTCAAGTTCACTAAAAGATTTAAGAGAAAAATCACTATTTATTATATAAACCACAATATAATCGAGTAAAGCTTTGAAAGTATAAATGAAAGCTGCAATCAACCGTTGTCAATTAAAACGAAAACGCGTCGTTTGTCGACACTTGTTTGATCAACCAATATACGAGTACGTTTATTATAATTGATGAAACGTGAGTTTGCTACAAAATTATTACCAGTGACTTAATAAATTGAGTTAAGGCCGTCGTGGTGCAGTAAACGCGAGGGTTGTGTATTCAATTCTCATTCGGGGGAAAATATTTTCATTTCCTCGCTCTACTAAAAGATTCTTAAGACGTAATGTCTTGAAAGCTAAATGGAAAATGGTCAACTTTGCGCTAAATTAATGTCAACACATATTGTTAGACTAGGTTCTGTCTGCCTCTCCTGATTTTTAAAATACTTTTTTTTGCATCCCACTGAATTCCACACTTAACTAGTGTTTAACCACTCTGTTCTCAATAAGACCCATCCGCCCCCCACTTTCCGCCCAATTCAGGTATTATGTGCGTGTTGAATGTTGGATCTCAATGCCGTTACCAGAGCGAGATGAAAATATTAAATATAATATTTCATTTTCTCGAGTGGAAAACGAACCCACTGTGCCATAACTGGCCTCATATATTAATAATATTAACACAAAACAATGTGAAGCGAAAGTATGCTTTTCAACTTAATTCGAAATTTTTAACAACCACTTAAAAATATACAAAATTCCATTGCAAAATTATTTAAGAGATACAAGTGTGAAAATAAATAAACTAAGCGAAACACATTTCAAGTGCCTAAATTTGAAAAACTTCGCAGAGGAAGTTCATGCATAAAATAAGATAAGATCTTGGCAGCTTGTTTAGCTCGACATATGAAGGTCTTGTTTGAGGATAAAACAATTGACATTTGAACAATATAATTATTATCTTTTTTAGCTTTACAATGTAACCAGCATTTAGAGGGGTAGGCAGAGGGAACCTAGTGGTTGGTTCCCTCTGCCACTATGTACTCCGATCAATTTCCGAGCTCAACGCCGTGCTTTGTCTTGCTACCAAATTGGAAATGACAATAATCCATTACCCCAAATAGGAGTCGAACCCTCTGATTATAGTCACATGTAGCGCTGCTTCACCGCAACGACCTAACGACCTCTAGTTTATTATATTTTACATCAAAATGGTTATTACAGATAAATTATAACTGTACGCCATTGGGCTGCAATGTGACAGCGTCTGATTGCAAATGGGATGGTTGTAATTGTGATATCTACGCGGGAAAATAAATTATTTTCATTTCTCTACTATATGTTTGAGCGTATAAAAGAAGAGGGGGGCGGATGGTCCATGAATTTTACTACCAAAAAAATTACTCTAAAAGATTAATAAACATAAAAACTCTTTATTTCACACCAGAAAAATTACATATTCAACAAATTAATTCGTACAAAAAAAATGTTAAAATCCGGCCTTATCACTTAGCTACATGATAATTACGTCGATATTTATATAAGAAATACTACATACTAAGGTAGTAATTTTTAACTTTATATTTAAATATATTTAGACTGTCTTATAGCTCGTGGTAAGGTATTCCATAGCTTCGCGGCTTGGACGGTGAATGATTCACTGTAGCAACGGGTACGACACAAAGGTATTTCCAGGACATTATCAGTTAGGGCAAGACGGGAGTTAGAGCTGAGAAAGGTAAACCTTCGTTACTACAAATTTAAATTACTTTCGTATTCTAATAACAATATAATTTAATGTCAACATCTCGTAGGGAGCCAGTATTTTATATACATAGAAAATATGTATAGGAATAGATAATTATAAATATGTTCAGCAAATTCTGTTTTAAATTAATATTTGTATAAATTGTTATACGCAATTACGTTCATTTTAAAATGTTATAAAACTAATATTTGCTTTCATCAAACATCAATTTAAAACTGTAATGAATTTTTCTGAAACTAAATTATATAAAGGCTGTCATGGCGCAACAGTTCAACTTCTGACTATAATATTTCTGCAAACTCGCTCTGGTAAAGACAAATCAGGACGTTGAGTTTTTCCACTGGGGTAACGGAGTGTCTAAGCACTAGGGTCCCTCTGCATATCCTGCTATACAATAAAATACCTACTTACACATTAAAATATATTACTACCTACTACTTTATAAAACGACGACACATATAAGGCGGGCGTTAATAACTGTCACACAGTTTTAACAAACCGAGTATAACCGCCATAATTAGTTTTTTTGTAATGTTGATATGAATAAACGTTATATTAATACAATCATTATCTTTTTATTAATTATAGAACGAAAATCGAGCTTGCACTCATCAAATTAAACCATCAAATAGAAATATTTCATTCAATATTATTGTAAACCGCACAAATTGCTCTAAAAGTTGCTACAGCTAACTAAATATATTTAATGTTGTTTGCACTCAAAAGCGAAGCACTTTGTAAACTGTAAAGTAGTTAAAAGTTTAAAAATTTAATCTAGAAACCTAAAGACTTGGTTTAAATTATGTTACACTATAAGAACTAAAGGTTAAGTTCTTTTAGTTGTAAAATTTAACTGTGTAACGCTCAGAAGGAAACTTCAATAAAAGATCGATCGATAATTAACAGTTAGGTTATACGAGTACCTTAACGATTATACTCTACACTCAATCGACTGAAAATTGGGGAGGGAAGTGTCTTAATGGGAACGAACTGCCTTAACACTAGGTTCCCTCTGCTTTATGCAGGGTAGGCAGAGACAGCGGGAAGCTAAAAAAGAAGAAGAACGGCTATATATTACCTACTTTCTTGTACAATTCTTTTACTCTAAAAAACATTCTTTCAAGTATAAACGTCAAGTGCAAAAGCCGTATGAGAACCCACTGTCAAGATAGCTTTTTTAAAATTATTTTTGAGACCATTCTGGCGTTCGCAGGAATAAATTATTTATATTTCCTTGCTCTCGTAATAAGACAAAGTGAGATATTTAATTCCGACACTCAACACGCAAAAAGCCGAAAATTATGCGGTGCGTGGATAATGGAGATTCTAAACACTATGTTCCCTCTGCCTACCCTACTATATGCGGAATGCAGTGGGCAACCTTAAAAAAAACAAAAATCTCATAACATTATATATAATATTCTATCTACTAGGTACCGGTTGAGACAGATTTACTTACATGATGCTGGCGGCGTAGCGTAGGTGTCTCTGACATGTGACAACTTTTTACGTTTTGATATAAATCCTTTGCAAAGTTATATTTGTTTTGTTATAATTTTGAATTATTATTTTAATATATTTATAAATGATATCATAAGTATAATTTAATAATTTATATTTCTAATATTAATTACAGAATACTGTCATCCGTATGAGCCATTCAAGTGTCCGGTGGACGGGCACTGCATCTCCATCCAGTACTTGTGTGACGGGGCTCCGGACTGCATCGATGGCTACGACGAGGATTCGAAGCTGTGTACAGCAGGTAGGTTTGCTGAATAATAATCCTATACTAATATTATAGAGGTGAAGAGTTTGCTTGGTTGAATGCTCTAATATCAGGAAGTACTGGTTTGAAATATGAAAAAAATGTATTGGATAGTCCATTTATCGAGGATATTAATCATTTCGATGTAACCCATTATCTACTACACAGACAGTACAGCCTGAGCTACTTCGGGCATTTAGAGTGTGTCCATGTGCCTTACACAATTCTTAATTATTTCCATTTATTTCCACGAAAATGATAGCTATTATTAGGATAGAAGTTGAGGCCATACGTGGCGCAAGAGCTCAGTGGCGCAACTGTAAATGCGACCGGTTGTAAATTCGACTCCCACTCAAGGAAATAAAATATTTCATATTTTCATTTCCTCAATAACGAGGCGAAGCGTCTTAACACCAGGTTTCCACTACTACACGTATACTGCTACTATAATTAAACACACACAATTAAAAGAAAAATCACATTTATTATATAAAATATTTAGATATCGTACCAGTTACCTTAAGCTTCCATTGTCGTTATAATCTTAAGCGATTGCTAGGGCTTATCGCGTTTCGTTAAGCTGGTAAGTAATGAGTTATGAGAAGGCTTTATTGGAATGAGGAACAAAAATTAACGTTTATTTTTACCAACTTCTATTTAACTTACCGAGTTAGTATGTGTGGTAGTGTAATGTGTAAAATTACTGGATTTAGTACGTTGAAATTTGGCATGTACGTAGGTAAGGGAGCTAGGGAGTGGAAGAGGAACACTAAGAGAGGTGTTCTCATATTTTTACCGGTTAAAGCCCACGCAAACATCCTGAGTGGGCGTGTTGTGGGCGTTAGCAGAATGTTCTAGGAAAATAAGGAAAAATCGTGATTGGAATATCATAGCCCTAGGACAAAAAAAGCGGAAAAACTTTTTGAAATTTATTATAGAAGTTATTGTAGCACAGTTTAAAATGTCGGACTGAAAACATGGCGTTTTTCCCATTTGAGGAAAATAAATTATTTTCATTTCCTTGCTCTGATAACAAGAAAAAATGCGGCGTTTAGTCCACCACTCAACACGTAATGTATTTTGGAAATTGAGTTTGGAAAACGGAATATCTGCCTACTTTACCAAAAATAGTAGAAACTTGAAAAGTATTTATATATCTAATGGGAATGGCAAAATATATACTTATCACAATATTGATATATCAAGTGACATCCTTTCAAGATATGAAAAATACATGAAAACGTCCTGAATTTTTCGTCCATACACTTTATTGATTTCAATATTTTATTAAGATTGATCTCTTCATCCGAGGGAGGCTGAAAAACAGTGACTCTACGCTTCTTTTATATAAAAAATTGTATAAGCAAACGCCTACGCCATAATGTTTTCGTTTGATAAATGTAGCGACCCTCGTCACCTGTAAACTCTTGAGCAAACCCCGTTTATAGAATTATTATAGGACGAGGATAAAAACCCAATATGCTAGTATGAAATAATAATATTTGTTGAAGTTAAGGCTACTCAAGTGATAGCTTCTTTGTAATTTAAATGTATATTCCGACACTGTAAATTGATCTATTTTTTTCATCGTAATATGTAGGGAAGATATTTTTTTCGTTAGTAACTCTTATTACGGTTGGTTGAACTTTAATTGAAAATTATAAAATATTTTTTCGCTGTATTCCGCATATAGAAAAGTAGTAAAGGAAGAGCGTAGTGTCTATTCCCTCTTTTTACCTTGCTATATATGGGGTGTAGCGTGAACTCAAAACTGAGCTTCGCCTTAAAGCGTAATATAAAAAAAATATATATGAAAAATGGAAAATTTGATGCAAATTTGATCAGAATCTTATTTTCCTAATTATCTGTATTTATAGATATGTTAATAACAAAACACACGTACAGACACAACCACACACCCGTTACAAGTTTATTATATGTATAGATAATAAATAGGATCAAAATATTTTATTTACTGCTAACAATCAGTAAACTTACGTAGGCCGTGGCCCTTAAGGGAAATAAAAAGAGACAACGAAATCACAAAAACGGGTACATTTACATACGAAAGTAGTCAAGGTTATATTTAAATCAATATTTAGTTACAAACTGTCTATTAGAAATTATTTTATACAAATTTCTTCTATAAATTAAGTTGATGTTGAATACTCACTCAATACGCAATGCCTCTAAAACTCTGCAGGAAGTGAGGAGCGGAGTGTCTTAACACTAGGCTCTCTACCTACCCTGCTACATGCGGGATACTGCGTGAAGCTGAAAAAATAACCTTTAAGCAAAAATTGGGTCATAAAATTAAACTTCTTCTACTTCGCAAATGCAAATGCATTATGGAACAGCTGTTAAAACACAATTTATCACAAGCCATAACTAACTTTCGTATAAAATATTCATTTTACACCAACATCAATGTGAAAAGTGAGGATCGAGCTCATTTGAATGTATTTGGGATTCTTCGAGTAACCAAAATAACGGTCCGTAGTCGGTAAATAGACCCGGAGAATCACTTCTGCATAATGGACGTTTCTTTTTAAGGGGTTTTTTTGTATTTTCAAGAAAATTGTAATATAAAATGGTTTTGGTAACTTTTGGGCTTTGGTAATATATTTTTTTACATACACAATTATTAATAATATTAAGTAACTTTGTAAAAGGAGACCGTCGTGACGCAGTGGCAAGCGTGTGACTGTGAATTCGATTTCCACTCGGAGAAATCAATTATTATTTATTAATATTATCATTTCTTAGCTCTGATAACAAGGTAAAGCGCGGCGTAGAGTCGTCACCCAATAAGCAATACTTCAAAAATTGGAGTTGGAATTGGAGAACGGAATATCTTATCACTAGATCTCCTCTGCCTACCCTGCTATGTGCGGGATACAGCGTGAAGCTGAAAAAAAACAGTAATAAAACAATCAAGACAAACAACTGCTGAAGAAGTTCCGTTATATTTCTTCAGCAGCTAAGTATACATGAGTATATTTTATGTTCAGTTTCACACCATTTGCTATTCTCTTAAACGTGAAATTACCCAAGAACATTCGTTGTTGAGAAAATTTATATCTTTTTAAAACAATTCTAGGAGTAGTAGGTAGTTAGGTACTACTTTAGTTTAAAGAAACATTTTTTAAGTTGGCCCAAAGATTGCCAATATTGAACAATGGTTAGGGATTGACAAAACGTGATATGATAGATCTCTTTCTCCCACAACTCCAATTCCCCCATAGCAGATAAATGACAATACCTATATCTATTTTAGATTAATTTTACAGTTTCTTGGTAATATGACTGTTAACGCGACAGGTTGTGAGTTCGATACCCACTCGAGAAATGAAAGACTTGATATTTTCATTTCTTGAAGCGCGCAAAGTGAATCAGCATTACGCTGTATGCCGCATGCAGCAGGGTAGACAGAGAGAAACTAGTGTTAAAACACTCCGTTCCTTACCTTCCGCCTAATTTTTGAAGCCATTGCGTGCTAAGTTGCGGAACTCAACGCTGGGCTTTTTGCCTTCTTGCCACCAAATGTAAATATTACGAAATAATAAATCATTCCCTCAAGTATGGATCGAAACCACTACCGTCACATTACAGTCAAACTCTTGTGGCACTGCGCCACCACAGACTCATTTTATTTATTTAATAAATTAATTTATGGAAATAAACCTTATACAACCGTAGTACCAACAGTATACAATCTATCTCCAAGATAATTACGTGAGTTGCTACTCAAGTACTCATCCCGATTCTCTCATTAGCTCTGTTTTATTTGATTAGCATTTCATCAGACTGTGAAGGTTTTATAACCCATTACCCATTACCCATGTAATGCCCCTAAGTACACTTAGCAAATAGGGTGTTTTCTTTTATTAGAATTCTAAAAAAAACATTATGAACTAAATAATTAACTCAACAGTGCATTTGATCTTAAAGTCTGAGAAACTATATATTTCTACTCTGACTAACTCTAACTATATCTATATATTTATTGAAGATAAAAAAAATAGAACATTTATTAAACCATATTTGATCAATGTATGAAATAATTTCAATATAATATGTAGGTACATAATAAAATTTGATGTATTTTCCAGCTAAACGACCTCCAGTAGAAGAAACAGCATCTTTCCTACAATCTCTAATTGCTTCCCACGGACCTAATTACTTGGAGAAGTTGTTTGGGAGCAAGGCCAGAGATGCTCTTGAACCTCTCGGGGGGGTCGAGAAAGTGGCTATTGCCCTATCTGGTAAGAAAGCTTTGAATATTCAACACGATTCTTATTTACTTAAATATTATAAAGATTTTTAATTAAACTGAAAATTTTATTAAACCTTTACGAAGAACCTTATTTACCGAATTAATTTGATCCTCCCTAACAATTTCTGTAATAAATTAACATTTCTAACAAAACCTTTTAATAATCGTGTTTGTAATAATAATACTCAAAGTACTTTAAATATTTTTACAGAATCGCAAACCATTGAAGACTTTGGTGCTGCCCTTCATTTGATGAGGTCTGATTTGGAGCATCTTCGCTCTGTATTCATGGCGGTTGAGAATGGTGACCTTGGAATGCTGAAATCCTTGGGAATAAAGGATAGCGAGCTAGGTGACGTCAAGTTTTTCCTGGAAAAGCTGGTCAATACCGGTTTCCTCGACTGAATAGCGCCGGAGTCAGCCTCTGATTACTACCACGTCGTCCAGTTCGGTCCCATCAGTTCTTCGTTTTACAGCTACCTTCCATACGACTCCTTTAAATATAAGAGAAACTGAAATTTCTCCAGCCTCCCACGTAAGAATGATGTGTGTATGAGGTTTCTGTCGCGAGAGGCCCTCGTTCGTAATCGAAATCGACTTCTGCAACCGGCCACGTGGACTCGATCCGAGACGAACGATTGTCTCGCTATATTATTTCAACTCGAATAAGTACGGTGTAAATCGCCTCTTCTAAACATATCATATTGCAACTGATTTTTGAATAGTCGTAGGTTAATTAGGTATATTATTTATTTTTATAAAGCTTTTAAATTCATTTTGGGCCAGTTTGTAAAACTGGGGAAGTTATGAGCAGGGAAATTTCTCGCGTCTATTTCATGATGGATTTTGTAATGGTTGAGGAAGCAGTTAGGTAACATCAAGTTTTTATAAAAACGTGTTTAAAAATTACCATTACGTACTTTTTGGTCAGATTTTCCAACATTATTGCCATTCATGACTCTGTTCATAATTTAATTACGGATACGATTGAGTGTATGAATGTCGCCCTATTTAAAAAAACCTAGAGCTCCCACAAAAGACGATGTCAGAGGCGACTCCACGGATACGTGTCCATGTTAAGCGAGATATAAAGCTAAACGTAAAGAATATTTAATTGTTAAGTAGTAAATAAAAAAGAACAAGTAAAGAATGCATGCGCTTTGTATCTGGCTTTTGGAAAAATCCAATGTAGGACCACGAGAACATATCATAACTTAGAATATAATTATATGACTAGTTATCTACAACCAGTAGTGGATAAAATACAATTATTTTAATATCGGTATTGTAGTGTTTATGAAACATTTTTAGATCCTTTTAGTATTAGAATTCGATACATATCAAGCATTACGGTGCTTTTGACACGTACATATCAAAAAATATGTGATTAAACGTTAGATGTTATCTAATAAATAGTATATACTATGTAGAGCATTAACTTTCCATCTTTATGGCTATAGTCGTTAAATTTCTTATTGACGTTTGTCGTTTTTTAAAACTTTTGGCAATGCGGGCTACGGTGACAACGAATGCTGTTCAGAATAAGTTAAATAACTTAAGCGAATAGGTAAAAATAATAACTTAAGTAAATAAATAAAATTTTGGTGGAGCGGAAATATCTTAGGAAGGTAGGTAAGGAAACGGAAAACAGATAAAATATAAACAATACAATAAAATAGTCTATGGCAACCAAACGTCAATGTCAAAATACGCGGGAAAGCCTGTACTTGTCATAAGTTAACCTATCAATCTACCCTATTTACCTACCTTAGCGTCACGTAGGAGTATTTCGTAGCGAATGCAAAACGAAGTAGAATATAAAGTAAGGGTAATAGAATATATTTAACTTGCGTCAGATATCTATATATACTTAGTTGTAAGGACTGTGTTGTCTTTGAATCTTTAAAATCTATTAGTTAATGTGTTTTGATCTATGTATATGGCTTATCTATTCTATAAAGAGAAATAAATGAATCATCTTACATTGGACTTTTATTTGATCCTAAATTTCCTTTTATTATAATATGTAAAAAGTCAACTCACAAAATAAATAATTATTTTTTAGCCCCGCACTGTATCTAGTATATAGCAGGGTAGGCAGAGTGACTAGTATTTTAAGGCACTCCGTTATCTAAGCGACGCCGAATTTTCGAGTGGTGGATTGCAAAATTTGGTCCTTCGAACCTGTATTCAACACTTAAAGTGAACATGAAATGACAACATATTTATATTTTTTCCAATATAATTATCCAAAATCACTTCGCACGCCGTATTGCTATACTGTTGTACAGTGGCGTAGCTAGGGTATTTGCTGCCCGGTGCGGCTTGGGGGACTTGATACCCCTTTCCTGTTGATGAGTTCTAAAAAAAAAAACATACTTATCGTCAACTTTGATCCTTCTTTTCTCTTGATGAGTTCTAAAAAAAAAAAAACAAAGTGATCGTCAACGTTGACTTCTAAAAAAACGTTATCGTCGACGTTGACTTCTAAAAAAAACGTGATCGTGGACGTTGAGTTCTAAAAAAAACAAAGTGATAGTCGACTTTGATGCCCGGTGCGGCTTAGAGGACTTAATGCCCTTTAAAATAGTATAAGGTCTAAAAAACAAAGAAAAAACACACTAATCGTCGACTTTAATGCCCTTTTCTCTTGAGGCCCGGTGCGACCGCCCCGCTCGCACCCCCCTAGCTACGCCACTGCTGTTGTAACGTTATGACTGTTGTGGCATAGCCTCTAACAGTAAATTTAACGGTTGTGGATTCAACTTCACTTAGGGGATTTAATTATTTCCATTTTGTCGGTCTGATAAAAAAGCGCAACGCTAAATTCTACCATTCAACACACATATACCTGTAATATTCGAGCTGATAGTAAACAACTTAACCCTAAGTTCCCCCTACCAAGTTTGCTATATCACATATATAGCAGAGTTGTTAGGGGGGAGCCTCCTACCCTCGTATAGAGCCTATTAATGATATAAGTGAAAAGTGAAGAACAATTTGATATGAACTTAAGGTAGTAAATGAAAAAAAAAAAAACAATACATTTATAAAGGAAATGATAAAAAATACAACATATAAAAATGTAACTTATATATTTATTACTCAATTATCTATATGTACACAACACTCGTACTTTCACAAAAAACATACAAGACTTACTAATTAATTATAATTACTTTTTGTATTAATATTGAAATAATAACATAAATAAAACAAAGCATTTGGAAGTTTGACGACAAGTTTGATGTTGGTTTCAAGACAAAGCGCGGCGTTGAATTCCGCTAAGCAAGACACAATGTAATAGAAAGTTAGTTGGGTGTGTCTTATGCAGGATACAGCCCCAAACTAAAAAATAGTAAAAATAACTATATTTCAAAAACTACTATAAGACCATGTCCAATCATACAAAATAGTTATTTATTTGAGCGTTTTTTTTAAATCAATTAAAATGGAAACGCCTGATTTTTTACGAGATTGTTGCGAGTTATTTCATATTTTCATTACTTACTCCTTGTCAGACAAATGGCAGTGTTGAGTTGCTCTATTACGTGTTTATAATTATAATATTTTAGTATATTACTGTTTACAAATAAAAAAGTAAATTAACTTTAAAACAAGTTACACACATTAAAGAATTCACAGCTTTATTTTCATCAACCTAAATAATATAAAAATAAGACAAATCAAGAGCACCAAACAGTGGCGTAGCTATATATATTTGCTGCCCGTTGCGGCTTAGGGGACTTGATGCCCTTTAAAATGGTCTAAGGTCTAAAAAAAAACAAAGTGATCGTCGACTTTGATGCCCCTTTCCTTTTGATGAGGTCTAAAAAAAAAACAATGTGTTCGTCGACTTTGATGCCCCTTTCCTTTTGATGCCCGGTGCGGCTTAGGGGACTTGATGCCCTTTAAAATGGTCTAAGGTCTAAAAACAAATAAAAAACAAAGTGATCGTCGACTTTGATGCCCCTTTTCCTTTTGAAGCCCGGTGCGACCGCACCGCTCGGACCGCCCTGGCTACGCCACTGGCACCAAAACAAAATAATACTTATATATTATTTTTTACGGGATGAATAAAATTATGTGATAACACAAAACAATAATAATCATAAAATAAAGAGATTCTAACATAAATTACTCTTTTTTTTATTCTACTTTATTATATACACGATTTACATTTTCAATTAAAATTAGTACCAGTTAGTTGTGTACCACAAAAACATGTTATCATTTTAAAACTATAAATCAGGCGGTGGAAGGCGTCGTGGAGCAGCGGCACATAGATAAGTGCTGCTGCTGTTAGATAACAGCGCGATAGTGGATGGATGATGGTGATTCGATTACTGTTTGAGGAAGTAAATTATTTTAATTTCCCCGTTCTAGTAAATAGACGAGGCACGGCGTTGAATTCCGATGTCTTTAAAATTGGGCGGAAAGTGCAGAACAGTGCCTAATGTAAGGTATTAAGCTAAAAAGATATTAAATAAAACGCAATATGTGCAAAATTGCTAAAATTAAGAAATAAGTATTGCAATAAAAAAAGAATGAAAAAGGAATCTTATTATTATAATATATGATAAATTGGAATGCTTTATAAACATATGATCATTAAATAATTAGAATAAGACAATCATAATTATGTAGGTTTACTTTAATACCAAGTTACAGTATCTGCAACCTGTATACTTAAGGTGTCTACATAAGCAATACCTGAGAAATGTATAACATATATGGGAGTGTTCAGGCAATATATGAAACATTATGAATATTATTGTCCATTGACATTACCTAGGTATTATATAAAATCCAGGACAAAAAAAAAATAAAACAGTATTGACGAAATAAGAATTACTCATATTCTAAATTATCACCAGTACTTTATTTAAGTTAGTTAACATAAATTCGATGATTTGCTTTAATCTTTATTCTGTGGGTAGGGAGAGCTTGAGACCTTGTTATAATTTGTGACTCATAAATTACTCTGGACTCCTATATAGATACATTTTTCACAAATTTATATTTAAAAAAATTTACACTTGTGTATAGCCCGTCTAGGCCGGGCAACAAATCGAAATATTTGTCGTAGTAAGTTTTTTTAGCCTCCGTTATATAAGTATATTTTCGAGTATATAATATCTGAGTCAGTGATCAACGAACACTGGATTTGATTAAGGTTATGGAAAGATTTCTATTTCAGATGTTCTATTATTTCCTGTAGATAATACAAATTACGGCATTGCATCTAAATAAAGAGTCCCACACCAATCTACTTATCCTACTAAATATAATAGTAGTGGATATAAAAATATCACTGAAATTAAAATCTGTGTTCACAGAAAAATATACTATTTCTTGAGACAGACTTTTGTAGAACCAAATTGCAAGTTTATCTTTAAATACATAATAAGTATGAATTATCTAGAAATAATTGTAGTTAACATTGAATTGAGGAATTTTCTAAAAGAAAAAATCAAATTTAGATATAGTCTTGTTTACTAAATATATCACGAACGAATAAGCTGGCTAATTTAAAATTAGTATAACAAAAATAAACTTATAGATTACTATGGACTGGAGTGAAGTTGTTATTTGACAAAAAAAATTGTGTTTCCAAAATTATCAATACAGATAAAATATATATTACATTACACACATTTCCTGATGGAAATCAAAGTAGAAAAAAACAGAGTAATTCGACATGCAGAATTGTTCCTATCTGAGAAGCAAAATTAAGTCAAGTAAACAGTCAACCTACATATAGCTTTATTATACGTAAGACCAGGTAGTCTTATACTTAGACTGATGGCATAGGCTGCCTATGGCTGCTCTCTTCCATGTAACTCCATAGAAAAATCAATTCAAACAACAAAAAAATAACCTTTCATTCGTTAAAACACTCAGATCTTCATCACTATTGAAAATTCCAATCTGAATCAGAACTATATATATATTAATCATACGAACTAAAATTAACTTTATAATAATAACAACTATAAAAGTAACTTAAACACTCACTTCTTGCGTTTTCTAGGATTATTTTTTCTTATTTGGTCTTCTTCATCCATTTTATTATAATGAGACTGTATATGACTTAATAATTTCTTTTCACGCGAAAAGGATTCGTTACACATATTGCATGTATATCTCGGCTCTTTATCACTCTCCTTATTCTGTACATTAGTTGAGGTCGAAATTTGCGATTCTTGTATAATATTGTTAGTCGGTAAAACATAAGATGGCTGCAGTAACGGATCTACGTTGATAAAAGTGAAAAATTCAGTGTCCCTTGGACGCGCTTCATCTTCTAAAGTGACCGAAAACGGTTCTTTTTCATCTTCCCGTATGTCATGTCGGGTTTTTCTTTGCCTTTTCCTTGGCAACTGTGCTTGTGGTTTCGTTGATATCAACAATTTGCTAGGATTCCCCGTTTGTACGACAGTGTACGACTGTTTCTTCGTAACTGGAACTAATGATGGTGCTTCTATTGGTGCACTTGCAGCACTTGTTGTTGGTAATGTTTTAAACAATCCTACTGGATACGGCTGAATTGTCAATATAGATGTTTTATTCGATTGTACTTGCTTGCTTGCTTTACTTGCGTTGACGATACTTTTTGCACCTACTGCAGGCCGGTTCTTAATAGGTTCTAAAGGAGGAACGGTTATTTCTATTTTTTCTGGAACTTCCACTGAAAGTTCATTAGCTTTTTCCTCGATTAACGTAAACGTATTGTTTGGTCCGGGCATCAATTTGTAACGACTGCTTAAGCTGGGCAATGACGGGAATTGTATAGTTGGTGCTTGAATGTTTGTATTCGTAATACAAGTTACTTGCCCTTGGTTAGTATTGCTTGCACTTATTTTTGAAGGTTGATTGGTAGTATTTTTTTTTACTTTACTTGCTGGACCTATTTTAGGTTTAGATTTCTTTGTATGTAATGGTTTATCATCATCGTCGTCGTCTATTTCTATGGGCTTATCATTTATAGGTTTCATAGACTCATTATTTATTCTTGTGTTAATATATTTAACTAGTGGTATTTTCGGTGGTTCGGGTTGAGTCGGCGTTTTAGGCGCCAACTTGGTCGGGCCATTTTTGGCGCACGCGTGAGCCATTACAACTTCTTTTTTAAGGAAATTTCTATTACAAAGTTTGCATTGGAACAAAACGCCGACGCCATTTACTTTTATCATGCTAACATGATCCATTATATTGAATGTATTTTGTTGTGGTGTAGTTTCGCTTATGCTAAATGTATTAGTCATTGGTGGTTTTTCAATAGGTTTGTCAGTCTTAGTGTCAATTTTAGTTTCTATAGGGGCAGGCTGTTTCTGAATTTGCTCGATTTTTCTTTCAGGTGTAGGTTCTTTAGTAACTTCCGCTTCTTGAATTAATTTCTTTTCAGAAACCTTTTTACTATCTGAATTAGAACGTAAATTCTTGTTTTCTGAAATATTATCGATTTTAGTCAGTTGCAATTTAAAATTTTTTAAAGGCATCTCATCTGAGACATCATCATTTGCAGGCAAATTTTTTGCTGGTTCAATTTTTTCAGGAACATTTTTACCTGTTTTCTTTGTAACCAAGTCATCTAAGGGCTTAAAGGATTTAAAAGGTATATCCTTAATACCTTCCATAGCTTTTCTAATAAGAGCATCACATATATCATCATTGGATATGTTAGACTGATTGAGTTTCTCTTCCCAAATGTCACGATGTTTAGTTTTTGCTACAAAAGGTGCTTTGCTACTGAGGACTTTTCGTAAATTATGTTGGGCTTGAGTACATTTTTGTATAAACTCATATAGCTCTTCAAGTTTAGCTGAACATCTAAAGCAAATTTTATGTGGAAGATCATCATTTTCTGCAACCTGAAAATAAAAAATATGAAAATTTAAAACCTTAACATCATTATTACAAACATAGAGTCCATTCAGCAACCAAAGATTGAAATATTTTAGATTGAATTAATATGGACCCCGACTATTTATCTTTCTTTCTATTTGCATACAATTTGTTTACTTGTATATCAATTATTAACTTGAGGCTATCATGGTGCAGTGGCGCAAGTGTGTGAGTATAAGTGTTTAGGGGTTCAATTTCCATTCAAAGGAATTAATTACATATTTAAATTTTTTTAAATGTTAGTCCATAGGTACTTAGGAAATGTACTTCTTCTAAAAATAATGAATTATATTCAATTCTCTGCACTGATCACAAGGTTAAGCGCAGTGTTGAGTTCAGCCACTTGACTAGCGCTGTCTCCATAATTGGGCGGAAACTACGGAACAAATGATGTGTGAGACACAATGTGAAGAAAAAAAATATTTTTGAATTATGTTTATGTATATTAAGTAATTGTAATGTAATAGGATGGATGCGAGAAGCCCAAGACCGGGATGGTTGGCGCTTGGTTGGCCTATGTCAAGCAGTGGATGGTAATGGGCTGATTAAAAATATACACATATATATATTAATTGTGAAACAGTTTCGATGTTTGACTGCAAGCAATGACGGTGGGTTCAATTATCATTTTTGGGAATAAATTATTTTCTAGGGTGGGCATGGATAAATTATATTATTGAACAATGTCTATAGAACTTGTTAGTTAATAATAAATATGATTTAAATTAATCAATTTATTCAATGATGAAATGATTTTATTTTAAATTATATAATATATTTTAAAATTTGCAATTCCGATTCTGTTGTTGCTTTTGTTGTTTTGTTTTGTTAAGTGTAATGTTGTTTTCTGGTTATTTTGTTTTTGTTATATTCAATTTTTCTTTTTACAGTTAAGTAGGCTTGCAGAACACATAGTTAATTTCATAGGCTCAACATTATATTACATAAAATTATGACTTTAATAAGCATTTAACTGTTTACATTAAATTTAAAAAAGCTTCTTTTGGTAATTGAACACAAGCAGAGGTATGTTGATATGTTGTTATGTGCTATTTATAATTAAAAATATTAAGAAATATTTACCACAAACGGCATAAGAGTTTCTATCTTTTTAGCAGTTATCATATCGGGATCAAATATATTAAGAAAAGGTCCATCTTTCGATTCACACAGTCTGCAAAGTTTCACAAAAACGGGCTGATTTGAGGAAATTAGAGCTTCCGCAATCACTTCATTGTTAATTTTTTCAGAAATGTCTGAGGTTTTATCCACAGCCTTTTTTAAATTGTTCCTTTTCGCATATCTTCTTTTACCCATTGTATTTTTTTTAATTGAAATATAAAGAACACTTATTCACACTAAGCACCTAGTGCTAGGAATCAGCCATGTTGACTTTGATTTGTATATAAAAGTATTAAAGTTTAAGGGTTTGTAATATAAACATTGTTTTAACAATTTATACTTAAGTTTCTTAAAACCATTATTTTGTAATAGTTAAATATTTTTTATAAAAATATCAAAATATTCGGGAATGAATATACGAATCGAGAAACTGCTTTCCACTAATTGTCTATGGTAAGAGTACTATTTACCTGCGCGCACTGAGGATTTTTTTGTTTTTATAATTAAACAACAATATGAATTGTGAAGTGAAATTTATAATTAATATTTAGCAAAATTATCCTTTTTTTTGCCATAGTCATAGAAGGTGATATTACAATGGCAGTGGGCTCTTGCTTAAGCAATAAAATTATTTTCACTGGCTGTCAAATAAATAAAACAAACTTCGTATAATATTTTTAAGCTATGGCAATATCTGGAATATTATAGTCAGCCATCTTGAATTTAGTATTGTGCCAGTCGGGGGGGCGGTGACATATTTTACCCGTCATCGTCCTACATAATTTTGTGAACTTGATAAAACGCTAAATCGGTGTTTAAAAGTGTATTAATTCAGTTTATGTCTGGGCTGAACGTGATGATGGCGGGACAAACGATAAACGACAGGCTTCTTGCCGCTCGTCACAGTATCGCGGGTCAGGGATTAGCAAAATCTGTATGTAAAGCCACAACCGAAGAAATGATCGCACCTAAAAAGAAACATTTAGATTGTAAGTATTAATTTCAATTATAACACCTTATCAATTACGTCACGCTAGTGTACATTTCTTAATGCGATGTTCGTGACATTGGCAGAATCATTCTGGTCGATAAGTTTTACTTACTACTTGACGGTGTCAAATGTTTTACGGCACATTCCGCCGCTATATTATTGTAAGAAATGTATGAGGAGTCTATAATAAAACATTTTACATAATTTTATCCCACGATGTTCGACCTGACACATTCTCTATTATGTCATGTTACCTACTATTATATTGAATAGACTGGAAACACGGCTTTAGCAAGACGATGTCAAAGCAAAAAAACTGGCTACCTACCTACTTATAAGAATTTATATAACATTCTAATACAAATGTACCATAATTGGGATATTAACTTATACTTTTGAAAGTACTTTAAGTATACAAATATATCTAAAAATAAAAAATATAAACATGATTTATTTCATTGCAATTATTTCTATCACACAATTTAATTTTTTTGTGCTTTAAATGTAAAATGTAATCGGTAATTACTAATTATTGGCTTATTAAGAAATTAAATGATTTTAAATGATTTGTATCAAATAAATTTTAATTGTTACTCATTATAATGGTATGATAAGCAATAATTGATTGGTTTCTGTATTAATATATTAATATGAATTAATACATTTTTGTGTATCACATTGATATTTTTCCTAGCAATTTGTACATTGTTACTTAAATCAAATCAGCTTCACTCTGTATCCCGCACACAACAGGGTAGGCAAAGGGAACCTAGTGTTAAGACACTCCGTTCCCCACTGTTCCTCATATTGTTACTTAGATTTTATATTAAGCATTAGCAACATTTTCTGAATTTCTGTTCAATTTTTCAACATATTGTGAATTAACTAGTAACCTAACTCCATTCTCTCTACCAGAGGAAAGAAATGAAAATAAATTAAATATAAGTGTTTTCTGTGAGGTGAGGATTGAACTTACAAGCATAGCATTTACAGCAGATGCTGTCCCACTGTGCTACTTTGTCTCTATTTCATTTTTAAGTTATATTTTATTCCAAAATATTTGAATGTTGAAGGTTAGTCAGTAGTAGTCAAGTCAGTATA
Source organism: Heliconius melpomene rosina (assembly GCF_056956725.1). NCBI lineage: Eukaryota > Metazoa > Arthropoda > Insecta > Lepidoptera > Nymphalidae > Heliconius > Heliconius melpomene. The sequence goes on from NC_140397.1 coordinate 969,126, forward strand.
TAGCAGTATATTCAAACTATATTCTAACTCTTAATGTCCTCTGAATGTGGTAAAATATTTTACCTGGAAGAAACATCAACCCTATTAACATTATCATCTTGTTAATTTCAGTATTTAGTCATAGTGCCAAGACTCTGTTTACTGCCTAACTACTGAATTTAGTTGTTGAATGCAATGCCAGTGCTTCGGTTTTATCAGAGCTGAAAAAGACATTGAAAAGACCCTCAAATATTGTATATATAGTCAGGTGCTATAGCCATGACAACTGGGTCATGGGGGCTGGGGCTTTGTTTATTAAAAAAATATAGTAGCAACATTATAAGTTTTAATTCCACTTTGAGATGAAGATGTATTATTATTCTAGTCTAGTTACAGCAAGCAGTATTGAGTTCTGCCACCAGGATATATTTCTCGATACCTTAAGGTTTTTTCTGTCAGCTTTGTAGGCAGAAAGCGTAATATTTTTATTTCATCTTCACACCTTTTCTCAGAGGTGTTTTAGTCTCCAACAGTACTGTGTGGCTAAATGTGACAGGTCGCTTGGTTGTGTCGGTTCGAGTCCCACTTGAGGAAATGAAATACTTAAATCTAAATAAATTAAATCAGCCTCACATAGTATCCTGCAATGAGGAATGGAGGAGTGCCTTAACACTATGTTGCCTCTGCTTACCCTGCTTTGTACAGCATGAAGCTAAAAAAAAAGTATATCATCAAATTTTTTGACCAATACCCTCACCCAACAACAGTGTTATATTTCTGGCCATCTGTTGCAGATAATATGTGTAAGTCTGGTTGGCTGTTCACTCTCGACAACTGTGTTTAATACAATGTGGACACTGATTGTAGTGAAACACGATAAAAGGGCGGACACCGCCGCTTCCTGTGTTATCAATTTTGTTTATTAATATTGACTGAGAATATTACTTAAAATAATGACAGGTTTCAATGATATTTCGAATTAATTCCCTTTTTATATTTGTATCGATTTCATATACGCGTCTGATATTTAGGTTTGTGTTAGCGTTGTGGTAAGCGTTTGCTTATAGGGAAGAAAAAAAAATCTATCACGATGTTTTAAAATTGCAGACACACCGAGAAAAAATCTATAATTATTGTTCAATTTCACATTTAAAGAAAATCGAATCTACTACTTACTATCGCTTAGGTCTCAAGGCTCGTTATCAAAGTTAAATATTACACTTCCTCTAATGGGACTCGAACTCACAACCTGTCGAACTTACAGTCGAAGGCTTGTGCCCTTCGCCACCAACTGATCTCTAAATTTTAAACTTATTATTTTGAATAATTTAACTTTAACTTAATAGAACTTTTAAAAATATTTCTTAGCAGTCTGGACTATTTAAAATTTATAAGTAAATAAAAAGGATGGAACATACGATCGTTAAGTACTTGGCACCGTATGCCGTAACTTGTTCGTATTCATAGTGCACGAGGCAATTAGACTGCAGATGAGGTTGAGGGGCAATTTTGAAGTAATACTTCCCGTATTTCACCCCTTTTGTCAAATGCGGGAAAACCTATGTAAGTTCTGTAGTGTCTCCGTAGTAACATGTTTTTGTCAACTAATAGGTAGCCCCTCATATGTTCTCGGTTGCCTAGATACCCCCTTTTATTTTAATAATTGAATAAAATATAAAGATTGTTTTGGATTATTTCTAACAATAAAATAACTGTATCCTGCGTAGCTGCAAAGCGTTTGTAAACGCGGCGGTTGTGGATTAGATTTCCTTTCGAGGAAATGAATTATTTTCATTTCCTTACTGTTGTGACAAATCAAAGGTTTCACAAGCCTTAGGTTCAACTCAACACACAATATCTTGAAATCGGGCGGAAATCGAGTAACAGCTCACTCTGCTACCCCGATGTACCCATGTATCTGCTACCCTATGTGATGCACTCCCAACATAGCGAGAAGCTGAATTCAATGTAGGAGGTTTTTTTTTAACTGGGAATCAATCTTAAGACATTCCGTTCCCATCAGGACACATTCGTTCCCCACATTCCGCCGAATTCACGAGGCATTTCGTACTGAATGGCGGAATTGAACGCCACGCTTTGCCCCGTTACCAGAACGAGGAAATGAAAATATTAAATATTTCATTTCCTCGAGTGGGTATCGAACCCAAGTATTTGAAAGTGGAGAAGAGAATTATTAATTAAAATATGTGTTATCTGTATTTAATATTATAAAGTTATCACATATGATCTTCGAACCTACAAACATCAGAAATATTTAGAACCATTTCAACTGGTTAAAATTATTAAATAATAAAGAATAAAATGTGCCATTTCGCATTCTAAAACGGGTATATAGCACGATATTCTTGTATTGGGGGAATTGTAAAATCAATAAAAGTTTTCGTCTCACCACGTGCCTACCTGTGCATTTTAATTTACCTGTTATATATTGTTGGTATAATTGTAATATGGCTTATTTATTACTCACGTGGCGATTTAGATTATGTTTTCTGAGTTGGTGTGCCTGTAAACACGATTGTTTGTGGGTTCAACCCCCACTCGAGGAAATAAAATATTTAAATTTATATTTCCTATTTTCTTCGCTCTGGTGTCGGCGTTGAATTTCGCCACTCAACACGCAATGCTTCCAGAATTCGACGGAAAGTGGGAAATGGAGTGTCTTAGCAATGGGTTCCCTCTGCCTACCCTGCTGTGTGCGGAACACAGTCTGCCTGTCTGTTTGTACCTCAAAAGGAAAAAAAACGGAACCCTTATAGGTCAACACCAATAAATCTGAAGTTAATTAGAGATATTCAGATTTACAGTTCTATGGAGCACAAAATTAAGCTTCTAATACAGTTAACGCAGTTAAAAGATATGAGCACTAATGTAACGTTTTTTCTTCATTTTGTATGGAATTCGCTGCATCATCAAAACCTAAAAAGGTATTTACCAATCCCAATCCTGAAATTGGTATAGAACTCTGTGGTGAGCGAGTCCGAATCGCCCGGTTGGTTTTTCCTTAAATTTACATTCGTATATTTTGAGCGGGGTTAGCCGCACGCCCCCCACTAGTAATAAATATAATAAGATATATAAAAAAAAATTAGTGAAACTAAAAATAGTACTAATAGAATATAATTAAGTTAAGTCAGTTTCATTATAGACAGTAAATTGACGCATTATTGGGTCAAGTGCGAATGTACAATGACTTTGTTGGTTCCGAACGACCTCACGCTTGATGGCTTTATGACCTTTGGACGATTCAATTAATTGGGAAATGTATGATGTTTAGGTATACTTAGCATCACACGCTATCACGCACGTGGCAGGGAAGGTAGAGGGAACCTTTTGTTAAGACATGGTGATAATTAGTCGTTGCCCCACAAATTGTAGCATGGACTTTCAAAAATTTGTAAAATTACCGTTTTTTTCCTGTTCCCGTGGAAATTTCGAAAACTCAACTCAACACGCATTGCCTCATAAAATTAGCACGACACATGCGTTTTTGTTTTCGATGTTTATAGAATTTATATATTTTTAATGATTAACATTTAGAGTAATTTTCATTTTCAACATTCTCATATTTGATTTATTCCTCTTCTTAAATTAAAAATTGTATGTTTTTATTTCAATAGTATGTAATTTAATAATACAATTATAAATATAAAAAATATACATATAGGTATATGTAAGTATCGTAACTCCATAATACGTAAAGCAGGTCAGGTTTTGATTTAATTTCGCTCACTTGCCATTCGACCCCTGTATCTCATCCTCAACGAGCCTCGCCGTCGTAATCCGAAATTACTTTTATATTACCTTCGTCCTAGGTATTTCATATTAACATATTTAATACTAATTTTAAAGAAAATAACGTAAATACAAATTACAAATAATTAAATATGTATTTGTTTAAATTTAAAAAAAAATAAAACCTGAGTTTCTTGCGCCGGTTCTTCTCAGGTCTGAGGCACTAACTTTTGTGAACTGATGGTAAATTATTTGACGTTCAAAAAATAAAGCTTGTAACTTTTTATTTTGAATAAAAATATTTAAATTTGAAATTAGTGCAGCCATTTACAGATAACTTCAGGGCGTACCTTCTGTACAATGAGGTACATCGAAATGTGATATAGTATAGCCATTCTTGGTAAATCGAATCAGTATCCTACAAAAATATTTTTTTAATTCGAACTGGTAGCAAAATTAGCGCATGCACTATGCAAACCTATATTCAATTATGACATAGTATGACCTAAATTACTAATGTAGAAACTTACACTATCGGGGAGTCCCCGATGTAATCCGATATCGAATACGATTTCTTTAAACTAAACTTTTTATTATTGTGTTCTAAAAAATCTTAAATGTAAATTATTTATTCGCTGCGTTGAGCTGTCTGTTGAAATATTTTTTATAGCACGATAGGCACGGGAACATAGCGTTATGAGTTAGGATTCCCCACTTTCTGGAAAAAGAGGGAAATTAAAATAATTAATTCCCCCGAGTAGGAATCGAACCCGTAAACGTCGCGTTTACAGACAGATGTTGGGCCGCTGTGCTAAAACGACCTCAACATAATTTATTTTTATTTTTTACTTTTACCTTTTATGTAATGGGGGCAATTATAGAATTTAAGATTGATAATAAATACATTATATTGAAATTATACATGTATAAATACCACACGTAACATACTAATAACATTAATTAACCACAATAGCAGCTAAATGACGCACGTTGTTTGACGACAGTTGCGAGTTCAAATTCCATCTTGGGACCTATGAATTATATTGTTACTTTGGTTATAATATTATGCAGGACGCATCGGATTTCGAGAAAAAATTCTTTAAAGTCTTACGTCACAACTATAGATGATTTTTTTTCTAACAGTTATATTTAGTGTTATGTTAACTTACAACTTAGATTTTTTTTTTTGATTGAGATTGATTATTTTCCATGAAAATTAAATGGGAGAAATTGTAGGTATCTATCGTAAAAAGTTGTTCGCATCGACACCAATAATAGGTTTTCTATTAAAATATTTAATACCATTGAAATACGATTCTTAACAACACATAAAAATATTTAAAAAATCACAATTTTTTTTTAGCTTTAAGACACTTCAGTTCCCCATTTTCCGCTGAAATCTAAAGATACGGTGTGATTCCAGAATTCGACATTTTACTTTGAGTGACGGAACTTAACGCAGCGCTACCGTTACTAGAGCTTGCTTCATATCCAGAGCGAGAAAATTAAAATATTTAATGCTTCATTTCCTCGCATGGGAATCGAACCCATAACACTTTCACTTATAGCACAAAAACAGTCACATATTCGTATTCTGATATTTAAGTGTCATTAGTACCTAAAAAAACGCCGTTCGACCAGTGATGCATCACAATGAACTCTACACGTGGTTACGTTAGACCGAACCCATTAGACTGAAACGCTTTCGGCGACAAGTTTTGTTTAATTTAAAAAAAAATGTGAAAACGTTTTAATTTAAACATACACTTGTATTTGGTTGTGAGAGATTGTGTGTTCTGTGTTCTAGTATGTGTAATGGTGTAATTTTTTTTAAAATGTACAATCTGATTTAAAAATTGTAAAATTGAAGTTGTATATTATTATTTTTTTAGCTTTTACGCTCTTTCACGTATATAGTGCAACACATGTCAAAGTAATACTGTATCCGCATTTAACAGGATATGCAGAAAGAATCTGACGCAAATACACTCTGTTTTCCTCATTCGCCTGAATTGACTGAAAAGCCGAGTGGGTAACGAACTCATAACCTACGTCTACCTTTTACGTTATGACCTTACATATTTATGTAAATTGACAGAAAGTGAACACTGAAGTGACGTATCACTACTTTTTGTCCATTTGCACCATAAAAGATTAAAAAAAAAACATTTCAGTTATCTAATACCTACTCAGGTGGATATGATGGCACTTAATAATTCTGTACGTTGATGCATTTCGCAATACATTAAACATACAAGAGGAGGACTAATGCAATATTATATATATAAAAAGTTGGCTCTGTATCAAATTTGATTGTGTCCATAAATTTATTTGTTTTCATCATCTCATTTATGGAGAGAATTGAAAATACTCGGTTCCCTCTGCCTACCCTGCTTTGTGCGAGCAACAGCGTGATGCTAAATCAATTGATAGATAAGTTAGGAACGATAATATGTACTCTTACAAATTGCTAGAAAATACCTATAGGTATATTTTCATCTGAATAGGTTGTATTTGAGGCACAGTGGTACAGCTTCTGACTGTAAACGTTAGGATATGACGACGATTTCGGATTCGAATTCCATTTGGGGGACTTATTTTCATTTTCTTGGTTTTCTGGCAAGTCTGTAAAAACCTGACGGTTGAGTTATTGCTTAATTTAGTTTTGGACGTGATCATTTAGTCAGACATGGTCCAACGGCCTTAATTGGATGAATAATATGACGGCAAAATTTTCTATTTTAAAAGGAATGACCTCAAAAAGTATATATTTATAGTAGCAATATAGTATTATATCAGACCAGCATTCAGATATCTCTTAATTTTTAATATCGCTAATTGAAAGGATCGAAATGCAGTGGATGGACTTACTTATTTTGATAATGAATATAAATATCAAAGGTTTTGTTTAATTATTTTGTTTTGGTGTTGATATAAAAACCGGCCAAGTGCGAGTCTGAGTCGCGCCCGTAAGATTCCGTACCAATTATCTGTAAAAACGCCACAAAAATTGTCTCTTATATGGAGATTCTCTTAAGTATTTATTTCGTTTAGTTTTATAGTATTTCTTGTTATAAAGGTAACACAAATAAAACATCTGTGAAAATATTAACTTTCAAATATCGCGGTTCATAAGATAGAGCCTGATAACAGACGTACAGGCAGCGGAGCTTTAGTAATAATTTAAAATAGTCGATATTTTCATTAATTTTTGTACAGGTTATATAGGTAGGTATAGAAAATATTTAAATAGCCTCGTGAAGGTTAACAAAAAAATTGTATTATTAATTTTGTTTTAAATTAATATTAAGAATTTAATTTGAATTATCACAAAACGATTTAAATTAAATTACTTATAAACCGAGTAAATTACCCCACATACCTAATGGATGAAATATGAATAGCCTAAGTATTTCAAGGAAAGTCTTTGTTCGCAACAACAACGTTGAAATTTAACTTTTGTCAACAAATCTTCGCTAAACTTTGAAACTATTAAATATAAAGTTAAGTTAGTTGTGTTTTTATGAAGATATATTTAAACCAATATAGAGTATCTAATATTAAATATTTTTTAAAGTCCAACAGTGAAGTAGTTCGTAATCGCAACTTGGAAAAGGTTTTAGGGTCATTTAAATTTATTATAAAAATTTTCTAGAGAAGTTTCAAACAACTAATATTGTAACAGTTGTGTCAGCAATTTTGTTTAGGAAAATGTAAACGTACCTATAGCTCAGTGAGAACACTTATTTGCGTTACCTAAGAGTAGGTACTCGTGTTCAGATCCTGATCTACTTGTTGTAGTAATATAAATATTATATAATACATTTATTTCAAACATTCCACGCGTGAGAATCAATTTGAAAGATACTAAGAAGAAATATATTACATATTCATATACTTTAACAAAAACAGCCTCTTCGTTTGACCCTAATTTTGTCGGCGTGCGTTTCTGGTTCGACTCACAAAAACACCGACAAATATAATTATGATATAATTTACATCATCAAGCAATGTTATATATAACTGTATAAGAAGTATTATAGTATACCTGTCTGTACAGACATCTTTTTTAATCGGTTCAGCCAGATTTGCGTGTCCAAGTTTATTTTATAACTTCTATTTATACAAATTCATCTCGCATGTGCTGGAAATTGAATCCATGATCATAAGTACAGAAAAATCGGAGGGATAAACTACTGCTACCACTTTTACTACGGGCTTCATGCCTTTTTACTTGATCTTCGTCAGTATCATCCATACTGTGTTATTAGAGTTCTCTCCCTGGTTTTCTTACTACTCTACTAAAAATTTCTTAGCTCATTTATATTTTACTATATTATTATTGTGGCCAGTGGTGTTGAGTCGCGCCACTCAACACACAATGCTTCCAGAATTTGGCGGAAAGTGGGGAACAGAGTGTCTTAACACTAGGGTCCCTCTACCCTACCCTGTTGTGTGTGGGATACAACAGAAGGTGATTTGATTAGATTTTTATATTATTATATTGTTGTTCACAGATCTAGTCCACTGCACAAACGAGCCGAACGTGTCAATACCGCAGCTGGCGAACCTGCTGGTGGAGCGCACACAGAACACCAATTGGGTGGTGGTGTATAAAGCTCTGATAACAGTGCATCATCTGCTGGCGTATGGAAATGAGGTAAGAAAGTGCTTAAGTTTGTTTTGTTTTAAGTTTCGCTACTTAAAACTCCATGTCTCAGAATGTGAACGATGCGTGGGGAACAGAGTGTACTAGGGTTCCTTCATATATTTCCTCCTTATCATAACACTAGGTTCCCAAGTTTCTTATCCTGCTATGTGCGGGATACAGCGTGAAGCTTAAAAACAAATAAATAGGTGAAAAGTGTACAAAATATACTCAATGTATAAAGACCACACTGTATCACCGCCAAGTCTGAATAAATGGCTTGACTCTAAGTGTGAGAGTCAAGCCATTTATTCAGACTGAGAGGGATGGGATAAAAGATTTACTACTATATTTTATATGGGGGGATTCAAAGAGATAAATATTGTATTTTGTAATACAAAGAAGATTGTATATTTTCTATTAATCGCTTATATTGGTTTCACTAAATAACTAAATGATTTATGAGAAATCAACTTTGTCATATTTTTATGTATATATTTTTTGGTTTTCCCTGTGCATCATCTTCTAGCAGATATATAGAAAATATAAATATAGTAGGTAATATAACTAATATATTAGACCATTATTTATTTATTTCATTTAAAAAAAAATTACTGTATGTGCTTGGTTGAACTTATTTTTTCAACATGTGTTAATTAATGCATTGACGTCAAAATATAGGAGATTCTATGTAGCATTTACGAAACTATGTTTACTTAACTTATATACTTTTTTTATGTTCTATTTATTAAAAATTATTCTATATTAGACCCTTATATAAGTTACGTACCCGTAAAATTTATTATACCCACTATTAATACCGCAATGGTGATTTTAATTTTTTTGTCACAACGCAATCTAACTTGAATACCCACTCAATAATTTTAGTACTAGCTTTGACACTACCTAATTGTTCTAATTGACGGATGTGATACATTTTTCGTTGCCAGTAACAGAGGTACTGCTTAAATAATCCCAACTAAAATATAAATGTGAAATTAGAGCCAAGTTCAATATTGTATAATGCGTTGTTCTCAATTTCATCAGCGAAATTTTCAAAATCTACATGAGTGTCAAGTTTTGTATTGATTCGTTATATATATCGATCCAAACCTTGGACCCGTTGAATTCCGACGGGTCACGGATTGTCCCAAAAAAATTTTATTAAAAGAAAGAAATTAAATGTGAAATAAAATTTGATCCTAGTCGCGCTCGCGAGTGAACGATGCGTTAAGATTTTTTCTTTACATTTATTGCCAATATAGAATTGTATTTTATTGACCTCTACTAGTCTGTTATAACCTTGTGATATTATTTTTTTCGATAGATACACAAATATGGCTAGTTATTTTAAAATTAATATTTTTTTCCATATAACCTCATGTACGTTATACGAGCCTCGTATACTTGAAAAAGTTTCAACATTACCCTCACTCGAGAGACACTTTATTCTCACTTGAGAGAAGTTTATATTTATAAAACATATTTATGAGATAGGTGTTCCCCTGATAGGTATGTGTAGTTATATAAAACGTGACTATTTTTTTTTCAAGCATGAAGCTTTATCTCCTATTGAGATTATCAGTGCGGGAAAATTAAGTAATTTTCCATTATTTTTTAATAAGCATTCTGCCAAGCCAATTCCGAAAATTTACAGATTTTTCAGTAACCCAGGCAATGGGCTTCCACTTCCCACTTTCCACCGAATTCCTGAGGCATTGCGTGTTGAGTGACTGAACTCAATGCCGCGCTTTTGCCTCGACACCAGAGCGAAGAAATAAAAATATTAAATATTTCATTTCCTCGAGTGGTAATCGAACCCGCAACCTGTCCTGTTTACAGTCACAAACTTGTGACACTGCGCGCCACAGCTGGCCTCAAAAAAAATATCTGGCTGAAGAAAATATTTAGGTATCTTAAAGAATAGCGCTTAACAACAGCCTCTAAATGATTGATAGTCATACTTAAAGTGACCACTATTTATTCGGCTCAAAACGGGACATCGGTTTTATAATTTTCAATTTTAATTATTGTATTAAGAAAGTTACATTTGTCTTGTTCATGATTTTTAGAGGAATGGTTTTTTTTTCAGTCTTACTTACAACTTATTATAATTGTTGACTACAATTTTGAGTACTTTCTACTAAAATTTATTAAAATTTATAAAATACGCCACTTTGAAAAAAAAAAGACATTTGTACGTCCCGAGTGCCATGTTTCGGGACAACGGACATATGGACAGTCCCGTCCAATACGTTACGTCTGGTTGCATTAGTCATACTATACATGAAGATATTGGCCGTAGTAATACAATACTTGCCCGAACAACGCTAAACAGCGAAACGTTTATTGATTCAAGTGGTTGCATTGACGACATTTATATACATATATCTATATTATATATTATGTACATAGCACGACTTATATGAAGAAATAAAATATTATTAGAGTTTATTTCGATTAAAAATATTATATTTTATTAATCGAAATAAACTTTTGAGACTGTTGCGTCAACGCAACGCACAAACGAGGGAATGAATTATTATTTATAAACATTTTCATTTCTTCGCTCCAGCACCAAGGCAAGAAGCACGGCGTTGAGCTACGCTCTTAACTACTCTAAAATAAGTGCTCTCTGCCTACCCTGCTGTACGCGGGATACTGCGTGAAGACGATTAAACTTTTTTATTTTATTTTTTAATATAATGTTTATATATGTTTAAATTGCTTGTTTTTTTTTTAAAGGGAAAGATTGTAGCGACATCGATACGTAGGTATATCACGTTCCATCCATTAAGAGATTACTAGTATGAGTGGTGGAACCCAACACAGGAATTTGCTTAATAGATTGGTGGATAAAACTATTTTTTGTGTTTTAATTGGGTAATTTAGAAATTGTAGAATTGTTTGTAAGCTTCACGCTATATTTTGTATGTACATAGCAGGGTAGGCAGATGAGAGCTTAGTGTTAAGATACACTACTTTCCGCCGAATGCTTGAGGCTTCGGCGGAAAGGCTTCTTGCCCGTTGAGTGGCGAAACTCAACGCCCAAGAGCGAAGAAATAAAAATATTGAATATTTCATTTCCTCCACGGTAAATCAAATCCACAACCTCGCCCTTACAGTTGTATATGTATTGCAATAAAAATGATATCTATGAGTGCGGCTGTAGACCCCATACTAAGAAACTCGAGAATTCAAGTCATCTAAATCTTAAATACGTATTTACTAATTTTGTATGGTAGATATATAAATCCTGTTTCCAGCCGATTACTCATACTTTACTTACGCTGGTATAATCAAGACCAATTAAATCACTGGCTGTGTAACCTAATTCACTATATTTTAGTCAGATACGGTTTACATATATTATTGCCTATATTTTTTAATTTGAAAAGATTTATTTAAGATTTTTTTTGAGGTGAGCGCTGTCGTGACGCAGAGGCACAAGAGTGCTATTGTAATGCGACAGGTTGTAGGTTTGATACCCAGTAGAGGAGATGAAATACTAAATATTTTCATTTCTTTAATCTGGTAACGAGGCAAAGCTGAGTTAAGTTCCACTAATCAACACGCATTGCGTCTAACTTAACATTAGCGAAAAGCTGAAAAAAAATATTAATTTTAAGCATTGAATAAACGAAAAATTCTGGTTGCGATACTAGCGATTACATTGTGAGCAGTATTACTTCTAAGTACATTTGTAAATAGCGCGGAGACCGGTTTTATAATGAAATAAACAGGCGACGCCGAAATAGCTTAAAATTAAAAGGTTATAAGGTTACCTAGATTTAATAAGGTTTAATGATATGCTAATATATAGGTGAAATAGGCCCGTGTACTTAGTGGTTAACGGTAAGATCGTGAGTTCGATCCTTGGCTCGATAAATGTGAAAAGTCTTCTAATCACCGTAGTAGAGATTTCAGGTGTTTTTTTTTATATTACTCTATATTATCTACTCATATCTTCAATTTTAATTTAAAATTTTCAATTTCTTATTCTAGTCGGGTTTTAGTGTTTTTATGTATTGCCTATTGATACTATTGAATTTTAAAGTTTTTTTTTGTGGAGAATAGAGTACTTACATTAGGTTCTCTCTGCCTACTCTGAAATAAAAAAAGGAGCAATGCGTGAAAGAAAAATATGACAATAGACGAGAATTTAACAGGTGAAGCGGCTAGATGAAGATGAAATGAAAGTAAATTGAGGTTTTGGAGGTCACTAAATTATATTTAAAAATAATATTTGTTATCATCTAGATAAGTACAGTTATCAGTCAGTAACTCTTGTATTATACAAGCAAGTACGTAGAGGCATACGCGAAATTCCATTAAAATACTGGAATTAATTGCCTTTTGCATTACGTGTGGTTTCACTTCATTTGCCGTTTGATAAGAATATGCTTTGAAATTATATATTAGAGCGTCGTGACGTTGTGGAACTGGCGTCCAATTGTAAACATGGTGGTTGTGGATTCGATCCTCACCCGAGGGATGGATTATTGTTTATTTCTCAGTTCTTTCTTTTTATTTACACACGGTGGATTCAATTCATATGAAAATCAGAGAACAGAGTGTCTTGTCACTATATTCCCTGTGCCTGCCTTTTTTCGGGACATAGCGTGAAGCTGAAAATATTTTCTTCTAAGAGACACGCATGTCTCTTAAAAATCGCAATATAATTGTAAAATCTTAATGTTGTACATAATTTCACGATTGCACGGTGTTTTTTAGGGTTCTGTAGTTCAAAGGAAAAAAAAGACTATCTAGAGATCGCGTGGCTGAAATGAATAACTATCATTTCATGTCTACGGTTCCTAGGAGCACAAAAAAAAATCAAAAGGTTTTTAAGTCAACGCAATCAAAATATATGAGCATCTCTGCATCGTAAGAACTTGCAGTATAATTAAAGAAAAAAAATCCAAAATATAGAAATTTATATTATAGATAAAAATCTCTTTTTGTACGAAATTAATTACAATTATATAACTATATTACTATATCAAACTTTTAATTGTAGTTTATTTCATACAAAACGAGTGCCATCGACCTACAATCCTGAAACTGTTACGGAACCCACGGTGGGCGAGTCCGACTAGCACTTGATCGATATTTTAACATAAAGATTCGACTTCCGTGTGATTTATACGTTCATATTACGTATAGGTACACAGTAAATATGATTGATGTTTTCCTGTTTGTCTGTCACTCGCGATACTTTAAATTGTGGCAACTATACCTATCATTATATTATATATAAACAAAGAAAGTAATGTATACAATGCTATGGTTTTTCGTTCTCTGAAATTTCGGACCTCTTTTTTAAAAGCATCAATTTAAGTACACGTTTTTACACGTTTTTGACATACGCTGACTGAAAGTGACTGTCGCGACTGACTGCGATTAATCTGTAAACAAGAACAAAGGTTGCGGGTTCGATTCCCACTCGAGGAAATAAAATAGTTAATATTTTCATTTTACATAAAGTAAACTTCCACAAGTGGAAATCTAAACCAAATCTCTCGTGCTTACAGTAGCACGCTTGTGTCTGCACCACGACCAGCCTCAAAAATGTTTTAGAAACTATATTTTATGAGGATTTTTGAACATCTCTTTAAGGAAAAAAATAACATAATATACAAAATAAGCGTGTAAAGTCAGACACTTCTCTCTATTCTCATGGGTGACCCAGTGTAGAAATAGCATTTCAGAATTAATACGCTAATTGGATTGTCGGCAATGCAACACATATGCATATTATAGGTACCGATATGGTACTTCAAAGTAGTCTTTAACTGGTCAATCAGCGTATATTCATATCTTCCAGTTTTTGCTAATTTCGCATAGTAAGTATTAGGAGGGATCACTCTTTTGTCTCTCTCCGTCGAAATAGATATCAGATTGTCGCCTTATAAGAATAAAAATAAAACATAAATATTAAGATATGTATTCATATATTTCATTTCATCGTGGTAACAAAGCAATACGCGGCGTTTAGTTCCCTCGCACATTCTAATGAGAGACGCAAATGCCTCACGAAGTGGGCAGTGGGAAAATGGAAGAATATTAATGGGGAACGGAATGCATTAACACTAATTTCCCTCTGTCTACCCCGTTATGTGCGGGATACAGCGTGAAGTTAATAATATAGATAATTGACCAAGTAACATCAATACGTGTTTGATAAGAAATCATTAAAATTATTTCTTTAATGACTCTTTAATGGCAGTGTATATTAAATAGTTGGTTTTTTTAATGTACTAAAATATTAAACAAGCCATTACTTGAATTTTGTATTTCATTAAATGTTTATATTTGATAGTGATTGCGGTTTGATAATAACTGAAGTTATCAGGACCGTCTCAGCATCTTTAAACGCGATGGTTGGGGGTTCGATGCTATCTCAGAGGAATGTTTTTCTTTTCACTCCACTTTTTTGAAACGAGAAACTGCCTCAAGAATTCGGTGGGCAGTGGGGAACAAAAGTATCCCAGAGAGTGTGAACAGAGGTTCTTTCTGCCCTATAGTTATTTTCCCAAGTAACACCATTAGGTATTCGATACCAAGTTCATAAAACGATTTCTTTATATATTCTTTAATGGCAAAGTGTGTTAGTTGGTTAATTAAAAAATAATGTAGGTACCATAATATTGAAGAAGGTATTACTATAATATTAAATATTTTCGCTTGATAGCGACTGGCTTGATATTACCTGAAGCTATCGTGGCATAGCGGCTCAGCGTCTGTAAAAGCGATGGTTGTGAGTTCGATGCTAACTTCATTCCTCTTTTTGACGAGAAACTGTGGCATTCGGTTCCGCTGCTCAACACACCATATTTTGATTCTTTACACTAGGCTATCCCAGACTTCTCAGTTTTGCTATGTGTAACGTGAAGCTAAAAAATACTAGTTTTTACTGTTCCGTATTTCGTTGTCTGCTTTAAAGCCCTTAAGGGGGTTTTTAACAAGATTTTTGCCATTTTTATAGATTATGGCACGGGAAATTGTTTTGTAGCTTTTAGTGCTATCGTGGCGCATTTGGGATCTGGCTGACTGTTCGCGATTGTTCTGGATTTAAATCGTTCACTAGGGAAATTTATCTCGGCGTGGTTGAATAAAATACGAAATTATTTTCGGTTACTAATAATAATCAGTTTCATCAAAATAAAATTCTGATGAAACTGATTTTTTTTAGTTAAAAATATATATTTTATTATTACGAAGATTACATAATGGTTTTTATTTTGTTTCCAGAGGTTCACACAATACTTGGCGTCGAGTAATTCCACATTTCAACTAAGTAATTTTCTAGATAAGAGCGGAGTGCAAGGTACGTACTATTTATTATCATTTTATTTAAAACTATATTGATTAAAATGCTGCAAATAAAATGTATTGTAATTATTATAAGTTTATTGAACTATATTATTAATGATAATAATAGGAAAAATAACTAAGTAATTTTACAATCTATAGAATATATTATTTATAATTAATTAAACCGCCAACAACTCCGTTTATGTGGATTTTATGAAATAAATTGTTAAATTTTACTTTTTACCATTTCCATTGTAATTTTCGGAAGACCTCATTTAGGCTCGTATTTATATTACACATCACTCTTAATTCTGAGATCGATCTCGAGATGCCATTTTCATTCATACATTATAAACTATGAATGGAAACGGCAAGTTGACATTGATTATAAACTCTTGAGATCGATCGATATAAAATACGGATCTTATTGCTCCCATGTACTCTCCGAGTTGTTTAAGTGCCTTGTAGCGTCAATATACAAAGGGCCGTCGAAAACTATGAACTTTAGAGCTATTGTAGCTTAGTGGACATGAGTTTTTGAAATTTAAATGATTTGTATTAATTAGATAATGGCTTCAAAGTCATTCCTGGGAATGTATGTAAAAAATTTATAAAATTACCTATAATATTATAGGCTATGTCGTAGGTATACCACGATGTTTATAATTTTAATATTTTTAAAAACAAAACGAATGATAAATTTAAGTTATTGTTATAATAATGTTTTAAATCAACATATTATTAACATAGTATTTGCATAGCATTGTCTATTCGAGGTCATACAGTGAGACAGCTTCTGACTGTAAACGTTATGGTTCTCACTCGGTGGATGATTATATTTTTTTATTCTCCATTCCGATAAAACAAATCGCGGCGTTGAACTCCGCCATTCAAAACGGAGTGTGTAAAATTAATGGGGAGAGTGGAAGTAGAATATAGTTCCTTAACACTAGTGTCTTTTACGTGTAAACTTGTCTCGTTATGAAACTGTTTGTTTGCATTGCTTGACTTGTAAAGGCAATGGCGTAAAACTCTTATAAGGTTATATTGAAATCGATCACTTAATTTCCTGTCATAGATACTTAAGGACCCTGATTTTTGTATATGTAACAATTAAGTTTGTTTAAAATAAACAAAGTAATTTTAAAAGACGACTGTATTAGAAATATTCATTAATTAATAAAAAAATTAAATCAAATCAGTTTTACAGCGTTTGCGTCCCGCAAATAGCGAGGTAGGTAAAGGGAACCTCGTGTTACCACACTTTCCCCCGAATTTTTCGAGGCATAGCGTGTTGTGTGACGGATTTGAACGCTTGGAAATTTCGGCGCAAAGTAGAGAATGGAATGTCTTAACACTAAGTTCCCTCTGCGGGTAGGCATAATATCAGCGTGAAGCTATTTTTTTTAATAAATAAAGAGAAAAATAGTGAGTTAGCTTTCTTTAGTTTTACATATTTCTTTCAACGTAAGTAAAGTAAATAATATATAGCACACTATAAATTTTCTCTAACGGAGCACGCAATTAGGGAGGAAGGACGATGGTAATCATTTCTAACAACGTTTTCGTGGTTTATAATTATTATACGTTGTAAATTTAATTTGTTTAGACCACCAGTTTTGTAAGCGGGTCATAATATAGGTAGTTTAGTAGTATTAATTATTAAGTACTAGAGTTTCTTCATTTTTGCTTTAGTCATATCTTTCGACCACACGTGGCGCAGCGGCACAGGCGTGCGACTGTGAACGTGAGATGTCGTAGATTTGATTTCCTCTCGAGGAAACGAAATACATATTCATTATTTTCTTTTCGTCGCTCAGATAATGAGACAAAGCGCGGCGTTGAGTACCATGAATCAACACGTAATGTTTTCAGAATTTGGTGAGAAGTGGAAAAGTTTCTTAATGAATAGAGTGTGCACACGGACGTAAGGGTAAGAGGGAGAGCTAGTGGGCCGTCCCCACCGCAGAATAGTCTGTGGTAGCACACCAGTAATTGTTCTGATAAAAAATTCGCCCCGAACTAAAAAAAATAACATTTACACAAACATTTTTGTTCTACGGTAAAGTTCAGGATCCAGGTCCAAAAAGGTTCATTTTAAGGAAATGCAAAAATTTCCGTTAGTTATTACGTGTTTACGTTATACATAAAGTACCTTAAGTAAAGTACTTTCGATCAGATCAGATTAAAATGTTATTTTACTTGCCAAGTTCAAAATTATATTCTATGTTCGACCTCATTCGAATTAGGTTAAGGGGTCGAATGCAAAAGTGGCCATCGCACCGAGATATATTCGACATATTCGTTTATCTTCTTGAAAGTGTTCTTCTTTGAGGCCGTCGTAGTGTCTGGTCATCTAAGTGTAAACGCGACCGTTATGGGTTCGATTTCCATTTAGCCCAACATCCCAGAGCCGCCAGACCTACGTTTTGTTCGCTTGTGTCGTTGTGCTGAATTTCTATAATTATAAGTTACTTGTACACTTACGAAATAACAGCGAAACTCGTTTTGTCTATTTTTTTTGTTATGTAAGCCTGAGTAGACTCGTGAGATTCACTTTTATCTTTCAAAGTGGTCGATCTCCGCTATGAAGGTTGTTCAAATGGTAGAAATGTTTTGTAATGTATTTTATTTATTTTTGTTTTCTTTTGTCTGGGAAACTGGGAAGTGGGTAAAGGATGTGTCCTTACAGTAGGTTTCCTGGTTCTCTCTTCCTACCATACTACGTGCGGGATACAGCTCTGACTGTAAATGCATGATCGTGGGTTTGATTCCCCGGACGTATGAATTTTAACATTTCCTTGCACTGGTAAGAAGACGGAGTGCGGCGTTGAGTTCCAACACAGTACCTAATGTCTCGAAAATGTAACTTTTATTGCTTAGAACGCGTTATGTGTGTTTGGGCACAAGAGTGCAGCCCCAATTAAAATCTTGTATCATATAAAACCCAATTTCATGATACCCAGAGTCCTAGATATGAACCCTCAACTATCGTCACTTACGTCTGTACTGGTAGCACAAAGTAGCCATACAAATTACATACACAAATACAATTTCCCATAGTGATTACGAACGAACAATAGCAACTGCACTAAAAGGAGGAAGGACATGGCGGGGTCGTGTCGAGTCAACGAACTCAAAGGTCGACTCCAATATGTAATCATAGAATACATAAAACTATGGCGGCCGCCGCTTGGCAGAAAGCTTGGCCAAATTACGTGTAAAGTTACTTTTTTTTAGTAAATTATAAAAATTTTAACCTAGCGGGATTGGAACCTGCGCCCCTTGGGAATCGTCCAAGAGGCTCGTTTTGGATGGTTTCCAAGTGGCGCGCGTTCAAATCCCTCTACGTTCAAATTTTTATACGTTTCTAAGAAAGTATTTTTCTTTCCTAAGTGTAGAATAACACTTTAAAAATGTTAGACGTATAAAGTTGTTATGTGTAAACGTTGCATTAATATATAGTAAACTAGTGCACCCGAAAGCGGCTACGCCCGCTTGAACTATAGGAATATTTATTAAATAATTTTCAGTTTTCAATAGAGAGATGCGTTAAGCAAGCTCATTTTAGGTGACGTTTTCTAACAACAAACTTTGCAAATCGTTGCTTAGCAACGGCGGTTGTTGGCGGTGATATGGCGGTATAAATTGCATGTCAAATTAATAAGTATTTTAATATATTGATATAAATCGAAAATATTACAAATATGAGAAAAAAAAAGTGTCCAATGTTCATCCCGAGACCCTCAAGTATCTCTATATAAGTATTTTATCACAATTAAATTAGCGGTTTGGCCCTGATTGCGTAAAAGACAGACAGACAGAGTTACTTTCGAATTTATAATATAGGTATGGATAGTGAATTATCTTATGAAATTTATCTCAAAAACAAGAATGAAAATAGGGAACGATAGTCTTGGCACTAGGTTCCCTCTGCGTACCCTACTAATGCGGGATAAAACAGCGTGAAACATAAAAAAAACACTGTCTCAGTACTCCTATTAGATAGGTACCTACTCTCGACCCAGTTACTAGTGTTTTGTAACACCTTTGAAGTGTCGATGCTATAATGAAGGGCTTAGCGGGCTCTTCAGCTTTGCCTCAACGAAATTGTTTGAATATAAATCCTTCGAACTCATCTTACGTATTTCAGAAGATGTAAGCTTAGGGTATTATTGTAAATGCTTTTATATGAATAGGTAATATATAAAATGTTGTATTTTGTACGTAACGTAACGTGATGGTTGTGAGTTCGATCCCCACTTAAGGTGATGTGTTATTGTCGTTTTTCCGTTTTGGGGTAAAAAAAATCGACGTTGACTTCCTTCGCTTTATACACAATATCTCGAAATCAGACACTGCGTGTAAAAAGGAGTGTCTTGCCAATAAATTTATATTTACTTAATTCTTGTATAGTAAAATATTTAGGCAGCTAAGTTGGAAAACTTTACAAATAAGAAAAACATAACCTTTACGTTACGGGATAGCCACGACTATTCGAATGTACTATATATTATAATAAATTATTATTATGAACTATTTTTTTTCATCAAATACAATCCATTAAAGATATAATACAGTGTTATCATATATCTTTTATATATCTTATAATCGATATGTTAGTATAATTGTAAAATTATGATAATTTTATTTGCAGCATTCAATAAATAAATAACTTGTTGTTATAATGATTCATTGATCTTTTAATATATTTCTTTTATCTCGTCCGTTTTTTTACATTGTATTTATCGTGTTATTCCTTATACAGGGTGTCCCAGGAGTCAACGATAAAACGAAACCAGGTGATAGACCAAGTCATGACAGTTATGAGAAAAATATAAAAAAAAATCTTTGTCATGTATTTTTCATATTATATTGATTTTAAAAAATATCGGAAAAACCGACACCCTGTGATGGTTTTTCAAGTCCCAGGACTACAAATATTACTCTTTCTTCATTTTTTTTTCTGTAATATAATCATGAGTAACCCTTCTGTAAATTACAGTTTAAGATTGAAAGATACCTGCATCAGTTTTGAATAAAATATCGTGTTTTTGCCAAACGTTAAATTCAAAATATTTACTACACTCAACTTTAACCGACTGTACTATAAAAAAAATGTACTACACTGTTTTTGCAAGTAACTTTAAAAGTTGGCGCATTTAATCTGGATTCCGAAATGATACGACACTTGCTGGATTATTTCTTTGTTGAAGAGAGAAAAATCTAAATACACTATAATCGGGATGACGTTCAACGTTTTGGTATCTTTTCCGATACATTCTAGCTGCAGCATTAGCGTTACATAACCATTCTCCATGAATGAAATGCATATTGGCAATGTGTCAAAGACCGAGTATGTGGCCTGCGAGAGCCCAGACTCGAGCACTATCCTTATAAGTCCTGGGCCAGCCCCTAAGTCGGAAAACGTTTGGATGGTATCCTGCGATCACAGACCACACCAGTGAGCTCCCGCCACTTAGGCCAGGCAACGCTTATCCGACCATGGAGATCGTGATCGATGCTTCCAGACTCGTGGCTGACGGATCTAAGATACCTGAACTTTTTCGACTTAGGGGCTGACCCAGGACCTATAAGGATAGTGCTCGAGTCCGCGATCTCGCAGGCCATATAATCGGTCTTTGACACATTGCCAATATACATTTTATTCATGGAGAGTGGTTATGTAATGCTAATGCTGCAGCTAGAATGTATCGGAAAAGATACCAAAACGCTGAACGTCATCCCGATTATCGTGTATTTCGATTTTTCTCTCTTCAACAAAGAAGTAATCCAGCAAGTATTGTACCATTTCGGAATCCAGATTAAATGCGCCAACTTTTAAAGCTACTTGCAAAAACAATGTAGTACATTTTTTTTACAGTATAGCCGGTTAAAGTTAGGTGTAGTAAATATTTTGAATTTAATGTTTGGCAAAAACACCACATTTTATTGAAAACTGATGCAGGTATATTTCAATCTTAAATTGTAATTCACAGAAGGGTTACTCATGATTACATTACAGAAAAAAAATGAAGAAAGAGTAATATTTGTAGTCCTGGAACTTCAAAAACCATCACAGGGTGTCGGTTTTTCCGATATTTTTTAAAATCAATATAATATGAAAAATACATGACAAAGATTTTTTTTTATATTTTTCTCATAACTGTCATGACTTGGTCTATCACCTGGTTTCGTTTTATCGTTGACTCCTGGGACACTCTGTATATTAGTATTATTATTTTTGTATACTATAGTAATATAGGATAGAACTTAAGCGTCTGGTAGAAGTTGATGTGGAAAAATGGTGTATGGTCCTGTTTAAAATGTCCACTTTTAATATGATTATTAAGTTGATTGCCTTAGACCTTTCTAACTTTAAAGGGTTATTCTAAACCTTGACGTTTTATATGTAATGAATATATACAAATACTATGTATTTGTATTTACATAAGTGTAAAAGTGATTTTTATGACTTTTTTAGGGAAATTATGTTCTTATTCATACGTTATAACAACAGAAGAGGCCTCTTATGGCGGAGGGGCACAAGCGTGCGACTGTAACACGACTGTTTGTGGGTTCGATTCCCACTCGAGGATTAGATATAATATTTTCATTTGCTTGCTCTGGTACCGAGGCAGAGCGCGGCGTTGAGTTCCACCACTTAACACGCAATATCTCTAGAATTTGGCAGAAAGTGGGGAACGGAAGTGTCTTAATGGGAACGGAGGTTTTTAACATTAGGTTTCCAGGTTCTCTCTGTCTACCCTTAAATATCCCAATAACAAATGTTTATAATATGTAATTTTCATTTATGTTTATAATAAATTCACATTTATAAAAAATATGAAGTAATGGTAAAATGCATGTCCTTGAACTGTTCATTTCCGCTAAATATCACATGGATTTGTTCATCTCTTGCAAACTTTATGCACCTACCTGACCTCTATTTTTACTTTTACTGCCGTGTAGGCCTTACTTCACTGGTTTACAAGTGTGAGATAAATTGCAAATTGCCCGTAGCAGGATGCGAACCCGCACCGAATTAATTTCCGTCAAACTTTAGCCAATAAGCCACTTATAAGAACTATTTTATATTATTTTATAAAACATTCTGTTAATAAGTAACTATATTATATAAAAATATTTAAGAAATATTCTGTGGTAACTTACATATTTTCTTATGCAAAGGTTGTTTTTAATTAGCCTTACTTTCGTAGTTATATTTTAATAGATATAATTCGTCAGATAAAAAAAATATAGTGATTTATCACTATATATAACACGAGTGTATATAATAGAAAATTGTTATTTAAATTAGTATCTAGGACCTACTTACTTAAGTTAGACGTTTCGTTTTCTTATTATTTAAAAAAAAATCTATATATAAATTTCTTTTTCATCGCACAAGGCGCGGCTGGGGCCCGAATCGGTGAGTTTATAAGTGTAATGCTTTGGATGTGGGTGCAAATGTATTGTTTTTGCACAGTTATGTTAGTTTTGTGTTTTTTTTTGTATAGAAATGTTGGCTTAAGTCTAGCTTTTTTTATTCCGGTTTTTTTAAAAGCTTTTTTTTTTTTACATTTTTAGGCATATGCCAGCTTGCCGTTGTACTAGGATACACGATGGCTAGAAAGTCAAATAGCGAAGAGTGTGGTTAGAAAACGTTGTATATTTAATTACTAGCGATCAAAACGCGGCTTCGCCCTCTTAAGTTTATTGTTATATTATAGCAAAATTATACAAAATCTTTATATTAATTGTAGTTTCGTGTTATTTTGATGTTTAATCTATATTAGGCCAATAGTGGCGTAGGGGCACAAGAGGGAGACCGTAAACGCGACAGATTGTGGGTTCGATCCCCGCTCGGGGAAATGAAATTTTTAATTTTCTTTTTCTCGCTCTGGTACCAAAGGAAAGCGCTATGTTGATTTCCACTATTCACCAACAAGTGTTTTAACACGTCTACTTACTCTGCTAGGTGCGTGCTATGAGTGAAGCGATAAAAAAGTCTATATTACTGAAAAGTTTCATCTAAATCCGTTCAATATTTCCGAGAAAGTGAAACAAATCCTTACAAACTTTCACACTATTTTTATTAGTAGGATGGTACAATCACCCCTAGCATTATTAATTCCTAAGGTTAATTATTAATAGTAATAAAATTATTATGTATACAGATAGCTGAGTGTTGACTCATAACCTTGCATTTGTAGGTCGTAGCGGCACCTAGGCTATGCACTTTTATGTACATATATCTGTAGTGTATATTTATATGCACAAACACAATGCACGTATTTTTTTTGTTTGTATGAAATGTTGTCTTTCACGCTTCTGTTACGTTTTTTGAGTGCACTTTTTTATGTATTAGAAATTAAGTGAAAATTGTAGATATATCTATTTTTGTAGATAAATTCCATTTATTATTGTTTAATAAGTATCCAATCTCAAAATAAGCCCAATTTGTACTATGGTCACAGACAATTGATAAACATAAACGTATATTCTTCTAAAATAGATAAATAGAAAAATTTACACTTCGTCGAACAACCGATGCGTCGCTTAATGCCGTATAATATATTTATGTTCTTGATAGCCATTGAATCAGCCTTTAGCCTTTAGAAACTAAATGAACAGTTATATTTGAAGAAAAAATACTTATTTTGCTAGAATAGTCCATTACTTATTAAATCTTTTAACTAAAAACAACACTAATTTTATTATGAATATAGGTTATGACATGTCACCATTCATCCGGCGGTACGCCAAGTACCTGAATGAGAAGGCGCTCTCCTACAGAACTGTTGCCTTCGATTTCTGCAAAGTGAAGAGGGGGTAAGTCCAATAATAATCATTTTTTTAATTTACTTTTTTTTTATATTGCTCCTATACGAATTGTATTTTTGTAAGGAAACAAAATTATGTAATATCAAATTCAAAAATTCATTTCTACATTCTGGTAACAAGACAAAGCGTAGTGTTTCTTCTACTTCCGCCCCTCAACTCTCAATGTTTTGAAAATTAGGAATAGGAAACGGATATTAGGTTCCCTATGTCTACTCAAGTCTATGCGGGATAAGTCACGTCCAAACTTCGACAGCACAGACATTTTACGTAAAAATGTTGTAATTATGCTTATATTATTGCTTCACTTTCATTTAAATTTGTTAAAATGAAATAATGGCACGTTCAGACACTATTGTCGTACAGTAGGACAGCGTGTGACTGTAAACTTGAATGGGGGGGGGGGGGGGGTATTGTTTATATTTCTATTTATTTTCTTGAAAAATTGGACGGAAAGTGGGAAACGGAGTGTCTAAACTCTAGGTTCCCCCTGAGTCTGCATGCTAAAAAGAAATTATTTTAAATGAAATAAACATATTTCTATATCGACAGTCTATGCTATTAAAGTTTATCCACCTCGGTTGAGTAATTTTAACTATCTCACGCGTTACTTTGTTAATGTAATGTGCTAAATATAAAATTGACTTTATTATGTGCTTAAATTATTTAACCTTGTCACCTTTTTTTAAGAATGTTCTGTATTGAATTAAAATTTTAATAAGATTTGTGAGTAAAAATATGAATTTAGCACTTGTTAAATGGTCAATTTGTCAATTAACTAACAAGATAATTTCTCTTTTTTTAATGTTAATAATGATCTTGCTGGGCCGGTTTTGATAAGTCTCTTAAAATTTCTTATATTTTTAACCTTAGCAGTTAGAAACTATTACTCCATACTCCTACGCCGTGCTTTGTCTATCAGAGCGGAAAATTAAGAATAATATAAATGTTTATTAAAAATTTTCCTTTTTTTTAATTTCAGCAAAGAAGAAGGTTCACTTCGTATGATGAATGCGGAGAAACTGCTCAAAACCCTGCCGGTACTACAGGCTCAGCTCGACGGGCTCCTTGAGTTCGACTGCACCGCCAACGATTTGACCAACGGAGTTATTAATATGTGCTTTATGCTTTTGTTCAGGGATCTTATAAGGTAATTTATTTATACTATCTCAATAATACTTTTTCATGCAGTATTTTGGGTAGACAGATATGATAATATTTTATATAGAATCGTTGGACATCAGTCGTCAGACAGACCCGAGGCCACAAATGATCTTTATATTAGGTCCACAGGTTCATTCATGCAGATATCAAATTATCTGCCAAATTTGACCACTAATTTTAGAAGATCAAAAACTACAGGATTTGTCTTAGTTAGAATATAATTATTATGTGCCTATAAGAAATATTTTTTAAATATATGGTGAATAGATATATTTTTTTTCATTTATACTTTCAGGCTGTTCGCGTGCTACAACGACGGTATAATCAATCTCCTTGAGAAATACTTCGATATGAACAAAAAGAACTGCCGCGAAGCTCTCGACCTCTATAAGAAGTTCCTCATTAGGATGGATAGAGTTGGAGAGTTTTTGAAGGTATGTTTTTAATTTTTAAAGTTGTATGTGTACTCTTGTATTAGTACAATAAAAATCTTATAAAATCTGGACCCTAGTAGAGTTGGTTTTATCTTGAGAAAGATTACATTTCCAAAGTTTTGCTACCTATATTGAAAACAGCTTCACACTGTATATATGTTTTTCTATATAATTTTTTTCATATATAAAATTTTTAAGTGTCATTTGCACAATATAAAATAACATATATTTAAAATACTAAAAAAAAAATCATTTAAAATACAATATTCTAAATTTATTTAGATTAGTCCTTCAAAATTTCCAATTTCTAACTCATAGAAAATAAACAAACAACTAACATAAGAGTTAATTTCATTGGTATAATTTATCGACACCTTTCTGGTTGCAATCCTTTCTAAACATTTACTTTCCGCCGAATTCTAGGGTCATAATGGGTTGAGTTACACGTTTGTGCCTTTATATAAAAAAATACATCGAATATAAAACCAAATACCACTCGCAGGTAGCAGAAAATGTGGGCATAGATAAAGGTGATATCCCAGATCTAACTAAAGCACCGAGCAGCCTCCTTGACGCTCTCGAAGGACACCTGGCTTCTTTGGAAGGCAAGAAGGGATCAGCAGCTAATACACCTACGCAGACTGCCAGGTGAATTATTTATTTATTGTAGTTTAAGCAGTACCTCCATCATATAGGCCAGCAACGCACCTGTAGCTCCTCTGTTGTTAACGGGGCTGTGGGTGGCGGTGATCACTTACCATTAGTCCTATAGGACTCACTCTACTAACTGCTTGAATGGCAGTTCTGGTGAGGAGATGATGGAGAAGTTTACAGTCAAACACTGCCTCATTCCGTCACTGTGGGTTAATGTGGCACAAGACTATTCTGGGGTGGGCACCGAACCACCCATCCAGCCCCCGTATTCCTACGCCCATGATCATTTGTCCTACCTATACATTAAATATATTTCCAGTGCCCAAAAAAACGTCGCCAGCGTTATGGGAGCGCTATCCTCGACCTCCTCGTCCTTCGGCAACGCGG
This sequence comes from Heliconius melpomene rosina, assembly GCF_056956725.1. NCBI lineage: Eukaryota > Metazoa > Arthropoda > Insecta > Lepidoptera > Nymphalidae > Heliconius > Heliconius melpomene. Next base: position 996,306 of record NC_140397.1, read on the forward strand.
CCGCCTCAACACGTCTCGACAACCATGACCAGGCAAATGGAATATTCATTGATGATTCGTTAAAGCAACAGGTGCTGGCCGAGGAGGAGGCGGCCATGAACCAGTACAAGGTGATATACAGACGTTTTGTGTTGACATTTGACGGGTGACAGCTGACAGTTGACAGATGATAGGTGGTGTTTGACATAAGAAAGAGTGTATTCGGAACGCTTTTGAGAGTGAACTGATGTTTTGACTTTGAAGTTTTGTTTATTTGTATTTTATTTTTTTTATTATTTATATTTGTTAATGGTTTTTTATAGGTAAGAGGGTTTTAAGTGGGGTTTGTATAGGTTGTTTTATAGAGTGGGCTGTTTTAAGTTTTAGTAGGATTTTTACAGCAATGTTTTAAGTGATTCATAATTGAGTTTTATGGCAATCAAGTTGTTTTAGTAATAAAATAAATGTGTATTGATAAACAGATTCTAAAGATAACATATTTTTAATAGTCATATACATATGAAATTAACTTTAAATATATTAATAAATAATATAGAAATAAGAGTTTAATTAATAAGATATAACATAGAATACTTACATTTAAAAAAAAATACACTTTTCGTATATGAGAAGTAATGCAGAAGTAAAGAACAATTCATAAAACATGGGATTATGGACATTTTGTTTTGTTTTTTATTTAGTTAATTATTTTTTATACAACTTTAATAATTTTAGGTAAATTATTAATGCTACAAAGAATTTAATAATCCGACCATTACGGTAAATAAATATATTCTATATATGAAATATATGGAAATGCAAAAGTCTGTCTGTTACCTTTTAACTGCTAAACCCCTGATCCAAATTTTGGTTATGTTGTAGTAGCTTAGATTAGTTACCAGAGACGGACTTAGGCTTTCATTTTGTAACTTATAAATAAATAAAAAATATATATTTATATATTTTTAATTACATTAATTTTGTTACGAAGTGATTATTTGCTTTTTTTATTATCTTTGAAAAGTTTATACACACTAAATGTAAGGAAAAAAACCTAAATGTTATGCTTATCTTATCATTTGCGTTATAGACCAGAAACATATATCCCACGGTATAAATAAAATAGTACAAGCAATTCGACACAAAAAATATTTAGAATTATTAATTACCCACGACATTTTTTAAATTGTAATATCTAAAACTTTTTTTTAATATATATAAGGTGTATTTTCACTTAAAGTGGTAAAACAAGTGGATAATTACAGGTGCAATTATACCAAGGCGTAGAATTGACAGGGGAAGAGGATATAACTCATATATCGGAGAAATTCGTAAGATTTTAATAATAAAAAAATAAAGCTTTCTTTTCTCCGTGGGATTTCGGGATTGTCTATATTGGGACTGGTTTTTTATTTATTATTTTACAAAGCTTTGGATTCGTCTCTGGGTTATTGTCTATGGTCGTTTTTTGTGTTTAATCTGTGAATACTTACTTGGTAATTGTGTTGTTATTTAAATTATAGGTGGTATAACCAAATCATACTATTCATATTAATAGTAGTATCGATTTAGGGCAAAATAAAGCATGAAGCAGAAAATAATAATATTTATTTTATCATTTAAATGAAAATGATAAAAATAATAAACTGTTATATTACTTTCTCATAATTTTATATTTTTCTTTACTTTTCAAGAACGAAAGAACTCTTTCCATTCATTTACTATTGAATAAACAAGTAAATATTCACAATTTATTAAAATTTTGAATCATCATGTATTTAAAATCTTTATTTTTTTTAATATAAAACTCATTTTTCATGGTTTATAGATATGTCGCTTTTTCTTTAAAGAAATGTTCATTTGTGATGTTTTACATATATTCTAAATATGTTTAAATCCATAGAGTGTTTAAAAATCATTTTCATAAGGAATGGGTGCTTAGTGTTGTCATTATATTCAAATACGGCATTTACTATTAATTTTTAAACTTTTTATTTGTAATTGTAAATAAATATGTTTAAATTATCTTATGGAAGCAGAAATATGCAAATATTTTTTTAGATAAAAATGTATATAAAATACATTTACTCTACATTTTTATTGGGCCTTAATTATATGTTTATTAAATCGGTGTATTCGTCACATTAACGTCGCCTTCCATAGTTACATGGTATGCTAAATAATCTATAAAATAAGGTTATTCATTTCCATTACGATATATGTATAATATATTAGAATTTCATAAACAAATTTAAACTATATTTGAAATTAATATGAAATTTCAATGTATTGTACATATAACTATAAAAACATTTTTTCAATAAAATAAATTATGTCAAACAGAATAAAGTGCAATCGCCGACTAATTCAGCGAATAACCCGTTCCTATCATCGGCTCCGCCTGCCCAAAATCAGTCCATAGTGGACCTCTTTGGTCCCGCCCCAACCGATAACAATACGGCAAGCAAGGCTTCTGATGACCTCTTATCGCTTGGTAACCCGTTCGCGGATATGTTTGGGGGTAAGTGGAGTGATTGAACTCTATTTTTTTATATTTTTCTTAGTGGGTCTTTTCGAGCTCATAATGGTAATAGTACAATAAAAATGGACGATCTGTTGTCATTTGGAAAGTTTTCCGTCGTTGTTTGGAGGTAAGTAGAGCGATGGGATTTACTATTATTTTTTTTCAAAAACAGTCCACAATGGATCTTTTTGGCCGCCACTCTTAACAACATTAAATCAAGTTTGGTGACCTGTTATCATTTAGTAAGGATGATTGAATATATTTTTTTATACCGTAGTAAGTCTTTTCTTACCCCATAATGATATCAGTACAAACAAAGTTGCTGGTTATCGTTTAGTAACCTATTTCCTTGATTATTATCATTAATTAACATGTAATCCCTTCACTGATATGTTTGAAGGTGAATAGAGTATTTCTCTATTATTTTAAAAAAATATATATTGTGAATTTTCGACCCCATAGTGATAATAGTTGAATACTCTTTTTTTTTCAAAATTTATTTAATTTAGATTTGTGTAGTGCGGCAATTTGTGGCTTTAAACGCGATGGTTGTGGGTTCGATTCCCACTCTGGTTACACAAAGTGCAGCATTGTGTTTCGCCACTCATTACGCAATTCAGGTTGGTAATGCACAATGGAAATAAAATAAAATAAAATTCTTGACATAAAATTCTCTACATCTATATAGCGTGAACCTGAAATAAGTGTTTAAATTGATGATGGACCTTTTTGTACAGTTTTTAGTGACCGGGCTAATTTAAGTAAAAAATAAAATAAAATTCTATGTATGTATGTTTTTCAGTGTAACTTGTACATATTTAAATATGATAATTCAGTTGAGTTATGTATATTTGATGACAGTAATTATAATATGTGCGTTTCTTTCAGTATTTCTAGAACTAACTTCACGGCTTGGTCATTTCTACAGCTGATTTAATTATATCTTTTTTTTTAGAAACATTATATTTATTTTGACAGCCTTTTTCTAGCACCTACACTGTATAATAGATGCACAAATCACATGTCCTTTATATGGATGCAACTAATAAATTTTATATAAAAAAATAAGCTATATTTTTTGAAATCACTATTTTATTTAAGTATTTATAAATTACATGAACAAGATTTTTACATTGCGTGTTGAAGCCATCGTGGCGTAGGGGCACACGGGTGTGACTGTAACACGACGGTTGTGGGTTCGATTCCCACTCGAGGGAATGAATTAATATTTATAAATGTTTTCCTTTCTTGGCTACCAAGACAAAAGCCTACAAAGGGCAGTTCGATTGAGTTCCGTCACTCAACACGCAATGCCTCGAAAAATTCAGCAAAAAATTTAGAACAGTGTCTTAACACTATGTTCCCTCTGCCTATCCTTCTGGGTGCGTGAAACTGTTTTCTTTTTTTTATTTTCATATTGTTTAGTTTATTTAATAATTTTCCATTATATTATAGTCCCTAGGAATAAAAGTAATAACAAAATAAAACAACTAAACGTGTAACTATCATTTCATTCCAAGTTTCGTATATAATAAAGTCCAAAAATATAATAATATTTAACATTCGGCTTCGATCCTGTAATCTCAAATAAAACACGTATTCTAGCAGCCCCACAACCCGCGCCAACAAGCGCAGCACCGGCATGGACAACCCAAACCAATGGACTATCGTTCCCATCGCAACCGAACTCTTTCCCATCGCAACCGAATTCGTTCCCACCGCAACCGAACACGTTCCCATCGCAACCGAACTCGTTCGTCTCAGATGCAAGCTTCACTAACGTATTCAATACTGACACAGCAGGTGAGATGGTTGTAGATAGTGTACAGACTGTTTTGGTTGCGGTTTATTTATTATGGTTAAATATTTATTTGACATTTATAATGTGCGTCCCAATGGCGGTGGTTTTTTTTTTGTCATTTATTTGTTTTTAAACTATATTTAGTATTTGAATATTTTTATAAATGATGTAGGTATTATGCGATTAAGAAATCTAAAGTGTATATGAAATCGATATCTATATGAAATTTTATTAATATGGCCAAAGTATATTTTGTAGGCTCAATAACATGAAAAACTATCGCCATTTTGTTCCACTTACTAAAGTAACAAAAGTAAGAGTTAAATCTCTTACTTTTGTTATTTTTTTTCGAAATATTTAAAAAATATTTTTTTTATGAAGTAACTGCAACTATACAGTTTGTACTATTTGCCTTAAACTATTATTTTCAATCCAACCAAATGAGTTGTCATCTGTAATTCTTTAATATATTTTTAGTTCCATGACTGACCAAAAATTGCAGACAGTCAGCTAATATGTATAGATCTCCATTATGTAAATTGTATTACACATGGCAACCTTCTTATATTAATAAAATAAATAATTTCTGGTGAAGGTTCATTGTATATTTGTTTATTTTCCTTTATATATAATCAAAATAGTGTATATATTTACAATGTAAATTCTTGTGCAAGCCGCGGCAAACCCATTCATGGGTATGGGAGAACCCGTAACATCCTCTCCAGCAAAACCGAAATCCGCCTTCGACGATCTAGAGGACGTTATGAGAATGTCCCTCGGTTCCCCAGCCAAAAACCAACCGATAACCCAGCAACCACAACCGAAACCATCGTTACCGGTTAACCAATCACAACCGAGTGCCAACCAACCACAAGCGTCGGTTTTCGGTGATGTCATGTCGATGCCGGTGCAACCGATGATGTTTGGTTCGCCTGCGCGGCAACCAATGATGGCAATGGGTTCGATTTGTGTTTTGGATTTGGGCTTTTTTTGTTTAGACGTTTTTTTTGTGAGGGACTAATATTATTATTTTCACAAATTTGTTTGTTTTTATTTTTGCTAGAAAAGTTTTATTTTTGAATAGTTTCGTACTCTTTGGAGCAGTCTATGGTCACATAGTTATTTAACCATCGACATGGATTGTAACTATTAAAAATAATTTTATTTGGTATTTATTATAATTATAATATAATTGAGAATCTGTCTTATTGTTTTTTAAATTTAATATATTTTCATATTAGTCCCTTAAAAAAAGAATATGGTCTATGGCGAGTAAGCTTGTGTCGTTTTCAAATCACGCGCGTAGGGGTATTCTTATAGAGTAGATTATATAAATTGCACTGCGTTGTATCACTGCCATTATTAACTTTATTTACTTAATATTTTTTGTACATGTATACATTTTAGTTTAGATGTTGTAACCGGATTTATATATATATTTTTTTCATCTCAAGATCGTTTCAGTGCTGTGAAATCTAAATTAACAGATAATCCCATCACTATCGTGACGCCGTTGATTTACACATAACTTTTCCATGTTTTATTTCTTCGTCGTTTTTTATTATTTAAGTCAGTGCTTTTTATAGCATTTATGTAGTATAATTGAATTTGTGAAAAGTGAGCATGTTTTGTGATCTGTCGTTTGCATAAGTTTTAATGTGTCTTAATTCATTAATAATGTTTTTGGTGTATTTCGTTATTTATTCTTTATAGTTAATCTTTATTTTTTTATTATTTAACTAGAGCTATACTGCTAGCTTGTAACCTATAGATGCCCGGGAATATTTTATTTGAGGGTATTATTGTATTTTTTTTTCTAAAATTCTAGGCCAACAACCTCAACAGCCACAGCCAAACAAAGTTCTAACTGGTGACTTAGATTCGTCTCTCGCCCAACTTGCTAACAATCTATCTATCAATAAGACGGCCACGGCACAAAAGTGAGTAGTATTTTATTCTTATTGTACGTAGAATAGAGCTCATTTTGCAATGAAATTGTAATTGATAATGTTCTTTGAACAAATGTATAATAAAGAAATTGATGATATAATTGAATTGAAATTTGATAATATAATTTGTATCATTGATAATTAATAATTATCACATTTTAATACCTATAATAAATGTCATAATTATTTAAACGTGTAATATACATTTACTAGTACAAAGAACATTATTTGAATTTTCTTATATATAGTAGCTAGATTTTTTTATTAATTGTAAATTTTTAAATCATTGTCAAGTGAAGTTATCGTGATCATTTTGTTTGGATGATATCATGCAAAAAAATATTTGTTATTGAAATTCTTTAAATAAGAGTTTTTATCGCCACTTTTTGGTGAAAGCATCGACATTTATACAAAAAAAAAATTAAAAAGTTATTTTTGTATTGTCGAATTATATTTGGTAGTAGGTATCATTTTCATTTCATTTTTGTCACACTTATAAAAATTGTAGACACGTTGTGTGGTAATGTAAAGAGTAGAGTTGAAGTAGATAAAGTAAATCGGGATTTTCGTTTATAATATGTTTATGTAGATGCTTTCACGAGTGTGTTTTTTTTTATTAGTTTGTTCAGATGTTTTATAAGTGGATAGATAAATGAGAGAAATTAAATTGTGTAAATTCCAAAATTTGTTTCAAATCGTTGTAATTTTTTTGTTATTGTTTCATATTTTAAAATGTATTATTATATAGATCTCTCTTTCAAATATATTACAATGGTCTCAAATATTATATAGATTTTAAAATAAACTTAACAATTACATATTATATTATTGAATATTGTAAAAATTGATAACAAATTCAAATGCAAATCCACAACACCAAACATAGCAAAAAAAAACATATTTTGGAACGATAAAATCATGTAAAAATCTATAAATACATATAAATATCCACAAAAACGAAACATCTGAATCGCACGCATGCCTCTCCCGTGCTAGACCGATGCAGTGGAGCTCACCGAAGAACGCGAAACCGGCCGCGTGGAGTCCGCAACCGATGCAAGCGACCACCGGGGCTGGATACAGACCTATGGTAAGGATATGGGAGGGTTGAAATGGTTAGGTAGGAATGGAAATAGTAATAGGGAGGGGGATTTCAGGGGCTTAAAGAGTTAGGTAGGTCTTTGCCTACCTTATATAATATAAGGTAGGGGAATTTCAGGGGCATAAAATGTTAGGTAGATTAGAAAATAAATTACTATTCAACTATTCTTACAATTTCGAGAAATATCATAAAATATTTGGAATCACATTTCTTTCCATCTGATAATTAGAACTGAATAAAGATTTATAGGTATTATTATTGTTAAGATTTTGTTATAATCACTACTTTTACAAAATAAATAAAAAGCAAAGAGAACTTAAAATCATTGTAAATATATAACTTAACTATCTAATTATTATAACATTTTAACGTTATTCAGTGATTCTAATTTTACTTGCACAAATCTATCCTATCCGCAATCTTCCATGTTCTTACGAAATGCTAGTTCCGAACCCATTGCTTTTGATGTATTTTTATTTTATTTTTTATTTTTACCCCCATAGCAGCGTTGCCAGTTTTTAGATGTGGGAAAAAAGAGCGATTGCTATGCGTTTTAAATAAAAAAGCAGATATATTTGCCAAAAGCAGGACATAAAAAATATAAATAATTAGTAGTTTTTATTACTTGTAGAAATATAAATTGTTCTTTTTTTTTCTTTCAATGGAAAAAAAACACTTTACTTAAAACAATAACTGTTTGGTTTACTCTGCCCCTAAGGCAGTTAAGTCTTCAGAGTGTATATCTCTCTATTAATTTGTTAGGGACTAATTAAAAAAAATAAAAAGGGAAACGTTTCGCACAGAACGTGGAAAAGTGGGACTATGTACTGTCTTTATGGTTTTGAGCTAAAAATCGGGACGTCTGGCAACGCTGCGCTATAGCATGCAGGTTTCCTTTTATTTTGCGTTTTCCAGGGTCCCGGCATGACACTGCCACCAATGCCCCATACATTACCCCATACGTATCACCCCTCGCATTTTGTACTGGTAAGTTGCTATTTTTTTTATTTTTCCTTTTTTTTGTTTTTGTTTTTCTTCCTCTGTAGCCCTTTTTTTGTTTATTCCTGTGTAGATTGTAAGAGTAATAAGATTGCGTGTTACTTTGAAATTTAAAAAAATCCAAAAATTTTACTTGAATTATGAAATTGTGTAATTTTGTCAAGTATAGAAAACTACTTTTTTTCTTCTAATTTTGATGAATGAAATGAAATGCAGGTTACATCTTCTTATGAGGTAAAGTATTTTTATTGAATGCCATTGCACGTGTGTGTTGCATGGCCACCATCATTATCCATACCATATAAATCATTAAAACTGAATGAATTGAACGAATGCCATTGAATGGTTTTCTAAAAACTTTTGTGCTTGAGTTTACTCTTGAATGATTGGCTTTTTTATTGTTCTTTCTGAGTTCGTTCTTTTCTTTATTTTAAATTTAAAACGTAACATTTAAAAAATCTCATGTTATATAAATAATTGGTTAAATAAATAATGTGTTACCTAAAAAAATGTACAGAAAACATTTTTGTTTAATTATAGTAGTTCTTTTTAGCTTTTTTTTAACAATTTCTAGCAACAGCCGCCCATGGTAATGGGAATGAACCCCAGTCCCATGATGCCGATGGGCGCTATGCAGCCAATGCGGCCGGCGGTACCACCACAGCCGACGAATCAGTTCAGTTAAATGTTTCATTGTATGTAATTTGTATGAAAAATGTATGTATTTGTTGGTTTAGTTTTATTGAAATCGGATTGATATTATTATTTTATAGAGGTTATTAGAAATATAGGTTTCATTTTATTTCTTTTTCAGTATTATATGATCTAAATTTGGAAAATTGTGGAATATTGTGTTTTGTTTGTGTGGCGGCATCTCGGACATTGCTTATATTTAACTTCTTATTTTAATTTAATTTCATTTGCTCAAATTTCAATATCAATCCGATCTCGATAGCGCTTATACTTAATAGCTACCAGTGATTTGTACGATCTTAATAATAAACGCTGAAAGTGTGGTTTAAACTGAGGTTTATATAAAAAAAGATCTCTTATATTATATCACTTGCGTTTATTAATAAGTTATTCTGCATTGTATGTACATAAAAAGTTACGATATACACTGTGGTTCCTTGTTTATTACGCTGACATGTGAACCAGGTAGGTGGTGGCTTAGTCGAATGCTATAGATTTTTTTAGATTTACTTTAAAAATCATGTCAACAATATAACAATTTGAATGTTTCTAGCGACTGAGCCCAAATAAAAATATACATTTAATTTCGTAATAAATTTAAGTTACCCTACCCTCGGTTTTTTTTTCTTATTTTTAATAGGCAATTATACAATTGTAGTCAAACCATCTTATCTTATTATTGAATAATAATTTTAAGAAAATCTTATGAAATGGTGCATAGAATTTATATTTTATTTGCCAATTTTTTTATTAACTTACGACATCACATTCCATTTATGTACAAAATTTGTGTAATTAGCTTCAGTTTTGTGCTGTCCGTACATTTTGGGCCAACTTAATGTGGACAATGCATGGCCCTGAGTTGGCCCAACTTATTAGTAATTGTCACATACTGTACATTTTTAACTGGCTTATTATATTTTATATAATTGTAAACAACATTAAATCGGTAGTTAAACCACTGTTAGCCCTTTCGGTATGCGGCAATGTTTAGCTTAACATAGCTATTCTTACCTTTTGTCCATAGTCAGCATTTATGATTTGGAATTAAAAGTAATTTAATAAATATTTGTTTTTATAATAAATTAATAAAAAAAATTAGTTGTCATATAATCATATTTTATTATTATTATTGTGTACATGTAAATTAAAGAAATATGATACACTTATGAACGTCGTAAACTTATATTGAATGCTTAGAAATTGTTTAAATTATGTATACAATAAAGAATATTGAAGATAGCAATATATATTCAATAATTTGCATTCTTTATAAATCTTGGCATTCTTTATAAATATAAAGTATACTGTTAAAATTTAGAACGGGGTGTATGTTTCGAAAAATGGCTGTCGTATTCGGACTAGGTGCTTATAATTTTGATGCATTTTATTTGCTGTAATATGGATTTTTCTTTTTTGAATAATGGCATCATTTATAAATCAATTCTTTTAATTGTGTATTATATTAAAATTTTATATTTATTTGTATTATTAAATTATTATTTTATTCTTTCTTAAAAAAATATACGGCTCATTATAATTCTACGAAATTATAATTAATTTGAAAACAAAATGTGTGATATTGATTTCGTAAGACTGCCAAATGTCAAAGTATTAACAAGTTTCATCATTTGAGTGCTTTCCAATTTATCAATTATATTCAAATGTTGCCATTTAAATTTTATTATATTATTTACCATATATAGGTGTATAAAATTGTTTTGGTAGAAAAGTGTTGTTTAAATGGCAACCCTAGTGTATGCTTAATTGATTTAGGACCACTTTTTTTAATATGTATTTGTAGATGCTTTCTGTAATCAATAAATGTTAATAATAGTACATAATGTTGTAAACTCTTGAATAAAAACAATAATACTTGTATATAATATATAGTAGACATGTATATTAATTGTTTTGCTGCTTTTTAAAGGCATTTTAAGGCTTAAGTTCTTTTTTAGAGGCCCTCGTGGAGTAGCGGCAAAACGGCCGTACTCAATTGCCATTGGGGAGAATAAATAGTTTTTTATTTCCTTTGTCTGATAACCGTGCGTGGGGTTCGAAGTATCTCGATACTTCCCTCTGCATACTTTTTATGATTCTTAGACAATATTCTAAATTTAATTTAAAAATATATATTTTAATCTTGAGTAACACAATTATCTTTTGCCTAAAAAGCAATATAACGACTATTTTCATTACATTTACTTATGAATTTATGTTTTTTTAAGAATAAAATTAATGGTATATAATATCATTTGGTGTATGATCTGTTGGTAGTCGTCGTGCAATAAAATTTATTTGTCCCTTTAATCTTTTTTTTGGTCGGTTTAAATCGACTTGCCAGTTGTCGTTAATAGATATTCAGCCATTCATTTTATTTAGGTTAGTATTTGTTTCTCGGTTTTTAACTGGTTAACCAAAAGACATAATTTTAATAGATAAAATAACTATAATAGAGTTTTGTCTCAATAACAACAGATTTTTTAAAATTATTATTAATTGAGAAAATTATTTTGACATTTGCTGTATACATTATGTTTTTTTTTAAATTATTTTTGTTTAAATTAAATCAAATATTATCATGGTTATTCAAGTTAACAGGAATAACCATTGTTGGTTAACGAAATAAATAACCGAATTTCAACTACTATATATTAATTTATACTGTGATCTTTAGTGGATGCGACTGATACGTTTTAGGTGGGATACCGCAGGATGAAACTAGTATAATGCGATTTTATATTATTTTAAGAATTATTCTTTTTTATTTTATTTGTAACTTTACTCATGAAAATCGTTAAGTTGTACATTTAATTTTGAGCATTCTAATCAATATTATATGGTATTTTTTTATGTAAATATCCTCTGCTATGTCTAGCTAGATGTCGTGCCTTTAGACACCCAATTTAGTTTATTTATGAAATAAATAAAATGATTTAAGTACTGTATTTTTTGTTTTTTTTTTTAATTAATTTTCTTTTTTATTTTTATGTTTTTTCATCGCAGGGTCCATCGTCAGCCTTCAGAATACATTAATATTTTTTTATCTATAGATATCTGTCATCTTAAGTAGTGGTATCAGAATTATCATTCTAATACGTATATAATCTATTCCAATGACAATACTTTTAAGTAACGGTTTAGTCTTTGCATTTGCGGACCGATCAAAAAAAATTGAAAATATACCGCAAGTGAAAAGAAAATTTCACTATTTAGTACATATATGTACCATACTGTTTTTGATGAGTCATAATGTCCTTTCAAATATATTAAAAGCAGATTATTAATAAATATCATAATAAATGTAAAGTCTTACCGTAAATAAATGTCTAATGCTGGTAGTGTTTCTGTTAGATATATTAATATCGATACTCATAGTGACTTCTAGAAAGTTTCTCAACTTCACCCTATGAGTGATATGTTCGGAAATTTGTTTAAATAAAAAAAAAGATATTGTAGCCAAAAAAATAAGATATAGTCGAGTAATTTTCAATACAACACCGTATAATACGAGCGTAAGATAGACGTTAAAAGCAATTTTTACCTAGCTACTTAGAAGTTAAAACAGTTATGTATATCCTAAAATATCTATATAACCTCTTATTTATAAGACAAATGTACCCCATGTTATATAGAAATATATATTTTTGTTAAAAATGGATTGTTTTCTATTGTAATAAGTATTTGTAGAAGGCAATCCATCCAAGCTTGAAGTGTATGTGTGTTGTTACACCGCAATAGTAGCGGTATATGTATAATATAATAAATAATTAAAGTTATTTTGTGAGTTTTTTTTACTATCACTGCTATATCCTATTTTTTGATTAATTTATTAAAGGTAAATAATCTAAAAGTTAAGACTTTATGCCTTACTTCTTTTCTACTGATTGAGTGTTTAACCTATAACCAATTTGGAGAATATTTGAAAAAAAAAGGTATTAAATGAAGTGAAATAATTTATTGTGACTTAAAGTTTGATGTCTCAAAGAGACATACAAAAATACTTATAATTACATATATTTAAAGCTAGGAAATTAAAAAAAATATATATTTAATATAGAATATGAAATAAAAATTAAACTCTTGTTAGCAAGCTGCTCTAAGTCTTAGCACTATGTTAAGATTGAGATTCCGCTCATAATTGAGTGCGGAACTTAACGCCACACTTAGCTTCGTACCCTTCTCAAAACACTAATATCAATTTTATCAAACAGTATTTTCAGTTATTAATATATATTATATGTTAAATTATTATGGTATGGTATAGTTTACTCGGTATGTAGCTCCTTTTAAGAAAACCATAGCAAAGTTGCTTAATAATAAAAAAATATTTCACACAATGTATCGTCTTCAGTTATAAAGATTATTTAAATTACAATACATAAATATTACTATGTACTGAAATATTACTTATATATATAAATTTTTGCTATCTTCTCACTTCGTATTATACTTATTAGTTATTGAGAACCTGTTAAGACACTCCTATTAAGACACTTAAGTTCCCCATTTTCCACCGAATTCTAGAGGCATTGTATGTTGAGTGGTGAAACTCAACGCCGCGTTTTGCCTCCACACCAGATCGAAGAAATTGAAATATAAACGTAAATAAATATTTCACTTCCTCGAGTGGGGATCGAACCCACAAGCGTCGCGTTACAGTCACGTCCTTGTGCCGCTGCGCCACGACGGACTCTTATTACGTTTAGAAACTCTAATAATTCTAATTAGAAGTTTATGGTGTAAGGATATAAAAAAAGTTGATTTTTATCCTAAAATTAAAATTTAACTATACTTTAATATTAGTACGCTGTATTCGAATACTTTTATTCATACGGCAACTTTGACATTGAAAATCGAATAATAAATTCTTAAATATTCATTTATTTAAATTACTTAAAAATATAAGAAACTAAAGCAACTATTGTAATAAATTTAATGATTCAAATATTTAAGAATGTTCTAATATTTATAAGCTACCGTACATAAAAATTATATTACATGTATGAAACGTATTGACTTTTATATGTACTGGTAACATTCAACAAATCGATGACAGCGACGGGGTTTTTCAGTCGGGAGGAGTGACGACATTTTGTCAATAAATTGTTAATTTTCTCTAAATTTGTAGGTAAATTTTTGTTGTTTCTAGTGTTAAAAGCCATAAAAATGGCAGATAACGAGCAAAAAGCGATGCAGCTGATGGCGGAGGCCGAGAAAAAGCTGAACTCTTCGAAAACCTTCCTGGGATCACTGTTCGGGTAAGAACAATGATTGGTCATTATTTTGTTGATATTAGCCTAATTTATATTTTAGTATCTTATTTTCCATTACTATTATTAATTTGAAGACAATTCTTGACGTATATAAGCTAGAAGAAGTGTTGTAGTCTCATCTAAAAAAATTTAATTAACTTTGTTTTTATTAAGACATATTATTTCTTTAGAAAATTTTAAAAGTTGGCTAAGTAATTACATTGAAAGTGTATCTGATTGTAAAATCAAAATAAAAAGCATTTCCCACTCAATTTGTGTCTATTTGTTCATTTAATCATAGGTAATTTCACAATAGCTATTGATCTTTCTTATCCTTCTTTATTGCAATTCTTTATTATAAAGAAAATTTACTTAAAATATAGAAATACACTTACATAATTCAATTTACAATTTTTGTTTGTAATTTAGAATCTTTTGTGGTTTTTACTGATTTTTTTAATAAAAGGAAGTCAAGTAGGTCAGTGAAATGTATGTATGACTTTTCTTTTTATCTTTCTTGGATAAAATATTTACATATACTTAAGACAATTTATAGCTTTGTGTTATATTACAATTCATGATGAAACCATTTTTCCATTGTAGGAAACTTGATTGGCCATACTTCATGTAGATTTGTCCAGATAACTAACAAAAAACTGAATTAGGAAATTTTTAGAGGCCGAGGGAGTCATGCCGCCTTAATTTCTCGATAACTTTCAATTGATAATGCAAAAGCCAGAATTTCAATTATCAAAATATCTAACAATTGCAACTAGTGGGAGTACTACTTGTATTCTTTTGTAATAAAATTTTAATATTACATTTATCTATCAGTGGATCAGTAAAAGTAGAAGAAGCTGTCGACTGCTATCTCCGAGCAGCAAATCTTTTCAAGATGGCCAAAAAGTGGCCTCAAGCTGGACAGGCCTTCTGTAACGCAGCGCAACTGCACCTGAAGGCTGGAGTCCGTCATGATGCAGCTACAAACTTTGTTGATGCTTCTAATTGTTATAAGAAGTGTGATCCTAATGGTTTGTATTTGTTTTTTAAATATTTATAATCTAGTTCATTGTGGTATAATGGGACTGACTTAGGAGGAATTACTTAATTTCTCTATTCTGGTAGAGTTAAGTTATGCCACTCAACATGCAATGTATTGAATTCTGATGCAAATGAAAGAATGGAATCTTTTGAGACTAGTTTCAGTCTGTTTGCCCTGTTGCAGGGTAAAGTGAGAAACTAAAAAATATATCATAAATAATGTGTAAGTTAAAAAATATAATATTTAAAAAAATCCTAGTCTAATATGAACTAATAACTATGGGATGTGGAACTAGCGACTAAGTCAGAATGCTCTGCCACCATGCCCCATTTAAGATCAATTTTCAGTCTAGCCAGACTGGTATTTCGGCCTTAATTTATTTTTGAGGCTTATTGTATTTATCATTTATTTAGGGGTCATCGTCATCTCTGATTAACTGTAAACCCTGCAGTTGTGGGTTTGATTTCCACTTGAGAGAATAAATTATTTTCGTTTGTTCCCTCGGTAACAAGACGAAGCGCGGCGTTGAGTTCCGTCACTTAACACGCGATGGGTGGGGATCAGAGAGTCTTAACACTACGGTTCCATTTGTCTCCCCACCCACCATTAACCGAACCAAAATTGCACATATATTCGTACACTAGAATATTTTGGCACTCACTAGTTACCATAGTGTGTCATGTCATTAATTTGTCCTAAATTTTTACTTACCGATATTAACTGAGAGACGCCGACGTGGCACATACTAGGCGGCGCAATCTACTCATTCATTTTACATAGCGCCCCTAGATGTTCACATTCATGTGAAAACCGACAAATTTATAGGAAAACTTTAAAAGTTAAAATTTGAGTTGTTGATGATGGTTCTTTTCAACCGATATCCGTAAGGTGGTTAATAATTCAACTGGTTTTTTTTTCGTTATATTTACTTTGAAGTGTTTGGCTAAGTTCTGTTTATGGGATCTGATGAAAGTGGGTTTTTTGTTGTTAAACATTATAATTATTTTAAAAATATTATCAATGTAAACCCTGGACACAACGACGTTGAGTTCTGCCACTCAACACAAAATGCCTCCCGAATTCGGCGAAATATGAGGTATGGAGTATATTAACACTAGGTTCCCTCTGCGTAACCTGCTATGTGAAAGTGGTAATAGATGTTATTGTTAATAACTTTCTCAAATATTTTACTAAGGAAAATTTGTGCACTTCAGCCGTACAAGGCCACACGAGATATTGGTCATTGCGTCGATGATAACACCCTTTCATTATTCATTATAGTTTGTTTGGTTAGATTATTATGCTTGTTTTTCTTTAGTAAATATTTTTACGTATATTTATAACTAGTTGAGATCTGCGGCTTTGTCCTGCAAAATGAAAATAATGTTCTCTACTTTCTGGCGAATTCTGGAGACATTGCGTGTTAAGTGGCGGAACTTAACGCCGCGCTTTGCCTCTTACCGTAAATAAATTTAATTAAAAGATCGTATGGCACAGTTTCATGCACTAAAAGATGTATAGTGTATAAAACAGTATCTAACACTTGATAGGTTAGGTTTAATAAAATAAGAAATAAATGCATCAATCGACTATTTACAAATTAGATTACATACATGCATATACAGGGTGAGTCATATTGAACTTTCCGATTTCAATAAGGTGTGTATTAAAAACAAAGCGACATGCAGTAAAAATTATTTTATTGTTTGAAAGCACATAACATGCAGTTTTAATTTAGTTGGTTTTAAAAATGATATCCTGTAAATGTCTACCTCCATTGACCACACACTGCTGAAGCCTTTCCCGGAAGTTGTCCATTACTCGTCGAGTCATATTCAGCGGAATAGCATTGATTTCTTCCGTGATTGCAGCCTTCAGTTCATCGATGGTTCGGGGACGATGCGTGTACACCTTTTCCTTCAGGTAAAGAAAAAGAAAAAAGAAAGAAATCGCAGGGGGTTAAATCAGGTGATCTCGGCGGCCACCCAACGTCACCTCGCAAAGAAATGAGATGACCGGGAAACATTTGTCGCAGGATTTCCATTGAACGCCTGGATGTATGGGCTGTAGCACCATCTTGTTGGAACCAGATGTTATCGTTGTCATGATTCTGCGTTAATTCCTCCAATTTCGGTTTCAGAAAAGTTTCAAGCATGTCGCAATACCGAGCAGAGGTAACTGTGACGACTTGACCATCTTCTTCAAAAAAATAGGGACCCCACACACCAAACTCTGCAATAGCGCACCACACTGTCACTCGAGGGCTGTGAAGTGGTCGTTCGTGTAGGTTTCGTGGGTTATTCTCAGCCCAGTATCGAAAATTCTGTTTGTTGACAGTTCCGGCGAGGTGAAAATGTGCCTCATCACTGAAGATCAAAACAGCAGTGCGGGGGATCTGCTGAATGTCGCGGCATAAATTTGTTCGTGTGTCTAAGTCTCTAACTGTTAATTCTTGCACTACCTGAATCTTGTATGGGTGAAATTTAAGGTCTCTATGCAGTATTCTGCGGACACTACTGAAAGATAATCCTAGTGAAGCGGCATGTTTCCGAACAGAACGCCGAGGGGATTGTTGAATTGAAGCCCGCACTCTATCCACGTTTTCCGCTGACGTTGACGTCCTAATTCGGCCTTGTGGTCTTGTTTTTAATGCTGATGATGTTGCTCTAAAATTTGATACCCAATTTCTGATTGTTGGTCCAGTGGGAATGGGATCACGTCGACCAATAGCAAAATGTAAACGGAACGCACGCTGTGTTGTGATCACGGAGCCGCCATTTTTAATAAACTCTTCAACTACGAACGCACGATGTTGTCCCGACCAAGCCATTGCTCACACTAAAACTGCATGTCATGGCGCGTCTAATGACACCATCCCCACCCTTCTACTCCTTCCCTTCTTCGTGCAACGTCCTTCCAAAACCGGAAAGTTCAATATGACTCACCCTGTATAACTTCACGCTTTATCCCTAGCGGGGTAGTCAGAGAGAACGGAGGGCCAAACGCTACGCTCTCTACATACCTCTCTCACCTCGTCCACTGCCATCGACCTCTTCATACATGCCCTTCGAGAGGTCCTCATGCTCATGCAAATTAGATTAATTAAATGAATATAGAGGTATCCTAATGGAAATGGTTCTCTGCATTGCATAGCTTTGCAGGAACTTTGAAAGTCCTATAAACATATTAATAAGAAGAATAATTGATACCTAATATTTTATCGTTCGGTTCTATTTCCACTTGGGGAAATTAATTATTATTTGGTATATAATTTGTGTAAATTTTATGTGCAATAAAGTATATTGTATTGTAATACAAAAGCGCGGCGTTAAGTTCCGCCACTCAACATGCAATGCCTCGAAAATTCGGCGAATACTGGAAAATGGAGTATCTTAACATCTACCTCTACCCTGCCATATGTGGGATACGGCGTAAAGCTGAAAAAAATATAAGTTTGTCTTCAAATGAAAGCAAAATCATTGATTTTATCCGAATTCGTCCAAACTGCGCCAATATTTTCTGTCGCTTAGTCTAGCTGTATAACACACAGAGCTACGTATTATATTAGAAATATTTTTATTAGATATCTTTTAAATTTCCCTAACAGAGGCAGTATCTTGTCTACTGAAGGCAATCGAAATCTATACCGACATGGGTCGGTTTACTGTAGCTGCTAAGCAGCATCAGGTATGTTATATAAGAAACTTTCGATTTCATTATATAAATGCTTATTGCTCCCTGTGCAGCAGTGATATAACGTCTAACGGTATGCGCAAAGGTTGTGGGTTTAATCTCATTTGTGGGAATAATTATGTTTTAAATATTTTCATATGCTCGCTCTGCTGGATGAAGCGCGACGTTGTGTTCTGCCACTCAGCACGCAATGTCGTGAAGAGTGTTTTGGAGAGTGGGGAATGAAATTAAGACACTTAACACTAGGTTCTCTATATAATATCCATGTGTGTTAAGCTGAATTATTTTATTATATACTGTTTTGTTTATACAATATATGTACATCAGAATAACTTAAGGCTACAACAAGGTTTGGGTGCCAAGTTCTAATATTAATATTTTTTCTACAATTTAACACCAGAACATAGCAGAACTCTACGAAACGGAATGCGTAGACCTCGCACGTGCAATGCAACACTACGAACAAGCTGCGGACTACTTCCGCGGAGAAGAATCTACTTCTTCAGCAAACAAGTGTATGCTGAAACTGGCTCAATACGCCGCTCAGTTGGAGCATTATGATAAAGCTATACAGATTTATGAGCAAGTAAGCGTGACTTCAATTAACTACTTTATTGGAAAACATTAAAAAAAATGTAAGGTCCACTACCTTGTATGTGAACCCAAAATCCATTTCAGGAACATTGTGTGTGATGAATGAAGTGTCTTAAAAGCCTTGGGTCCCTCTGTCTGCAACATACGGGAAAAAGCATCTTAATAATTTGACACCCTCTGGTCCTTGATAACTGGATCAGTTAGATTCTACACTGTTAAAGACAAATTACGATTATTTAGATATCAAAAAAATTCTATACAGTTTACCTTTATATAAGGACACTGAAGAATTGTATTTTTTATGACAGTCGTAGTTCGGCGGAACAGCATTGGACTTTAAATATGATAATTGTGGGTTATATTTGCTCTGATAGACAAAGCACAATGTTGAGTACCGCCATTTAACACGTATAATCTCGTACATTTGGGGGAAATTAAAGAACGGAGTCTCTTAACAGTAGGTTCCTATATTGCTATATTCGAGCGTAAAGCTTCTTTTTTTCTTATTTTTTTATTGTACTAATAGGCCAGTCGTAGCGCAGAGGTAGTGTGACTGTAAAATCAATTATTTGTGGGTTTGATCCCCACTCTAGGAAAATAAATATGTATTTAAATTTATATTTCTAAGCGGCGTTGAGTTCCGCCACTCAACACGCAATGCCTCCAGAGTCCGTTGGAAAGGGGAACAGAGTGTCTTAACAGGTTCCCTCTGCTTACTCTGCTGTGTGCAGGATACAGCATGAAGCTGATTTATTTATTTATTTAATATTAATATTTTCTCACCAGATAGCCAAATCGTCTTTGGACAATAGTCTTCTAAAGTATAGTGCAAAGGAATATATGTTCCGTGCTGCATTATGCCATCTTTGCGTCGACATTTTGAATGCCCAACACGCCGTTGAAAAGTATTGTGGGTTGTACCCCGCATTTGCTGATACAAGGGAGTGTAAGCTTATTAAGGTCAGTTTTTATTTATAATATTTTTTTTATAATATAATATGATTACAAATATAAACATCTGTCCAAATTTTACGTTTCTACCTTCAACGATTACGACTATACGTGTGTCTTACCTCAGTCAGTGAGAACATGTCTTTTTATATATATAGATTATGTTTAGATTAGATAAGCCATGAGGGAGTGGCCGTTTGGTCCGTTTTAGTAAAGCGTGGCGTTGAGTTCCACCACTCAACACGCAATGTCTATAATAGAGAGGTGGAGAACGAAGCGTCTTAACACTAAGTACCCTCCTGTCAACCCCGCCATATGCGAGATACAGCGTGAAGCTCAAACACTTATTTATTATATTACAGGAACTAATCGAGCATCTCGAGGAGCAAAACATAGACGCGTTCACCGAGTCCGTTAAAACCTACGACAGCATATCCCGCCTCGACCAGTGGTACACCGCCATCTTGGTACGCATCAAGAAACAGATCAACGATAATCCGGATCTCCGTTAAATTACTTATTTCTTTGTTCAACACCTGTAGGTGCCGTGTTTAATCTACATATTGTTTTTATGTGTTTGTCTGTGGTCTTGTTGTGTGTCATACTGATGGTGATACTCTGTGGTGTTAGATAGTCTGTTGTATTTGTTATTGTTTTTTTTTATAATTATGTAACATTTAAAGTCTTTATTTATTAAAATTAGGGGTATATTTAAATTTGAAGATTTTTTCTTAAATAACTTTGTTTTTATTTATTAAAATTGGAAATATTAGATTATTAGTTAAAGACTATAAAAAAAATATGTAGATTAAATATGACAATGGAGTCTCGGTGGCTGAGTAATTTAGGATCAATGCCTTTCTAATTATCAATACTAGACAGAAAAAATAAAACCGCATTATGACATAAGCTACATACATAATTAATAATGGAATTGTAAAATATCAACTTTTGACTTTAAAAGCAGTACATTGATTGAATTCTTAATAAAAATCTAGTTGAATAGTTAACTATAAACTGTAAGTGCAGGTTCGTTAGTTATATTGAGGCATTGGGAACTAGCTCAAAGGTAGAGACGGCGTGGTGTTCTTTTCTTAGCTCTGATATACTTATGCCTATTCATTATATTTGATTGTATAGGATAGGAGAGTGTGACGTCATTTGCTACTATATTTTTTTTATTTATGTTAATATTCATATAGAGGCAGTGATTATTAATTCGGATCCTGAGATAATATTTTTATTATTGTTAATAATTCAAGTGTTTACATATTTATTTAAATTTATATTAATATTAATGCAGTGTGATGGTTCGAAACCACGATCCCTATTTGAAAGAATGATAATATTATATTTCCGTAATATTTATAATTCAAGAGTCACTACACGTTTATTATATGAAAATGACGTTAACAGAAAGAAGAAGAAATTGATTATTATTATTAGCCCTATTTAGCTATATTCTGTTCAGGGAGCCATGAGATAAAATGTAAACACACCAGGAAAAGGTTACTTGGTCGTCGACGGTCATAAAGGCCGCGGTTCTTAAAGTTAATTTATTTTATAAAAATAAATATGGCAGTAATACACTGATAGCACTGCAAATAATACTAAGAACTTATGTCTATAGAACTTATAAAACCCTTTCAGATTTGATAGAAATCACATATTATAAATACTTTTAATAATTCTCTTTTTTTTTTAAATATTATTAAATAAATAGTAAGAAAAACACCCGAAAGACACTTGAACTTCGACATTTAAAACTTGAATAGCTTTTTAATAATGATAGAGCAGACACTTCGAACATTTTACATTAAAATGTGACGTTTTGTCATCGGTCGGGCCGCCATTTTTACAATAGAACGACTTGTGTTGATACAAGAGAACTGTTTCCAGATATTTTCGTTTTATTCTTGTTAATTCGTTGTCGTGTTTTATTAAGCTTTGAACTATTTATTGAATGTTTGGTTTTTTGTTATTATGATGTTTTTGTGCTTAAAAACGAGTGCATGTACGTGATCCAAGGATTCGTTTCCGTACAAATGTGATATTATCAATAAAGGTTTGAGAAGCTTTGTTTTTTGTTTACATTTTGTTAAGCCCAAACTTATGGTCTCTTCACTGTAGGTTTTTTATACACAACTAAATAAAACTAATAATTATAATGAAAATGTCTTATAAACTATTACTGTTATTATATTGTCAACGTGTATTTTTATTAATTAAATTAAGCATAATTAATATTTTAGCAAATGGCGTCATGTAAAACAGTTAGTACGATTTAGTTATTAATATAGCGGGTTAAGTCGATTTTCTAAGATACATAATAAAAATAATGCACCGCAAAATATTCCATACATTATAAGTACACATGGCTACACTTGCTGTTTTATATTTAAATGGCAACATTGAAGAAGAGATGATATCGCATTAAGTATAGGAACACTCAAAAGTTTAAAAGTGTTTGCCATATGAAAATGATAACAAAATATGTTAAAATATCGTCCGATTTATTTATTAAATTGTAAAAGAAACAAATTGTGTTTTTAATATGTTTTTGTTATGGTTCACGTTTTATCATGGCAACACTGTGGTTAATCGCATTAAGTATAGCAACACATGAAATATGTTTAGTATTGCCATACATGAAAATGAAAATAAAATATGTTACTACTTACAATATCGTCCTTTTTATTTATTAAATTAAAAAAAAACTTTTTAATATTTTTTGGATAAAGTTTCAACTAGGCAACATTTGTTAAATGAAAGTAGAGAAGTTTATCGCATTAATTAAGTACAGAACAACTTGAAAGTTTTGCAGTGTTACCGTGTATGGAAATGAAAATAAAATGTGTTAACATTTCGTCCTTTTTATTTATTAAATTGTAAAAGAAACAAATTATGTTTTATCTTGTATTCCGCATAACAGGGTAGGCAAAGGGAACCTGCTGTTACGTTCCGTTCCCCATGCACTGCTCGATTTTTGAGATATTAGGGAACTCAACGCCTTGTCTTGTTACCAAAGAGTAAGGCAAGGACCCTCATCTATCGTGTAAATTAAATAGTTAAATTATATCGTGTTCAAATATTTACATAAAGATTTAAATACACTACATTATACACGTCTAGTTATGGATTCGATTCCCATTTGGAGGAATGCTTATTACTAAATTGGGTTCACTTTCTTTCACGCTCTGGTAGCGACGTCTTAACACTACGTTCTCTCTGCTTACCCGGATGTTTGCGAGATACTTGTAATTTATCTTTTTTATCTGAACTCGTGAAGTTAGTGATTGGTTTTTTCTAAATTTCATTAAAATTGAATTGAATCATTACTTAAGTATTTTAGTTATTGTACAATTCTGTTTTGTATTTTTTATTTTTGTTTGTAAATATGTATGTTAATTTTATGTAACGGTTTCGTTGTAAAATATATATTTATTTTTTGTTTATGTTTTGTTTTTTTGTTTGTACCTTATTTTTTTAATGTTTGATTATGCATTTAAACAATTGTGACGTAACCGTTTTATACATTTATAAGTATCAATACAATTTAAATTGAAATTACTAACATTTCTTTAGACAGATAGTTGTTGATAGTTACACTAACTGTTCTCGATAGAAGTGGATTCGAATTCCATTCATTCATATTTATGTTTGTTTCTATGATTTTAGTAGACGCAATGCGGCGTTAAGAATTAAGTACTATGCTAAAAGAAAATAAACTGCGAGTAATAAAATTTTTCAATTAATATTAATTAGTATTTAATTTAAACCAGAACTTTAACTTAATTGTTTAATTTATAGCGCGATAATGGACATGTTGTGTTTTATGATAATTCGTGAGTTTACATTTGTATTTCTTATAACAAGTTTTTCTATTATTTTTAAATTCCTTTTTTTATTTAGCACTTTTAAGACGTGGAACTACATTAATTTATAAATGACTTCTGTAAAAGTAGGAGGTTATTAATTCGTTTGTATTTTTAATGTTTTTTACCAGTACTTTGGTTGAATTTGAATTTGAATTTGAATTACCGTCGAGACAGTCAAGCCGCAGGGGCACAAATTGGTGACTCTCCACCACCTTGTGCCCCTGCGGCTTGACTGTCTCGACTCGAGTTGGTGACCCACTCGAGGGAATGAATTATTATTCAATAATATTTTCATTTCTTTTCTGTGGCACCTAAGCAAATGCGAGGCGTTGAGTTGCGCTAACCAACTCAAAACGGAATGCCTCGAAGAATTCGGCGGAAAGTGGGGAACGGAGTGTCCTAACGATAGGTTTCCTCTGCTTACCCTGCTGTGTGTGGGGTACGTGAACACTATTATTACGTGTAGGTAAATGTTAATTCTACAACGTAAATAATAGGCTCTAATTGCAATTATTCAAATTCAGCATCAGATGATTCTAACCAATAGGTAATTATAATAGGTACTTAAATGAGATATTACCTTTTTTAAAATATATATATTTTTTTAAACAAATATATGTTTTTTAAATATTTGCATATATAATTAGTTATTTCGTCCATTTTCCTAGTTGTATTGGTCATAGAAATTGCCTTGACTTAGAAGCCTGATTTTTTTTGTATTCCAAGGGACCTTAATATTTGAAAACAAAGTGATTCTATATGGGTTCCGTTTTCATTCCTTTTGAGGTTCGGAACCCTTAAAAGGTACAGACCACGTGACTGTAGCATTTACTTAGTTGAAATATATAAAACACTTAACTCTAGGTTCCCTTTGCCTACCTTGTTATTTGCAGGATATATCTAGAAACAAACTATCATAAGAATAACTGTTATTTTACAGTATTGCCAAGCTTATCAAATTCATATGTTATAAAAGTGCAAGGACAAGTTGAAATGGGCGATCATATAGCGATGCTGTTGAAATTTCTCCAAAGCCAGTTGGCTAGTTCCTATATGGGAAAGGAGGAAAAGGAGGTTCGAGGTTCAAATCAAGATGTAACTGAAAAGGAAGAAATACCATTCATTGAAGAAATTATGAGAAAAGATGATTTAACACACTTGTATGGACAGCACGTCTTGAAAAATAATAAATATAAATATGTTAATATAAAAATATAATTTCAATAAATGCAGCGATATGTGTGTCTTTTTTTCTTATATAATAAAAATAAAAATAAGAAAATGAAAAAAAGCATATAGGTATACATTCATTTTTTCTTTCTATGAGCTTCACGCTATATCTTGCACACAGCAAGTTAGGCGACATTGAAGATAAGATACTCCGTTTCCATTTTAATTCGGTTCCTTACCGACAATGATATTCGTGAGGAAATCACTTAAATCTTAATATTACATACAGTCAAATAGCCGAATAACTCAATATCATACCAACCGATTCTTACTTCAACACCAGAGCGAAATAAAATAAAAAATATATTTAATATCTCCTCGAATGGGAATGGGTAAAAAAGGTAAGTATTTATGCATTTTTTAAATGTGCATGTAATCGAAACCTATCCTTGTTAGTAGGTCAAAACAGCAATAAAAGAAAAATGCAATTTTTTATTTTTACTTTCACTTTCGATACTTTGTACCAAGGGACAATCGATTTATAAGGGCGTAGGAAGAAGGGAGGCCGGGTGGTCCGCGCCCACCCTAAAATAATCGGACGCCCGAAGAAAGAAATTTAACTAACAAATACTTAGATCTTATTTTCATTTCCCTGTTCTGGCAACACAACCTGAAGCGTTGAGTTTCGACACTCACAAGATAAAACGTAGATTAAAGAAGAAAAAACTGATTAAATAACAATACCTAATAATGAATTACTAACAATTACTAAGCATTGTATTATCACGCAACTCTGTGATTGAACAATGAAAAATTATGATAAATAAAAGCAATTCTGTAGCAGTAAGTAGTTATAGCTCTATAGTAGTATTTTCCTATTTTTTATTTCCTGTCTTATAAATATAACATATTTAATAGAAAATCTATAAAGAAATTCTACTTAGGATTTGAAACCGCGCTGTTAAAGAATCTATATATATATCTATATATCTTTTTTGTTTTATTTTTATAAGACCATATTTCACAGCGCCATGCCGCGGGCGGGCCGCTAGTCTTTTATAATTTTATTGTCTTCGCCTGCTTGTACTGAAATTTTTTTTAATTCTCATCTAACTGTTGTGATCTATTAACAATATCATTTTAAAGATAATATCTATAATAATAGATGACACCTTCAGCGAATTCAATAAAAAACTCATTTTGTAGAAATACTTAATGTGGCAATTAGGTTAGTGTGCACAAACGCACAGACAAACAGATAAATAGTTTAAAAAGTATTGTGGAATATATTATATCGACAAATGCCCTCAGTAATAGATTTTTTTTAAATAAAAAGTATTCTGTATTCTAATACCTTTAAGAATATGTGTACAAAGTTTCATGATAATCGGTTGAGTAGTTTTGCGAGTGAAAGCGTAATAAATAAACATATTCGCTTCTATAATATTAGTATGATAAATAGTATAAATAAATAAAAAAAAACACTTGTGACGTCTTTTATTGTCATTAAAGAAACTTTGTCCTCTGAAATTTATCTTCCAATTATTATTAGGAAAGAATATGATAAAAACTTTAATTGGTAGGTACTTAGAGAATGACATCCATAAAAGGTAAGAGTTATTTATTTACTTACTCCAATGTCATTTAGAAGAATGTTAAGAAATAAACTTAATAATTTATTTTCATTTTCATGCTCTGGTACTAGATGTGCGGCGTTGAGTTCCACAACTCAACTCGCATTGTCTTGAAAGTTCAGCAGAAGTTGAAGTTGAAGTTCCCATTTATCACTTTCCATCGAATTCTGAAGGCACTGACTGAGTGTTGAGTGGTGTAACTCAACGCCGCGGTTCGCCTATTTACCAGACCGAGGAAATTCTATAGGAAATTATAATATTAATCATTTCGTTTCCTCGAGTGGGAATTGAACCCATAAATAACCTCACGTTTGAGCCCCCGCTCCACGACTAGCCTCGTATTTAAAAAAAATGCAAACCATTGTTTACAGCAAATTAGCGATATGTAAAATATGATACGTACTACCTTATTGCCAGATATTTGAGTTCAAGTTTATTTCTTTTAAATTACTTTTTTACCAATATTTTGCAATTCTGAATGTGTTTTACAAATGCACTGTTTATAAAAAAACTTTTAATTAATTTTAACTTTTATGTTATCGTGTTTGAAGTTTATCGTTTATTGTATTTTTGTGTATTTTTTATGATCTGTTGACAGTTGTTAGGGTTTGTCAATTCTAAGTTTTATGGGTTCTTTGACTATAATTTTTACGAATTAAAAAATAATAATAAAATAAATGCATTTTGTACGTATTGTGTTATTTATTTTATTGTTCATTTTCTTTCGTGTGTCAAATTAAATATGTATTTTTATATAAGAACCTAATTATTGGACAAAAATTGCTTAGTTTCCTTCATTCATTTACATTCTCAATTATTAGAAAAAAAATATTTTATAGGAAAAATTTAAACACTATCTCTTCCTCTGCCTAAACTTATTACTATATTATAGCTAAAGTACACAAAATATGTTCTTAAGATAAATTGTAGCCTATATATAAGATAAATATCACAGCAAAGTTTCATCTTAATCCGTTTAGTAATTTTAGCGTTAAAGTGGAACAAACATCCATCCTCATAAACTATCACATTTATAATATAGTAGGATCCAATCAATCAATCAAATCAGCCTATTCAGGTCCACTGCTGGACATAGGCCTCGCCCAAGGTGCTCCAGAGCTCCCGACCCTCCGCCTTCCGCATCCAGTCGAAGGTCAGGTCATCGGTGCAGCGAGCTGGAGGGCGCCCTATCCTACGCTTGCCGATCCGCGGTCTCCACTCAACAGTAGGATAATATATCAAAGTTAATATGTACCTTTTGTACGAAGTACAGAAAGGAACTAAATTACAAAATTTGAAGACTAACTTTATGAAAATGACTTTTCAATTACAACATGACGACAACATTAAAAAAATTAAACAACACTAAAGAATCAGTGCGTCATTGCATTTAATACTTTTATTGTAAAAGGTAAAACATGCCTTGTGTAGAATTAAGGCACTCTAGGGTTGAACAACGTTATCGATATATTGAAATTACATATAAAAAATCTGAAAGGAAAGATTCGAATACGCACTTCTTAGATGATACGTTCAAGTTCTTTATCTTTATGGTTTCGTACCTCAAAAGGAAAATAACGGAACCCTTATAGGATAATTTTGTTGTTCGTGTGCCCGTTTATTACTTATCTCGAGACTTATCTCGAAATCGCGTAATACCAAAAATTCAGAGTTAAAATCCTTTGGAGGGCAGAAAAAGTCAAGCTTCTAATGCAATGCAATTAAAAGATAAGAATAATTAGTATGCATCATTTTTGTTAGCGAGTGTTTTGGTGGATAAGCACGACTCGCACTTAACCAGTTTTTTTAGTAAAAGGGATATAGCGCTATGCTTAACCAAGCTATTAGAAGTCACTAGTTTAGATTTGCGGTTTCATCTGCGTCGATATACGCATATAACTAAGAGTAGTATATAACACATGCCAAATTCTAATTTCCCAGGGTACAGTAGGTATTTATAGCCAATCTGATTCACGCTGTATCCCGCTCACAGCAGAATAGCAGAATAAAGGGAACTTGGTGTTGAGAAACTCCGTTCCCCACTTTAAAGCCTTCCTCAGTAAATGGATTTTTCAACAGAATAAGAAATATTCAATATGGACCAAGAGTTTTTAAAGTGTGTTCAGCGAAACAAACTTTTTAGATATAGACGTTTCAATTTTTGTTTTTCTTTTATAATAAAATT
Source organism: Heliconius melpomene rosina (assembly GCF_056956725.1). Taxonomy (NCBI): domain Eukaryota; kingdom Metazoa; phylum Arthropoda; class Insecta; order Lepidoptera; family Nymphalidae; genus Heliconius; species Heliconius melpomene. Next base: position 1,025,755 of record NC_140397.1, read on the forward strand.
TGTTCATTGCAAAATGTTTCTGTAGAAATTAATTATTAAGGCTATCAAGATATTATTCAGGCAGGGGTACAGGCGTCTGGTTGTAAAATATCAAATTATTATTATATTTTTATTGTGTAAATAATATTTTTAAAAAATATTTGAATATTATAAAATTCTATTGTTAATCGATAATTTAAAAACTAAAAAACGCCATGGCAATAGGGACAAAATCACACAGATGAGGGTAATCTTTCAAAATAAAATCGAAATATTATTTATTAAATTAGTCTATTACAAGCACTTTTGAATCGTCAAGCTACCTAGATATGTCAGTATTGTCAGTCCTATAGGACTATACTATAGTCTAGTCTATGTCTATAGTCTATAGACTATAGTCCTATAGACTATAGACATATCTAGATTACTATAGTAATCTACCATTGGTGAAGAAAGCAATTCCATTGAAAAAGTCAGCGGGAAACTCAACCGTTGATTTTTGTTCAGATTTTCTTTTTTTCTTAAATTAACATAATTATCTGCTCATCCTGCAAAAATACACAAACAAGTTGTATATTATTTTTCTTAAAGCTCAAAGATGTAATTTTATTTATATATGCAAAATAAATAATATATAAAGCTAAACTCTTAACGTCAGATCAGGATATCGCACGGGGCATCTCTAACAATAATAATTTTCAATTTTATTTATACATAATATTCTTTTCAGTTTGAACTATAAATAATTCAGTGGACCAAAGGTCTCTCATTCATATACAAGAATTCAAATGAACGTGTGCTTACGTTTGTTGGCGTTGTCACTCCACTACGTTGCGTCGCGTAAAAGTATTGACTCTTGTATAGGATTTTAATTTATTTTTTTACATTTTTTTTAAAATATTTTAATAATTTAAAAATGTACCAAGAAACTTCAGATGTTAAATCCAAAATGGATAAAAATAGATTTGAGAATTCTATAAGTGAACTGAGGAGCAAAAGTTTTGTGACACAAACTGACTTGCTGAATTATGGTAAGTTATTTAAATTCAGATATTAATTCTGTTATAGCGTGCATCAAGGAATCAAGCGTGCGGCTGTATACGCCAGAGGCTAAAGATTCGATTCCCACTTGAGGATATGAAATATTTAATATTTTTGGTTTCCTTGCTCTGGTAATGAGACAATGCGCAGCATTTAGTTCCGCCATTCAACACACAATCCCTTCAGAATTCGTTCGTCTTGGAACAATTATAAATGTATTTCAGTTCTTAGCTAAATGGCCTTTGCCTCTCTAGACGTACCTACATATTTCGATATTTTGAGGTAGGCAGAGAGAACCTTGTGTTAGATCACTTTATCAGCATTAGCAATTAGGAAAGTATTTTCTAAATAAAAAAAACATGAGACCACTATGGCACAGTTATACATCGGTTTACTGTAAACGCGACAGCTACTGGTTCGAAACCCACTCGAAAAAATGAACTCTATTAATTTGACAAGATAAAGCACTATCCACGATCTATCCACTGCCCTACGCTCAATGATCCAAATTCGTGTTTTAGGACTAAGTTCTACCTGCCTATTTTATTATTTATAGGTGATAAAGCAAAAAACTGATAAAAAAGGGAAGTATGCCTAATGTGCAACTCGATGATATTGAATGTCATTATCAAATCAAACTGTTTACTGAGAAACTTGATATTTAAAAAAAAAATACAATAATAGCCAATGTGCGAAGCATTGTACCTAACAAAATCAGAAGTTATAGAATTGTTAAGATACTTTACTTTTACTCTTTCGTATTTTATTCTTTTTATTCATTTAGTATTAATTACATAAATATGACTTATATTCTAGCAAAGGGACCATTAGCTTAGTTGGACACCTGAACTATATTTTCAGTACGACAGATTTGGGGGAGGGCCCCATGAAAAATCAATATTGCTGATTTAATTTAAATAATAATAATAAGGAATGATCAGAATAATAAAAAATATCGAAAATTTTGCAGAAAGCGGAACTTTTTCCTTTTCCATTTCCTTCAGCTGCTTTTAAAATCTAAATATAAATTTCATCATCGAATACCACAATATAATAAAATATACATTTATTTACTTTAGTGTTTTCATATTTATTGCTATAGCGTCAACAAAAATGCATCATCTGTGAAACTTTCAACTGTCTAATTATCTTGTTTCATGAGGTACAACCTGGTGATAGACGGACAGACACACAGTGAAGTATTAGTATATCATTTAGATATGACATTCTAAGAAAAGGAAAAATAATTCAAAGAAAATTTGTTGTAATGCCCCCTCTTATATGTAATCTAAAGTTTAAATAATAGAAAAATAACTAAACAAAAGATAATTAATATAAAGCCGTAACGCAAGAATAATTAAATAATTTGTTAAAATATAATATTCTAATAAAACAAAAAAAATGTAACAACTTAAATGTTTTAAAAATTAACATTTTAATTATATTTTTTTCTATCACGTGTTTTTTTTAAATATAATTCTTGTATAACGGATTTATACAAAAATTACAATTACAACTAGCGGCCCGCGGCTTTGGATATTTTTTAAAATTTATTTAAGAAAGAAATATTAATTATTTGAGTACAATTATCTATATTTTCTGTTATGCACTAAAGAAATAATAATGTTAATCTTCTGAAAATTTATTTTCTAAATTCTTAGTTCTGATTTCAGATAAAATACGGAATAAAGAATGACTTTACTGTTGCTCCAGAGCCGATTATATTAATGGACTAACACTGAAAGATAGAGAGGCTATCTTTCAGTGTTACTCCAATAATATAATCGGTTCGGCTTCAGCAGAAATATCTTTCTGTAGATAAAAATGCTGTTTTTTTTGTGTTTTGATATCGTGTAAATAAGTAGGTAAATACACGATGTACAGACATTGATCAGTCACCATTTTATTATATGTATAGATACATGTTAGGTTCCCAAACATCTTATCTAACATCGTTCCCGGAAAACGCAGATTCTTCATCAGCGACTTCACACAGCAGTTCCCACACTTAGCATAGAGATCTTAGAATTGTAACAATTAGATATTTATTAATGAACCATCATTTTTCACATATTCTTTTAATTAATGTTTAAATTATTCGTTTAAATAAAAAAAACAACACGCAATCCGCCTCCAGAATTCGGCAGAAAGTGGGGAACGGAGTGTCTCAACACTAGGTCTGTTCTGCCTACCCTGCTATGTGTAAGATACAGCGTGAGGAAACAACAAAAACAATAAATAATAGCTAATCCATTTACCTGAGTGGGAATCAAATTAACAGCCGTCACGTTTACAGTCACATACGCCACGATGTGAAGGAACGAAAAGACGAACGAATTTTAAAATAATATTGATTACGTTTACTTATTTCTGTAGAAGGTGGTGCTGTGACAGAAGAATACCAGCGACAGTACAGACGTTCTTTAGAAGATCCTGAGGGTTTCTGGGGCGAAGTTGGTAAACATTTGGACTGGATTCGACCGTGGGACAAGGTGTTGGATGACAGCAACCCGCCATTTACTAAATGGTATGATGAAAATTGCAACGTAAAAACTTTAGTTAAGTCAGTATTAGTAGATAATGCAATAGTGTACAGCTTACATTTCCAATCGACTTAAGATATTTATTTTTGGAATTCGGTAGTTGTGCGAATGGATGGTTTAATATTATTTTATAAAAGAAATAACATTTGGCGGAGGGAATCTACCAGGTTCCCTCTGCCTACCATGCTATGAGCGGGACGCTAAAAACATATAAAAAAAGAGAAAATTATGGTCTATACTTTAATTAAATTTATGTTATAAATTTGAGATTTGTGAAGATGCTCAGAATAATTCTATAATAAACATTTTTTTTTAAATGCGCTTTACGCTGTATCCCGCACACATCAAGGTAGGCAGAGGGAAGCTAGTGATAAGAAACTCCGTTCTTCACTATAAATATGCTTAAAATAATTTTATTGTAGGTATGTTTAAAGAAATTTCGTTATAGGTGGGTAGGTGGAGAACTGTCAGTTTGCTACAACGCGGTAGACCGTCACGTGGAGAACGGTCGGGGGGACCAGGTGGCGCTGGTGTACGACTCTCCCGTAACGGACACTGTCAAAAGGATTACTTATGCTGAATTACAAGATCAGGTAAAAATCCTTTTTCAAATTTTTGATGTATTTCATTTTTTTCTATGCAAGGCCTCAAAATTTGGTTAATTTTTAACCAAGGAAGTAACCTGTTTCAAATTCTTATAAGGAAGTTAGGTTAATTAGTCATCCCCGATGTTTAAACCACATTTTAAACTAGGCATTATTTTAAATTCAAAACAAATTCAAATGTATTAATTGAATTTAAATTTATTTCGAATATTGTTTCTGGGTTTTGTAATGCTCTTATTCAATAAGTACCTACTACCTAGCCTATTACACAAACATTTACACGTTATAAAACTTATTCATTTAGTATCTACACCCAAAGCCAGTTGTGACGCAAGGGCAAGTTCTTGGTAACGAGGCAAAGTGCGACGTTAAGTTCCGCCACTCCACACGCAACCCTTCAAAGATCGATGAATACAGGGGAATGGAAGTGTCTTATTGGAAGCAGAGTGTCCTAACACTAGGTTCCCTCTGCCTACCCTGCTATGAAACTAAAGAAAAATATTAATTAGATTTTTATTGTCTAGGTATCAAGACTTGCTGGTAAGCTATCCAGCTTGGGCGTAGTCCGAGGATCCCGTGTCGTCATCTACATGCCGCTAATACCGGAAGCCGTAGTAGCCATGTTGGCTACGAACAGGATCGGTGCTGTACATTCTGTTGTTTTTGGCGGTAGGTAGAAATAGCAAACGCTGTCATTTTTATATGAATTTTCTTCTATTTGGATACTTTTTTCCGACTGCTAAGGATGGGTTATGTTTTTCGGGCGTATCTTGTATGTTTTTGTTTTAATAAATATATATTTTTAAAACGGACCAATTGTATTAACAAAGTGGCTTATTGACAGTTAGCAAACTTTACTTATTGCACGTAATTTAAAAAAAAAATACAAATCCTTACTCTATGACTTATAATGGTACGGCCAATAGCATGCCTAAAAAGAGGCTTTTTTGTAATTTTATTATTATTATAAATTAACTTTATTGTAATTTTACTTAGGATTCGCTGCAAGAGAACTAAGGACTAGAATAGAGCACGCTCAACCAACTGTCATTATAGCTGCTAGTTGCGGTGTTGAACCTAATAAAATAGTCAGGTTTGTGAAAAAAATATTTTATTATGTCTTTATTCTATGTAAAGATGAATTTTCAAACACTTTGTCTTATTTTATATTAGTTATATAAAGGTTATAAATAAAAGCTATTGGTTAAATCCGTCAAATATATATTTTTTTAATTGATTGAATTTGGACATAGTTTACACATACTTTGGTTCAAGATTTAAATAATTACTTATGTGAACCACGATATCCCAGAATAGGTAAATATAGGTAATTTAGAGAAAACTCAAATATAAAAATCTCAACCATATATTTATTTACAACATTATAAAATATACGGTACAAAATTATGATAAATATGTGTTACTACATTATCGACGGCCTTATTCAATCTTCTTCTTCAGGTTCACGCTTTAACCCGCATATATCATGGTACGCATAGGGAAGCTAGTGTTAAGGCACTCCGTTTCTCACCTTCTGCCGAATTTTCGAGATATTGCGTGTTGAATGGTGGAGCTTAACGCCGCGCTTTAGCCTTAGTACTCGAGTGTCGCGTGAGAGTCACGTTACAGTCACACACTTTCTTCTTTGTTGTTGTTTATTGTTCAATGATATTGACTATAATACACATATACTTATGACATTTTATTTAAATAACTAAAACTTTTCATCAAATCAACGGACAATGATTTCTGACCATGACTTTCAGGGTAAATGTGGTAGTTTTTGTTATTTTTTATAATTTTTAGTTGTTCTTTAATTATTGCGTTTCGAATTTCCATAGACAAGTTGTAGACGTTATTTAAATTATTGCAAAAAATATTTTAAAAATATGTATCAAGATATTAATAATAATTACAATTTTTTCGGTACTAAGTTATATTGGTAATATAAATTATTAGAATATAAGTAATAAAAAATAAAGTAAATAATTTATAAATTCGCAAGGATGTCGTTTACTGAGGAATAAAAATTTTATAATATTAGAATTATTTTTTGTACGAATAATACTGGAGTATATTTAAGTTTCTTTTTCATAAGAATAAAGGAGAAAAAATTAAAAAAAGCAATACAACTGTTTATATTCATTGTCTGCAGGTCTGTACACCTCAGCAATGTAATAATAAATCAATAATAAATTTTAAGAATTTTTTATATTTTTATTTTTATTTTTTAAAACAATTTATATTTGAAAATGTAAAATTTATTCTCTTGTATAATAAAAATATATATAGAATCAATAATAATATGTCAAAAGAAACAATTAAGACTCCATTCGTAGTACAGGGGCGCAAATTATGACTGTAAACGCGACATGATATGGGTTCGATTCCCACCAGGTCCGCTGGTGGCTAGTGTCTAAACGGTCGAATCCTGCTGTGTGCGAGATACAGCGTGATGTTACTCATATTTTATGACACTGATCGTTTTTCGATAATAAAATTTATTTTCTACTTTATTTATTTTTTAGATATAAAGATATTTTAGACGAAGCTCTTTGCCAAAGTTCGCACAAGCCACACAAATGTATAATATACCAACGACGACGTGTCCTTGAATGTACATTGGAAAAAGACAGGGACATTTGCTGGGATGAAGCTCTGAACGCTGATCCTGTGCCTTGTGTTGCAACAGAAGCCAATGAAGCCCTCTACATATTGTATACATCTGGTAAACTGGCTATTCTCTCTGTTTTATTTTTGACATTGCGTATTGGACGCCGTACTCCGTTTTGAGGGTTCCGTACATCGAAAAGGAAGAGACGGAACCCTTATAAGATCACTTTGTTGTTCGTCTGTCAAGACCTTTTATCTGGAGCTTGCTCCCCTTAGAGCACAGAAGAAAATCAAAAGATACGAGTACTTATGCATCATTTTTATTGCATTTTGTATGAAATTCCTCGAAGTTATCAAAACCTATAGGTTGGGACTTATACTTTTTATTTTTATTCATTTTCGTATTTTAGTTCTTATTTTTACAATATTATTGAAATTAATAAAAATGTAGTAATGTAAAAGTTGCTTTTATGTATATAGGTACCACCGATGCTCCTAAGGGCATCCAACGTCCTTGTGGTCATGCAGCTACACTTTGCTGGTCAATGGATGCAGTGTACGGCTTGAAAAAAGGCGTGTGGTGGGCAGCTTCAGATTTAGGATGGGTTGTTGGACATTCGTACATCTGCTATGGTCCCTTATTAGCTGGATTAACATCAATTTTATACGAGGGAAAACCTGACAGAACTCCTGATCCTGGACAGTACTTCAGGTAATGTAAAGCATATTGTTTGTTGCTTCCTAAATATTTATATGTAGGTATGCTTTTATGCAGGAAGACTTATGCATATACTGAGGTCGAGGGGCTCAAGCATGCAACTGTAACGTGACGGCTGTGTATTCGATTTCTTCTCGGGGGAATGAATTATTATTTATTGATATTTTTATTTTTTCGCTCTGGTACCAAGACAAAAGCGCCACTCATATTCATATGCTATCAACATAATATTAGTAAGCTATAAAAAAAACGTGTAAATAAATATAACAAAATGTGTAATTGCATGTTTAATACTTAATTATAAAGTATTATTTACTGATAAATAAACATTTTTATAGGATCATAGAGCAACATCGTGTAAACGCTTTGTTTACGATCCCCACCACGTTCCGTGTACTTAAGAGGACGGATCCTCTAGGAAAATACGCTCGAAGATATTGCAGTACGACGTTGAAGACTATAGTAATTGCAGGAGAACATTGTGATCAGGATACGAAGGTAAAATTGGTTATATATATTTCTTATAAGATAAGTTTTATTAAATAAGTTGCGTTCGTCACTTATTATATAAAATGTATTGTATTTTGTAAAAAAAATCAGCTTCACGCTGTATCCCGCACGCAAGCAAGGTAGGCAGAGGAAATCTAGTGTTAAGACACTCCATTCCCCACTTTCTAACGATTTCTGGAGGCATTGCGAATTCTGGAGGCGTTGAGTTCTGCCACTCTGTTTGCCTCGACACCAGAGCGAAAAAATGTCTATTAAGTTGAAATAAATGTTCTATTTTATAATTAACTTCAATATAACGTTACGTTGGCTTACTTCATTTGTTACAATTTATATACAAAATTCTAAATCTACATAATGCGGTCTAAGGTCGATGCAAATTATTCTTAGTTTCTTGTTCAGGAAATGTAGACCGTGTAAAAAGTAATGTTTGTAAATACGTTATATTCGTTATTTTTCACTTCAATTTACAAAGTCACTTTTTCCTTTTGGAAAAACTTTTTTTTCCTTTAATAGGTTTGTCTTTTTCCTAGCGACACACTTTTTGTACAAATTTTAACAATTTCTCAAGTGTCTTTATATATAATTAAATACTTTACAGCATAAATTAATATTTCTAATATTTACTTACTATGGAATGATTTTTTTTCCATTTTAATGTTAATTTCTTTACAGCACTGGGCCGAGAACATTTTTAACGTTCCAGTCCTAAATCACTGGTGGCAAACTGAGTCAGGATCCCCAATAACAGCTGCTTGCTTAGGATATGGAGTTAAAGGAGTACATCCACATTCCACTGGCTACCCTGTTCCCGGATATGATTGTAAGTTGACAAAAAATACTTGACCAAGTTTGAGGTATTTTTCTATTTTCTTTTTCTATCTTCGTATCTTTGTTGTTTTTCTTAAATAACTAAATCTATAAAATGTTCTTAAATTTCTTAAATAACCACTAGGTAAGAAATTTAAGAACAAAGCAAAAGTTTATTTTTCTCAATTTCTCAATTATAATACGGTACTTACGGGTATCTTACGGCACACAAATAATATTTGTGTTTAAATTACACGATTGCCTTATCAGGCGGACGTGCCTTACTGTGGCATAAATAAAAATTAAGGTATATTTAATTATTAACCTGTAGACTAGCCTGTTGTTTTATTTATTGATTAAAAATTTGTTACAGTGCGATCATTGAGGGACGATGGCTCAGAATGTCAGTCGGGAGAGGTAGGCCGTCTCGTTGTAAAGCTACCGCTACCACCAGGCTTCGCTTCTACTCTCTGGCAGTCTGATGAGCGCTACATGAATACATACTTCAGCACTTTCAGTGTAATGTTTTTTTTAAATAATTAATTTAGTTTTGTTTTGTGTATTAAGTATCTTTAACGTAGGTGAAGGCAGAAAGACGTAATTTTTTTATTCTCTAGTTAAAGTCTTTAAAATAAAACTCTTAAATTAAGTACTAAATATTTTTGGAAACATAATGTCTATCAGTTGATATTTCACCATTATATTGTTAAAAAAAAATTTTCAGTGCTGACCGTAAGAATAGTTTATTTTATACTTAACATTCGAAATAAATTGTTAACAGGGATACTACGATACACAAGACGTGGGCTGGATAAGTGCAGAAGGCGCTGTTTGGGTCGTGGCTAGAGCTGATGACGTCATTAACGTAGCTGGACACAGACTCTCAACATCTGCTATAGAGGATGTCGTACTGAAACACGCCAGGGTGGCCGACGCTGTAGTTGTAGGTGCACCGGATCCAACAAAAGGAGACGTACCACTATGTTTATACGTAATGAGACCGCCTCAGGATGGTTAGCATTTTGTTTTTCATAGTTTACAATAGTAACTCAATAAAGAATATATTAAAATTAACATAGAAACTTATATATACATAATAACACAGAAATATTTCAATAAATATATACCTACAAGTAAACTTTCATAAATATTCAAAGAACGTTTATTTTATATTTTGTGTATATTTCAGACGAGGAGATCGTACTTGAAAGTACCGTCACACAAGAACTGATAGCACTGGTACGCCACTTAATAGGGCCTATTGCTGCGTTTAGAAAAGCGGTTGCTGTTCCTGCTCTACCAAGGACCCGTTCAGGTAAAGCATTACGAGGTGCCATTTCAAAACTAGCGCGATCTCAACAAGTAAAACTGCCGGCTACTATAGAAGATGCCAGTGTATTCGGGGAAATAAAGATAGCTCTACAGAAATTTGGATATGCAATTGATGCGCCTGACCCTGAAATGTAAAATATAATTCATAATATAGTATAAAAAGTATGTAAAATATTTACAATATTATTATGTGTGATCATATTAAGTATATGGCATTATTGTAAATATTGTAAGGAAAGTAAATAATATAAGAAATATTTATTGTATTTCGAAACCGATTTATGCTGTAATATAATTTTAATATTTATAATGTGATTGTTTGTAGCTGATAGTTTGATAATAACTGTAACATTTATTTAAGATCAAAAAATACATAATCGTGTATAGGTATAATAAAATAATTGTGTAAGTTTTAATTTGTTGTATATTTTTTATTATAAATATATTTTTTCGTTTAAATAAAATGCTAGTTTTATTTACATACTTATATACCTATTTTATATTAAATGAAAAAAAAAAACAGTAGATAACTGTACAAGGTGCTTTAGATGTTGTGATGTTATTGAAATAAAATAAATAGAACGACTGTAAATAAACATTAAATAATATCAATAAATAAAATATATTACATTGTCATATCTTTGCTTGAGGCAGAGCGGCGCGTTGGGTTCCACCACTCAAAATGCATTTGGTGGAAAGTGGCGAGCAGAATGTCTTAACACTAGGCTAGATCTGCCTGCTACATGCGGGATACAGCGCAGAGCTAAAAAAAAAATACTTTGATATCTACGTACTCCTGTGCATAAATGCATATATTTTTACCCTTGTAATTACATTAAATAATAATTGAACAAGTATTAATTCCTTTTTATATGTTTATAATTAAATAATACTAATTTAGCAATATGAGTTACAAGGTTCGTTAATTTACAAATCTAACGATATTTTATTGTTTATCTGTTGCATAATCCATAAACAATATAAACGTCACCAAATGCCAGTGTCATCTCATCTGTCAATGTCAAATACGTAAAGTTATCATGACGCATAGTGTTACTTCCCGTATTTTAGTCATTGTTTTTCCTGTTTTGATCTTTAGCTCCAACCATTTTGAACCTGAAACTAAAATTTTGAATTAATTCTAAGTAATAATTATATATAGAAGTGTATGTTGTGTACATTAAAAGCGGATCAATAACACACCCACACCTTAACTTGTAATTTACAAACGTCAAACCGGCTTTTACTAAGGTATGATATTTTCTACGTTTCCTTAATATTGTAACTTTCACTTTGGATAAATACATTCATATAGACAGCAAAGAAATGTTAGATTCTGATCGTATTATTAATATTATATAAACACTATATTATCAATGTGGAATAAGATAATGAAATATCCAAGATAACGAATATTAGTCATATGTGAAAGTAAATAAATCTTTTGATGTATGGAAACATATCTTTTTTATACAATTTGTCATAAATTATCCTTAAGTAATCCTTTTAAAGAATATATAATTAATAAAATTTGGTCTTACTGCATCACTGTAACAGATGGGCACCATATGTGGCCAACACAAACAAGAACTGTAGAAATAGTAATAGAATAAAACAATGTCTTACAGTTCTCCATTAAGAAATTAATATATTATCTCCATGTGAATTTTCATATAATTTATTAACTTTCTGACCTATTCTAGAAGTTTTTTATTTTTGAAATACTTATAAATTCTTTATCTTTTGTTTGCGTTAACTTAGAATAGAAGAGAATAGCTTAATTTTCTTCACACAATCTTAAGATATAATTTGACAGACAGACAACAAAGTAAACCCTTATAGGATACCGTTATTTCCTTTTGAGGTACAAAACTAGCTATATGAACTTGTTTATTAATAAAAACAAAATAGTAGTATCGTTTATACATTTGTTTGATTTTAGAAAAAATATATATTCTTCCTTGAAGATAAAAATTTATTTAAAAAAATCATTATTTATATAGTAATATTATTTATATAGTTACGGCTAAAGTTAATTATTTTCTCTGCTTATTTAGATGTGGAAAGCGGCAACTGACGTCACAGCTCCTCCCCCTGTGGAAGCTGACGATTGGGAGACAGATCCTGACTTTTTGAATGATGTCACTGAGCAAGAACAGAGATGGGGACCTGGTGGACGACACGTTGAGGCTATAGAGTAAGTTAGGCTATTTTCAGATTTATACTTTATCTTGTATTTAGCAGTGTAGGGTTTGTAATCTTTTGTTTGTCTTACTTTTAAGACACTGTTATTGTCATGTTGAGTAGCAGAACCTAATGTCAAGCTTTTGCTTGTCAAATAGTGTAAAAATAATTCATTCCCCCAATTAGAAATTGAACCGACAACCATTGTGTTTACATTCAGATTGTACCTCTGCATGCCTATCTTAAACGCATAGCAGTGTAATTATACATTGAAGGCGAAACCTAGTTCCAAACATTTCCAGTCTTCATTTTGAGTTGTGGAGCTCAACTTACACGAGCAAAGAAATGAAAATAAGAAATATTTCATGTCCCCAAGTGGAAATCAAACCTACAACTGTCTCCTTTACAATCACACACTTGTGCACCACGATGGCCTTCAACCAACATATATTCAGCTTATCAATATTTGTTAAAGTTACGAAAGGTCAAATTTACCTTCCTGTTTCCCTAAAAAGTTGAATAATTTTTATAATGTAACAAAAGAGAATAATTGCAAAATACATATGTATTTGATTGTAATAGTATGAATAAACATTACTTGTTTTTGTTTATTGAATTGTGTTTATATTTAGTTTTTGTTACCTTATAGTGACCTTAAGTGTGTAAGTTTTTTTAAATTATTTACGAAGTAGATACAAAAGAAATTGCCATAAAATTTACATGGAACCATCTACCGTGTGTATTGTATCATTATTGTAACCCAGTAAAAGTTATGCGAGTTTAAACATAATTATAAGAAATATATAAATAATTATATATTTCTTTTTTAATAACTAGATTACACGTGGAATAGAGAATTTCCTCTGGTATTTTCGTTGGCTTTTGCTTGGCTTAGATAAAACAAACAAGTGTAACAATATAATACTACATAGTATTATATTTTCTTCTTTACTTCCGTTTCCCATTTTCAATCATTGCTTCAAATATTACGTGTTGCATGGCGGAAGTATGCCACCACGCGCTTTATCTTGTTACCAGAGCGAGGGTATGAAAATATCAAGTGGGAATAGAACTCACAACCGTCGCGTTTAAAGTCGCATGTTTGTATATTATTTTCCTTTCACGTTTTATCCCGCATATAGCGTGTTATTTTGCACTCCCGTCTCGTCTCTCCCTTCGACTTAGAGCAACGTTGTGTTTGATGGCGGAACTAAACGTCCCACTTTGTCCCCATCCATATGCGTATCCTGTGACATTATTGCCATTTTAAATTTGAAGAAATGAGACCTCTGTATCAATACGTAAGCAAAAAGAACGAAGATTTTATGGCACCGTTATGTTTTATTTAATTTATTTACATTAAATAAATGAAATGAATAAAACACACACTACCATTTTTTTGACAATACTTATTTACACCTTTGTATAACGTATATAAACATTGATATGGCATCGCGTACTTCACGTGTTCGGGTTCTTTAGTATTAATAAATTTCCCCGAGTATGGATTGAACCCACAATCATCGCGCTTACGCTCCGACGTTGCCCCAATACAATAATTATTTTTAGTTCATTTTCCATTGTTATGCATATTCCCCCCCCCCACCCCCCCCTTTTCTTGTTTTACACTCCATTTGTTGGACATCGAACCCACGACCTCTTTGTATGTGATATTAATATTTTTAATTTATTCACATTTATATTTATTAATAATACCTGGCCTTAGCCAAAACCAAAGTTTTTATTGAAAAATATATATGCAATCATGTTTTGTCGAATTTATTTATTCGATAAAATTGTTTTCAAAATTTAAAATATATTTTCATATATTTTTTAAATAAATCGGAAACTGATTCATACTGCGAACACAGTGAGTGCATTCACCGTTTAATATAAATATTAAAATAAAAGGAAGTTGTGTAGGTGTATCAGTGAAATGAATAAACATACATACACTTTAATTGTTGTAAATGCCTATTGTTGTATTTGTATTTTATATTGTATTTTCGTTCGAGACCGTGGTGGCGCAGTGGGACAGTTTGTGGCTGTAGACGTGATGGTTGCGGGTTCAATCTCCGTGTTCAAACGGAATTATTTTAAATTCTTTGCTCTGGTAACACAAGGTGTGACTGTAACGCGACGAATTTAATTTATATTTCCATTTCTTCGCTCTGGTGTCGAGGCTAAGCGTTCACTCAACACGCAAAACCTCCAAAATTAGTGGGAAAGTGGGGAACGGAGGGTCTTATAATATTAGGTTCCCTCTGTCTACCCTGTTGTGTGCGGGATACAGTGTGAAGCTGGTAACACAAAGTTTGGCGTTGTTTCGCCAATCAATAATGGAGAACTTTTTTCTCCATTGTCTTTCCTAATGTCAGTTCTCATAACACTAGTTTCTGATTTTTTATCTTTATCCCGCTTAAAACAGTGTAGACAGATATATGTAACCACATTTTGGCCCAGTGCTGCGCTTTATCTTGCTGCCAAGGTTAGGGAATAAAAATTATTCATTTTCCCCGAGTGGGAATCGAACCCCCAACAGTCACGTTAACGGTCGGACGCTGTGTCGCTGCGCCACGAGACCATGTGAAAATAATACATATTTTTAATCATTTAAACTTTCCTCTTTGTTTCTGTAACTCTTTAAGAAATTTTAATGAAATTGAACCCGGTATTAATCAGTATCGTCTTTGCTCATTCGCGCGTATAACGACTAAAAATGTACAGTACTTAGCCCCCTTCATTTGACAAGGTTTCTTAAGCTATTAATTTGATACCTCTATATAGGGGTACGTTTCAAATCGACTAATTTTATACCCATTTATAATCAGTTACGTTTTGTCATTCCTTCTGTCTAGACTTGTTTTTGTTCTAGACCTAGGGTTAACATTTTTTAAACAATAATATATTAATAATTATAATTATAATATTGTAAGTTTGTAGCCTTTTGGAGTTTTCCATGGAAAAAATTCGACAGTTGGTATATCAGGCAGATTTTTAAATGTTTTTTCCATTTCTTTGTATTTTTTTGGTTAGAGGTAGTGGAACAGCGTCTAACTATAAAAAAACATGGTTGTGAGTTTGATTCCCACAGGAGGAGATTATTTTAATTTCCGCGCTTTGGTAGACGAAGCACGACGTTGAGTTCTACCACTCGCAACACACGCATTCCCGTACGATATTGTGCAGTGCGTGAACGTAGAGTCTTAACACTAAACTAGTTCAATCTGCACCGTGCTATGCTGGAAAAAACGTGAAGTTAATAGGTTTATTTTTGTTTTTTTCTTTTTGTTATTTATTATATTTTGTTACAGCATGGCGAAGTTGAGGGAGGAGGTGTTTGAAGCGGATAAACAAGAGAAGAAAAAGCAGTATGAGGCGGGTCCCAAACCGTCTTTCGGGTAAGCATATAAACTGTTTTTAGTTTATTCAGTTAATTATAAGAATTGTTAAAAAATGTGACTGCCAACGTAACGGTTATGGTTTCGAATCTAATGATCGAATATAGGGGGATGAAATATATAATATTTTCATATTCTCGCTCCGCTTTTCTGTCGAAATTTTGGCGGAAAGTGGGGAACGGAGTGTTTCAACGAGGTTCCCAACGCAGAGCTTAAATTTAAAAAATTAAATGCTTAAATTAAATATAATAACTTTCGTAGTTATGGCGGTAAATTCGGCGTGCAACAAGACAGGATGGACAAGTCGGCGGTCGGCCATGACTATGTGGGGAAAACGGAGAAGCATGTCTCTCAAAAAGATTATGCGCAAGGTAAAGGTTGTGTACTTGTATTGAAAAAAATAATAATACTTTATTTTTTTTAAAAAAGTTTGAAATTATAAAAGTTCGATTCCCACTCGAAGGAATAAATATTTAATATTTTTATTTCCAATATTTGGTAACGAGGCAAAGCTCAGCGCTGAGTTCTGCCACTCAACTCGCAGTGCCTCTAGAAGTCGGCGGAAAGGAGGGAACCTGGTGGGGAACGGAGTGTCGTAAAACTAGGTTTTTTATGTCTACAGTCACAACTCACAGGCTTGTGATCCTGCGCCATGACTGGCCCCTAATAATTATAGTTTGCCTAAGAAGTTAATACAATATTATTTCAAGGTTTTGGTGGTAAATTCGGTGTGCAAAGCGACAGAATGGATGCGAGCGCAGTGGGGCATGACTATGTAGGGAAAGTGGAGAAACACGCCTCTCAGTCGGACTATGCTAAAGGTTTTGGAGGAAAGTTTGGCGTACAGACTGACAGAGTTGATAAGGTTTGTTTATTTATTTCACTTTCATAGTTTCACTTTAACTTATCGTACTTATATTTATAAATATTTAGTGAAAAGTTATACGTAGACAAAAGGAAACCTTAGTGATTAGTCAGTGTTTGTTCTTAATTTATAATTAAAATATGTCCTTAAAATACATATTTTATAATCGTTTGTTCTATATTATGTCCTTTAAAGAGTGCAGCTGGTTGGGAACATAAGGAACAAGTAGAGAAACATCCATCCCAAAAAGACTATTCGGTGGGTTTCGGAGGTAAGTTCGGTGTGCAGACGGACAGACAGGACGCGTCGGCCGCGGGCTGGGACCACCACGAGGCAGCTGAATCACATAACTCACAGAAAGGTATGGGCGTTGGGATTTTCTTTTTTTTACGCTGTATCCCGCTTTCAGCAGGGTAGGCAGAATAATGGAACCATACATTTTTAAATAAATAGTCCATTGCGTCATAATTTGTTTTAAAAATTTTGCAGAAAGAGAGATTTGAACTCATACAGACGTATGTCCGCCCAAACGCTCTGACCACTAAGACATACGTTTTCTATAAAAATATCTTCTCAAAACTTTTATACCCATTTTCAATCAAAACTTGAACTTTTTTCTATCATTTTTTATATATTTTTTCCAGACTACGCAATAGGTTTTGGAGGTAAATACGGTGTGCAAACGGACAGACAAGACGCGTCTGCCGTAGGTTGGGACCATCAAGAGAAAACACCAGCTCACGGGAGTCAAGTTGATCATAAGAAGGTGGGTTCCTTTTGTGTAATATTGAGTTTAGTGGTATTTTTTTTAACAGAGTATAAAGTCGTTGCTATATAAATATGGTATAGGCGGTTGTGATTGAGCAATAATTTTGTAGGCATCAATTTAGTATTTAAATTAAATATTTACAATATATTCGATATTACTATTATATTTTTAACATTTCGTCGTATACAAAAAAAATATAGTTTCTATTTTTAATATATTTTTTAATTGTAGCTTACTGTTCGAAGATTCGATTTTCACTTGGAAGACAAGGAAATAAAACTATTATTTCCTTGTTCTGGTAACAACATAAAGCGCAGCGATGAGTTTTGTCACCCACATGCAATGTCTTAAAAATTTTGGGCTGCATGGGAAACGGAGTGTCCTTTTTTCTTGACACCAGAGCAAACAAATGAATAAATTATGTATTCATTTCCTATAGTTGCAACCAAAACTACAATCACAGAATTTTAGTATATATGTTTTTTTCTAAATAATTTGAATTTCTCCGTCAACAGGGTTTCGGAGGTAAATTCGGTGTCCAAACAGACAGAGTGGACAAATGTGCCCATAGATTCGACGAAGTGGAGAAAGTGGGCACCAACTACACTAAACAGAGACCGGACATTGGCGGCGCTAAACCCAGCTCTATTAGAGCTAAGTTTGAAAACATGGCGAAAGAGAAAGAACAGGTTAGAAATATTAATTATATATGTTTGGAATAATAGTAAAAGACCGTAGCGCTCCGTTCTCTCTGACCACCCCGCTAGGGATAAAGCGTGAAGCTAAGTTAAGTTAAGTTGTTCGAAAAAATTGAACAATAATTGTTTTATTGAATTGACTTTAGTTCTTAATATGTAGATTATTGTCTTTAAAGTGATAATTTTAGAACACGGAAGTAAGTCAGGTTGATAAATAAATAGTGGTAATAGTTCAAGAGGGCGAAGCCGTGAGCAGTTCGCTGATGATATAACATATTTTAGTTATAATAATATATTAATGTTTTGGTCACAGGAAGCCTTGCAGTCTGTACAGAGGATACGACAAGAGAGACAACAGTTGGACAAAAATTTATCTGAAAAGGTAATAGTAAAATGTAGTTGGATCAGTAGCCTAATAAAAAAAAATTATAAATAGTGTTTTTAATACTTAATATATTTTATTTAAATTGCTACATAACTTTTATTAAAATTATATAAATATAAATTGAATTTTATCTTTCACAGGAAAAAGAGCGTGTATCAAAAGACAAAGATGAACCCCAAACACAAACCGAACAAAGCACAAATATAAACACAAGCATAAACACACAGAACACAGAAACAAACACAAACATCCAAGCAGACACAAAAGTGAACACAAAAACCGAAGAGAAAGCAGATATAGTGACGTCAGTGGAGACACAGAAAGAAGAACAAAAGGTTATTTTACCCGATGTCACTTTAGTTGGAGAACCGGATGTTAAAGATGAAAAGGAAGAGGTAGTTGTTATTTTTTAAAGTTTTTAAAATGTTCCACATTTTGGAAAGATATAGGGTATAAAAGTTTGGAGCGGCTTTGGTGGTGCAGTGGTGCACAAGCTTGTAAACGCGACTGTTGTGGGTACAATTTGCTGGTTACCAAATAGGCTTTGTATCGTTATCAAAGTGAGGAAATGTAAATATTTTATTCCCCTGAATGCACCTCATGGTTATTGCCGCTTTCGCGCTACGCCATGACGGCTTCAAAACCATCCAGGATATAGTATTATCGATACTATATCCTCGAAGGTCCTCCTCCTCCTTCTCTTTTTTGTATTTTAAAATGTGAAATTTCATTAATATTCTAATTGTAACTCAGGTGACCCGCCAACCCACAATAGTGGTATCACCAGTGGGTTGGGAAAGTGAAATGGCGGAAACAGACGCCGACGACGAGGACGGATATACGGCGCGCGCTCTCTACGACTACCAGGCGAACGCGCCTGATGAAATATCCTTCGATCCTGACGACGTTATCACTAATATTGTCATGGTGAGTGTTTGGGGTCAAGGGTCAAGGTTTTGGGGTCGCTTATATCGGGGATTTTAAGGGTTAGGAGTTATAGGGATGAGTGTGAAGCGTGTGAGTGAGTTTTGTATTACTACCAGCTGAATGGACCGGATGAGATATCCTTCGACTCCGATGATGTCCTGACTAATTTTGTTATGGTAAGTGTGTGAGTGGGATTTTGATGGAAGTCAAGATTTTGGAGCTTTCAAGGGTTAAGAGTTCCAGAGGTTGGTGAAAAGCTGAAATTGGCTTTGTATGATTTCAATCGAATGAACCCGACGGATATTCATCATCCCCGAAGATGTCACTACTGAGCGAGGGTAGGCGTGAATAAGGAAACATCTGATTTTCGAGCTCTTCATTAATTATTGTATTTTACTATATTTACGAATATTTTAATGTGATTTATATGCTTGTGAAGTAAATAAACCTGCCGCTAGTGTTATCCTACTATAAATTCCCTGTGAATTATTGTGTATTTTCTTTTAATAAGTCACGTCATACAATGGACGCACTCAAGGAGTCTATAACTGCTATGACTGAAATGTTTGATGCTAGAATGCACGAGTTCCAACAAGATTTGAACAAATCTGCTTCTCCAACCACAATTACATCGTTGGCAACTGATTTTAATTCGTTCAAAAAATTTATCCACACCGCACTGACTACGTTGCAAAAACAGGTGGAACTCTTGGCGCGGAATGTTGACCGTATCGAGATGTCCAGAAGATGCAAAATGCTCCTCTTCCATGGGGTCGAAGAAAAAAAAACGGAAATGATTAACAACCTCGTTACTAATTTAGTAGTGAAAAATCTGGACGTGGCCGATTTTACCTCCTCAGACATTAAAACCGCGTATCGGTTGGGTCGTGCGCTTGGAAATAAACCCAGACCAATAGTAGTTAAATTCTCTAATGCGCATGTGCGCCATAGTGTCTGGCTTTCGAAAACTAAATTGAAAGGTTCAGGTATCACTGTTTCTGAATACCTGACGAAAAATCGTCACGACGTTTTCATGCTAGCAAGACAACGTTTTGGTGTAGGGAAGTGTTGGACGCGGGATGGTTCCATCAACGTAATTGCCCCCAATGGATTGCGTTATCGTGTTGAGTGCATGTCTGAACTTCAAAGTATACCCGTCGCTCCATCAAGGTCACCTCCACCACCTCCACCAGTCGTGCCGGACACTGTTGCAGCTCCAATGTGCCCCAATAATAAAATAGCAGTCCAAAGATGTAAGCGAGTGGTGAAGAAGTAACTGTTTATTGAACTGTTATATTATTGTGTTTATTTATTTGTTGTTGTATTTTCACTGTTCTTTTATTTATATTTTTAAGTTACATGGGCCTAGTTATTTAAGATTGTCTAAGTTTATGATTTGTGTCTTTGTTTTCTAATTTTTTTCTCTTTTTTCTCTTTCTGTTACTTTATTTTTGTACTTTATACTTATTTCTTTTATTTCTCATATCAAGCGTTTTGTTACACTACATTAAGATCTGTCATTGTTTTAAGTGACATATAACGCTTAAGAAAGTATTAATAATGTATGACAGAATTTAATAGGCTTCTATAGCATTATATAGCTGACTTTTGTCTCATATTTTATTTAATTATTGTAATGGTTTAAAGAATTTTAACTTTCTTTTTTTTCTTTTTGTTTTTTTTTTCTTATTAGTGTTTATTTATTTATTTTATTTTACTTTTTTTTCTTTTGTAATTCTGTCGTTAGTTTTTAATTGTACTTGTTTTTTTTTTCTTTCTGTCATACATTGTTTTTATTTATTTATTTTTAATTATTTATTAATTAAGTATTTTTTTTTTTATATATAGGTTTCGTTCTTATTAATCATATTTCTTTGTGTTCATGGTACCACTGAATTGTTTATATTGTTTTTATTTAATTTTAACTTTTTTTTTATTTGTTTTATTTTTATTTTTCTCTCTTTTGGTTTCTCTTTGCAACTAGCGGGTGGCTTAGCAAATTTAGTAGCTAAAACGGGTTATCGTTATACTTTTTACATCAGTATTTTTTTATCATTATTATTATAATTTTTTATCATATTTTTTATTTTATTCACATTTTTGTTATTTATTATTATTTATTTATTTATTTTATTTAACTTATTTATTATTAATATATTTTTTTTATATTTATAATGGCAATCAACAGTAATACTTCCAATGATTCTTTCCTTTCCTTTTCGGCTATTTCTGTTGAATTGAGCAGTAATGACAGCTTTCTTAGTATCCCCACGCTAAGTGAAACATTAGATTCAAATTTCTCAGACGTACTGAAAAATTTTAATATTCATTTGAACGCACAAAGTATTCCTGCACACTTCCCAGATTTCTTATCTTCTTTCAATAATAATAATGTACATGCTATTTTAGTGTCAGAGACATGGTTAAAACCATGCCTCCCTTCGGCTTCTTATTTACTACCTGGGTTTCATTTGATCCGTAACGATCGTATATGCCGAGTAGGAGGTGGCGTTGCCATTTATCTACGCACACACATTCCTTATAGCTTAGTAGACTTTTCCAAAAGTGACCCAAGCTTTGGACCTGAACATCTTCTTATTGAAGTCTGCTTTACTCATACTAAGATTCTTCTTGGTATTTACTATAATCCTAACCTTGCGGTCGATTACTTTTTATCATTTGAAACCCTGTTAGAAAACTATAAACCTTCCTACGATCACGCTATTATAATGGGCGACTTTAATACTTGTATGTTGAAGATAAATCATCGTTCGTCCCGCTTAAAATCTATAGTTGATGGTGCTAACTTACATCTACTCCCCCTATCCGCCACTCATAACTTCCCTAACTGCGTCCCCTCATTACTTGATCTTATGATTGTTTCTTCTATTGACCATGTTGAAAAACATGGCCAATATCCTGCCTTAGCATTCTCTTACCATGATCTCATATATTTATCTTATAAAATTAGGCCCACTAAAGCTAAATCAAGAATACTTCTGCAACGTAATTTTGGTGGTATGGATTTAAATTGCTTGCGTGAGGACGCGGCTGCAATCGATTGATCGAGTGTACTAATCTGTACTGAAGCTGATGATCAGTTGGCTCTTTTCAATTCGCACATAATAAAATTATATGATCAGCATGCTCCATTGCGTCCCGTACGAATAAAACATTATGCTGCTCCTTGGCTAACAGACAAAATTAAAAAGCTTTAACACAAAAAGAATACTGCAAAAATGAAACTCAAAGAAAATCCTAATGATATCAATCGGCAAAAGTACAACAAAGCTCGCAATCGCTGTAATATGATGTGTAGAGATAACCAACGACGCCATGAACTTAATAGACATTTCTCTTCTTCCTTTGTTATTAATAACGCAACAAAATTATCTACTATTAACCATCTCAATGCTTTATCCACTCCTTGTGTTCCTAGTTTTTTCTTTAGTTTATTTGCAGAAAGTGATGTTAAGAAGACAATTTTAGCCACTAAATCTGATGCTGTTGGTGCTGACGGCATTAGTCGGAAAATGATCAGTCCCATCCTCGATATTTTATTACCTGTGATTACATATATATTTAATCATTCTATATCATCTAAGCAATTTCCTTCAATATGGAAAGATGCACAAATAATTCCTTTACTCAAAAAACCTAATCCTGTTGATTTCTCTGATTACCGTCCTATTTCTATTCTTCCTTTCCTATCCAAAGTCCTTGAGCGCTTAATTCAGACCCAACTCACTCAGTTCCTTTACCAACATAACCTTATGAACCCTTTGCAATCCGGTTTCCGTCCTGGTCATAGTACAACAACGGCATTAGTAAAAATTACTGATGACATTCGTTCTGGCATGGAAAGGCAACAAGTCACAGTCTTGGCGTTGCTGGACTTCAGCAATGCCTTTGGCTCCGTTGGCTTTGATATCATGCTGGCTACCTTAAAGTCACTTAACATATCTCCTGATGCAATTAACTGGCTTCGTGAATACCTGTACGGACGCCGGCAACGTTTGCGAATACAAGATTCGTACTCTGATTGGTCTCCTGTCGTTGCTGGTGTTCCGCAGGGTGGCGTGTTGTCTCCTTTGCTATTTTCTATGTTTATAAATACTATTTCTGGTACTATTTCTTCTCTCTACCATTTATATGCAGACGATTTGCAGATATACAATCAAGCTAAAATATCTGACTTACCTACTGCAATCAAGGACATTAACAAAAGCTTGGAGAGTATATCTTCTTGGAGTAAGTCATTTGGTCTGCATCTTAACTCAAAAAAAACTCAACTGATTTTAATTGGTAGTGCAAAACTTATTTCAAAAATAGATGTATCGACTGTACCACCAGTACTTATTAATAATGATATTATACCATTCAGCAAAACTGTAAAAGTTCTTGGTATCACTCTGGATAATAATATGTCTTGGGATTCACAGGTAAGTGAGGTTAGCAGAGAGATATTTGCATCCTTAGGTTCTCTTAGACGTTTGCGTAATTTTCTTCCTATACTTACTAAGATTTCGTTAGCAAATACTCTCCTTCTACCGATTCTCGATTATGCTGACACTTGCTATCTTGACTTAAGAGAGGAGCAATTAAATAAACTTGAGCGTATTCAAAATTTATGTATTCGGTTCATATTTGGCCTTCGCAAATTTGATCACATCTGTGATTTCCGTAAAAAACTCAAGTGGCTCCCTATCCGCCTTCGCAGGAATACTCACATCCTTCATCTCCTTTACTGTATTCTGTTCAATCCAATTCCCCCTCCTTACCTTAAAGAACGTTTTGAGTTTTTGGGCGAGACACATTCTCGCTCTCTTCGCTCTGGACGTAATCTTACCCTCAAAATACCTTCTCACACTTCTTCCTTCTACAGCAGTTCATTTACTGTAACTGTGTGTATATTGTGGAACGCCCTTCCTTTAGATGTCAGAAATGCCAAAACATTTCTAACTTTCAAAGTTACACTTCATGTCACTTTAAGATTTAGGTTCTTTTCCTTTTTTTTTTTTTTTCTGCCATTACACATTTTATTCTTACCATTTAGTTCTTATCTTTATCTATGTATGTATGTAGTAGTTATATATATATTTATTTATATGTATGTATATTGATACGGCTATATGTATTTATGTATGCTTTGTATGTTATGTATGGTAAATATATTCTTATTTATTTTATACCTTTAATTATATATATATATATATATATATATTTTTGCACCTTACCCATATGTTAATTTGCTATTTCCTCTGCTTTAAGGTTGCCTGGCAGAAATTGCTATTAAGCAATAAGGCCGCCTATTGTACATTTATATAATTTTATTGTATTTTTTTGTGTCTTTTCCTGGGTGTACAATAAAGAGTTATTGTTATTATTATTATTACTACTATTGTTACGATGAGTTTTTGGGAGTCACAGTTAGTCATGGTATAAGTGAAGTCAAAGGAAGGTTGTAGTTTAGAACTTTTTGAAATATATACTAATATTATTAAATACAATGGTGAAAACTGTATTTAAATCAGTTATGCCGTTTAGATTAATCATATAACATTAAATGTTGTTAATCAATAAATGATCCCAATAAAACTTTTTCTCATATTACTAAATAAGATTTGAGCCTACAACACTTACTATAATAAAGTTTTGTTTACAGATCGACGAGGGCTGGTGGCAGGGCTTGTGCAAGGGCGCCTATGGACTGTTCCCAGCTAACTATGTACAGTTACAAGATAAATGAATTTACGTTTAATTATAACTATTTAGTTAGTTATATTAATTTTTATTATGTATATGACTTATACATTCGTATTTTTTTTGTTGCGTTCAGTTTTTATAAAAAAATAATGTATTGGTATTCGTTTATTCATTCATTTGTTCATTTTCATTTGGAGAATTTACTAGGTAATGGTTATAGTTTCAGTAGAATTTATATTTTAGAAATATTCTTTAAATCATCGAATTAACGAATGTTTATATTAAAATATAAACACTACTAAATATCTCTAAATAATGAGAAACAAAAATCAGAATGTATGCTTTTGATACATCCTTGTATATGATTTGAATGAGTGAATAGTGTTAGATGTATGAAAACTTTTTAAAAGCGCAAAATAAGTATTAAATAAATGAATAGAAATGTTAATATAATTAATTATTTTGGATTGCATTCGTTCAATATGTTAAATGAAAAAAAATGTATGGTATTTTAAATCACAAGAATGATAAGAGAAATTGAGTTGGCGAAATTATTAAATTAATATTATCTTTCATTCCACTCTCTGGTAGACACAAAGGCGACCTTGAGTTTAGCCACTCAAGACGCAATCTTTTAAAAATTGTGCGGAAAGTGGGGAATGGATGGTCTTAACATTAGGTTCCCGCTTCCTACCCCGCTTGCTACGTGTGGGATGTGGGATGTGGGATTTTCATATATGTAGAGATTTAGTAAATATTTTTATATCCACTATTTTAATGATTGTTGTGGACTATGAAGAATTTTATTTTTTTGTGAAAACATTCCAAGGTTGAATGAAAGAACGATTAAAATTATTAAGTATATAGTTGGCTTACTTGATTAAATAAATTAGTGAATGAATTAGAGATCTAAGTACATTGGTTGTTGGTTCGAATCCGTTATAAATGTTTGAATAGCTAGGCTTAGACAAAGTATAGTCTCTTAATACAAGTGGAGAATGCAAGTCTTATTACTGCAGCCTCACAAAAATTAAAAAAAAAAAGATTGTTGTTATGAATTTCTAAATCATAAGTAATTGTTGTGAATGACTGTCTAAATAAACAGCTTATTTTTAATTAAAAAAAATGAATGCAATCCAGAATTATAGTATATGTACTATATTCTCTATGGTGTTTTTAATATGTTAATAACTTCTCTTTTTTTGAAGATTTAACGGCACCATCGAACATAATAGTTGTGGTTTCAAAATCCATTAAGGGGAATACTCATAATAGAATGGTATGAAGATATTTCATGATATGAATTGATATTTAACTATTGCCCTAAGTGGAATCGAACACACAACAAAAGTGATGATCACTTTATATTATTTTTTTTTAGATTCATATCATAGAGAATATAAGCAAAGAATTTAATAAATATTTTGTAATTTGTTTATAATATTATATTGTAATTATTTAATTAGTAATTATAAATTTATATAGAAATTATAATGTTTGACGAATAGGAATTGTATTGACATTATTATGGGAATTTAGGAATTGTATAGTTTAGGCTCTATTAAGTTTTTTCTATGATTTTTTTCTTTCAGAACACCAAATATGTAGCTTAGACACTTTCTCTTACATCTGTAAAGTAAACACAAATTATTTTAGTTTTTTTATGTATATTTTTTAGATAATTGCTTTTTTTTTTGTTTTTGCATTTTTTTTACTTGTAACTTTACTAAATTACTTTTTTAATACTGAATTGAGAAATAAATAAAGTGACTAAATAACATTTTTTTTCAATTAAACAATGACAATACTACAATTTATAAACTTTTATAATATAATGAAACTGTATCCTTATTTTACTTAATTATTTCTAAGATTTTTTTTTGTAAAATGTAATTTTAATCTTGTAATAATATTGATACATAATTTTTTACATCTTTTCGATTAAAGGAGGCAAGTGTAGGTTTAATTTCAGGATAGTTCATAATTTTAGGGAAGAATCTTCTGAGCTACGCTATAATGGCGCAATGAGATAGCGTCTGATTGTAAACGCAATGTTATGGGTTCTATACGTACTCGGGGCAATAAACAATTGTCATTTGCTGGTTTTGGTAAACAGAATGCGGTGTTGGGTACCGCCACTTGACACGCATTATTTTACTTACGAGACAGTCGAGAACGGCGTGTCTAGACACCCTGGATAAGACATTGCGTTCAACACGTACTGCCCAATTTTCGAGACATTGCATTTTGAATGACGGAAGTCAGCGTCGCGATTTGTCTTGTTATCAGAGCGATTAAATGAAAATAATTCGTTCCCTCTAGAGAGAATCGAATCTACTACAGTCGTGTTTACAGTTAGAAGGGCTATTTAAGATTATTAGAAGTATTTAAGATATGTAAAGCGAATTTGACGGAACATATTAAATGTAACCTCAGTATAAGGAATTACGAATATTATATTACGTATTGCCTAATTATAAGAAGTATTCGAACAAATATTTTATTAAAACAGTTAATGTTTTAACATTTTATATATTATGTAATTAATAAAATGTTGTAAGTTTTGTATGTGTTTTTCTTCTATTTTATAACATTTTAGTGTTAAAAGTTTGAAGAGTAGCTCGAATATAATTAAACTAAAAAAACAGTAAATAAGGCTGTCTTGGTGCGGTTTTAGCTTCACGATCGTATTAAAAACATTAAATGCACTGACACATTTTTCTACTATGTCTACATATAATATGAGTATTGATACGATAACGTTCTAAAGCGTAAAGTGATTGAGAACTTTAAAAATACTTATTTTTATCCAAAGTATAGTGTATTAACACAAAGTTAAAATTTTATTTTTAACAACACCTTTAATTTTTATTAATTTGTATAAAATACCATAATTTAACAAATTGTTAGACTTCTATGTAACCTCTTCCAACTAAAACTTCTTAAAAAGCAAGAAAAAAAATCTATCAACATAAAATGTCAAATACTTCAGAAACCGTATAATGGTCACAAATCTGAATGATATTAAATTTGTTATTTTACTTAGCATTTACAATATACATCAAATGTGAACAAGACAGGCGAGTCATAACCACTTTGAAATATTCCAAATTTTATGTAAAACCGACTATAGTCAACGGGAAACCGGCAACCATCGGGCAAGTGCCATATCTAGTGTCCATAAAGGAACCAATTCACAAAATTGGAGAACGGAGACTGATATGGATAAACTTATGCGGAGGCAGCATTATAAGCAACACGAGGATTCTCACAGCAGCACATTGTTTCGAAAGTTCCAATTTCTACTATAAAAGGCATCCGGAGCATCTCCGCGTTGTAGCAGGGAACCTTCGCACCAACCTAGCTCACAGCGGTGACACGGAAACCAATATCATCAACCAATGGCGAGAAATCGAAGACGTCGTCCTTCACAAACATTTTTATTTTCCAAAAAACGATATCGCAGTAGTTTTTATTAAAAGTGAGTGGAAATTTAGTAATAACGTAGATTATATAAACGTAGCAACAAAAAACACAGATTACACATCGTGTATGACAGCTGGCTTTGGCAGAATAGGTTACAGCCTTCGCGATAATATATCTCCTATACTTTTGGTCGCGCGAATTAATACTTTAAGCCAATGGAAATGCAATAAATTGTGGGAAATGAATATGAATACATATATTTGTTCAGATTCGTCCTTCACAGACGTTTCTAGAGGTGATTCTGGAGGTCCTTTGGTTTGTAGAAACACTTTGGATCCGGCGGAGGAGCCTTATAAAGATTTATTAGTCGGTATAGTAAGTGGAAAAAACTTTGACAGAACAACCCTCTATACTAGAGTATCTGAATATCATGATTGGATCGCTAGGAATGAGGGATTTTGTAATCCTTTAAAATTTGTGTATTTAAATTGTGTTTATATTTGTTTATTTATAATTTTATAATTATATAAATGTACATATAATTATACAAGAAAACTATCTCTAAGGCGTAAGCCTATTTTTACTTACTTTCCATATTGACCATATGATCGCCCACAGAGACAGCAAAGTAGTTGAGCTAAATTGTTGAATTTAAAAAATATATACCTAGAGGCTAGTCATGGCGCAGGGGCACACGAGTGCGACTATAAACACGACAGGTTGTGCATTTGATTTCCACTCGAGGAAATTAAATATTTAATATTTTAATTTCTTTGCTCTTGTAACGGGACAAAGCGCGGCGTTAAATTCCGCCATTGAAAACGAAATGCCTCCAGAATTAAGCGGAAAGTGGGAAAGGGATATGTCTTAATGGGAACGGGATGTATTAACATTATGTTCCCAGATTCCTTATTATATGCGAGACACAGAGAAGCTAAAATAAATATGTAGGTTCTCTTATACCATAGATTCCAATATACCACCTAGCAACGTAATACGTAACTTTCTAACTCCTGAATAAAATGTTATGAAATTATTAAATGCAGTAATTAACATTCATAATGAAAGAGACTCAAATGACTCGCTCCTTTGAGACAAATTGAAAGTTAACATTTTTTAATATTATGCGAACTCTGTTATTTTACAATAAATTCCTTTTTATATAAGAATTTTCATTCCGTTATTCAACAATGTATTTAGAATAGATGATAATTACCGTTTAACTGATATTAAATCGATAGGTTTGTAGTAAGATTATGATTTTATAAGCTCCAATAAGAAAAGTTTTAGCGGGGGAGTTGAAACTTTTCCTAGTTTCATTAAAGAAATTTCTATTGTTTTTGTGAATAGGAAGATTATTACTGGAATAACAAACAATTCACATTTTTGTATAGTTAACACAGTTTGTATAGTTAATATATAAGTATAACCTTCTCGACCCAGCAAATGAGAAATTGAAATTGTCTTGACACTACTACAGCCTTTTCTGCAACCCTATAAATTGTGGATAATAGTCGACTAGGCGACAACGGGTGGAAGGTACGAAGGTGTAAACTTGAAAAGAATTGAATATCTCAAAAAAATAAACAATCAAAAAATATGTAATACCACTTCGAGTGGATAGTGAGAACGGAGTGTCTTGACACTAGCTTCCCTAGTAGGGTAAAACTGAAAGTGAAAAAATTCTTCAGGTAAAACGAAACTAATGCATTGATCTTACGCTATAAATATTTAGTACACCTTTTAAGATTCATTGTCGTATATTTGTATGAAAACGTGCATTCAAGTATTATAATAACTCTATCTATATGATAATTGTAATAGTAAATGTTAGGGTTCCTTATTATTATACTTTTCTTTTAGATTTACTGGATGTAGTGGGATGGGCATAATTTAAAATTTTTCCAATTTCTATTTCAATTCGAGATATTACTTGTTGAGAGGCGGAACTGGTTTTTTTTTTTTCGGTTTTGAGGTTAATGCTGTTAGCCCTATTAGCCTTTACAGCGACACCGGGAAGAGGGTACTCTGTCCCTGAAAATATGCAGGCACTGTGTGGCTGCCTGTGAGATAAAAGTGTGCGATGGCCGGGAAATGAACCCGGATCAACTGCTTGGAAGTCAACTATGCTGACCATTACACTGCGGAACTGGACGCCGCGTCGTGTTATGTCTTGTTACCAGAGCGAGAAAAAAATTACCTCGCTGGGTGAGAATTGAGCGAGCGCTCTAGTTGAGCGAGATAATGAAGTTCATTAAAAAAAAATCGTCCATAAATAGGAATGGAACCTACAACTATTGCGTTTATAGCCATATGATTGTTAACATAATATCGCTAAGTAACAATAGAAGAAGTAAAAAAAAGATTTTACAATAAATAATTGTAGTCTTGAATCCACATCTGAAGAATTTATTTCATATCGAGACCTTATACCTACATGTATATATATATTCGTCTTAAATGATATGAGTTACTATATTGAAAGTAGCATACTTGCTGTGCCTGCTATGCAATATTAATATCTAGTATTTTATTAATATTTGTAGGCCGTCTTGGCGCAGGGGCACAGGTGTGAGATTGTAAACGCGACTGGTTGTGGGTTCGATTCCCACTCATAATGAATCTGGTAACGAGGTCAAGCACCTCCAGAATTCGGGGTAAAATGGGAAGTGGAAGTGTCTTAACATTAGGTTCCCACGCTCCCTCTATATGCAGGATACAATATGAACAAGCAAAAATACCATTAGTTTATATTATGACAGTCGATGATCGCCCACAGAGACAGCAAAGTAGTTGAGCTAAATTGTTGAATTTAAAAAATATATACCTAGAGGCTAGTCATGGCGCAGGGGCACACGAGTGCGACTATAAACACGACAGGTTGTGCATTTGATTTCCACTCGAGGAAATTAAATATTTAATATTTTAATTTCTTTGCTCTTGTAACGGGACAAAGCGCGGCGTTAAATTCCGCCATTGAAAACGAAATGCCTCCAGAATTAAGCGGAAAGTGGGAAAGGGATATGTCTTAATGGGAACGGGATGTATTAACATTATGTTCCCAGATTCCTTATTATATGCGAGACACAGAGAAGCTAAAATAAATATGTAGGTTCTCTTATACCATAGATTCCAATATACCACCTAGCAACGTAATACGTAACTTTCTAACTCCTGAATAAAATGTTATGAAATTATTAAATGCAGTAATTAACATTCATAATGAAAGAGACTCAAATGACTCGCTCCTTTGAGACAAATTGAAAGTTAACATTTTTTAATATTATGCGAACTCTGTTATTTTACAATAAATTCCTTTTTATATAAGAATTTTCATTCCGTTATTCAACAATGTATTTAGAATAGATGATAATTACCGTTTAACTGATATTAAATCGATAGGTTTGTAGTAAGATTATGATTTTATAAGCTCCAATAAGAAAAGTTTTAGCGGGGGAGTTGAAACTTTTCCTAGTTTCATTAAAGAAATTTCTATTGTTTTTGTGAATAGGAAGATTATTACTGGAATAACAAACAATTCACATTTTTGTATAGTTAACACAGTTTGTATAGTTAATATATAAGTATAACCTTCTCGACCCAGCAAATGAGAAATTGAAATTGTCTTGACACTACTACAGCCTTTTCTGCAACCCTATAAATTGTGGATAATAGTCGACTAGGCGACAACGGGTGGAAGGTAC
The DNA here is from genome assembly GCF_056956725.1 of Heliconius melpomene rosina. NCBI lineage: Eukaryota > Metazoa > Arthropoda > Insecta > Lepidoptera > Nymphalidae > Heliconius > Heliconius melpomene. The sequence goes on from NC_140397.1 coordinate 1,057,968, forward strand.
GAAGGTGTAAACTTGAAAAGAATTGAATATCTCAAAAAAATAAACAATCAAAAAATATGTAATACCACTTCGAGTGGATAGTGAGAACGGAGTGTCTTGACACTAGCTTCCCTAGTAGGGTAAAACTGAAAGTGAAAAAATTCTTCAGGTAAAACGAAACTAATGCATTGATCTTACGCTATAAATATTTAGTACACCTTTTAAGATTCATTGTCGTATATTTGTATGAAAACGTGCATTCAAGTATTATAATAACTCTATCTATATGATAATTGTAATAGTAAATGTTAGGGTTCCTTATTATTATACTTTTCTTTTAGATTTACTGGATGTAGTGGGATGGGCATAATTTAAAATTTTTCCAATTTCTATTTCAATTCGAGATATTACTTGTTGAGAGGCGGAACTGGTTTTTTTTTTTTCGGTTTTGAGGTTAATGCTGTTAGCCCTATTAGCCTTTACAGCGACACCGGGAAGAGGGTACTCTGTCCCTGAAAATATGCAGGCACTGTGTGGCTGCCTGTGAGATAAAAGTGTGCGATGGCCGGGAAATGAACCCGGATCAACTGCTTGGAAGTCAACTATGCTGACCATTACACTGCGGAACTGGACGCCGCGTCGTGTTATGTCTTGTTACCAGAGCGAGAAAAAAATTACCTCGCTGGGTGAGAATTGAGCGAGCGCTCTAGTTGAGCGAGATAATGAAGTTCATTAAAAAAAAATCGTCCATAAATAGGAATGGAACCTACAACTATTGCGTTTATAGCCATATGATTGTTAACATAATATCGCTAAGTAACAATAGAAGAAGTAAAAAAAAGATTTTACAATAAATAATTGTAGTCTTGAATCCACATCTGAAGAATTTATTTCATATCGAGACCTTATACCTACATGTATATATATATTCGTCTTAAATGATATGAGTTACTATATTGAAAGTAGCATACTTGCTGTGCCTGCTATGCAATATTAATATCTAGTATTTTATTAATATTTGTAGGCCGTCTTGGCGCAGGGGCACAGGTGTGAGATTGTAAACGCGACTGGTTGTGGGTTCGATTCCCACTCGTAACGAAGTAAAGCACCTCCAGAATTCGGGGTAAAATGGGAAGTGGAAGTGTCTTAACATTAGGTTCCCACGCTCCCTCTATATGCAGGATACAATATGAAGCTACAGTTCAGTTCAGTTCTTTATTTATGGCGCTTCGAGCGTGCCAGTTGAGCACTAATCACTTCGCTAATGTCACGTTGTATGGCGAACACACAAAACGTATGGAGAACGGTAAAAAATATATTATATTACACAATAGGAGAATGCATGTCAAAAAGAGGATATGAAACTACAAAAATACCATTAGTTTATATTATGACAGTCCTGTAATAAGGAGGAATTTGAACTCACTACCATCTTAATTTGACATAAGAACTTTACACTATCAGAGAGTTCTACAAAACCAGGAGGAAGTGCGTCACACTTATCACGACACAAGTATTTGTGATAATCATTTCTATGTTAATGTGTTAATGGTTTTTGACAAGTAGAAGTGCTGTTATCAATAAGTGATAAGAGGATGTGAATTACCTTTATTTACAAATTACTTAATGAAATTAACGTAATAATTACGCGTATTTATGTTATAAAAAAATATTGTTAGTTTTGATTAATTGCTCGCTCTATCCCGCATTTAATTGTAGCCAGAAGGAATGTAGTGTTACGACACTTCGTTCCCCATACACTAGGTTCCCTCTGCCTACCCTGCTGTGTGCGTGCGGGGCAGGATACAGCGTGAAGCTGATTTAATTTTTTTAACACCAGAGAGGGGTCATTCACTTCTAACAAAAGTTATAATAAGAAGTTCAAAACTTGTAATTTGTATACACTACTACTACTTGGTTACTTAAATTTAGTTTTAAATTAAACAGATACAATTACTATGCATTAGGTCTACTATAGTACGGTCAACCAGTCGTGGCAACCTGAACTTAGGTTTTCTAAACTTATAACTTGCCTACTCTCATGGGAAGGAAAAAATCGAAAGTTAGAAATATCCTAAAATCTAATCTACTCAGCCTTCTAAAGCTAACTTCAAAGAGGTCACGACTCGTTCACCGTACTGTATATTGCATTAAATAACAAAATTATTCACATCGCACACTCATTTGCTAAGCAAACAATCTAATTAGTTTTAAAGTTTGGCCTACGAGTACGTACCTGCCCTTATGAAATATTTGTTTATAATATAATATTAGAGGGTATCGTGGTTTCAGTGGAAAATGGTCGTCGATTCGATTTTAGACGTAGTTTTTTTAACATCTTTTCTATTCAAGGTCAGGAATTTCATTCTAGGTCAAAATGGTAGTATTTTATAATGTAATAATAACCAAAAACAAGATTTTAGAATTTTGGCTGTGCGTTTTTCGACGAATCTCAAATCGAAATTTCAGAATCAGCTTAACTGATTTTCGTGTAGTTTTCACTGGTGTATTTTGGCAAGCTTAATACTGAGTGTTTGTTTTCTTTCAGTCCTTTACACTTGGTAGCCAGAACCCAAGAATATAATAAATTATATAATTTTAAAATGGTAACTAAAATAAGTAGTGATAGTTCACTGCGTTTTTTAGAGCTTTTACCAAATATAATGCGGATGGAACTTTACAGATTTTTATATTGAGCACTATTCGTCTATATTTGGAAAGAAACTGTGCGTTGGTGTGACGTAGGTAAATGTAATAAATGCAGTAATTTATAGGATCTTTCTGCCTACCCTCGATGATCTCGAGACAACGAGAACCGCGCCGGTTGTGGGTTCGATTCCCAGTCGGGGAATGAGTTATTCTTAATTAATATTTTCGTTCGAGTGTTCACTGGTAACAAGTCAAATTAAAATTAAATTTAATATTTTCATTTCTCCGTTCTGTTGTCGACCCGTAATGCCTCGAAAATTCGGTGGGAAGTGAGGAACGGAGTGTCTTAACAGTAACAGTAACATCGGTAACAGTTTGCTCTATCTACCCTTCTATATGCGTGATAAAGCATGAAATTGAAAAAAAAGAGCATCTTTAATTGGTCTTCATTCTCTTCTCTAGTTATCCGTTTAGCATGTTTTAGTATTGACTAACAGAATCCTCTGAAATGCGGGATACAGCGCCAAACTATGAAAAAAGATAAAAAAAATAAAAATCTTCTAAGAATGAAGCAATGAAAATAAAAAAATCTTCATATTTATTATATTGGACAAGAATAAATTCAAATTTATTGTAGCGTTATTTAAAATCCTATATCACTTCCTACGTTTGGAATTTTCAAATTAACTCTAACCTTTTGAATTATATTAAAAGGTAGCATTTACAGTGTTTTATATAGTTAAACAAAGTAGCAAAACCCATATACAGTCTTAATTCTGTAGAAATTCTAGTATTTTACCGTCGATTTAAACGATTTTATATTATAGGATTAGGGTTCTCCCAGCGTCTTGCTTTTATTAAGTATTTTTATTTAATTGAACTAGAATTACACAATATTAATTGAGGCCGTCATGGCACAACAGCTGTCTGAACGTAAAGGCGAAGGTTGCGGGTTTGATTCTTATTCGTGGCAATGAAATTATTTTCTTCCTGTATAACAAGACTGATGAGTTACTCCATTAAACACACAATGCTTCAAGAATTTGAGGGAAAGAGGGCAGCGGAGTGTCTCAACACTAAGCTCATACTTTGTTGATTCAACGAAAAGGAAAATCTCCATATATAACGTCAGTAAACAAATATACGTACAAATAGCTAAAGGTTGTATCAAAACGAGTGCAAATTAGAACAAATGGGTTGTCGTCAGCAGGACAGGATTGACTTCGTGCTTCACGCCGTATTATTTACACTTTATTTGATGGCTTGAGCTCTCGGGTACCTACCAGGTACCTGCCGTGATTTGTGTTTCGCTTCGCTTTCGCTTTAATATTTTAATTAAATGTCACTGGAAGTTTACAATTTAGTTTTGTAATTCTATAATTGTTTTGTTTCTTGTTTTATTTAGAAATAATAGATGTTTTGGATTTAACTTGTGTTTAATATTTTTCTTTGCAATAACTACATTACTACTACGACTACTACTACTATACACTATTTGATTATGAGAGTATGTTGGATGGTAAAATCTGTATATAAAAAATATCTTAATAATTAAATAATCTTATACCCGGGGTACCGTCTCAATTTCAACATTGTATATCTACAGGAAGTACCTACAATTTATAAAAGTTGACAAACTTAAGTTTGAACTATTAACTTAAGCTTATGACGATTTTCTTCTGTGAAATACCCGTAAGTATTCACTTTTTAGATTTTTCTTGCCTTTATTTGTACTTTTTGCCAAATTTCATTATTGTAGGTCCACGGGAAGTCCCTATAGGTTTTGCATACGCGGTGAACTTTATAAAAAATACAGCAAAAACAATGCTTAAATGCTCGTATCTATCGATTGCGTTGACGTAGAAATATGATTTTTTTGTGATGCAATGGACCATATCTAAAGACCTGAATATTTATATTAATTTCAGATTGATACCTCCACGCCATCTAGATAAATGCAGGTCTGGAACTGCCAGAATCGTTCAAGAGGCACAGGTTCCAACTCCAATACGTTAATTTTTTCTGCGTTTTCTAAAATATTTTTCTATTCCTAGCAAGGAATAATACTTTGAAAATGTTAAGAATGTTAGGCACTTCGCAACTATTTTATGTACTTATGTAATTATGATTTCACTTTGTTAAGTTTAATATACAGACAGATGAATTCGGGAAAGTCTATTATTGAATTGAATAGAATATTTTTTTTATTGCAAGGAAAACATATGAACGTGAAAAAATATGAGCATAAAATATATATTTAAGCAATTTCCTATAAATAATCTTAGGTAAGTAAGTATCCTTTGAAAGTATTTCGACGTAAAATCTCGTAAATTTCTAACCTGGGAACTTAGTGTTAAGACACACACAGAAGTATCCTAATATGAACGATATTAGGATTCTTCCGTTCCTTATTTGTCGACCAACATAGGGGCATTCCATGTAGATTAGCAGAACTTAGTGACTCCCTTTGCCTTATTAGCAGAGCGAGGGAATGAAAATATTAAAGACTTCATTTCCTCCACTAGGAATCGAACTCATAACCTGCCGCGTTTACAGTCCCACGCTTGTACCACTCCACACCACTTTGCTTGTACCGCACCACGGCTGACTTCTATATTATGCTATTATATTATGTTTACTTAATAAAAAATTAACCTCAGAAATATTAAGGAAATGCGTTTTATATAGAACCATGCTGATTTACGGCCATTACGGTGAATTCTATATGCATTACGTTGTAATAAATGTGTGTAGTATTTTTGAAAATAAATAATCGTTAGAAGTGCGATGGTGATGGCATTCATATTGCATTTGTAAAAATGTTTATATTAATTGCTTCAATGATCGTAGTTTTTTAAGGAGGTTCTCTATTCTATTCGTTTGTTTGTTTTAGTCTATTCTTTTTAAAACAAATTTGTACATAAAGTTCAAGTTAATTCTCTAAATTATTTGCCGTTTCGCTCACTAGTTAATGATAAAAAAAATCTTAACAAACAAAATATTCTTTTGTGTCTTTTTGCACTCACGTTAGTATTTTCTTATATACAATATTCTTTTTTTATATTTCTAAATATAATACTTAAAAAATCCGAGCACACCATTAAATATGTAACAGAAAGATTTAAAGTAACGTTAAATAAAGAAATCAAAACGGGCAAACCCAAAAAAAACCACTAGTTAATAATATGATAACTTAAAAAAAAGATATATGATAATTTTACTATAATGCATTGGGCGTAGGGCGTCACCGCCCGCCCAATATAAGACGCCCGTAGAGTGTCCGTAGCTCACTCGTGTCGTAGCACTCAACTCCGTAGCACCGTAGCACCGTAGATACTGTCGTAGCAATGGCTTTCGGGTAAGTTTTTGATTTTGGCAAAAGTTTTTTTTCTTCATGTAATTTGTATAGGGATTTTTTTTTATTAATGAGAAGGATGATCCTGTTGTATGTGATGGACATCTTGATTTTTTTTATTCTGGAATATCTGGTTTTGAAGAAAAAAAATATTCAGCTATTAAAGGAGTATATTTTTTTAATATAAAGTAAAAAATAATGCAATTGTGAAAAAGAATCATATGATATTTTTAGTAGTTTTATTAGATTACTAAACGATTTTGAAATTTTAAAGTATTTAAAATGAGTTGAAATATTTTCTTACCTTTTCGTCCTTTTAGTAACTTGATGTCAATAATTTTGATGCATACGTTATTAAAAAATATAAAGAATATATATGAAAAATATATAAATTAAATGCAATACGTACTTAAAAATGCAAACGATCTTAAGAAAGTCGCTATAAATAAGATAGATCAATTCCTATTCAAAAAACCAAAACTGTTAAAAAAATATTAATTTCAATAACAATTTTTTTTTTCTTGTTCATAGAAAACTATAAATATTATTATAAACTCAAACCTGCGTCTCTTATTTACGTGCAAGTGCTCTGACCACTAAGCCATAACGTCAAAATTCTATTTTATTCTTAAAGTAAAAAATAAACTTTTGTAAACTTCTAGTCAGCCTTAAAATTACAATTTCCTTAAATTTTCCTTTAAAAAAATAACCCTAGCCGTTTTATTCATTTACAAAAGTATTTATGTATTTTAGCACATTCTTTTTAGAAAACTTTTGCTCTCTAACATAATTCCACCTGTAGTACTCACTTTCTGTACGTTTATTCTCTTTCTCGAGGGAAATATACTTTTTCAAACAGTAAAATTAACGCAGAGACTCCGTTTACTTTTCAATACAATTGTTTTTAATGAAAACGGCTAGAAACTATGTTATAGTGTAGGTTTGTAGTGATTTTTCTTTACAAGATTTCTTTTATAGGTTCACGCTATAATTTTAGTGTTTTACTTTATTTTTCAACAATATGCAATGTTTCTAGACATTTAAAAAAAAGAATAAAAATAAGATAAACGAAAATAATTTAAAACCAATCGTAGAAAAAAATTGAGGACAGTTGTGGCGCGTTGCACAAGCGTGTGCTTGTCAATACGGCAAGTTTTGGGTTTGATGCCCACTCGAGGAAGTGAAATATTACATATTTTCATTTCATCGCTGTAGTGTCGAGGGAACGCAAGGGATTGAGTTCCGCCACTCATCACGCAATGCCTCCAAAATTCTGCCGAAAGTGGGAAGTCTTAACACTAAAATCTCTCTGTCTACCTAAGAGATTATAACATTGCAAATCATTTTACACTACGACTTTACAATTACAAAGTAATTCTCAAAAAAGCTCTTGAAAATTGATACTTTGACAACTTAATTGCAAAATGGTAATTTATTTCCATTAGTATTACGCTAAAACTTAAATCCAACGTTTACTTTAGAATTAATTTTTTTAGCTTTTCGTTGTACCAAAGGGAATTTGGGAATCTAGTGTTAAAACACTCTGTTGTCAGTGGCTGGCCTCACTGGCCTGATTCGCCTCTAAAATAAAGGTTTAAATTATCACTACAATGCCATTAAAAAATCCAAATCAGCACATGTGTTAAGTAAAAATAAGTATACGATTTTTTTATAAATATTACCGGAAAAAGAGAGGAAAGAGATGTAAATTAAATTCAAAATGTACGCGAGGCATTCGTAAGTAATTACACTTACCGACAAAAATGTATTTTTACAGACACGTTGCTTTTATTGTGAGAAAAGATTTGAAAACTTCTTTCTCAATCTTTTCCCATAAGACTTAGACAGAGATCATAATAGGTATTTAATCAGCAATTTCGTAAAAAATATATTACAAATGTATTATAGAAATGATATATTTATTATGGGGGTTCTTCTAGACTATATAATATTTGATATCCGAAAAAAAACTTAACGGAATTTAAACCCGCGCCTCTTTGGAAACGGCTCAAGCAACCACTAAACCATAAGTTTTCATTAAGCTACGTCGAAATTCTCACACCCTTGTTACAAATTATTTATGTTGTTAGCATAGGGAGATTTTTACAAATTTCCGCTACCCAAAGATTCCTAAGAATTATCATTTGGCAAGAGACAATGCTATTTATTAATATTTTTAAAAGCTTTTTGATAATGTTTAAAGTGTTACTCCACAGTTAGGAATAAAAAAATACTTTTAGAAAACGTATTTTTTCCCGGCTACTTTCAAATTTTTATTTACTAGAGCATTGAACAAAAAAATATATGTAAAAACATTTAGAAACGTATAACTTTATTTATCATTCGTAGCAGATTTGAATTCGCGCCTCTTGGAAACCGCTTAGCTTAAAATATATTTTATATCTGTTCTAATATCTAGACTTAACTAGAATTAAAAAGGATTCGTAAAAGGTCAATAGTTCGCAGTTCAATAGTCATGGATTCGAATTCCAAAAGGGGATCTCTAAGAACTTTTTAATATCGAAGACGTGACTTTGAAATACAATACTATAGTCATATGACTAACATTCATATGGACTCCCATATGAAAAAAAATATTCGCCATTTACTACTGACTCTACATTTTTATTTAAAGTTGGTGATCAATCACTATATACGATTTTTTTGTGTGATAAACATTTAATATATAACAACAAAAATGGTCACATATCGAAAATTATTTATTTTATTTAACCTTCACGCTTTATCCCGCATATACCATGATAGGCGAAGAAAATCTCTTTTCAAGTCACTCTCCGCTAACTGCTTGAATTCGAAATTCTACATCACAACAACATTAAACCTTAGCCTATTTAGTTTATTAAAAAAATGTAAATTAATAAATCAAATCAGCTTTACGCTGTATCCCGCACACAGAAGTAGGCAGAGGGAACCTAGTGTTACGACACTCCGTTCCCATTTTCCGTCCGAGTTAGTGCCGCTGCGCCACGACGACCTTAACGGGGTAGGATAAACTATTACAGCATAAACTAAAACTAACCTAACTATAACATAAACAAAATTTTCTCAGATCTTTGAACTATTAATGTTTCTTATAAACTATTATCTTTAAGTTGTCCCTCATTTATATTCAGAAGGGTCCCTTTTTACTATTAAATAAACTAAGACTATTTGAACAATGAAGACTTTTTAACTGATAGTTTAGTTTTCAAATTAACTTTCTTGAAACTTTTCAATTCAATATTTTGAGTTATCTAATATTTTTAACTGATGTCAAAACCGGAGGAGGTTTTGCTTTTCTCATTTTATAGCTGATCCCATATAAATCTCTAGAGATGGTCCCGTATAAATTTGTGGCGTTGGGTTCCGTCTTATATCATACAATGTGAAATTTCAGCCGAATAGGTAGGTATGTAAGTCTTTTAATTCTAGGCTAGTCTATTATGCTGGTAAAAAAGTAAAATGTAAATCTAAAGTTTTAAAAAACTTTAAGCAATTAAAAAAAGTAAGTTTTAAATTTAAAAGTATTTACTTTTTTAATAAAACTGTGAGAAATAAAGTAAAATGCCACAAATATAGCAGTTGCTTTATAAAATATCGGTACAAACCGGACGTAACGTTAAGTGTTTTGTAAACAATGTAAATAAAATAAATAAAAAAAACTGACATTTTTCAGGTAATAAAAAATCAAATAAAATCAGCTTCACGCTGTATCCCGCACACAGGAGGGTAGGTAGAGGGAACCTAGTGTTAAGACACTCCGTTCCCCAATTTCCACCGAGTTCTGGAAGCATTGCGCCGCACAGATGAACTCAACTCCGCGCTTTGCCTCGACACAAGAGCGAAGTAATGGAAATATAAACGTAAATAAATATTTTATTTTCTCGAGTGGGGGTCGAATCCACAGCCGTCGCGGTACAGTAACAACACTGTGCCCCTGGGCTACGACGGCCTCATAAATATAATATTTTAATTTATTCCGCCTTTAAACGGATTCTCTCTCAAATCTTTTAGAGTTAGATTTAACTTCTAGTTCATTAATGAGAGTAGCGGCACTGCCACCGGCGGCTCATTCTAACAGTCTTGGTGAAAACAATACAAAATATGTCAACTAGTTTTAATCTGAGTTTATAATGGAGAATTATTATTTGCAATTTCATTTTATTTTCTTAGTTTTCTTCTTCTGCATACAAATAAAAACAGTAAGGAAAGCAATAATATTTACAATATACAAATAGGTTTATATCTTTAAATATATATAAAATATTTTTTATTCCTATATATCGACTATAGTTAGTTCAATAGTTAGCTAAACAATTTTAATAACTGTTTATACTTATTTGAAAAAGTATTTTTTTTTTTCTAAAAAAGTATGTTTCTTTTAATTTGAAGTATTAAATAACAATTTAAATTATAATATTAGTAGAACTGTCAGGTCTCAACCTCGCGTTATGTCTTGTCACCGAGCGGGAATCGAACTTACGAGCTTACTTTAAAGATGCCTGTATCTTCACCTTATTCCACAAATAAAAAGATTTAGCGACACATCAAACCATCCAAATGCAGTTTAAACGTAAAACACCTGTCGCCTTATAGTTATTAGGTAATTTAATTTATCACCATAATTAAAGCGGCCACATTCCAAGGATTTACAACCGTTTAAAAATGTTAACTTTGCCAGCGGAATGTTGTTTTCGTTTCCTTATAAAGCTGGATTTTGGTGTTTTTTTTTATCTTTGAAAATATTTGAGAGGAAATTTTCTTTAAGAGGCAGTTCTGATATTGTACGTAATAGTTGTGTACTAACATTACTTACATTTTTGTCTCTGGTACCAAAGTTAAAGCGTAGTGTTGAGATTCGCCACTCAACACGTAATGCTTCGATAATTCGGCGGAAAGTGGGGTACATAAGGTTCCCTCTGCCTACTCTGCTAAATGCGGGATAGCGTGAAGTTGTATAAATATGTATAATATAATAGATCATACTAAAATTACGTTTAACAAGGAATTTCTAATAAAGCCTACGCAAATTCACTTTAATATCACCTGTCAAACTTTCAATGTCCGCCCGAATATTTTCGGTTTATTTCGATATTTGATTATAATAAATATTATTATTGAGGTTGTCGAGGCACAAAGGCACTGTAAACGGGACGGTTGTGGGTTCGATTCCACTCGGAGAAATATACAAATTATTATTATTTTCTCCTCTTGTAAGATCACGGACCACTCAACAGGGAAAGACCTCTCTTCCTTTCTCTCTTTGTACATTTTTTATAAATATGTCTATTCGTTTATGAAACAATTTGTCGGCGTGATTTTCTTAAATAGGTCGTTATAAAGAAACACGAGGAAATCCGATGCCATAACGATGTTGCCGTGAAATTTGACGTTTTCAATATTATTATTATATTAACCATTTTCTATGGAAACTAAAAGAAAGTAAAATTGTATTAGTTGCATTTTAGAAATGCTGCTAGATACCTGCTGATATACTTTAGCAGGGGAACCTAATCAGGGCATTCCGTTCCCCACTTCCCACCCAACATTTAAGACATTGCATGTCGAGTAATGGAACCCAAGCAACGCCACGTTTTGCTCTCTTACCAAAGCGAGGAAAAGAAATAATTAATTCCCATGAATATAATTAAGTATCTTATTTCGGATGCGAACCCACCATTGTCGCGTTACAATCAGGGTGCCACAGAGTATTTTAAAAATAAACTTAAATTTAATTCAACTCCAAATTATTAAAAAAAAATCTTATAATTAATCTTCATGTACAATAACAACAATTATAATAAATAATAATATAAATGAAAGAAAAACGAACATCATTCCGCTAAGTCCCAAGACAATCTCAGGTCAGTCGTTATATTTTGACAAATTAATTTTCTTATTGGATTACCTTACCTATATATATTTATACTATTTATATACATACACTAAAGCTAGAAACGGACGTGTCCTAATAGGAACGGAGCATCTTAACACTAGGTTCCCAGGTTCCTTCTGCCTAACTTGCTATGTACGGGTTACAGCGTGAAGCTACACTAAAACAGCTTCACATTTTTTTTTGTATAGCGGGGTTGGTAGAGTGAATTAGTGATAACTAAGTGTTAACCTAAAAGTAGCGTGTTGAGTGGTGGAACTTAACGCCGCGCTTTGTCTCGATATCAGAATAAAGAAATGAAAATATTAAATATTTCATTTTCGAGAGAGGAAACCGAACGCACCTGTTCCGTTTACACCCACACACTTGCCTCTATGCGACTGGCCTCACGAAGATGTAATTATATTTATATTAATTTCCTTGCTTTAATAGTCAAAAGTAAGCAAATTTTAACAGTATTATAATAATAATTGTTATTTCTATTTTAAAATCTATTATATATTGTTGATTGATGTATATTTCTGTACATTGAATGGCTGGAGGGGACTCGGTGAATGTTTTTGATCATTTATAACACTAAAATTAACATTATTAGCATTTGACTGAAACATGTCATGTTGGATTTGTTAAATTAATTTATATAAGTTGATTTTAAATTAAATACAAATATAAAAATAAATTCTATATAAATATTTGGTATTAAACTGTTAGAAGGCGTTTTTACGTACAGCAAAGGTAGGCAGAGGGAACCTAGTGTTAAGTTAAGACAGTTCGTTACCCAGGCACCGCTTGATGTCGAAGCATCGCGTGTTGAGAGACGGAACTCAACGCCGCACTTTGTTTCATCACCAGATCGAGAAAAAGAAATAATTAATTTTCGCAAGTTGGATTCAATCTACAACCTTCGTGTTTACAGTCAAACACTGTGCCGCTGCATCACGACGTCCTCGTATCATTTTAGATACAAGAAGATATAATTATTGCTAGAACGTAAAGATTTCTTACTACACGAGTTAACTAGATTTTATATGAGTTTTAATTAAAATTTGTAAACTGTGTATTTTTTTTAACTTAATTAATTCAAACGTTATTCTGGTTTAGAACACTTAAATTTTGCAAAATATGAATTACATACATTCTCAGTATAAAAATTTCCGTTGCGTCGCAAGGGCACAAGAGTGTGAGTGTAACGCGACGGTTATGGGTTCGATCTCTACTATGGGGAATGAGTTATTCTAGCAATATTTTCACCAAGGCAAAAAGCTCTGCATTGATTTTCGCCAATTAACAAGCAAGGCGTCGGAAAATTCTGAAAATACTGTATAAGTACTATAAGCGCCAATTCTCAGTTTAATTCTCAATCGATTGAATAAATATAATATGTTTTCCGCTTGTTATTTGACTAACGCGCGCGGCGTTGAGTATCGTTTCCCGTAAGATCTGGGCAAAAAGGGAAGAGTGTCTTAACACTAAAGGTTCTTTTTAAAAGTGTGAAGTTAAGTTTTAATACCACCGAAGGTTTTATAATATATTTCATTTTTAATTTGGAAAAACCCTCATGGGTCTCGCTTTGTGCAATATCAGTTATTGGTACAGAATAATCACTGTTTATACAAAGATCCCCGTGGATATTCTTACCGAGATTGATTTCTTACTCTGTACAATATATTTTTATAATAATTTGTTATATATTTTTGTAATCTTAAATACGAGACTTTTAAATATTATAAAAGAACAGCTTTTACAAACCGTATACAGAGGGAATCTAGTGATAAAATATTCCGCTACCCACTATCCACTCGACGACTTTAAGTGAAAAAAAAAAAAAATCTTTTTTCTAGGTCTCGGGAAAATAAATAATTTAAGTACAATCATTTTGCCAAATGCGTATTGAACCCACAACCTTGTCCTTAAAGTCAGACACTGCTCCACTGCACCGTGAGAGCCTCTTTTGATAGTATTATCTGTAAATCGAATTTACAAACAGTTATAGTGACGTGCTGTGCGGCACGTACGCGATAATTTAATTATTATATAGCTAGGGATAGCTGCAAGTAATAATTCTGCCATAGTAATACCCACCTTATAAGCGACATGCTTCTTAATCCGAATCTTATTTTGTATAAAAAAGCAGTTTTTTTCCCGTATAACAGGGTAGGCAGAAGCAACTTAGTGTGATACTCCGTTCCTCACTTTCCCCCTAATTTTTGAGACATTGATTGTTAAGTGCTAAAACTCAATGCCGCAACCAGAGCGGGGAATGGAAATAATTTAAAAATAATGTTTTCCGAGTGGGCATCGAACCCACAACTATCGCATTTATAGTTTGACAGACTTACAGGCTTTTTTATAACATTTATAAATATAATATTACTGAGTGTAGTTACATACAATTATTATGCTAAAATAAAAAAAAAAGGTTATATTTTACAAAATTAAATATTCCGTATCGAATCAATCGTCATGCAAAACAAACTAATATGATTATCAGCAAGCATTACAAAATTCATGCTTTCGCCAAAACACTAATTAGATACAAAACGACAAATTTATCATTCCCACTAAAATTTCAACCCGTTTGTAGCGCATCGCGAACTTATTTACATATTTATTTGACCGAGTAATTAGCAGTTATAATTAACAAGGCTGAACGCGATCGTGTCGCGGCATAATGGACGCGGTCACTATCCATCATGGCGGCATGTCAACTGTCAAGTGTCAGATGTCACTTTTTGTGTTTCGCGCGCATTTTTAATCAAATTTTTCAAGTGTTTGCAATGTGCACTGTAAAACAATTAAACAAACTTCTTTTCATAATTGTATTTTAAACTATTTTAATTTAAATTTTTAACTATTTTTTTCATTTGTTTCGTGTGAACTTTTTGGTGTAAACAACGGTAGGTATATTTAGCAGAACATAGGCCCGTGTTTCATTTATTTTAGTACAAAACAAGAAAAATATGCAATGTAGGCGAGTAGAATTACAAAAACACCTACGCGTTACAAAAAATATGTAGCGTGGAAGAAAATCGCGAAAAATATTATGCTAAAGAATATTCTCATTACTTACTTATATTACACAGCATTTTACTTGCGTGAACGTGTGTAAAAAAGCAACCTTGGCTTTTATTAACTTATAAACAGACCAAAAAAAAAGAAATCCTGTAGCAATTTAGGCCTGGCCAGGTTGCAGGTAGTTGTAAAAACCGTTTGAGATGCAAATTGCGGCATTTCATAAGTTAGGTTAGCAATTATATAGCCCACGTCCTCCTACATCTATAGCTCCTGTACTACATCTGCATAATTTTAAATGGCAATTTACCACTCTTTCCCCTTTGACAATGTTAAACTTTTCTCATTAATGAACGTAAATTTTGAAAGATTCTCTTGACCAGATCTAATTATTTAGGGTGAAACTTAAACAAGCTAAGGATATTACTGAAAAAATATTATTATAATGAAAGTTGTGATTTTAATATTCTTTTAGTAGGTCGAGCTTTAACTAAGTAATTATGTAAAAATAAAAAAATCTATTACATGCATTTCCAATTTTTGTATCATCATTTAATTTGGAATTTTTATGTAGATTAGGTGATAATACAACGGCTGGTCTGATGATGGAATTAAATTAAAAAATATACATTTATAATAATTAAAAACATTCGAAAACTATTAATTTATAGATTTATAACAATAAGGCAACAACAGGTGTCCGTATTCTTACTCTATGCATGACTGACGTAGGTAGTATGTATGTATGTATGTATAAACATAACGTTTTTTTATGGAACTAGCAGCCCACACTAGTTATTTAACTTTAACTTCGTCTCTACAAGTCTCACAGTTTAAATTCGTTCTAAAGCTATTTTTAAATTGTGTTATGTTTTTTAAATTATATTCCTATTTGAGGTCAACAGAGGCATAGATCATAAGCATACGTCTGTAGGTTCCCAGGTTCCTAATAAAGTCCTTTTAATTTAAGTATACAATTTCAAGCAAAAAATTTTAATTTAAATATACTTATACCAGCATATGTAAGGGTTGTAAGCCAGGCTGTAATGTCATCATAATACTCAATTTCACGCTATTATCTCAACCAAATTACCTCGTTCATATTTCGGGAAGTCTATGTGCCTATATGTTTTTATTTGTACAGGAACATTTTATATTAAAGCCCCCCTGCTTTTAGTATGACATGATATAAGTAAAATTATAGATTTTTTTTCGAAATACGACCTTACGAGACGGCAAAATCGATTCGTATATAAAAATATAATAATATAAGAGTAAATATAGTTAAATATAAGTGTATCGGATATTGTTAAAAAAATCGATTATTTAGTAAAATATCGATTTCAAATTCGTTTTTTTTATAATATATGAAATGCTATAAAACTTTTCATTCTATAAAATAATATCGATATGAAAACAATCAAAAAGTCACATCATTAAAAAGAAATAATTTTAGTTTTATCTCATTCGAGTCACGTATTTCACAGTAATTTACACTAACAAAGTGCATACAATTTAAAATGAACTCAAGTTAGTTTTAGTATTATGTATTCGTATAAACGTAAGTTAGTTTTTGCGATACTTGCTTGTTGAGAATATGATTTTTTTAATAATTATTTATTAGTAAAACGACAGAGGCCAATCATGGCGCAACGCGCAGGGGCATAAAGTGTGACTGTAACGCGACGGTTGTGGGTTCCATCCCCACTCGAGGAAGTGAAATATTTATTTACTCTCATAGTTCCATTTCTTCGCTCCGGTGTCCAGGCGCAGCGTTGAGTTCTGCCACTCAACACGATGCCTCCAGAATTCGGCAGAAAGTGGGGAACGGAGTATCTAAAACAATAGGTTTCCTCTGCCTAACCTGTTGTGTGCGAGATACTGATTTTTATCTTCCATTCGTCTTAATATAACTCGAAAGACAAGAAAACTGTGTGATTACCTCCATACACCCACCAAGTAATGTAATAGTTAAACAGAAACATCAAGGAAGAGGTCAGCAGCTATTTACTAGGAGAATACCCGAGTACCTTATTTATAGAGTCGATTAAGTCCAGGATATTGTCGAAATATCTTCTCATTATGATCCTAAAACAAAGAAGTTTGTTTATATTTTAGTTTAATGTTTTTTGTACTTGTTTTGTGTGTGATTCTTGTGGTGCCAGTAATGGATTCGATGCTCGCTTTAATACATTTTATATTTTCATTCCGTATTACAAAATAAACGACTGTGACTAAAATGTGAGTAAAAATAACATCTATTCGTTATTTTTTCTCTGGAGATTGAACCTACAATCATCGCGTTTGCTTTCGTACACAGTTCCACTGCGCTACCACTGAACATAATACATTATTTATTCATAATTTTGTGTGAACTTTCTAGAAAATTTGTCCCTATTCTTAACTCAGCTTAACTTTTCTAATTATATAGAAGACAAAAATTTTCTCATTTCATATTAAAATATTATTACAGAAGTAATTGTTATGTCCCAATTTTTGGTAACAAATTATAATACAAATTGCTCATTTGACGTCAAAGCTTGTAAGATTAGTTGCTAAAAGCTAAAGATACTTTTGCTTCGCACTATTTGTATTATATTGTAATTATAATTTTGTCCGTCTGTTAACCTTTTATCTTGAGATCATGGAGGTGTCAGCCCTTGAGGCATAGAAAGAATCAATCTCCTTTTTCAGCTTGTTTCTGTATCCCGCACACAGCAGGATAGGCAGAGGGAAACTGGTGTCAAGACACTCTATTTCTAATTTTCCTGCATTTTGAATCGATTATAGTAGGTACGCTGTAGACAAGTAATTGAAATTAATATTGGAACCGTCTTGGCACAGGGAGAGCTTCTGAATGTTAACATTATAGTTGTGAGTTCGATTATCACTCGAGGGCCTTATTATATTAAAATTATTTTAATTTTCCCCTTCTGGTAGAGCAAGCACAGCGTTGTATTCCACCACTCAACACACAATGCCACGAAAATTGCAATCATTTCAACGGAGTGTCTAAACACTAAATACTATTTACCTAACTATGCGGGAAAATGCTTGGGGCTGCTTTTCTTAAAAAAATCTGTACGTAACAATGTATACTCGTACCATCAATCTCGAAATCCTCGAACGACTTGCCTTTTATAAACGATCAATCAATTTGTTTCACGTTTGTGCATACTTAAGCATAGGGTGCCTTAATTCGTCTAATATAATACGTAAGAAAGATTTTCGTACTTATTTTTTATCATCTTTACCATATATTATGTAGATTTTTTTTCTAATATACTACAACTAGAAAACGTTTTTGAAAAAAGTGTTAATGTTCGGATTTGAACCTGTAATCAATTTCCAGGCCAGTCTAGGCGCAACGGCACAAGGCGACTGTAAGCGCGATAGGTTGTCAGTTCGATTTCCATTCGAGGTAATGTTGAAATTAATATTTTCATTTTGATTGCAATGTGCAAAAATGCCAATAAAAACAAAAAAAATATCTTGAAATAAGTTAATTTAAATTCTACAACATACAAATTAAATAAAAAAAAAAGCAAACGATACAAAAGTTCAATTTAGATTCGAAGTAGGTAACAATTATATTGTCGCATTAACTGCACTTAGAAGATTAAATTACTGGAGTTCCTCTAAGAACAAGGTAACTGTTAATTTGTAAGAAGATGCAGTGGACCTGCTAGAAAGAAAATTATAGGAAAAAAGTTATTAGTAATGTTTTGCAATTTATTTAAATTGTTATTTAATTTTAGAAATAAGAATACTTTTTTTTCAGTAATCGTGTTAATGGACACGTAGTCTCTATACACTAGGCCCCTAAGTTCCCTCTGCGTACTAACTAATACGGGAAACACCGTGAAGCTGTTTTTTTTTACTTTTTTTTTGTCGTTGTTAAATTTTTATTTAAATTTATATGTCATTGTTGCACCAAATGAACGTTACCTCATTACCAGAATGACGAAAATGTAAAAAAAAATAAAAATATTTCATTCCCAGGAGAAGGAATCAAACCCACAACTCATCGTGTTTACATTCGCACGTTTGTGCCCCTTACTTTTATAAAATCAACAATTGCAACTTATTACCAAGAAGTTTTACTCTTTACATAAAAATCAATCTTAATATTTAGGTAATAAGGTCTAATTTAATTTGGACTTTTCAATTTTATTTCTTTCATCATACAATGGGCTATTATCAATCGAATATCTCCCTCGAACCAAGGAAAATAAACCTTATTACAATTTCATAGAGTTCTACTTTTCATATAAATAGTGGAGAACTTTCTCATACCTTATTGCATTGATACAGAGTTGAGTACTTTCTTGAGCTTCTTTTCTCGCTGTTTTTCGTACCCTGTAAGCGGAGGGAACCTAGTGTTAAGACACTCCTTTCCTCGCTTTTCGCTTAATTTTCGAGGCAATGTGTGTTAAGGGGCGATACGCAACGCCTTTTCAACGCTTTGCCTTGTTTCCCTAGTGAAGAATATTTTATTTACCCATCATCGAGAATCGAACTAACTACCGTCACGTTTACAGCCTTATCGGCGACGGTTGAGTATTTTTAAGTATCTATATAAAATATGTATAATAGCAGATGGTAAAAATTACTAAAATTATGTATTTAATTATTGAATCAATGTCATCATCATCAGCAGCCATCTTTTGTCCACTGCTGAACATAGGCCCCAATTCTCGTCACCAAACTCGATCCTCAGCTCTTCGGACCCATCCGCTTCCCGTCAACCTCTTTATGTCGTCGATGCATCTGAATGAATATAATGTAATCTATTAGATTACAAAACTCGATTTATTTAATTACTAAGTGTAGGAATAATAATTATTAAATAAAAAAAAGAAACTTGACAATACAGCGAACCGCCATTATAATATGTTGAACGCCAGTCAAAGCGATTTACGTCACGCCTTAGTAAACAAACGAATTCGCAATTTTTATTGTATACTATGGTATTGACAGATTACTCAGACTTGACGTCACAACACCATGAGCCTTTGACGAGTTTTGGGGCGATTTTTAAACATATAAATATTAAAATGAAGTTTTTTCATAATAAATTCCTGCAGAAATATGATATACGGTTTAATAGAGTACTCTTTGTGAGAAGTGAAGTAATTTTTTAACTTCATACTATTGGGATATAGTTACATACGTAAGATAGGCGGGTGGAACCTGGGAACCTATTGTTAAGACCATTTCCATTAAGACACTTCCGTTCCCCACTCTCCGATTTCTGGTTGCATTGCGTGCTTAACTCAACGCCGCGCTTTGCCTCGTTACCAGAGCTAGGAAATGAAAACATTAAATATTTAATTCCTTTGAGTGGGAATCGAAGCCACATACTGTTGCTTTTACATGTCATAGAAAAAAGAATGGAGTTAAAATAACCTCACTAAGAACATTGTTATAGAAAATAGACGTTTATTAATAGTGATGTGTTTCATTGTGCGTTTATAGATCATTTACGTGCGAATTTGCACGTACGCACAATAGTGATGTGATAATATCGATTTTATATGTAAACTTTCAAACGCTTAAACAAAAAAATCTTCTTAACACTAAAAAAACAATCTTAAAATTCAATATTAATAATTGAGGCGTAGCGGCAATAGTGTGCGATTCTACACGCATTACTAAAGCGAAGAAATAAAGAAGAATTCTTGAATCGACTTCTATATACATATTCCTTGGAATAAAACTGTCTTTTTTTAAAACAAAATTTGAATCCACAACCGTCGTCTCTATTAATCATCATGTAACATAATGAAATTATTAACCCTTTTCTGCTAAGATTGTACTAAAGTAAATTAAATACTCACTGGTTTCCGCGTCCTAAATAAATAAAACCTAATTAATTTAATATTTTTAGACATTTCATTTAAAATAGCAATTTTAATTGTTAATTTAAGATTTTGTTTAGTGTTATATATGATTTAATTTATTCTGTTAATCATTTGGTCCATGGTGGCGCAGTGGGTCAGAGTTTGACTTAAATGTGACGATGTAGGTTCGATTCTATTTGAAGGAATAACTTATAACCATTTAGTGGTATGTAAGTAGTATGAAAATAAATAATAAACTGGTAAAATTTCAATTAAGCTAATAAAATAAGCAAAAATTTAAAGCAATTTTGAAAAATCAAATACTTTATATTTTAAGCCATTTAAATAAAATTAACAGTTTGCTTAAATATAATAGTGAAAACCCTGCTTAAATCGGTTCAACCGATTCTCAGTTTAGCGTGAAGTGAATAAACGCACAGACAAACAGAGACAAATTACACATTGATAAATCCCTAGATAATAAATTTCCTCACATATCTTTCATGTACGGATAACAATTGGTTACAATTTTATTATAAGTATAGATATAGATGTATAAGTTTTCCTTATAACCCTGATATATATAGTAATCGATAAAATAATGATTATTATTTCGTATTGTTAAATTCATCGCACTTTTTCACATCACTAAAAGATGCGTATCGGAAAATTCGATATCAAAAGTGCATCTCTAAAATACGGGCGTTCTTTAAGTCATCCCAAATGCGGGTCCCAAGTCAGCCTCCGTCGTCCTCGCGATGCGCGCGCGCCACTAAAATATATACAAAAATACGTTATTTTATATTAATAATTATATAGAAATATAAGATTTATTATTAATAATAGAGAAGAAATATAAAATTAATTGTTAATATTAGCATTATAGAATATATTACAAAATGTGGTAAATTTTTAATTTAAAAAATGGTAAATTCCGTGTTTCGTGTTAAAAGTGATTTTTTGTTGATTTACAAGGACTAATATATTCATGGTTTGTTTGAGGTAAGAATATTAATAAAATAATATTAATATTATTGTAAGAATATTAATGAATATTATTTCTTTGATTTTTTTTTGTTATGTTGAGAGAAGTTTCGATTTTGATTGTTTTATACGTATTATATGAAGATCTTTCGGTAATTTTCACGGGAAAATACAACAGCTTATCCCTTATTTGAAATGTGATTTTTTTAATTTTTCACAATATTTCTTCTTATACTTACAACCTTGAAATTCATTTAAAATAATATTAAAAATAACAAAAAAATTGAATATGTAAATATTAAGTAAGTACATTGTTTGTAATTACAGTTCAACAAAATGAAACATAGCTTCTTATTTTATTATATTATACTTTTTTATTTACACACATTGCTCTCATTTTAGAAAGATAACCCACTAATATTTAGAGCGAAGCTAGCTAGAAAGAAGCCCTCTAGTGGAAACATAAATATTTCCAAACTATTACTTGAATTTGTATATTTACGAGTAATCTCACAATGAATTACTTCCTAAGTAATTTAAACTTGCCTGATAAATGTTTATTGAATATTATCTATTCTATTATTGAATATTATCTATTTTAGGCAGAGAGATTCTAGTGTTAAGACACTTTTTTCCCCTTTCCATCGTAATTTTCGATACATTGCGAGTACAGAGGAAATGAAAATAACTAATTCCTCTGAGTGAGAATCGAACTCACAACCGTCTCATGCAATATAAGTTATTTAGTCCATAAATCATTGAAGAGTTCTTAAGATATATCTTAAATTAGACATTCAGTTCACTAAAGTACTCAACGCGCTGTATAAATAGACATGTATAAATATCACAATTACGGTCAACGAACGATTTATGTAACATAATATATATTTTGATTTGCATACATTCGATTAATTGTTATACGATTTATTACTTTATTATTAATAATTGTATAATAATAATTATATTATTATGAGGTCAGTCGTATCGTGGCGCACGGGTACAGGCGTGTGACGGTTTTGGGTTCGATTCTCAAACTTGACAAACTTAAAAAAGTCGATAAGTTTGCGGATATATACAGAACCATATTCTCTACTCTTTTTTCCATCTGCAAAAAGAATAGAGTACAAAATTATTCATTAAATACTCTAATTCTTGAAATTTTTATTTTTAAGCAGACTTCTTCATAAGAGTCTTATAGAAATAAATGTACATGGTAAATTGAAGTACCATCTAATGGCTGATGAAGATGTTTTGTATCTATAAAAGGAATAAACTTCAAAACCCACTTAGCTTTTTAGAAAGAGCTTCCTTATTTATTTTTAAATCTAACACTTAAAACATTTAAATGAGGACAAGAGGATTTTTCTCTCTGGCATCTATACTCTCTTTACAAGTAGTATTATTAAAAATATTTTTTATGAATCCTTTATCCTCCATTTACCACTTTTTGTAATTTTTTTACAATTTTTTTGTTTTTTGTTCACGCTACATCCCGCACATACGTAGGGGGGTAGGCGAGAAAGCTTTCCACAGACCGTACTATTTACGAGATATTGCGTGATGAGTGACATGTTTGTCCCCAAGTGGGAATCCAATCCACAACCTGTCTCCATTATAGTCTAACTCCCCTGCCCCACGACTGTTCCGGTGACAAAACTTTTTTTTTTTTTGTATTTCACCATACAAAAGTTAGTTACACTTTAAGTATGACTAACAAAGGCCCGTGGGTTTGCCCGCTGGCTGCGGGAAAATTCCCCGAACACGCATTCACATGTCGAATTGCGGTCAAACGAGTTTTGTGCTGATATTATACCATGGACTCTCGTGTAGGGTTACCATTATTTTATGGGATTTATACCTACGTTCTTAGCTTCGCTATAAAATCGACTGGTTGTGGGTTCGATCCCCACTCGAAGACATGAAATATTTATTTAAATTTATATTTCCAATTCTTCGTTTTGGTATCAGGGCAAGGGACGGCGATGAGTTCCGCCATTCAACACGCAATACCTTCAGAATTCAGCGGAAAGTGGAGAACGGAGTGTCTGAACCAGGTTCCCTCTGCCTACCCTATAAAAAATAACATTACTTCATCATCACCAGGGTTTTACATATAAAATATATATCCCTGGTTAACTTCCGTTAAACTGCAGTTAGGTTCTAAAATAACGGTAGTCAATGTGTCAGGATTGTCCCAGGATACGTCATTATATGGTCATCTTATTTCTTTGAACTTTTAATGTTTTTTAAATGCGTCATAATTTTTTGTGTCAATATATTTTCTTCTAGTATACAAAAAGATGATTAATATGATTAAAATCTACATATATTCTGAGTATTCTGTAGTGATTCAAACGAATGTTGCAATATCAAAAGCTTATATCGAAATATTGGGACATTAGTTTAAATTTATCCTATATATATGTAAATATATATAATTTAAAAAGAAAAATAAAGTATTATATTACTAAAAGGAATCTAATAAAAAAGCGAAAGCCGTACAAAAGGTAAATTAACACAGTGTACGTCAAAAGGGCGAACGATGTGCTCTTAAGCTACCCGACACTGCTCTTACTGGTATAAGTAAGTTTACTGTTTTTGTTAACATATTGATGTTTTTTTTTTCTATGAAATAACACAGCTTTTACGAAAATTTCGTAATACTGTATGAAATCTTAAGTTAATGGAAAAAGGAGGGTTTAAAAATATTTTTAGCTTTACTTTATGTATCCCGCACGTAGCAAGGTGAGCAAAGGGACCCTAGGAACCTAGTTTTAAGATACTCTGTTCCCATTGAAACACTTCCATTCCTCACTCTTCGCCAAATTCAAGGGGCATTACGCGTTGAGACAGATTTCTTCGAATGGAAATCGAACCCTTAACCTTTCGCGTTAACATTTGCGCACTCGTGCCCTGCGCCAGGACAGCCTAGTAAAGTAATACTAAGTTATATTAAACCACTACCAGGCTACATACAACTTCATACATATGTCACGTAATAACGCATTCTTCGATAACTCTCATAAGTTCTTATAACGTTAGGCCTTAGCAGTTCTAGTTAGATATTGTAGATTCATATTATATATTTGATATTGGTTCTATTAGGTTTTGCAAGACTTTGGTCGTTTTACCCTCGATTTATATATTTTACTAAGTAAATCATGATTTCTTGTGGAACTCTAGTATTAGATAAAAAAAATGTGTAAAAGTGTTTTCTTAAGTAACATAGAATTTTTTATTTTGTCTCGAAAATAATGAGATAGAAATAATTTTCCCTAGTGGGGATTGAACCCAAAACAATTGCGTATATTTCAGTAATAATCAGATATTAGACGTTAAATAATCAGACACTACAATTGCGCCACGATGCCCTCAATGTCTCCTTTTTTGTCAATTCTGCTTGCAATTGCAATGCAAATCCACCTATAGAGCGCGCGTACGCGGCGTTGAGTTCCAGAATTTGATGTAGAATGGGGAACTGAGTGTCTTAACACTAGGTTCCCTCTGTTCCGCCGTGTGCAGGATATAGCGTGAAGGTGATTTAATTTTTTTTACATAAAGGTGTACCTAAAAAAGCTCGTCCAAAGTTCGAATACCTCAAATTTCATCTCATTACTGTCGACATGAGATCCGGAATGAACACAAAAACTCCAACCAGTTCTAACTAATCGTGATCAGTTTAACGTTAACTGCTCAGTTAAAAAATTACTTGAATGTATGTTTGTATTAATTTTTGTAGTGTAGCTTCAATTTTCATAAATAAAAACTTTCTTTATGCTTATTAAGACATTAAAATATATATATATATATACAAATAAAAATGTATATGATAATTATATAGTAAAGATGGATCAGGAAAATCCATTTTAATCCATGAAAAATAACATCAAATGCAGGTGAGGACTAGGATATTATTATAAACATATTATACTTACTAATAACTAATTATAATAACATGACCTTAAATAGAATAATTTAAGGAATCCAGTCGTGCGACTGTAAATACGACATCCTGTGGGTGCGATTCCCATTCGATAAAATCATATATTGAATATTAATTTCCTCGCATAGGCAAAGCGAGGCATTCTCGAGGATTCCTCCACTCAACAAAGAATACCTTCAGAATTTAGTGAAAAGTGGATCTTAATAGAAACAGAGTGTCATAATACTTAATTCCCAGGTTCCCTTTTTCTACTCTGCTATGTGCAAGGTATAGCATGAAGCTAAATAAAAAAGAAGTTAGAGTAATCTAACTCATATAAGGAGGAAAGAGCTTTAGTATGTAGTGCATTATTAAATATAGTTCTTTTAAAAGCTCATGTTCGTATTTTACACGTACTCTTTATATTTATATAAAGAAATGTATTTTTCTTTTTAAAATGAGCATTTTTAACGTAAATTTAACTTAATTTAGCGTATTTAAGGTTAAAAGTTTTAAAATAAATTTCTAGTTTATAATATTTTCATATTTATAACTAAGTAAGCAGTATATTCTAAGATTATAGTAAATTCTAATTTTCCATGTTTTCTGTGGCTTACACAAGTTCTTACTTTTAGAACATATTTAACTCAACACCTAAAGATTGCGGAACAAGCGGAGAACGTAGAATTTTGACACTCGGTACTTTCCTACCATGCTATTCAAAAATGCTATAGTTTCATTATTCAAGCCTATATCCGATAAAACTCCCCAAAAAACTTCAAAAACAAAAACCTTGCGAAAAAATGGCGATCGATCAAAAAAGTTTTTAATGAGCTTATAATTCATACGTGATAGAGCTTTCGGCTTTGAACTTAAATCCATTTAATACTTGTATTACAGACTATAGCCCTAACAAACAGATTATGGGGATTTCACAGTATTATATTGTAATATACTTGTATATTATAATATATATCTTGTTTGTGGACTTCAAAATGATAGTACAATGGACGCAAAGTAGACGTTATTGAGGCGTAGTCTATATTTATTTAGGTTTATTAATAAGTTGTGTTTAATATGGAGATTTTGACTTAGTTGATTGAAGATTTTGATGTTGAATAGTATTAGATTTTGTTTTTTTTTTTTCGGTTCACGCTGTATCCCGCATATAGTGTGATAGGCAAAGAAACTCAGTGTTAAGATAATCTGTTATTCCCTTTCCGAAGAATTAATTATGTGTTGAGTGGCAGAACCCACCGCCGTGCTTTGCCTCGTTATCAGAGCGAGAAAATGAAAATATTCAATATTTCATTCCCTCTAGTGGGAATCGAATCCACAACTTTCTTTTGTAATTTTCTTCACATATAAATAACAAAAGAAAATATATCCCATTCGTACAATAAACTATGTATTGAATGTAGGATTCATTTTACGGGAAACAAAAAGTTTAATAAATTTGGCGCTATCAGCGGTATGCCGATATTGCGGTTTTCACCATCGACTTACGATTTGGGGGTTTTTATTGTTTGCAAAACGCGGATTGTCCCGAATACTTGGCGCGGCCTTGTTACTTATTACTATTTTGCTCTAGGATTTGGGAACTATAGTTTTTAAAATAAATTTGTTTTTCTTTAATCAGCTTCACGCTTTATTCCGCACACAGTTGTGCAGATAGAGGGAACCTAGTGCTAAAGCACTTCGTTATCCATTTTCAACGCCGCGCTTTGCCTGGACACTAAAGCGGAAATTAAAATATAAATTGAAATAAATATTTAATTTTCTCGAATGGAGATCGAACCCAGAACCAGTCGTGTTTATATTGATGAACTTGTGCCTCTAGTTTGTTGGTATTTAAAACGGTTTAAATATTTTAATTTACCAGATTACTGGTTAGATTACAAAAGTAATTATTAATTATTAACCTTATATACATACTTACTTTGGTATAGTAGGGGGAGGGAACCTAGTGTTAAGTTAAGGCTAGGCTGAACTCAACTGAAATGAAAATTATTCATTCTCTCGAGTAGGAATCGAACCCACAACTGTAACTAAGCCGTTAATAATACTATAACATTTTAGTAAAATATTGTCCAACGCTTTTCGTGACTTTCTCGATAGCAATATCTACGATATAAACCTCTTAGCGAATTCATTTTTCCTAATTTTCCTTACATTCTGTCTCCGATGTTGAACTTTCAGTAACGAGGTACAAAAAATGTTACATGATTTTTGTTTAGGGATAGAAGACTCTTATTATTTATTATTATTTATGATACAATGAGCCTTTCGTGGAGCAGGGGCATGTAACGCGACGCTTATCGGTTCGATTCCGACTCGGGGGAAATGAATTATTATTTTCATTTCGTCGATCTGGTATCAAGGCAAAAGCGCGGCTTTGAGTTCGGAGGAAAGTGGGGAACGGAGTGTCTTACAATAGTAACCTAATAAGGTTCCCTTTGCCTACCCTGCTATATATGCGACATATAGTGTAAAGATAAATAAAGTTTCTAATAAAATATTTGTAGTATTTAAAGTGAAATTATTCGCGGTTTAGTTCTTAAGTTAGATCTGATCAAATTTGCCATTTATTTTTATAGAGCAGGATTTTTTCGGGAACTTTCAGGACTTTGATTTTACTTGCAATATTTTCTCGCCGATATTCTTACTTCTAATCTTTTACTGAATGAACAATGCGCAAAAGATCATTCAAACTAAGTTCAGAGCGGCCACAACTCTTTGACCGTACTATAGCAAAGAGACTTGTGTGTAATAACACAAGGTAACCAATCACCATCGCCCGTAATTGGTGCACGACCCAATTTCTTAATAGAATCATCTAATATAATCTAGATTCCAGACGAAGTGGGCAGGTCTTATTAATTTAGGAATAGTTACAAATTAAATTTGAATATTAAACTTAAATGTTTATATGTCTGTTTAAGTATTTTATTTGTTTTAGAAAATGAAAATGATATTTCTTTTTTAGTTTCACGTTTTCTTAGTGTGAAATAACAATTTAAAGAAAACAACAATATCTCAACAATAAAACAACTAAAAACGTAATAGTAATACATCCCATTCTTTATGTATTATTTGACACGTTTATTAAAATCTTATACAAATAAGTCCTTATTTATTTCCTTCTATTACAGAAGTGTAGAAACCTACCGCGTAGTAGTACTGTGCGCTGTACTATCATGGTGTGGCATGGCGTACGTGAGCGCCGCGCCCGCGCAGCTGTGCGCCGCGGCAGAGGACGACCCCCGCGCGGCGAGGTTCTGCCAGGCGCTGAACACTTTCCTGGAACTATATGCTGAAGCTGCTGGGGAACAAGTACCGGAATACCAGGGTGAGTTGACAATAGTCATTATATAATTGTGAGTAATAATAAGAAGGATATTTGATCGATGTTGTTTTCTTACAATTGGTTAATTTACAAATAAATTGATGGAAATAAACTGAATTACTATATCAGATTATAGGAACTTTTACTGAATTTGTTTTAAATCGTAATGAAACTTATATGCCTATCTATATTATATACTTTGTATAAAACATATCATTATATTATACTACCCCTATTGCTTTAATGGTCTATTTTCTTTCAGAAAAGAATTAAATTAATAAATTAATTTTAAGCTGCGCCGCGATTTTTCAGATTTATCTGAAATTATATATATTCTAATATAGGCTCTAACTTAAATCACGACGATTGTGGGTTCGATTTCCACTCAGACGAATTTCATTGCCTCGATTGCTAACAAGATAAAGCGCGATGATAAGTTCGCCAACACGGAACATGTCACATATGGAAAGGAGTGTCTTAATCATTCCTTTACAGGATACAGCGTGAAGCTAATCTTTAAATGCTTATTTCAGCTTTAGTTCGCGACTATCCACAACTCCTCGACACCGGTATGAAACGCCAAGACGTGGTCCACTCCTTCCTCCGCTTCGGCCGCCGCTGACCGCCTCGCTACACCCACCGTCTCTCTTACCACTAAGTTCCTCAAACGCTAGTACAATTTACCGATCTAAATTAATATTTAACCACATTACTTGTCTAAACCATTGTAAATCCCTTTAGGAGTTATTGCATATTATAGTAATGTTTGTCCCTTATTATATTTAGCGTAATAGAATTTGTTTGAAAGTTTTAAACTGATAAATGTAAATTAATTTACATGGTAGATGAGTTTAATATTTAAATAATTAACTATTTTTTTAGTAAATATATCTTAAAAAAATCTTTTGTAATATATAATTTCACTACAGATTAAATAGAATTATAGATCTATATTTTATCTGTGCTTTTCTCAAATCAACTGTCAGTTTATAACTTTTAAACGAATTGTGTAAAGTATCCGAACGAAAATAGGTTACGCGTGTACTTATCGCTAAAGTATTATAGTTTTAAGTAAAAATTTTCTTGTTGTCAACAATTTTTCCACATTTAGTTTCGTTTGATTATCGAAATATTTAATTAATATTGTAACGTTTTAAATAAATACATATTTGTGACAAGCTGATTGATTTTTATTTATATTTTCTATTCATTTAAAATGTTAGTTAACTACTGTACGTTAACTATAAATACGAAATTCGGGCTACTAATAATAAAAGGCAGGAAAAACTGATAATTTTTAAAAATATTTTGTTGCCTTAATAATCCAAGTAGATAATCTTGGTACTTATATAAAAAATTTGGAACAAATAAAAAACATCAACATTCACAGAAAACATTTATTTCAATTTTCAATTTACATTTAAAATAGAAAAAATGTATGGGCAAAAGGTATACAATATATAAATAGTAATTATTATAACAAAATTATTCGTCAGTCAAAAGTACAAAAAAGTTTCAATCAATTTATTTATATTTCTAGAAGCCGTATATAAAATTAAACGTAGCGGAACTAGAACCTGCAAGGCTTGGAAATGGTTTTAGGATGCATCTGTGGCCTCTTTAAAGAGGCAGGGGTTCGATTCCTGCGACGTTAAGTTTTTTTATACGTATTTTAAAAATATTTTTCTATCCTTAGTGTAAAATAACACTTTGAAAAATGTTACAAACAATTGACTTATGTTGAAAAAACTACAGTGAAAAATAGCATGAAAAGCATATAAATTGGCTCAAAATCCTGTACAATACCTATTTTTTTTTCAGAAATAACATTCATTTCCAAAAACCTTTGTAGCACCAAAGTCCAGTAGAACTCACTTCGTAGAAACTAGTGATTGAATATCAACGGAAATAACAACAGAAAAATATTTGTTACAGACAATTAATTGATAAAATAATCGATCGAAAGTGGAAATCGGAGGGTAATATTATAATATTCTTTTCATCTACCCGTCTATCTGAGAGGAAGCAAGAAACACTACCTTCACGCTTTTTTACCACTAACATGGATATGGGGTAAGAGGAGGTAGGCATCTTAATATCAAACTACTTAATATCTTAATATTCCGTTCCTAACTTACCGCCCAATTTTCAAGATATTGAGTAGCGGAACTCAACGCTGTGATACCAGAGAAAGAAAATAAAGAAAAAAAAATTAAAACCCCTATATATATACACATGTATACTTAATAGTTTTTTAGACGTTTTGTGTGTATCCTGATAATTTGCTTAAGAGGCTGGTAGTAGGTTTACATTCCAATCCGACGATATTACGATAACTTTTATATCAAATACAAATACATATCTAGAAAGTACTTTAGGTATAAAATATAAAATTATACATGGCAAGTAAAATTTAAATCAAACCGTCGAAATAATAAATTTACTATTAATAAATATTTATACGCATATAGCTCCTGTGTAGGTGAGAATGTCATATTATATATAAAAAATTTTAATGAGTTGTATACAAGAGTGTTTTTTTTATTCAAATTATACAAAAAAACAATCCATTTTAACAAACACTTATTTGTGCTTCGTGTTTTAATAAACTTAAAAAAAACGAACTTAACAACATTGTCACAGAGCTCAATTTACAGTGGCTAAGCTTAAAAAACAAAGGCAGTTTTAAATCTTAATGTTAAAAAATATTTTTACAATTATAATATTTATATAACCTCAAAAGTTTTTTATAGTTAAATATTTTTTGTTTTATTATTGTTCTTATATAAAACAATAAATATATGAAATATATGTTAATATCTAGTATGTGATATGAACCACGTCGCCGCCGACTGAGAGTAGACATTGTCCCTGAAAAAGATTGGATTGTTTAAAAAACTAAAAACACACTTTAAACATAAATAAGACGAATGAGTACAATACTCTACGAGTATCTTAGATCATGAGATTAGCTCGGTGATACCATAACATTCTATTGTCGTCTCCATCCACGTGTAATTACCAAGTTTCAAGATGCTACAACAGTTGGAAGTGCATGTAATTTAGATTCTTTGATTTTATTACAGTTTGTTACAGCTCGAATAATTAATAAAAGTGTTGGGTCTAGACAGAGGCTGATCAAGAGGGACAAATGATGGAACTCAACACCGTGGTTGGTTCAAGTACCTGGTTCTTGTGCGCGTTGTGGTGCAGCAGCAGGTGCGCCAGGTACAGCGACGTGAGCGCGTTGCCGCCCAGCGCCGCCGTGTACGCGCGCACTATGGCCAGCACCTACAACGTTAACGAATACATATTTATAACTCATTTTTGTTTCATATATTTTTTCCAGCTTCACGCTGTATCCAACTCAACTCGTATTGTGATACGATTTTAAATTT
Source organism: Heliconius melpomene rosina (assembly GCF_056956725.1). Lineage (NCBI taxonomy): Eukaryota > Metazoa > Arthropoda > Insecta > Lepidoptera > Nymphalidae > Heliconius > Heliconius melpomene. The sequence continues at coordinate 1,090,349 of NC_140397.1, forward strand.
TGCTTAATTGAGAAAAATATTATACATACTAACAATAACTAAAAACAAATTATCAATAAAATGACATAACAATACAAAAAATACCCAATATACCTCACAAGTAAAAGTATGCAGAAAACCACTCAAACCACCCAGTTCTCGTACAGCCGTGGTTTCTCTCACGAACAGCAGCCGCAGAGCACATACTCTCCGCGCTACTTTAGTACCGTGTACTGCTCCAAGAGTCGTTAACGAGACGCGACCCGCCGCCTGTGAAAACATTTTATTTTTATTTATTTATTTGACAAGAAAATAAAATATACAATATATATTTTTTAATTTTCCCCATTTTATTCTGTCATATAGCAAAAAAACACTAAAGGGAATTTAGTATTGAGACCTTCGATCACCATCCACGCTCAATTTCATTACGTGTTGAATGAAGTGAATGTAATTCAATTCCCAAAATGGAAATCGAACCCAGAACCGTCGTGTTTACAGTAACACACTATGCAACTGTACTACGACGGGGTTACAAATTATTTATATGCGTATAGAACGGATGTTAACTAAAAAAATACACAATTGTTAATCAGCACAGCTTCTTATATAAGTTAAAACATACCAATAAAACTAGAATATAAAAATATACTCTAAACTATAAAAATATACTCTAAACTAACTAAATAGACTAAAAAAACACAAAAAATCTTTCAAAAGTACACAGTGTATTCTAGATTTGCCACTTCCAAAATTTAAAATATCAGTAAAAAAAATTCTAACATGTAAAGCTTATTACACTGTTCAAGAATACTTAGAGGACAAACATGTATGGAATTAATGTCTATTGAATGTAATGCAGGATAGCTGCCAATTAATGTAATAGATTGTACCATTGATTTTGAAAAGAGCAACTGTTGAGTTTCTTGCCGGCTCTTCTCAGCAGAACTGCCTTCCGAACCGGTGGTAGCTTTGTTCATATGTTCATTCGACGATTCAAAAGTGCTTATTATAAGTTTATTTGAATAAAGAATATTTTGAATTTGAATTTGAAAACTACTCACAGGTCCATTACTCTTATCCTCCATTACTTCAGGCGCGGGTTTGACAAGTTGTTCTTCGTCTAAGGCGAATATATCATCATCGTTGTCCGTGTGTCCGTCTCTTTCCGTTCCATTGGCATGTTCTAGTTTAGACGGATCGTAGAGTGGGATTGCTGTGCCGGATACCACTAGTTGAATTTCATCCTGAAAAAAAATTGTAGAAATGAATTAAGCGTTTAGCCCTTCTTTTGTGTATATTTTAGATTAGTTTTGTTTTTAGTTTAATTAATAAATAAATGACGTACCTCTGGCGCGTCGAGCTGGAAGGCGGGCGGCGCGAGCGCGGCGGGCTGTAGGCGCCGTAGCTTGTAGGCGGCGCCGCACAGCGCGCTGCCCGCCAGCCGCTCCGCGCCGTGCAGCGCCGACAGCCGCGCTCGCCACACCTGCACAGACCACACCAAATATCGTTTAATTATTTTTTCTTAGCTTCAAGCACTATCACGTATATGCATTGTAGGCAAAAAACATTTTTCTTTACCTATTAAAATAATTAAATGATTACCTGCATAAACGCATGAGGCGGTGCGTTGGCCGGTCTTAGAGTGTTAGTGAACACTTGCATGTGAGTACGACGGACCGCTAATGCTCGAGCTGTTTCAACCTGGTGAATGAATATATGTAAAAAGTTGTAAATTTATGTAACGTGAAACTAAAGAGAAATAAACAACCAAAAAAACATTACATCTTCAGCTTCATCTAATTCCAAAACGCAGGCGTCCTTATCCGCGCATAGATCTAATATGGGAGGTTCATCTTCCGTTTCCGGTAACGATCCGTTTGTACTGTGTTCTGTTGGACCTAAATAAAACAAAAAAGGACATTTAATGCTAATTATGCATAATTTTTATGTTTTATATATAATTAATGTGAAGCAGTAGTGCGCTGCGGCACAAGCGTCTGTCTGTAAATGGGACGGTTGTGGGCACTCCCCACGAAGTTTCTGAACACTAGATTCCTTCTTTTGCTTGATCTTACTTGCTAAATGCGGAATATAGCGTAAAGTTAAAAATAAACTATAAGAATGCTCACCTATATCATATCCATTAGCAGCTTTATTGGCAGTGAAGGTGTCCCACAGGGCTTTTTGAATTTCAATAGCATTTTTATCGTTTTCGGATGCCTGAAACATTTAAAAATATGCGTTTTAAGTGTTATTAAAATGTAAGTTTATTGTTTACGCAAAAAATAATACGTGTAACAATTTTTTAAAAAATTATTCACTTAAGCATGGACAGTCACAACTATTGTGTATACAGCTTAACAAAATTAAACATATTATAATAGATTGATAAAATAGTAACAAAAAAATAAATAAAATAGTATTAAATTATTTAAACATAATAAAAAATATTTAAAACGATGTCAAGTAACTATATATAATATTAAATTACTATTAAATTTGTTTATTATATGTGTTTATATTATACTAGCGGACTCAGGCTGCGTCACCCGCTTGAACTATACGAATATTTATTAAATATATTTATGAAATTATTTTTAATTAAAGAGTGAATTTTAATAAACCATAAAACACGACTCGTGCATCCATGAATCAGCGTCGTTTCTACGCCCAGCGGTTACGGCTGTGCGTGCCCCTATACCTTATCCAGTGGGAACTTCTCCTTTTATATATATAGATACCTAGTTCGAAATACAAGCGCTCCATGTGTTATACTTCTAAATCCATTCAGAAGTTTTAGCGTAAATGTAATAAGCCTCAATCCTCACAAAGTCTCACATGAGTACGCACCTTGATCCGAGGCGGTGTGGGGGGCGGCAGGTGCGCGAGACGCACGGCAGTGCCACTCGCCAGCGCCATCACGGAGCGCTCTCCTATAGCTATTTGCGTTTGTAGTGCAAAGATCGCGTTCGCACCCTGCAACATCATTGTTTGTTTATGTAGCTTCACGCTGTATCCTGCATAAAGCATGATAGTCAAAGGGAAACATGGAAGGGAATAAAACATTAAGTGCAAATCACTTCACAGGTCATTTTTTTTTGCGCCTGCACCACCCGTAATTGGACATATACGAGATGCTGTTACGTCACGCAGCACGGGCGAAGGAATGCCATTTTTAAAAAGCGGTAAAATTTTGCAACGCTTTAACTTTGGAAATCCTGATTCGATTTTGATGAAACAAAAACTATTATTATATGCAATAATACCCGCATTAAATGCAGTAGTTACTGTTATAATCAAATTTTGATGTGTTGGTGAGATTTCCTAGATTACAATATAACATTTTTATAATAATTACCTGCATACGTAGTTTAGCTAGCAAAAGTTTATGTAATTCATATTCTAAGAAAGGTAGTTGATCTGATAAGTCCCTCGCACCAGCTTCAGAACCGACTGCCCGGCGACCGCGGGCCGCTGTAAATGGAAATTAATATATACAAAATATTTTATACTATTAAAAAAAAAAAAACACAAATAAGTGCAAGTCAGACTGGCAAACAATTTCAAGATTATAGGTCAACCGAAGATATAATCTACGAAAATTGAAAAACTTAAGTTCGCGGTCGTAAATACGCATTTTGTATGAAATAAACTACAATTTTCTTCAATCTACATTTTTTTTCTTTATTTGTACTGTAAGATCTCACTCCGTGCCTATTTTTATAATTGTAGGGATGTACTCTATAGGTTTTGATTACGATCTCAAGATAAATGGTCTCGACAGGCCGACAACTAAGTGATCCTATGTTCCTTTTAAGGTACGAAACTCATTTTTCAACCAAATAAATCTTCCCATAGAGTCGTCTACTTTCCATATAATTCAGAACTTAAAATTCTGAAAAAAAAAACAAAATGGCCACCAACCCACAGCTGTCAAAGTGATAGCTTTGGCGTAGGACGCGAGCCTGTTGGGTTTCGCGCACGTCGCCAGTAGCACTGATGGTACTCGAGCACGTCTGGAAACGAAAAAAAAACATATTAAGTTCTTAGAGGCACAAAAGGGAATAAGAATAATTATTATTAATACCTGCATCCACCACAAGTAGCGAGTTCAGCGCGGTAAGGCCCAGATCCAGGCGTGTAGGGTACGTGTGCAATGGAACAAGGTTCGATTTCAGCCTCATCCAATGTGTTTTTGGAGCCTGTTGTTACTGGAAACGATAAAATAATGATATGTAATTATTTTTAGCATTTGGTTATTTTTAACATTACTGGAAATACAAAGTATTGAGTGGAGGAACGAAGCGAAAGTGTCTACCATAGATACGAAACGAAAATTCCCCCCAGTGAAGATTGAATCCACAACCACGCATTTACAAAACAACACAAGAATATACATAAATAAATAAAACTCACTTATAGTAGGTTCGTCCGATGTAAAATCACAATCTAAGTTAATCACCGCGGCCGTTCCAGAAGCAGACAAAACGCATACGTCTTCCCTGAAACAATATTAGTATAATTAGTATTTATTCTATTGTTATCTACTATCAAAATTTTGTGACTAATTCAAATAAAGAAAACTGTCGAAAAAGGTCAACCAAAAATTGTTCCCGAATTAAATCTTTATCTACATATAAATCGTTTGTATGTGTGTTTGTCATGATACTCTTCTCAAACGGCTAACCCTCACCATGTACTAGCTTAACAAACCTGGCGCATACTGGGTCGCCTTGAATGGAAGGAACTAAAAGGGGAATGAATGGAATTGAAAAATGTATTATTTTCCTTAGTTTCCTTGTTTCCAGCTCGCAGATTTGAATTAATTTGGTTTTTTTAATACAGTAAAGCCTCGCAATCTAGATTATGAGCTTCCTTTTTAAAAATTATCTTGGCCATACTTATCGCAAGACTGTTTTTAAATGTTGTCGCAAGTGTCAGTGGAATATATATCTCCTTTGTTCACTTTATCTTTTTAATTAGCTTCACACTATGTCCCCGCACTCCCCCTGTCTCCTCACCTCCCCCTCCCCCTCCCCCCACACTCACCGCACGGACGCGCGCTCCGCATAGGCGAGCACGGCGGTGCAGCGAAGGGCGCGCGCGTGCGCCCGCAGCTCGGTTCGCAGCTCGGCCCACCACGCCGCGCGCGCTGCGCTCTCTCCTCCGCCATCGACCAGCTTCACGGACCTGGCGCACACTGTGCCACCTGGAATTCACTATTATTTGAGGAAAAAATGTGTAAACCATTTTAATTAATTTTTGCATTTGTTACAGTTGAAATGCCAATGACAGTTAAAATTTCATCTTTAAACCACATTGTGTTGACAAGGCTGTCGTGACACAACGATAATATCAGACTGTGAACTCGATGGTTGTAGTTTCGGTTTCCACACCGCCAGAATAAATTAGATTAATTTCTTCGATTTTGTAACAAAACAAAACGCGTGATACTGCGTGAAGAGAAAAAAATATGTCAATTAAAATAAAAACTTACCAATATGAACAATAAAACCTGCCGGATACTCAGTCATGGTCAAAAATGGGTATTCCAACATTTCTAAGTTATTACTATTCATGGAAGGCCGCAATATGGCGCCACCCCCATTACCCGTGTTGCCAGCTGACGCGTTTAGAGAACTACCTACAATTTTTATAAAATCACATATATTCTCAATTTTTACATATTTATATTTAAAATATATATATTTTTATAATTACTAATAATTTTACTTAAATATTAACAATAATCGCCATTGTGAACATAACTTTTCAATTGTTTTTTTCCTATTTTTTTTATATGTGCAATAAAGAATATAAAAAAAATAATAGTACTTTGATTAAAAAAAACAGTCACCGAGGTTCTTTCATCAGTTTTTATTTAGTTAGGACTTTTGTCTATTTTGACTTTGACTATTCAGGACGATATGAACATAATATCGCACCTTTAGAATTATAGAGACCTAATTCAAAAATTGACATTTTTGAATTAGGTCTCTATAATTATAAAGGTGCTATTATGTAATTTCGAAGCCCTTAAAGAGCATATCCGACATTTCAGTATTAACATAATTTGTATTTTATATTATTTTAATGATGTAATACACGCGAAACAGGTTTCATATTGTTAAATCAAATATTTATAATTTAACCCAAAATTATTATTATTTTTCATTACAAGAATCAAACACACTAACCTTTCGGCGTAACACTGAGATCTGAATCCGAGGACCTCCTATGTATGCCCATAGGCGTAGACGACGAGTTCAAGGAAGCATTTTGTACATTAACGGTAGCCACAGGTTCCTTTCCCCCGTATGACTCGTGCCTCGCGTGTTTCGGAGACCCTCTATCCTTGTCGCACTTATTCTCGCACCTATCCCTGTCCCTGTCAAAATTGCACGCTGCATGCGAGTTAAAACACACACTAACACTGTTAGTCGAACTATTCACGTCTAAGCTGTCGGTCCTATCGAAGCTGGTTTCGGGCAAAGATGGTATCGTCTCTAAGTGCATTGGGTGAAAGTGTTGCAACATCGGTGCGTTTGTTAATTTGCATGGAATGACGATATTAGATTCTACTTCGGACATTTTGCGTGAATCACAACCAGATGAGTGAATGCTATCTTGTCTGACCAATTTGCGATTGAGCTTTTCGCTGTCTTTAGTCGTGTTGTTGGAGCTTTCGGCGAGCTTTAGTTGCTTTATCTGAGCTTCTTCTACTTTTTCTAATTTTTCATTGACATCGTCGAAAAACTTTTGGTCACTATTCTTAACTGGGTCGGGACTAGTTGGTATTAATAAAGTATCAACTTTGTCTATTAAAATAGTCTCCATTGCAGTGTGTATCAGACCTGTCGGCTTGAGACGTGATTTATCTTTCCTAAAAGATTTTTGTTCGCGTAAGTGACTATAGTCTTTTACGCTGGATAGGCCACTAAAGGAAGCTCTGGATACAGGTTCAGATCCAATATACATAGACACGTTTGAAGTAACAATTTCATCACTTTTGTGAAAACGATTAAACGAGTTATGCCCTTCCTTGTCTAAGCTCATCAAATCTGTATACGATAGAAAGGGAGAACCTAACACCGTGTCGCTGGGAGCTTTGGATGTAACATCAGATGCGGACCCTGGTTGACTAAAAGCGGTTTTGGGGTCTACATGTTTTTTCTTTGGTAACAGCGAATAATGGGATAAGCTCTTGATCATGCTACTTTTGGAAATTTTCGAAATTTGTCGCTTGATCCGCTTTGAGGAGCGATACATAAAGCCTTTCTTTTCTACGGGCGATGAAGGTGCGCTAATACTCTTTGAAGCTTTCTTATGACTAAAGGGGTTGTGAATTTTAATAAAATGAGAATTTGGTTTCGTTACACACATTTCTTTTGGCGGCGATGATTGAAAGTCGATGGTATTATTTTCAGGATCCTCGAGAGATTCATTTTGAGCTTTAGAAATGTCTACGATATCACTTTCACTGTCTGTTTCAACTGGCTTTTCTGCAGACCTCTCTATAGCTTTATTGTTCAAAGGTTCATTAGACTTCTCCCTATTTGCCAATTCAAGAACTGTTAATTTTCTCTTCATTTGTGCAATAAAATTTGGATCTGCTCCTTGATTTAAAACAGATTTAACAACAGAACTAGTAGTTTCTAAACTTGGTTCGAGATCACTTTTCATATCGGAGCTCTCATCATCTTCATCAGAAGACGTATATATTTCTGAACTATCAGCAGAAAGTGCTGATGAAATTGAACCATAATATTCAAAATCGCCTGGTAATTTAAGAAGATTTTCAGTCCTTATTGTCATAGGAGTAGGCGGACAAGACTCAGATATTTTTCTTTCCGGCTGTACACTTTCAAAATTACTTAAGTTTTCTAGCGAACCACAATGTATTTCGGGCACGTTACTGATTGTATTATCTTTATCAATTGTTTCCGTCGTTTTGTCATTGTCAGATGTACTTAAAACCGGTTCAGATTCGCTAGTTCTTCTCAAGGTAGAACTAGGGGAGCTCTCTGAATCTTGAGTCTCAGAAATACGAGCCAAACTTCTATCGGCGTGCATAACCGATCGTGCAAGTATTGACGCCATTCCTATACCTTCTTCTTCTTTATTGTCAACCTTCAGAAGCTTTGCAACTTTCAACTTTTTAATTCTTTTTATCTCATTTTTTATATCATTTATAGACAAACGTGATGTATCTGATGATGTTGATTTAAGTGAAATCTGATCATCCTGCACATCAGATTTTCGTGGCCGTCTATGAAACTTTCTAGCAAACAAATTATCTTTTATTTGCTTAATTTTCTTTAATGGTCCGATAGAATCCGTCGGTTCCTCCCGATTCAAGAGTCTATTAATATCGATTTGATCTTCGGACAAATGTCTTAAGCTCTTTTGAGCTACATATTCATCTTGATATATAGACAAGTCACCAGCGTAACTCTTTTGAATCGGTTGTTTTGTTGCAATTGATTCAACGCTTTTATCATCCTCATCAAAATTATCCGGTTCATCTAGAAGCGCTGTTGTTTTCGGATTCAATATATTAACAATTCTAAGTAATTCGTCTTGATGAGTTTGGTAATATTGATTTAAATCAGTCACGCTATCCTCATTGGTTGCCAAAATGTCCAAATATTTTTTTAATTGTCTAATTCGAGTAGCGACAACACACAAACCATGCAAACATATGTCCATGAGTATACTTAGTTATAAATCAAATCTTAGTAATATTATGTAACAACATCGAGTACATCAAAAGCGTGTACATTTTATATATAAAATATCTAAAATCATCTTTATAAGCCTTTCATAATAAATTTGTATATAAAGAAAATATTTCATCATTCGGCATCAAATTCATTTAAAAGTAGGGAATGAGTTATTTTCATTCCTCAATAGTAACAATACAATACCGCGGCGTAGAGTTCCGCCAATCAACACGCAAAACTAGGTTGATGTGTGGGAGACACAGGATGTTAGCAATAGGTTCCCTCTGCCTACCATGATATATGCGGGATACAGCTTGAAGCTCAAATTAAATATTATCTGAAAATAATACTCACTGTTGCGAACAAGTAATATTAATTGGAAGACTTGGAGTTGGCAGTGGAGTTATACTGACAGCTGTGCCTGTACGAAATATAAGAAATATGTATAAAATTATACATTAAAAGATTAAATACAAATATAATATGTTAAACAAACTATAAGTAAATATTATGAATACGTTATGATATATTTAGACATCTAATGCTGTAAAATAGTCAAAGCAGGCTGGCCTGCTCCCCGGCTAAATTATTAATTCAATAATAAGTATTTTCATTTTTAGACGAAGTTCGACAATAGAATATAATTATAATAGAATTCTCAGTTTTAAAACATTAAGGGAAATATACTTATACATATATTTAAAGGGGCCATTGTAAATTGAGCACGATACTAAGAAGTTAATTATTTTCACTGTCATTAAATAATTTCACGAATAAGTACAATAATAGTAATTAGTTTTCTTTTTTTTCACAATTGAAATGTGAAAGAAAGACTCCATCCTCAATAAGTTTCTTAATTTTCAATATTTGCCACTCTCCGCCGAAATATATTGTAGTAACGGCCCGCCTTCAGCATCGCCCGTTTACACTTATTGTTTTATTACAGCCTAATTAAACAAAATCTTTACTAATAACTTATATCACTGTAAAGTTCCATCTAAAGTCGTTCAGCAATTTTTACGTGGAAGTGGAACAAACATTCATCCAACTCCTCAAAGAGTGACATAAATCTTACCAATCGCTCTGGCCACGACCCCAGCTTCTCCTTCTAGATCGAAGTCCTGTTGATATCCAACTACTGCGTTTGCTCCTAATTCGGCAGCTTTTAGTCCCACTAAGCGTTGGACCTAAAATATGTTATATGTGTTATTATTATTTTAGAATTTTATGAGGACATCTGACATTAAACACGATGGTTGTAGGTTTGGTGACGATGAGGAGGAATAAATTACTTTTATTACCTCGTAATAAATACCTGGTAACAAGACAAAAGGCATTGTAAGCTTCCGTCTATTAACACGTAATGTCTTTTTAATTGTTTTAACACTCAATGCCATTTGCTTACCCTTCTAGATGTGGGATACAGTGAAAAATTGAAAAAAAAAAAAAAAAAAAACTAAATTACCTGATTACTAAGCTTGATAAAAGCCACCTGTCTCGCTTCGTTAGAAGCCCTAGGTGTCCTAATTTTATCTATCCACTGATATTCTGGATCGTCATTCACTATTAGCTCTTCGACAAATCCGTGAATTGCTGTTGCTCTATAGCCAGGTGGTATCATTGGACCTGATGTGTAAAGTATGATTAAAAAACAGTTTCACGCTCTTTCCCGCACATAGGCCCAGTTGTACAGATATTAAGTCTTTAATGGTGGAAATAATAGCCAAGCTTTTTTCTTTTTTTTTGTCCTTTTCCCAGAGCGAGGAATAAAAATAATTCATATCCCCATTCAAAATTATCATGAAATATTTAATATTTTCATTTTCTCACTCTGGTAACGGGGCATAGCGCGGCGTTAGGTTCCACCTCAACACGCAACGTTTCGAATTCCCTGTACCTATTCTTCTATATACAAGATGCAGCGTGAAGCTATAAAATTAGCCTCATTTAACAGATTTTATTCAATAATAAAAGGAAGAAAGCTACGCCAAACAGTCAACAGGCACAAAAGTCACTAAGAATATCTATTAATTATATTATACCAAAAATATAAGTCCCTGAACACCTAGAAGTTGAAGGTAATTATTGTGTGACCCAAATATTTGTTTATAAATAAACATATATTTCAAAATATGTTTTGACGATATGTCGTCATTGTTATGCCTCTATTCTTGTACATGATGATATTTAGTAAGCTGACATCGTTTTTTTAGTTCATTGTACGCTATATGCGGGTTAGAAATCCCGCATATATCAATATTTGTTGAAGCAGGATTCAAACCCACAATCAAAACGGTCCGTCCCAATTACATTGAATTGCCACTGTAACTCGCATATATGGAACATAGTGCGCCGACACATGGAACATAGTGTTAAGATATTTTGTTCCTCACGTTCCGCTCACACTTTAAAATATTGCATGCTGAATGACAGAACTGAACGCCGCACTTTGTCATATTGCCAGAATGCGGAAATGAAAATAATTTGTTCTATCGTTCTAATGGGATTCGTATCCACGGCCAAAGTAGTAACAATCAGAAGCTAACCGACTATGACATTGATAAATAGGAAAAAAAGTTTCAACAGTCATAGAATATTTTAAATATTAACTGTACATTATATTAAAAAAATATAAACTTACAATGAAAGAACTGGACACCAACACTGGAGGTCTTGTATTTGTTGAAATCGGAAAATAATTCCACTTTCACTATGACGTTCAACTCTCCGCGTATACCGTGCATTGTGTCGAACACTGGTATCCAGCCGGACATAACTGCGCCTGTGCAATATATTGTTACTTAAATTTCTATTATTACGCTGTATTCTACATACAGCATGGGAGGCAGAGGGAACCTGGGAACTTAGTGTTACGACACTACGTTCCTATTAAAACACACATTTTGCCTCATGTGAGGAAATGAAAATATTAAATATGACATTTCTTTAAGTGAAAGTGGAATCCATGCACGGACGTTTGCGCTTTACCTTTTCGGGGATCAATTTAGATTTTTTATTTATTTTCAGCCATTTTCCGCAGTTTATAAGATTCGGCAGTGAGAGCTGATTAATAATTGCCCACTCTCTACTTTCTAACCTTTTAAAGTGGGCGACGGCACATTTTCTTACCAGACCTTACTTCAAATTCAAATATAATAGCATTGAATACAATATTATTGAAACAAACAATGCAATATTTGAATTTTCTTAGATTACAGATAGATTTCTAGTTATAACTACTACAACTAGGACCTTCTTACCTCCAGGCGGTGTAGTACCATTAACATTATTTGCCTCTCTGGCCAGCAGCGGTGCGAGGCTTATAACGACTTTGCCTATAGCGTCGTTAGCAGAATACGTGTCGTGATCCATCAGACGTAGCTGAAGAGGTTCATCTTGGAGCTCTGATTCGTCTACCTGGTGGGGTACAAGAGAAATTGTTTTAAATAGTGGCATTTCATGTCATTGTCAAATTATTTTATTTTGTCTCATGGTGTATTTGATGCTTATTGGTTGCTCTGCTTGTTGAGGTTTTGGTTGTGGGAAACTAAACACCGCACTTTGTCTCATTACCAGAGCGAGGTGACGAAAATATTAAATAATTAATTTTTCCTCAAATGTTTCTGTCCATTTTGGAGTCATGCATCTGGCAGAGGAATCTAATGATAAGGAGGTCTGTACTTTAGAAACATTCCATTCAATTCAATGTTATATGACATTATCCAATAGTTATTTTTGTTTTATAAGTGTGGTAACATACAAGAATTAAAATTAATCATAAATATAATGAAGTAGGTACATAGTTTTTATTATATGAATTATTATTTTTGTGTATTTTTTTATAATTATAAAAATTTAAATACTAATTAGCAGTTATTGTATATATATAAAGTATATGTAAAGTGAAAATTCAACAAAAGGACCCAAAAAAGTAATTTTTTTTTAATTAAATTAACTAGGTATATTTTATTTTATTTCTTCACATATATAAAATATAATAATATATATATATATATATATAAAAGTGATGCTTGTGACATATTTTTTATATAAAAAGTCTAAATTCTAATTTTACTAGTCCTGTTTATCATACAGTACAGTACATACAGTAGTGTCATGATTTGGTGATATCTAATCACTTATCATATTGGGGTTAGATAAAAATTACTGATTTATTTTAAATATATTAAGAATAGAATTTATTTTAAATATATTAACATTTTTTTTATTCCTATGTTAAGACACTTGATTATTCAATTATGATTCAATTAGAAAACAATGTACCACACCTAAAAACACTACATTTACAATCAGAGTCTCTTCCACTATACCACAAGAACCTCACTTATGTTACTACTGCTTTAAATTATGAATATAATTTACTATAAGTTACTATTTTCATTTGATTAATGTGGTCATATACTAGAAGGCAGACAAACACCAGACACTGTTTATTATTAGCATATGTTGGTATCATTTTGTAATCTGGCCAACAGAAATGAAATGACCTTGTTATTCCCTGGACAATGTTATATGTTTTCAAATTGTATATGTTGAGTGCATGTTTTTTTTCATGTTTTGTAACTGCCTGTGACATGTGATAACAATATATATTTTTAATGCTTTTGAATATGACTGTCAACTTTTTGTTTGTTTTTAGCTTAAAAATTTCATATTGTCTGTTTATTATTTAGTAAGAAAACATAACCTTTTCAATGTAAGCTCCTTTCTAATCAAATTATACCTTGTTCTATATTATATGATCAATATTATACGAAAAAATCTTATTTTTCTTAAAAAAATTATGTATAATACACTAAAGAACAATATATATTTTTTAATGAGAACCATACTACAAATTAAAACCTATAAGGTGTAATACAAAAATAGACGTTTTTTTATCACATACCTCAAATCTATACCACTCCGTGCTGTTCCACTGTGGGTTTAAAGATTTCCGACATACGTCGGTCTTATGGGTTACTCCACCAAATTTTATTTCAACAAAAGCATCTGTTGTGTCACTCGCCCGGTCCATGACCGGCAAATTTCTACCGGCCAACACTTTCACTTTAATTTTACCAGGCATTTTCGCTTATACAACCTTAAAAAATAAGTTTAAAACACCAAAATACACGATATCGTTATCACAATATGGATCTAATTAAGTAAAATTAGCGCTTCCATAAAAAGTCTAATCACTTTAAAAAACAAGTACTATTTATTATTAAAATTAATATTTGTGCTGCTTTAATTTCAGCCACTACTTCGAGCCACAATGTACCGTTTACAAATAAGTCATTAATTTTAATACAAAAACACAAATAAATGTCTCATTTTTTGTAAACATTGTAAATTTAAGACGCATTGACGCTGCGTATCAGTTTTAAGAAAACACCTTAAACGCCTCTGTAATAGCGAAAGTGTGTTGTTATAAATTTCACCAATGTTTATTTATAGATTTGAATGTTTTATAAATAATCCTGAAACGCGGGCGACATTTGCCTCGGGCAGTTGTAACGAAATGTCAATGAAAATGTCAAAGTATCGAGTCAAAATCGATATTTGTCATCGATTACAAAAATGTAATAAATAATAATGCCATACACTTTTTCACTCTTTGTCTTTATTAAAAAAATATAACCAAATATAATAAATGCTGTTAATGATAACCATTTGATATATTTTTAATGTAAAATATATTTTGATATATTTTTAATTTAAAATATATTTTGTCATACACAAAGCAAGGAATATATAAATACAAAATAAAATATAGAATGATGAATAATTAATAAGGGGGTAGTTAGAAGTAGATGGTAGATTTAAGTAATAATGTCTACTCACTTTAAATGATATAAAGCTCGGAGCAGCGCCTGGGACTCGCCACCACAGGTAGTTTAGCTTTAGGGGCTCCTGAACTGCCTATAAAATGTCCGTGTCGCCTTTTATGTGATCGAAAATAAATTAATTGTAGGGTAAAACGAAAAAGAAATTGACGCGCCTAATATTGGCATGATCGGCAGGTAGTGTTTAGAAATCTATTACCTATCGATTGATACTTGCACAGAAGTAATTCAACCCTCATATTGGATATGTGGTGAATTATTTCCGTGATTTTGTTTAATAATATTCTCTTGTTATTATTTAGGGAGTCTGCAACTATCTACTTTAGAATTAATAAATAGTTAAGGAGAAAAAAAGGCAAAATAGTTTTTATAAACATTTATTAAACACAATTAAGAAATTAGAGGCCGTCATGGCGCAGCGGCACAAGGGTGTGACTGTAACGCGACGGTTGTGGGTTCGATCCCCAATCGAGGAAGTGAAATATTTATTTAAAAAAAAAATTAAAAAAAAAAATATTTGTATTTCTCTTAACATATATATATAGCTGCTTTATTAAAGACAATTAATTTCTCTTATTATTTTACAGTTAAAAAGAACATGAAGAAAGAAATGGAAATAAAAAATTCAATTTCATTTCCTAGAGTGGCTATCAAACCACGTCGATCACAACCGGTCGCGTTAACAGGGACGCAACCTCTGCGTTACAACTAACCTCCTAATTTAATTTAATCTAATTTAATTAATAAGTAATAATCAACTTATTCAATAACAATTATCTGCACTGCAGTAAAATGAAGTGATGGTGGGAAAACAAATTAAAGATTAAGAAATTTCAGTTAAATAAAAATAGACAAAATCTAAAATTACTTAAAACTACTTATAAAAAACATTGTAATTAGAAATATAAATTCAGTCTTTAAAATTTTGAATAAATAAATAATCAAATGCTGCTATACTACAATAAGCTAGCAAATTAGTACTAGAAAACAATTAATTTACAATATCATTAATAAATTATATTTGCTTCACGCTATATCCCTCATAGGCAGGGCAAACCTAGTGTTTAGACACTCCGTTCCCAACATTTTCGAGATATTGCGTTTGAAATGCGGAACATAACACTGCGTTCTAACCGTTACCAGAGCCAAGTAATTAAATTAATACATTCCGCCAACTGGGAACCGAATGCGACTGTGCCACAACTTTTTCATTTTAATAGGTCTAAACTTTTTCATTTTAATAGGTCTAAACGAAACTTGTTTCAAATTATAAAATTTGTGAGAAAGAGAGATTAATTTCTTTGTATTAATGCTTCTTATTATTATTCATAGTAATCTTCACAAATTAAACATCAAATTATATACATAGGTTTCCTAAAATATATAATATATTTATTTATTTTTCATCCACTAGCTTACTAGTAATAACATTACTTTGACATTAATAATTAACATTAATACTTGATTTGTATTGTAATAACAATACAAATCAAGTATTTTATAAATATTATAAAATCCATACTTATACTTACACATAATTTCAAATATCAACTTTATTTAGGTCAATTTATCTCTAGAGCCTATTTAGCCTTAACTAGTGAATAGTCTAATTAGGCCAAAGAAATATAGAGAAAGTTTAATTGACAACGATCAAATTGTATAATTAACAATATTATGAAATTATTTCCAAATTTAAAAGATAGTTAATTTAATTTTTATATGTATCTTAAATGAAAGTTCGACTAAAGGTTACCTTTTATGGATATTAAAAAACAACATATTTCCATTTAAAAATCACAACTATCTTTAATTTTACTCAGCATCTTACTAATATCCTGTGTTCCAACAGGGTTAGGTCTTTTTAATTTATGCTTAGCACTTAATTTGGGTACTAAACTTTTATTTTTAGGAAAATTATCATGTTTGGAATGACCCCCGAGACCGTCGTAGGATATATTAAATAAAGACATATTGGGGTCGTTTTCTTGAGATAATGGTATTTTAACTGGTTCCTTTTTGTGAAAAATGCTTGTTTTTGATATGTCGGTTGTCTTTATTGCGTTTCTCGCTGACTTAAGTAGGGCGTATTCTGATGGCTGAAATATAATTATGTAATTAATGATTTTTAAAAATTTTGTGTATTTCTTTACGTTTCACGATGTATCCCAGAAAAAGAAGGATCGATAGATAAAACTTAGTGTCAAGATACTACGTTTCCCACGCACCGCCCATTTGCATGATACATTGTGATTTGAGTGGCGCATCAATGCCACGCTTTGTCTACAAGAACGGGGAAATGTAAATAATGTTTAACTGTTGTGGGTTCCATTTTTATTAGATAATATGAGTAATTTTCATTTTATTGCCCTGGTAACAAGACAAAGCTCAGCGTTGAGTTCCGCCACATAAAACGCAATCTGTTGAAACTTGGGCAGTGCGTAGAAACGTAGTGTCTTGACACTAGGTTTCCTCTTTCTAACTTGCCCTAGCCTTACAGAAATATTTTTTTACATAATCTTCTTACATATAAAAAAAACAAGCTTACCTTAAGATTTTTTTCAGGCAAGGGATGAGTAGGATGTCTTTGTAAGGCGGTTAGAGCTAAACTACTCTGCTTGAGACACAAATAAGGAGAGTCTGCATTCTCTATTCTATTTACCATTGATGTCTGTAAGCATACAAAAAAAATTTTTAGCTACGATGTATCCCGCGCATAAAGTTAGGCAGAGGGAACCTAACGTTGGAAGATACCGTTCCTTACACACTCTCGTAACAAAACAAAAAGCGGCGTTAACTTCTGCCATTCAACACGCCATGTCTCCAATATTAGGACGGT
This sequence comes from Heliconius melpomene rosina, assembly GCF_056956725.1. Lineage (NCBI taxonomy): Eukaryota > Metazoa > Arthropoda > Insecta > Lepidoptera > Nymphalidae > Heliconius > Heliconius melpomene. The sequence continues at coordinate 1,107,739 of NC_140397.1, forward strand.
GCTTTGAGGACGGAATGTTCTAACACTAGCTTCCCTCTGCCTATCGCTGCAGCGTGAAATCAAAAAAAAGAATCCTGATAATAAACTAATTAAAGTAACTAATAACTATAGTAATAACTTTTTTTTCTACACTAATATACATACATAATACAATTTCTTACCAGATCTCAATTATTGTCTTGTGAAGAATTTTTTGAAATGACTTATATATATTTGTTTGAATAAATAATCAATATACTAAAACTTTAATCATAAAATTTAATCAATTTAATGAAACCCAAAACAATGATATTTAATAATTTTGGGTGTTTGTCTGTGCATGTTAAACTCAGAAACTGCTTAACCAATTTAAATGCAGTTTTCACTTTAATGTTTTCACAATCCTCCTTTGATGTTTAATGTTTAGTTTATTTCAATTGGTTTATAAATAAAGCGGTGATAATATAAAGTATTTCCTATTTGTATTATGTTTAAGAAATTGTTACAGTTATTTGAAGAAACTATTTTAGTGAATTGCTTAAAGCTTTAGTTTTTAATGTTTATAAAAAACTAGCGGGCTTCGCCCGCTTGAACTATGCGTATATGAATTAAATATATTCATGAAATTATTTTCAGTTTTCAATAGGATTAGCAAGAAAATATAAGCCTACATAATTAAAATAAGCCGAATTATAAGTAAAGAAAATTCTTATTATTAGAAAAAATACTAACTAATTAAAATAAATAAAAATAAGTAAACCTAACCAAAGAAAAATATTAACAAAAGAAAAACTAAACAAAACTAGCTATATTATCCAATCAATATTATCTACGTAAAATAAATATTTAAAGTATTAAAAACTGTATCCCCCACAGCAGGGTAGGCAGAGGGAACCTAGTGTTAAGACACTCCGTTCCACACTTTTTGCCGAATTCTGAATTTATTGTGTGTTGAGTGGCAGAACTCAACGCCGCGTTATGCCTCGACACCAGAGCCAAGAAATGGAAATATAAACGTAAATAAATATTTCACCTCCTCGAGTGCGAATCAAACCCACAGCCGTCGCGTTACAGTCACACCCTTGTGCCGCTGCGTCACGACGGCCTCGGTCTTCAAAATTAAAAATAACACAAAATACAACCTACACAATAATAAAATAATAAAAAAAATAATAATGCTATCGCTTAAATAAATATGCTTTCGTCGAGTTTTATTTACATTTTTAAATGATTATAATATTTACAATATATGACCCTTGGACATCGACTCCCGTTGTATTTTGAAACTTGTACTTCTATCATGTCCATTTGATAGACTGTAAAAACCAATTTTAATCTGACTGTAATTGGCTTTATTTTCTTTGTATAAAATTTTTGTTTGTTTGTTATTAAGAATATGCTGTTATTTTCTATGTAATAAAAAAATAAAAATAAAATTATAAAATTTCCACAAGATGCAATATCTCATACATTTACTATGCAGTATTAGTAGTACTTATAGGAATGATTTATGAATTATTGTTACTTTACCGATCTGCTAAAAAAACAACAGAGCGCGGCGTTGAATTCCGTTACTAAGCACGTTATGTTTCAAAGATTAGGTTTCTCTGTCTACCCAGCCATATGCGGGACACAGCGTGAAGTTAAAAATATATATATTTTCTTCATAATCTTAAATCCTAGCTTGAGTTTGTCTATTATTAAATTAGTAGTTCCTATATAAGTATATTTAAGTTACATCAAATTACTTTAAAATGACTTATGTGTATTAATATAAAATATTTTAGGAAACATAAAAAGAATCTTTTCTTACATAGTATTGTAACATTTTATAAATGTAAAAAAAAAAGAAATAAAAAATAAACTTACAATACTAATATTATTATCATTATTTTTTTGTTCAGAATTGCTTGAATCATCATTAGTCTTTGGTTTCTTAACGGCTTGCCAGGAGTCATCATTTAATGATTTCCTTTTTCCTTCAGAATTCTTGTTTTCATTTTCTTTTTGTGATATATATACTTGAAATTTACTGTAAAAAAACATTTTAGTTGGTACAAACAAATTATGATCCAATCATAAAAAAAAAACTATACGTCCAAAATACATGCCGAAGATTATCTTCATTAAATTTCCTTGGTGATGAAATGAAACTTCCACTTGTCACTTTCCGCCTAATTCCAATACTTCAAGTATTACGTGTTGAGTGCCGCGCTTTTGCCTCGACCCCAAATCGAAGAAATTAAAATATTAAATATTTCCCAGAGTGGGAATCGAACCTGTCGTGTTTATTGTCACAGGATTGGTCTCGGCTTTCATCGTCCAGTATATATATTATTATTTTAATAGATTTCTATGTAAGTTTGCTTCACGAGTGCACGTACCGTCATAAGACGGTTTTTTTTATTTTGAAACATGTTCCACTACTTCTATTTTTTTTAACTTATAGCATAGATAGCTAACTAATGTGCATAATAAATATAATTTTGGTGAGTCAATTCGCGGGGTGGAATATAAAAGCGCTCTCATAAAATAAATATATATTTTTTACAATTTATAATGTTGTAAAAATTCAGGAAAAAATATAGAATAATAAACTTATAGATAGCCATTTTCATTTCATGAAGATATCTTTAATAGATACCGAGAAAATAAGCTTTAACGTTAAGGGTTGTTACCCCCATATCTCCCTTACTGTAAGGGTTAGACACAAAAATATGGTGTGTTGCTATTTCCGATAAAAGCGATACAATCATATTAAAAATAATTAATTAAGACACAGTGCAGCTTTCCCATGCTTATTCGTCTAGAGCAGGGTTTCTAAACTATGGGTCGCGACCCCAAGAGGGGTCGCGTAGCAAAATTCTGGGGTCGCGAGAGATTTTAATGTCAAATATTTATATATATCATTTTATAACATCACTAGAGTTGGCAGATTTTTGTATGTTTCAAAACGAATTCTAAAACTATATATTTTCATATGTATATGTATATTGTTACCTAATAAATAAATCATCAAAAAATATTAATTTATTTTTCTTTTATATTTGTATGGGTCGTTAAGAAACTAGCAATCATAAATGGGGTCGTGAATGACAAAAGTTTAAGAAGCCGTGGTCTAGAGCCTTTTAAGCCAAAACATTTTATTTATATTATACAAAGTCAAATTCAAATACAGTGTGAAGCTAAAATAAAAAAAGAACTTACATTATTTTACCTTCCAATCTGGCATTCTCAATTTTTTCCGCGGCAAGTTGTTGTTTAAGAATTTGTAATTCATCTCGTATTTGATTCTTTTTGCTTTCACATTCACATAATGCTCTGAAACATAAACAAAGTAGAAATAATATTTATTTTTAGGATTTGTAAGAAATACCTTCATTTGATTTGTTAAAAAGATGAGGCCTCATGTCAATAGAGATGAGGCCAGTCGTGGCGCAGGGACACGAAGTGTGACTGTAAACCGACTGGTAGTGGGATTGATACCGACTCGAGGAAATGAAATAGTTATTTAAAATGTATATTTCCATTTCTTTACTCTGGGTGGCAAAGGGTAGCGATGAGTTCCACCACTCAACATGCAATGTCTCCAGAATTCGGCAGAAAGTGGGGAACAGAGCGTCTTGACACTAGGTTCCCTCCGTCTACCCAGCTCTGTTCGGGATACAGCATGAAGCTGATTTAATTTATATTTTTTTATACCTGAATTACCTTTTCAAAGCTGTAGCAAATGTAGCAACAGTTTTAACATCTTTATAACATTCAAGTAACTGTTCCACTTCATCACTTGTTGCATTTAGAACTTTTTCCAAACTAAAAAGAAAAAAGTAAACACCTAAAATTTATTATAGTCTTATTAAGCTGGAGTAGTTTGTTTGGTTAAGCGCGCTAATCTCGGAAACTTCAGGTTCATTTTTGTCGGAGACAGAAGTGTTTAAATGCGAGTAGAGTCTTAACACTAAGTTTCAAAGTTCCCTCTGCCTGCCCTGCTGTGTACGGGACACAGTGTGAAGCTACTTAAAAAAATTAGATAGAATAGTGAATGTACAATTAAGCACAAGTAACAAATTAAAGCTTAATTCATTTATTTCTAATTTAAATAATTTCTATTTTCTATTTCTGGTAAGTCCAACTCAGTGTTAATTCCACTAGTTAATATGCAATGTCTTTCAGTTAGCAAAGAGAGTGTTGTTAGACTGTGTATTCAAAAAAATATCAAAAAACTACAAAAATTAGAAATATTATAAAGAAATAAGAAATATTTAGTTTTTTTTTTATAGAAAAAGATAAGGCAAGCAAGCTTGCGGATCACCAGAGGAGCTACATGTATGTTGTCGCCCTCTATATACAATATAGATACACTATAAAAAAACCATACCCAGTCAATGTTTTCATTCTATTTTTTAAAATGTCATTCTCCTCTTTTAATTTCTGCGTCTCTCTATTTTGAACTTTCAGATATTCCAATTGGTCTTTTAATGCTGATACAGCTGATTCTTTACTTTCTAATTTTTTTTCTGTTGCTTTTAAAAGGGCTCTGCAAAAAAAGACAAGAAAATTACAAATATTATGCTAGCTGTACAGTAAAGTGAAATATCTTCTTTGTTTATGAAATTTACCAAAATATAATAGGGAAACTGCATTTAAATTAATTAATTAATTTCTGAGATTGCTTACAAACAAATTTTAAAATTCATTTTGGGTTCTGTTCCTTTCAATAATTAAATTTCTCATATATAAAAAGTAAATTTTAATAAACTATAATATTATGATCTACTACTAAGCCCAGCAGACTTTGTTTTGTTCAGAAATCCATTTGGGTTTTCTTAGCTTTACACATTCTGCATTTAGCAAACCTTGTGTTAAGATATTTCAATCCTCTCATTACCCAATTTTTGGGACATTGTGTGTTAAGTGGAGCTACTGAATAGTATTCTTGGTCCAGCAAAAGTAAATGAAAATTATTTATTCCTCCGAGTATAGAACCTAAAATCATCATGTTTGCAAACTCCCACATCCCACTACTGCTAAAACAGCCTCAGTTTTTAGAATTTTCACTCACAAAATCATAACAACACACCCAAACTCAAACAAACCCATAAAAACTCATAAAAACCCATAAAAACTCAAACATACATACCCATTTTTCTTTAAATCTTTCTCAATAACCATTAATTTTTCTTCTTTTTCCTTAAATTCAGTTTTTTGTTGTCTAAGTTGTAAATGAGCATCATCCAATCTAGATTGTAATGTGGCAGCATCATCAGCAGTCATCTCATTTGATACAGTGGGGTATAACCGATATGTACCCTTATTTGTCACTTTATTACGACATTGTGGGCAGGACTTCGATCTGCATTAGTAATTAGAATTCTGTAGATTTACCGTGCAGGTGTGAAGGTGAGCATTGCACAGTAGTTGATTAAGTTTTGTTTTAATTAAACTTTGTCTTTAGTAAAAAAAATATATAAAAAAACACGAGTTTCGACTTATTTTTATTTAAATCCAAAAATTCTATAAATATGATTTAATAAAAAACAAAGAATTTGATCAAGCGGTATTTAAGTTATTAAATATATACATTGTTAAGAAATTAATATTTTTTAAGCGCTAATTGATATCTAACTGCCTTTGTTACTTAATTAGGAATTAATTTATCAAACAAAATCCTTATACCTGGAAATCCATTGTGATAAGCATTGATAATGAAATATATGTCCACATTGTGTCACATGTATATTCTCCGCCGGATTCACCAAGTCACTGCATATTGTACATATTATATGCATTTTTATTACAAGACTGAAAAAATCAAAGGTTAAGTGTATAGCGTTTGTTTGTTATTAAACCAATAGGTTATTTTTTTTATTACGTATATTAGAGACATACGTATATTCAAATTAATGTATTGACTTATTGGAGGAATTATTTCTGTAAAAATAATACTCACTCACACTACACCCTCAATGTTGTGTTTTTTTATTATTATTTTGTTGTTGTTGTTCTTTAATTATGGCGATCCGAATTATTATTTTTAATGAATGGTCTGTTTTTGCGATGACAGACGCAAAAAAATCTGCCAGTGTCACGTATATTATGATAAAAATAATACAGTTAGTTTTAAAATTACAAAGTTTTAGCTATGTTTTTCTTGAATTTCGGAATAAAGATTGCAGCACTGTGTTACTTTCGAAATTCGAATCTCGGAAGTAACACAGTGCTGCCCTTATCTAAATTTAATTAAATTATTTAGTATAGTAACATGTTATGTTCGAGAAATCGAGAATCGATTTTAGTTACTTTGGAATTAATAATTTTCATATAGGTATATTTCATTAATAAAATAGTTTTGTGCTCATTAAATTATTTTATTATATTATATTAAATTATTGGATTGATTTAACTATTGGATGTGTATAGATATATAGATTAAAGATAAAAAAATATATTATACTAGCGGCCCGCCCGCGGTTTCACCCGCGTGAACTATGTTATTATTAATTTCTGTCTCCATGAGTACGTCCTAGTGACGTCTATGCAAAATTTGAGACTCCTAGCATATGTAGTATCGAAGTTTCATACAAACTTTCGACCCCAAAAACAACCCCTTAGAAGTCGAATATTGCAAATTCCCGTCTTAGCGAGCACCTACGTCCTGTAAGTAACTCCTATGCAAAATTTGAGATTCCTAGCACATGTAGTCTCTGAGATTTCGTGAAGAGTGAGTGACCTTTCGATTTTATATATATAGATTATTTTAGTTAACATATAATAATAATATGTAGATTAATATAAATAAGAAGATTGAACGTTACTCCGGATAGTTTTGCAATAAAAATACATCAGATCGACTGAACTTTGACAATTTATTAAGAGTTAAATAAAAAAAACCGACACACACACAGTTGAAGTAAGGTTTTTTTTAAAATGAATATGTTGTCTAACATTTTAAATATTTGGTTTGGAATGTATAAAATCATTCTAAGTTTAATTCATCCATTTTCTTTTTTGCCTTCTTCAGTTCTTCCAAAATAGATTTAGCTTGGGACTTGTCAATGATTAGCTCGGCTGTATTCTGTTCTCCTGTAAACACTTCATCGGACTGTAGCGTGACTTTTATTGTATCTACGGTACCTTCGGGTCCAGGAGACACCGAAACATCTGTCAATTTATTAACTGCAAAAGATATATATTGTTAACAGTCTCATAAATATAATTTAAATCTGTGTAAATATACAGTCTTATAAAGATATATTTCTGTTATAAACAATCTCTATTGAATATAGAGGCCTTCGTGGCGCAGGGACTCAAGGGTGTGACTGTAACACGACGGTTGTAGGTCTCTTGAGGGAATGAATTATATTTTTTTATTATTTTCATTTTTGGGCATTTTTCACCAAGGCAAAATCTTGGCGGAAAGTGGGGAACGGAGTATCTTAAGATACCCTCTGCCTACCCTGCTGTGTCCAAGATACAGCGTGAAGCTGATCTATTGAATATATATAGTAGAAGCAACTTTAACAATAATAACAATAACATCAACAACATTAACATTTTATTATTATTATTTATTTGCTCTAGTTTATTTCTACTTTATTAAGAATCTATTATATTTCTCTCTGAAAAGCCCACAAAAGGCAACATACAAAAATACATCAAAACGAAACAATACATACTCATAAACCCATTCGCCTTGACATGTGACTCATAAGCTTCCCGCGAAGTCTCTGCAGCATCAGCCAAAGCAGACGCGTGAGCTCGAGGAACGCCCAGGACTAGAAGATCCCGGGCAAGTTGCACTCCGCTACAACCGCATCGGTGCGCTTGTTTTAACGTCCAGCGTAAAACCGCTGCGGCGCGAGCGCATTCATCTCGAGAGGCTTTAGCGATGTAGAATATAAAATATTAAAATTATTATATTAGTAGGTAAAATGTTAGCTCTTTTTTACAGAGAGTAGAACTAAGAGATTTTTTAATAAGAAAATTCTTTTCTCTTGTCAGTCATATCAAAATAAAATGATTTTTCTATAAACAAAAAAATAATAAGATAGAGATGCTTACATAAAATCGCGAATATTATAATCGTTAAAATACATTTTTATATTTATTTAAAATTATGAATTAGTAGAAATAAATGTAATAATCGTTAGAAATGTTCATCAGGTAGAAGAGCTGCAGGCGATCTTAATTAGAGACTGAAGTACTCACACAAGCTCGTGTCTTTTAATATATCCATGATGCCGTCGTCCTGCAAAAATATTTAATTTATATATTTCTAATTAAAATTTATTATTAATTGTATTATTTTAATTGTATTATTAATCTATTTTAATATTATTAAACTGAAGAATCGGGGAAATTAATATTAAATTAACAAAAAATTATGAAAGAGCATAAATATAAAAAAAATTGTCTTGTTGCCAAGTTTCAACATGTCTGTGAAGTTAGCAGAGCATTGTCCAGCAGATCAAAAAAAAATGGAGTTCTCTTCGCATGCACCTGAGTTCTATAGTTCCTGATAGGTTTTATAAATAGTTCTGTCGTTTTTACCCCTGAAAAAGTTATGTAAAAAAATGATCTGCTACCTTGGCAGATCATTTTTTTGCAAATAAAAATCGGGGCGAGATCTGCACTCATAGGGATGTATAAAATAGTTCCTGATAATTTTTAACAATAGTTCTGTTAATTTCACGAAGAAAAAAATTTTTAAACAAAAAAAAAGAACGTTCGTTTCGAAAATAGTTCGAAAGGTAAAGTAATTTTTAAAATTAATAAAATGATACTCAGAACCGAGAACTTTTCATTTTTCAATAGAATATAAGTAGTTCTACGATATTTAGCCTGAAAGATAACCAGAACTCTGAAAAACTGCCAGCAGAGCATAGTTGATTGTATGAGATATTGAAAAATGTCCATTTAAACTCTTCATATGTAAAAGTACTAAATAATTTTCTATTTTAATGTGCTCAGACTCGGGAACTCTTTGATTTCTAACAGAATATGAGTAGTTCTATTATAAAAAGGCAATTATAAAACTAGAACTCCTGTAAAAATGCCAGCAGAGCATAGTCGAAAATTCGATATGTTGAAAAATATCAAATTAACTTGTTGCGACGAAAAATATTTCTTAAAAATATTAATATCTTGCTCAGAAGCGAGATAGTCTAGTTTTATAATTGGCTTTTTATAATAGAACTACTTATATTCTGTTAGAAATCAAAGAGTTCCCGAATCTGAGCACATTAAAGTAGAAAATTATTTAGTACTTTTACATATGAAGAGTTGAAATGGACATTTTTCAATATTTCATACAAACAACTATGCTCTGCTGGCAGTTTTTTCAGAGTTCTGGTTTTCTTTCAGGTTAAATGTCGTAGAACTACTTATATTCTATTGAAAAATTAAGAGTTCTCTGTTCTGAGCAAGATATTAATATTTTTAAAAAATATTTTTCGTCGCAACAAGTTAATTTGATATTTTTCAACAAATCGAATTTTCTACTATGCTCTGCTGGCAATTTTACAGGAGTTCCGGTTTTATAATTTACATTTTATAATAGAACAACTCATATTCTAATAGAAACTTAAGAGTTCCCGTATCTGAACACTTTCAAAAAAAATAATTTAGTACTTTTACATATGTAGAGTTAAAAACGTCATTTTTCTATACTTCGTATGTTCAACTATGCTCTGCTGGCAGTTTTTTCAGAGTTCTAGTTTTCTTTCAGGCTAGGTATCGTAGAACTACCTGTATTCTATTGTAAAATAAAGAGTTCTCGCTTCTGAGAATGATATTAATATTTTTAAGAAATATTTTTCGTCGCAACAAGTTAATTTGATATTTTTCCACAAATCGAATTTTCTACTATGCTCTGCTGGCATTTTTACAGGAGTTCTGGTTTTGTAGTTAGCTTTGTATAATAGAACTGCTCATATTCTAGTAGAAATCAAAGAGTTCCCGTGTCTGAGCACATTAAAATAGAAAATTATTTAGTACTGTATCATATGAAGAGTTGAAATGGACATTTTTCAATATTTCATACAATCAACTATGCTCTGCTGGCAGTTTTTTCAGAGTTCTGGTTTTCTTTCAGGCTTAATATCGTAGAACTACTTATATTCTATTGTAAAATAAAGAGTTCTCGCGTCTGAGTATCATTTTATTAATTTTAAAAATTACTTTACCTTTCGAACTATTTTCGAAACGAACGTTCTTTTTTTTTGTTTAAAAATTTTTTTCTCCGTGAAATTAACAGAACTATTGTTAAAAATTATCAGGAACTATTTTATACGAGGTGTGTTCAAAAAGTAAGGTGACTTTGTATTTTTAAGAAAAAATATTTATTTATTTATCAATATTTATGTTGTCCCCTTCAAAGTAATCCCCCTCAGATACAATACACTTATGCCAACGGTACGGTATAGCCTTGAGCTCTTCCAGCGATGCAGTCTTTATCTCTTCAATCGTTGCAAATCTCCGACCTTTCATAGGTCTCTTTAGGGAACAAGAAAAAGTCACATGGGGCCAAATCCGGTGAATATGGTGGCTGAGGCATGATTGTGGTGTTGTTTTTGGCCAAAAAATCTCTCACCAGCAAAGATGAGTGAGCAGGGGCATTTTAGCAATTTCGGAACAAACTTCGCTGACACACGTCTCATGCCCAAAACGTTAGAAAAAATTTCATGGCACGAGCCAAGCGATATACCAACATCCTCAGCAACTTCTCTGATAGTGATTCGACGATTTTCCAGAAAAAATTTCTTCACTGCTTGAACGTTTTCATCAGTTGTTGACGTGCTTGGGCGTCCAGAGCGAGGCTCGTCATTGGCATCTTCCCGGCCATCTTGGAAGAGTTTGTACCACTTGTAAACATTTTTTTTACTCAGAACAGTTTCACCGTATGCCACTGTCAACATTTTAAGTGTTTCGGAGCACTTTATGTTATTTTTTACACAAAATTTGATGCAAATCCTTTGATCCATATTTTTCGATAGCAAGAAATCGCCGAGCACGCAAAACACTTATAACCTTTACGCCTCTCCCAACCAAACAAAAAATGCTATACACTTGAAACTTGGTACAGATGTTCGGGAAGAGTGTACCAACATAACAAAATAAAAAAATCGATAATCGAAAGTACGTTGCCCGCCAAATTTGAAAAGTCACCTTACTTTTTGAACACACCTCGTACATCCCTATGAGTGCAGATCTCGCCCCGATTTTTATTTGCAAAAAAATGATCTGCCAAGGGAAGTTAGCAGATCATTTTTTTACATAACTTTTTCAGGGGTAAAAACGACAGAACTATTTATAAAACCTATCAGGAACTATAGAACTCAGGTGCATGCGAAGAGAACTCCATTTTTTTTTTGATCTGCTGGACAATGCTCTGCTAAGTTCACAGACATAGTTTCAACTTCATCGTTTATGATGTTAGAGACACTTAGATACGAGTATATGTATGCCCAAGCCAAACGCGACAGAAGTAAACTTATTCATTTATGATATTACAGTCAAAGACCAGCTAAAAGGTTATAAATGTGATTCTCTTCAGACGAATAAGACAACACCAAAACCAAATAACTAATATCATGAAATATACAGCACTCCGAGTATTTACCAAAAAAACATATTGTAAAACATTGCTAAAAATACAAGAATATCTATGTAAAAATTAAATTTTCATACTTTATCTTATATTATCAGAGTAAACGGGACAATATAGTATCAACTCTCCGATCTCTAGTTTTCGCCAGAATTCGAGACATGGTAGGTATATTGAACACCGGACCTCAACGCAGCGCTATGACTGTAACGCTATCCCACTCGAGGAAGTGAAATACTTATGTACGTTTATATTTCCATTTCTTCGCTTTGGTGTCGCGGCGTTGGGTTCTGCCAGTCAACACGCAATGGCACCAGAATTCGGCAGGAAATGGGGAACGGAGTGTCGTAACACTAGGTTCCCTCTGCTTAACCTGCTGTGTACAGGATAGAGCGTGAAACTGATTTGATTTGATTTTATCTTGGTTTATTCTATATGAATAATTAACATAGATAGGCTCTACTATTAAATACTTCCCAATTATTTTCCCCTGCCGACGACAGATATCTAATTAGATTTTAATGAATTTATTTCTTTAAGTGCATTGAAACGAAACCAATCGAGATCATTTTCAACATCTCATAAACTTTACTATTGAGAGTATTCTCCTGGAAATGTTCAGTGAAAATTAATTCTTTTGGAACAATATTGAATGAATATTGTGTAAAACTTATTTTGGCCACAGCTTGACTTTATGCTGGGCTATTTGTTTAAAATTTATATAAATAATTTAACTTTTAGTGTAACTGTAGGTATTTATAGATGTCAAAATCGTAATATGAAGAATCTTTATCACCAAGTGCCACATGCAGGACAAAGCATAACACTAAATAAAAATAAGAAAGACAGAAATAAGAAATGGTTGGATACATTGAAAATAAATCAGCTTTACGCTGTATCCCGTGGCAGAGGAAGCCTAGAAGTAAGACTCACTTTCTTCTGAAATCTGGAAGCATTGCGTGTTGAATGGCGGAACACAACGCCGTGCTTTATCTCAAAAACGGGATGAGGAAATAAAAATACTGAATATTTCAACACACAAGCTTCTGTCCATGCGTCACGACTGGCATCAAGTTAAGAAAATTTATAAAGTTGTTTAGTAATTGTAATACATACTTTTATTGATGTAAGTTATTGTTATTTTATACTCACAGGCTGTTCTTCTACAACATGATGCAGTAAATTCCTGAAGACTGGTGCCGGGAGGCTACCCAAGGCGTGCAATGCAGCTAAAGCCCATAAAGGACAGTCACCGTCTGAGCAAAATTTGAATTTCTGCAGAAAAAATTTTTACATGAACATGTTTTATTTTTTACTTTTACTTACTTGTATTATATATAGTATATTGTATTATATATATACTTGGAACATTTACTTAAGCTACAGGTATCTAGAAGCCTATTCCTTTAAACCTCGCGGGCGAAGCCGCAGATAAAAGCTAGTAACACAAATTAAAATAACTAGAGTTCACCAAAGGTCACATCAATAACCACCTACACTACGTAAATTCCAACTCACCATAGCTGTATATTAGGTGGCGTCGAAACTGTAACAAATATACATATAAAATTAGCATGAAAATTAAATAAAACATCCTATATAGTGTACTGTAGTTGTCTTGTTGGTCAATGGCGCGCGTTTAATGGTTCGACCGGAAACGTAATGAGGGGTGAAGAGATTTTGCATGTATGTTTAGATTTAGTAGGATATATCATAAACTATTTATTAAGCAACTAGTGGATTCCTGCAACTGCTGTCGTAGATTTTTGCATTTTGTATTATATCTCTTAGATTTCCACTTGATTTATGTAAGAAAAAAGTAGCTTCACGCTTTTTCCGCATATTATTATTTCCCTTTTTTTCCTTTTTTTTTCTTTTAGCGTCACCTGTATACAGGGACTATTGAGTAGAAAGTAAGTACGGAGTGTCCTAACACAAGGTTCCCTCTGCCTACCCTATACGCGGTATACAGGCTGATGCTAAAAGAAAAAAAAATAGAAAAGAAAAAGAATTAAGTAACATATTTAATTAGCTTCTTATACCTATTCGAAATTAAAATAGCTGATCATTTCACAAACAACACGTTCCATTCGACGTAAGCTCTCAATACAAAACAATGTTTAATGTATGAACTCTAGAATGGTAGTTTTATACCATTATTTTTCCAGTTGCAAGTGCAAAGATCGCACCGCTGCTAGTTTCCTAATAAATATTTAAAAGCTAAATATTACTATTGTACTGTGTGAGTGTATATACATGTATGTATGTTTGTATGTATGTGCTTCTATGATTGGATGGAAATTGTGAATTTTTCCTGAATAAAATCGAATAAAAAAGATTAATTTTTACAAGGTCGACGGAGAGAATCTACTGACAAGACACTGACTAGACACTACATACGGAGTGGTGCAACTCAATGCGCTTTGCATTGTTACCAGAGTGAGAACAGGAATATATCAAGTATTTAATTTTGTCTGTATGTTTCGTTTACAGTCCAAAAAGAAGAAATCAGGAGATCTCTTTACTTCTTATACTAGGTATAAATAAAAATATTTCCATTTTCTTCCAAAAGGTCAAACACTCTATTCTCTGTTCCATTCCTATTTCACAGACATTGTGTGCGATAGTATTTTAAAATAAAAAAAAAACCATAAAGATCAAAAAATCTTTTCTAAAGCCATGTCTTCCTATTATTCTTTCCTTTCCATCATCATCTCTTGAATGAACCACAAGTTCATAAGATCGTTGTTGACAGATTAGTTGAGGCTTTTAATATCGCGGGTCCATAGAGGATGCTGTACAAACACATTGAGGCCCAGAGCTTGCTATGCTATGTCAACATTATAAAATATTTACAATAGAATAAATACTAATTTATAATGTGAAAACTGAATTATGTGATTTTTTTATAAATATTTATCCAATACAAATACTACATATTATAATAGTGTACTTTTTGGCGTTTGGCAGAACTCAACACCGTGATTTGCCTCGACACAAGAACGAAGAAATGATAATATTAAATATTTCATTTTATCGAGTGGTAATCAAACCCACAACCTAAGCTTTTCGTCAAAGCAGCAGAAGAAAGTGAATCGTAGATTTAATTATCATCAAATTAAATATAAACTTTTCCTTTTTATATTATTTATTTGGGACAGCAAACGGATTGTGCAAATAAGGAATCACCCTTTTAATTTTTTCTTTGAAAAATCCAATGTTATAACATTTAAAAAGATAATTCAGGAAGTTAATTATATTGTTAAAACTTGAAAATTTTTCGTTTTTCAGTTTTACGCGATTCCATTTCCAATTGAGACCAATCATAATTTCAAATCATATTTTTAAAATAAAAATTGTTAATAAGATGTAAAGTCATTATTAATCTATAATAAAAGAACTGAAGTGCTACTTTTCTACATTTTAACTTTCTTTCTTTTCCAATTTGAAATCGAAAATCAAAAGTTTAAAGTCCTTGTTTAGCTATTAGCTTCAAAATTTATCATTTCTGAATAGTAGAGTCATCGAATTGTAACTCTTATTTGGACAGAGTATTAATGTTTGCAGCTGAATTTTCGAATTCGGTAAACTCTATCCCTAGAGATTTAAATTCGCATTCAAAATAAATGCTAAATTCGTCGATAACGCACGGCTAATTATTTTTTTTAGGGTCATGCTGTATCCCGCGTACATCATATCACGCCGAATTAAAAAGACTCAACACCGTGCTTTGCCTCGACAGCAGAGTAAAAAATGTGAACGTATCATGCTTAAGAACATCTGAACAGAATTTGGCTTACGAGTAGATCTATAGATCAATGATTTTTTACGTTAAAGAGAAATTACCCTAGTATTTTAAATTTAACTTTCATTAATAAAATATCAACTAAAAGGGTTAATAAACCAGTTACTAAGCAAAATAACTATTATATACTAGTAATATTACTTGGTATAACCCACGCAGTTGATCTCGACGCATGTTTTCATTCCATCAGGCCGACGCAGGTGCGTCAAAACTGTAGCGCTTATCGAATTAGCTCTCGATGGCTTTTAGCGAGTTTTCTCATTTAAATCAATTGGGAATTGAGAAAAAAGATATTGGGAATAAGAATAAGAGAAAAAGAAATTGGGAAAAAATACTTTTACTATAGACGTAAGAGTTTTTTTCCGTGGTATTTTTTTTACAGTTATTTAAATATTTTTCTTTACTTTACTATAAATGGCCGAATCATGTAAAAACAAAAAAAAACATTATAAGAATACATAAAATACCTAGAATAGTTTTAACTAAGATTCATTTAGATTTTTTAATAATGACACATATTCGTATGCGTGGTTCAGCGCAGCGTTAAGTTCCGATTCTGTAACCGACCGTCCACGTCTCGTAATTATAAGCTTGGATCCAAAGAGAGATTCTAGCGAGCTAAATTTTCAAAGCCCCTACAAGAGAGAGAATTTAAAATCTTTTTTCTGTTTATTGAAAATAAGTGGCTAGGTAAGCCCAATTTTCTCAGTGCCAAATATTATAATTAGTAAATTTTATAGTTACTAGTATAAAATCATCTTTTACCATAACTTTAAATTTAAAACATATATTTTCAGCTGTATCTGGGATGTAGCAGGGTAGGCAGAGGGAACCTAATACACTCCGTTCCATAATTTTTGCTCAATTTCTATTGTTTTGTCATGGAAACAAGAGGACATGAAAATAATTCGATTGCACAACCACTTCGTTCACAGTCAGATGCTGCTCCGCTGCACCACGAGAGAAGCCTCAAAAATATGTAGACTTTGAAACTCATTATCGAAATCTTATTATGCAAGGAATTCGAAAATATCTCCATACAAAGATTGTTGGTAAATAAATGTTTTCAATGCCCGGGGATTTTCTTTCGAAACAATATGATTCTGTGAACAAAAATTGTTGCTATAAGATACTTTTAATAGTAGTGACTTCGATTCCCATTCGGGGATTGTTATTTTCTTAAATGTAAACGTATTATTCATTTGTTTACTATTTTATTAACTCAAAAGTAACGTAAAGTAAGTTCAACGAGTCATGGATGCCCTAAAGTTAGCTGGCGGCACAGATTTAATTTTAGGATTCTTCTTATTTATGATTATTTTCTTCCCGAGCGAACAAAGCTTAAAAGTTTAGGAACTCTAACTTCAGCGTGGCCACGATTTGTTGACCTTATTATTATTTAAATGGCAACCACTGATTACATGACGTTAACGTGATCTCAAAAATATATAAGGTTTTTAATGATTATTATAAGTTATTAATGTTCCCATTTCCCTATGGAAATTCCACTCGACAAGTTCTCTGCCTACTCTTCTACGTGCGGGATACGGTGTGGAGTTTTTTTTTATGTTTCCATTTCCGTATGTATGGAGGTTTATACACAACTAGTTAAAAAATTAGCTGCACGCTTTTTACTGCATAGCAGGGTAGGCAGAAGGAACTCAATGTTTGTTGCGCTGCATTTGAGAAAAGTAAAAGTTTAACAAATTAGGAATTGAAAGCCACAACTTATAAAGAAATTCTAAAGTCAATGAGAAACGGGTAAGTTCTACACTTGAGGGCAGAAATTTAATTTAAGAAAGAAAATAATGCCGTAAGCTGGCATTTATACTTTTGTTAACATAATTACTAGTACTTTACTACCTACTTACGAGAACATTTATTAGGCCAGTCATGGCGCAGAGGCACAAGTGTGTAATTGTTAGACGTGACAGATTGTGAGTTCGATTCCCATGTAATGAATGAAATTAAATATTTATTGGAATGCGAAGTGCGCAATATCTCTAGAATTCGGTGGAAAGAGGGGAGTGGAGCGTTTTAACACTAAGTTCCCTGTGCCTACCTTAAATAAAATGTAACTACAAAATCGTAGTTTCGAAAATTAGTAATCGATTCATTAACTTACGATCAGGCTATTTAAAAAATATATTTTAAAGTTGAACAGCCTATATAAAATCAAGGACTTGAATTTTGGAATAAGGGAACTTATCAAGACACTCTATCTTGACACTAAAATCTTTCTGCCTGCCTTTCTATATGCGGGATAATGGGTGAAGGTAAAGAAATCTAAATGTCTGATGACCCCGAGTGGTAATCGAATCCACTACTGCTCCTACAGTCAAACACCACGACGCGACTGTCTGTAACTTAGACTATTAAATTATTGAGTATGGCGCAGTTAATAAACACGATTTGGACAAAGTCATGAATGCACAAATACATTGAACATTTATTATAAACAGACGTCACGCCCGCCATTAGATGAATATCTAATCGTCTTATCCAATTATAGCTTGAATTAAAACCATCGAGATCGTCATCTGACTGTAAGCGCGACAGTTGTGGATTCGTTTCCTGTTTGGTGAATTTAAGTAATATGACTTTAAAAAAAACATCCTTGCTTCGTTGTTACTAACGATTTGAATCTTCATATAATCGGTGTCATATTTCATTCATATGCACTTACAACTTTCAAACTACGAGTAAAGTTTTGTGATGTGATTTCTAGGAAAAGACAGTGATTTAAGAGGATATATATGAGTCGGATTTATTTTTAACATTTTCAAAGTGCTATTATACATTAGAATAAAAATACTTATTTGGAAATATATAAAAAAAATTATCGAAGCGGGTTTTGACGAAAAAACGAATATAATATGTATAATAATTAATGTAAAATACAAGCAAAAATGGAGATCACTATCACAAATAAAAAAAATAAAAACTAAACAACGTTTCTCATAAAAAACCTAATTTTAAATTCAACAACAATAATAAAAATAAAAAAAAAAACTACAAACCCATTAAAATAAACTAGAACCCATTCATTCACTCAATATACAATTGATTTGTTTTTATAAGCTCAAAACACTATAAGAAACCGAGAACAGCACTAGCCCGTGAATGGAGTTCTGATGAATATGGAACAGGTGGAGGTGGAAATGTTTCACCGGAGACCACAACCTTTGCAATTCAACAGGTTACACAGCGAGGTGCATTTTGTTTTAATACGTTTACTTTGGTGAGAAACTTTTAATTTATACCTACTATAAAAAAGAGGCCAGTCGACTGATTGTGGATTCGATTCTCACCCGAGGAAATTAAATGTTTAATATTTTCATTTTCTTCGCTCTGGAACACCAGATTCCACCACTCAACACGCAATTGCCGCCAGAATTGCATGGAAAGTAGGGAACGGAAGTATAGTCCTGGTAACAGAGTGTCATAACACTAGGTTCCCAGGTTCCTTCTGCTTAGCCTGCTGTGTGGGATACAGCGTGAAGCAAACAAAAATGGCTCGATTAGAAATCTACATTATAATATTACAATCACACAACCATTATTTATAACGTAGATACCTTCCAACTTTGCTACGAAGGTCTACGTCTACATTTATTTTCTTTTTTTTGTTTTTAAACTTATAACATATTAAATTAAATTAAAAAGCTTTAATTTAGAGGTCGTCGTAGCGTAGAGGCACAACACGGTGCTCATTTTTCCGCCGAATTCTAGAGGTATTGCGTCTTCAGTAGCGGGACTTAACGCCGCGCTTTGCATCGTTACCCGAGTAAGAAAAAGAAAATGTTTTAATGCTTCATTTTCTCGAGTGGGAATCGAACCCACAACCAGTCGCGTTTACAGTCACCCTTGGTGCCTCTGCCCTTGATGATTTATTCTGGCGCTCTCTTTTTCAGTTTTTCAATGAATTGATATTCGTTATCATAGACATTGTGCGCTACACAATGCTCCACAGAAACATCGTAGTTCTTTCAACTAAAGCAGAAAACACAATTGTTTTCTTTAAATATTTATACACTTAGAAACACTAATCTTTCACCTTCGGGAACACAGTGCCCATAATACTGGAGAAAGGTCACCTAATCAGCAAGAGAACACCCGGAAGGATGTATGAAGGTTGATAGAGAGAGGTGAAAGAGGTACGCATAGACCGTAGCGTTGGGCACTCCGTTCTCTCTGGCTACCACATGCTAGGGATATATCATAAAGCTAAAAAGTATTGCCTCAACTGTAATTCGAAGCCACAAACGTTTTCAGGTACAAATTTTCTATTTATTACTCAACGACCTCACAAACTTATATAAGAGAAAGAGAGAAAAATTAATTCTACATTGTTTATACTAAAATATGACTGTTTATTTTTTTTAATTGTGTTGTCATCAAAATTGGCACGCGAGTGAGCCTCCTAAGACCAAAACCAGCTGCGTAAATTACAATTTTAATGTACAAAGAGATCAGGAGGGACAGTTGGAAAATATCTGAAATATTATATTTATCATCCTACAGTGCGGTTCGCGGCTTCGCCCGCTGGAGTTCTAGAATTTACTTAGATATTTTGTTATTTCCTGTTTACATGGGTACACGCACAGAAATATGTTCTAACGAGATGTTTGAAACGACGACGCTGCGTTAACTCAACACACAATGCCTCTAGAATTCGGAGGAAAATAAAGAACTGAGTGTTTTAACACTACGTTCCCCCTGCCTACCCAGCTGTATGCGGGATATAGCAGGAAGCTAAAAAAACCTTCCTCACGATTAACTTTGTCAAAAAAAATCGCATTAAAATTGGTGCTGTAGTTTAAAAATTTATACGTACAACCAACTCTAAAAGCAACAGGTAAACGCAATTTCCACTCCTTGGTATCGAGGCTGAGTGCGGCATTTAGTTCTGTCATTCAATATGCAATGCTTCCCGAATTCGGCGGAAAGTAGGGAACGAAAGTGCCTTAATGGGAACAGAGTGTCTTTACCCTAGGTTCACAGGTTCCTTTTGCCTACTCTGCTACGTGCATGATGTTATAATAGTTCAATCTATACGCGGCAATTAGCGAGTTTGATTTCACTTATAAAGAAATTTCCTTTGAAAATGAAAATTAAAGCATCATTAAATATAGTGTAAAATCATTTCTATATATTTTACTGAAAATCATGATTCCTTTATAATGCATTTTATATATAAATATTTATATTATTAATAAATAGAAAAGAAAACTATATATAATCTGCTATTTATTTATCTTTTTTCTTATAATTACTTAATAATTTTGAAAATTTTCATCCCAGCAAATGCTAATAAAATTTCCCAACAAAATGTATCTATTCGCTTTATTAATACAAATAGTATAAAAATAATAATTAAACATACAATAGTTATGTAAATTAATCCAGAAACTCGTTCGTTTCTGACGCTACACCGACAACAGTATATAAACGGAACGTGGCGTCCCACGGAACCATAGCACGGTGGATTGTCAACCAGTAAACATAGTGTGTTGAGTGGAGTGATAGGAATGATATAATATTTTATGAGGTAAGTTCCAATTTGATTTTTCATATTATTAATACGTCAAAAACCTTTGAGATATCTTAATTTTTATTTTTTCGAAAATTTTCAGTTTTTTTTTGTTATAATATTTGAGATTTATAATTAAAATTGTGTTTTAATTGTATAATATGTAAAAAATAATCTTAAAAATAAAACGTACTGTTTTTAAAGTAATAATTTCCTTATTTAAAGTGGAGACGCGTAAAGAATAAAAAGTAGAGTCGACAAAAAATTACATTAAAACAACTTATATATAATATAGTTATATACATTTTAAATAATATTTCTATATATATTTATATATTTAACATATTATGCAACAGGCAGACCTTTCAGAGAGTCCAACCCAATGCATTCGCACGCTCAGTACATATTGTGTTAAGAGAAACAATTCATTTCATAAATAAACACTATTGCATATTAAATAATTTAGAGTGTACCTCTGCTTCACGCTTGTTCCCACAGCACAGATTAGGCAGAAGAAACTTTGTGCTAAAACTCTCCGTTCCACCTAACTTCAAAGACCACTACGTGTTGACGTAACTCATCACCCTGCTTTGTCTAACAGGGTGGTGAAATGAAAATAATTTTTATATAATTAATTGTATTGTGGCGCAGGTGACGCGACGGTCATAGATTCGATTCTCCCTTAGGGGAATGAAACATTTAATATTTTCATACTTCGCTCGTCGAGTTCTGCCTCGAGAATTCCCGCGGAAAAAGGGGTACGGAAGATTCCTAATGTGAACGGAGTGTCTGTATAACGTACATGTAATATTTTATAGGATTATTTTTTAATTACCATCTACGGAACACTAAGAAGCCTACTATATGATTTCTATAGGGATTAACTCTTTCAAAGAAGGAACCAATTTCTATTACTACAATAGCCACTGTGTGGACAAGATCTGATGAAAATTATTATATATATATATATAATATACATACATATATGTAATAAAATATTACTTATAATTTGTGTAATATCCAATTTTCATACATACACGTTTAGTGGCGGAGCCTAACCCCGACATTTTTTTTAAATTTTCATTTTAAAATAAAAACCTAAGTGGAAAAGTGGAAATCGAACTGACAACCTACCTCTGCCTACCCTGCTATGTGCAACTAACTGAAGCTAGCAATATTAATAATTTACAAATTGTTAAAATTGTATTATCATACAAAATTAAAATCTAAATTTAAAGCGCATCCCTTATGTGTGTCTATAAGGATAAATGTCGAGATATTTAAACTTTTTTCCGAAGCTTTTTTAATGACTAATAATCCTAGAATAATTTCAATTGTGTTGATTAATTGTAGGCACCTTTTTATATGGGATTGAAATCAGTTTTGTTGAGTGAGTTTGTTGATCAGTTGAGTTGAGTTACAAATTACAAGGAGACGTTGTCAATCAATAGTTACGGCAAGTATGAAAACAATCGAAAGGAAGATACATGGATTGATTATTCTCTAAAAAAATGAATAACATCAAAGGGATTTTTTTTGTTTTGTTATATAAATGTTCTTGTCATATCATTCTTTGGGCGAACTCTTAAGAATCTCTAGCTTAGATAAATATTATGAGATTCGTTTCTTTTTACTAACAATAAAGGTATGTAGATTCAGATTACAACTGTTATTGTTTATACATATTCCGAGACAAAAAACAAATGTTTGTAGAGTTATTAAATATACAAAAGATTTTTTTCTTCACAAAAAAAAAGCTTCAACCAGTATCCCGCTCACAGCAGGGTAGGCAGAGGGAACCTCGTGGTAAGACACTCCGTTCCCCACTTCTTTCTTCACGCACGCTTTTATATAAAGTCGCAGAAATTGCTAATTATTTTATATTATTTCATAGTTCAATACTAATATTATAAAGCTGAAATGTTTGTTTAGTTATTTGATCGCGTTTATCTTGGGAACTACTATTTGCCTGTGCGTTTGTTCACGTTAATCTCAGAATCGGATTAACTATTTTAAGTGCAGTTCTTTAATTGCTAATTATTTATTAAAATATGAAAATTATTATTAGTGAATAAATAATTGTGCATTCCAGGCGGGCGAAGCCGCAAGTGGGTCGCTAGTATAAAATACAATGATCAAATATAAATATTTTTCTGACACTTGTAGAACCACAAACTATATTCAGAACAATCAGAAGGAAAACGACAGACAATTGAAAGCATTTCAAAAGTGAAAGATCTATGAGGAGTTATCAAAAGACGTCAGTTCAACAGTAACTCTTTGTAATACAAATAATAATGGACATATAAATAATTTAGTTTGAAAGTCCTCGAGCAATATTTAAAGCGCCCATATATTTTTATTTTAAACAGAAGTTACTCGTATATATATATATATATATAGATTTTTCTTTTTGTAAAAGTTTTAATTTTAACCAATTCGTGCTATCGTTGTGTTGAATTGAAACTGCGTTGTGATAGTGGGGTCAAATCCTACAGGCCAATGTGACAGACAGTATGACAAACGAGATGGTTGCGGTTTTGCTACCCCTACTAGGGATTGAATTATTTTCATTTGTCACCGGTGAAAACGCATAATGTCTCGAATTCAGGCGGAGAGCGAAGAAAAGAGTGTCTTGACACTAGTTTATCTCTGTCTTTCTTGAAGTATACAGCAAATATTTTTTTTCCCTTTTAGTTAAACAGCGTAGCAGTAAAAAACATAAATATAAACAAAAATAAAAAAAACATATGATTTTACTTACGTGTAAATCAAAGACTGGATTACTCCCTTACAGCTTTTGAACGTCCGTCGGTATTATCTAAAAAAAACAAAGATATTTGAATTAAACAAAATAAGTATTGCTCTCTTTTTTAGATACTTTATTTAATGAAATAAATAATATTTAAGTCATTTTCGGTGCAACGTCAACAGCTAAACTAGAAGCTAAACATATAGCTAAGTTACTGTAGGAACACTGTAGTTAATTAAGATGTACTCTCAAACATGGACCATATTGGGCAAAGTGATAGGACAATATCAATGCTAAACGTAATGATATTTTCTGGCGCGTTCCTTTTTTTACATATAGGATCAAAGCGAAGAGTTAAGACACTAATTTCTTCACTTTTAAAATAATACTTAAATACAGAATACGGAAGTGACTTAATGTGAACGGAGTCTCTTAAAACAAGGTGCCCAGGTTCTCTCTGCCTATCCAATAAAGAAAGCCAATCAAGCAAAATCAAATATCTACTTAAAAACGCCAATTAAATCAAACTCAAAGAGTAACTTTATCAAAATGTATTAAAACTCAAAAACTGAAATAGCCCAAGTGATATTACGATTGGGGCGATTCGAACGTTGTGGTCGGACGCGGTCGACCACGAGTGGTCCTGGTTCTGTCACACAGAACATGTGTGGGGAAGTTCTGAATTAGAAGTGTTGGGCGTTCTGGTGGTTGGGTTATGTTTTTCATTTATTTTAGTCCTTTTTTTTAAACAATATAATATAGTATTGTTTTTAGTTTTTTTATGCTTTTTTTTTTACTTTTCTCTGTCTGTATACTCCATTTCCCGATTTCTGCCGAATTTTCGAGACACTGCGTGTTGAGGGGCAGAACGGAAAAATTTTACTAGTACTAAAGCGAATAAATGAAAATAATATTACATAACAGTTCATTCCTATGAGTGAGAATCGAATCCACTACCGTCGCGTTTACAGACACACGATTGTGCCACTGCGTCACGACAGCCGGGTTTTGTTGAATTATTATTTTTATGATATTTGAGTGCCTGTATATTTCTGTATATCATTAATGGTAAGCTTCTAACCTTTTAGTAAATTAGGTCTCCTTGGCATCAACTCTTAATGTTACAGATATAGTTACCTAATGGGTGTAGCATGAAGAGAATCTATCACTACATTTTTACTTTGCTTAATTCTTAAAAACGAAAGAGTGTTATATGAAGTATAGTTTATCTTCAGTAGGAATATTTTAGCACATATAAATGTATGTAAATTCTATAATTAACTTTTCTGATATATTCAAAGACCAAAACGTATAGGCGTAACAGCGATCAACCCAACAGAAGTGAGGTTGATCTTCCCAATAGTTGTCATACAAAACTTTACAAAATCACACAACGATCCTAAAAGACTTAATGGAAACCTCCACTTTCCTCTTTACTTATGTTTGTTGAGTAAAACTTTAAGATCAGTCACAATTAAAATATAGCTCACAAATACATATACATACATACAGCTTCACGTTATATCTCGCACATCGCAGGATAGGCAGAGGGAACCCAGTGTTAAAACACTCCCCATTTCAGGCTGAATTTTTCTAGGTATTGCGTTTTGACTGGCGGAACCCAACGTCGGGCTTTTGCCTTAGTGACAGAGTGTGGTGCGAGGTGTTACAGTCACACCTTGTACCCCTTTTTTTTTTCTTTTTTTTTCCGTGGGGAAACCCTTTTACGGGTATCCACATGCCGGGTGAAATGCGATGCGGATTATGTGAGACTCATGCTTCTGCATCCTACTCACTAAAACCCCACGATGGTCCATCATTATGCATTTTTCGAAGCCGCGGGTACACTTTCATACTCTACCGCAACTTCGCAGCAGTTGCTTGTTTCACTAAGCACTTCTTCTTTTTATAGCTTCCAATAATTGACCACGTGCCAGGACCAACACGCGTCTCTTCTCAGGGATATTTACTTAAGCAACGACAGCTTCGCACCTTGTACCCCTGCGCCATAACGACTTTAAATATAGCAGACAATCGCTTATGTCCTACATTACTCATAGGTTTCAAAAGGAAATGAGACCTAGTAACGCGCGGTTAGTACAATCTTAGCTAGATGTTTTATTCTTAAGATTTAAAAAAGTATTTAGTAGTTGGTTTAATTTTTAAATTCTGAGGGCATTGCGTGGCGGAACTTAACGCCATGCTTTGCCTCGGTATCTAAATATTTTATTTCATCGATCGGGAATCGAATCCAAGTTGGCAGCGTTTACAGTCACAAGCTTGTTCCCTTGCATTATGACAGGTCTCAAACATCTTACATTAGTTGTATATAAATTCAAATCACGCGAAACTAAATCGCTTAAAGGCACTATGAGGGTAGGTTATGAAAAAAATAAACATGGACGCCCAAAATACAGACAAAAATAGGTTTCGCGAAAATTTCTATTATTGCCTATTCGATGCATTTACATATTATTAGAAAAACAAGGCAGGTATATTGTTATAAAGGTCCCCTAACATGATAGTAGTAGGGTACTTTTTGCCTTGTTTGATGTCAATAAATAATTATAATATGAAGAAATTCATCATCATTCAGATTTTTTGTTTTTAGTCAAATAACCCATTTTGTTTAATAAATGGAAAAAATAAAGCGTGGCGTTCACATTCACAGCTCAATAAGCAATTTCTTGATTGTGGGCAGAAAACCGGTATAGGGCGACCAGAATATATCAGGACCAGGAGCAGGAGATATTAGGGTAGGCAGAAAGAACTCTATCTACCTTTCAGCTCCACGTTATATCCCACATAAAGAAGCGTGGGCAGAGGGAACCTAGTGTTAAAACACACACCGTTCAATTATCGAGACATTGCGTTGAATAATGGAACAAAACGCTGCTTTGTTCCTACAAGTACCTACTTAAAACCTTAAAAAAAAGTTACTTATAATTTCCAAACAATTCAATGTAAAAAGCGAATCGCAAACAACACCTTATTAAATTATCTTTAGTCATTCTTTCACCGGGCGAACGATTTCCATTCATTTGTAAAAACAATATTTTTACTGTATCCCTTTGATGGTTCTCACAAATACTGGTGGTCCTAGACTTAAGTATTTTTAATGGTGACAATTATTTAACTGTTCGATAAGCACAGGCTATTAGTACTATTATTAGGAATATTTTTGTTGAAGAAAAAATGTTTGTGTAGTTAGTGCCTAGCTGTTATAAGTACCTATAGATAGAATTAACATTCGTCTGTTTGTCTATATGCGGGATACAAAGTGAAGCTAAAAAGTGTATGTAGATATAAAATAATTAATTTAAAAATAAAACAGCTTCACGCTGGATCACGCATATAGCAGGGTAGGCAGAGGGAACTTAGTGTTAAGACGCTCACTTCCCCACTTTCCGTTGAATTTTTCGAGGCATAGCATGTTGAATGGCGAAACTCAACGCTGGTGACAGAGCGAAGAAATGGAAATATTAATAAATAATGATTCATTCCCCCGAGTACGGATAGAACCCACAATCGTCGCGTCGCCTCGTGCCCCTGCGTCCCCACGACCTCAATTTATTTTAAACATCAATTATTATATACAATTGTGTATTGAAATCACGGTAGTGTGAGCGTATGGTGGTTGTGGTTTTATTCAGAATAGAAAGCAATTAACATCAATCCTATACAATCTCGGAAGTCGTCATGACAATGTACAATTGAGTGTGATTGTGAACGCAGTGGTTTTGGGTTTATTTTCATTTGTGGAACTAATTATTTAAATTATTTTAACTTCCCCGCACCGTTCCACAAAGCGCCATTCAATAAGCAAAATCTCAAAATCATAGCGGGAAGTGAAGAACGGAGTATCTTAACATTAACTTCCCAGAGCCTACCCTGTGAGTGAAAGAGTGGGGCCTCTTTACGAAGTAATAAAATAAAAAAGATTAAATCGTTAAGTAATTTTTAAGAAGTTACAGCAAGAACTAAATCTAGATCAATGACCAGTCAAAGTCCAGCAAAAGCGCTCACACCCGCAACGTAGATTTATTTATATGATTGAAATAAAATAAAATGAGACTGTCATGGCGCTGCGACAGAAGGGTGTGATTGTATCGCGACGGTTGTGGGTACGATTCCACTCGAGGAAGTGAAATATTTATTTACGTTTATATTTTCATTTCTTCGCTCTGGTGTTGAGGCAAAGCGCGCCGTTGAGTTCCGCCACTCAACACGCAATGCCTACAGAAGTGAGGAACGGAGTTAATACTAGGTTCTCTCTGCCTACCCTGTTGTGTGCGGGATACAGCTTGAAGCTGAAGCTGAAATAAAATATTTCGTTAGCAATATGCTCTATTAATATAAGCACTTCCATCTACAAGTTCCTTTCGAACTTATATTTTTTCTATTCAAAAGCTGTTATTTACAATGCGGAAATATTACCGTTACACGCGCATAATACATCCCCAGACGGGAACCCGAAAGCTTTGACTTATAACTTTAGTACAGCGTTACCTGAGCTTTGGGAGCGGTAAAAGTTAAGTAAATATACCTAAAGTGTGTTTTGTGTTTCCAATTGTAATCTATATTTTTTAACTTCACGCTCTATTCCTCACACAGCAGGGTAAGCAGGGGGAATCTGTTGTTAAGACATTCCGTTCCTCATATTCCGCAGAATTCTGGAGGCATTGTGTGTTGAGTGGTGGAACCCAACGCCGCCTTTGCCTTGAGCGAACCAGAGCGAAGAAAATATATTTCATTTCCTCGAGTAGGGAAGCCACAACCTGTTGGATTTATACCCACCCACTGCGCCACGACTGGCTTTAATAATTTAAATATAAAAAATATAACTATCCAAAGGCAGAAAGCAATCATGATTTTACTCAAAACTTAGATAAAGTATTTAGTTCTAACAGTCGTGTAAGTTTTTTAAAAACTTTGCGAAATCAGATTATATCTCTTGGAAACAGAAATAAAGTTACCTGTTGATTTTCTATATCATTTTATAAACTTAAAGAATACATAAATACATAATAAATAAATACATAAATGTATTGAATACATACGAGTATATAGATACAATAATGTATAGTAAGCATGACTTCTTTTTGGGATTCTGTACCTCAAAAGGTAAAAACGGAACCTATAGGATCACTTTGTCGTCCGCCTGTTCGTCTGTTAAGATGTAAATCCTAATGTACAAAATGCGGCGTTCAATTCCGAACAGGGTGTGGTGACAGCAACTTAATAATATCTGTACATTCTCTCTGCCTAAGCAAAGAAGCTGAGGAGAAAAGTGGAAATAAACAAATATTCTTTACTTTTCAAAGATATAAGTGTGCGTTCCATAAAAAAGGCATAATGTCTTGGGTCATAATTAAATATTATTCCGTTCACACCATGTTTGCGATCCCTATAATTAATTTATTCTTAATAAAGTACCCTACAATATATAAAGAAAGAAATATAAAAGAAAAGAAACTTAATCTTATTGTAGTAACTGTTTTAGATGCGTGGTTTCTTGACGCTATATCCCAATATAAGTATATCACCATCCGACCTAAGTGGGAGTCTAGTATTGAGACACTCCGTTCTCCATCGGGTTCATGACCCAAAACAATCAGACACGAGCTCATTGAGCTTGATGGCTTCTGCCACGGATAAGTAAATATATTTTTTTATATTAATAAAAAATATCTTCATTACAGAACCATGGTGTACTTCTTGATTCTCATCGCCTCATGGTTGGGCTCCGCCAGCCTGCAATATATCAACACTGAAGGCCCTGAATCTGGAACCATCGTGGACTCCTTAGATTCTACTGTACATTATCCACCACTACCATATTTCAACTACTATAACCATCCGACTAGAAACTACGATATACAAAACGATGAACGTAATCATTTCTACCAGCAAGACCACCTTGAACAACAACGCAAAAGACGAACTGCTGAAGAAGTAGACGATGACAATCGCTGGAGACCCTCAGTTGATACCGACAAAACCATTTACGTGCAGACCAACGACAGGAACCCTTTTTTAGTCGAAACCCCAACCGGAGAAGATAATTCTAGTGAAACTGAAATTATAACTGCGGCAGAAAAAAGAAGCTTCAGTCCCTGGGGTGGTAAAAGAGATAAACCAAATGTTGCCGAACACATGTGGTCTTGGAAACGTACTGCCAACATTCGGGAACCAAGTATGCCCAAGCGAGTTCGATTTAGTCCATGGGGAGGAAAACGAAGCGGCCAAATGGTGTACAAGCCAGGAAGTAAAAGTTCAAAAATCATCTTATCTGCATCTGTACCAGAATTGACTCGAATTGTATCAAATTTCTCGCCTTCCAACAATAGGTTAGATGTGGCCGGTTTCCAGTTTGTCCCGATTTTGGACAAACGACATCCGATTAAAATCCTAGCTTTGAGCACAAGAGTAGAAGACAAGACTCTACGAGACGCTCTACCGTTCAACACTATTTTGGACAATATACCAAGATTATACAAACCAGGACATCCTTACGTGGATGTAAATCTTAAGAAAGATGGTAAGAGGAAAGTGAAGTTCAGCGCTTGGGGCGGTAAGAGGTCTCCCCCAATCATAGGACCAATCTGGACCCCAGCATCTGAAGATGTGAAAGATTCCACTCTCGACACAATAGTATTAGTACGAAATAATCACAATGAAGATGAAGTCTAGAGTCTAGAGTTTACAATTGACCTAGCAAGTGGCTCATGGTACCTTTTAGCTACATTTTCTGATACTCATATTTATAAAATGGTGATACAAGCATTTACATATAAATCAATTGTTTTTATGTAAGTGCCATAACAGGAAATTAATTTTCAAGATTGTCTAAGTAATGTAGTGTCTTCGTTGAATTGGCTGGATTCATAGAAGACAGCTAGCGATACTTATATTATACAAATTGTAATTAAATTATAGTCAATTGTTATTTTCAAATGTATTGTTGATTATGTAACTATTGGTGAGAGGCCAAAATACACGCCTATATCTTTATGTGTTATTTATTATGCTGTTTTTGATTAAATAATATAATTTTTAAAGTCTTACTTATTTTACTAATTTTATTTAACTTTTTTATAACCATAAATTTTTGGATCTTACTCATAATTCACTTAAAATAAAAAATATTGTAATCTGAATAAGAAAGTTTATAAAAACATAGTATGAATATGATGAACAAAGGAATATATATCAGAAATGAATAGCATTTTCTCATCTAATTGTTGTATAAAACAGACTTTTGCTGAATTTAATTCAAATTAAATAATATACTCCACATCACCAAAGAAAACAAGATTTGTTAAAAATATTAAAAGTAGCGTTGATATATTTCTTATATTACCAAATAGCGGAGGGAATCTAGTCAATTCATTTTTCAATCTATTTTTGGGTTATTGCGTCTAGTCTAGTCGTCTAGTCTAGACATGGGGAACTCAATACTTGGTTTGTCTACAGGTGAGGAAATAAAAATAATTTATATATTTCTTCCAAGTAGGATTGAACCCACAACCACCAAGTTTACAGTCTATCCTATTGAATTACAACAACCACAAATAATAAGAAATTATAAAACTTTTATATTTTTATAGTTTATTTGATTAAAAGGTCAATTTTACAATCATTTGATATTTTAAGAAAACTCATTATCCACACTAATTAAGAAATATAAAACATGTAGTTAGTATAAATTTAACAATGACAAAGTTATGCCTATAACCAAACAAAACATAAATGCATGAAAAAGGAACAAATTAGACAGTCCTCAATATAATATGGACTCCTGAGTCAGTCTCCACTGGCTTACTCAGCTGCCCGACCTTGAGTTTGAAAGCTTCCTCCTCAAAAGCCCTTTGCATCTGACCACGTCCAAACATCCCTAAATCCCCACCTCGCTTAGCAGACGAGCAGTCAGAAAATTTCATTGCAATATCAGTAAATGCAGCATCGTTGGCTACAATCTGTTTCCGATAATTCTTAAGCATTTCCATTGCTTCCTCCTTACTTCTAGTGATATTTTCTTCGCGCCAAGACGATGGACGTCTACTTTCAGCATGCTTTACCAGGATATGGCTGCAGCGTACTTCACCGGGATCAGCTGGAGCATCAGGTCGCTCCCATTGAGATTTCTTGGTGTACATATTCAGGAAATACGTCATGCCAGTTGAGCGGCTGGTCCTCATCTCCCATCCTTCCGGCAACGGGGCGTCGTTGTCATTAGACATTCTGATTCTGCAATATTTCGTGAGTTTTGATGTCTTTTCACAATAACACAATAAAAAATAACCCAACAAATTTATACGCCGTTTTGAACGCGTTTAAGAATAAATCACAATTCTTTTGTTCATCATAAGTTAGTTCAACTATAAATATTGTAAATATACGTTAAAACACTGAAGAGAAAACTATATTTTTTAAATAAAAATTAAATACAAAGTACTCACCTCGGGCGTAGATGTATCCCAAGATGTTCAAGTAGGTAATAGTAGGATAATAGAATTAAATATATTAAATGAAAAGTTGAGATTTTCCAAGCTCAGCGTATCTTATTTTATTTGCTCTGTTTTTATAACAACTTTTTTTCGTAAGAAATTATAAATTTCCAACACCAAACATAATGACAGATTAGAAATGCGTTATGTTAGTAATTCGATTATTGATATTGAATCGATTACTTACTAGATATGACTTTTTAAAATACAGTAATAAAAAATAGATAAAATTAAACAGACATTTGGAAAATTTATATTTATATTTTATTGAAAAAAATTTAATTAAATTTTTAGAATTATATTCTTATTATCGGTATAAATCAATTTAAAGGAAATTAATTTCGATTCCGAGAGAATCGATAGCGATCGCTGCAATACAGCAGCAACATTGGAGGCACAGATAATGAGTAAATGGGTTCTGTGCAGATAATTTAAGAAAACGCAAATGACAATTTAAGAATATTTAATAGTAGTCAATAATGAATTCGTAGTTTAAAAACACTGAAATTGTTAATTTCAAATTATACAATATTTTATAAAATATTAAATATGGCCAAAATACTAGGCGCCATCTATTATATTTATGTAAAAAGAGGTTAAGAAAATTAAAAGGAACTAAGTTGTAAGTTGTAACGACAGTTTTCCGGCGCTTTCCACTAGTAAACTAACTAAATAGAAAAGAGGCATTTCGTATGAACTTATGAAGCTTTATAGAAATGTTTTTCTATTTCTATAATGCTCTGCTACTAGCCGTAATTGGAACATTGGGTTTGGTTGGTAGTAGATGCATATTTCTCTTATGTCTGAAGAAAAGGGCTAATTGATAGACATAGCTTTATTTATGTAATATTAGGCTACAAGAAAATATTAATTATTTTATTTTAAAGATTTTTCTAAAATCATTTTTTTTTTTAAAAAAGTAGTTAAAAATCTATCTATTTATTTTATTTTCTAAAACGAAAAATGCTTAACATGAATAACAAAACAATTCATATTTCATATAATATAAAAATACAAATATAAAGAGTAATTAAAAGATTAATGTGAACGGCAGTAATCGGCGAATAATGAAAAGTTGAATTTTTAATGCGCAACAATTACCTACTTGCTTCGAGAACAAAGTAAATACAAAACAGAATTGTTAAGATATGGATTTAAAGTATTATTTATATTTTTCTTTTCTTTAGCTTCATGTTGTATCTCGCATGTAGGAGGGTAGGCAGAAGGAACTTGTAAACTTATTGTTAAGACAGTAGACACTGCGTTCCCCACTTTCCGTCGAATTCTGGAGGCATTGCGTGTTGAGTGGTGGAAATCGTCGTCGCAACATATTTAGAGTTTTAAATTGATTATTTTCGCTTCGGTAGTCCTACATATATTCACATACTAGCGACCCGCCCGCGGCTTCGTTCGCTTGTACTACACAATGATTTATTTTCTCATCGGAATGAAATGAAATATTTAATATTTTCACTTCCACGTTCTGGTAACAGGCAAGGCGCGGTGTTGAGATCCACCACTTAACATGCAATGCCTAACACTAGGTTCCTTCTGCCTACCCAAGCCAAAAAAATATATTAACATGTTTTTTATTTATGAACTGATTGAAATAAAAAAATTTAGGGACGTTTGCCAAAATACCACTGTGAAAGCTTCAGTTAAAGCAGATAACGCGTTTCTGACACTAGTGTGAACAAGCGCACCGACAAACAGACAAAAATTTTAAAATATGTACTGTTATGGGTTCTTTTTCTTTATTATTGCAGTAGATTTTCTCATATGTCTTCCATTTACAGACAGCGATGAGTAAATTTACAAACATTTTTTGTAATTATAAAGTAAAGAAATAAATCAATGTACCCACCATGTAGGTATATTACGAAATTTATGAAATATTACTGTAGATACCCTTGTTGGGTCTTCATGTTGAAATATTTATACATAGCTATTAAGTCGCGTTACATAGAAAACTAAATTGAAGTGAACGTCGCTTATTTGCTCGTCATATTAATTATTTAATATTTGTCATAACAACACAAACATAATATAGACAAGAAGCTAGCCTAGTGTCAAGACCCTCCGTTTTAGGTAAGTCCATCTAATATGAAGATATTATGGGTTGAGTGGCAGAACTCTAGTTTTGTTTCCAACGTACTACGAATCCATTTTTTTTATAACATGCAGTAAGTAATTGGTATTTGTTTAATTCTATAAATACATGAATATTATGTATGTTATTGATGGACTTTCTTTTAAATGTAATATAGACAAAGTTATAGAATGAAATTAGTGTTGTCTAAACTAGATCTGAGACAACATTTCTATTTTTTAATACCAACGTTGCTCTGTAAACAAATAATAGCGGCCAAGTGAGTTACCATTTCTACCATATTCCTATAATGGAATCAATTTATATGTAGTTATATAGTTTATGTACCGGACGGGCGGAACTCAAGTGAATGAGCCGCTGACGCCCTGCACACTATAGGTTCCAGATCATGGGAACACGGAGTATGCTGAGACCCCAAGACGTTTTTGTGAGTCGTTCTTGTGAGACGTTCTTGTGAGTCGTTCTTGTGAGACGTTCTTGTGAGACGTTCTTGTGAGATGTTCTTGTGAGACGTTCTTGGGAGTCCTTCTTGTGAGACGTTCTTGTGAGTCGTTCTTGTGAGACGTTCTTGTGAGACGTTCTTGTGAGACGTTCTTGGGAGTCCTTCTTGTGAGACGTTCTTGTGAGTCCTTCTTGTGAGACGTTCTTGCGAGACGTTCTTGCTATACATTGAAACAAGATACTGAAACAGGATGTTGAAACAGGATATTGAAACAAGATGTTGATCACTGTATAACGGTCGGTGACTGTCGGCTCTATTCGTGTCTTGTTCCGATTCTATCTTCTTCCTGTTGTGCTCACCGTTGATTGCCGACTGTCTCTGTCTCGCCCGACGCGCACCTCCGTTGCGCGGAGCTAAACGGTAACGAGAGCCGCGAGCCACCGAGCCGTTTTATCTTTATTTACAACAATATTTTTACTATGATTATCACACATTTACATTTATATTTTAATAACTAAAAATCGGATGTTTTTACAATTTATACATATTAAAAGAACATAAAAATATCTATCTATCTATGTATAAAACATTATACTATTTAAGTATTATCTATTATTAAATTACGAAAAATGCTGTTACGATGACGAATTTTACATGAGTTTTTACAATGAAAATTCTCTCTAAAATTAATTACACACATTAGGAATATACAAATCTGTTATTTTGTTACAGAAAACTATGACAAACAATAATTAATAATAAAATTTACTATACGGAAGTTACTATTATATAAAAAGCGATTAATGCGGCAAATCATAGTACAACTATACAAATAAGATATAAAGTCGAAAATTATTATCTAAAACGGAACCCAAATCTATTTATATTTATTATTTAATGTAATTACTTATTTACAAAGGAAAAAACACTATTAATTTAGAAAAGACACTAATAATAACATTCAAAATTACGAGAGTGGTATGACGTCACTTTTTGCCAAACTAAACAGTCTCTAACATGTTGTGACGAGTTCACAGCCGATGATGCGCGTCGGTTGTCGCGAACATTTCTCCCGCCGTGCAGAATCAGGTCTCGATGTGATGCTGCATCTTTCCCGCGGTGAGCGACGACGTCTTCTTACTTTGGAAGCGGAACGAGTTTTTTGGTTGGCCTTTTCAGAAGACCACCCTTAGTGCGTACTTCAACTATTCGCACTTGTCCATCTGCACCTGGATATACTTTTTCTATGCGTCCTCTTGGCCACGTATTTCTTGGAAGTTGTGAGTCGGCTATAAGTACCGGGTCACCTATTTCATAAGTAGGGCCTCGACCATGAGGCTCCCGCCGGTGTTGAAGTTCAGGGAGATATTCGCGAACCCAGCGTCTCCAAAACATGTCTGCTAATATCTGTGAGCGTCTCCACTGCTTTTTGCTATCGATGTCGTCCTCACTAAATGTGCCAGGTACAGGTAGACGAGCTGAACCCCCAAGTAAAAAGTGATTGGGTGTTATAGATTCTTCGTCGTCATTGTTTACAGAAACATGTGTGAGGGGACGACTATTCACAGTATATTCTACTTCGCAGAGTAATGTAGCCAAAATTTCTTCTCGGGGGTATCTCTCACGAAGAATAGTGTATAGAGCTGTTTTCACGCAGCGAACAAGACGTTCCCATGCGCCTCCCATGAATGGTGCAGATGGTGTTATGAAACGCCATGCGATGCCTCGACGACTGGCTTCTTCTTTGAATGCTTCTCGAAGTTCTTTGTCTGCTCCATGCATGTTTGTACCATTATCTGAGTAAATTTCGGAAGGACATCCTCGACGTGCAGCGAATCTTCGCAATGCAAGTATGGCAGAGTCTGCGCTTAGGCTGGCGGCGATTTCCAGGTGAACTGCTCTAGTGGTAAGACACGTGAAGAGTGCGACGTAACGTTTCACGTGTTGTCTGCCGACGACTACTGTGAGAGGGCCAAAATAATCTAAGCCGGTGTATGTAAATGGTCTTCGATGATGAGCGAGACGGGATTTAGGATGATCACCCGTAGAAGGCTGTGGGGGTTGTGCCTTGCGAATACGACACTTGAGGCACTGATGAACTATCCTTTTCACGGTGGGACGAAGACGAATTACCCAAAAATGTTGACGTACTTCATTTACTATTATTTCGGTGCTGCTGTGGTGAAGACAACGGTGGGTCCAATCAATATATAACTGTGTGATGTAGTTATCTCCATCTAAGACTTGTGGTTTCTTTGTTTCGTCTTTTATTCCCTCGGCGGCGGCTATACGGCTGCGAAGAACGACAATGTCATCTCGGAGTTCTACGGGTAATGAATGAAGGCGACTTTGTTTGGCAATAGTCCTGTTGTATCTTAAGTCTGTGATATCTTCATTGAAAGATTCTTCTTGAGATGTTCGGATGAGAAGATTTTCTGCTTTTGTAATGTACTTCGAATCCAATATCAGAAAATTGTTGGAATCCATAGATTTCTTGCTATGTAGAGTAGTAGATTTCTTTTGCAATGTTTCTCTTCGTTTGTTCCACGTAGGATCTGATTCCATATTTCTACGTGTTCGCTTATAAAAGATCTTCTCTTTTTTATTTCTGCAAATATCTAAAAATTGCAAGACTCTAGCTGTGGCACGAAGTAGTCGCTCCCATTTTGAGAAGCGTTGTGGATCAGGAATTGCTTCACGTAATTTTGTCTTCAGCTGGAGTTCTTTAACGGTAAAAGTATGTTCTTCACCAGTATTATTTGACACGACCGGTTTTTCGATAGGCCAGGTACTCGGATTTTCTTTCAAGAAGGCAGGCCCGTGATACCATTCATGATCAGCTCCAAAATCAGATGGTACTTCTCTGGTGGCTATATCGGCGACATTGAGCTTAGAAGGTACCCAACGCCATTCTTCAACTTTGGTATATTCTTCAATGGCTGCTAGTCTATGTGCGACAAATGGCTTATAAGACCTGGCTCCATTTCTTATCCACGTCAGAACTGTCTTACTGTCTGTCCAAAAGATTTTGCATTCCGGCGCAATACGATGTTCTTTTATGACAGCTTCTGCTATGCGAACTCCCATGACGGCTGCTTGTAGTTCTAAACGAGGAATTGACATAACCTTGAGCGGGGCTACTTTCGCTTTAGCCATGATCATGTTGACTTGGACTTTTCCATCCGGAGCAACCACCCTCCAGTAGGCAGCTGCTGCGTAGGCTGTTTCACTGGCGTCGCTGAATATATGTAGTTGTACAGATGTGGCATCACTATAACCAGAGTAGCATCGAGGTAAGCTCACATTTTTCAATTTCTGAAGGTGTAGCATCCATTCTGCCCACTGCTTGGAAAGATCTTCATCCAGATGTTGATCCCAATCTATAATTCTTCGCCAAGATTCTTGAAGAATTTGTTTAGCACGAATAGTAACGGGTGAAGCGAAACCAAGTGGGTCATAGAGTGACATAACTATCTTCAGAGCTTCTCTCTTCGTAGGAGCTGTTTTCTTTAATAAACTGGGCGGTAATCTTGCTAGTTTTAAATTGAATCGTAATTCATCGGTTGACGGTCTCCACATTAAACCCAAAATCTTTTCTTCTTTGGTACCCAGGTTAATAGTTTCTGTCATATTTGATTGTTTTTCAAGTTCATTTATTATTTTCGGGATATTTGAAACCCACTTGCAGAGTTTGAAACAAGCTTCTCCGTGGATATGTTGGACCTTTTTGGAAGTTTCTATAGCTTCTTCTATACTTCGGAAACTGTCTAGGTAGTCATCCATATAGTGGTTGTGGATGATAGCTTCCACTGCTTCTGGATGCGTGTCGATGTACCTTTTTGCGTTCCAATCTTTAGCGAATATCGCGGTGCATGGTGAACTCGCAGCTCCAAATATAAGCGACGTCATGCGATATTCTTCAGGAGTTCCCTCCCGCCGGTGTCCTCTCCACAGGTAGCGAAGGGCATCCCTATCTTGAGGTCTTACTTTGACTTGCATAAACATTTCGGCTATGTCGGCTGATACAGCGAAAGCATGACGGCGAAATCTCATCATGACTCCAGGAAGCGATTGAAGAAGGTCTGGTCCAGTCAAGAGGAAATCGTTTAGTGACATACCTTTGGTTTTAGCAGCGGCGTCGTGAACAATGCGAAGCTTCTCTGGTTTAGCCGGGTTTTGCACGTCGAAGTGTGGCAGGTACCATGTTCTGCCTGGAGAGATACTTTTAGGTGCCACCTCAGCGTAGCCCTTCTGGACGAGTGATTCCATTTGTTCGGTGTATCTCCTTTTCAGTTCAGGATCACGATCAATTTTTCTCTCTATTGATATGAGCCTCTTCAGCGCCGACTCATAATTATTAACCATGATGCTGTTCTCTGATTTCCATAAAAGTGTGGTTTCAACATGCCCATCTTGTAAACGGTGTGTGTGTTTCTTCAAAATGTTTTCAGCCTTTATTTCTGGATCAGAGTCTGGCCGACGCGGATTAATGATAAGAGATTCCAAGGCAAAGTAATCTCTCAGTTGTTCATCCATTCTATCTTCAATAGCAGTAACTTGATTGACGAAATGGATTTTCTGACCCAATGTCCTATTGTGCGCACCATGTAGCACCCACCCGAGCGACGTGAGTGAAGCGATTGGTTGGTTCTTCGGTCCTATACGGACATCTTCGGCGAGTAGTAAATTCCAATTGTCTTGACCAATTAGAATTTTAGGCGTGGCTGAGTCGTAGGTGAGCTGGTTCTTCAAATCTATTAGATGATCGCAGGCAGCTAAGTCTTCTTCACGAATTGTTTGCGGGGAAAGATTAAGATGCGGAACGGTACGAGCTGTAAAGCTAATCTTCTTTTTCTGTGAATTAGCAAGTGTCACGGTAACACGCCTTGATCCCGGCGTTTCAATAACTATATCCCCGATTGCTTCCATCTTTAAAGGATCCAGCCGTCCCTCAGCACCGACTTCCTTTGCCAAAGCTTCATCTATGAGAGATACAGTTGATCCGTCGTCTAATAGAGCGTATGCGGAGGTTTCTCCCGCCGGTCCATGAACTCTGACTGGTATGATTTTAAGATAAGCATGCGCCTTTGACGGTACCCATGCGTTGGCCACGGTTTCCTTTTCTTCTTGTTGATTTCGAATTTCTGATTTCTCCTTTTTATCATAGTGTAGTAATCGATGATGAGTACCGATGCATCCCTTAATATTGCACTTCTGTGGTTTACAGGAATGTCCTGATTGTCGGAACCGCAGGCATCTGAAGCACAGTCGGTGTTCTTTGGCGAGTTCCCATCTTTTATCTGAGTTGGCATCTTGAAATTTCTTGCAGCTAATACTGTGATGACCTTCTTTGTTACAAATTTTGCACGTACTTTTCACCATTCCATGAAATCTATTAGTTTTCCTTTCTTCGGTAGTATTGTGCGTTCTATGTATCACACGACGAGTAGGCTCTGAGTGCGGGATCTCTGTTGAATAAGGTGTGCGACATGCTGCTTGTTTGGTGAGAAACTCGCTGAAGTGCGTCAGGTCTGGTTTGAATATAGATGCTTGTTCCTCGTACCACCTGGTACATAACGACGATGGTAGCTTTTCACGAAGGGCCCTCGTTATATCTGGCGCAGTGATAAAGTTGTGTAAATCGAGGGCGCGAAACAGATTGACACTGCTTCTTACCTTACTGGCGAATGCATGTATCTCCTTTGGATTGTCAGCACAACGAGGTAGAGATCGAAGCTTGTCATATTCACTATATGCGATTGCATCTGGACGACCGAAATTCATTTCAAGCTCTTCTATGATGGCATCCGGTTTTGAATGAGCTATGAGTTGTGTGTCGACGACTTCCAATGCTTTTCCAGTTAGGCTTCTTCGAATTCTGGCTGTATTTTCAACTTCATTGAAGTATCCCTTAGTGTTTTCATATATGGCCCTGTATGATAGCCATTCATTTAACACTCCACTATATGTAGGAAGATCCATGATGACTTTGGACGCGACGGGAAAATTGTATGACGATGATGGAGGTAACATTGTAGGTTTAGGTACCTCTGTTTTCATACACAACGATGTAGGAGCGGTTTCGGCTTTTTCGCATCTTTTCTTCAAATTTTCTATTTCCTTTTTTAGCTCCTCTATTTCCTTTGTTGAATCTCTCTGTATTGCTTGTTGATTTTCGGAATTGTTGCCGATATTCGGATGTTGAGGCATTCTATAGCATGACGGCACTGGATGTGGTTGCCTCGGAACATCTGCACATGGTGTAAGTGATTTTTGTACGATTTGTGCATTATCTTCAATCCAGGAGCTAACGTAGTCGGTTTTCGATATATTATCTTCCTGGGATTCTGAACTATCTGATTCAGCATCTTCCAGAGCTATTTGCGCGAGTTCAAGCTTGATGCGAAGTATTTCTTCACGAGCATTTCTTGCTCTACGTCTGGATTTCGTAGACTTCTTCGAGTTTGCACGTTTCGAAGTTGTCGACTTTATTTGTGTGCCTTCAAATTGTTCCTCCTTGTTAATTGAAATAATTCTTGAGTCTTCCTTTTCGTCACTTGGTACTATTAAGTTCTTTTCTATTTCGGAATCCTCTTGTGTATTCGTAGGCGGGTGTGTCACCTCTGTGTGACTAGATGAAGGGTCGGCTTCATATCTCAATCCCTCGGATCGACCTCTTGATCTTGTGATAGGCATCTTAGTAAAAACCTACGATAATTGGTAAAACTCACCAAGACGAAACGATAATACTCGAAGGCGGATGCACGAAGATTCTCGGAGACGATCGACGACACTCGAAGGCGGAAGCACGAAGATTCTCGGAGACGAACGACGACACACGAAGGCGGATGTCGGAGGATGATGCACGAACACTCACGAAGACTTACGATAATACTCGAAGGCGGATGCACGAACACTCACGACGTGACTTACGGCGCGATAGATGTCAGCGCAGTAGCGAGCACGACAGTCAATGCGGACGC
Organism: Heliconius melpomene rosina; assembly: GCF_056956725.1. Taxonomy (NCBI): domain Eukaryota; kingdom Metazoa; phylum Arthropoda; class Insecta; order Lepidoptera; family Nymphalidae; genus Heliconius; species Heliconius melpomene. The sequence goes on from NC_140397.1 coordinate 1,149,458, forward strand.
CAACGGAGGCGGCGGAGAGCGCAGCGGAGAGCGCTATGTGACGGAGAACACTGCGCGACGGAGAGCACTGCGCGATGTAGTACGATAATACTCGAAGGCGGATGCACGAAGGTTCTCGAACACTCACGATAACACTCGAAGGCGGATGTCAGAGGCTGATGCACGAACACTCACGAAGACTCACGATAACACTCGAAGGCGGATGTCAGAGGCTGATGCACGAACACTCACGAAGACTACAGGCGAGTAAGGCGACTTCAGCACAGTTGCGAGCGCGACAGTCAATACGGAATATACTGCGCGATGGAGCACGGCGCGACGGAGAGCACTACGCGATGGAGCACTTACGAAGACTCACGAAGGCGGATGCACAAAACACTCACGACGTGACGGGATATGTGACGTCAGCGCAGTTGCGAGCGCGACAGTCGATACGGATGCGAAACGCGACGGCGAATGCGTTTGCGAGCGCGACGGAAAACACTGCGCGATAGAGTACTGCGCGACGGAGCACTTGCGCGACGGAGCACTGCGATAACTTGCACGATGACGGATGATGCTTCAGCTTCGGTGAGGAGTCCCCAGATCCAGCTCGAAGGACCAGCACGTTGTACCGGACGGGCGGAACTCAAGTGAATGAGCCGCTGACGCCCTGCACACTATAGGTTCCAGATCATGGGAACACGGAGTATGCTGAGACCCCAAGACGTTTTTGTGAGTCGTTCTTGTGAGACGTTCTTGTGAGTCGTTCTTGTGAGACGTTCTTGTGAGACGTTCTTGTGAGATGTTCTTGTGAGACGTTCTTGGGAGTCCTTCTTGTGAGACGTTCTTGTGAGTCGTTCTTGTGAGACGTTCTTGTGAGACGTTCTTGTGAGACGTTCTTGGGAGTCCTTCTTGTGAGACGTTCTTGTGAGTCCTTCTTGTGAGACGTTCTTGCGAGACGTTCTTGCTATACATTGAAACAAGATACTGAAACAGGATGTTGAAACAGGATATTGAAACAAGATGTTGATCACTGTATAACGGTCGGTGACTGTCGGCTCTATTCGTGTCTTGTTCCGATTCTATCTTCTTCCTGTTGTGCTCACCGTTGATTGCCGACTGTCTCTGTCTCGCCCGACGCGCACCTCCGTTGCGCGGAGCTAAACGGTAACGAGAGCCGCGAGCCACCGAGCCGTTTTATCTTTATTTACAACAATATTTTTACTATGATTATCACACATTTACATTTATATTTTAATAACTAAAAATCGGATGTTTTTACAATTTATACATATTAAAAGAACATAAAAATATCTATCTATCTATGTATAAAACATTATACTATTTAAGTATTATCTATTATTAAATTACGAAAAATGCTGTTACGATGACGAATTTTACATGAGTTTTTACAATGAAAATTCTCTCTAAAATTAATTACACACATTAGGAATATACAAATCTGTTATTTTGTTACAGAAAACTATGACAAACAATAATTAATAATAAAATTTACTATACGGAAGTTACTATTATATAAAAAGCGATTAATGCGGCAAATCATAGTACAACTATACAAATAAGATATAAAGTCGAAAATTATTATCTAAAACGGAACCCAAATCTATTTATATTTATTATTTAATGTAATTACTTATTTACAAAGGAAAAAACACTATTAATTTAGAAAAGACACTAATAATAACATTCAAAATTACGAGAGTGGTATGACGTCACTTTTTGCCAAACTAAACAGTCTCTAACATGTTGTGACGAGTTCACAGCCGATGATGCGCGTCGGTTGTCGCGAACAGTTTAAGTAAATAAATAAACAGGATAGTATCACAAAATCAACGATTGTTTTATCTGTTTACCCGACTGCGACAAAGCACAAAAGGAGCGTTATGTTTTTAGCGTGTATATATGTATATCCGTTCCTTTATTTCCTTGTAAATGTTGTTTATTCCTTTAAACAGTAACTTTATTTTGATAATTGATACATCGTTGGATTTGTTTTAATGGCGCGATTGTTTTTAGATATTTTAATTTATTTTGTTTTGTTTATTTACTTGTTACTTTTAAATGAGGTTGTCGTGGCGCAGGAACTAACTAAAGGACTAACACGAAACTTGTTTATATACATACTATATACAATGATAAACTGTAGGTATATTATACGTAGTTCCTGTGGGACTGTAGGAACTTGAATCCATGTTGAAGTTTTGTATGAATAATATCGTTTGCAGGTAGTTAATTTTGCATCAAAGTCTTGTATATGTATCAATTACAATGAAAATTCATCGAGAAACGGACCTACGCCTACAGCGACATAACATTATATTATATATAAAATTTCAATATATCTAAGTAAACGAAGAGTTTATTTAACTTCACTTGTTGAGTCAATCTTCTCCAAGATTAGTTTCAAATGTTCGTTGTAAAGTATTGATAGCGATCGCTGTTTAATTCTCTCTTATCATATTTTATAACTTACAATTGTTCAAAAGATAGAATTTCAGGAAAATTTAAATATTTCTTCATTGTTATTCTGTTCACTTAAAGTATATTATGTTAATATTAATATAATTTTACAGACTTGTCCACAAAGATTTTAAGATAATATTAACTTTAATTATTGTTATTATACATTTTAGTACAGTAATTCGGATTCAGAATGTACAGATGTTTGCTTAATTACTGAAACATTATTATTAGTGCCATACTAAACTTTATTATATTAGCTATTTATTTATTTTTAAGTTATTAGGTAGCTGTTCAATAGATCAGAATGCAGAACAAATTCATGACAGAAAATCGAGTGTTTTCCACGCTTAAATTAATTTACAAGATTTTGGGCTAATACTGTAGCTTATGAATGTATAGCCAGATATAGATACTTATAAATTTTAATTCTCAACCATCGCACACAGTAAAAAGTAACACAAAAAGTAAGAACAAAATATAAACAACAAAAATATTTATAAAAATCGAGCCTATAAAAACGACGATAATGGCTACTTAAATAGATTGATTGGCTGAATACTTCAACACCTAACATATCTGATGTAACATAAAAAAAATATATAAAAAAAACTCGATAATGACATTGACATATGAATCATAATATACAAAAAATCGAAAGCCATTAACAATCAAAAATATTATCTAAAACAAATAGATAGATATATTGTAATAAAATACATTATAATAGCATGAAAAGCCTATTAAAGTTTTCAAGTGTAGTAAATGGCGATTGGCTAGCTTTTTTAATGGGAAAGAGTTGAGAGAACGCCGGCTTCTCATTGGCGGGAGTTTGACGTAAGTAGCGGTGTTTTCGCGCGCTTTCCATCAGTATGCTGTTGTGAGTTTCACGCGACCGCCCGACGAACTTTGGTTATGTTTCTATAACTTCGCTGAAATTACAGGTAAGTAATTATTTGTATATATTATTTAACCAATCACATATATAAAATTGTTTTTTGGGTTATATTTCTTTTTTTAGGGTATTATTGTGGATTTTTTACTTAAAGAAATATGATAATTTGTGATAAATTGAGTTTGAAAAATAAATATGAATTGTAAGAAAATCATATGACATTATTTGTAAATCTTGTAAAGAAACTATAAAAGTAAATTAATACTTAATATATAAAAGAATATTAAAAAATTGTTACGCTTAAAATATAACAAAATTAAAATTGGATACTTTTCCAATTTTATATTTTTCCTCAGTAGGTACTCGTTATTTTTTCTGCATTATTTTTATAACGTTTCAATTGATAAATTTCAATATAATGGAATCATGGCATAATATTTAATATTATGAAATAATAATTTAAAAAAAAAAGTCTTTTGTGTTTTTTTTAAAAACGTTTAAAAATTTAAACGTAGCGGGTCACAAACCTGCACCTCCTAGAGACTACCTGTATCTAATAGTAAACAAAAAATTAAAAATTTAAAGAAAAATTCCGTTTAAAAAAGTGTGTTCATTTTTAGTTCTCACAATTGTAAAGAATCAATCAATCAAGGTAACATGCCGTAATGTGCTTTATATATAACAAGAAACAAGAAAATATATGATTCTTTAGTTTCATATCCAATTTTTTTACTCAATTTTTTTTAAGTAATATTTTAAAGTGATTGTAGAACGTCACAACTTCGTTGTGTGATCTACAGAGCGAAAAAGCTCCCTTCCTTCGTTCTCCTATTTCCGTAGGAATGTCAGGGAAACATCTCTTAGTATTCCCTTATACTCTCCAAGATTCAAATGCCAAATTTCAGTGTTCAGCGCCGCGTAATTTAAGCTGTGCCTCGTATCTCTAAATTGACATAAATATTAAAAAATAAAAAAAATACCAAAAAATACTTTTTATAACAAAATATAACACTACCAAGCATTTATCTATATATATAAAATCGAAAGGTCACTCACTCATCACGAAATCTCAGAAACTACATGTGCTAGGAGTCTCAAATTTTGCATAGGAGTTACTTATAGGACGTAGGTGCTCGCTAAGACGGGAATTTGCAATATTCGACTTCTAAGGGGTTGTTTTTGGGGTCGAAAGTTTGTATTAAACTTCGTTACTACAAATGCTAGCAGTCTCAAATTTTGCATAGACGTCACTAGGACGTAGTCATGGAGACAGAAATTAATAATAACATAGTTCACGCGGGTGAAACCGCGAGCGGGGCGCTAGTGTTATTACATAGATGATCTTGTTATAAATTATAATTTGTACAGCAAACAGCCTCCAGTGGTAACCATTGGAAATTGTTCAGGCGATCATCCTTGCTAATATCCAATAGGTCACAGCTATTGGTATTTATAATTTTATATGTAGATATTGTTTTGATTTAACTAAATTTAGCCAGCTTTAGAACATAGACGAAATACTCGTAGGTTAGATATATTATATTATATTCTTATGTTGATTAAATTCGTAGAACTTTATGTTGTTAACGTAGCGGGTCTCGAACCCGTGCCTCTCGTTCAGCGTCGAAATACCTTCTTGTCGTCAATTAAGTATTACGGGTACTTATCGAGTTACGTCGAAATTCTTATAAATATTATTCTTATCATAAGGAATAAAACCAGAAAAGAGTACGTGTCCTCTGTTTAGAAATTATTTTGTGCATAACCAGTTATATAAATAAAATAAAAAAAAAATCGCATTTTAATTTTATTATTTTCTGACTTAGAGTCAAAGATCTTTTAGTGAAGGTCCTAACTCATAGGATTCTAGGCTGTCTGCTGATGACTGAAGATGTCTATAAAGTCATGTCTCCAGACAGGTCTGACTCATTAAACCCTGGAGCCTCAGTGGTACGAGGGTCTAATAAATCTGGTCCTTACAGCCATAGGAACAATAAAAGTGGTTGTTCCACATATGGCACTGGGGGCCTCGTAAGCTTGAAAAGAAAAAGAGACTGTTATAATGTCAAAATGAAAATATCTTTTTCTTTACCATTTTAAATTACTAATTGTTATTTTTTTTAATTTCCATCGATTTGCTAATCTTAGATTACCACATACGGCTACTGAGCTATTTTCAGGATAAAGATCCTAAAAAATTTTAAAAAAGACAATAAAAATAGAACTTAAATCTTACTCGAATTAAAATCCACGCGAACAAAATTGCGGGCGATGGCTAGTCTTATATAGGAAGACAATCTATTATATCAAGTAGTGATCAATCCAAAAATATGTATAAATTCAATAATATCGATCCCTTTGATATATTTCTCGGGTCATTTGCGTCCATACAATTTGCAAAAGATCACCTCAGCTCCCAACACACCGGCACCGGCACCGGTACACTGACCCCTTTTATTTATTTGATTTGACCGTCACGAGGAAAGTGGGTATGCGTTAAAATAATAAACCAATTATATTTTATAAGGGAAATAAGGAAAAACGGAAAAAAATATCTAAAAGTAGACGAAAATGAAAAAAATTGAGAAACAGAAATAGCTTTGCCTTACAAGTATTTGTTAAACTTTTTTGAGCTTCACGCTGTATCCCGCGTACAATAGAGTAGGCAGAGGGAAACGTAGTGTTAAGCACTTCCTTTCCTACTTTTCGCCCAATTTTTGATATATTGCGTGTTAAGTAGCTCAGCATAATGGCGTGCTCTGTTATTAGAGTACGTAAATGAAAGCCCCCGAGTGGGGATCGAACCCATAACCGTTTACAGCCAGAAGCTGTTCTACTGTGAAACAACGGCCTCAATTATTTAATTTGACTAATTTTTTTAAGCCATTATGGCGCGGAGGGTCAAGCGTGCGACTGCGAACGCGAGAGTTATGGGTTCGATTGCTACTCTGGGGAATGAAACATTAAACATTTTCATTTTCCTCTCTGGTAACTTGGCTTAAATCCCGGCGTTGAGTTCCGCAACTCTGGTGGAACTCGGCGGTAATTGGCATAATGGGAATCAAAGTGTCTTAACGCTAGGTTCCCACGTTTAACGTAAAGTTAAAACATTTTTTTTTAAATATTTTTATAAGAATTTTCTAAACTGCAGGTAACCCTCACACCGGGATTTCCCCTGGATATTTTTCAAACCTTAAACGTATCTGACATTGTAAAAAGCTTTGGGTACACTTTGCTGCCGTTAAAGCGAAAGCTTAGTAAATGTCAACTTCGATTTCCTCCCGGCCGTTTTACATGAATTTTTGTTTTTTTTTTTACTTTTACAACTTGTTTGCACGCCTATTGTGAAATGAGCTGATAAAATGTAGTGTTAGGTCACTAACATCTAGAATATTTTTAATATGTGTCTCGGTGTGTTTTCGAAAACCATTTGTTTTATTTTTGTTACTATTATTATAGTAGTTCTTATATAAAAATAAAGTATTAATAAATATTATTTTTTTATTGAGAATCAGGTTAAATTGGTAGAGTGAGTTAATCATTCCAATCCTGCATAATTGTATAACTTATTGTTTTAGGTTAAAAAAATAAATTAGACGAAATGCCAATATATATCGCGACATTGAGTTACGCCACTCAACTCACAATGTCTTGAATTCGACAGTGGAGAACGGAGTGTATTGACATTAAGTACTATCAACTGTGCCTGTCCTGCTGCGCGGAAAAAAACATAAAGATAAAACGAAAAAAAATTAAAATACAAAAAATAAAACAGCTTAATATAATTGTACTGACCAACTAATCTGAATGTAACAGAACCAGCTAAATTATAATGTTATAATTTAGTCGCATAATTAACTAAAATCGTGTCATCGTGATTCAATTTGATTCTAGTTTAAATTGTTGCTATCAAATAAACTATTAAATTTTAACTAATTTCTATTTAGTAGTCACTTGGTAGAGATGCTCAGCAGCATAGGTCGAAATGTAAACGTAGATTGTGGGTTCGATTTACTTTCAGGGTAATAAATGATTTTCATTATCTAGCTCTGGTAATAAGACGTAGCTTTGGGTTCCGCGATGACTCGAAAAATCTCCATTAGCTGTTTTTACTCTTGAGACACTTCTCGACACTAAGTCCTCTCTGCCTATCCAGCTATGAAATACGCGGGATAGGTACAGCATGAAATAAAAATAACATATAGGTAGGCTAGGTGTAGTTATTTAACATTTATATAGACTCAAAATTACAATCACGAACTTAAGTTTCTGTCATCTTCATAGAACGAATTAAAAGTGATCTAACTCTACACTCTCCATGCTACTCTCTGTCTCTCACATACACAGGCACTGACACACACAAACAAACACACACACACCCATACGTAACATACTCGTCAGTCATTAAAAAATTGTCATATACAATTAAAATCTATACTTTACAGCCCACCAAAAATGCGCCTTTAGCTTTTCCCTCACAATATATATAATAAAATATCAATAACTATAATAAATAAAGAGAGTAACGGCAATACACTTGAACTTGCAAAAGTCAACCCGAATACCCGAAAAAGTCACTTCACTTGTTGAAGGGCTTATACAACTATCATGGAACCTAATCAGTTGAAGTATTTGAAAATATATTTCAGTTATTACTATACGTACTGTTGCCATTATGTTTATTTTAGACGAAGGCTTCGTGACGCGAGGGTAAGGGAGTTTGGTTATGTGTTCGATTTCCACTCAGAAAGGTTAAAATGTTCGCTCTAGTAACAAGACCAAGGGCGACGTTAAGTTCCGCCACTCCACACGCAATGCCTGCAGAATTTCTTTTCTTTCCGCCAATCTTCGGAGGCGATGCATGTGAAATGGCAGAATTCAACGCCGCGAATTGCTGAGCAAGAAAATGAAAATCATATTATTAAAAAATAAGTTTATTCATTAATTAATTGGAATAATGATAATTGGAATATAATATTATTTCATATTTATTATTCGTTATTTGTTCGGATAAATTATTTTCTCCTATGAAACATCGTTATAGAAAATATTGCTTTAGGCTCCAGATACAGGGTGTTTGTTCTGGACCACGTCTTGTCTTTATAGTGCCAATTAACGGGATTGTTAAATTAAGCTCACCTAGATTGTTTATACTGAATGTTATTCTCTAAGGGAAAACTTAACTATAAACTGGGTACTCTAACTAAATGTAGTTTATTTTTAACTGTAGTAATGAAAATGATGATTGGTTTAAGACGGTGCTGACTCGTGGCACAGTTGTCGTTTTCTTGACGGAATATGGTCGTTGTAAGTTCAAATCTAAATTCAATTTGAAGCAAAACTTATATTTAGCGCAATTTATTTACAAAAAAATCTATTTCCTCTACGCATTTTTCTTACATGGCAAAGTAAAGCCTGGTATTAAGAAACTCTGCTGTCAACTTTCCGCCCTTTTGAGACATTGTATCAATTGGCGAAATTCAACGCCGCCCTTTCTTTATGAAAGCGGAGAAATTTAAAAAAAAATATATTTCATATTATCCATATTGGCGCTTTTCCTTGAATTTATTTTAACATTATTGTCAATTGAAAGTAATTATAATTATGTTCTGATTTTTTTTTTCATAAATACCCATGAAGTTGTTAATAATTCTCGTTTAAATTTATATCTCTGAAGTAATACGAAATATATTTTAAAACAAACAAATATCGTAAACAATATTAGAGAATTATGTAAAATTGCACCCAGCTAAATGCTAACTCACCACCTTATATTGCAACGGACGGACGTCCATACGCAATGCTTTTCGCCCACTCATTGAAATTTATATATATATTTAGAACAGTACCTTAGTGTTAGTAAATACTTATTTTAGTTTTGCGTTTAAATTTTCTTATTGAATTTTATATAGGAGGTAAATTTCAAGAGAGGAGAAATGAAAAACTTCAACGTATCGCGGTTTAAGCATAATATATAAGGATTAATACAAACTCTTATATCTATAAGAGTGAAGAAATTAAAATATAAATTTAAGTAAATATTTCATTTTCTCAAACGGGATCTGAACCCACTCCCAGTCAAGTTTACTCTATGTGCACCTGAGGCAAAAGTGGCCTCATCTCAAGCCTCTGGTGATAAAATTATAAGTACCCGCTTAACCGAGATACATACATATTTCTTTGAAAAGAAATGTAGCAAAAAGGGATTTTTGTATTTTCATAGTCATTTCCTTTATTCGTAATCATGATATGTCCATACGTAATAAGCCAATATTTGCGAAGCTCTAATTAGAGCTACTATTCATATTACTAGTATGAGTAACAATGCATCAATCTTTTCCCGCACATAGCAGGGTAGGCAGAGGAAGCCTAGTGACGTTGTTCCCATTTAGACACCTAGGCAAAGCGTGTTGAGATTAACGTCACGCTTTGCCTCGTTACCATGATTTTATGTCTTTGTGAGAATTTAACCCCCAACCTGTCGCGTTTATAGTCACACGCTAGTGCCCCTGCGCCAAGCCTGGCAAACAATGGCTGCGCTTTATCGTCTTACCAGAGTAAATAAAAATAATTAATTTCACTTACTAGGATCGAACCCACAAACATCGCGCTTACAGTGAAACGAGGTACCACTGCGCCAGAACGGTCTCTTATTATAAAAAAATACCCTTAGACTTTTTTCCATGAGTGTCAAACGTCTTGAAGGTCGCCAAAGATCCGTATCGTACTCTATTTTAATGTATTGGCAAGGGTTCGATAGTTTGCATAAAGAGTATTCAACGATGATATCGTCAAACGCGTGAAAGATTGTTACCGTATGTAGGTGGGTATACCAAATAAGTTTTATTAAATTCTTATCTGTATGGTCGAAAAAACTCTTCTTTTGAAAGAATCTTATATTGGAAATTTAACTTTCGGGAAACTTTAAAATGGGAAATGGAAATGTCTTAAAGGGAACAGAGTGTTTTATTAGGTTCGCAACTCCCTTGTACTTATCCTGCCTATATATAAGCTTTTAATTTTAATTAATAACGAACATCATGTATAAAAGGCATTGTCGTAAGTGGTAAATAACATTGTTGCTTTTCAAAGATTTTTTATCAATATAGAAAGCGAAACGAGCTAGTATTTTCGAGCGAAGCAAACAGTTGACAAAGTTCCTTATTTGTTTGTAGCTTTACGCTATATCCTGCACATAAAACGGTAGACAAACGGTAACAATCTGGAAACCTAATGTTGAGACACTCCGTTCCCATTAAGACACTTCCGTACCCCTCTTCCGCTAATTTGTCAAGGCAGTGATTTGCTTCATTACCAGAGCAAGGAAATGAAAAATTGAATATTTCATTCCCCGAGTGGAAATCAAACCTACAACTGTCGCGTTTACAGACAAACGCTTCTGCCCCTACTACGCCACGACAGCTAGCTCCTTCTCTCACATTGAACGGATGGAAATTACTAATCCTATATATCTTATAAAACAAAGTCGCTTTTCGTGTCTGTCTGTTGTTTCTAACTCTTCTTCTTCTAAACCACCCAACGGATTTTGATGCGGTCTTCACCATTAAGTCAAGTGTTTTTCGTAGAAGGTTTATATATAGTTTATTATTTGTACATTCTTATGTAAATTAACATAAATACGATAAATGTGTATAAAGTCCTACCCGTTGAGACACATTCGCGCATGCGCTGCTCTAATGGTAAGTACTACATGAAAAAAATGTACTGGAGTATTGTTCCTCTTAATAAGATCTACAAAAAAGTCCGCGAGAGCATATTCGTATCTTTTAAGAATAACGTGTAGTGATCATTTTTCTGTCTAAAAATAATAATTTCAATATATTTTTTATTGTGAGGGATATTTTTCCATAATGGTATTAATCCTTATCCTTTAAAATACTTTATCAATTTTACAGTATTTCGAAATTGCGAATAGTTTTACAGAAAAACGCATTTAATTGTTGACACATCCCGCCGTTGACACATCAGCTGTATGTTACTCAAGTTTCACTTATCCCTTACTCTCAGCATATAAATAAGTATATTAGTTACGTTGGCCATTTAATGTAGACCAAAACTGTCTTTTACTGTTTTTCATTTTAATAAGTACTTTCGAAGTTGTTACAATATCAAAAAAATCCTTGCTGCGAATGCCATGCGTCCGCCGTGCCCGCCTGCCTTACACGCATCGGTGGTTCAGTGGTAGAATGCTCGCTTCCACGCGGGCGGCCCGGGTTCGATTCCCGGCCTATGCATTCTATTTAATTTTCCTCACAGGCAGCCACGTCGTGCTTGCTTTTCATCAGGGACAGAATACCCCCTTCAGCATTAACCACAAGCTCGAAAAAAAAAACCCGGCTGCCTCTATAGCAACGAAGATTTAGCTAGAAGCGTTTGCACGTATTGGAGTTGAATGTATTATTTAAGCGCGATATATTTGGTTTCACATTTTTTGTAGTAGTTAGTAGTAGGTAGGTTTTTGTTTATAATTTCTTCCGTTTAAAAATATTCATTTAACTATCTAAAAATATTCATTTAAATATATTTTAATAAGTACTTGAAAAGATTAGTAGCACAGATTTAAAATTACGGTACCTACTAAAAAATCCTTGCTGTGTAAAACAATTGGAAAATCCTTATTGAAACTACGAAAATGCGGGTTGCATTAGGGTTTAATTAATTTTCACATTATCTTAAGTGCTTTGCAAACATACATTACATGAATAATCCAGTAGTTAAAGCGGACGAAGCCGCAAGAGGGTCGCTAGTTTAATAATAAAATAATTAATAAATTAAATATATATAAAATTATACATGAAGTCACGCATTTCGCACGGATTGACGTACGGTTGGTTATATGAGACAGCAAAATAACAAAATTTTTTAACTCGATTATACAACTTTGCGACAGATGTCGACGCGACGACCGCAGATTAATTCATTTAAACCCTAAGGATGGTTAATTTTATTAAATTTTAGAATCAACAATTGAGTAAATGTTTTTTTCATCTTCATAGTCTAGTATATAATAATGACAGATTAGGCAGAAGGAACCCTCCTTCGTCTCTTAGAGGCACACACTATATTTCTATTGTATTAATAACAAAAAATAATTTACTAATTTGACGAAAAGTACGGACCACGAGTCAGTAGTGTATGAAAAAAACTAAATATAAAAAAAAGTATTTTTATCTCTTTCATGAAAGGGAGCTTTGCGTACTCCACGATAATGTCACTTCTGTTACCTCAACAGTTGTGACGGCGATGCATCATACAAAATAGTTTTTTGTTACCATTGTTGTTGTTGTTTAGTAGAAATGGCTGAGAATACAATTTTGAATGGTAAAGCTATGATAGTATGTGAAAAAATGAAAAATATTAATATCACATTTTTTACTGCCTTCACTTCTCTTATATGAAGAATAATCATTATGAATTTGTTTTTAGTTTCGTTCTTTGATTATAGAGATATTGTTAAACATAAGAAGATGCCAATGGAACTTAATTATCGTAAGTTAACTATTCTTCATCCAAACTAGAATTAGAAGAATAATAATTTTCCTTTACATTTTTTTATAAGCTGTTACTCTAAGCGAATGCGTCTCTAAATACCACTTTTGCCTCTTGCACTATCATCAATCTCTTCGTACATGCCCTCCTAATTTTCTTTTAATACTTTAAAAAAACCCAATTCACCAATAGAGCTATTCAAAATTTCTAACAAAATAACTTTTGATGTGCAGCAGTGGGCGGAAAACAAAAAAAAACTATCGATTGTCCTCTCACCGGTACATGCTGGTCGATAGTAACGTCACATCCTTTTTAGTTTTGCTCCTTGGCCCATGCCATGGTGCGAATAAACGTTTTCTTTTATATTAAGTACTTTTTAAGGTATTTATTTGGAAACTTTTTTGGAAATGCTACAATATGTTGTTATAATAATAATATGTTATTATAATATGTATATATAGTTATAATATAGTCGTAGCTGATCGCTGTCTATATGTGGAATATATATGAGAAAATATATTATTGGCCATATAACAATGTAATGTAAGTCAATTATTTTAAAAAAGTAAGAAAGGAAAGTGGGGATTGACCCACGCATCATGGAAAGCGTCTTGGGTGGTTGAAATTAAGTTAAAAGAAATCAAATTTTGATACGTATTCAAAAAAAATATTTATAACAATTTCTTATTTTCTCAAAAACCTCAAAGTTAATTAGTAAATATTATCTTAAAATTTCATGCTATGTTTTCCTAATTCACAAGAAAAATACGTGTAATAGAACAATTTGTTGAAAGTAAACATTCGATATTTATTTAACACTGAATGTTTGTTGGCGGTGCGTGTGAAATTTTTAGAATTGCTATTTTTCTGTGTATTTTATACGAGTATGTCGACATTTACATTTATTATTATAGAAAAATAATATGTCGCTAATATTATTGCGATATAACAATTTTCTCATGTTTAAAAAATCCAGTTCAGATAGACGCAGGCACAAGGGTGCAAGCGGTCGACTGTAAACACGGCGATGAGTTTCACCATTCAACACGCAATGCCTCCAGTAGAGAGAAGAGAGCGGAAGTGTTTTAGATATAGTGTGAAATAAGAGTCCAGTAATCTGTTCTTCTGTTCTCTGCTTTCCTTTTTTGTTTTGAACCAGTACGTGGCCTTAAGTTCAATCAACACATAAAGTCTCGAAAATTGAACAGTGCGTAAGAGTGTCTCTAACTGCCTTGCGCCTATCCTGCTTTGCGTGATAAAGCGTGAAGAGATATCTAAACTACAAATCAAGTACCTAACAAAGATGGATATTGGCTATTGGTTCGTCACTTCATAGATGCGGTTGATTGAAACATGACGGCATTTCGTTGTTATTTCCTTCAGGTTATGCATAACTTGTACTGCGGATGTAATGTGGATTAATTCGAAGTGAATTCTAGCAATGTTGACATTGTATTGCATGTGTGAAGAAAATTGTAAATCTGTATTAATATTATAAAGCTAAGATTGTTTGATTGACCGATCTAATCTCAGGAACTGCTACATCGAATAGAAAGGTTTTTGTTTTGGATAGTCCATATATTGGAAAAATACATTTCTTTAATAGTTTTATACTAGCCCACTGCATCAACTTTCACAGTTAACCCATTCCCCCCATTTGACTATGTGGTATCAATTTCTACTTCGAGTTTATCATTTTCTCAGTTTGTTTGTAATATTAAATTATTGTAAATTATAGATATTTTGTTTGTTTTAGCTATTTTATTACAAATATAGCAAGGGCAGAGAGAACGTAGAGTTATTACTCTGCATTTCACACGCACCGACTAATTTATTTTTTTTCACATAAAAAAACACTACTTCAAAGTAAATAAGCATTGTGCTTGATTATTAAGAAGTTTTTATATTACTCCTACACTAATTAACAAGGTCTAAGATCTTTCTTGCTTGTAAGTAAAGTAAATTTGCTGTACTAATATCAGACTTGGAACTTTATTCAACATTGAATATATTTCTATGTTTCATATTTTATATGCTTATTTTTTTATATACAGTAGAAACTCGATTAACCGGACTAATTGTCTTTGGTCATTCGGATAATTGAAAATGAAATGAATGAAAGAAAATTGCTATATGTTTATTAAAAGCAACAGGTACATATTAACAAAAATCTACGTTTATTAAGAAATTATTAACATTTTCCAACATACGATTTATATACATATAAATAACGTACGCATTTACGTACATATAATTATTATCTTAGGTTTCATTGTAGTAGGTTCTATAAAATAATATTCGCGTTTGATAGTCCGGATAATCGCGAATATATATAACTGAGGGCCGGATAATCGAGTTTCTACTATATATAAAAAGCAGGATTCTTTCGTCGATATCTCTGATATTATTTATTAAAAAAACTCAGTTTTAAGTAATTAAAATACACAGTGATAAACATGTCCACAGTTCTTATTTGGGCGGAGAATAAAAAACAAATTAAACCACTCTGTGTCTTCTATAAAAAAAATGTTTGAATATGTTCTAATTACCACTAATATTAATATTTGTGACGACTGAAATTAGGCTAATTTATGATTTTATAATGCATGGTTTTGTAACCCCTAACAATGTTTGAGTTCGTTGACTTTTATCTCCAGATTAACATTTTGTAACAATAGAACATAATTACATTGAAATTTACAAATCTAATTCATTATTGAACTTTTTTTTTAATTATCATATTTTTTATATAAAGCGATGATAATTATGTTAAGAAAATTTTAAATTTCTATAAAATAATAAAAGGCTTTGAAACCTGGTAGTTTCGCTTGCCAACTCTTGTTCGCTTCGCCCGCTGTAATTATCTTAACACTAGGTTCCTAATTTCCCTCTGCCTACCCTGCTTTGTGGAGGATCCAGGTACGCTCTTTATCCTGCTGCTATTCATCACTAAAAAAATAAGAAAAAATCTATATTAGTAAATTCTGTTAAAAAACATTCTCAATGAAGATAAGAGTTGACCACACGTTAACCATTTTTGTTGGAAATCACAAGGTCCAGAATAACCCCCGATCACGTTTCTGAATCCCGCGGGATAGGGTGTGTCTATACGATTTAGGTGTGTGCATTTTTGTGTCGATTTTGTTGACGACTTAACTTCATAATATGGTTTTTTTCAAGATCAAGATAATAAAAATATATGAAATGTATTAATAATGATATACCTTGAGACCTAAATGAGAATCGAACCTGTAATAAACGTGGGCAAGGATAAATACCACAGCAACTTCGTAGTGAAAAATCACTCCATTTAATGTTATAGCTACAAAACAAATTTATAAAAAATAAAACATAGTTATTTATAAAGTACACACTAGTTTCCCTTCAGTTTATTTTTATTGTTATTAAACTTTATTTCTAAAATCATGAAATGTTACGCTTCTCATAAAAAAGTGTTTAAACGTGCAAACTAATTTGTGTTAAAGTTTCGAGATAGCATAGTTTTCTCGTAAAATAAAAAATAAAGATACTGAAACGTAATTTTAGTTTTCTTTCTTCACGCTCTAACCCGCGAATAGCAAATTTGGCAACACTCCGTTACCCACGTCCCGCCTACTTTTAACGATACTGCGTGTTAATTCCACCAAAACGTTTTCGCTTTGTCTTTCTTATTGAGCAAAGAAATGAAAATAATTCATTTCTTGAATGGGAATCAAATTTACAATTATCGTTTTTGCATTTACACATTGTTCCTTCCACTGCTTCACGACGGCTTTAAATACCAAATTTATTTGTCCATTTTCTTTACGCATTTTCTGCTTTAGCATACCCTCCTTTCTCTTCTTTCCATTAAGATACATTGAGTTTGGATATCCGGAACCCAACTCTGTACTTTAGTAAAATTGGGTTTATTTCTAAAAAATATGTTTAACTATATTAGAAAACTATTTTTTTTTCAATTTTCAACGAATGGATGAATAACCTAACAGCAAGCACCTTTAACATTCGACATAGCTACGTTCATAGTTGCTAGAGTAATATAATTACGAGAAGCAATTTGCTTATAATATAATTAAAGTTAATAATAATAATAATGATATTTATTATTCAAATCCCTAATAATTAAGACAGTAATCAAACACTTAACTGGACTATACTTGAGCTATTAGTTAATTATTACGATGTTAGACGATGAACTTTTCCTCCCTCGGGTGTTATATTAATATAAATGTACCCTATATTAATATATATGGTTTGGGTTCCCACTCGAGGTAATTAAATATTTTCCTCGCTCTGGTAACGCCTTTCAACATGCAATGCCTTCAGAATTCGGCAGGAAATGGGGAACGGAGTGCCTTAACACTAGGTTCCCTCTGCCTACCGTGCTGTGTGCGTGAAGCTGTTAATAAAATCTTATTTATTAATTGTAATAAGTAACGTTAAGTACTAAGTATAAGAGTTAAGTAAAACGTGTGGCTATCTCTGTAATAGCAATAAATAATTTTAACATTTCTTGGACTAACAAACTTTGATACTAATTAGCATTGTTGTTTCCCAAAGTTCCCTTCTAAGTATATTGTAGACCTGTACGTGCAGATGTGCCTATAAAATTAATGCTAATTAAAATAATATGTTATAGATGTTATAGATTCAGGCTAGTCGTGGTGCAGGGGTACTAAATGTTACTGTTAAAGCGATAGGTTGCGGATTCGATTCCCACTTGGTTGAATAAAATATTTAAACACTAAACTGTTTCAACTATTGCAAATTTTAAATTGTCAAGACTTACAATTTTGAAATTGCAGTACTAAATTGTTACTTTCTAGAGAATAATAATGTATAATCGCTTTGTTGTAAATAATTGAAGAGTTTCATCTAAACTCGTTCAGCATTTATTTCGTAAAATGAAACAAACATCCGCTCAACCTCACGAACTTTCACATTTAAAATATTATTATAAGGACACCACACAGTCCCATCCATGAAAACATCTATCAAAGACAATTTAGATAAATAAATTCTGTATACAATGTGTCTAAAACAAACACACGCTTCACCTACACTACACAGGTGTCTATAGTAAACTACCGGTCTTATTTATATAGGCAAATGATTGCCGTTCGATTTGGAACCTGCGGGCTTTTGCTACCTTTTTGAGTACATCGTCAATAGGACTTGGTTTTTTAGATTAACCGACTGTTTGAGTGCTTTTTAGAATAAAATTGTGTATTTTCTTCTCGTCGTGGCGTAATGGGTTCGATTCTCACTCAGAGACGGAATACTTAAAATTATTTTAATTTTCCAAACTCTGGTAAAGGTCTGTCTCGATAATTAGGCGGAAAGTGGGGAAAAAGAGGCAAGCGGGCCTGATTACCAGGGGATTGAACCCACAACTATCAGGTTAACACTGAGATACAGTCCCAATGAGCCACAGTAGCCTTTATCTATAATATATAATAATATAAAACATTAATCAAAATCAATGAACTTACAATTTCCTAATGTAACTCTAACTGAATTGCCAATAATACGCCACCTGCCTCAGCTTAGCAAAACGAACCAAATACAAACTAACGATTATAAATTATATGAATCCTGAACTTTGTGGATTACTTTATAGCTGGGATTAACATGGAAAATCTGAATTCAAAGTATTTAAATTGTTTTGACTTGTAAGCTCAGTTGTGTAGGTACGCGATGATTGTGGGTTCGATTACATTTAAATTAGCTGACACTTGATTCTCTTTCAAATGTGGCTCTCGTGTTAAAATAAATAAAATTAATATAATAAAGCAGTATTTTTTAGGTTCGACTTATATCTAAGAGGCAGAGGGAACCTAGTGTTAAGACATTCCGTTCCCCAATATCGCATAAATTGCAGAGAAGTGGCAGTGCAGAACTGCAAGTGGCAGAACTCTCCGTTGCCCTTTGGCTTACCAGTCTCCAGTCGTTTATCTTGCATTTTTTAAGTTTTATCAAAATTTTACTTCATGCAATGTTTCGAACGTGGGCGAAAAGAAGAGGTCAGAGAAATTACAAATTAGGCTCAATATCCCGATAAATACGGGATAAAGCGTGAAACCAAGAGTGTTTCATTGATTCTCGTAAAATAGAGTGAGGTTTAAGACATTCTATTCATATACGTAATAGTGGTAGTATTTTTCAACATAGTTTTTACAGCTTGCATTTCTCACGCGTCCGTCGTTTCCGTGAACCCTGTATTTTGAAGTCACTCTCATAAATATTGTAATTCAGCTATAACGGTTTTGAAATAACATAAAACTATTGGTTTTCTTGAAGCTGAGCTTATGTGTCATGTCGTCGGGGTACGGTGGGGTAGTGTCTAATTGTATTGCTAGTTGGGGGTTCGATTTTCGCGAATATTTTAAATATTGTCAGTTTCCTCGAGTTAAATAGACAGTTCAGCATTACTTTATGCCAACTGAAAACTTTATTTGCTTTAATAAATTTTATTATTTGATTTAATTTTCATTTAATTATTAGTGATATTTATTTTCTTCTATTAAAATCGATACACCAGATCATTTCACCAGGTTCACCAAGGATTCGAACCCACAAATACCGCGACTAAACAACAAATAGACTACTATCACATCGTTAAATGCGCAAACAAACACTTCTTTATAAAATACTTCTTCATAATTATCCGTCTTTGTGGAATTCAAACCCACTTTGTCAGTACTAAAACAAAAAAGAAAAGACTAATAGTTCATCTTAATTATACAGAGGGGCCATTAGACTAAAATGCGGCTAGCAACTATGCATTTAGTTTTAGACGCGGTTAAATGAATAATTAATAGTATTCGACTGCTTTCGCTGCTATTTCGAGTGCGTAAGTTTTCGACTTACTGTGAATGCGATGATTGTAGGTTCGATTTCCATTTGGAGGTTCACGCTGTCGACCATGTGATTCAGGAAAAGGCGTGAGAGACAGAGGGTTCGTTCTCCTTTAGATTAATGAATTATTATTATTTCTTCGTTCTTGTATAATTAAAAACCACGGCGTTCAGTTCCGCCACTCAACATTTTATTGTCTCGAAAATTGGGCGGTGCGTGGGAACAGTGTTTGAACACTAGGTTTCGTCTGCCTATTCGGTTTACAGCTCAAAGGCTAAAATAAATATATTCTCAGTAAAAAAAGCCCTACAAATAAAAAAATATATAGATATATTATAGTCCATTTCAATTT
The DNA here is from genome assembly GCF_056956725.1 of Heliconius melpomene rosina. Taxonomy (NCBI): domain Eukaryota; kingdom Metazoa; phylum Arthropoda; class Insecta; order Lepidoptera; family Nymphalidae; genus Heliconius; species Heliconius melpomene. Next base: position 1,169,536 of record NC_140397.1, read on the forward strand.
AATTTAGTAATATTTTTATATTAACCATATTTTCTATAATACAAGAGCATGTTTTCAATGTGTTTTTTTAATTATTTATAGAAAATCCTCTTCTAGCGTCACTCACGCACTCACAGCTCAAAATAACTTTGCATTTTAAAAATAAGTATTGTATGAATACAAAAACTATTCCCTTTTTCACAGAGTACTTTTAAAAAACAATATTTTATACCAAATTTAGGTTATATAATGGGAGACAAATATAAGTAAGCCTGTATATTAGAAAATTTATTTTTAACATCACGTATCAACTATATTTGTCCGGTGGTAGGGGGTGCCTTACCCTGCGGTGGAACTTCTTCGAGTTTATTTTAGTTTGGCTATAGATTTTAAAGTGTAAAAAGGTACCTCTATATTCTTTCTACTAGAAGTAGAAGTTGTAAAAGATTTTCTCAAGATTTTTTTTATTTTATGTCAAACGCCCAAACCTTCTATTAAATTTTCAAGATATTACATCTCGAGTGGCAAAATTTAACGCTGCGCTATGTTTACGAGTTGGGATTGAACCAACAAACATCACGTTTACAGTTTTCCACTGTGCCACTACGACCACAAACAAGTAGTATGACGTAAAATCTATGTTACCTTTAAATATTGTATAATATTAGGTTGATTTCGTCGTCCAGTATAAGTTTAGGAGTTCTGACGTGACTGCCGGGGGACGTGTAATTAAACATCGCTCGATATGCATTCTAACTAAATCTAACTTTAGCTAATACAAGTAGTCCGACATTGAATATACCTTTGTAATTTCAGAATATTTCAATGATACTTTTTCAGGCAAAGGGAACCTAGTGTTAAGACGCTCCACCCAGGCACTTTGTGTTGATTGGCGGAACTGAACGCCACGTTTTGCCATGGTACCAGAGCGAAGAAATGAAAATATTAACAAAAAATAATTCATTCCTCCTAGTGGAAATCGAACCAACAACCGTCGAGTTTAAAGTCACGTTTTCGTGCCCCTGCGCTACAATGACCTCAATTTAATGAGATAAATAATGTATACAGGATAAATGGAAGCGACTTAGACGTAGGGTAGGCATAGGGAAACTAGGGTTAAAACTCTCTTCTCTGTTCTCTAATTTCCCTTGATGAATTCCCATTGACGAATTTCCCTTTTCGAATTTGACATGACGCCCTCTGGACAAAATATATGTGTATATCTATAAATATATACCTCTAAAATTAAAAAGTAGTGACGCTGAAAAAACAATGAAGAAGAAGAAAATAGGTCACAATGAAACTAACACAACATTTCAAGAGTGAAAGAGTTCCAATAAATATTTATTTATACATACCAATATGTACATAATATTTGTAACATAAATAAGACTTTTATAAATGTCATTTTTCTCTTACTCGTGAATTTTTCAATAGTTTTGTTTTACTTTAAACGTTTGTTATTAGAAAGATGTTAGAGAAAACAATGAGATTCACATTGATGATGAGAATTTAAGAAAAAGCAGCTTCACGCTTTTTTCCGTAAATCTAAAAACGATATCCAAGAATAACGATATCCCCTTATTGAATAATTACTGAGTTTTTCATTCTTAAAAATACCCTACTTATATAAACATTATACGTGGGTACACACGTCTACGCATCTACACCGCCCCTACTGGTAGTTTTTCTTCGCAGGCTTTTTCCATTTTAATTTAACCAGATAAGAAAAAAAGTTATTTTTAATATTTGCTCAACTTTCAGTAATTCGAACCTACGATCATTACGCCTCTATAGTCAATGACTTATATATATTTTTTAAATGTATTTAAAATTTTTGAACCGCACCCCCACTGCGTTACCCCTAATACGTAAACAATTTGACATAAAATATAACTCGATTGACCTGAGAATCATATAATAATTAACTTTAACTGAGTGCTGAGCAGCCTTACTTGGTTTCTAATCATATTTTCTTTGGTAATTTTAACTAAATATGTGTGTATTTTATTTATTGATAATTATAAATAAAAATATCGTAGGGTATAAATATTTTATAGTTTCTATCTACGGCACTATAGTTATAGATACTCATGAAAGGTTTTGCTTTATTTTTTTCTATCTGCATGGGTTAATAGAGATCCTAGGCTCATTAATAATACAACCTCAACTTAGAGATCGATCTTGAGATGCCCTTTTCATTCATAGATTATAATGATGTTTCAAGATCGAAATCAGAGTTGGGAGCGGTCTATAAATGCGGGTCCTAGTATCAAGACTTAAAACAAATTAAATTCTAGACATACCCTGTAGAATGACTGAACTAAGGCCATGCTTTAAAGGGAAAATAAAAATAATTCAAACATAAGCATTCCTCGAATCGGAATTGACCCCATATCCATCGCGTTGTGTAGTCAGACACTGTCCCAATGCCGGTACCCTCGATATAATCGTCCCTGCCCTGAAGGCGTCTTGATTTAATAATATAATTCTTAGATATTAAAGAAAATCTGCTCACTTGAATAAGTCCTATGAGTTCTTCTCTTGTTAATAAAGATATGAACTTTTCAAAGGTAAATTCAAGTTGTTTCTTTGAAAATTTATTTTTGGGTAAAGTTTTATTTTGAAGTCAATAGACAGGGGGGTAGTTGCAAAAATATATTATTATAGATGAACGATCAGGAATTAGTGAGGAGATATTACCATAATCTACATACATATAGATGTAGCTAAAATAAATAAAAAATAAAGAAAAATTTCAGATATTTACAAAAAATATTCTAATATGTCACTTCAAGCCCACTTTAAAAGAATAAAAGAAACTATCTTGTAATTACGTCATTTTTTTCACCAAAAAAGTAGCACCCCACCAATCAACGCCGATTGAGCGAATGTTAACTAAAGCTGCCCGAACTAAAAGGCAATCAGTGGAATAGTAGGATATAAAATGTTTATATACACATATAAGTAGAAAAACTATGTTTTTTTCTGTTAAATACTGGATTATTCCTTCAAAAATTAAAATGCCAGTCGTGGTGGGCATGAGCGTGTGATTGTCAACGCTATAGGTTGTGAATTCAATTCCCACTTGAGGAAATTTAATATTTTTATTTCGCGCTCTGGTATTGAGGCACAATCCAAGGCAAATTCCAATGATGCATCCAGAAATGGTAAATGGCTAAGAGAATGTGTTAGCAATAGGTTCCTTCTGCCTAACTTGTTGTCTGCGGGATACAACGGGAGACCAAAAAAAAAAACTTTGGCTATGCCTACTAGATTGATTGATTTACTATTGCCTATATACGAAAACGAACGAAACGAAAATTTTGTAAATTTCTTAACTTCATATAATTCGATTCGACAATCGCTTCATACGATCTTTTACTAACTTTTTTTAACTCAATTTCATTTATAAAGAAGAAACATAACATATATATGTACATTTACTTATTTCCGGTTCCGGTAAACAAATTTCGTCCGTTCCTCTCGAGCCCCTCGGACCCTCACCAGTAAATATGTTGTAGTAGTTTTCTAAGGAACCTTGTAAAATTAGGCTCATTTCTCAGTTTGAAAGTTAACCATGTCCGGCGAACTCTTATTAGATTTATATAGGGTTAATAAAATCTACTTTACTGCTAACTTCTGTTCCTATACTTTGTTGTGAGATTGTTTGTTTGAGAAAACATTGCTTTCCTGATTTAGTTTGGCCGAAGTTCTTTTTAAATTTTTATATTTTTAACTTCTTTGCACTTGTTGTGCGGAAGGTGTTAAGTTTTTTAAGTGTTTTATTGAGATAACTTGTTATATTTTTTAAATTGAACAAATAAATTGTCGCTAAATATATTTCTGCGTTGCGTCTTGTGAGAAATTCTCGTTATATTCCTCACATATTTGGATAGATAGAGGAAAAGTGGGAACCTAGCGTTAAGACACTCCGTTCCCATTCAGTCTCTGAAGTGACTGGTTTTAAATCTGTCACTTGCCTCAAAGTCTTAAAATCCCTTTTTTTACTTTGTATTGACGTAATGACCGCCATTATCCACCTGAGGTCTTACCCCAGGTTCCCCTTTTCTCTCCAATTTCCAAGACACATTTACGGGTTGAGTGGCCGGACCCAATAACGCGTTTACAAGAGCGGGTAAAAGAAACCAATTCAAAATATAATCATTACTGCGAATAGTAATAGAACCTACCGCCTTACATTTACTATTTCTATTAAAACAGCATCAGTAAAACAGCACCGGCGCGGCGGGGACAGCATCTACTATAAACCCTGCTATTTTTTAGCTTCATGCTGTATTGCGCACATAGGATAGATAGGCAGAAGTTTGGTAACCCAGAGTTAAAACACTATGTTTGTTGTGTTCTCTATAAAGACACTTCTGTTCCCCATTTTCCACCAAATTCTTGAGGCATTACGTGTTTTGCCTTGTTACCAGAGTGAGAAAATGAAAATATTAAATATTTCAATCCCCCGAATAGAAATCGAACCTACGACTTGCACCCATATACCACGACGACTTCTCAAACCAAACACAATTAATCTTCTCCTAAAACACAAACCATTCATTGTCTTTATTACAAATTCGCTGCAAGAAAGCAAATAATATGGTCAAATAAAGTGCTAAGCCAGTTTTACGTTCCCGACATAATGCTTCACCGCCATACAAACATAATATTTATTGGTTTACGAGCCGACGCCGTCCGACGCCGTAAGTCGAATCGCTGTAAAATGCTATAGGGATACTTTTCTACTTTATTATTTGATTTAATTACAAGATTTATTGTTTACAATGAAAATTGTTGGTTGTTTTATTTTGTGGCCAATCGTGGCGCAGGGGCACAGAGTGTGAATTTATTTAAATTTATATTACCATTTCTTCGCTCTGGTGCCGAAGCGCGGCGTTGAGTTCTGCCTTAACACGTAATGCCTCCAGAATACGGAGGAAAATGGAGAACGGAGTGTCTTAACACTAGATTCCCTTTTCCTACCCTACTTTTTAATTTAATTATTGTTTATTTTTTTATATTTGTTATATTTTGGGATGTACGTTTGCGTTAAGCTACGTGTAGTATAATTAAGATGTTTTTTATATATTACTTTTTTGGTTATACAAATAAGTATACAAAATACTAAATAACAAGTTATACAAAATATGACTCGATCAAACCAACGGTGGTCTATGGGTAGGGAACGTCATGTACCTTCACGTTTCATCCGCATGTATATGTATGTTCAGCGATTTTCAGTTTTAATTTTTTGGACTAGACCAGATTTTTGAAGAAAATTGGCAAATATAACCCGAGTGTGAGTTCTGTGCTTGTGATTTTTTTTCTTAGTACCTATAGCCGAATATTAAAATATTAGTATCTATTTTTTCTCCAGAAGTGATTTTAAAAATTCCCCTGGGAGGGAATCGATGCTCCTCCTCCTCCCCTCCACCTCGTATATCAGATTGCACTATGCGAACTAAATCCATATTCATTGTGAAATTAGTTAGCAATGGACAAACAAACGTAATTCGTAAATATTTTGAATAGCAACATTACATACATAAAATATTTATGTTGAATTTTGCATAATTTAAAACAGACGTTGCTAAAAAGGGTGTGTTTTGATAATTTATAGCAAGCCTTTATCTGATTTAAGTACTTCTGTTAGATAATAGTATTTTATTTAGACTATTCGAAGATTTTATTAAACTTTACGCTTTATCCTGCTCATAGCAGGATAGACAGAGGGAATATAGGAATGTAGTCTGTCTTCACACTCCGTTCTTCGCTTCCCCAAACCCTCAACACGGAATGCCTCGAAAAATATGTCGGCACGTGGGGAACGGAGTGTTTTAATACTAGATTCCCTCTGCCTATCCTACTGTGTGCGGGATACAGGGTGAAGCTGTTTTTTTATAATTTATAATTATCCGGTACAGGGCGATATACTCGTATGTGACATGTTTGAAGCGGGTCCCCTTTGTGATTCAAACGCGCAACCAAAAAGGAAAAATTCTATGGAATTTTTTAAAAGTAAATATATGATTTACATTTATTCGTTAATAAAGCTTATAAATATTATATATTTTTTAGATCTATTCCTATCTTTAACAAATTCGGCCAGTACAAGCATTTTTGTCTGTGGATGTCTAGTCTGTCTAAAACAATGTGTGTTAACTCACCAAACAAAAAACTAACCTAATATCATGACGATATTAGGTTCGAAATTACTTCTAGCCCCGAGTCGAAATCCAAACCCATCATCACCGCATTTACTGTCAGACCCTTTACCACTGCGCCAAAATGGCTCTAAGAACGTAAAAATATATGAAAAATGCAAGGACAGAAATAAGATATATTTTTATTTTAAAGAAAATATTTTTATTGTCATAATATGATTGTTATTTCTGTATTTAAAATATTGTTAGTACATATATATATATATATATTTATATCATAATTGGTTATAAAACTTGTTTCAGTGAAATGCTACGTATTATTTTTATAATGACTGAAACTATGAAAGAATCTATCTATAGACTGGACGATAAAGAAATACGTAATATGAAGCATTTATTGTCAGCTAGCGAAAAAAGAAATGAGGAGTGTTTTAACACTAGCCTCCCTGCGTACACAGATAATGGAAAAAAAAGTTGCTTGATGTCAAGTTTATTTTATTAGTTTCATGCCATATCCTGTATATGCTTAGGCAAAAAGAAGTGTTAACAGAATTCATTCCCTACTTTCCGCCAGATTTCGGGAAACATCGTCACGACTGTGGCGTCGCTATAAAAAAGCAAATTATTCATACTCGAAGAAATGATTCTTTTAATATTGTCATTACCTCGATCCGGTACCAAGACAAAACACGGAGCTTAGTTCCACCACTCAACGTGCAATGTCTTGAAAATTCCGCGTATATGCAAAAATATCCTTAAAGTAACCTTAAATTTAATATAATTGCATAATTATTACGAATACAATATTAAAAATAATAATTATTATTATACAGGAAACGGACAGTTTTTAGCGCTAGTCAATTTAAATGGACGAGCGTTGCAATCTTGACACTTAACGCGATTAGCCGCCCACTTGGGCTGGGGCACCTACTTACGTTTATTTTTATTATTTTTAACTTATTTTTTGGGGCAACATTGAGTGTGACTGTTAATGATGGTTTTGGGTTCAATTCCCATTCGAGGGAATTAATTTTCAATTCCTCGCCTCGCAAGACCTAAAAAATTTACATTGACTCATGTTTTCGATATAATATAACCAATTATTCCACACTCAGTAAGATATATATTTTTTTAAGAAAACGTATAAAACTTTTAACGTAGCGGAATTTAAACCTGAAGCTGTCTAAGCACTCTGACCACTAAGCCGTTCGTTCTTAGCGAACTACGTCGAAATTCTTATACGCGTATTTAGGTTTTTTTAAATAATCCATTGTAAATACCAAGTTTTCGACACGAAAAAATGGTGCCTACAAAAATAACCACAAGTTAATGTCTGTTTAAAACTAATATTAGATTACGCTATAATGTGAAAAAGTTTCATGTGTCATCAAACTTTTTGTTGGCAAAGCTCATACAATTTGTCTTAGGGTGATGACTTTCATAAATAAATATGAATTTTCATGTAGAGCCAAGTTCTGTGGGGAATTTTAATGATGTTTTTACTACACGAAAACTATCTATAGACAGGTTTCTTGCGTTACTTTAGTTATATTAGCTGCCTTTTTAGTGAGCTTCACGACTCTTCCCGCATAACACGCTAGAGGCCGCATTCATGACCGTTTAAGTATAAAAATAAAAATTACCAATTCAATCCGCAAAGTAGGACAGCGAGATATCATTTCTCTAAAATTGTTTACCACTGTCAAGAGGATGTCTCTAAGATGCTAGACTGAAATAGACGGGAAGTATTGACTATTGCTACTTTCAATATTAATGGTCAATAGTTATGTTATATTTGCGATTTTCGAAGACAGGGAGATTCACTACAAGACTTAGAAGAAATGCTGAAGAATCTGGCTAATTTTTCAAGACGAGTGGGTTTAAGAATACTTGACAAAACCAAAATTATGTTTAATAGTCTCATGTTCCCAAGACCATAGTTCACTCGATTGCTTTATTATTATTTTTTTCACTCAACGATCTCTGTTCTCTACATACCCTCCTGGCCTCGTCTCGTCTCGTATCGCACATACAAGTCCTATTGGGTCCTCATAGTTCCTCCAGTATTATACTGTATTTTTGAAGGTCAACCGAAGTCTCTTTTTCTGCCAAAGATATCACTCACTCTTGCTTCAAATAACCTTGTTAAATCCACATATATAAATCTTTATGATAACTATAACAACAACAAATAAAAACCATTTTTGAGCCATTTTTTAACCATTTCAAACGTAACATATATCTGTATGTCAATACACTGTATTCATATTTCAAATGGCCGTTTCCGCATACAAAATATGAATGGAGCATTTTTCAATGTCACACCTTGTATAGAGGTTTGAAAGGCTCTGTCCTTTCTTTTAGTCTTAGTCCTAAACTAATGGTGTGGAACGGTGATTATTGGGTAACCTCATGTTATTGTTTGTTATGTGCCCTGACTTTGTTTATTTTTAGCTTCACGCTGTATCCCGCGTACGGCAGGGCAGCCAGAGGAAACACTTTTTTTCCCCACTTTCTGCAAAGTTCTGGAGGTATTTTGAATTTATATTTGATGTTGAATTTTGCCACTACATTTATTCGTTAATGGAGAATGAAGTCACTGCATGAGATTTTTCCATGCCTACTAATAACGTATAGAAAATAAATGGGTATGTGGGTTCGATTCCCACTCGTTTTGTTCCACCCTGAGTTCTGAGTTCTGCAATCAACTCTCATTGTCTCCAGAATTTGGAGAAAAGTGGAGAAAGAGTCTTAACATACCAGGTTCCTACCCTGCTATGTACAGCGTGAAGTTATTTAAATAATAATATTTTTGTTTCTTAATATTGCTTTAACTTTAATGCAGTATTTTAACATATATTTTACTTAAAACTAGTTGTTAATTAGAATGCCTTGTTTAACAACTGACGGTTATATGATATTTCAGTTAAAAAGATTGTAAGCTTAATTCAAAAGCTTTACAGTACTCTAACATGAAATATTAACGAAACGACAAATTTAATTCTCTTTGTAAATTCATTATTATTATGTTTCCCTTTATTATTATATTTTCACACATTGAACATGGCTTACGACGACTTGACGATATTAGAGACTCATTTCTCTTTCTTTTATATTTTTTCATTATTTGAAATGAGAAGTCCTCGATAAATGATAATATTGACGTTGTCAGTAATGTGGTCAGTGGTGGCGCCTTGACTTCTCTGGAAAATGGAATATTTTATATTTTTCGTCGCTCAGATGTCAGGGTAAAGCACGGTGTTGAGTTCCCCCACTCAACACGCAATGCCTCTAGAATTTGGTTTTTTTATTTCGAATGTCGCAGGGTAGGTAGTGTATCTAAATTGAAAATCTTGTTTATTAAGTAACCAAACTTAACATCTTTACTGTACCAGAGCGCGGAAGCGATAATATAACCATCTCGCTTACAATCAGGCGTCAGCTTCGAACGGCCTCGGCCTCTATATAACAAAATAATATGAAATAAATTATTTCTTTTAAGTAAACTCAATATAAAAAACGAAGTGATATTCGTAGATGTATAAAAAATCTTGCAAAAACTTAACTTAAAGGTTGAATTCACCAAAATTTCTAAGTAAATAAGTATTGCAGGTGGTTCATGAAATTCAACGTTATTTCAAAATGAAATTCATTTTCGTCCCGACTTCGAAGTTTCTGAAAATGTTTCAAATTGTCGCTTGTCCTTTTTAAGTTTTATTAATGATGAAGATTTTAACCACATTTTACGGTTTCATTAAATATAGAAGCAGAACTTAGTGTCAAGAAAATTCGAGACGTTGCCTGGTGAGTGGCGGAACTTAACGCTGCTTTCCGAACGGGAAAATGAATATAATAATAATAAGAAGTATGGTGATGATTCATATGTAGTTTTTATTAATATACTATGATAAGTAGATAACGATAAGATCGCGACGCTAGGGCCTAGGCAAGAGAGAGAGAACCACGTCATTCGCAATTAAAATTAGTTAACAATAAAAAAACTTTATTTGAACCTATACTTCTTATTCACTCTCATAACCTAAATACCTGTTAGCTTTAAAGTAAGTTACCCTTTTATTACCTTAAGCTGTAAAACAGCTTGAGAACGCGGCGACGTCTCGTTTTATAACCTCTTTAATTGTCCGATACACTGTACACGCTCTGAAAGGTATTTAAGTGAATGTCTGGTTAACTGCAGGTACCTTTATAGTGAAAAGATTGAGTCCTTAAATTTATAAATACGGAAGTAAGGGTTAGACATGAAATATTTAATATTTTCATTTCCTTGCACTGGTAGAGGCAAAGCGCGACGTTGAGTTCAGCTTCTCACTCTAGATCTGGTTTGGAGGAAAGCTAGGAACGGTATTGTTAATGGGGACGTAGTGTTTACACTAGGCACTAGGTTCTTTCGAAATATTCGAGGTTCTTTAACACAAAACGTAGCGTAAAATTCCTCGAATCCACACTCAATGTCTCTTGAAATAAGAGAAAAGTGGAAAAGGTTACCCCTATGTATCTCTATCTACCCTTCTAAGAATGCATGAAGTTAAAGAAATATTTTGTAAAAGAAAATATAATTAATACAAAACGAATCGACACGTGCTCATAAGCTGTATCGAAAGCTTGTGAGTAATTTTGTACAAAATATCGATACTATCAACGAGAGTAAACTTTGCCAAAGTTCATATAGGATTCGATCCTGAAGTGTATTTGTTACCTCCGAATATATTCTTGAAAGCCGAAATTAATTGGCATATCAAAAGGTATGGTATATTTAGGTACCTAAATTAGGGTAAATTCCTTAATTATCCTATTGAAATATTAATATTTATTGATTTACCAGCTTCACGATTTTTCCCGCATAGCAGAGTGGGCAAAGGGAGTCTCATGTTAAGATCCTCCGCTCTCCTCTTTCCGCCGAGTTTTCGAGGTTCTGTTGAATGGTGGAACTCAACGCCGAGCTTTGCCTCAGAACAAAACAATGAAAATATGAATAAATAATAATTTATTACCTCCAATTGGAATCGAACCTACAACCATCGCGATTACACTAATAGTAATTAACTAACTAATTTGAATCTGGGACCCGAATTTCTACCTCTGTGTGTGTAATATGTAGATTACCTTATTATTTATTGTACATTAATGATAACAATGATTTACCTAAAATCCATATAAAGTGCCAGATATTGAAGAGTTATGAGTACATTATGCATCCATGATGAGCTCAATAGAAGGAAGATCGATTGACATATGCATGTTTCATTATTTAAATGAGTTAGCAATAAACTTTTGCTTATCTATTATATCCGAATTGATAGATACCTAATTAGAGACACCTTTGGTTACGTGGCGGAACTTAGCGCCGGAGATGTATTATATTTTACAACCACCTGTGATGTTTGAATCAGTGATTCCTAAGAACGGCGCGTTCAAACGAGCATATGGTTGTGGCTTCCATTCTCTCTTTTGGTTATGATATTGGGTCATAATCAGAAAAAGTGTACATTTTGTGTCTTTTCTTGTCCCGCTACTTTGAATGCGTTTTAAAAATACAATTTTAAAGATAATTTAAATATTTTGCCATTTACGATAAATTTACTTATTAACTTAAAGATTTTTGTAATATTTTAAATGTATTATGGCTATTAATAGTATTTTTTGTTAGTTGCAAAAAACTTTTCAAAATGCTTCCATACAATTTTTCGTGTCCCATTCACCACTTTACTTTTTAAAAATTGATTTGTTACGAATGTTTATGGTTTTATTTGATTTCAGATATGTTTATATTACTTTACTTTATTCAAAATATTAAACAAAAGTACTTTTATTGATATATTATTTAATAAATAATATATATGAATTAAGTAAATTTGTCCCAAAATATTGTCTTTTTTGTTACTCAGGGCTAGTAACGTACAATTAAATTATGAATGCAATTATTTTGGATGGTGTTTAATATTAGTTTTTATTGTGGCACCATAATTCTAAAAGTCAATGCTGTCGTAGCTACAACAAGTAGTGTTCTCGCAGCAGTTGAGGGGTTCAAATGTTTTAGAGGGAATATGTAAAATTACATCTCAGGGTTATAAACGGCTTTTATTTTGGTAAGTATTCTATAATTTCGTTTTCTTGTTTATGTTATTTGCTTCTTTTTACAAAATCTCAAAAAAGAACTTCAGTGCTTACACATGCAACACGTGGCTTATGAGCAAATATTTAAAAAGGTTAGAATTTCTCAGACTTTATTCTCAATTGCGTTATATTTCGTTACGTAACGAAACTGAGAAAATATGAAGCCTAGTTCATAATTACGTTACCATCGGAAGATATGTATATAAAAAAAAGTTGCTGGCATATGAAAAAAATAATTGGTGACTTTTGATAACGTAAAGTAACCAAAAATAATGATTTTTAAGTTTTTTGCCTGTTTGCTTGTTTGTCTAATGTGTTTGTGCACGCTTATCTCAGAAACGGCTTAACCGATTTAGTTAAAAACATTTTTTTATTCTTCCTGAAATTAGTTGTGATTTTGTAATTACAATTTTTTTTTCTCGAGATAGTGAATTAATAAATATGTAGTTCAAGTGGGTGAAGCTTTTATTTAAAAACAAATACATTCTGTACTAGCGTTGTTAAAGATCTAAACAATAAACATAAAATATTATTAAATATCTATTGATAAATATTTTTTTATTTTCAGTAAGCGTCATGGCTCCTATGTCAAATGCTGAAACACATAAAAGATATAGAGAACGTCTTAAAAAGACCAATCCTATTAAATATGAAGATATGCGGAATAAACACTTACAAAGAATTAAACTTAATTCCCGTGATAACGACTCAAATTTTGATATATTTTAAAGTGGATTTAATTTTATCATTAACTTTGTGATCTCTAACTAGAAATAGAAGTTTATTACGTTACGAACTAGCATTATTATATTGTTAATATTGTCACTTTGTTATGTTTTCTTACATTTATAATCTGTTAATTCAACGATTGAATCTTTAAAATTTTAATTTGTGTCTCATTAAATAAAAACAACAGTAGTTTTATTCGTATAATATCCTTACTTTGTTGTGTATAATGCCTTATATCATCAGTTTCGTAACAAACATTATCAGTGTTGTTACTTATCAGTTACGTTACGAATTCGAAAATGTCCACTTTTCTGATTATGACCCTATTATTTTAATTTATTCGTCACTTAACACTCGAAAATATGACGGAAAATGGAGAACGGACTATCTAGACACTAGTCTCTCTCTGCCTATCTTGTGTACTTATTCATAGCATAACAGCGTAGCTAAAAAAATAACTTATTTGGTAAAATACTAGCGTTTTTTGTTTTAGACAGTTCCTGAGATGGTGGTCTCAGGAACTACTCCATTTGTCGAGGAAAGAACTATACACAACTGCTAGTTATTTCCGTTTGGCCGTGCAGCCGAAGCCACAAGAAAACCTAGTTAACTGTATATTTACTCACTACAAAAAAAAATTATCTGTATAGAACTGAACCTATGACCTTTGCCTTGAAAGCCTGGATTAGTAAAAGCCAATATAACCCTATTAAACATAATAAATGACTTTCAAAAGATTACTAGAACAATACGCTCATTGAGATAAGTTATCAAATGCGATAGGCCTAATGTGTTGATTACTATAATTTTCATGACATTTATATTTATATACCAATAAGTTAATATTATGGTAGCTATTCAGGGACACGAGGTCCTTCTATTGAATCGGGGGATAGTGGGTTCGAATCTACCTCAGGCAAATATGTAAGAGTAAACAACCAGAGCACGATCTTTTTCATTCCCACCTGGCACCTGCCTTTCTGTATTTCTCTTTATAGAATAAACTAAAAATATAATTTAGTTAAACCATTTTCACATTTGAAAAGCAATTTCAATTTACTCTTATATATTCAGTATTTTACATTTATACACCTAAGGGTTGAACTCATAAATTTTTCTCTATCCAAAGGAATAGAATGCAGTACTGATCCGATATACCTACTTTGCTTATTCCTATAGCACGTCTCATATTGGGCGAGGATCTTTCTATTGTTAAAAATATTATGTGGTTGGATTTTATATTTGCTTGGTTTTTGAATTATTTTCGGTGGAGCTTGAGATCATATGAAATATATGGAAATTCTAATGAAATAGTAACTACTTTAAAAAGAATGTTACATATGTAAAAGCTTTCTGTGTATACCACTTTGTGTAGGTGTATTTATTATTTAACTTTCTAATAAGTAAGAAGAGAAATCCTGATATGAAAACACTCTCTCCCCCATACTTTTTTGCCCAATTCTAGATATTGTATGTTAGGTAGTAGAAAAAACGCAATATGTGTTTGTAACGGTCCACAATGAAGTGCGGGGTTAAATTCCGCCAGGAAAAAGCATTTCCTCGCTCTAGGAATGAAGCAAGCGCGCCTTTGAGTTTCACCACTTCCCACGCAATGCCTCTAGAATTCAACGGAAAATGGGGAACAGAAATATCTTAGGTTCCTTTTATCTAACCTACTATATGTCGAATACGGCGTGAACCTGAAAAAAAACCAAAGATAGTTAAATACCACTTCAAAAATTTCAAATCTTAAAACCTGCCCATCTCAAAGAACTCCTCTTATAATCTTGAACTACATACGGCGTTCAATGCAATCAAGTGGGTCTTAACTTCGCATCTTAATACCCACCAATAAGAGGATTTAGAGTGGGATGCTGTACCAAGATCACATTTTTCTCTGATTAAAATTCCCATATACGGTATATAAGGTAATCGCTTTCGATTATAGAAATTACTGTGCGGCTAAGACTGGGGGCTTATTACATTCTTTTCTTTAAATAAGTTCTTATATATTATGTGGGTAGTTGCGAAAGTTCTGCGTTTTAAAAGATTTTTTTGATATTTCGCACATAGCAGGGTAGGCAGAGGAAACCTAGTGATTAAACGCTCTGTTCCTTACTTTTCTGTTTCAAATTTTTAAGGCATTGCATATTCATTGGCAGAACTCTTACCGGAGCGAGAAAACGAAACTAATTTGTTCACTTAATAGAAATCGAACCGACGACCGTCGCTTTTACAGTCAGACGCTGTCATTGCCTACGGCGGCATCAGAAAAATAGAATATAAATAACACTAAATAGACTTCCAATTTACAACCCTTTCGTTCACGCTTGTCCAAGCTAACAATTATTATGGATCAACAATCCATACTAAAAAGGTCCATACATTTATTAAATATCACACACACGATTAATTCAAAATAAAAAGCAAAAAAGTACCTAAATATTTTTATTTGACATTTTTTTTTTACTTTGTTCGTTCAATATTTGCTCTGTTGGACCTCCTTATATGGTATTAATTGGTTTTCCGTTATCTCACACGTGTAGAGGATACAAAGGAATGCCTTTTGTTAATTGGCGACCTTTTTTTAAGGAATCTTTGAGAAATAAATTGTCTTAAATGCTTCTTTTCTTTAGAGATGGTAGAAAAAATTAAAGATATTTTAATTGGAATGAGAGAAAATCTTGCTAAATACATGTATATGTAAACGAATTATATTATAATGTATGGTTATACTAATATAGTGAAGCTTAAAAGCTTGTTTGGTTGAAGGCGTTAATCTTAGGAACTATTGGTTTCTATTAATTAAAATATTGCTGTGTTAAATAGTCCAACAATCAAAGAATTGGGAACGGAATTTTCGTAATGGTAACATAGTGTTTTAGTATTAGACTCTCGGGTTCCTTCTGTCCCTCTGCCTTCTCTGCTATATGCATGTGGATATTATGTGAAGCTAAAAAAGAAAAAAATAAAAAAAAAACAAAATTATTAACATTATATCATATTGAATAGCGGAGCTCAACGCCGAATGAACATAAAATCATTATTAAATATTACTAAGAAATTGTTATCAAGTGTACTTGGAGTAAAATTTAAAAAGTAATATAACCCAATAAAAACCCGCATCAACTATGCCATAACTGGCTTGTATATTTAGTTTTAAGAGCACTCATATGAAATTTGCAATAACATGTACCTTATATGGAGATTATTACTAGTTTTTATTAAAAAAATATATAAATATAGCTTATAATATCATGTTACAGTATCGCTGGGAAGAGCTTACCTAAGCGTAGAATTTGTGGATATATATATATTCTGTTTTTCTTCAGCTTCACGCTTGAAGGAGCTTAGTGTCAGGACACTCTGCTCCCCTCTTTCTGCAGAATTCTCGAGTGGATGAACTCAATGCCGGACATTTTTGTCTCTTTACCTTTAAAAGCTTTAAAGTCCAAACCCATCATACCTGAAGGTGGGTGGATACATTTAGGTCACTCTGTTCATTTGATATTAATAATATGATATCGAATCAGACATTCCAATATCACCTCAGTCTTCCTTAGTCTCTAAACACGACTTACTTCTAACTAAATGTTAAAACGTAGAGTTTAAAAACAGATTCTTAAATCATCATCATCATCATCAGCCTGTCCTCGTCCACTGCTGGACATAGGCTTCTCCAGTGGCACGCCACTGAACTGAGTCGATCTTCAGCTAATATCGTCACCCACACACAATCCAATTTAAAAAATCAAACCTACACTCTCCGTCACAGATAACAAAACTATTAACAAGAAACAAAAAGCAACTAACACAATGTCGCCGACGATATTAAGCCTACTATAATATAACATTATATTATATAAATACAAATATAGGGCCACATTTGTTTCGCTTTTCA
Organism: Heliconius melpomene rosina; assembly: GCF_056956725.1. Lineage (NCBI taxonomy): Eukaryota > Metazoa > Arthropoda > Insecta > Lepidoptera > Nymphalidae > Heliconius > Heliconius melpomene. The sequence continues at coordinate 1,186,453 of NC_140397.1, forward strand.
TTAACTCGCTACGTGCTACGAATGTTACCGGAAACTTGCACAGACATTATCTTGTCTTATATGTAGATAATATAATTCTTATGGATGTTTGTTTGTCACTTTAACACCCGGAAACAGCAGCTTTACGCTCTTTCCTGCGTAGAAGGATAAGCAAAAGGAACTTAGTGTTAAGGCACTCCACGCTTCGTCCTGTTGAGTGGCTGAACCCAGCGCCGCAATAAAGAGCGGGAAAGAGGAAAATTTAATAGTTTAAATATAATCTTTCATTTGAAAGTTTAGTCTCATATGATATAGCTGGACGGATTTTAATGAAACTTTGTTTGTATATTTAAAGGATGGGAGATGTCTATTCCTAATAGACCCGACAAGCTTAAAGAAATAAGTAATTTTTTATACTTAATCAGTCCTGAAATATATAATGTTGGCAAATAAAAGCATTCCCACAAGCGGGGATCGAATTTAAAACCTTAGCAAACCTGGTTTACATCATTCTTGCATACAAACTAGCAAATAGAAACGAATATAAAGATTTAATTCAATGAAAAATTGTAAAAAACTATAGAAATTATGAAAAATTAAACAAAATTCGGTATTTCCGCGGCGCTCGAAATTCCTACGAGGCGTGTTCTCTTCGAGGCTGTTCTGGAGTACACTTGGGTTTTGTAACGAGGCCAGTTTTTAAGTTAACTTAACTAAATTTAAAATGTAACTGACATATATGAAGTTAATTTACTTGAAAAATGGTTTTTAGTACTGGCTAGAGGAAGCTTAATGTTAAGATATTTCGTCCTTCAATTCTCGTGAAAGGTAAGGTGTGGTACTCAACGCCGCGCCTTGTTTTTTTGCCGGAACAAGGGAATTTAAAATATGTCATTAAAAAAATAAAAAGAAGTAAGCTCAGATAGGCACAGGGCCATAAGCGTAACAGGTTGTAGGTCCGATCAGCGCTCGAGGAAATGAAATATTTATTTAAATTTATATTTTCATTTCTTTGCTTTGGTGTCGAGGCAAAGCACGGCGTTGAGTTTCGTCACTCAACACGCATTGCCACCAGAATTCGGTGGAAAATGGGACACGGAATGTTTTAACACTAGGTGCCCTCTGCCTATCTACCCTGCTGTGTGCGGGATACAGCGTGAAGCTGATAAAAATATAAATAAAAAATATTTTTAAGGCACAGTGCATCCGGTCTTTAAATAGAATTTTTAAAAAAACCCGCTTCCATTTTTAGACGTCTGAAATAATGAGAGTGTTGCTCTTTTAGAAACACAAAGTGATTTTCAAATAAAATTTTAACGTTTATTGCAAAATTGACTTTTTATAACACCTAAGCAATTATCTCGTAGAGATTTTTATTATAACATAAAATTTCGTGAATTTAATAACAATAAATAATAATATGTTCCGAGACTGACCCACTAACTACGAACGCGACAGTTGTAGTGTAGGTTTGAATCTCACTCGGGGGACTCGATGATAATAATATATTCTATTTAATTCAGACTTGACCTACACTTATCGATATCGATCTTCGAAGAAATTATGTTTTCTTTTCATTTTCTCGTAGTAACAATACAAAAGCGACGTTGAATTCTACCACTCAACACGCAAAGTGATCGAAAATTAGACAGTGCGTAGGTTCCCTCTTCCTATCCTGCTAAAAGCGGGATAAAGCGAAAAGCTAAACCTGAAAGATGTAGCTAGAAAGAAAAAACATAGATTGCACTATAGTATTTCTACAGGACGGTATATCAAATGCAATATATCGCGCAGCACTTAAAACTTAATGGAAGGCAAAATTCGTAAATAAATCCTTCCCTGAAACTTCAGTTTTTCAGTGTTTTAAGTAAAGTGTTGGGAAATAGCGCAGTTTTCTATTGCTCATAGAAGATTGTGTAGTGATTTCATTTGTTTTCTCCAATTACATGTCTCTGAAAAATAAAATTACAAAGAAATATGTAAAAAATAGGATAGTCCTAAATTGTTGTTTACTTTCGGTTGTTTAGATCTCAAAATATTAAAAGACATAAAGAAGTGCGGCGTTAAGTTCCACCAATCAATTCGCAATGTTTTGAATTTAGGCGAAATATGAAGAACGGGGTGACTTATAAAAACCTGCTTATATGCAGAAAAAGAGCTGAAAAGAAGATAGGTTCATAATAAATTCCGTATAACACCAATTGTATAGATATTTTGAATTTAATAATACCAAGTCTTACTATCTACGATCTTAATTATTTTTACTTTCTTTTAGTTTCACGTTAAATCTCTCACATATCACGGTAGGCAGAGGGAACCTAGTGTTACGACACACGTTTCCATTCTTAATTCGCTTTATTTAAAATGTTTTATATGAACTTGTCTAAAGATTTTTTTATATAATTTCGCTACACTACAATACTGTAATAAACTATTACTTACTGAGGTAAAATTTAATTTAAGTTTCTTAACTTTTAACTTGTTGCAATACATACTACAAGTATAACTTTGTCTTGCGAAATTTACACAAAAAAATATTCTTGTATACGTAACTAGAATGTTAAATTATTTTTAGTTTTTCATTCATAATAAAATATTATGTAAGAAATTACGGAATATAAGGCATCCATTTTTTTGTAGTATGGTGTATTTTCTTCCTATCCATTTTAGTAATATGAGTCCATGGTGGCGCAGGAGCTCAAGAGTGTGACTGTAACGTGACGTTTGTGGATTTGGTCACCATTCGAGGGAATGTATTGTTATTTACTAGTATTTCCATTTCTTCGCTTTGGCACTAAGGCAAAACCCCAACGTTGAGTTCCGCCACTCAACACGCCTAAAATAATTCGGCGGAGTGTGGAAAACGGAGTGACTTAACATTAGGTCCAGAGGTATCTATTGTAGTCACTCATATATTATGAGTAGCGATTAGTTTACTTAAACTTACCTTAGAATGTCCAGTGTCCATGTCAAAATAAAAACAACCAATAGTTTTTCATATAAAGTATAAAAGGACACTACGAACTAAATGCCTGATGCATATTTGATAGTGTTTGTTGTTAGCTGTCGGCGCACGACTAACGAGGACGAGGACGTATGAAGACAATACTAGTTTTATATAGAAGAAATATATTTTTAAGCCTATTTTAGTATCAAACTAGATATTGTAGAGACATTCCGTTATCCACAAGTCCGAGACAGTGCGTGAAGTGTGGTGGAATTAAACACCGCGGAGCAGGAAATATTATTTAAGCTTTACACTGTATCCTGCACGTAGTGCAGGATACAGTGCAAGGCAGATGAAACCTATTTAGAGAGTCCGTTCCCATTAAGACGCTTCCGTTCCCCACTTTTCGCCGAATTCTGGAGACATTGCGTCTTGAGTTGCATAAAAAACCAGCAAAATTACCAGAAAATAATTATTTTATTGAATTGGCTGAAACATTAATTTCCAATGTGTGTATACTTTATTTACAATTCTAATGTTATTAGTAAAGTAGTTCAGATTAGTAAACAAATGACTGCGTAGCTCAAGCGGGCGAAGCCGCGAGCAAGTCGCTAGTGCAGAAATAAATAAATAAAATAAGAAGAATTCATTATCATTTGCCGTATTTGATTTTACTACCCGTATGCCTTTATTATTTGGATAGTAAAAGTGCGTCACGTCGCCAACAAACGCCGGTCCCGGGAGTGTCGTCGTACAAACAATACCTCGCCAAATGTCTTTAATAAACCATTTCTAGGTACCCTCATAGGATAGTTACTACTTTACTTGTATTTATTGTGTATCCGGTACGTGTATTTTGTATGAAAATGCTAGTAAAAGTGAATAATTATGTTATTTCATATGTAGACGTAACTACGGGTTCAAAGATTTGAGTTTTATCTAAATATATCTACTGCAATGATAAAGCTGAACATTTTGTTTGATTGAAGGTGCTAATCTCAGGAACTAACAATTTTTTTTGTGTTGATTAGTCAATTTATCGTGGAAGTCTATGTCATTTGACATCAGATGAATCGTTTCGTTATTTTGGATATTCAAATGTTAGTTGGATCACGTGTCACATATGAGAAACAAAGCTGCGAGTAAATTTTATTTTAGTTTCATGATGTTAAGACACTCCGTTTCCATTACGACTGTTGCGTTCCCCACCCTCCACCGAATTCTAGGGATATTCTGAAGGTATTGGAGGAGCTTAACGCCGCGTTTTGGCTTGTAACTAGTGGGAAGAAATGTTAAAAAAGTGAATTAATATCAGGGGTGTGTCTTCTCACCTTATTCATAGGATTCATGACCATTTAGTATGAAAGTTATAATAATTTAGTTCTTAAATTCTCAGAAAATTATTTATTTAAACAATTTGGAATCGAACCCTCAACCGTTGTTTTACAGCCAAACGCTGTCCTACTGCGATACGATCCTACGACCTTACATACCTTATAGGTTTCTACAGTCTTCTATTAGGTACCCAAAATAGCATATACCTATAGATATTTTATGTGTATAAAAAAGCGAGTGAAAGTAAAAACATGAGAATATGACATTAAATCGATTAAAAACTTCACACTTAAGTACTTATATACCTAATATAATATTGATTGATTTTTTTTCCTATACTTCTTGTGGGTTAAGTCACAGACAGCTTGACCATTGAACTGAATGCTGTTTCCCCGTAACTTTTATCTTCTGCATAATTTCTGAAGAGATACAATCATAGTCCTAGCTCTGTCTTTTCGATATCAATGTTATATATATCAGTCAGGGATATGCTATATCTTATAGACAGAAAGTTATAAGACATTATATAGGTATAATTCTTGAATCTATATCTCTTATATGTTTTCAGATTAAAACCATCCAAATGGGCGCTACGAAGACCTATATCCTCTTGATTACCATCCACCTGATATATTTGATCACTGCTCAAGAGGTGGTGAGACGCGTGCCCCAAGGCTTCTTGGGTATGCGCGGCAAAAAATACTATGAAATAAGCGAAAACGAATTTTACAAGCGAAAACCTCAGTTCTTCGTTGGGGTGAAAGGCAAAAAGGACTATGACATATCCTCCGAAATGGACTCGAAACGCGCCCCCATGGGTTTTATGGGAATGAGGGGGAAGAAGGAGTTCATGTACCCCGACATTATGGTTTACCCTGAAAATTATGAATACGTCCCGAAGAGATCCGGATCTTTAATCGGTCAGATTGATTATTCTACAGATGAAAATGGTAATAACCAGGAATACCCTGTTTTGGACGAAGTTATAAATGACTATCTGCAGAAGTTACGTTCAGGTGAAGTTTCCACAGAATCTAGTGAAGTAGATGAGTCTTTGGATAATGAGATCGAGAAACGAGCAAATATACACCAATTCTTTGGAGTTCGAGGAAAAAAATCAATGCAGGCGAAAAGACCTTACGATGTGTCGTTCAGGGGGAAGTTTATTGGTGTCCGCGGGAAGAAGGATTTGAATAACAGGGGTGCTCAGGAGATCAGGTTCCTGCTGAACGGGCCCTGGTCTAAGCGGAGGCTACAAACTGGGTTTTTGGGTGTACGTGGAAAGAAATGGGTTAACAACGATAACGCGTTAGGTGAGGATATACAGTTTTTTTAATTTGTAATATCTATATATATAAAAGGACTTGTCCTCACTGACTGAGGTAAGACGCACGCACAGCCGTAACCGCTGTGCGTAGAAACGTGAAATTTGGACAGATGTTTACTTTCATAATCTGGACATCCACTAAGAACGGATTTTGAAAAATTCTAACCCTAAAGGGGTGAAATAGGGGTTCAAAGTTTGTATGGAAAAAAATTTTAATCGGCACCGATTTTTATAAAATTTGAAATTCAGACTCTTAAACGTATATAATTAAACACATGTTTCATGGTTTTCTAGAATTCACCCCCTAAGGGTGCAAATAAGGGGTTGAAAGTTTGTATGGAAAAATCTTTAAATCGCCACCGATTTTTATAAAAAGTGAAATTTAGACTCTTAAAAATATTTCATTGAACACATGTTTCATGGGTTATTAGAATTCACCCTTAAATACGCAAGCGAAGCTGCGCGCGTCCGCTAGTTTAAAATAAAATGAGGAAAATGGCTTAAGCCATTGTAATATAAGTAGAAGCAAAAAAGTAAAAAAAAGTGTTATTTATAAATCACACTTACAAAATCACACTTACAAAATCTTTTTTTATACTTCTTCTTCTTCCTCCTGGCATTAATCCCGGCTATTGCCAGGGTCTGCCCTCCTACTCAACCTACTCCACTTTGCACGGTCTTTTGCTTTATACGTCGTATAAAAAAGTACCCAAAAAGTGTTTAAAATAAGTGACGTTATCTAATATACACTGCATTAATGTATCATATTTCTCCACATTCCAGAATCAGAACCGGAAACCAGCGAAGTCTCCGCGCCGAACTAAACCCCAGAAGTTATTTTCACAAAGACTAGTCAAAAACATATCGTAATAAGTGCGTACCTAATAAACTACTATTTCTTCGGAAAAGGCTTATTCTAGCGTTCGTTATTCTAATGTAACCAATATATAGTTGATTCAATATCCTATAAAATTTATATAATAATTAACTTGTGGTTGTAGCTTCTTTTTTATATTATCTAGTCACATATTATAGTAAATAAAAAATATAGTTTTGATTAATTTAAATTATTCAATTAGACATGTTTAAATTGTTATATTTCTATTAGAAATCAGAGAAAACATGTTTCTAGATATATATTTGTATGAAAAACCTAATATATATTATGTAAAGTAAATTATATCGTGGTTATAAAACTTGTTAGACACTTAGCAATATATTCTAATTGTAATTAACACTTAATTGTAATTAAAATTTTGCTGCTGTACGCATTTCGCGAGGGCTGGCGAAACTTAAAATACCAAAGGAGTAACAATAAAGGCAGTTGTCAATTTCAAAATGGTTTTATTTCACTCATTTTCAAAATTTAAAAAAAAGCTTTTAAATAAAAACAGCTGCACGCTGTATCCCGCGCACAGCAAAGCACCCAGAGCAGCAAGCAAGCAAGCAGCGCCGTAGTGCTGAAGACACTAGGCGGAACTTAACGCCGCGCTTTGCTGTGACACCAAAACGATGAAATGGAATACAAATTACGTTTTTTGCAATTTTTATTAATAGTAAATTTCATTAATATTTAAAACTTTTATATTGTTTATTATGTTGGGTAAATATACCCTAAATAAGACCCAAGATTAAAAAGGAAAAAAACAAACAACATTTAATTTCATAATATTTTTTATTAAAACTTCTCCTTATAAATCCATCGAATGCTAACATAAAGAACGTACATAGAAGCCATGATACATATACATATGACAACAAACAAACAAACGCGCAAACAGACACGCCGCCATCTTGAAAAAAAGACATCATATTTGTATGTCCCATACAAAATAGAGAATGAACATGGAACCTCCTCCTCCATTATACACTGTACTATAACGATTTCATTAAAATAAGAATATAAAATGGCGACGATAAACAATTTGCGAAACTTTCATACAAAACTCAATGTAAATAAAAAAATAGCTGTAATATTACAAAGGCCGTTAAAAATTCAAAATGACAATGAAATATATGTGCGAAACTTTAATAAGCGATAAAAAATATATAATATCACTGATATTACTGACTTTTTAATAGTACTGACAAGTATTTTTTGAAATGTTTCACAAATCATATGGAAAAATAATTTATTAATTCAGAGTTAAATAGAAAAATACCAAACAATTGTGTGAAAAAAAAAATTAATACTTTCAAAAACAGTCATGATGAGGGAATGAAAAAATAATAATAAAGGAATATACATTTTCTGGAAAATAGTATCCATTTTTTATCATAATTTGATATTATAACTGCTAAACAGATGAATAGGAATTTAAAATATTTTGGTTGAAAATGTTAACTTTACAGCATGGGGGCCGGCGAGTGTTTTAAAATGCTTTCTATTATCAACACAGTATTATTAATAATAATTTATTAAACAAAAAGAATATGTCAAAACATTACATTTTATATGAGGAAAAAATATGATAACTAATTAAAGAATAATTAATAACAATTCTGTTAATTTATATATGTCATATATACCTAATGTGTCTTTTATATAAACATATAATAACTCAAACTATATAATATTGTAATAACTGATCATTATATAAAAAAACACGCCGACTCTTATATAAATTTTTTATTTATTAGATACAAGCAATTTTGATATTTAGGAATAAAATAAAAAAAATCACAAAGATTAAATAAGTATAAACATTATTGTTTGCTAACTAAATATAATACAAAAGATTATCTATGTATGGGATTTTTCGTGTCTATCTATCTTTTTCTATTTGTATGACCATGAAAAGGATATCAATATTTAGAAGAGATATGTATTTATAGTTTATTTGGAAATTTCTGGTAATTTTAATCGTATTTTTTTTTTTTTTAAATATACAAATAGAGATAATTTTGGAGTTACCATTGGATTTATTAATTATCATAATATGAACATAAATTTATTTTTACATAACATAAGTTTATTATAAAAAAATACAAAGATATTTAAATCAAAATAAAGTATTGAATTAATTTTAAATATATATAAAAAAGTGTGCACATCCGTCCTTGATTCAAAAATACATTCAACATCAAGGTTTTAGACATGAAGACATCAAACGTAAGACAAATCAAAACTACAAGAGACACATTAAAATTTAATTGTTATTAATTATATATAAAAAATATTTCACTTTAAGCTTAATTTACTCGAAATTCATTACCAAGCTGCAATAACTAATGGCATTTTTTTCTCTAAACGTAGCTATCTATATATGTTTTCTTCATTACATATAATAAGAACCTTGGAATAAAATTACGCATTGTATATCCGTCTCGCTCGCACACATTATTAGTCATATGTCTGTCTCCCTTACTCAATGAACTTGGAGGAAAGGAAAAAAGCATTGTTTTTAAATAAAAATTGATAATATATAGCGAAATTTGATTAAATTCAAAAGAATTATTTCTAAAGTACAGTACGGTCAACGAGTCGTGGCTGCTCTAAATTTACATTTTAGACATTATTCGCTCGGAAAGGAATTAATCAAAAGTAAGAAAAATCTAAAATCGTCAAATCTGCTTCACGACCGTACAATACTGTTACTTCGTTAATGAATCGTGTTCTGTCTCGTTCTAGCATTAGAACAAACACAAATATTAAAAAGGGATAGGCTATATTCAAACAAATAACGTTCACATTACGCATACGTGTCAATTATTGTATATTTCAAAATTCCTATAACCTATTTTGACAAAAAAAATGAAAATCTGACCGAATTGGCTAAAAAAACGAAAAAAAAAAACACATCACAATAAATAAAGGGACTTAAATATTAAAAATATTGCAATAACTGCGTCCTATACACAACCTAAACCATTCTATGCATACAATTGATTAATCAGTTAAATTCATTATTATCTCGCCTTTTTGTGTGTGACAGACAGACATACAGACAAACCAAATACATACAAATATATATAAAAAAGACAAAAATCAGAATAATTTATTATACTGCATTAGTTTTTGAATAAGGGAACTTTAATTACGATCCATTACTCCGAATGTCCGTCTGTCACACAATATCTAACTACACGCAACAAATTATTATTTTTTTAAATTATTATTATTATTAATAATATGAAAAATACGCCTAAAACAAGGAACGTTAAGCGGTGATTACGATCTTCTTACAAATAGACAAAACAAGCTATTATATTTTTATTATAGAATCCTGGATTTGCGATATAAATGCAATAATATGTTTTATTTTTTTAATGTGCCCACACTCATGACTATCCGCCAAGGCGCAAATACAGAATGTAAATGATTTCAGTGTAGCTGTCTCGCTCTTACGTTTTGTAAGAGATATTTGTCTCTTTTACTCTTATTGGTGCCAGTTAAAAAAAAAATTTTTAAGTAGTCTTTATATTTTAAAGTTTAATTTGGGGCGAATAGTACCATATACCGATAGCTCTTATTCATACATATTGGCTAGGGCGAAATTACATTGTTATTTTTATTCGAAATTCCAATTCGAACGTTACCTTCTAAAATTGTGCATAATTATATTGAAAATTTTGTACTATCACTTTCGAAATCAAATTTCATAATGTATATACTGTAGCACCTATAAACGAGACATCTCAAAAGGCACCATTAGCGTTATAAATTTGTAATCAATTTAAATAATAAAAAAATACCGAAATATTTAGATGAAAAATTAAATATATAGCAAAAAGCATGTTTTACAAAAGAGCAAAAAGTAGAAATAATCAATATATTAATTATTTGTCACAATTAACACTTTAGCATTACTAATCGTTGTCTTGCTCGCACCCAGGCTTTCAAATCTACTGTCTCCTTCACATAGACGTGCTATCTCGCTCGCACTTGAGCATTTTACATCTCTCTATTTTGCTTTAGATACTAGTCTAAGCCAAATAGCCTGTAGGCAAACGAAATCGTTCCATCTCGCTCGCACCTATACCTTTACATTTACTTATCTCCCTCTAGGCACGAACTTAACTAACCAATATGTATGATTAAATAAAAGCTCATAAACGAAACCGTTCCATTTTGTTCGTACATATATTGCTTTATCACTCTAATTGCGCTACTAGCCAATATGCACGTATAGTACAAACTAAATAGTGCCATCTCGCTCGCACCCAAGCTTAGGTAGGCGCAGATATCCTAGGCTAGCTAGTAGCCTAGCTGTTTCTCTCTAGGCGCGAGTCTGTCCAACCAAAATTTAAAAACATATTAATAAATGAAATCATTCTATCTCCCTCGCACCTAAGCTATCACATCTATCTATCTCACTCTAACCGCTCCTAGCCAATATGTACCAAAGAACATAACGTAAAATCTCTGGGGGTAGGTATAAAATCCCGACGGAGTAGATATAAAATCTCGGGGTAAATATAAGTTCAGGGGGTATCTGGGGAGTGTTTATATCGCATTGTGCAAGGTCAGAGGGTGTGGGTGACCGTTGTGCGCTGCAAAGTCCTTGTCGGCGGCGCCTCGGAGCCTCTCGCTGTGTATGAAACTTGCGGAAATTAACCCCGCGTTCGTGTTTGGAGTTGTGGGTGTGGTGTTCCCGTTGTTAGCGTCGATTATTGGTTCGATTTTGGGTGATTGCTCTTCTGTTTTGTCCTTTGTCTGGAAAATTGTTAAAAGAATGGCTTATGATGATATCCTATAACAAGAAAAATATTTCTTGATACATGCTACTCAGAGGGAATGAATTATTATCATTTTTTCATTCTGATAACAAGACAAAAGCGTAGTGTTGAGTTTCGAAAATCAAACGGCGGGGGAAAACGAAGAGCGGAATGTCTCAGTACTAGCTTACTACTTAGCTACTTTATATGGTTCCCAGTACCATATAAGGAAGCAATCACCCAATGACTCCAGAATTCGGCGGAAAGTGGGGAGCGGAGTCTTAACACTAGGCTCCTTCTACCTATCTTGCTATATATGGGATATAGCATGAAGCGGAAAAAACATAACTAACCATATAGTGAAAATATATAAATCCTACAATAATTCATGTTACAATTACAATTTATTCATGTTGTTAGTGTTCAGAGCGCTTGGCCGGCAAATAGGAGGCCCGGGTTCAAATCCCGGTACGTTCAAAATTTAACTTTTTTTAAAATATAACTAACCTCATGTTGTTGGGACAGTCCCAGCAAGTCTGCAATCTCATTGCCATTGTTAGTATTGACATTAGTATTGCTGTTGCTATTTGCATCTGAAGTGTGCACTTGCTGTATTGTTTCTTGATTTGTATCGCCCTGGAATTAAAAAAATATATTGATTTTAAAATCAAATAAATCAGCTTAACGCTGTATCCCACACACAGCAGAGTAGGGAACCTAGTGTTAAGACACTCCATTCCCCACTTTCCGCCGAATTCTGGAGGCATTGAGTGGCGGAACTAAACGCCGCGCTTTGCCTCGACACCAGAGCGAAGAAATGAAGATATAAATTTAAATAAGAATTCATTTCCTCGAGTGTCGCAGTCGCGTTTACAGTCACACTTTGTGCCCCTGCGCCACGACTAGCCACTATTGATTTTTTGATTTTTTTGTTCTGTTGTCATTTTTTATATGATTGGCAGACAACGTAAATACACAAATGTAAAAAAACGACGAATTATGTAATTTTTTCAAGTTCACATTGTAGTACAATAGGCAAAGCATTAGAGCCGCAGGGTCCACAATTTTACATTTTTGTCTTCATTAAAGAGCAACGAAATGAAAATAAATCATTCTTGGTGAATGAGAATCAAACCCATAACCGACGCATTAACAGTCAGATTCTCTCCCACTGCGCTACGACGGCTTTAATGTATCAAGACTATAGTCTAATGTAACGTAACAAAAAATTATAATAATAATACCTGACTAGTGGCAAGTTGCAATAAATCTCCTGTTTGTATTCCGTTGCCGTTATCACATACACTAACATCTTTTGTATCACTAACTTCATTCACTATCACGGACAAACTTTCCGTTAACGACGGTTCACTAGCTTCCTTTGATTCTGTTTCTTTATTTTTATTTTCATTAAGTTCATTTAACTCTGCTACTTTATTTTTATTTTCATTGACTTCATTTAATTCCGTTACTTTATTTTTATTTTCGTTGATACCATTGTTTTCTTTGTTCTCTGGTAACGGAACGGTAGGTAGAGGTTCATTTTCTTTAGCTTGTGGCACTATGGTTGGTATATCTTTAGAATTACTGTTATTTGTATTATTTGAAATATGGGAATTGTTGTTAGCGGGAACTTCTGGATTTTGTTGCGCTTTCATTTCTTGTTGTTTTTTGTCTTCCTCTGCTTGCTGTGGGATTGAAAATATGTTTAAATACAATATATAGTCGTTAAGGCCAGTCGTGGCGCAGTGGGCATGTGTGACTGTAAATGCGAATGGTTGTGGGTGCGATCGTGAAACAATATATTTAATATTTTAATTTCTTCGCTCTCTCAATAACCACCCACAGCGTTAAGTTCCACTATTGCACCACAAGCGCCACTCAACACGCTATTGCCTCCTGAAATGGACGGAAAGTGAGAGGTGCAGGTTCATATCATTCAGGAATATATCATGGTTAGGACAACAGGTTTTTACCAGACGTTGCCCTCTTCCACTAATTTATATCTACAATCTAGCCCAAGCCATAATAATCTTTTGAACCTCTAGTACCTACCTTCTTCAACCTAGTCCTGGCCATGATGGCCTCTACTCTCTGCTTCCTGGCGAGCCTCTCGCGCTCCTCGCGCTCGGCCTCTTCCCGCCGCAACTTCTCCGCGTCCTCAGCGGCGCGTCTCCTCTCCTCGTCTTCTCGGAGTTTGGCTTTGCGCTCCTCTTCTTCTTTGAGGCGGCGTTCCGCTTCCTCTTTCTCTAGTTGTTGTTGTGCCTGAAATGTATAAAAATAAAAATTACAAACTAATATTTATAAAATATTATATCATGGTTAAATTAAAATGTGAGGTTTGTAGGTTCGTTCAAAGGGACAATTTCCGAGTTTCAATCGAACCCACAACATTTACAATCGCAGTCGCGACAGCCTCTATGGCCTAGATGGTGTTTTCTTCACGACAAATATGTAAAAAAAATATTAAACTAAATATAATAATATTTAACATGGCTTTATACTTGGCATTACCTCAATAGCTTTCTTCAGTTTTTCCTCGTCAATGCGCCGCTGTAGCGCGGCTAGCTCCCTAGCCTCTTCCTCTTCCTTCTTTTGTCTTTCTTCCTCTATGCGTTGTCTCTCTCTTTCTAATTCTTCTTCGCGTTGCAATCTGTGGTAGTATAATTATTTTACTGAATATACTTTTATTAAATATGTGAATAAATTTTACATTTTTAAATATAAATTATTATAAAAAAGATACATTTAAAAATATAAAAAACCACTCTTCCGAGGGTGGGACAAGGGTCCAAGCCATCGGTGGCTAGGGCTCCAGAGAGAGGAACCTCCGCACAATACGTGCCGTCTCAAGTAACACTGCCTTCTGTATCCGGTTCTTGATCCAACAGCTAAGCGATAGCCTCTTAAGGTGTTGGTCGAGGCTTTTCGCTATTAGACCGTTAACCGAAACCACTATCGGTACAATGATAGTCGCATTGACATCCCACATGGCGGTAATCTCATGGGCTAGGTCCAAATATTTAGATTGTTTTTCTTTTTCGGCCTTCACGAGATTGTCATCATGTGGGATAGTAACGTCAACAATCACTGCGCGGCGCGCCACTCGGTCTACTAATACTATATCAGGTCTATTGGCAACAATATACCTGTCAGTAATAATAGACCGATCCCAGTAGAGCAAAGCACAGCTATTTTCAAGAACAGACATGGGATTGTACCTGTAGTAAGGCACCTCCAATTCTACAAGGCCATATTGAAGAGCAAGTTGCTGGTGTATTATCTTGGCTACTTGATTGTGTCTATGCAAATACTCACCATTAGCAAGATGAGAACAACCAGAGACAATATGTCTGAGGGACTCCCCAGGTCGATGACACGCCCGGCAGATGTCGATAGTGCCATCTTTCATAATATGTCTCTGGTAGTTCCGTGTCTTGATAACTTCGTCCATAATTGCACAGACAAAACCTTCAGTTATTTTTATTATTACGTTATAATATATAAATAACTTTTAATATGGCAGTTTAAAGATTAAATTCTTAAAACGAAAAAAATAAATAAAAAGTTAAAATATCAATGTAGTGTATATTGTATTGTATTGTATCTTAGTGTGTTGTAGAATAATACCTCTGTCTTTCGAGCTCCGCTTGTCTCTCGAGCTCCTCCCTGGCGCGTCTCCGGCGCTCCGCCAGCGCCGCCTTCGCTTCCTCCTCCGTGGTTATACGCCGCGCGGTCATTGACGCTGAAAATTGTTGGTAATTATGAAGTTATTGACATAGGGTAGGCAGAGGGAATCTAGGGTTAAGGCGAAAAAGTGGAGAATGGGGTCCCTAAGTACCACATTATTTTCTTTATCTCAGTTTCTTATTGTAAACATAGCATTTGTGATTCGATAACCACCCGGAAAAATTACATATTATTTAAAACCATATTAGTAATAGGGTTTCTTTAATTAAATACATAATTGTCGTGGTTTTTACTTAATGTCTTTGTGCCTATTGACGCCATATAACATTAATTTTGGGTAAACAGTGTGAAAATATTTTTTTGTTACACTGTTCTAATACATCAAAAAATTTTCCGGTATTACTCCAACGTACCTTATATTTTACAGACAATCCAAACACAAAGAAAAATTAATTTAAAAAAATCAAATAACTCCTTACCAGTCATTTCATTATCATCAGTCTTTTCTTGCGATTGCCCCTTCTCTTCTCTCTCTGGCTTCTGTACTTCTTGGGGCTTCTCCTTCTCCCTCTTCTTCTCTTCTACGACATTTTGTTCGTTGTTCGTTAACATTTTGTTGTCTGTTGGTTCTTTTCTTTCGGTTTTTTGCTGAAATACAAGAATATATATTCTTAATTAATATTGTAAATTAGGAAAATTTGTGAATTAAAAATTTGTGAAATTAGTGGAAGCTTGTTCAACTTCCACGGAAAACCAACGGTAATGATAATGATATCAAAGGAATTTAAAAATTTTAAAGTTAGGAGTAATGTAGCTTATACATCAGGATAACGCATAGCCACAATTTATGTAAGGATTTTTTATAGTTTCGCTATAGTATAATAGCAAGTTTAAGTTGGCGACGCAGCATTTGGCTTGCTAGTGTTATTTAAATATAGATTTTTCAATACTTTCGATTCCCACTTAGGGAAAACTATTAAATTTATATTTAAGTTATTTTAATTTTTGCTTCTTTTATGTTAAATAAAAGATAAATGTATAATTGGATTTCATTAATCACCACCTTATGATGTAATTCGGGCCGTAATGGAATACCTTATATTAAATTCTCTCCATCGACCCTGCTATACAGGTGTTTCTCGAAATCTGTATCCGGCGTGCGTGCTTCGTGTTGAGAGGTTCAATATCGCGCGTTATGAGGAAATAAAAATGATTTATTTCCTTCAGTGAAATCGAACCCAAAACTCTCATCTCTCATCAAGTTATCATTAATATTATTTTAAGGATATTTTTATATAGTTGCAAATACAAAGAGCAAAAAAAATTACAATCCATATATAATTTACCTGGCGGTCCTCTATCTGCAAAGCTTCCAGTTTCTGGGTGACCTCTATAGCACTCACTTGGTTCTTGTCTAATACAGGTTGTGGGACACTCTGGAAGAGAAAGCATTTATTGTATAAAATGTTATATAATTTTATTTTTAGATGTTATTCTAAATTCAGGAAAAAAACTTTATTTAATAAAAATATAGTAACAGGATTTTAATTATTGTAATAGACAATTAATTCTCAAGTTCTTACAATTTTTTTGTTTGCTTAACAACTCTTAGACTGATTGTAATTTTTTTTTGTTGTTTATATTAATTTACCTTAGGCACTTCCTTATCCACACTGGGGTCCTTGGACGGGGTCGGCGACAATGCGCGTCCCGGCGACGCTGATAACGACTTGCCCGCATTCTAGAAACACAGGACAAAATATACTATTAACATTTAGAAAATTTTTTTAGTATAGTATTAGTATTTATTTATTAGTATTTATACAGACAAACATGTCAAACATAAGTGAAAACATTGAATAAGTTATTTTTTTAACACCGTACGTAATAAATTAATAATTTAAACCTCGTGGCCTCTATGATCGAATTCGATTTATAAATAATAGTAATAATAATTTAAACATTACCTTATCATGATCTTTGGATGGCTTTGGCTTTCTGTGTAGCGGGGGCTTGCCTTCTCCCGGACCCACGGGCGTAGCTGGAAAAATAATAACCAGTGTGTTTAAATAACACCAAAAAAGTCATCCGTCAACGCCCAAAATTTGGAGTATTAGACTTCAATTGTTACATAAATTGTACCTTATGTGTTATTATTTGCATGTTTAAGCTATATCACTGATGATAATTAAACCTTAATTGTAAATTATATATTTAAAAAGAGCAACTGTTGAGTTTCTTGCTGGATATTCTCATCAAAACTGCCTTCCTCACTGGTGGTAACTTCTTGTAGGACTGACACAACTAATATTTCCATATAATGTATAAAATCAAATCAGCTTCATATTGCATCCCGCACACAGCAGGGTAGGCAGAGTGAACCTAGTGTTAAGACACTCCGTTCTCCACTTTTATGTTGAGTGGCGGAACTCAACGCCGCGCTTTGCCTCGACACCAGAGCAAAGAAATGGAAATTTAAATGAATATCTATATATCTATGTAACGATCTAAAAGTTCTTGCAATGACCTAAAACCATAAAAAAATATTAATATTTTAATTAAAAATGACTAACTATGTGCAGACTTAGCGTGCTGGACGTGCAGGGAAAGTGGACGCGGACGTCGCGGCGTGCTCGCGGCGCGGCTCACTACCGTCGTAGCGTCGCGCGACACTGAGGGCGTGGTGGATAGGCTGTTGGCACCTGTCTCTGATCCTGGGGGGTTATAAATGGTTGTTATAGGTCATTTGATTTTAGCAATGTGAGAGTGCAATGGTAGTGATAAATTGAAGCTAAATAATCATGATTATTAACAATGACCTTTAATCATGGAGGCTAAGAGCTTAATTCATCTAATATGTTAAATATTATACTTTTAATGTGATATATGAATGATGTGTTGAAAAACATGTCAAAATCGAAATTTGTTAATATTTTAGCTACTTTTAAGCAATATCTATATCTAAACGTTAATAAGCAACAGTCACACTCAAAAATATATAATTACAACAATTATTAATAATATTATTAACAAAAAACATCAAGCCATAATAAAATACATAAATTTCACCACTATCATTATATTAAACAATCAAATAATCAGAATATTATTACTTAAATTATATATTACTACTTAAAATATCTTTCTACTGGCATAAAAAATTGAATAATACAATTATATACAAAAAAAACTCTACAAAAATCTTGATTTAACAGCAATTTGAACACGAAGGAAAAAAAAATTAACAAACATTCGATAAAAACACACTGTATATAAAAACATCAAAAGACACAAAACGCACACACACACACAAAAAGAAACACAAAAATAAAAACAAACCATCTCAAAAATCATCAATCATAAAGCGGTCACCCATCATGCACATTTACCTCGCGGCGTGTTAACACCCGTACCGGCTATAGAGGCGGGGCGCGGTTTGCGGGGCGCGGAGGAGGCGCGGCGCACAACCGCGCCGGTGGCGGTGTTCGTGTTCGTGTTGGACATTGCACTGCACGGCCTCGAACCTGGTGTCGTCTCGCCTGATCGAGTTTCTATACAAAAAAGCAATTGTTTAGTCACATAATTTAGAGTTCTAAAGTTTTTGATGAATAGGTAGGGGTGATGGAAAGCGAATGAAGGCGATATAGTATGTTTTGTCGTATGGAAAACGAGATTCTAATTTCTTATAATTTTCTTATTTACATTAAGTCATCATTTGAATTATTTTTAAATATTATCATTAAAGGTAAAAAAATACTTTTAATTTACAAATTCCAAATTAACTTTCACATTTCAAGATAACTTTTCGTTTAAGCGAAGTTAGACCCTCGGCCACATTGACATTGACATACAGCATGATTATTAAAATGCAAATATAAATAATATAAGGTATTTTTTTTTAATTGATAAGTTAATGAGTTTGTATTTCGCTTGTGTTCGCATTTTTGTGGTGGTTAGTGCTAGCTTTTTTTTATGCATTATTTTTAATTGAAGCATAGCATATTAAATATAATTTATAATTATTATATACATACTTAGTAAACACATTATTTTTTTAATATTCTTTTCAATTAGACTTTTTAACTTTTTGTAACTTTCATTACTATATGTTAGCAATACAAATTCCAGTTATAGTAATATCATTTCTTCGATCTGGTCAATAAAGTGCCACAAATAAATAAGTGGAATAATAAAAATTGCATAAGGCACATAGTTAAATTTCTTTATAAGTATTATTACAGTATAATTTTTAAAAGTATAAAATTAAATGAATGAATGGATATTTAAAAAAAAGATTGAAGACCAAACTTACCTTAGTAAGTCAAGTAGTTCCATAACCAGAGTTACTTATACAGAGTGTTACAATGAAATAAATTAATTTAACAGGAAAATTATTAGTTATTATATTACGAAACACAGTTTTAGTATTAGATTTAGGGTAGCAATTAAAACATATATAGAATAATATATTAATTGTATATTAATTGTATTGAAACACTCTGTGTAAGAAGAGGGAAAAGACAGAGAAGTTACCTGTTAAACCACGTGTGTTGCAATTTTGATACCAATACCACGAAGACAGGAAGCATATATAATTTAAAACCTAACAATATTATATAATAATCACTTAAAAATCAGAGTAATTGGTCACTGTGCCAAAAAAAACTTTTGATCTACTGAAAGAATGTGAAACTTTATGAATTTCACACAAAAAAATAATGGCAACAAATATACATAAAAAGAAAGCATATTATATTTTTATACATAAAATAGATTTCAGTTATATTTAATATAATGAATATAAGAGCTAAGCATAATTATTATGAAGCCAATTAATTTAATATGAAAACAAAATCTATTGAGTCGTCAAGTTATATTAAAATGTCAGTAGTGTCAGTCCTACCACTAACTCAGAAGGCAGTTCCTATTCAGACTTGTTAGTTCATTCTTTTTTTAATTAATAATTTTATGGGTTATATTAAAAAAATCATATAAAGCATTTAATTTCTTAAGCAAAGTTTCCCAAAGCTTTAAGCTGTTTAGACCAATCTTGAAAGCTTCACCCAAAAGCGTCAGTGGAACAAACAATAGAGTATATGGATAAAAGCAGTGATTTTATGTAATAAATCATTAAATTAAAAGAATTTAAAAACATTTTTTGATTAACACAAGTTAAATGGTTATTTACTGGATTCATTCGTTTTAAAAAAAAGGTCAACATTTTATAAATTAAACGTTCTATTTAGAACTTTATTGCAAAAACAAAATAAAGCTTATGAGATTATTGATATAACAGTTTCTAAGGCATTAAATTATTTGTGAGAATTTTACTAACACAAAGAATTTTATTTGAGAAAAGCAAATAATGGTGTTGGTGTATGCATTTGATAAAAGTCCTTAAAAGATGAAAATAATATTTATACTTTAAATATACCGATTTATCGATATATTATATATTATAAAGTAACTGAAAATAAGTAAAAGTATACCTTAATCTTAACCATTATATCTTAATCATTAATGCGAATCATAGTACGAAATCGCTTAAAAAAATATCTGTACTGAAAATTTCACAATTTTTTTTAAATGTTTATAAACTTCTAATAAAAAAAAACAATTTTTCATCTAAATACTAATAAAATACGTAAATAAAACGAAAAGCTATCCAAAACCCACCTATATCATTACATAATTTCGGACAGCTAAGCACCATGACAATTAACAGGGAAAAACACGAAATGTTTTTAAAAATTCGAACACAAAACAACAAAAACTTTAAAAAAAGACGAAAAATAACAAAATCTTTCATAAATTTATAATATAATTTCAGTAAAAACACTGGCAAATTCCGATATTTCAGTACAGTTTCTAAGCAACAAACACGTCAACATTACGTAAGTTGAGCATATATCGTGTTGCCATGTTATCGAACTATCGATGGTATTTTATGGGAAGACATAAAATGACTGTAGTATGGTAATAAGTTAGAAGTCACGTCATACGTATGTATATTTGTATGTATGTTATGTATGTGTAAAATATAGATATATAGATTATATTTTTCACATATAATTTTTATTCTAAATATTTAAAATTATTCTCTGGCTGGAATCAAATTGGTTTGCAATATGCCTATTACAATGGATCTGGCTCTTTATTTTTAAAAAATGCAACAAGCTAGTATTGATTATGATAACGTTTAAATGCATACGACGTAAAAGTACTGATATCAGTATAAGTTGTCCTACTTGCACATTCAAAAACCCTAAATGGGGCCCTAACTAATCAAATGCATACACCCCAACTCCCCCAAACCCCCAGAAAACCCCACAAACCCCGGTACATACGTATGTTGAGGTGCTGCGAGGAGGCGGCGGGGCGCAGGCGGTCGAGGCGCGTCATGGAGTGGGCCCTACCTGGTCGCGCGGGCAGCGTGGGCACCAGGTCGGTGCGACGGCGCGCCACCGACGACCACAGCTGCGGGGAGCGGTCGGGTTCGTCTGGAGACATTCATAGGAGATTAACTTAAAGTGAGAGCAACAGAAGATTGATTGACTTAGAATGAGTAGAAAAAATATTCTAAATATAACATCTAATATATGGTATGGTAGGGCATGTAGAGGAAACCTAGCGTTGGCCTGGACTGGCGAGGAAATGAAATTAATTCCCTGGCTGAGAATCAAATGTATAACCGTCGCCTTTACAGTCGAACACTGCCAATGCGCCACAATGACGTCACAACACTAGAATCCCCTCTGACAACCTTTACGCGTGACTATAATAAAAAAAAAATTGCTTCACGCTTTGTCCCGCATACAATATACCCTAGGCAGAGGAAACTTAGTGTTAAAACACTCCGTTTCCCACTTTCCGTTGAATTTTTGATCCACAACTACCTGTCGCGTTCTGGCCTCAATACTCAGAATAATAATATTATAAAATCAAAAATAAACTATAACCAAGATGACGTTAACTAGAAAGAATTCTAGCCAATAAGTTTATTATTACATACACGTTTTACCATATTCGACAAGCAAGGTTGTCATTGGCATTTCTTTGACGCGCCTATGTATTCCGTGTTCTTGTACCGATACCGACTGTTTGTTTTTTTTTTATAGAAATACTTGATAGTTTAATAGAAATAGTGATGTAGAGTTCAAATTTTATAAAGGGGAATATTATATAATTGTTTTTATCCGATTTCCAAAAGAAGGAGGTTTTCAATTAGGCCGGTATTTTTTTTAACTGTTAAAACTGATGAACATGGGCCAATTTGTTAATATGCAAATAGGTGGAAAGTAGAGAACTTTATTGAAATACACGGGGGAGTGATAAATTATTAACACGCTCTGGTAATAAGACGACGGCATTGACTTACGCCACTCAACAAGCAATGATTCTTAATCAATTGGAGACAAAGTGGCTTAACACTACGTTTCCTCAACCTTGCTAAATGTCGAATACAACGTGATGCTAAAAATAACTTTTTCCCCTTAATTTTTCCGTCTTTAGCAATATATTACAAATTTAAAAAAAAGCCCCCATAAAATAGTCGCCTAATACTATTTTAAGCCATAAGCAAAAAAAAATCAATCAAACAAAATCATTTAGAAAATCTTAAAACAGGCTAAAGTGCAAAAAATGACAGCCAAGTTAACAAGCTACGTGTTGAGAATGACTAAGTAATATTTATAGGTGATTTGCATAATTACTTACAGAGACTCATGAACATGACTCCTTAGCGGCGTGATGGGACAAACGGTTAAATACTTAATTAAATATCACAACGAGTGGTTGAGAGAAATCTCACTAAAGTATATAATTGCAATTATATTTTATTAGAAGTAAATGGTAAGAAAATTTTAGTGAGTTGACACTACGGTTTCTATGTTTTATAAAATATTCTATTGCATTGAAATAAATCAATGATTATTATTCAAAGTCTTACACAACAGAATCTTTATACAGTTTAAAAATAAATCCAATAGTGAATTTTTTTTTTAATATAAGGCTGAATAAACATCAACCCTATACACTTAGCACAACTAATAAAAAAAAACAAAAAAAAGCTACCTTTAGTATCAGTATCGGACGTGTCCAGTTGCAGTGCGGACGCGCGTCTCGTGAGCGGCGCAGACGCGAACATCACATTTGTTGTTGATGCCGCCCTGAAAACAGTAATTATTACGTTAAATTAAAACTAAATTTTAGTTAATTTTAACTATTAGTATGTTATTTCTTTAACTACAAGATTGATTACATAATTACAAACTATGCTATTAGTTAGTTAAATATTATATTCAACACATAAACAAAAAGAAATTGACAAAACAATATTTTAAAACATCACATTATAGGACACATTCATATACAACTAAGTAATTGCTATAATCATATTAGATTAGTAGAAAACAAAGATAGCAAACAAAAATTGCTTTTTCTTACAATTAACACTGTTATTTCTTTCACATTAATAGTAAAAACATGTAAATCCACACAGTGTAAAAAAAATTGGTTAGAGAGTGTTACCCAAGATGCTGCATGCAATGTGGAATAATATTAGTCTAGTACTAAAGTTTTTTTTTCTATATTTACCTACATAATATTATATTAGTAAGATGAATACGAGACAGGAAAAATACTGTAGTTACAAAGTAAAATCTTTTGATTTTCTACGATTTTCTTGATTATTACACATTTTAAATGAACCTCTGTAACTGAATTAATAGTTTCTTTCTAAAACTAAAATTTCATTCAAAAACAAAAGTTACAAGCTTAATTTTTTGAACTTCGATCGAACGGAGTGCCATAACACTAGGTTCCCTTTGCCTACACTGTTATACAGTATACAGCGGGAAGCTGTTTTTTTTTAAAATTATTTATTAATTTACATGTTGACCTGTTTACTTAAGCTATTCTAAAAACATAATATAAGTAGTGTATGTACCTACTAGGCTTTAACTATTATACATTGAACTAAATTAATTGCAAACGTCGACTCGCGATACTGCTGCATAAGATAAAATAACTAGGTCTCAAGTAAATGACTTTATACATACATACATACATACGTGTTGTTAACGAAGTAATAATATGCATTTAATTTAATTTCTAATACTAGTTTGTGATAAATTACTTGACTTATTTTTCAGAAGTAAATTATTATATTGTATGTGAATCTTTCAATAATTAATAACCACGGTTTTGGTTTTCAATATCATCAGCAAAGCTACAACCCCGCAGGTGGAGGGCGGTTACGGATGGTCTTGAATATTTTTCAATTTCATTTTTCGCTTTTCAATCTAGTGTATATTTAATAGATATTTACCTAACCTAAAGATCTACTGAGGATAATTCCACTCGCTTTCTTTGAATTTTTCTTTTCTAGTAGTAAAAATCTCTATACTATATAATAAATGTAAATGACAAAACCCAGTCTACTCCAATATGACGTAATCTGTAACGCAATGAGTTAATGTAAAATTCGCCACGTTTTATTTCCATTGTTTTCCAAACAATAACCTACTGTCATTTTGGATGTTACGGCAGAGGAAGGGGGACTTTTGTTTTTATTTATGAGTTCGTTTGATGGCAAAAGCCAGGATACCGTGATAGAAATAAAAACATTATAATATTTAAATAGGTCTTTGATGAAGATTGGTTGAAATTATTTTATGTAAAGCGAATAGGTAAATAAAATAATATGTCAATACAAGTTAATATGTTTGTCTCGACATAGCGGGCTAGGCAGAGGTATCCTGGGAACCTAGTGTTAAGACCCATTCCCCATTAAGACACTGTTCCTCACTTTTCGCCGCAATCTGGAGGTATTTGCGTGTTGAGTGGCATAATTCAACGCCCCTCATTACCGAAGGGAGGAAATGGCAATATTAAATATTTAATTTCGTCAACTGGGATTCAAATCCACAACCTGACCCGCTTATAAAAATAGACAAAAATATTTTGAAAAGTAAGAAACGGCAAAGCCTTCACAATTCCACAATGATATAAGAAAGCAAAAAAATTACATTTGAAAATTTGAAAAAATAAATAGTATTTGACGAAACAACTAAACAAATAACTAAATAGGACGAGCCAAGTATTAACTTTCGCGATAATTTTCACATCTGCCATACACATGATAGTGTTCCATCAGCTATTAATAAACAATAGCGATGCTAATTTATATGTAAATGCTTAGGTGTCGCTATGTCGATAACATTTCATTAAAAAAAGGGTTATTACATATTTTTTTTTAGTTTCACGGTGTATCCCGCATATAGTAGGGTACGGAAAGGAAAAGGTGTTAAGATACTAAGTTCCCCACGCACTGCTCAATTTTGGAGACATCGCGTGTTGAGTGGCAGAACTCAAATCTGCGCCCAGTCTTATAACTAGGCAGAGCTAGAAAATGAAAATAATTAATTCATTCAAGTGGGAATCCAAACCACAACCATCGCCAAGACAACTTTTCTATTTCCTTTGTTTTTCACAATACTTTAACTAGGTTCCCACCGCCTTCCTTCCCTGCTATGTGGGGGGTACAGAGTGATGCTAAAAAAACTCCCAATTTGAAATCAAACATCAAAATCAGTCACGAAGACGTCTACGTATACATATTATTTACTTTATAATTTACACATAAATATAAAACATACAATATACATTTTATATGACACACACGTATTCTAGGTAAGCGATTAGATAAAAACGATCCGTATCGATTTGCGTGGAAAATTTCGTACGGAAGCATATTTAATTTATATGTAACAAAAACAAAATTTTGAGAGCCATATTAACTAAAGTTAACTTCACGCTTTATCCCTAGCGGGGTAGTCAGAGAGAACGGAGCGCTAAATGCTACGGCCTCTACATACCTCTTTCGCCTCGTCCACTATCATCAACCTCTTCATACAGATTGAGAGCCATATTATAAGTAAGAATTGTGTTAAGTAAATACAAAATATACACTTAGACAGTCTAGGGTACATGGGCACATATTAAAGAAGTTTGTATTCATTTGGAGAACTGCAAAAAAAACTAGCTATCTACATAAAATAATAATGATGTCATAATATGATACTTTTGAGAGTATATAGTTTAATGAAAACTTTCATTGGATTTTTATCAACGATAAGGTTGTCTCGATTGCCACTCATGAAAATGATTCTCATTTTCCCAAACTTGAATAAACATTGTCTCACATTTGGACGCAAAGTTAAGTACGTAGTGTCCGGACACTCCACTCAAGTCAACGTCCCGCTTAAGGTAGAATAAGTGGCGCATCTATATCTGCATTAGCTTGGAATTTAGGTCGTTTTAATCAGATTCGGCGTAAGCGTCAATTGAGTATTCAGCTCAGTGCCCCGAGTGCATATAATGGTGACTCGAGTGCATAGAACAATACAAGTACTTAGTTTATTTCAATATTAAGTGGCAAAAACTAATATTTTTTTGAAAATTATTAATTTTATTCATAAGAGAAGATATAAGCATCTTGCAAATTTTATATACAATTTTCTTATAAACTCTTTATTACTTTATTAGCTTAACAAGGTAAGGCAATCAACAATTTTAAATCGCTAAATCCCGTATATAACAGGATACTCCGATCCACACATTCCACCAAATTTTCGAAACAGGCAGAACTAAACGCCGCACCTTGATTTGTTCCCAAAGCGAAGACATGAAGAATAATTTATTTCTCCCAGCGGAAAAGGAATCCACAACCGTCGCGTTTACTTTTACAATAATTACATAAAACACGTTTCAATTAGTATAGTAAACACACTTAATGCTCTATTCACCTATTATAGGACTAATGTATGACACATACACTGTCCACCTTCCGTCCATTAAGACTCGCGTGATAGGTAGGACCCAAGGTCGATATTACAAACAAAAGGGGAAACATCAATATTTAAAATACCTATTAATATTTCTTGAAGTTAAATTGAAACTATAACAATACTACGGCGCCAAGAAGTAATGAATGATAATTCATCGTTAAATTAATAAAAAAAAACAATAGACGGTTTGCACACGCAAAGTAACTAGTCTTCGAGTTTCATATAAAATGGATAATCCAGTTAATTACCCGTTCTAATCCACCTAAGTTCATTATCAGTTACAAAAGAGTTGTTACATAGAGATTACAGATTTGACAAAATCTAGCAGAGAAACAGTTGTCAAGATACTCTTTTTGTATGCACTTTAGCAAGAATAGACAGAGGCTTTGCATGTTGACTTGCGGAACTTAACAGAGAAGTCTAACTTTAATAAATTTTAAATATATCTAAAATGGCGTCAGAAATTTAATTTCTAACCATTGAAAAATCTAATTAACGCAGATTTCAAATACATTTCATTATAATAATATAAAATATAATATGTATATGTAAATAAAGTATAAATAGATTATCTGTCTTTATTATTCTGTGTGTCAGACTGTGACTAAGTCATAGTCCGGAAAAAGCGGAACGCAAATTTCATGTAAACGCCCAATCTAAAATGAGCCTTATTTTCCATAGAATTAAGTTTGAAATTTAAATATTAAAGTAGATAAATAAAGTACAGTAGTCTCAATGGAAGAGTAAAATAAGCAAACGACCACTTAAAGTGTATTTATTTAAACATTCGATTCACTGTTAATACTTTCACCGTTTCGGGGTTTGGAGGGTTTTGCTTTTGCGGAGTGATCATTTAAAATGGAATAGCGATTTGGGTTGTTGTCATCTAGTCTGTATGGAGAAAATAGTGACAAATCACTTTGCTTTCCAAGTAGCCTTATTAAATTATTAAATATTACTTCTAAGTGATTAAAAGGATATAGTGGCGCAGTGCGATAGCAGCTGTCCAATATTCGGAGAAAAACTGGAAAACGACATGTTTTGACTAAAACTCGAAGTTATCCCCGTCTATATTGCTATACACGGAATAATACGATTTAATGGATAATGAAAAATAATCGTAGTGTATAGCAGATATTAACAATATAAACATATATATAAACATTTGACATAATATAACAAATAACTATTTACATACATTGTTACCGGATATTCCATTCATTTTCCTTACTTTTATTTGGCAGCGAAATGACAGCTTAACCTTACAGAGTAAATATTTGTGTCAATATGTACACAGAAAATAATCTTCCTCAAACAAAATTCTAGCCCGTAGTATAGTTAGCTATATACTTAACTTACATATGTAGTTCTTACTTTGCCTGTATATTTTTTTAATATAAGTAGACGACAGCTTGTGGGTTCGATTCCCACTTGAGAAAATTCAAATATTTCGTTTCCCTGTACTTGTAACCGCCACTCCACGCGCAATATCACGAGACTTCGGCGGAAATTGGAGATCGTAGTGTCTTAACACTAGACTCCCAGTTTCCCTCTGCCTGCTATGTGCGGGATACGGGTATTATGGTTTTTATATAGCTTCAGGCTAGCTAAAAAATCGATTATACCTTCCAATTAATAATTAATTAAAACTATAATCATAGATTAAATCTATTAAATTAATTTAATCTCAGAGTGACAATTGAATAATTCTAATACAACAAAACATAACACTATGCTTAATTAAACCACCGGCGGAGGTGCTAAATAGTTATCAAGGGTGGGCTTATGGCGTCTGAACACGAATCGGGTTAATATGTTAATTGTTAGAGGGTAAATAGGCTTAAATACGGTAAAAGTTTAGTAATACATGAGATTATTAAAGTTTGGACAAAGTAGGATTTAAGGAAAGTAGAAGAAGTATTGAACCGGCGCCTCTATAAGCCACGCGTATAAGAATTTCTCACATAGTGGTCAGAGCGCTTAGACAGCTTACAAGAGACGCGAGTTCAAATCTCGATACGTTCAAAAATTTTACGTATACACTTCTTAAAATGAATATTTTAAAAACAAATTACTACGTGGTACAGTTGGAAAGTGTTACTATATAAGCGATGGTTGTAGGCCCGATTCGGAGGATTTTTTATAATAGAATTAATTAACTTTCTATAAGTTTACTAGACAGAGGCTTTCGTTGCTGCACTCAACATTATTGACAATTACTTCAGAAAGATTCTAACTACTTTTTTCATGACGATAAAAATACTATAAGTTTTAATTATTCTAATAGGTTTCTTCATTTAAAATTAATTATATACAAAACTTGGAGAACAGATTAAAAAAATACTAAACTACACTACATACAAATCCATGCTAAACATGCAATTTAACTGCTGCAAAAATAAAGTGCATTTAATGAAAAAAGAAATCTGAAAAAATAGTAAAGAAATAAAAAAAACATAAAAAATAAAATCGCTTACAGTGATTCAAAAAAGTTCATCTGATCTATGGGGTTGGTACTGGAGGTGGAAAAAACATAAAAAAAATTAGTGCAAGAAACAAAATTTTCCCAAATTAGGTAAATCCGACACCATGATGGGACTTGAAATAAATAAAGCAAAGCAAAATTCTACTAAAAATGGTCTGAGAAACTCCAATTTTATTAAAACAAGACCGTTGCGTACAAGCGAAATTATAAAAATACTATACTCAGAGACATTAGTTAAAAAGTAAATAACATTCTAATTATAAATATCTGACAATAAATAAGACATTATGAAATAATGAATCACTATTAACTATATACTTCGAAATCATACGCAACGGTAAGTTTTTTCATTTATAAATTAAAAATAGTAAAGAAAACAACATTGTGTCGACATCGACGTCCCCAAGCAATAATCCTGAAAGCAACTTCTAAAATATATTTATTCATGCACAAGAAAACTTCAGTTTTAGAATATTTTAGGACGATTGACCAAAAGCAAGTGTATTATTATATATTTTTTTATGTTTTTAGTTTTTTTTTAAAACATCTCAATTACCAACTTATTGCTTGGGGTCGTCAAAATACAATAGCTTAATTGAATACATCCGGTAGCATTAATTTAGCCTCACTTAAAATGTTGTGAAGTTAGCAATAATTGGACTATCTCGGTGATAGGGATTCGTTATCAATCAAAAGATAAAACAATAAATAATATTATCAATGTAATAAAACAAAGAAAGATAAAGAGGTATCAATTCGAGGTGACTGTTGAAGCTATTGTATCATTTCTAATTAAGATATAAAACATACCTACATACAAAATAAAATAATATGTAAGGAAAACAAGATTAAATTTACCTAAAAAATTATTTAAAAAACCTAGTTTCTATATATTATGAAGCGTGAAGCACGCGCGTTCTGGACGCTAAGTGCGATTCTCCTATGTAATATAAAATCCTCGGCAGTAAAAAATCGACGTAACCAAGAAAATCTACACTAAGACATACCTGCGCGCAGCCCAAAAGAATCCAGCTGAATCCACCGGCTCTAATAACCGGGGTGTGGATGAACCGAAGGCGAACGCCGGCCGGGGCGCCGAGCGAGCCGCACGCGCGCGTTCTAAACGCTCAGTGCGATCCTTCTCACGTTGCAAGAGGGCTTCCCGGCGGGAAACTGACGCCTCCCATATTGCACGTTTTCGTTCTTCCACCTGAAGGAGAAGTAAAAAAAAAAAAAACTTAATTGATTTATACACTGGTTGTTATTACATGATATTCAATAAAACGAAATAAACATTGTATTATTAATTATTTAAATATCTATACGATTTACAACAACTACGACTTCGAAGTTCACCTCCATTCATATCAGTTTTTGGAATAAACGTAATTTCTCTAATTTTACAATATACATCTATTTAAAACATAAAAATTTGAACGTAGCGGGATTTAAACCCGTGCCTCTTGGAAACCATCTAAGCGCTCTGCCCAACTAAGCCATACGTTCTCATCGAGCTACGTCGAAATTTTTATATGCTACGTTTTGGAAACCAAAAAAAAACTGTATGTTTTCTAAAAAGTAGCTTATTTTCTTGTTTCGTCCGCTCTGTAAGAGACGATTAAAAATAAAATTTACATTCACGTCCTATCATCACCATCTAGGTATGTTTATTATAAAAAATAAGTCTCGCACATAGCTATATATACATGTTATTACCCGTGTTTACTACTGGGTGTTTTCTTTTTATATCGCATAATATAATACATCTTTATTATATTCGATACGATAAAAAAGCCATAAAATAATTCTCAATTCCATTATCTAATAGGTACAAGTTAAACATTAACTTATTTTTTAACTCTGGGTGAAAACTGGCCATCTAGTGTTAATTGTTAAGACCCTTTCATCCCCTACTTTTAGCCATTACGTGTAGAATAAGGGAACTGAACGCCGCGATTGTCTTGACATTGACTTAAAAAAGCAGCTCACGCTTTTTCCCGCATATGACAGTGTAGGCAAAGGGAAGCAAATATTAAGACTTTCTTCTTCTTCTTTCTTCCTTTTCTTACTTTCCGCCGTATTTTTCGACGCATTGCGTGTTGAGCGTCGGAACTCACTATGGGCTTTTGCTTTGTTGCCAGACCGAAGAAATGAAAATATTCATAAATAACAATTAATTCCCCCCAGCGGGGATCGAACCCACATCCGTAACGTTACAGTCACACTCTTGTGCACCTGTAGTTTAAAAATCGATAAAACGAATATTTTCATAGACACAACATTCAAAGTCACGAAACAAACACTAGTCTTTAAAATCATTAAGGTAAATCGCGGGAGACATTCATTATGTTATTAGATACGTCCGTTAGTTAGTCTTACATGGGGTTTTGATTTGCAATTTACATATTAATTTCTTATAGGTATAATTTTAAATTGCTATACCTAACAGCCGAAGCATTTAATAGAGAAAATAGTTGTAGGTTATTTAGTTCTTGATTTTACTAACTTATAATAAAGAAAGGTATGTATCCTTTGCACTGGTGTTGAAAATAATATATTTTAAGATAATTCACATCGTATTCTGCACATACCAGGGTAGGCAGAGGGAACCTGGGAATCTAATGTCAACATTCCGTTCCAATTAAAACACTTTCGTTCCCCATTCTCCGCCGTATTCTAGAAGCATTGCGTTCGTGAGAATCGAACCAGTCGCGACTGCTATAATCGACCTCTAATATCGACTATTATCTTATGTCCTTAATAATAACAAAGGTATAACATAATACATAACAAGCATTCATAGTACCTACCTATATAAGAGACTAAATATAAACTCTATATTGAAGATGCCTATCAACATTATAATTAATAGCTCAGCTATTTTTATTCAAAGTGTTATTTTTATTTGTGACTTTGCAAAGCATTTGTTATTACAAGTTTTTTTCAAATACATACATAGAAAATACCGGTTATACGCGGTAGTTACCAAATACAATTATTAGCTACCTTAGGTAGTAGGTAGGTGGATAGGTATAAAACGTGTTCACATAAGCGAGAGATTTTCAAGTAATTAGATTATATATTTTTTCTTATTTCCACGTTGCCGTTGTATCAATTAGTTACTGCAGTTATGGCAGAATTGTTTATTATGCTAACTTTATTCATATTGTAAAATTATTTTCGTTTTATTATGGAATGTCACTTGTGGCCAATCGTGGCGCAGGGTCACGCGACGGTTGTGGATTCGATTCCCATTCTAGGGAATGAAATATTTAATGTTTTCGTTCCCTCGCTTTATTTAGGTAAAAGTATTTACAAAATAATACTAAAACAGAAAAAAAAAACACTACGAATTTAAAACAAAAAGAAAGGAAAACACAACGCTTATCAGCAAACTTTCACTGTCAACAGAGCTCAGTCGGAGTTCTCAGTGATTAGTAACTCACGCATGGACGCACGTCCAAAAGCGTGAAACCAATCATTAACTAGAATAAACTGAATGAATGCCAGCAGCCAGACCAGTATAGTGTCTAACTATAAACGCGACGGTTGTAGCTTCGATTCCTACTCGGGGCAATAAATTATTGCCATCAACACATCAACATCAAATTTATAATTAACTTTAAGTTCATTGTCAGCCTTAGCCCTTAGTTATGAATGTTCTAGTGTAGTGTCTCCTGCTGATGCGGGATAAAGCGAGAAAGTGAAGAAAAAACCAAATAAAAAAGATAACTACGCAAGTGTGTACTATAAAAACCGTATAATAAAACTGTTTTTAATGGCCATATCTTGAGGTTTATTTTTGATTTTTATAACAGACATAAGTGTAAGAGATGAAAGAAGAGGGTGTCAAATTCTAATTCCTGTTACCGTCTCTCTAACTAAAGTAGGAAGTGCTTTTTGGGAGAGTTATTCCATATAAGATCTTAGACATGATCTATAAAGATTTAAGATTAATTTGATTTAGTATAGAATGATGCAAGAAGTTTATGAAGATGGTAATATTTTTTTACAGCATAGAGCCGTCAGCTTAATTATGTCATTACTGACTGCATTGACTCGCGGTTATAAGGTTCAAATCCCACTTGAAGTTAATGAATTTAATATCTAATAGGTTCTAACTAAAAGCTGTTGCTTGGTTGAACGCGCTTATCAAAAAAAAAATTATAATAAAATGAATCTTTTACACAAAGAAAAAAATAAAACAAAGATACAATTCCAATAAGCAATTCTTCACACATGTTCTCCATAAAAGTTTCGAGTTAAATTATAAATACACTGAATGGGTGGTCTTAAACCCTACATCTACTAAACTATAGATACTTTAACTGTAATAGTAAAGAACTTAAGCCATATTGAAACATTTTGCATTGCAAACTACTTGTAGTTAGCGTCGGGCTGTTTGCATTTCATTTAAATAATTAGCTATTTATTTTCAGCTTCACGCTAGTGTTAAGACACTCCACTCTTCACTTTTCGCGAAATTCTGGATTGCGTTTTAAGTGGCGAAACTTAATGTGTTGCTTCAACACCAGAACGAAGAAATGAAAATATTAAATATTTTATTTCCTCGAGTGGCAATCAGACTCACGAGACCGTTTCCGTTCTATTTCGAGACACAAAATGAAAATAATTCACAACCCCCAAGCGAGAACCCCACAACCACCAAACCAAACTACGACCTGAAATCCAACCAAACCCACCAAAAAACCAAAAGCACCTTACGTAAAAACTAACAAAGTAACTAGCAACGCCACCGATCCTGAAGGAAATCGTTATTTCCGTCGCGACCACTTACTTAGCTAGCTTTGTTGGGAGAGAAGAGGTTAAATTTAAATATTTTTGATGCAGTACAACGCGCCCAGTGTATTTTAGTACTCACCAATAATAGCGGCGTGCTTAGAATGTTTCACATAGAATATAATGAGAATATACAGAATAGTTCTCTGACGTTGGTGTCAGATATCGAGTTTTAGTTAAGGTGACAGCGTATAATTAAATGTAATTTCATATTGTATTTTTGTTAAATAAATATAATACGATACTCATTTAGAAAACGTATTAAAAAAATTGATTTTGATATTGATTCGAACTTACGGCCGATGGAAACCGTTCGCGGTCTTTGACCACTAAGCCTTACGTAGAAAGTTTTCTATAAAAGAGTATGTATGTAGCGTTCGTTATTAAAATATTTACCTACATCATTAACTGTTCCGAAATTTACACAAGGTAAATAAATAAATAAAGAGAGGGATTAAAGGAGAAAAAAAAGTAATATTGAACCTAAAAACGGAGAAGTTGACCTAACCACTAAGCTACGTATAAACAAAACGAAAGGACCAACGCGAACAAAATCTGTAACACTACACCCTATATTGAGTATCATAATTCGAATTTTAGCTTTAATTTCAAGTTACCGAGTAAATGTCGAATATAACTTGTTTTAAATTGGGACACACTTTACATATATGTATACTTTTTCATAGTAATTTTTTTTCCTTATGGAGAAGTCTGGCTGTGGCGCAGGGGCACGAATGTGCGCCTGTGAACGCGATAGGTTGTGTATTCGATCCCAATTTGAGGAATCCAGATTTCTCTTTTCTTTACCCTAGTGCCGAGGCAATCAAATGTCTCGAAATTTCAGCGGGAAATGACGAACGGACTGTCTCAGTACTAGGTTCTCTCTCTCTCTGTCCTGCTTTATGTGGGATACAACATAAAGCAGTTTATTTTTTGTTTTAATCAAACTATACATATTTTATTTTTAACATCATTAACTTCTGCTGTGTTGTTTTTAATTGGGGCGTCATTTAGTAGATATGTGTTCTGTTATATTATTTTAAAGTTAGAATAAATGATAGAGACGACTCAAGAATTCTGTGGACAGTTGGGAGCGAAGTGTCTTAACACTACTCCCTTTACCTATCCTGATACATAAGGAATAAAGCGTGAAGATATGAAATATTCTGTTAGCGACCTATCTCATAAACAATAAACAAAACACTCGAGACCACTGCGAGGTTCCCTAAGTACCCACACAGTCCGAGCACCGTCCGTCTCCGACCTCATAATTGACGTACATTATATAAGACATAAGAGATGACCCGGTCACCCGTTCACGTATGAAATATGAATGTCTGTATGAATGTGGAATGTATGGTGGGAGTCGGTGTTCTTTTAACGCATGTTTACTTGAGTTATCCTAGAATCTAGAATGATATAAACACGTGGTGGTTATTGATTCAAATACACATCTTTAGAAAATACCAAATTATATTTCATATTGTACAATTACTAATATTTTAAAAGAAAAGTTTGTTTTGTTTCTTCGAAATAATAAAATATATTTTTAAGTTGGATATTCCATTATTCGAGGACATAATTTCCTTCCCTCACTATGAATGTTTTATACACATCTGTTAGGTCCGTACTTATAAATCGCTCTCAACTCTGATTCTGTCCTTGAAATGCAGGTTTCATTAAAAAATTATATGTCTATGAACGAAAACAGCATCTCAACATCGATCTCAGAGTTCATATGGACCTTAGTTACTTGCATCTGTCCTTTGCGAAGAGTCAAGTAAAAACGAATACTAGTTTTTAATATAAACGAACTCTATAATTACATAATATACAAAAACAATTATTAATTAAAATAGCTAATATTACATTTTCAAAAGAAAAGATTTTTTTCTCTCCTAAGAAAAAGCGTTCGCCGGGAACTCTTGACATTAAACGAGGGTACTGGACGACGGCCAACAACTTGGTCATTTACTTGACTGTAGTGCTTGCAGCTTTGCTTATTAAAATATGAAATAGAAATACTGAAATGAAATAATATATGCCATTTTACTTTGAAAATATTTTGAATTATATTTTGAAGAAAGACTGCGTTCTCTTTAATTAAATTATGACATAAAACTTAACATATTTTTAGGTATTTAAAGTTCAATTCATTTAATTCAATCAATTCTTGAAAATTTATTTTGAAAGAGGGGAAAAGAATATCTTAACTCTTTACCAAATATAAAAATAAGCAGAGGAAATGAGGTGTTAAAACACTCCGTTCTCCGTGCACTGCCCCAAATTTTTATTGTGTTGAGTAGCGGAATTCAACGGCATGCTCAGAAAGAGGCAACCGAACCTGCGACCATCCTCCACGAAAAAAAAATGGAAAAACCAAACAATAAAACTAGCTAACAGTTTTAATTATCCAGCAATACCTACCTACCCATACTATACCTACCTACCCATACTATACCTACCTACCTACCTACTTATAAATAAATAAATATATACATACATATATTTACACCGTAAAATACCTAAGTTTGACGTCCGGCCATTGAGACCGCGAGTTGTGACATCACCGGGCAAGGACGCGGTTATGCAACGCGGGCGTTGCTAATTACTATATCGTGTTTTAAGCGTTACTTGTTTTAAATATTAAGTAATTACTTAACTTATTAGGTTAAGAATGAAAATAAAAGAAAACAAAAAGAAAATGACAAGTACCTACCAAGATTGGTATATATTTTTACGTAAAATGTTTTGAACGTAGCGGGACTAGAACCCGCGTCTATCGTAAGTAGTTTAACCGCCCCGACCACCAGCCTGACATACGGTCACGCAACAGCCTAGCCGATTCGGCAGAGAGAGGGGATCGGAGTGTCTTACCACTAGGTTCCCTCTGCCTACCCTGTTGTGTGCGGGATACAGCGTGAAGCTGATCTCTTAAATAGTAAAATAAATATACGTATACTAAATTAAATTTGTAATACAAAATGAAAATTTAAGAACGGATATAGAAGCAGTTAGAGTCATTTGCCCGACCAGTGCGCACAATGTCATAATTTGTGAATGCAATATCGAGACTCTAATTGAATCCCGAGACTGCATTATGCAAGTACGTATGAAATTTATTTTTTACCGTCTTACAGAGTAGGTAGTATTGTTGGGCATGTTTTAACTTTCGCCGAGGATATAAGAGGGTAGCGACTATAAATTAGTGCTAAAACACTCTCGTTCTTTATTTGCCGGCTAATTTTGTGTTTTGTGCTGGCAGACTACTTCTTCAGTCAGCCTTTTACGAAAGGGTACGGTCCATTCATATAAAATATATTATGAAATACACTTTAAAATAAAAGACTAGTAAAATTTTACGTAATAAGTAATTCTCGATTTCACTGGCAAAAGAATAGGAGATCTAACTGCCATTTTTCTAGTTCTATGTTTACTCGGGATTAAATTCAAGCTCTTTTGACTTGGCCATTTTATACCACCAGGCACCAAATCAAATATCAACATCCTACTTATAGAAGAATTAAAAAAAAAAAACAAAAACCTTATTATTTATTATTATATAGTTATCAAATAATATATAATATTAATAATAATATCAAAGATTAACGTAATGACGCCAAAGTGTCTATATACAAAAAAATCAACAACAATTTAGTACAACGTTTCTAGAATTACCTATACGAACGATATTACTTTTTATCAGTACTGATAACGATATCAGCCACTTCATCATACAGAATTATGGCGATCAACGCTCTACATATGTACGTAGGTACCAATTTTTACTGTAATTCTATCTATATTCTTTGACGCCAATCTTGGGGCAGGGGTACAAGAGTGCGTTAAACGCGAGAGGTTCTGGTTTCGATTCCCACTTGACGAAATGTACAATTTAATATACAAGGGAGAAAATGGAAAATAATAAATATTCATTCCCTCGTTTGGAAATCGAACCCACAACGACCTCGAGTTGTTTACACTAATTTTGAAATATTTATAAAATCTTGATGCATCATAAGTAAAATAAAGAATCATAAACAATGATTCAACTGGAGAGACCGGCGCCGACGGAGCATTCCGCATCATTAGGTACACTTTGTACGCGAATCTAAGATATTCATCTGATTATGGATGACAAACGGCTCGAGAATTACCTAAAATATTATAATGTTAAACGTGGTTTATATTTTAATATACCTACTATTTTACTAGGTATCGCATATAACAGTGTAGGCTAGCTTAGTGGTACGACATTGTTAACCATATACATATTTATTGCGCTCGGAGTGTGTAAACACTACCGTGTACTGTTCCCTCTGCTTCTACTTTGTAGAAATAACATGAAGTTACGTATTTCAGGCTTGGTTCAATAGAATTTAGCACCAGGTTTCGTCACCAAACACGCAGTATCGATAGAGAAAAACGGAGAGATTTACCTATCGCTAGATTCTTTCTTCTTATCGTTCTCTTCTATAATCATGAATAGGTACGTAAGGAGCGTACTAAGTGTTACACGTGGGAGTACTTTCCTATACAAACGCTATTTTATCCCTTGAAAGCGATTTCCGCCAAGCCGTGCCTATTTCTATCAATCGAAGGAAATCCTAAACTAATCAGACAAGTTAAAGACCGTGCCCTTTATCACATGTTTTGTAGTAAAAATAACTTAGGAAATTGCAAAGTTTTTTTAGTAGTCAGAGGGAACCTGTTAAAGCAATTTGGAAGTTCCGTTCCAATTAAAACACTTCCATTTCGCACTTTCAGACGAATTCTAAAGGCACTATGTGTGACGGTTCGTTACCAGAGAGCAAAATGAAAATATTAAACATTTAATTTGCTTGAGTGGGAATCGAACCCACAACCCGTCGAATGCACAGTCGCACTTTTGTGCCCGTGTACTACGGCTGGCCTCAAAAAAAAGTTAAAAAATTATGAAATTTCACTAGAGAAAAATTAACATTTGTGAAACTGAATAAGTAAACAAATAAAAAAATATATTACTTTTCCTAGTTGTCTTCAAGACTCCAAAATTACAATTGTCATTGTGAAAGTTATATTTAAATAACATGTGTATAGATAAATACGACGCATTCAGCGAAATTTATATATTTTGAAGTATTTCACTAAAAGACAAAGAATACTAAATCGATTTTGATTAGGATATATTACACGTATTAATCAACCAAAAAACCGTAATCTTTTTATTACCACAAACAATTTTCAATCAAAACAAATAAAATAACTCAAATATAAGAACAGACATAGCCACAACAAAAACCAAGTGCAAAACAAAGCAATAAATTCTCATTACGCAGTCTTTGAACCGGCACCACCCGTGCCGAGTGTGGGCACTGGTAAATTACTATTTACTATACTATTCGCTACATTCTTAAAGTGTGTCAGAAAATAACTTCTGGTTATCGTCGATCTGCTGTAAATTCCTTTGAACGACCGAGGTTGACCTCTGTACTTGGATTGCAGTCATATCTTGGTGCATTCCGGTTATTACTAGATTTTGTACATCATTTTGGAATAATGCTATTGACGCCGCTGTGATATAATTGGTGAGAGAGAGAGAGATCGAGAGAGATATCCGTATTTATAACATAACAGGAGAAAAAACGTAGAACGGAGTGAGTTTCAGTAAATATTTTCTCTGATTTTTTTTCTATAAGAGATCGCAGTAGCGTGGCTGGATTCCCATTCGTGAGGAACGGAGTGCCTTAACACTAGGTTCCCTCTGCTTACTGTGCTATATACAGACTGAATACAGAGTGAATCAAACTCTATGCTTGTCGAATTCTCTGTCAATTTCATAATAAAGAAAAGATGAAAGAGATGCGCTAATAAGCATAAATTAATTTTTAACAAAAAGAAAAACCGACTTCTAACAACGAACTAAAAAGTGATAAATAATTTCACAAAGATTTTATAATTTTGAAGTCGGTGCCAAGTAAAACAAACAGGCTTAGTAATTAGATATTGTAGTAAAGGTGTTGTAGCATTAGCTTGACACCGACTTCAAAATTATAAAATCTTTGTAAAATTATTTTTTACTTTGAGGTAACAAACATAAAAAAAAACAGTCTAATTGATAACCTCCTTTTCTTACAGAAGTCCGTTAAATAAAATAAAACAATATAATACAAAATTCTTTAGTTTCAATAGAAGTTTATAAAAAAAATTTGTACAAATACAACTAGTAATCTATTATCTTAAATGAAAACTAGAACACATATCACCAGACTCGTTACGTTAGCGCGTGTTAAATTAACGTGCTATAAAACTTAATGAGCAGCTAATATGCACAGAGTAGTAGAGTACTTTTAATATGAATGCTACTTTTAAATGTACGTTCGAAACCTTCGTGGGTTAATTGCGATATACAGTTTCATTCTCCGTTCTCCGCTCGGATTAGAGACAATGCCTTTAGAGTGCACGTAAAAGACGAATCGAATGAGCCCAATCTCGATATATTTACTAGTAGGCAGTTCAAGGTTCCATCAGCCACCTTCCAGTCCCATCATCAGACCAGCTCGATGGTATCATAATATTATATTGTCACCTAATCTAAATATAATAGTCAAGTTTCATGATGATACCATAATTAAAAGTGTGTGTAATTAATATTTTTAGATTCCATTACATAGTTAGTTTTTTACATACAGGTGGACTTAATAAAAGCATGTTATAAATGAATTAAGCATAATTATTGATTTTCCATTATTGTTGAGGCCAGTCGTCGCGCAGGTCGTCGATTCGATTCCTACTTGGGGAAATGAAATCTTAACGGCTGATTGAGTTCAACAACTCAACACGGAATGCCTTAATGTAAAAATAAACTATTTTTTAAATGAAATATCATTATTTTAATAAAATGTCAATATGTTTTAGTTGAAATTACAAACAAGACGAATAAGGATAAAGATTGTTGTTGATGAGTACGACTTATGAATACGATGTCTCCGATGACCGGGTTTCTCTTAAATCAAATCACAATGGAGACACGTATTTGCGGCGGACCGAAATAGTATTTCTATAAACAGGCCATTTTAGTTTAATAAATTACCATGAATCTAAATTAATAATTTAATTATTGACATTTTAAATCAAAATCAGCTTCCCGCTGTATCCCGCACACAACAGGGTAGGCAGAGGGAACCTAGTGTTAAGACACTCCGTTCCCCACTTTCCGCGGAATTCTGGAGGCATTGCGTGTTGAGTAGCAGAGCAGAGAGTAGAGAACGGAGTGTCTTTACAATATGATTTTATAAAAGAACCATTCATATGATGCAGACTTCCATATATTCGAAACAAAATATATTTTAGACAACTGGTCTGACGTCTCAACATAATATTTGATTTTTTTCCAGCTTCATGCTGTGTCCCCCCCATTTAGCAGGATAGGATAGAGTTAAGAAACTTCGTTCCCCACCTTCCGCCGAATATTCGAGGCATTGCGTGTTAAATCGCTAACACCACACTGCTTTGTTACCAGAGCGAATAAATGAAAAAAATAAATAAATAATAATTCATTCCACTCAATAGGAATCGAATCCACAACCGCCATATCACAGTCGCCGCTTGTACCACTGCACCACGACGCCCCCAACTAATATTTGATACCTACCTCATACAATATAGAATACAGTATTATTGTTCATTTAAATAATAACACTTTCAAATTTTCTAATTTTCACCAGTACGCGTTCATAAACATAATATAATATATATAGTGGAGTGGAGTGGAGAAAGTATCAGCTTGCGTACGTTTTACAATATAAGCGGGTTAGATTAAAGCGAAGACCTTGGCTCACTTACTTTATATTATATATGATCGATGAACTGTAAAACTTTATTATAATGCTGGCGTCACGTAACGAGAGGTGAAGATTTACCTATCCATAAAGAGTTATTTGAGGTAAAATTATTTTTAATATGAATAGAAAATCAAATAATTAATTTCAAATACACATTCAATAAAGATTATACAAAAAAAACAATAATATAAACTCAAGCCATAACTGTTAAACATTTGCTGTACAAAATCTTGCATTTTTCATACAAAAAAAGCAGACAAAGTCATAGCAAAAAAGTAGCTAAGCGACAATCGACGAAGAAGATTTTGTCGACCTTAAAACTTTCATAGTATAACTTTGCTTGCCAAATAAACGTTTTGGTAGTATCGAGAGCATTACAGTGCACATTTATTATTAGTAACGGAAGTTTTCGCTTTGTTTTAGACAATGTTACTTTTACTCGGGCACGAGCGTAGAAAATTATATACAAATTATATACAAAAGAAAATTATATATAAAGGAAATTATATAAAAAAAGAATAGACATAACAACATAACAAAAAAAAACAGGCAAACTAAAAATTTTTGAAACTAACCCTGGGCGATGAGGTCCCCCCCACCTGCAGACAACGGAGTTAAAAGTAAATATTTTGGTGATCCACTGTTATAGATTATGAAGGCTGTAAACACTGACTGTTAATACGGTTGTGGGTTCGATATCCACTCGGGGGCATATATATTTTTTATATTTTCATTTATTCGCTATGGCAGCAAGACAAAGCGTCTGGAAAAATCAACGGAAAGTCAGAAATGGAGTGTCTTAACTCTATGTTCCCAATCTACATACTAATTAATATGTAGATTGAAGCACTATAGATTTCATTTTATTTATTAGTATTAATGTTATATATTCGTTGATACAAAATAGATGTGATGTCAGTTTACGCCAGACGTTTTCACTTCAAGGTCAATTTCGGTTCGTGGCGTAGGTGGATAGAGAATGCGAAATATTTTTTTGCAAAGTATCAATGAAATTTCGTCGCACTCAGAGATATTGATTAGCCACTAAATAGCATTAACTCGCATGTACGCATCGTTTATATGTTTGTTAATTGCTAATTGACAACTTGGAGTGCGACTGTTTAACAAATACAAGTACCGTTGACACAAAAATAATAAAACTTAAAATATATAACAAAACTAAAATTTTCGCAAAAAATATATAAAAATATTTTATAAATATGACATAACATAATATAAGAAAAAAATAATTAAAAACCATATAAAATTACAATCGATACAAAACAAATCCTAGTGTCGGTATAACACTACGTAAGTATAGGTATCTAATATACCTACTGCATACCTCACTGTTACCTTATTTCTTATTCGCATTCACATTTACCGTTCACCCGTTCAAGCGGCCTATAGATGGTCAAGCTTCTGTTAGAAGGATACTGTCCACTTATAAATATAACTTAATTTTCATAATTTTATATAAATTTTACTTTTTTTGACCAGCGCAGTTTTTAAACAAAAAAATACCAACAGTTAAGGCTTTATTTTTTTATAATAATATATATTATAAAAAAAAATAAAGCCTTAATTGCTTATTAATTCTAAAGAAATAACAATAGAACCGTAGTTTTCTTATTCTTAATTTTTTTTATAATTAGTTTTTATTAGCAAAAGTATCTGAAAGAGATTACTTGTAGAATATAGAAGAAGATAGAACATAGTGTTAAGACACTCAGTCCTACAATTCCCACCTAACTCTAAAATAATATTTTTCGGAGACCGAACCTACAACCACCTTACACAATCAAACATCTCCACTGCACTATAATAGCCTAAATATATATATATACAATATATAAAAAATATAACAACAAATACCTGAAGCCGTCTATCGTCATCCCTAGCGCGCTGCTCGGCCTGTCGTTTCCTGCGTTCCTCATCTCGTTTCTCGCGTTGCGCTTGCGCAGCCGCCGCGTGCGCGCGCAG
This sequence comes from Heliconius melpomene rosina, assembly GCF_056956725.1. Taxonomy (NCBI): domain Eukaryota; kingdom Metazoa; phylum Arthropoda; class Insecta; order Lepidoptera; family Nymphalidae; genus Heliconius; species Heliconius melpomene. Next base: position 1,230,329 of record NC_140397.1, read on the forward strand.
CTCGTCCAGGCGCTTCCTTTGCTCTGCTTCGCGACGCTCGCGAGCTAATCTCGCTCGGTCTAGGGCTTCTGTGGGAGAAATTGTTAGCTTTAGAAGTTATTTCTTTTAGTTTGACGCTGTATTCGCTTATAGTAGGACAGACCAGAGGGAATCTAGTGGACATGCTCCTTTCCTCAATTTCTGCCCAAATTTTGATGAGCAATTGGTCATCAGTTGTCAATGAGTGATTTGTCTTGTTACCAAAGCGAAGAAACTTATAATTGTAGTTAGTTTTATACAAAATAAGTACACACGTACGCAAAGTTAAGATTGTCAACTTCAAATTGTACTTCCCGTTGACATACAATCCAGAAATTCCGACTCTCATTTGACCAGTTCTTTTAATTATGGTATATCAAATATTCAATGTTTTGGTTCACCTTAAAAGAACTTGTACAATATCTACAGCAGTTCCATCATCAAACGTACTAACGTCAATATAATATCGGGATTCCACTCAAGGTCGTTAATGAAACTAGTATACTATACTCGTATATAAATGGACACGTAAGTTCAATTCCCATGTTTTAATACAGTAGTATATCTAATATCTAATGATTGTGACATTAATAAACAAATATTATGCGCAGTTACATACCTACATTATGTCTATAATAAAATTGCTGAAGTAGAAGCTGCATATTATAAAAAGAATATTAAATGTCGTCGCGGCCCATTGAAATGTGAGACGTGATAGCGATGATTTTAGGTTCGAATCTTATTTGTGGGAATATTGAATATAATAATTATTATTTATATTTTTTTTGTTATATTTATACTATTCTCCTGATTGTCACTTCAACAGATAAAAGAAAATATGAAAAATAAAAATAATTCAAAAATAGTTTACAGTTAGAGACTGTTCTTTGCGCCATGATGGCCTCATAACAGCTGTGAGTTCGATTCCTGCTCCAATGATATTTCATTTTTTTCCTTTTCCAGTCATAAATAGAAATAAAAAAAAATACTTTACAATTCTTCACTATAAAGAGAAAATAATTATACCTAACTTTTTATTCTATTAAACCCAATTTTGTCAGTAAATAATAAATAGAAAGAAACTGGGGCATTCAAAAAATCTTCCTTTCTAATATTCGTCAGATTTTACAGCGGCGCCGTTTCGTTTCGTTTCGGTTGATTCTAAATGAATTTAATTCATTTAGCGTAGTATCAGAAGACGAGTTCAGTTTTATTGGAGATTGACATGTAAGGGAAAGTGATTGTTAATAAAAAAAAAAAAATAATAATTTATATTGATTCGGCGGAAAGTAGGAAACGGAGTGTCTTAACACTAGGACACCTCTGCCTGCTGATGAAGGAGTATGAGGGCATCTGATTTTTCTCGTTTTTTATATACATACTAGCGGCCCGCGGTTTCACCCGCGTGAACTATGTTACTGTTAATTTCTGTCTCCATGACTACGTCCTAGTGACGTCTATGCAAAATTTGAGACTCCTAGCATTTGTAGTAACGAAGTTTCATACAAACTTTCGACCCCAAAAACAACCCCTTAGAAATCGAACATTGCAAATTCCCGTCTTAGCGAGCACCTACCTCTTATAAGTAACTCCTATGCAAAATTTGAGATTCCTAGCACTTGTGGTTTCTGAGATTTCGTGATGAGTGAGTGACCTTTCGATTTTATATATATAGATACTTCAATTGCCTATATATAATCAATACGTTCCTATTTAATAATCTACCTATCATTATTCACGATAACGAAACCTAGAATTAAATAACCCTTCAACCCCCCAATAACAACCCTTTCCTTTGACACGATCAGAATTGTTAAACCAAATTATTCAATAGGCGTCGTACCCACTACCGTTTTGACCCAATTATTGAGCACCACGTACGCCTACACCGTGCCTTATAAGCAACAAAGGTCAATCCACACCGGCATTGGTATACCAGCCCACTAGACGATTTGGTATGCTCATTTATATATAGAAAACTGTATAATTGAATGTGTTAGTAATAATATGTGAAGCAAGCATTTTTATTACGCTTTAGTTGTTCAGAAGATTTTATATAGAAGATGTCACGTATAGGAATTTATTTATTACATTTTATACATTAAGTAGGGACCTTATTAATAGTAGACGTTATTAACGTTATTAATTACAACGTTAAAGTTATTAATTTTTGAAAAGATCATTTTCAAATTGGCCAACAATGTAAGTGGTTTTCGTGACATAGCGGGAAAGCAATTGATTGTAAACGCGATGGTGTAGGTTCCATTGACGCTCGGAGAAATCAATTATTTTAATTTTCTTATAATATTTTTGTTGGGCTCTTAGAAGGCTCTTGGAAGGCTCTTGGAAGTAACTCGAAACAATGATTTTTTAAAAAAAATGTTTTGATTTGTCTGTGCGTTAGTGCACGGCTATCTGAGAAAAGACTTATACGGTTTTAATTCAATTTTCACTATTCTATTTTTACTAGCTTTCCTTAACATTTAGTTTAAATTGGTCATTTTATTTGAAAAACGTTATCAATATAGAGTATTAGTTTCGACGAACTTGCTACAAAATAATTATTCTATAGGATTGGTTAAAACTTTAGTTTTTAATGTATGGGTGTGGATATCTCTAAAATTATAATGCTATTAAAACACGAAATTAATTTAGATTACTAATTAAATAATGGTTAACTTTCAGCGGGCGAAGCCGCGAACGACTCGCTAGTTATTGACATAATTAAAAAACCTAGAAATGCCATTTAGTGCGTGTCTGAGATGCTGTCAATCTATTTATGTTATCAGTGAATACTTTGAATTTCATCTCACAGATGTCGATCATTAAAATAACCACGTACGCAAGTCATTTTCTAGACACAAGAAATTATACAATTTGAAAAACATTATATTTTTTTGTATAATTTTCAACGTATTTATCATAAAAATAAGTAAACTTTATCATCCAATTCAATTTTCGTCTTTCGTTTGTATGGGTACCTATATAAATTTCGAATTAATTTTTGTTTATAGCAAAATACGAAGTTCCTGAAGATATAGTAGTGTTTAGCGGCGTTTAATCCCGCCACTCAACAAGGAATACCTCAAGAATTCGGTGGGAAATGGGGAACGGAATGACTTAACACAAAATTTTCTCTGCCTACCCCTGCTATATTATATATTCTTTATTGCACATAAAAACACATAGGAAATACAAAATTAAAAGTTTAGTTAGCAAAGGTGGGCTTATTTCTAAAAGAAATCTCTTCCAGCCAACCAATGGAAGTGGGTGACTGTCAAATAGCGGGAAGAGAGTACAGTGCAGTTATCAAAGGAGAAAAATCACTAAGAATTTAAATAAAAAATAATAATCACAAAAAAAGAGTAAATACATATCCAAATACATAAATAGATACATATACACTAAATTTATAAATACAAACTATATATAATACATATATACTAAATTTATGACATATGCGGGATACAGCGTGAAGCTAAAAAAAATTAAGAATCAGTTGTACGCTGTATCTCGAATATGCGAGGTACACAAAGGGAACGTAGTGTTAAGACACTTCGTTCCTCACTTTTCGGCCTCAAAACATATTAACAATTAAAAACCACAGAACACAAGTTAAAGTTATTTAATATAGCGAATATTTCATAAAAATAGTATATTATATCTTATCAACATCTGTACTGAGAACAAGAAACTAGACTGCAGGTGTATACGACAAGTGATATCTAAAAATACAACAACTAGCTACGTGACCCGTTTTTGTTTGTATGGAAAAAACAATAGCAAGATGAAATGCTATTAAACGTATGTAAGACTATTTTATACAGAAGTAATAATAATGCAGACTTTTCTATTATGCTGGAGTTTGCATTCTTAACAGGTGGATAAGACTTGGTTAGTTGGTAAAACTACCATCGATGCCACTTTATAGCACTTTACCAATTTTAGAAAATTTTATAGTCATCATTTTTATTTCTTCAACAAGATCCGAGACCGAAAGAAAGTATAAAAACTTTTATATAAAAATGGATTTTTCTCTCTAACCTCAGTTTCTAGAGAATATATTTAATAATATCTATAAAAGTACTAAGTCCTATTGTAATTTAGTTTTTAAACAATACTTATATCATATACCTAAGTACTTAATAAAATTAGGAATTTCAAAATATTTCACACCTAATATTACCTTGATTGCAAGTATGTAGAATAATATAAGCTGGAATGCAGTACAATCAATAGATATCTATTATTGATTATACATTTGTAAACAGTATGGGGTCACGATGAAGGAATGCCAGCACAGTGAAAGACAGAAACAAACATTGATTGTTGTGACAAATGTCGTTTTATTTGAATGATATAGTTTAGAACACCGTCGTGGTACAGTTGTTTATGTTCACGAGATAGTTTTAGGTTCGATTGTCACTCAGGGGACTGTGCATATCTTTGCTTTATATCATAAAATGTGTTAATATCATGAACTACAAATTAGTTAAAATTGAAAAATATTTTTGTGTTTGACCATAGATTTAGTAAAGGAATGGATATATCTATAGGTTATACATATCTAATACATGACGTTTATTGTTTTGATGAAAACCCACCATATCTGCAGTCAAAGTTACCTAAGGCATTTTGAATGTGTCATACATGTGACTCTTAGCTATTGCAATTTGATTGCGGAGGCAAAACCGCACGTAAAAGCTAGTTCCATAACTGTATATAACTTTTAATAGATTTGGTAAATAAAATGCAGCACTGGTCAAATATTGCACTTTGCAAGAGATGGTTAAAAATGACAAAATATAATACCAATTCAAAACTCAAAAATTTAAACGACAAAAACTGACTAACCTAACAAAAATATAAATAAAATGATTATAAAATATTCTTTAAATAAGTAACGAAGGCTAGTTTCTCCGCACACGACACGATTCGATGGACTTTTCCAGCCATATTGCATTTTTTGCTACAAACGCCCAACTTCGGTTAATAATGATTTGGTATAAAAAGCGTCGTCTGAGATAAAAACTGTCTAGAAGATGTTGAAATTTCGTACCCACTGGCGATATTTTTTCCTTATTTCTGTAAAACGGTAGAAACATACGACGCTCTGGGGGAGTTTTAACATTATCTTATTTTATATCCTCAAATATTTGGCATATTTACAAAGAAATATAGCAAAGAAGTGCCTAGCTATATTTGTCCCTAGAGTTAGACCCTCAGGACTCTTAAAGAAGGGATGGCTAGATGCCGTGATGCAGGACATGAGAGCCAATGGACTAAGAACCGAGGATATTGAAGACCATGTAAAACAGAGTAGATTAAGCTTAGCAACAAAAGCATGGACTAATGTCAGGTAAATTAAGATTTACAAAGAGCTTCATGTAGAGACAGCTTTCCCACTTTTCTAAAATTAAGAAAGATATTGTTAATGGGTGGAGGAACTCAACGCCGCAGTTTTATTATAAAACGAACTGTGACTCTAGTGAGATCCAGAAAGAGAGTAAAAAGATTGCTTTTCTAGATGTTGCTGTTATTTCAATCTTCTTTATTTGATGAATAAAAGAGAAATCTGCATTAAGACGAGGCAAGTAAACATGTTATGATCTCATGCAAAGATAAAATGAAACATGATAAGTCTATTTAAAACCAATGTACCTACTGATAACGAGAGGTGAAACAATTTTTTGGAGAGCCGGTCTCATATACATCAAATTATCATAATTAAGTTTCAAAATAAAAAAAACAAAGTTTAGAATATAAATTAAAAAACTTACTCTCTTTTTTTAGGAACCTAGCACACTGCCCCCATTAAAACACTTCCGTTCCACACTTTACACCGAGTTCTGGAGGAACTGCGTGTTGTGGCAGAAGCCAACGCTGTACCAGAGCGAGTAAAATAAAAATATTAAATATTTCACTTCTCACACTTTGCGCCCCTGGTACACAACTGGTCTAATTAACTTTATAAATAACATCCTCATTTTAATGAACGTATAACAGTATTCTATACAAATTATTTAGTCGATGCATTCACAAGGTGTATGCCTTCCTTGTAAAGGTTACTCGGGTGAAAGCCAAAAAAAAAGGAGGAAAATGTCAACCTCAAGAGATATTGTAATCAGATTTTGCAGTGTTGAACTTTGCGCAACGACTCGAGCGAAACATCTGTCGCATCGCGTCGCTTTTAACCTAATTTTAAAAGACTTGACGATAATGTTACTTTAGTCTTTGCAAATTTCTTTGGTGATGCCATTCGTGGCGCAGAGGCACAAGCGTGCGACTGTAAACGCGAAAGGTTGTGGATTCCATTCCCACTTGCGGAAATTAAATAATTAATAATATTATTCTTTCGCTCTGGTAACGAAGTAAGAACGAAAGACAAGAACTTAAGTTTTAATGGAATATTTTTGGTTAGTGCGTATAAAATTTGTGAAAACAAATATTTTGAAGTAAATGCCCAACTACATTTAATTATTTTAATTGCCCCCCTTTAGTATACAAAAAACAATCGCGTCGAGTTTTCAATAAAAACGCAATGTCTTAAAAATTATCTGAACACTACAACTAGCGGGAAAAAGCGTGAAGCCACTGTAACATTACTATACATACACATACATACCTAAATAAAAACAAAAAATAAAAAAACTAGTATAGGATATCAATTAAAAAGATTAAGCTCTTATCAAATATTACCCTAAGATCGATAAGGCGGATAAAAAATTGATAAAAGGTCAATATCCGTCATATATCCGTCTACCTATCCAACCTATCTAATGCACTGGTTTGATCTAATTTCATTCGTTGTTTAATGGAAAAGAATGAAATGAAAGAATTTCTTGAATTTTGAAACGTATTTTTTTTTTTACTGTATCATAAATACTAATTATAATAATAATAGCTACACGCTGTATTCCTAGCGGGTAGTCAGAGAGAACAAAACGCCAAACGCTACGGATTTGAACCTGCTTTTAGATTTAAGAACTGTCAAAAAAGCAATATGTCAACTTTTCACAAGGCAATATTTCTTTATGCTTATCTACTCAAGTGTGAATCGAACCCCAGACTATATGCCGCTGCGCCACGAAGACGGCTCTAGTATTTATTTAAATATTGTCTACGCGATTTTAAACATTCAATTTCATCATATCTTTTAAAATCTATAAAATAAAGCGCAACTAACAATTAATTAACCAGAAAATGGTAGAAAAAGTGACATTCCTATAACAAAGTGTAAAACTAACTATAAAACAATTACTTAGTAGTGGCGTGTGTATGCGCAATCAAATTATTAATATATGACTAAATTGATCGCAATCAAACAATTTATATGACTGACGCGAATTTTTCACTTTTAAGGCGTTTTTTTAGCTTCACGCTTTATCCCGATAAAACAGCTACCTAGTGTTAAGCTACAAATGAAATCGACTTCACGCTGTATCACACATCACACAGCGGGATAGGCAGAGGGAACCTATTTTATGGCTACTTATTTTTACAAAGAGAAAACATTGGAATATTGGAATATAAAATTGATTTTGTTCAATCAAAATTGGGAAATTAGAAGATCAAAATTGGGAATATTAGATTAGAAGAAGAGAGAGAATCGAATCCTTCGAATGGGCAATCAGACATTATTAAATAAAGATACAATAGCTTCACAACTATTCTTCTTTCAAGCTTCGCAATACCACATATAACAGGGTAAAAAGTCAATGTCAAGAAACTCCATTCTCCACTTTCCAGCCGAATTTGAGAGATCGAACCCGCAACCATCGCGTTTACAATCAGTTACTGCTAATTTAAGCCATAATGTCTTCGACGACATAGCTCAGGAACAATGTTTAATATTTTTCACAATGTCACTAACAAGTAATCACGGAGAAATTGGATTATAGCTCGTTGTATAAACATGTTGCATACATATTACTTCGCGTTTTAGATGTCGACCCACCACCGTTAACTCGGCTAATAAGATTTAATTTATTTTTTATTTTTAAACACTTTTAAAATAGTAGTCAAAGGTAATTTAATTTATATTATTTCTATACAATACATACAAAAATTATTTGGATGGTTGCGTTAATCTCAGAAACTACTATTTTAAATTAATAAAAATACTTATTCTTCGCTCTGGCAAAAGCCCAGCGTTGAATTCCGCCACTGAACCAACAATCCTTCGAAAAATTCGGCGGAAAGTTGGAAACAGAGTGTCTTAACACTACGTTCCTTCTGCCTATCCTGCCATGTGCGGGATACAGCATGAATCTGTACAATCCATTTATCTGGGGAAGCCAATGTAGGAACCCACCCGCGGTCAGGGTTACCCGGGCAATTAGAATGTATCACGGTCATACTCAACTCTTTAGTTATTTCCATTTGACCACGGGGGCGAAACCGGGGGTAAAAAATATATCAGCTTTACACTGTATCCAGCAGGGTAGGCAGAGGGAACCTTTTTGTCGCAATCGGGGGTAAAAGTTAGTCATTATAGTGCGCCTTTAATAATAATTAAAAATTATCAGATATGCGAATATTTAAACAGCAGGCTGTTTACATATAATATACATTGTTTGATATAACGATGTGAAAATACAGCTCAGGGTCAAAATTAGTAATAAATGCTTATATTTATGTAAAACAACGCACTCTACTTAATTATATATAATTTTGTTATGTATGAAAACAGTTATAGACAATGGGACAGGTGAGCACAATATGAAAAACTATTAAAAACTGACACCTAGTGGAAATCGGCTGATTCTTTCATCAGTGCTCACCAGTTCCACCTGCCTAGCCTACATTATAGTAAACAGTTAATAAGCCAATAAATAAAAAAACTAAAAAAAAAATGTTAATTTAAAAAAAAACTAAAAAATCATTAAGGCGTGGACAATATAAAAAAATCGATAAACGGGCGTCATGAGTCACAAAAACTTAAAACCTGCATGTTAAGTTGTTTCAGTTATTCAATACACGAATTCGCGTAGCAGCGGGCTTCAATCAATATTCTGTGCCGCATTTCCCCATCCTTATAAGATTTCCGAAATACTACGCTAAATACCAGTTTGCCTTGCCTTGCCTTTATACTTTTTTTTAGTTTCACATAGTGGGACAGGCAGAGAGAACTTGGGAATCTAGTTTTAAAACACTCCGTTTCTATTAAGACATTTCTGTTCCACACTTTTCTTTTTAAAAAATATTAAATATTTCATTCCCTCGGGTGGGAATCGAGCCCACAATCATCATAGTGACACATTGCCTAGAGGGTCTCGAAATCAAAAATATGTTATAATCATAATTCTAAAAAGATTAACTAAAACATTTAGTATGTAAACAATAAAAAAAAACAATATTAAACCAAATCATCGCCTACATTTTCCACATATGGAAATCTCCTTATTATGACGAAGTGACAAAATTATATTAACACTATGTTACTTCTCAAAAAGAACACTAACTCATGGACACAGAATACATATTTGAGTGAAACCACAGTTCATTGTATTAGAGACACTGCAAGGTCGTTTCTTAATAAGACCATAATATGTCACGAAAATTTAAAATTACCCGCAGTCGTTGCACCGAGACAAAGTACAAAATTACAAAGAAAATTTAAAATCTGTGTACAGTACTGTCAACGAGTCTTGGCCGCAAAAGTTAGGATCTCTGAAGTTTTGCGCATCAAGAAAATAACCAAGATTAAGAAAAATTCTAAAATCAAAACTGCCCAGCCATCTACTGATAATTAAAAACTAACTTCAGTTCGGCCACAACTCGTCAATCGTACTGTATATCTTCAGCGAGATAAAAGCAAGCCTCGGATAGAAATTGGCAGCAAAAAATAGAAAGCTCTTTTAAGATTTTACCACCGTTACGTCTACACTGTAGAAAGTTAATTGTGAAACAGTTTCAGATGGATTTCAGTTTCAGTGTACATATATAATTATACTGAATATATTAATATTATTATAGGAAAGACAGAAGGAACCCAGTGTTACGACACTCTGTTCCCATTGCGTGTTGACTGACAGAGCTCAACGCCGCGCTTTGCCTCGTTACCATAGCGTGAAAATGAAAATTTTAATTTTTTTATCTTCGAGTGGAAATCGAACTCACAACTTGTCGCACGATATGCTCCAACACCACGACTGATCTCTAAATATAATAAATTCGTAATATTCTAAAAATAAACGTACAGTCAGTGTCGCATATTGATCTATGAAAAGGTCAACGCGCTATAAAAGGCCTGTCAACATTTTGTGCTAATATCAGCGACGATTAACTAATCTGCAGCTTCACGCCTTTATCCCGCATATAGCAGGAAAGTCAAAGGAAACTTTGTAGTAAAGTTCTCTGTTCCTATAAGTATACCTATCGAGATTTACCAGAGGGCAAATGAAAAAATGCCAGTTCAAATTTGATTTGGGAACTTGTTTATATTTGTAGCAGAGGTGCTTCCTCAGCACGGCCAGACAAACCGCAGTTTTAGGTTAAGCTGTCTAGCAGGTAATGTACTGGAATGAGTGCAACAAAGTAATTTGATATGTCTCTCTCTATTTACCCGAGAAATGCATGAATTGCAGCAGATGAATGAAAAAAAAACTGAAAGATAATTCTAGGTTTGCATTCTGTACCTCATAAGGAAAAAACAGAACACTTCTAGGATCATTTTGCTGTCTGTCAAGACCATTTATTTCGAGATCCCTTGGAGGTATCAGCTGAAATTACGATTTCATTGAAAAGTATAATTTAAAACTTAAATTTGCAATACATTTCTTACAAAATTAGTGTATACACCAGCACACTCAAGTTTGTCAACCTTTACAAGTTCTGTTTTTCAAATTGGGCAGATATTGCATACTGTATGTATTGTAAAATTTCTAAAACATTACCATGTTAGAAGTTATATACTATGCCTCTCAACTGAAACCACAGAATTTAATAAGCTAAAATATGACAATTCAAAGTATAAATAATAAATCTTACTCCATAAATAAATTGTATTGCAACATAACATTTTTAAACAGGAAAGTGAGGAGTAAACCTGTAGGCATATATTTTTTAAATACCTAAAAAAAAATGCAACCAACTTAGGATTATTACTTAGATAGCCAAGTATAAAGATACAAGACTAAGGTTAATAAACCTATGAATTCAGCCTGTCAGGCTATTCACCCTTGTTCTGGCTGCTAGTTATTTAATTTATTAAAAAACAAATTTACTTAGTTGATTCATTTTTTATTTTTCTAATTACTATGTGAAATTTTTATAAATCTTAAATATATTATATCATACATATTGTATATAGACTTTTTACAAAGAATATATAAAAGTATTCTCTTTACACTTTGTCTAGCATATGATAGGGCAGGAAAAGAGAATCTGGCGTCCAGACACTCCATTCTCCATGTTCTGCCTCAATATTGAGCACAACTCAACAACACTCTGTCTTGTGAGAGCAGAGATCCTCAATAGCTAATATTATTTTATTTATGCTGCAATACAAAAATATCTTCATATTGATACATCACTTAATATTGCAACAATTAAGAATATTCTTTAAATATTGAAGCTTGGAAATTATTATTAAAACAAATACAATTTGACATCTTGCCAAAGATAATGTAATGCCAAATTCATCATATTAAGATTATTATACTTCAATTTTATATCATACTAGCGGCCCGCTCGCGGTTACACCCGCGTGAACTATGTTATTATTAATTTCTGTCTCCATGACTACGTCCTAGTGACGTCTATGCAAAATTTGAGACTCGTAACATTTGTAGTAACGAAGTTTCATACAAACTTTTGACCCCAAAAACTACCCCTTAGAAGTCGAATATTGCGAATTCTTAGCGAGCACCTACGTCCTATAAGTAACTCCTATGCAAAATTTGAGATTCCTAGCACTCGTAGTTTCTGAGATTTCGTGATGAGTGAGTGACCTTTCAATTTTATATATATAGACTAGCTTTTCTGTTGGTGTTGCCCAAATAGAGATAACTAAGAATTGTGTATGATATGAGACATATTGAATTGGAGCTGATGAATGAAAAAAAACCCTAAAAGATAATTGTTATAATTGATAATTGTTACTTATTGCCTATATGTGCAGCTGTGAATTCAAAAGCAGATACACTATTACAGCAGTAGTATATGGTAGTTACAATGTAAGTAAATATCAACTGTAATGAGATTAAAATGTATATATTGTAGCAATGTTAATTGATTTTTTATTGACATCTAAAGGCACTCCGTTAACTAAACATTTTTTTGGAAAATATTGTGTATATTGTGTAAGTGAAATTATTAACCTGAAATTCATTTACGTATTAACAAAGAAGTATAGAATTGTCCACAAATTAAAGTTTTAAAGTATTTTTTCTATATTTTATTAATTCTCATTAATTATGAAAAACTATCCAACAGAAAAAAATGGTTTCATTCTAATCTGTGGTTCCTGAGATTAGTGCATTCAACCAACCATTAAGTTTTTTAATATTAGTATATATACTAATATAATCAAAATTTAGTTTAGCTAGTCAAAATGAATGAGGCCGAGTGATGCGAAGCATTAATGTAATATTAGCTCCTACACAGATTGAGTCATTTCTTTGCATAAGGAATTCTTGTTTGGGCGTGTTAGGTTTATAATTAATATTCACACATTATGTAAATAGGATTATTTGGATATTTAAAAAGTATATATTAATAAAACATTTTAGAATTACTTTAGAGAAATTTTTGTTATGTGTTAATTAAAATCATTTTCAAATTCAAAATATTCTTTATTCAAATTGACACAAACACTTTTGAATCGTCTTATGAACATATAAACAAAAAGCTACCACCAGTTCGGAAGGCAGTTCTGCTGAGAAGAGCCGGCAAGAAACACACAACAATGGGGCAGCTTGTGACTGTAAACTTGATGGTAGTGGGTTCCCACTTACTTAAGTTGCCCCCACACAATGTGAGGTGTTGACTACATGAACAAAACACTAGGTTCCCTCTGCCTATCTTGAAACCTTGGATTTTGAAGATTTTTTTCACATATTTCTCTTAATAATATAGGTCTGGTTAAGCAGTGTTATTGTGTCAACTCAATAAAAGAAAAAATATAAAACAGATGTCTTTCAATAACATGCAGATAGCATATACTTATGTGTTTAGTTTCTTAAAATATAATTTTTAGTTAATGAAGATCTATGATGAGAATTCATAAAAGTGTAATATCTAGTATTATTCATATGCTTATTTTTTAAATAATTGTAAGTTAACAATTTATATACTTATAATTATGAAAGCAAAATAAAAGAAAATATCATTCATTATACTAATATTATAAGGTTGAAAGTAATCTCAGGCATTACTTGAACAGAAAAGTTGTCTTTATATTGGATAGATTCCGTCTATCATAGAAGGCTATAGGCCATCATGACAAACATGATATTGAGGTAATGTATGAATGTGTCACATTTTACTCTCTGTCATTTCAATTTGACCATGAGAACAAAACCCTAGTTAAAAGGTACTATGAATGAAATTGACAATAAAAAAGGGAGTGTCAAATTTAATGTATTGGTATTAATTTTTGAACTAGATCTGCCTTTATTTATTGTTAACCAAATACTTACAAATTATTTAATAATTAAAAGCAAACTAAAATGAAAAATAATAAATTCCTCTTTGCCTGTTGAAGTATATTAAGTCCATCGGTTTTGTGTCATTCCATCCAAGGTCAACATAGATAACCTCAAAAACATACCAAATATTTATAATCCCTATATACATACATTCATGCATACAAATTGCAATATCTACAATATATAAGTAATGAACTTTTACTATTATATACTTATAATTTTAATTCCATAGTCCTTTACAAAACGGATTTTTTATTAAGATAGCCAAGTAATAAACAGAGCAATTTGCGCATAAAAAATGGAATTTGATACACAAATTGATAAGATAAGTAGAAAGTGAACTAGTTGCAGTGCGAATGTGTGCTGTTGTCTCGAAAAATTTATGCACATACATGCAAAATAAGTACTTACGTCAGAGCCGCAATTGATAATGTAAGACATGACTCAAATACACATCATCCTACTGTGTAAAGGCATAAGACATTTACATTTTACATTCATAGTGAAATGCCGAAATAACGCAATATTAATTATAAATATAATATATAACGGTGAGTATGCAAGGAATCCGGTAAAATGGTATCGGCAACAAATGACAGGAGGTCCGATGGTTTAGCTTATTTCGCTATTGCATAGCGCACCGTCTGGCAGGCTTTCCTCTAAATTTAGAACATGCCGCGACGTCAAATAACGTCCGAAACGAGATGAAAAACAAAATGAAATCCACTGGAGTGCGGAGCAGCAGTGGACATTCTCGAAAGCTGTGAGCGACGTGGGGCCACGACGCGGTTTAGGGTTAGACAGACGTTCACGTTAAACTAAATCTATCGATTGTAAATGCGTAATACCTTTGCTCTCAGCTTTTTCCGCTAAATCCTTCGCGTCATCGACCATTTTGCTCGCTGACATTCACTCACTGTGCACTTATCGGTTACTATTCGAACATATTTGGATAAATCATAGTTGTTAGAGCGAGTCCGGGCAGGCGGCCTGCCAGCGATCTATACTACGGCACTTCGTTCCGTTCACTGCCGCAGTTGCCATACCCGGGTAGGGTTGCCAGGTTGATAATTGTGTTGCCTTGTTGGAAGTTGAACTATTACCTATTGCATTCCTACCGTTAATTAAATTTATTTATTTATTGTGATTATGAATAGGTTGTTTTTTTTTGTTTTTATTTATTTTATATATATTGTAAGAGGTGTTTTGTACATGACGTATCAGCATAAAAAAATATGTAATTAATGTAGATAAACATTTTTTTTAAATACAAAAATTTACTCGATCCGATTTTAAATTCAATTGCATAGAGTAGTCACAATGTGTACACTATTGTAAACTCAAATTGTAGCAATGTTAGTTTCTTTTCTTATTGACACTTAACTAGATATGTTTTATGTTGTTTTCTTTTTGTATATAAAATACGTATATGAAATAGAAAAGTGACTAACTACTAAAACACAATTAGTCATTGAAAAGAGAGAAAAAAATTAAAACTTAATAACAGTTACAAAATATATATTTTTTAATTAGATAAATTTCGTCCGTCACATTTTATTTTCTGATGTCTTTAAATTTATTTACATTAATTTATTTTATAATATTGTATTGAAAGTTTTCTCAAAGTAAATCTTATTATTGTACCTTAAATGTAAGCAAATACTATAAATATGGTATCACTAAAGCGAAATTGTTTTAAAATGGCGTCAATAAAATAAACAGTGTTATTTAAAAAATATAAAAGATTCATAATTATAATTATAAAAGCAGAAATTGAAGAAAAATTAAATATTAAAATACTATATATTATTCTTTTACCTAAATCGGAATATAAAATAAACACTGAATTTACTGTATTTATATCTGTGGTAGAAAATGTCATTTTATTTAACCGTTTAATGTTGATGCTGACATAGGAAAAAATATCCAAGCTATTTAGTAATTATAAAAATCATAATATTTATATACAGTAAAACACAAGTATTTATTACTTATTAAGTATATATTTTTAAATGTCTCCTATAAGAATAATTCTCATTAATTATGATTGAATTTTCTATGCAATGCCATCTAGCGTGGTAATTGATAAAGAAAATTTGGTTCTTACGTTTAGAAGTAGATGGCCTTGAAAGAAAAATTAAAATAGTACAGAATAGTATTTTAATTATTGAATTTATTATTTTAACCCATTTAGACCCATAGCCAAACTAGCAGTAAATAAAAGGTTTTTTAGGTAATAATTGATAGATATCGATGTAAGAAAATAAAAAACGTAAAAAAAAAATTATTTTTTTTTTATTTAAATATAAAAAAATGCCGTCCTTAAATGGGGTCAATGGGCACATGTAGTATCTAAATTTTCGAAACTATTTTTGCGACATGAAATGTTTTATAACACTTTTTACACTATCAACGCGTTTTTTTTATGGCACATTGCACGTCTCAGTTGCTAGCAAAATTTTTGTGAGTAGTGGTCTACCCCGTGGTGCTGCAGACTTGGTACTGCAGAAGCTGCTGGTCGCATAAATACGTTGATGTTTTCGTCTCTTAAATCGTGACGAGCGATGTAACGAAAAAATCAAGCTAATCTATCCTGTTTATATTAGTTAGCAAGCGCAGGTGCCTCGAATTTGCAACAGCAAGATCCTATGTATGTGTGGATAAAACCCACCACCATTTTTTGCTATGTACAGCATTGCTATATAGGTAAAAATATTGATCAGCCTGATCAACCCCTCCCATACCACACTGTAAAACCTTTGCACTAATAAAATTTAGTTAACTTGGTAAAAGCAGTAATCAAAATCGTCTCGGTTTTTCTTTTCATATCCTTTACTGGTGAGTTTCATCTTTTAACAATTCTTAAATTTCTCAAGACGACCTTGTATATTACTCGTAGTTGGATCACTTTTACACCAACGGGGTTGCTCAAGATTACGGTTCCTTCACGTCTCTTAGCAAAAGGTTGATAAATGCTTCTATTAGTAAGCAGGCAGATTAGCAGTGCTTTGTATATCTACATCTTCTTCTTCGTCGATTACCACACCTGGTTTTACAGGCAGCGCAACTAAATATACCTCTCCGAAGTCTTTTTCTTCAATAATTACAACTGCGATTGCTTCTTGAAGACCCTTATATTCATTGCGACCGCTAAATATCCTAAGAGTCATTATGAACTTTGGATGGACATGCATATAAAAACATAAAAATTGACCTCTGATGTGCCCATTGGCCCCAATTGGGGACAGCATCGTAAAAGTTGAATTTGTCCTATTACGACTCTTCTTTTCTAATCAAATGTAATTATATTACATAGAATACTAAGTACTTAAGTCCAGAGGGTGTTAGTCCAGAGGGTGTCCAGACTAATATCTGTCCGATATTGGTTTGTGGGCATACGGGTACGCGACCCCGGATCCTCGAGCCGCCACTCTTATATCCTCATCCAGTCCGTAAGAATGGTGTCCCCCCCCCCTCTCCTCCTTCCTTAGCTCCCTCCCCCCTTTTCCTATCCTACCCTTCTATTTTCCTCTCCCTTCGGTTTTCCCCATAAAGGGGTTTGGAGGTCAGACGGCAGTCGCTCCACGAAAACCGCAAACCGCCAGTACATGAAACGGACTAAGAAAAGACTGGGTACGGCTAGGGCGTCGCCGCAAAACGACGCGCAGGCACATCGCCCTACACCTGCGACAAGTGGGCAAGGGCTACCGTGTCAAGTACGGGCACGGTTAAAGACGCAAGTACCCAGACGAAAACTCCGCTTTGCAACGTGGAATATTGGCTCTCTAACCGGACGATGCAAGGAACTCGCAGATGTACTCATGCGACGTCGGGTCCAGTGTGCTTTCCTCCAGGAAACTCGCTGGAAGGGCAATAAGTCCCGTAACATCGGACAGGGTTACCGGCTTATATACACTGGGTCACCTTCGGGTAGAAACGGTGTAGCGGTAGTGCTTTCTGAAGAGCTTCAGAATGGGCTCCTTGAAGTTGACCGTCGCTCCGACCGCTTGATGCGAGTGAGGGTACTGATTGAGGGCGTTATCACAAACTTAATCAGTGCCTATGCTCCCCAGGCGGGATGTAGCGCGGCCGAAAAGGAGACATTCTGGGAGCAGTATGAAGGGGTGCTACTTGCTGTGCCGTCTACCGAAGTGGTTTTAGTTGGGGGGGACTTGAACGGGCACGTCGGTAAGGCTGCTGAGCCGTATGAACGTGTTCACGGGGGTTTTGGGCACGGTCTTCGCAATGCAGAGGGAGAAAACATTCTGAGAACCTGTATTGCGTCCGATCTGGCCGTCGTGAATACGTTCTTCCAAAAGAATTCTCAGCACCTTATCACGTATAAGAGCGGGTCCCACTCAACTCAAATAGACTACTTATTGACCAGACGGTGTCATATGGGCAGGGTAACTAACTGTAAGGTCATTCCAGGCGAAAGCCTAACGGCCCAACATCGTCTTCTTGTCATGGACTTTAACGTCACTCCGAAGAAGAAAGTAGCCGAGAAACGTAGGCCTCGGATCAAGTGGTGGTTGCTGAATGGACCGATGCAGACCGACTTCCTGGCAGAGGTGAAAAGTCACGATATTTCGACGAACACCGAGACTGCTCAGGATGCTTGGGATCGGGCTCAGTCGGCAATCATTGCGGCGGGCAGGCGAGTTCTTGGCCTTTCTAGGGGAGGACGTGTCATCGACAAGGAGACATGGTGGTGGAATGACGAGGTGCAGGAGGTGACTCGTGAAAAGAAGGCTGCCTTTAAGAAGTGGCAGGAATCCAACTCTCCTGAAGACAGACTGGAGTACACAGTAGCTAAACGTGCCTGTAAAAGAGCTGTAGCCAGAGCCCGCAGTGAAAGTTTGTCACCATTGTATGATAAACTTGAAACTGTGGAGGGGCAGAAGCTCATTTACAAACTGGCACGTTCCCGGGATAAAGTGACGCAAGATATCGCAAAATGTCTTTGCGTCAAAGATTCCCAGGGCACGCTGCTCTGTAGTCATGCCTCTGTGAAGGAGAGGTGGAGAAGCTACTTCCAGGAGTTGCTGAATACTCAGCACCCATGCAGTCTTCATCACGACCCACCGCCTAACCTCGGACTTATTGCCCCAATAACCCTTGACGAAACACGTAATTGCCTTCGACGCATGAAGAACGGAAAAGCGGTGGGACCTGACGACATTCCGATCGAAGCGTGGAAATCGTTGGGCTCTCTTGGTGTGCTCATGCTTACTGACCTTTTTAACCATATCTTGAACACTGGTAAGATGCCGCATCAGTGGCGGCTTAGCTTCATTACCCCTATTTACAAAGGAAGGGGCAGTGTTCAAGATTGTGGTAGTTATAGGGGCATTAAGCTTATGAGTCATACCATGAAGCTCTTCGAGCGCATGATCGACCTCAGGCTCCGCCGAGAGTGTACTGTCTCTGAGTCTCAATATGGATTTCAGCCAGGATCGGGCACCATGGACGCCATTTTCGCCCTCAGAACTTTGATGGAGGCATACAGGGAAAAAAGGAGAGCTCTGCATGTGGCCTTTTTAGATCTGCAGAAGGCCTTTGACTGTGTGCCTCGTCAGTGTATCTGGTGGGCATTGCGATCCAAAGGGATCCCTGAGGCCTATATTGAGATTATCAGAGACATGTACCACGATTCCGCTTCTATGGTTAGGACTGCTGTTGGCGACACTAGACCCTTCCCGATTACGGTGGGGGTTCACCAGGGCTCGGCTCTTAGTCCGTTATTATTCAATGTAGTGCTCGATACTGTCTCGGCTCACATCCAGGACCAGCCTCCATGGCTGATGATGTATGCCGACGACATAGCACTCATTGCCGAGAACCGACTGACGCTGGAGCGTAAAGTGAACCTCTGGAAGGGTACGCTTGAGAACGGCGGTCTTAAACTAAATGTGTCGAAGACAGAGTACATGGCCTGCGGGAGCCGGGACTCGAGCACCATCCTTATAGGTCCTGAGCCAGCCGTTAAGTCGGAGAAGTTCAGGTACCTTGGATCCGTTATGCACGAGTCTGGAGGCATCGACCACGATGTCCATGGCCGGATAAGCGCTGCCTGGGCCAAATGGCGGGAGGTCACTGGTGTGGTCTGCGACCGCAGAATACCGCCCAAGCTCAAGGGGCTGATATACAAGAGCATCGTCCGACCGGTTCTTTTATACGGCAGCGAATGTTGGCCAGCACTATCTCGGCACACTCAGGAGCTTCACGTCACGGAAATGAAGATGCTGAGGTGGATGTGCGGCGTAACGCGGTCTGACCGCATACGCAACACATTCATTCGAGGTAGTCTTGGGGTCCGTGACGTAGCGGATAAGCTCCAAGAGAGTCGTTTGAGATGGTTTGGCCACGTTACGCGCCGGCCTAAGAACTATGTCGGACGCAAGTGCCTTGCTATACCAGTCCCTGGGGTGCGACCTCCCGGACGCCCAAGGAAGCGCTGGTTGGATGTCGTGATGCAGGACATGAGAGCCAATGGTCTAACCACCGAGGATGCAAAAGATCGTGCAAAGTGGAGTAGGTTGTGTAGGAAGGCAGACCCTGGCAATTAGCCGGGATTAATGCCAGGAGGAAGAAGAAGAAGACTAAGTACTTAAGTATGTTTTGTACCAAAAGAAATGTATTTAGAAGAAAAATTTAAAAATAAATATACTTACATTTTGCCTTCACAGATTTCGTGAAACAGCTTTACAAAAGGCACGAAATGAACGATTGTAAAAAATTTTTAATTGGATTTTACGGCTACAACATAAGGATATACTACTTATCTTTACAATCCTAGACATAAACTGCATAAAAATAAAAATATAAAAAAAACAAGGGTACTATTGTAGGTGTACCCATTTGGGCACGGCGGGTCTATATGGGTTAACAACCGACTTTAACGACTGTAAACAAGTGTTAACAACCTTAATTTATCCATTAATTTAAAAATATATATAAATTGCACTGTAAAACTAGACCATCGTCGTCATTCTTGCTTTATTTTTTGAGAAGTTGTGCGAAATCGTTTTTATTACATACACGAGTAAAAAAATTTCGTACAGTACGGTCAGTAAGTCGTGGCCGTCTTGAAGTTAAGTTTTCTGAACTTTTACGCAGTGTTCATTCGGGCAAAAAAAAGTCTAAATTAAAAAAGTTCCTAAACAGATTCAGCCATTTACAGATAACTTTTTGCCCCAACTTGTTGGGTGTGTGTTTACTGTGAAACAAAAAATGAGAATGGAATGTAGTATTGAGATTAACCTGTAGTTTATTTGAATATTTCTATATAACTTGAATTTATTTTAAATGAATTTTTATGTATGTAAATAAATTAGTCAAAAAAAAATCTAGATGGTATTTTTTCTTGAAAGTGTGTGGATGTCATGAAGATACTGAATGTTTTTTCTTCACAAAATTAGATTAACGTTTTTGTAGTACAGTACGTACATAAACGGATTTAAAAAACATACCATAAAATAATAAATTATCTCGAGTTCACCACCACTACGCTTACAGGCTTAGAAAAGTATTAAAAATATATAGTATAGCTTAAAAATAGAGTAAATAACTAAAGGATATAGATAATTAATGATCAAATAAATCTCCATTTAACGATTACAATATTGCGTCAAACAACTTAACCATACAGCTGTGATAGTAATTTTATTATATTTCACAGTCATAATTTTAGTAGCGATTAACGCAATAAAGCGAATTCTGTAACTACCGTTTATTTTGATCGTGAAATGTTCGAAAATTATATATGAATTGAATAAATAATTACGTCGCGCGTCGTGGTGAAAGGACATAGCAAAAAATATTTAAATTATATAAAAAAAAACTAACTAGATTTGAACCGCGTCTTTTTCATACCGCCCAAGACTGAATGAACTCTGACCACTAAGCCGTACGTACTCATCAAGCTACAACATCTATGTAAAAAAAAAATTAATAAAAATATAATTAGATTTCAAAAATATGAAATTATTCTCTCTTGCGAAACGATAAGTCTAAGTAAGATAAGATAAGAAGGGTAGAAGATATTTTGTAAAAGTTTCCTATGGGCATGCTAATAACAATAAATTGCGTTAAACGGTAAACAAGACCGGGTTCAAAGACCGTTACATTCAATTCTTTACACGTTTTCTTAAAATAAATTTTTCTTTCCTAATTCTGGTCCACTTTAAAAATGTAAACAATTGCTTAGTGTAATTTCAATCTAGCTAGCTTCTTGCTTGATCCCGCATACAGTGGCGTAGCTAGGGGCTCAAAGTCGACGATTACTTTGTTTTTCTTTGTTTTTTTAGACTTTAGACCATTTTAAAGGGCATCAAGTCCCCTAAGCCGCACCGGGCATCAAAAGGAAAGGGGCATTAAAGTCGACGATCACGTTTTTTTTTTTTTAGAACTCATGAACGTCGACGATTGTTTTTTTTTTTAGAACTCATCAAAGTCGACGATCACTTTGTTTTGCTACGCCACTGCCCGCATAGTACTTAGAATTGGCCGAGAGTGGATAGCGTCAAGACACTTCGTTTTCAATTTTTTGGTTGGATCTGATCTCAACGTCACCTTTTGCATTTGCCGGACAATACTTTTCTTCTTTTTCCCTGAGTGGGGATCGAATCGAACCCACTACCGTTGCATTTACACTCTGACGTTTTCATCAAGCGCCATGACTTCAATTTAGTCGTAATTTGAATTTATTTTGGTTAATAGAGGAAACTGAATAACGATGTTTTGTAAAAGGAAGTAAAAAATCGGTAGTTTTGTAATATAAAATACCTACCAATTATACTGGTAGGTCAATCAACACAATTTAGTATATAGTAAGATAAATATTTAAACGTTCGTAACTTTAAAGTATGCTTTATGCAAATCGAATGATTGCAGTGTCTGTCCTTGATTCTTAGTCTGCTAAAAACATAATATTATGTAGATATATCGTTTTTTTGTTTTAGTATCCCGCACACAGCAGGTTACGCAGAGGGAACCTGGGAACCTAATGCTAGCGAAGCCTAAGCGAGGAAATATAAATGTTACATATTTTATTTCTTCGAGTAGAAATCGAACCCACAAGCTGTCGCGTATTTTCGCACGTTTTTTTACATTAATGTGCTACGAATGGCCTCTGCGGTGCGCCACGAGTGGCCTCAAATATATCGGTAGATCCTGTTATTGAACATTTAATTACTTACAAAGAGATAAATTGTTTCTGATTGTGGTTCGATGAATATATTATTATAATTCTTTAAAATTCCAAAGATTTTTTATATTTAAGTATGTCTTATTATTTCTTGGCAATAAAGTGCAAAGGAGAAGGAGTAACCCAAAATTAGGTTCACTCTACTTGCCTTGCTGTATGTGGGACACAGCGTGACCCGTGTTGTAGATTAGATTCCCATTCAGGGTAATGAATTATTATTTATTAATGTTTTCATTTCTTCGCTCTGGCACCAGAAAAATTTGGGGTAGAGTTCCACCATCCAACACGCCCCAAAAATCGACAGAAAGTGGGGGCGGATTAGGTTCGCCCCGCATACCCTGCTATATGCGGGATACAGCGAGAAGCTGATTATTATTAAGCTAATTTTGCTACGGAATATTGTCTATAACACTTGACAATTACACACCTATTTATCTAAATACCTTAACTAAATTTGATCAGTTCAAACAGGTTTCACATAAAATATTTAAGAAATTAACTAAAAAAAATAAATAACCCAATAATATACGTAAATACCTTAATAGTCATACGAGTTCAATGTTACTGGCCATTCAATCTGGAACACTCTTGCAAAATGAATATACCGCCAAATTGAAATGTCAATTAATTTATATAAAAATGCTAAATTAATTAATAGCTTCTACAATCAGTCGAGTGATAGTACAAGCGTATATCCTGCCAATTTAAAATGTCGAACGATATATAAAAATGCTGAATTCATTAATAGCTTTTCGAATCGGTCGAATGATAGCGTGCACCTGACAGACTGGCACCAGTAGGCGTTTGACTTTCGAACGAAGCGTTCGACGCGCGGGATATTGTTCTATTTTACCGCCATTTTTTGACATATTTTGACGTTAAATGAAAAAAAATGTCTTAATTATTTATTTGTGAATATAATACATATAAAATAAAATGTATTGTTATTAGCTTTTATATTTGTTGAAATAGTAAATAAACTGAAAGATTTTGAGTGAATTTCCTAGTGTTTTTTTAGTGAAAGTGTATATTTTAAAAATGCATTCGTTTAAATTGTTCAGTGGATTACTATTACTTTTGGCTGTTTTAACAGGTGAGTCTAGATTTTTATTTACATCTTACTTTAGTATTACGTATATTTCGTTTAGCGTTATCTCGAAATTATTAAGGATTATTATAAAAACATACAACATAAGCTCCACAACTTTGAAATAATATAAGTAAATAGTAAGTTGTAAAAAAGCAAACGCAAAAAAAGAAACTCGGCCAGCTGTTGTTTTAATGATTTTAACCATGAAGTCCATGAACATGTTGATATTTTTTTGCGCAATTATGTAATGGCGTTTCCGACACGAATATCGACATTTAGCTTTACAGTAGGTAAATTTTATTTAAGCTTAATGTTTGTCGTTTTAAAATTGTACTTTATCTTCACATTAGAGAATTATTAGTTGTAAAAAAAATACCAAAGTTAATTAAGAATGACTAAAATAATTTCTAAAACAATATTCTAATGAATTGAACGAATTATAATTTATCTATGGATGGAACAAAGATTAGAATGAATTTCAATTGTTTCATTTGTTGTGCGTACTTCGTTAGACTTTGGTTTTATAATCATTTCCCAAGCTGCTTTAAAGCTCAATACTTTTTAGTAAACGTAATAAGTAAATATAAATTGAAAGTTTTACAGTTTTTTAACTTATATTTATTTATTTTTTATATACAAAATATTACAACTTAAAAGGAAAGCTTTTTAAAATATTTGTTTAAGCAAATATATAAAAGTATCGTCGGCTTAGAGTGTAAACTAAACTTAGCGTCATAGACTAGACATACTCCATCCATCCATCAGCCTTTCAACGTCCACTGTTGGACATAGGCCTCCCCTAATTCTCGCCATCCGGTCCTGCGCCCTTTGAATCCAGCGGATTCCCGCTGTCTTTTTAAGGTCGTCGGTCCACCTGGTTGGAGGGCGGCCTGTGCTCCTCCGTAGACATACTCGTATAATTTCATACAATTCAGAATTACAAAAGCATACAAAACTGACATTTAAAATATTTTATATAGTAGTGAATACAAATAAATTTTAGAAATTCTAAAAACTTTCTTAGTTTTAACACCTTTTCTTATACTTACTTTGTTTACTAAGCCGACGATATATTACAAAATATTAAAAACATAACTAATCAGCATACTTTCTCACCGCCATAGACAAAAGTGAAAGCAGCTATGCCCTATGTATAATTTATTATCTGTTAATGATGGTATTCACTGACCCTCCTATATTTGATATGAATGATTAAACATTTCATTGAGGCCACTCGTGGCGCGGGGGCACAAAGTGTGACTGTAAACGCGACAGGTTCTGGGTTCGAGGAAATTAAATATTTAATATTTTTACTTCTT
Organism: Heliconius melpomene rosina; assembly: GCF_056956725.1. Lineage (NCBI taxonomy): Eukaryota > Metazoa > Arthropoda > Insecta > Lepidoptera > Nymphalidae > Heliconius > Heliconius melpomene. The sequence goes on from NC_140397.1 coordinate 1,255,616, forward strand.
TTGTGTCACGGCAAAATGTAGCGTTGAGTTCCGCCACTCAACAATGGAAAATGGGGAACGGAGTGTGTTAACACTAGGTTCCCTTTGCCTATCTTGCTGAGTGCGGGATAAAGCGTGAAGAAATAAAAAAATATTTCAAATTTATCTTTCAATATGTATTAGCTATTGTTATGAGAACATGTTTATAGGAATAATTTAGTAATGACTATGATTAGACTTAACATTCTAATTAGTGATCATTTAAGTTGACTGTTAATTGTCTCAAAAGATGATTAATTTCAATTATTGCTATTATAACAAATCGTAGAGGCAGAGCGCGGCGTTGAATTCCGCCACTCAACACGCAATGCCTCTAAAAATTCGGCAGGTTACTGGGTTCCCTCTGCCTACCCTGCTGTGTCCGGGACACAGCGTGAACCTGATTTGATAACATAGAAGTAATATTGTTTTGCGTCAATAAATGTCTTTTAATATAATTAAAAGTACGAAGTTTTTATCAAACGTGGTCTTATTGTACCTAGAAACAAGACCAGTTGGTATGTCACCTTTGAATAAGACAAGTATCATTAGTATTTCGTTTGACATTTTCTGTCATTTTGTTTTTTTATGTGGAACTAGTATTATCTTCTCTTTTTAGCTAAGATCAGGATTTCTAAACGCCAGGTGTGGCGAAAAAACATAATGGTTAATTTTTCAGCTTTTCCAAAATGTAGTAATAATATTGTTAAAAATGTATAGTTATGTTCATGTCTCATGAAAGAGGAATTTTTTTATTGAAAGTTTGGAGGGTTTTTAAACATATTTATGATTGAAAATGACAATTTACTCAATAAGGCACTCTGGTTGTGGAATCTATGCCTATAACGGTGCAAGCTTGAATGCTTCTGACACATGTTGACTAGTTTCATATAGGACTCGATCGATTTAAGATGAGTTACAAGTATTTTTCTTTTTTGTAGCTTTACGGTACATTTAGCTCATATTAGGGCGGGTATAGGCTACACAAATAATTATTAAAACTGTGTATTTAAAAAGTTATTTGATATTACCTAGGTAGATATAGCCATCTTTATTTGCTTATTTTATACTATAGCAAAGAGCGCGTTTAAGTCTTTTCTTAGTATTTTGCAGACCCGTTATGCTGATTATCTATAGCTTATATACAACATATATAATTCTATTTCATTTATGTTTGTCAATAGCCATTTCTCGTTTAAATTAAAGAGCTACATAAAAAATAGGAAAACAACAATATTTTGAAATCATTGTTAATGATAAGTTACATTTTAAGATAAGTTACATTTTAACTATTAACTATTCTAGATATTGATTTTTTAATAAAAATAAAATAATAATTAGATAATTATTACTCTGGTCACCTTAATACAGGTGCGTGAAGATATGTTTTGTATGTACTGTAATTGTAAGTAACGAGACACGTCGTACACTCTGACGCGGAAAGTAACATTTATTCAGACTGTGACAAATACTTGAACGACCGACATGAGCGTTAACGAAATGTAATAATTGTTAGATTTATATTTATTCACACTCGCGGCTTCGCCCGTTTAAGCTTATTGTTATTTTGTAGAGACATTATGCGTAATATTTGCATTAATGAAAATTTATAACCCCAAATTCTTAAGGGATTGCATGTTTAGTGGTGGAACTCAACGTCGCACTTTTCTTTTTAAATATTTCATTTCCACGAGTAAAAATTGAACCCACAACTCGCGTTTATAGTCGCACACTTTTGCCACTGTGCCACGACGGTCCCACGGTACATTTGAAGAGACGGTAGATTTTATCAGTGCCTACAGATAAATAAATTATAAATTCGGATCAATATATAAATATTCATTTTTACCTAATTAGGTTAATTTACTTTGAAAATTAACATGACTGATTTGGTTTATAACACATTTATGTAATAAATGTTACATTTAATTATCGATTTATATAAAATTTTCGTAAGGGCTCTAGCCAAATATGTTAAACTTAAACTTAGATAACATAAATTATATAATATTTTCTTTCAAAATCAAATTATTGACCTTTTCCTTTAGACATTTCTTATTATATTTCTCTAATTTATACATATGAAATTTAAGTTTATAGTAAATTTCCAAACAAGCCGCAGTTTAAACATAAAAACAAGAAATAAGATAATACACATAGTAGAACTCATCAATAAGCTTAAAAAAATATGGAATACTACAATATTTTATATTGGCATTAATATTATGGCTTTGGTTAAAATATTCCATCGAAGAACATCCTATAACACCCAATTATTTCGATTAAACTACCTGCCATAAATCAATCTTTATAACAGTAGTGAGCCCATTCCATCAACTTTCCCTGCCAACGAAAGTTTTTCCATTTTTGTCGCGTATTAATTAACATAATTTAGGCTTGTCCATCTGTCGGCGTCGGTGTTTGTAGAGTAAAAGTGGTGTAGGCGCATCTTTAAACAACCAAGATGATTCCAAGCGAGCAGATTTGAAAATGAAAGTTAGTACTATGTGAGAATTTCAATTAAGAGCAAGAATATAAGATTTATCTCAGTTTTGTTTTTGAAAGTCAATTGTTTCTTGTTTTAAAATATATAAAATTATATATTGTATTATATAATTATATAGTATGCAAAATGATCTATTTAAAATTTAAATATCTGTAAAACTAACTATACATTTCCTAAATTTAAGTACTGTAGTATTAAACAATAAATTGATATAACTTTTTTATTTATATTAATAATATTTAGATTTAAGATAATTTTAGGCTTATTACTTATTTTCATATATTTTAGAAAGCTTGAATACCGAGTATTTGTTTCTCAATGAAACAATTTTAATGTGCATGTTTCCAAATAATTAAGATCTACGATAACATTAGTTATCTGTTCATTCGAAATTATATTGAAACTAACAACAATTTTCCGTTGGATTGTATCGTTAAAATTAAATTCTCGATGGCTATAACCTTTTTATTGGTATAAATATATAACATCTCTAAATTAAATTGAGTATAGAGTTTTTTTTATTACAAGTATCACTTTGTTAATTGCTTTTAATCTAATATTATAACTAAAATCGCTGATAACGTTGTTATCAATGTTTATTGCCCTTTCAAAATTTGAATATTTAAATTTTAAAAAAATCATAAAGGTCCATCTATCTTATAATATAAAAAAATAATTAAAACAAATTAACTATTATTTATTAGTACAAAACCTTGAATAGTACCTTCTTCTACGAAGAATGTATGATATGGAGTACTCATTCTGTTGCAATCGGAAGCAATTAAATAATTTGTTGTTACGTCACGAAGGTCTTTACACGGATTTGTTCCGGTCGTTTGTATGTAATCTATGATAAATAGGTAGAATTTTTATTATTATTATTATTTAAATTATATTTAAACGTGTGAGTGCTGCGGGTTCGATTCCCACTCTAGGAAATAATTTTCGAGTATTTATATATATTTTCATTTCTTCGCTCTGGTATTGAGGTAAAGTGCGGCGTTAAGTTCCGCCACTCCACACGCAATGCATTCAGATATCACATTCAGTGGAACGGAGTGTCGTAATACTAGGTACCTACCCTGCTGTGTTTGGGATTTTTTTTTATATTTGGAAAGAAATTGCTTTAATATAACATATTTTTTTAATTTAAATATTTGGCAAACATCTTTATAGATATTACAAATCACTATTATTTATAAATCAGAAAGTTAATAATAGTTATAAAAATGTAAACAATATTTTGATGACCATTTTAAAATGAATGAAAGTTGTACGGTTTAACAGGTAGTAAAGTTGTTAAAGCAAATTACTAAGTATTTTCACATAAAACGATAATATTTTTACATGTTATTCTTTTTTCATTAATCTTTATTAGGAGAAAGTATGTCGTATAAAATTCTAGTGGTTTTCGTATAAACTATAAGTTTTTTTAGAAAAGTTACCTCATTGTACATTTGAGTTGAAAATTGGTGTAATTTAACATGTCATGAAATATATTTATTTCTGAGCTACTTTTTAATTATTTAATTTAGGCTTTTATTTTCTACAATATTCCTAACAATTGAAATATTTTAGTTCAATTCAATTAATAAAAGAAAATATCAAATATACTTCCAAGTTTTACAACTCAACACTGTACACACTTTTATTATGTCACCAGCGATTATAATAAGTCGTAAAACCGTAAGTTTCTAATGCCCATGTATTAGAGTCAAGGGCGAAGCGATGAAAAGAAGCGATGACGGTCTCGTTTAAAAAATCCCACGACATGTCCGCCGCCAGGGTGGGTACGTACAAATTTGCATGAAATGCGCGTTAATATTAAATAGATAGATTTCTGGTACTATGTACTCGTGCCTTCTCGTGCGTTTGTAAGGTTGTCTTTATAAATATTATTTTAGCTTCACGCTGTGTCCCCTACGTTACAGGGGAGGTATAGGTAACTTGGGAACCTAGAGTTGAGATACTCCGTTCCCATTAAGACACTTTCGTTACCCACTTTCCGCCGAATTCTGGCATATTGCGTGTTGAGAGGAGGAACTCAACCAGTTCCTCATTGGGAATCGAACTCACAACCAGCCACGTGTTTTCGATTCCATAATTATAATATAAAGATGAAAACGGTATCTTAAAATTACTCTCAAAATCGATCTCAGAGTTGAGAGTGGTTTATAAATAAAATATTCACAAAATTACTTAAAAGTGTCACTTACGCAAATTGTTGTTTCTTGACCTTAACTTGGCCCGTACAGTACGATCAAGTAAGATAGCCTCGTGTTATGTAAGGTGTCATTACTAATGCTTGGTCGTTTGTAATACTAATTTAAATGTATAACGCAATTTAACGTAGATATAAATTATAAAATTAGGTACAATTTAAACAAATTTGTGTGTAAATATTTCATTTCCTCGAGTCCCCACTCGCATACCAACACAAACTCAAACCCACAAACAGTCGCACTTACAGGCACGACTGGCCTTATAAATAGTATAAATATATATAAATAGTATATAAATAAATAATATATGTAAATAATATAAATAGTAGTATACTTCTCTCCCTATGAATAATTTATACTCAAAAACTGCGATTTAACGCGTTAATCGGGAAGCGAAGACAGAGTGTTGGGAACACTACTATATAATACTAGATTCTCTTCGATTACTATATATGCGAGAAAAGTATGAAACGAAAATATATATATATATATATATATATATAAACCTAACTTTTACTATTTAAATAATGCGATGAATAAGTGAAAGCATCTTGACGCTGTATACGGCAAGGGTGGGTAAAGGTAACCGTAAATAGATAAGACACTCCGTTTCCCACTTTCCGCTAAATTTTCGTTGTAATAACAAAGTGTGATAGCACTGGTGATAACCAAACATTGTATGAAACATTAATTACTTATTAATAACCAAATATGTAACAATAACTTAAGAACAACAAAGATGGCCAAATACTAAAAGTCCTTCATTAAAATTTATCTTTCCTAAGCAAACAATAAGCTTTAAACATATTATTATAAATAGGTAAATTTTAGTTAAAATGTTAAACATTGTAGTTAAAGCATTACAAAATCGGCCTTCCACATTATCTTTCTATTTGTATATTAAATATTTACCAATATATATGGATATTATGAAAGATTTTGGAAGAACACCATTTTGCTAACTATTTATCACCTCGGTTGGTGCAAGCACTATGACACGTGACGAAATGTTCGAGTACTGCTAAATTGTATGTGTGTATGATGAAAGTCATATTACCCCTAAATAAACGTTTAATCTTTTCAGCTTAAGTCAGTGTTAATAGTTGCATTTATGATTTATAATCAACAACGAAATATTTATGTGGTTATGAAATTGCGGCTTAAGCATAATTAGGAATATAGGATACTAATATTTAAATAAAATAAAAATAAAAATGTTTATTAATATTTGGGAACAAAAAAATATTCTCATATTTTGTGAATTTAAAAATGAAATGTTTATTTGAAATAATATGACATTTTTTTTATGGGCTTCACGCTGTGACATGTAGCAGCAGGATTGGCAGAGAGAGCCTAGTATTAAAACAGTTCGCTTCCAACTTTCCGTTGAATTCTGGAACTCAACGCTTCGCTTTGGCTCGACACCAGAGCGAAGAAATCTCATTTCCTCGAGTGCCAATCGGTTTTCAAGCTTATGCCCCTGCACCAGTCGTGGCACAAGTCTAATACATAAAAAAATCAGAGAAAAAAGGCAGAGGGAATCTAGTGTTAAAACACTTTGTTGCCCATATTCCGCTGAATCCTGGAGGCATTGTGTATTGAGTGAAACACGGTCACTTAAATCACATCAGATAAAGAATAAGAATCATCCAAAAGATCCGCTTCATATAGATGTAATATGTATCAACAACCTTATATACTTATGAGGAACGTTAACCTCGATTACGTTATTAAATATCGTTAACCTTATAAGTGTAATAGATAACTTAGAATGATCTTAATTTTTGCCTTGTTTACTAATAAAATAGAAATTGTCTCTTATATTTTTTATCCTTACTGAGCATCTTGTATGTAGCAGCTACTATTAAGAAATTTTCTTCCTCATGCACAGTCTATTTTTCGAGACATGAATGGCAGAAAACAACGGCGTTTGGATTCTTACCAGTTTCTTTTGTTTTAATTTCATATTATGAAGGTAATTATCATCTAAATTGTTCAATTTTATATAATATAGAAAGATTATTATAATTTCTTATTTAAATTTCATATAAAAGTTAATCTAGAATTTTAATGGTGAAAGTTATTTCATAAGAGGATAAGAAATGCTGGTTGAAATATACTACCACATTTTAATATTAAAATGTTGACTATAAATTAACTAAATGGCCTTGTCCGGATGTATAACATTCCAATATATCGTATATAAATATATTAAATTCCAATTATATATAATTATATACGATATTTCCCGCAGGTACAGCGAACTCAGTGTTAATATTTTCCATTCCTTACGTCTCCACTTGGGGAATCGAACCTACGGTCGTCGCGTTAACAGTCAAACATTGTATCGCTGGGTCACGACAACTTTTATTGCATGACTTTTGAAGAAACACAAACTAATATGAATCCAAAAAGTAAATATATACAATTACGATTTAATTACACTAAAACAAATAGTTACAATTACGATTTAATTACACTTATCACTAACTACCGTCTTTGAGTGTAACTTCACTCAATTATGTTTAATTACAATTAATTCACAAGCATTGACCTTTTCTACGGTCAACTGATGACAATGACGACCAACAATGACGCTATTAGAGCATCATTGTCGTCTTGCCGTCCACAATAATTTACGGTCTACGGTGAAACGTACAATAGAAACGGAGCGTACAAATTAAATTGGCTGTGACAATCTGACATTGACTCTGTTATTTGGTAGAGTTTTTATTATCGAAATTATGTTTGTAGAAAGATGTTTTTTTGTACGGAATAGTAATTTGTTTAAAGTAAAAGTTTTGTTATATTATGTACTAGCGGACGCGCGCAGCTTCGCTTGCGTATTTAGGGGTGAATTCTAATAAACTATGAAACATGTGTTCAATGAAATATTTTTAAGAGTCTAAATTTCAAATTTTATAAAAATCGGTGGCGATTTAAACATTTTTCCATACAAACTTTCAACCCGTTATTGGCACCCTTAGGGGGTAAATTCTAAAAAACCGTGAAACACGTATTCAATTAAATATTTTTAAGAGTCTGAATTTACAATTTTATAAAAATCGGTGAAGATTTAATTTTTTTTCCATACAAACTTTCAACCCCTATTTCACCCCTTTAGGGTTAAAATTTTTCAAAATCCCTTCTTAGTGGATGTCCAGATTACGAAAGTAAACATCTGTCCAAATTCCACGTTTCTACCATCAGCGGTTACGGCTGTGCGTGCGTCTTACCTCAGTCAGTGAGGACAAGTCCTTTTATATATATAGATTAATTGTTTTTAACTCCGGAATAAGGTGGAAAGAGGGGAACGGAAGTGGATTAAAAATACGTTCCTAGGATCTTTTTGTTGTTGATATTGATCTACTTGATATGATAAGTTTGGGACAGATTATCATCTTTTTTAGTTCTGATAAAATTTTAGAATATTTTTGAATATCTTGCTATGTGCTTATGAAAATAAAAACTACCGTTAATTTTGTATTACAATTTTTAAGCTTGTATGCAGTTATAAACTGATACCGCTTAAAATTATCTGAATATTGTAAATGTGCCTTGACGTTAAATGACATTGTCCAGTAGGTACACGTGGAAATAACAAGTTTAAATTGCTTTTAGTATTGGACCAATACATAAAACCTATAATACTATTGGTTACAATTGTTATTTTAGACATAGAAATGCATTATGTAAAGTAAATAAAACATGAGGACGACCAGCTTGAGTGTAAAGCGAACCCACATCTTGTTGCGCTTACAGTCGTACGCTTGCACCCCTGCGCCACGACTGTCTTTAATAATCGGATTTTTGTCACTTGTAATAATAATTACTTATTGTTTTTATTTCCTCTTTTTTGTGTTTAGTAGAGTAGGTAGTGGCTAGTGTCAAGACACTTCGGTCCCTGCTCAACTCAGTTACAAAGAAAAAATCCCATTTAGAAATACAGGTTCAAATCGCGCTACGTTTAATTTTTTTTACGTTTCCTAAATAAGTTGTATTTTTTTTTTTTTTTTTTTTTTTTTTTTTTCATTTATTTATGTACCACACGTGATAGAATGTACAGAAAACTTAAAACAACAGGTAAAAAAGTGTACAAAGGATAACTTATCTCTAATAGAGATCTCTACCAGAAACCCTTGAATGTAGGAGATGTTATAAGAAATAATTCGGGTGCGGTATTTTAATGTTATGTTAATAATAATAATAATAATAAACCTACATACAAATATACATAATATTAATCAATATTCCTATACCTACATAAATATACTTTTACAAACATACACACATACAAACATATAAATATATACAATGACATAAAAGAGTTGAAACAGAAAAAGAAAATTAATAAAGAAAAAGACAAAGCGACTACTAAAGATTCTAATTAAGATGAAGAAAATGTTGTTTTAGTTTGATTTTAAAAGTATTTAGAGATGGATTGCCCGACAGTATAGAGTTAGGTAGTGAGTTCCATAAGTGCACTGCTTGAACTGTGAAGGATTTTTCATAGAAAAAGGTATTACATATAGGGTACTCAAGCTTTCTTTGAGTTACACATGAGCGTACAGGTCTTTCACTTGGAAGTGTCAGTTGAAAACGCTCCCTTAAGTAAGAAGGAGAGGATGACTTTAAAATGTTAAAAAGCAAAGTGAGAATGTGCAGGTTACGACGTAAACGCACAGGAAGCCAATTCAGTTGTCGACGGAAATCAGACACGTGGTCAAATTTGCGTAATCCGAAGATAAAGCGAATACACATATTCTGAAGTCGGTCAAGTTTGTCGAGAGCCTCTTCATTAGCATCAGGATAACAAACATCAGCGTAATCTAGCAGTGGCAGAAGAAGAGATTGAGCAAGAATGATTTTAGTGCGAATGGGTAAAAAATTTTGAAGGCGTTTAAGAGAGTGCAAAGAATAATGTATACGTTTACTGATTACATTAATGTTCGCAGACCACGACAACTGGCTATCAATTATGAGACCCAAATTTCTTGCTGAATCAGACAACGGTACTATTGTCTCGTTTAATTTAATACAAGGTAAGGTGTTAAAATCTACTCTAGCACGTAGTTGCCTACTACCAATTATTAGAGCTTGAGATTTGGAGGGGTTAATAAGAAGGCCAAACAAAGTCGCCCACTCGCTAATATGAGCGAGATCAGTGTTAATGTTCAAAATTGCAGTGTTTAAGTCTTCAAGAGTGGCGTGTCTATATAGCTGTAAATCGTCAGCGTAGAGATGGTATTGACAAGATAGGATTTTGGTAATTTCATTTATAAAAATGGAAAAGAGCAGAGGAGAGAGTACGCCGCCTTGAGGTACACCAGTTACCAAATCAACCCAGTCAGAGCAAAGCTCTCCGGTGTAGATTCTTTGCTTGCGACCCCGAAGATAAGAACGAAACCATTCAGTGGCAGCAGGAGAGATGTTAAGTGTGGAAAGGATACCAAGTAACACATCAAAATCCACAGAGTTAAACGCGTTACTAAAGTCGAGTAAAATAAGTATAGTTAATTTTTTATTATCCATCGCGAAACGAATATCATCAGTAACTTTAATTAACGCTGAACATGTACTGTGTGATGGACGGAAGCCGGACTGGAATGTATTTAAAAGATTGTTTTGGAATAAATAGTTAGAAAGCTGTTGAAAAGCTGATTTCTCAAGGAGTTTCGAAAGGACAGGAAGGATAGAAATAGGACGAAAGTGTGAAAAATGAATAGGATTAGATTGTTTATGTAACGGAAGGACATGTGCACTTTTCCAGGCAGTAGGGAAAGATTTTGACTCGAATGAGAAGTTTAGAATGTGAGTAATAATAGGAGTTACAAGATGTAGCACTAGCAGCAACATGTCACGACTTAAGTTATCACTTCCAACAGCTTTAGAGGAAATAGATACGATACTCTTTCTAACTTCTTCTACTGTCACTTCATGGAAGGCAAAAGGATCACAGTTAGGCTGGGTGGCCTGAGCCAGTTTTCGAAGACATAAAGTTTTATTGGATTTGGCCATACGCACGGGGGAAGTAGAAAAGTAACTATTTAGAGAATTCAAATCAATGGACTGATAAGAAATGTTACGAGATTTACCCACGCCTAGTGACTCAAAGAATCTCCAAGTTTGAGAAGGAGAGAAATTATCAATGCAGGAAGTTATATACCGGCGTTTTGCATCTCTACACAACCTGTTACACCGATTTCGCAGCTTTTTATAGACAGCAACATTCTCTGGACTCGGGTGCCACTTGCACTTTCTCTTGGCTTTGTCGCGTTTCTTCATTATTATCTTTATGTACGAAGTTAGCCAAGGGGCAGGCGGGCGTCTAAAACGGACTGGTTTAAGTGGTGCATGAGCGTTAAATAAAGATAATAAGTTATTGTTAAAAATGTCAACTTTTTCGTCAATGTCAGAAGATGAATAAAAATGAGACCAATCCATTAAACTAGCGTCTGAAGCAAACGAGTCGTGATCAATATGCTTATAGTTACGACGCATTAACACTTTGCCTCTTCGCTTAGGTAGTGATAAAGTGTAACTTACAAACAGGAGGTCATGGTACGAGAAGGGGGCTGTCAGTTGACCATGTACACGTACGTTCTCCGGTTTGGAGGCCATAATGACATCAATCAAAGAGGGATCAGAATTTGGAGGAAAATGTGTTTCAGAGAGGGTAAGAATAGAGAGATTGAAAGAAGACATTAAAGATTGTAACCTTTTAGCTCTGGAGTCTTGTTTTAGAAGGCAAGTGTTCAAGTCGCCCATAATGATTGTGTGTTCATAAGAAGAGACAAGGCTTTCAAGAACTATTTCAAAAGTATGGAAATAATTAATATTCATAGAGGGACTATAAACAACACCAAGAAGGACTTTAGTATGGCGGCAATTAATTTCAAGAAAGAGATATTCTAAATTGGCTGAGTATTCATTGGGAGAATGTTGTAAGATCTTATAAGAAATATCAGTTTTAAGGTAAATACAGATACCACCGCCTCTTTTATTAATACGATCATTTCTGATGAGATTAAAGTTTGAAATGGAATAAAGAGAAGAAGGGAGAGAAGGTTTAAGCCATGACTCTGAGACCAAGATACAGTCGACGGGTACATTGTTAAACGACACAAGAAGGTCGGTGTAGTGCGCTGGTATGCTTTGAGCATTGATGTGCACCAGATTCAAGCAAGAGCTCACATTGAATACTGATTGAAGTTAACAATCCAAAGAAAAATCACTAACTCCCAAATCACTACCATCAGTTGTTACACTATGAAAACTTTCAGACGAGGAACATGTAAAATAATTATCCTTTAAGGCTTCATCAATATCTGACATAATTTATGAACTTTATATATGTATATATATACTTACAACAATAATAAAATTATATAAGAACAAATATAAAATGATAAAAATATATAATTAAAATAGATCAAATATATAAATAATAAATATTAATATCGGCTACTGTTTACAGTAACACCAATAATTATACAAAAATAAAAACTTTAATATAATCAAACCCACATTCACTGGCAGTTCGGAAGAGAGGATGCTAAATTACAATATTAACAACACCAAAAACCACATTATTGTTTGTGTGTAAACAAACACACACAATGTAAACAACAATAAGCGTAACTTTATAAGTTTGGTACAGTACAATGATATATTATTACAAGCAATATAAATATAATATCTTTTTTGTACCTTGTTTAATAGAACAATGAAAGTAAAACACATTTAAACCTATACTATTCCTTATCAAAATATATATACACACAATACACATATATAAATACATATACACATACATACATATATATAAGTATATATATTTCGATTATCCATACATTTATCATACACATCTACCGAACTACGACTATCCGAACTAGCTAACAGTATGACGTCAGCGGCACGACTATAATACAATTACAATGCAAGTTAGTAGTTACAAAGCAATTACAAAGGTTACTCGCGTGTGATCGTCAAAACAAATGTATACACTTTGTAGTGGTGCGTTTATAAAATGTGTTGAGTGAAAAGATTTTAATAAAACAAGATATGGAAAAGTCGTCCGTAAGCCGCCAACGAGATTTGAGTATTAATGAAGTATAGAAGATAAATTTAACACAAATACAAGGTCTAGAAACTATAACTACTTATATAGGAAAATATAGTAGTAAGCACACTATTTAACGTTTTTAACACCCCGACGAACCCTGGAAGGCTTTGGATCTTTGGAACTAATTGGCTGGGGATGATTGCTGACAAGGATCTGAAGTTCCTGTACTGTTACCACCTTTCTGCGACTTTTGTCAGGCAGTATCACCATAACCACTCCATCAGCCGTCCAGCAATTCTTAATGCCAAAATGCTTTCTAGCTGCACTGAAGATTTCTTGTCTTGGTCTTGTCAAGAATTCTGACATTGTTACACTGGAACCTTTAAGGGAAGTTTTGGTATTCCAAACTAAATTTCTTGACTTTAAATTAGAAAAGCGGACCAGTATGGGCCTGGGCTTACTCTTTATCGTACCCAGGCGATGTGATATATCAATCATAGAACTGTCTATATTTGATAATTTTAATTTATCATGAAGCACATTCAACACTACAGCTTCTGGGCGTTCATCTGCAGTCTCGGGCAATCCATGAAACAGTAAAATGTTCCTTCGGGAGCATGCTTCTTGCATATCGTAGCCTTCTGTGAGGAGCTGAATTTGCTGACGCAACATAGACAACGTCTTGCAAACAAAGTCTTTGAATTTGGTATAATCAGAAGACAATGTAGCCAGATCACCAAAGACTTTCTGAGAATTCTGGATTGGACTTTTGTTTTGTGTTTGTGATAGTACCTTGTCAAAGTTATCCATACGTGCTTGAAACAGTGCCACGATGTCGTCCATGTTCTTAGAAAGTTGACTATGGATATCCATCTTGTGATAACTTCTTATTTTGCACAGTAATTGTAAGGAATAAATGTAAACCAGGTAATGTAGGCTTGACTGATTATTTTTATAGCAAATACATGTAAAAACTGTTAATATAATTAAATTTAAACGAAAAATATAAAACGTAACACGAATTTGTTGTACTCTTGTCGACCTACCCGACAATTAGCTTATTTTATTATTGTCTAAACAAAAGAAAGAAGATAAAATATGTATGTACATAATGTAGGTACATATTAAAAAATATATTTGTAAAACGTATACGCTCGTAACATTTGTAATAAGAAATATAAAAAAAAACACCACTTACCATAAATAAAGTATTTCAAAAATTTTGTGTAACTCAGTTTATTTTGTCCTTAATACTGATATAACGGTGCAAGTACCGTAATACGATGCTGATGTTATGACATCCATATATAATATGTGGATATTATAACGAAATAAAGTCGTTCGTAGGCCGTTGTGGCACAGTGGTTCAAGCGTGTTACTGTAAACCGTTGCAGGTTCGATTTCCACCAGGGGATGAAATATTTAAAATTTTCATTTCGTCACAATGCGAAAACTTGAGGTTCATTTCTCTGTGGATACTTTGCTTGCGGGAAATAGTGTGAACCTAAAAGATATAATCAGCTTCACGCTGTATACAGCAGAGCAGAAGGAATCTAGTGTTATGACACTCCGTTTCCCACTTTCGCAGAATGTTTCGAGGCATTGCTTGTTGACTCGCGGAACTCAACAACGAGCTTTTGCTTTGTTGTTACAGCGAAGAAATGAGAATTTTAAGATATAATAACTCATTTCCTCGCTTGGATCGAACCCGCAACCGTCGCGAAACAGTCGCACCCTTGTACCCGCTGTTCGCTACGACTGCCTCAAAAGATACACCTATTATAAACAATAATAATAACGAAAGCCGTTCCGTTCAATGAAAGAATCGTTCCGCTAAACTGTCTTAAAACAAAAACACAATGAATGCTCCATTTTATATTTATAATTTAAACATACAAGATTTTTATGTTTCCGGTAATTAAGTAAATTCTTTTATTTATATATTGTGTTATTACTTAACTTTATACTTTATTTATCTGTGTGCATCTTTTGTATGACGCGTGATATGTAAAAAGATAAAGGTTTTGTGTAATAAATATTATTTCGTTGACTTTTCTCTGCTTTTCATCTGAACGGAAAGAGAGTTAAGCAGCATAGAACGCTATACTGTAGCTGTGTGAAAATTATTTAAAAATAAAAAATATAAAGGTACTAGACTAATTATAACAAGGCTCAGCGTAGAGTTGTGCCACTTAACACCCAATGCCTGGAATTTGGCGGAAAGTAAGTAAACGGAGTGTTTATTCACTAGATTAAAATTTGTAAAAAAGAATTTATTACAATGAGAGCTTAATTTCGAATACAACTGTTAATAGTTAAAGTAATTAACAATTTTCAAACATGCAGTTAACAGAGCATATTAGATTATCTAGATGTATTCCTAGATCTTAGATTTTTTGTTTCCTTGTCTGCTTTGAGGCAAATCCGTTATACGTAGCGGTACCCAAAGAAAAAAAATGTCTTATCTTAGATTTACTTAGTTTTAGTTTGTGTTTTAAATATAAACAATTAATTATCTATTTTAAATTCTACTATGAATATAAAATATCTATATCTATTCATTAAACGCCAGCGTGGCGATGGTAATGAGTTCGATGCCCATTCATTCGTTTTTAAGTTTATTTTCTTTTCGGTGCTTTGATATGAAATCGTAATGTTAACTTCTGCAACTTAACACTATCCTGCTAAACAAACTTATTGAACTGGGGAATAGGTTCTCCTAAACAAGGTTCCCTCTGTCTACTCTGCTGGTTATGGGAGACAGAATTACGTTGATTCCTCTGTACTGAAAATACCTTCTCAAACTGGGTCTCGAAGCTACTAACTTAGTACTAAAATATTTCAACAGGTGGGTTTTTCTAATGCTCGAAAGTTGATAACTGGTTATGGTCGTCGTAACAGTCTAACAACTATGACTAATATTGTGAAATCAGATTAAACTATGTAAACGAAATTATAAATATTATGCGTAATAGAAATTGTGGAATAATATTTTTAATCACATGTTTTGATATACGGTTCCCAGGTTCCCATTACCTATAAGAGACTCGTTCCCCAATTTCCTCTGAATTCTGAACACATTGCGTGTTACCAGAGCGCAGAAATAAATATATTAAATATTTCCTCAGTGGAAATCGAACCCACAACCTGTCGGGTTTCCAGTTACCCCTTCGCTACGACTGGTCCCAAGAAGATGTATTGTTAATCCTAACTATGAAATTCCGCATTTTCTATTCTTAAAAACATTGTATTAAGGTTTAGATAGTATGTAAGACCTTTCACCTTTTCTGCATGTTAATGTGACAAACATTACTATATAGGAACTGTTGCATAAATAAGTTATATCACAGTCTAGAATGTATATCGACCGTTTTTATACGGTGGTTCTAGGTTCAAATTCACATGATTTTTTATACAATTTATAAAAGAGCTAAAAGTAAATATTACTTCAGGCTAGCCCTTAGCCTGAAGTAATAATTACAACGATATCTATGCATTTATACTCGTAGGTTATCTATATATATATAAAATCGAAAGGTCACTCACTCATCACGAAATCTCAGAAACTACATGTCTTAGGAATCTCAAATTTTGCATACGAGTTATTTATAGGACGTAGGTGCTTGCTAAGACGGTAATTTGTAATATTCGACTTCTAAGGGGTAGTTTTCTGGGTTGAAAGTTTGTATGAAGCTTCGTTACTACAAATGCTAGGAGTTTCAAATTTTGCATGGACGTCACTTTTAGGACGTAGGTACTCATGGAGACTGAAATTAATAATAACGTAGTTCACGCAGGCGAAGCCGCGGGCGGGCCGCTAGTTTGATATATTTTGTACTTGTGATATATTCAATGATCTTCTAATGCTACTGTTGTTGTGGTTATATTAATAGATTGAAATTCAAAACACAGAAATTGATACTAATTACTTATATTATTGTGAGGTTTTGTTTATTATTTATTAAGTAGGTACGATTTATAATATATCTTTCATATCTTTTTATTATTTTTTTTATTATAATTGTTTTTGCTATAGTTAAATAGTAAGTGCTGTTATGAGATGAGATGAGATAATCGCGATAGGTTGTAGGTTCGATTCCCACTCGAAGAAATGAGAATATTAAATTTTTTCATTTCCTCAAATTTTTGTATTAACAGTAGTTTAGCAATTTCGCTTTTTTATTGAAATTATAGTTCAATCGAAGCGATTTTGTTTAACTTTCGTCTAACATACAATGTTGCAACTTTTACTAAGTAAAAATAATAGAAATAAACATACAGACATTTATGTGCATACATACATAAATATCAGCATGTCCATTGTATGAGAATACCTGAGCATGAAATTTCTCTTAGAATTTCTGAGTTTGTACGCGGTACCTTACGTTTCACCTTATACAACAATAGCCAATATTTACAATGTTTGAGACTTAGAACAATAATGTTAGAAATGGTATACGTATATGCTTGGTTACGTCCGACTATTTAAATGATAATAAATCTACTTTGCAACTTTGGAAGATAATGGTTGTGTTTAATTTAGCTTGAAGTCATTTTTTTTTAGTTGCACGGTGTATAGTCAGAGGTACCTTGGGAACGTTATGTTAATACACTCTGTTTTCTATTTCATGCCAATTTCTTGATTTTTGATTACACGCTGTATCCCACACATAGCGGGATAGGCAAACCTAGGCAGAACCTTTAACTGAATTCAGAAGTCGTTGCGTGTTAAATGGTGGAACTCAACGCCGCGCTATGCCTCGTTACCTGAACGAGAAAATGAAAATATCATTTCCTCGAGTGGAAATTGAACCCCCAATGCGCTTATGCCACTGCATCACAACTGGCTTTTACGATTAATATATTAGCAACAATAATGTATAATATTGTACGATATTTTATAGCATATTACCAATTATATAAACAATCACTTCTACATGTTTTGTGTTCTAAGTCTAATGAGAGATGCGCGTGCGACGTGAAAATGAAGAGATTATGAATTAACTGTTTTATTGAAAATGTTTCCTCTATACTTAAGTAACGCTTCAGAAGTAACGTTACCTAATGTTACTAAGAAAAGGACAATTAATTTTCATATATATTATGTATTTACAATGTATTGTAATGTCTGTATGTTTATTAATATAGTATAGTATTCAGTTCGTTTATATTGTTATATAAATTAAATTTGCCATTTAATACTCTTGTATTTTACAGAAAATTTCCTCAAATACATATAGCTATGATTTATATATTTTTTTAGGAAAACCTTTCTATCTTCAGCTTATTGTATTCCGCACGTAGCGGGCTAGACAGAGGAAAGCGCCGAATTCTGAAGGCATTGCGTGTTGAGTGGCGCAAATTAACGCCGCGTTTTGCCTCACCGCCTTAACAGAGCTTGGAAATGAATATAATATATATGAATCATTTAAATCTGATTTCTAAGCAGTAGTTTCTGCGTGATAATATTAGTATAGATACCCATACTGTACCGTAACGACTCTATAATCAATGCAAGTGAAGTTAATAAATTATTATTGAGTATAAAATTGATATTACTGTCATATACTTGTAATATGACATTAAGTGAAGTCGGACTAATAATGACAGCATAAAATTAATAGATTCTTAGAAACGGTAGCGTAATTATAATGTCAAACAAAATTGTAGTTTCTCGAAAGTGAAGTGAAATATGTTTTTATTTTCACGCTGCATCCCGCGTTAGCAAAAGACAAGACTCCTTGTGTTAAGACACTCCGCTCCCCACCACCACCACCACCGAATTCTGGAGGTATGGCGGGCTCCAACCAATTAAATATTTCATTTCCTCAAATAGGGATCGAACCCACAACCTATCGCATTTACAGTTACAGCTATGCCACTACGCCACGGCCAGTTTCAAAGAAAGTGAAATAATAAATTACAATTTAAAGTTATTCATCTAATTGTAGTAGAAAGTTTGTTCTCTTTGATGTTTCCTTATAATTTAAATTAAATTATTAAAATTAAATATGATGTAATTGTTACAGGTACATTTAATATGGCGAATTAAGACTGCGGTAAACACTCGTGTATTGTGTAATCGGAGATTTACAATTTGAGATAATTAGTCGTGCCGTAGCGGCACAGTATCTGGCGGTAGTTGTCGGTTCGATTCCTACTCAGGGAAATTAATTATTTTAATTTTATCGTTCAGGCAAATAAGGCGAAGCGCGGCGTTGATATCTGCTGATAAGCTAGAATTGTCTTAAAAACTAGGTGATGAGTGGGTAATGCAGTGAGTTAACTTTAGGTTACCTCTGCTACCCTGCTAAAAAAAAATATGCGATTCTTTAGTTAATAAGATAGCTAATGTGTGAGGTAACCTAATTATATTATTATCATAAAATTATTAGCTAGTCTTTGTGTGTTTTATATTAATATAATAATGTTAATTATTTCACTCTTGAAATAAAAACTCAAGTTGGGTTTCTGCAATAAATACAGTTTATTTAAAATTTTATTTCTATTTTAATGGTACATAAGTAAAAAAAAAAGCTTTTACTCCAGGTGATTTGTTAGTTTAATTATAATTTTATATCAATTTAATATTTTACATTACAACTGACATTGCAGACATTGGGAACACGACATATTCAAATTTAAGAAAAATGACGCTTCGAGTAAATGAGGATCGTTATTTTTCTTATATTAATAAGCCTGGAAATGATAATTTCTTATTATTTTTAGTAGTGACAAGAAATAACAGACTTTCATAACGATAACTTTTTATAAAATGGTACTTTATATCTTTACAATACAATATTTACTATGATTGACCCACGTTTAGGCCTTACTGATTTTTGTGTTATAAAAAAAAGTGTCGTTTTTAAGGCCGTTTTCTGAGGCCGTCGTGACACAGTAGTTAAATCATTGAGTGTCGAGTGGCGGAACTTAACGCTGTGCTTCGCCTCGTTACTAGAGCGAGAAAATGAAAATATTAAACATTTCCTTCCAACGAGTGGAAATCGAACTCAAAACTCATGTTTTTTAGTTTTACTTTTTAATATAATTTAAAATGAAATCGATCTTTCTTTATTGCAATCTTTAATCTCCATCCTGTCATATCACAACATTCTCCTCTAATATACTTATTAATGGCTCAGTTAGGTATTAACCTAATACTTAGCGGCTTCGTAATCGATCGATATTAAGCTCAAGGGATCGATATTATGGCATAAGATCAAATTACATAAATCTGTAGATATCTGTTGTATCTATCAGCTTTATGTTGTATCTCGAATATAGCAGGGTAGGCAGAGGGAACCTAGTGTTAGGACACTCCGTTCTCCACTTTCCGCCAAATTCTGGAGGGTTAGTGGAGTAAACGTGGGAATTTACTGTTAAGACAATTCGTTACCATTAAGACATTTTTGTCCCCCACTTTTCGCCGAATTCTGGAGGCATTACGTTTTATGTGGCTGAACTCAACGCTGCACTTTTGCCTTTTTACCAGAGCTAAAAATTGAAAACATTAAATATTTAATTTTTTCGACTTTGAATCGACAACCGTCGCATTTACAGTTACCTTACGCTTGAGCCACTGTGCCAAGATGGCTTCAATTTCACTTTAAATTTCATTTTATTTATTTTTAATTTTTAGAAATGAGGTTCTAACATAAATAATAATAAATTCGTATTTCTTTCTAAGCTATATATAGAGTAAGTATACTGTTTAATAATATTAACATTAAAACTTGCCCAACTCACGGTCGTAACCTTAGAAAATAAAAAAATGCGTGTACACACGTTCTTGTACACTAATATTACTGCAATATATTTAGCATATTAAAATATTTCCGGAAGCGTTTCTAAGATTACTGTATGATAACGTCGTTTTGTTAGATATTGTTGTAAGAATTTAAATTTTGGTCGAGGACAGAGATTATATTATAAATAAATGATAAATATCTTTGATATATTTTTATCTATATTAAAATAGAAAAGTTCATGCTTAACAATTCGGCATACGCATATAATATTACTAGCAACCCAATCGCGGCTTCGCCCGCTTAAACTTGTTTTTATATTTTAGGTAATTATAGAGAATGAAATTAATTAAATCAAATGAATTAAAGCGACGTTGAGTTCTGCCACTCAACACGCAAAACCTCCATAATTCGGCAGAAAGTAGGGACCGGAGGTTCTTAGCACTAGGTTCCCTCTGTCTACCCTTCTGTGTGCGTGATACAGCGTGAAGCTGATTTTTATGTTTTTTTAAAAATAAGGACTAATATACGTTTTAAATATAAATAATTTCATAGATTTACTAAAATCGGATATACTCGTAAATTTACTTAAAACGTAGAAAATGTGCCTAAACATAAATAATAGTGTTCAATCATTAAAGTTGACTTGTGCCCTCAGGCCTAAGGACGTTATGGCAATTATTATAACATTATGCCGAAGTGTTGAAGTTCAAAACCACTTGTAATTTAGACATGGTAATCAACTGTTAATTTAGTAGTTAGAAACTTGAAGTATTTTGATGCCTAGTTTTGAGTTCTTATCATATTTTCTATATTGATGTTGATGAAAATGGGTAATATATTTATTATTTATGTAAGATAATCTATTTAGGCCAGTAGTGGCGCAGAATACAAGCGTGTGACTGTTCTACAGGTAGTGAGTTCGATTCCCTCGGGGAAATTAAGTATTTAATATTTTCATTTCCTCGCTCTGGTAACGAGACAAAACGTGGCGTTAAGTTCAGCGAAAAGTGGAAGTGTCTTAATAGGTGCCGAGTGTTTCACCCCTAGGGTATCAGATATGGAAACCCAGTGTAGTATAGTAGGAACCTTCGAAACTAAATCAAGTATCTTCCAACTTAGAGTTAAGTAGTCTAAGATTGTTCAAAAACACTTTTCTTTCAGCTTTATGCTATTTCAATAGTCAAACCACTCCAATTTCCACGTTTTTGCTTAATTCGAGACATTTCGCATCGAACAGCGGAATTCAACACCGAGTTTTTACTGAAGAACTTAATATTTACGATATTGCATCACGATTATGTACATCAATTTTAACGTGGCCATATATGATATATAATAGTATAAAGTTTATTTTAGGTTAATTTCCCCCATATTTCTCATAAACATTAAAAGATTTCCAATATCAATTTTGTATTACACTAACACGGAAGCACTCTAAAGGCAATTAATTATTAATAATACGAAATTGCCTTAAGTAATCTTTAGTTGCTACTTTTTCTAAGTACCCATATGTGTATAATTAAAGTATGGCCTCATCATTATTGATTATTATTAATTATTATCGATTTTGAGTTCTACAAGTAGGTGATTGAGGCCAGTCGTGGCTCAGGGGCTCAAGCATCTGTAAGCGTGATAGTTGTGGGTTCGATTCCCACTCAAGGAAATAAAATATTTAATATTTTCATTAATTGTTCGAACAATGAAAAGCTGTATCTCACCTTTTCTCACATAATAGAGTAGACAGAGGTTAAACGTGAGGAACGTATTGTTAAAACATTGTTCCCCAACCCAAGCCCTTTTCAAATCATTGCATATGGAATGGCGTAATTCAACGCCACGTTTTGTCTTTCAGAGCGTACTGTTTATATTTATTTTTAAATAAGTCAGCTTTCATCTAGGCTAGAAAATATTTTAACTAGCTTCACTGGCAAGTGGAAGCAGTGACAGCCACCTAATTTCTAAAACTCATTCTGTGGTTTAACTTAATTTTTGTACTAACTAAGAATTATAAACGTTGCTTAATCTAGGTAGGCTAAGCAATTACATGTGATAATTATTTTCTCATTGAGCTTATTTTTTTATGTAATTCAAGTAAAAAATTATGGTATTTAGGACGAGGGCCCTGTGGCGGCGCAGATATAAAAAAAATATATAATAACCTGAAAACAATAATTTTAACGATAATTTCAATTTTCATTAGTATCAATATAGTTACGCAAGCCTGAACTGATATTAACTGAATAATTTTACAAACAAGCATTGATAACACTAATACCGTATATTACAAGATGTAAGTACCATGACTTAAGGGGCGTGGGAAGGGTGCATACAAAAATATAATTATCCAGTATATATGTGCGTGTCATACAAACATTTTATATGTTAATTTGTATTTAATAACAAATTGATTTTATATAATAAGGTATTCGTAATTATATATGTGGTATTAAAACTTCAATTTCATTGATTGAACTTACCACAGAGAAGAAATGAGAATAATTTAACTTCTCAGTTCTTACAACGTTGAGTTCTACCACTCTACATGCAATATCTCGAAAATGGGGCTTTCATGGAGAACGGAGTGTTTTAAAACTAGGTTACTTCTTACTTTCCTATATGAGATCCCAACCGAAATGAATCTAACAATAAAACAATCGGTTTAGTGGGATACAAGTACAAGTGGAATTGAACCAATAACCACCGCTTTTACAGTTAGATACTATACCAAGATGGTCCTCATGTATCTTATTGATAAATATAATTTATTATACAAATAGGCACTGACTGACAAGGAAAGTTAATAGATATTGATGGTGTTAAAATCATGGATGAAATATTCCAAGGAAGTTGCTACTGAAATTATGAATATGATAGATTATATTAAAATTATTTTAATTTCTTCCTATTGCTAAACAAGTTAAGTTCTGCTCCTTTTTTTTGCTTCACGCTGTATCCCGCACTTAGTAGGGTATAGGCAGAGGAAAATTCTCTTAATATTAGATTTTCTGTTTGCCATACTATGAGGAAAAAGTATGAAACTGAAGAAATAAATAGTTTCTTTTAGATTTACGCTTATCTCTTGACTTTACGAAGACGTAGACAATTTTACTTGTTGTGCTATTTTATGAGATTTAACGCACTTGTATCTAGTTGCAATTCTTTTTTTCCCAAATTCAAACTATATCCCCCATATAGTAGGGTAGGCAGAGGGGTCCTGGTGTTAACACACTCCACTCCCCGAGTGGCACAACTTGCATTTGCCTCAAATTGCCATTGCCTCAACACCAGGGCAAAAGATATTAAATATTTCATTGCATCGACTAGGAATCAAACCCAGAACCTGTCGTGTTTACAGCCCCACGCTTCTGCATCTGAGCCACGACTGGCCTCATTGCCTATTCTAACAGGGCAAAATGTAAATGCGATACTGCATAATGTTCATTAGCATATTATCTTCATAGATTTTAATGATTAAAGTGAAACATGATTTTTCATATTAAAATAACATATATTTCGAAATATTCTACTATTGCAGTACATTAGATAAATAGGTAAAGGTTGCTAACGTTAGTTGAGTAATAAAAAAATATTAAATCAGCTTCACGCTGTATAAGACACTCTGTTCCCCACTTTTACCGAATTTTTCGAGGCTTGCGTGTTGAGTGGTGGAACTCTACGCCGGGCTTTTGCCTTGGTGCAAGAGCGAAGAAATGAAAATATTAAGATATAATAATGCATTACCTCGATTGGGTTTAGATCCCACGACTGTCGTTACATCACACCCTTGAAACCCTGCGCCATGACGGTCTCTGCTGTGTAGTAATTGTAGTAGTTGAGTAGTAGTATAGTAGTAGTTATTTTTATTAATATTTAGCAATTTTTATACCCATCATTAAAATTATGATATGCATAAAAATTACTAAACACACCATACAAATAGCTATTGAAATAAATCTTTAATATAAATTACTACTATACAATGCAATAAAGTTGTGAAAGTTGGCTTATGGCTTATTGATCTTTTGACTGGAGATCAAACTGTTAAGACATCGGTCGTGAGTTCGATTATTGTCCGGTAAAAGTGATGTTATGTTGCTTATTGGATAAAACAATATTTATGTATAGCTTTGCTCGATTTATATTAATAGCCAAAAAAAGTCTGTTCTTAATTTTATACATATTATAGTAGAAATAAAAATATTAAATATTTTTATTATTCCGGGATAAAAAACAGCCAACTTCTACGTTGGTCTACCACTACTTCTATCAATGATTGAAAATTCCATAAAAACAGTTCAGCTGCTACGGAGATTAGCCCGGACAGACAGACAGAAATTTAAAATTGTTTAATTGTGTTTTAGTATCATATAAATAACTATATAATATACTACTTTTAAAAACATCAACCGTGTTTTTTTCACATTACAGACAGATATACTAATTAATTTTATTTATAGATATATATAGATAGCAGAGAAATTGTCTCCGTTATACCTTACATGTGGATGATAAAAATAAATTGTATAATTTTATTTTGCCTTCGCAGATTAAAAATAAAAAAACAGTAACAACCAAATATAGTAAACAACATTAAAAAGAAATCGACTTATTTTTAATCGAAAAATTTTCCTTAACATTTAAAAATAGCTTTACATAATAAAAATAAAAAAAAACGTGTCAAAGAAAGCAATATACCTACACTTTTAATGAAATTGGAAAGGTGAAGCAGAATGCCGTGAGTGAAATTTCGTTGACTATATTATATCTTTACTTGTTTTAGCCGTCTCGACTCCCGATATAGCCTTGACCGACCAGTATTGGTGTGATGCGCGATATATGGATACGGTGGAAATAACTTGTAATATATAGCTAGCTATAGCAGGATAGGGATTGGATCCTAGTGTTAAAACTGTCATGTCATCTGGCGGAAATTAACGCCGCTGTCTGTCTTGTTAAAGAGCAGGGATATCGTTTTAACATTCAACGCGGAAGACGTGGATTTGAAGTTTAGTGGGGGAATGCAATATTTAAATTATTATCACTTCCTCGTTTTGGTAAGTGTTGAATTTTGGAAAATGGAGAGTGATGGAGAAAACGGAGTATTATCTATTGCCACCCTAAAAAACTAAAAAAATTGTTTATTGTAAGGAATCGTACGCTTATACTTAACACTTTCAAAAAAAAATCCATACTATAACTTTCTTAACTAATATAAAATTTTAAATTTATTATAATCTGTCTATCAAATATAAAGAGATACCACCTTCAAACATAAAGCACTCTTGGCGAAATCACTTTCACCGTACAACAAGGTATCATCGTCCACGCGTTATAATGAAGAAAATGTTGCAAGCGTTATTATTATCATTATGAACATCCTTATAATGTGGAGTAATTAATTTTATTTTTCATGAGTGATTGTAAATTCGATGACTGTGGGTTTGATTCCTGCTCGGGAAATAAAAAATGCAGCCTTGAAATCTGCCTTAAAACTGAGCCTTGTGTCAAAAAGAGTTCTTTTAAATTTTTTTGCCTACTTTGCGAGGTAAAGTGGCAAGCTGAAAAAATTATATGGTTTTTCCTAAGAAATCTCCCTATCACCTGGCAGGCAGATGGAATCTAAGATTGTATATAGCCATAGACATCGCGTCTACTTTGCCATAATGACGTCACATTATCATTAAATACATTCTGTAATATTAAGTAATACTCAGTTATTTTTTATTTCAAGTTCATTTTATTACTTTTTATGTTCATTACAAATGCTGTATCTTAACACTAAATTCTCTCTGCATACTCAGTTTTGAAAAAAATCTTACTAACTTGAACCATTTAAGAGATGAGTAAATACTTATAAGGAGAGCGTTGCGTTTATTTTCGTCGCCTGTACCTAATAAGGTTACATAGGCGCTAATCTATAGGTTACATAGGCGCTAATCTATATATCTCCAAAGTATTTCGTTATACGTTAGTTAACGTCGGTCAAATTAAATAGTAGCGTTTAATATGGAAATTACTAAATCAATTATTATGAAATATCGATAATTATGGGTTTCCTTAAAATTATTTTTGTGTTTTAATTTAATAATATGCTTTGGATGTCACGTTCTTTCTTCTTTTTTGAAAAAAATATTTTGCACCATCTTGTATTCTGTATTCTGTAGGAAGCAGACTAGGCAAAGGAGACCTGGAAATCTGGTGGCTAAGACGCTCCATTCTCATTAAGATACCGTTCTCCACTTTCCGTCGACTTCTAGAGCAAAGAAAATGAAAATAGTTAATATTAGCGGCCCGTCCGCGGCTTCGCCTGCGTGAACTACGTTATTATTAATTTCTGTCTCCATGAGTGCCTACGTCCAATAAGTGACGTCCATGCAAAATTTGAGACTCCTAGAATTTGTACTAACGAAGTTTCATACAAACTTTCAACCCCAAAAACAACCCCTTAGGAGTCGGACATTACAAATTCCCGTCTTAGCGAGCACCTATGTCCTATAAGTAACTCTTATGGAAAATTTCAGATTCCTAGCACATGTAGTTTCTGAGATTTCGTGATGAGTGAGTGTCCTTTCGATTTTATATATATAGATTTAATTTTCTCGAATAGGAATCGAACCCACAAAAGTCACGTTTAAAGTTGCACAAATAATCATCATAAAATAGTTTAAAGAGAAACATATCCAACATATCTAAGTACACATTAGTCTAAATTACACTATTTTATTAATATCTACGACGACATTAAAAGAAAATCGATATATATCAAAGGCAGTGGAGCAGTGTGTCAGTGGTTCTCAATCTATATAACAAAAAGATACTTTCAAGAAATGGACCAACGAGGCCAATAGAGTGTGCGATGTGACTTCGAAATTACTCTCCAGACAAATGGGTTTTGTGAAAGGAAATATACAAAAGAAAATAGTAACTTATTATTAGACCCGTTATTTTATATATTAGTTTCTTGTTCTATATTATTTGTACGTATTATATATATGCATACATAAGTCAACCTAGTCTAGCATTGTTGTAACAAATGGTTTAAATAAAAGATAATAAATATAAAACAAGAGCTCGACGGCATGTGGGCCTATGGTAGATTTATGACTCCGAGAGAAAGTTCTATAAAAGCATTACGAGAACCCTGCTGCACATGTTGGGGCACATGAACATTTGGATGTCGATGACAATAGGCTCGCTGATTTCCGACTTCCAGGGAATTTCATATAATAACTCCATGAGAAACAAAGCATCGTGGGAAACGAGCCAAAGGGGTGGGGACACCCGAATTTGTATTAAAGCCGACCAACCTTAGGGATAAGGCAATTCCACTACCAGCACTCTTATAGTTAAGAACTAGTTTTAATAATAATTGTATTTTATTTTAATAAAATAGTTTTTAAATACAAAGTTTAAGATATTTTTACTCATACATGAAGAATTTGTTTGGTTGAACGTACTAATCTCAAGCTATGATTTCAAATTGACTTATTTTTGTTTTTTATAGTCTATGTATGCGGGAAGGATAGCTTCTTGCTCTGTTACGCACAAACTAGCATAGTCAGATTATTGGCATCACTGCACTTCCGTTCCCCACTTTTCACCGAATTCTGGAGGCATTGCGTGTTAAATGGCGCGCTGAACTGAACGCCGCGCTTTGTCACGAATTTTCTCGGGTGTTATGAAACCTCCGCCAAGATTGGCCTCAGGTCCGACCGCCAGTTTTATTATTTTCTTTTATAATCGTATAGATAATTTTAATGAGATGTCAACTTTTATAAAAACAGTTCCCTAGTTAAACAATAGCAGGGTTATGTTGCAGCGATGTTTTAGTTAGAGACTCATTAAAGTTATTTAATATTAATAATTAATATATTTCTATAACATTCTTATTATCTTTTATTACGAAATAATTACAATATAATAATGTTATAATATAATGCATGTGATCTATGTAGTAATAGACTTATATGGGAAAATCCAGTGAAAGCTTGTGAATCGATTGTTTTTATTTGTATGAAATTTTATTATCTTTGTTGCTTACTTTATGAAATATTAACGAGTTATAAAAGATATTATGTAAGTAAGTATAATAATAAATTGTGGTTTGCTCTTGATCTGGTTTTTTTACAATGAAATATTGTTTCATCAAAGCTATGAATATGTCGTGTCATATTAATTTCTATTGTTTTTTATGTTTTACACACTAAAATCACTCTTTTTTTTAACTTAACACTGAAAATCCGGTAGTGAGAGGAAACCTAGTGTTTAAAAACTCAGTTCCCCAATTTTTCAGATATTACCTATTGTGTATTGGAATTTAAAGCCGTGCTTTGTCTTCGACAAATAATTCATTACTCCGAACTGGAATCGAACTCACAACCGACGCTATGCACTCTGACGGCTTAACTTAAAAGAATACTCACATCTAATATATAAACATGTATCTTAAATTAACACATACACACACATATACATAAGTGCACACATGTATATGTACACACGCAGTTGTCGCGGCATTGATAACGATGCCGACTGTCAATTAAAATAATAAAAAAAAACATCTACAAGGATAAAGTCATACAAATCTAATATTTATTACATAAACAACGTCGCTTGGAATTTTATAGCTTAAGTATCGCGTGCGTGTAATAATCGTGTGATTTTTTTTAACTAAATAATACTGTCAAATATGTATATAGTTTTGGTGTTTTCCTTATTAATAAAAGTGTTATTTAAATAAATATGTACAGTGAAAATAATTAAAATGTATGAATTACGTTTTTTTTTTTGTTTTTTTTTTTAGTCAAGCTAATACTACTACTGAATAGCTACAGCTAATCTTGTACGTAAATAAACGTAAAATATGAATTCAAAATGTAATCTGTAAAATTGTAAAAAAAAGTTAAATAAATACTAAACCTTCTGTTAAGATTATCCTGCTTTTAATTTGGCAGAAAGTGGGAAACGGAGTGTCTCATCACTAGAAAAGTTATCTTCTGACATAAAATGTATCTATTCTACAAATACCGTGTTCTCCTATTGGGTCTATCTGTAATGTTCTTGTAAAACCAGTCGTCAGTACATATACATGTTTTACACCCGTAACGATTCTTAGTATACTAGATTTATAGGCTTTTAACCATGGTCGACCTCTTCATGTGCCCTTGGGAGCAAAGAGGTTCCACATCCACACCCAGCCTATTATTTAGCAGTGGAGATGTTGCTTAACCTAGTCTGCTGTTGTTAGACATTTGTAAATTGTGTATTGTATATTCTACTATGTAATCCTATAGCTATAAATGTTAAATGCGGCGTTGAATTCCACCACTCATCACACGATGTCTCCAGAAATCGGGAGATAATGGGAAATTGAAGTCTTAATAGGAACGAAGTTATTTAACAGTAGGTGCCAGGTTCCCTCTGTGTTCCTATTCTACGAGATATGTGGGATACATCGTGAAGTTAATACATTTTTTATTAAGGAACCTGAAGAATGCAAGTTAATTACTTCCACACTTAGCAAGAAAGTTGTAAACACGATGTTAGAGGAAGGAAATATTTATGAATCCAGTCAATATAATAATTACGACATAGCTTAACCGATAGTTCCTGTTAAATGAAAGTAGTTTGACAACTTGTGGACGAAGTAAATCTAAATATAACGACTTACATGACTTCGTAAAAAAATCTCCCTTTTGCTATTTTACTTAAATATATTAGTCGGTTGGTAAAATTGTTCACCCAAAAAATAATATTGCTTAATGTATGAATACAACCAAAGAAATTATTTTTAATTACTATTACCAAAGAAATTATTTTTAATTTTAATTGTGGAAACTGAAAGGGAATTTGTTTCAATAATGGTTTCTTTAAATTCAAATCACACTGCGTTGAATTCTGTTAAACTGTAATATATATGTACAATCATATTTAATATGATTATTTTAGCTTCACTCTGTATCCTGGCTAAGCAGAGGGAACCTAGTGTTGTGTCTATTCATCACTTTTTAAGACATTGCGTGTTGCACGCCCGCACCGCCCACACTGTCTTAATAGAAGAGCATGGAAATGAAAATTATTAGTTTCATCAGGGTGGGAATCAAGCTCACAACCGTATGCTTACAATTATAATCGGTTTCCCTGCGCCATGAGGGTATCTTTTATTTGCTTATAGATATGTACTTACCTACTCAAGCTGAAGCAAAAAAAATAACACTAAGAAATACCCATATCCTATATCTTATAAAACAAAGTCGCTTTTTGTGTCTGTCTGAACTTTCTAACTCTTCTTCTTCTAAACCACCCAACGGATTTGGATGCGGTTTTCACTATTAGGTCGAGTATTTCTCAGGGAAGGTTTATATATAGTTTTTTATTTGTACATTCTTATGTAAATTAACATAAATACGATAAATGTGTATAAAGTCCTACCCGCTGAGACACTTTGGCGCATGCGCTGCTTTAATGGTAAATACTACATGAAAAAAATGTACTGGAGTATTGTTCCTCTTAATAAGATCTACAAAAAAGTCCGCGAGAGCATATTCGTATCTTTTAAGAATAACGTGTAGTGATCATATTTCTGTCTAAAAATAGTAATTTCAATATATTTTTTATTGTGAGGGATATTTTTCCATAATGGTATTAATCCTTATCCTTTAAAATACTTTATTAAATTTCTACGTTAAACGAAGACAAAATTTGCTTTTTACACTATTTCGAAATTGCGAATAGTTTTAGAGAAAAACGCATTTAATTATTGACACATCACGCCGTTCACACATCAGCTGTATCGAATCAAGTTTCACATATCCCTTAGTCTCAGCATATAAATAAGTATATTAGTTACGTTGGCCATTTAATGTAGATCAAAACTGTCTTTTCTGTTTTTCATTTTAATAATTACTTTAGAAGTTGTTACAATATCAAAAAATCCTTGCTGCGAAACGCGCCTCGCGACGTTATGCTTATACAAGCGAGTCCGCCGCGCCCACCTGCCTTACACGTGTCAGTGGTTCAGTGGTAGAATGCTCGCCTGCCACGCGGGCAGCCCGGGTTCAATTCCCGGCCGATGCATTCTATTTAATTTTCGTCACAGGCAGCCACGTAGTTCTTGCTTTTCATCAGGGACAGAATACGCTCTTCAGCATTAACCACAAGCTCAAAAAAAAAACCCGCCTGCCTTTATAGCAACGAAGATTTAGATGCGTTTGCACGTATTGGATAATTCGAGTTGAATGTATTATTTAATGTCATTTAACTATCTAAAAATAGTAATTTAAATATATTTTAATAAGTACTTGAAAAGATTAGTATCACAGATATAAAATTACGGTACCTACTAAAAAATCCTTGCTGTGTAAAACAATTGGAAAATCCTTATTGAAACTACGAAAATGCGGGTTGCATTAGGGTTTAATTAATATTCACATTATCTTTTAAGTGCTTTGCAAACATACATTATATGAATAATCCAGTATTAAAAGCGGGCGAAGCCGCAATAGGGTCGCTAGTATAATTATATAAACATTCTCAATAAAGAATTTTATTAAAATAACATGAAAGATCCGTTTAAAATAGTTCATACGGTCATCGTGTATTTTGAAAGTGCTGCCGGCCTTGCGATTGCCGACACGTTCGAGCTTTGCTGAGAACGTGCAAACTGTGGATATGGAATTACATCAAACTGTGACGTAGTACGTACAAGTGATGGACGGATAGACAACTAGACCACTTAGAATTAGACTTTATGTTAATGATATAAAATGGTATGTTAATTACAAAATTATAATAATTGATTTATTTATATTTGATTGGTTTTTTTAAATTTAGACGAGGTGCGGCGTAGAGTTCCGTCACCAACACATACGTACGACGTATACGTAACAAATTCGAGAAGCTAGTACAAATCGGATTGTCTTGACTCAAAGTTCTCTGTGCTTATCATGCTTATTATGTATTGAAGTGTGAATTTAAATTAAAATTATATATTTTTTTTCCTTATATTAAATATATTTTAGATATATATTCATGTAAGTCTGTTGCCAAATCTCAGCAGTATAGGCGGCGTCTGTGACGCTGTTAAGTATGTACTTCGTCAAAATTGACAAGAATGCAATTGTGAATCAAATTATTATTATTATTATTTCTATAATATTAAATATTCTATATTAGAGAAAATGACACCATTGTAAATGTGTATAGGAAAGACGCTCGTTGATGTCTTTTCTATGGGAAAATGTTATTGTTTATATTTCATAGTTTTCGCGTTACGTTTGATCACTATAATATATAAAAATATATCATAATAAATTATTTATGATTTATTACGTTTCTTTAGTTAAGTAAAAAAATCTTTTGTTTGACAACGCCAGTAACTTTCACAGGTTATTACGCATTTACTATTACACTTATGTAGTTAGAAATATCATTTGACAAAAACGAGACAGGTAGGTAGTGGGTTCAATTACCACTCGAGGAAATGAAATATTTAATATTTTAATATCCTCGCTCTGGTAACTGATAAGACGCGGTGTTAAGATCTGCCACTGGCTTGATGGGAACGGAGTTCCTTAACACTACGTTCCCAGGTTTCCTCTGCCTCTGCCGATAAAAAATGACAAAATATATACAACTCTATTTATTTCGTAAACATTATTAGAATTCCATGTGGGTATCGCTCGTGGCCTCCAGTGGTAAGGCTATCTACACGAGAACTATTTTGGTCAAAACCACTATTTATTTAATGTGGATTGGAGCTATTAAACACTATTATATGGTTACGTACCTAGTTTAAACATTTATAAATGTAGACTAAATATTCTAAATTTTTAGTTACATATAGAACAAGAAAAAGAATGTGAGTATAGACTCGGTACGTTGTACGTTCGATTCTTGCTTGAAAAAATGAAATATATAATATTTTCATTTTCTCGCTCTGATAACGAAGCAAGGGGTGGGGTTGAGTTTCATTTAAATATACAAAATAAACGTGAGATACTTATCCGGTTTTTATAAGTTCACTTAGAGAATAGTAAGTCAGAAAAATTATATAGAACATTCGACTCTTCACAGAAATAAATACTGAAGCAAAAAACAGTATAACATATATTATGGTATTTCAAAACGACAACATAACTTAATATAACTTTTTTAGACTTTCCTAAAAAAATAACAAGGCTTTTTTGTTTTCTTTTACCTACTAAAGCGGAGAACTGAACCCACAATTATAGTACTTAAATAATGACAGTCAAATACTCTACTACATCACGACTACCGCCTCAATGCAATACTATATATGAGATATTAAAAATGTTACTTTCTACTCGCATCCAAGTAATAAAGTATACACGAAAGGAATATTAAACAAGCCATTTTTAATATCTCAATTGCTCTACATACGTCATGGTTACAAAGAAATAAAAGAAAGGTCGTTACGGTTTTATTGTTATTGATTGATGTACAGACGTAAGCGGCTACAATTATAGTGTAGGCAAAGAAAGTTTTCAAATACTAGTATAGAAAATTATTGTATTAGATTTCTTGTATTAGAATTTAGATAGCAGATATTTACTAAAACAATGTTATACTATTTTTTACAAATATATACTTAAATATTGTATTGTAAAGGCGATGCTCGTGGGATCGATTTCCATTTAGAGGGAATTAGTTATTTTATTTCTTCGCTCTGTTAAGACAAGGCGTGACGTTAAGTTCTATAGATTGCAATTCAACGTGCAATGTCTCAAATTTGAAAGATTCTTGACATTAAGTTCCCTCTGCCTTCCCTGACTAAAAAATGTATGGAAAAGGAAATAACATCGTAATACATTACTAGGCTTTCTATATTAAAACCAATTATGTCGAATAAAGGAGTGTATAAACGATAATTTCTAAAGAAGCACAGCACATTGTCGTGAAAACAGTTTCATAAATTAGAAACTAGACAAAAGTGCATAAGGTCAGCAGCATGGCTGTCGTATTTCATATACGTTTATAGCTAAAGCGTGAGTTGATCTTTGGTAATACCCACCTTTTAACTTTAACTATCTGTAATCAATGATGTAGAGGCTTCTTCGGAGTTACATTTTACGAGAATAGTTCTTATAAAAAATGTTATTGTTTCGATAGTTTAGTAGCTCTTTTTGTATATGTAAAATTAAACATTAGACTATTATAGCGCCGTAGGTACAAATATGACTAATTTATATCTGTAGTAGATTCCAATTCCATTCGAGAGAAAGGATTGCTTTCTTTTTCCTCATGGATTTGGGTTTTACCACTCAAGGTATTGCAACGTCTTGTGTCTGTGTGGAAAGTGGGTGGGTCATATAGTTCACATTAGATTTTTTACCCATCTCATTTCATTAGAGTTTTTAGAGTCTTTATTTTTCATTTCGGATCATACATAAGACCTTTTCCTAAGACATAAACATGAGTCGTTTTAAACATTTAAAATTAACTTATAGCGTAAAGTATTTCATATTTTGAAAATAGGGGGCAAGTGACAATTCTATGTAATACTAAAAGTACTATATTACTAAAGGAGCACAAACTACAATCAAGGTTTCATTAGTATATCCACTCTATATTAAACTATTGTAGTAACACAGACCTAATGACAGATCAATAATAAACAACTCCATTCACAAGCAATCACGATAAATAGTGCGTGAAAAATTATACTATTTCATATAAATGTCTCCATTCAGGGTAAAGAAATTGTAACATACATACAAACATTGCGTAAGAGAACATCATCACAAAACGATTAACATCCTTCGTTGGACTTAGAGTGGCCTAGTGAGGTATATCTATATAGGTAATATACTGAAAGTAAATAAGTTTGATTATATATTATTTTTATTTAATTTTTAATTTCACGCTATATCCACACATAGCTGGGTGGGTAGAGGGAACCTGGGAACCTAGTGTTAAGATATACCGTAGAGGCATTGCGTGTTGAGTGACGGAATTCAAACGTTACGTTACCTTTACCTCGTTACCAGTGTGAGTAAATTAAAATATTAATATTTAATTTCCTCCAGCCATCAGTATTCGGCAAAAAGTGGGGTAAGGAGTGTCTTAACTCTGGGCACCCTCTGCCTACCCTGCTACATGCGGCATGATTTGATTAGGTTTTGAATAATAGAAAATAGAGCGATTTGTCTTAAAGCTCTCAACACTGCCCTTTTGAATATTAAATCAAATATGGTAAGCCAATTTAAATGCGTGCTGCCTAAGACGGTAATAGCGGACTTCTTTAGAAATATGTTAATCGTTTTAGTTCTATAAATGCCATGGCATATCAATAAAAATGTATTATAAAAAAGTTGAAAATATTAATAAATACATATATACCGATAGAATATAAATCTATTTTCCTGTTACCATCGTACCGTCGACAGCAAAAACAGTTTTTTTAATATATTTGGTACATATAATACCTATTCGTTACCATTGGATATTTTAACATAAGTAACTTGGTCGTAGCTGGTATTATTCTTCGGCTATGAAATACAAAATAAGTTTAAGCGAACGAAGCCGCATTTGAGTCTCTAGTATGTAAACATAATACTTGAGATGCGTGTAGAAAACAGCGTGACAAATGAGCATAGAGCAATTTTTCACGTCAATATGTTTAACATCGCTACTAGCTGACCACGCGTGACGGGCACTTTCTCACGTGAAAACGAAAGTGACGACCGCTTATTAAATCATGTATGTTATGCTGATCGGATATTTGTTCCTTTCGTGTCACTATTTTTATTTTCAAGCAATAGTATATATATATCAGTACAATTTAAAACAATTTAACATTTAGCTATATAGCGTGAAAGCAAGAGGAAATTAGTGATAAAACGCTCCCATTTATTGACGTTGCTTATTGAGGTGGCAGAACTCTACGTCGCGCTTCATCTAGCAGGGTAGAACACAATATTCCAGCTCTGATAAAGAAGGCAATGTCTTGACTTACGCCACTAAATGCCTCGAAAAATTAAGCCAAATGTGAGAATAATGTAATTCTTCTATCGTGCTATCCTGAAAAAAGTGGGAAGCTCTCCTTTTTATCCTCTATCTATCTCTATCTCCTTCATTATAATAACACTTCTACTTACACCTCATCTTGCTGTATGAACCATATAATGCATAAGGAAACCAATAAGCGGATTTTCACTAAAGCTAAAGAAAGCTGGTTACCGATAAACAATAGCTAATAGAAAACAGAAACGCGATACGTAAATCACTCGCTTATACACGATTGCTGTCTAAATTGTGATAAAAAAACACTTTTCCTCTAACTTTAACTACTTATTATAGAACAATACAATGTTGAGAATCGATTGGACGTGGAAACGGATTTTACGCCAATTTACTCACGGTTATGTAATATGGTATAACCTATAGGGGTTTTTTGCAGCTTCATGCAACAGGGTAGACATAGGGAGCCTAGTGTTGAGACACTCCGCTTCCCACTTTCCGCTGAATTCTAAAGGTATTGCGTATTTAGTGACAAAATTTAAAGTCGCTCTTTGCCTTAGTACCAGAGCGAAGAAATATTAGAGAATTCTACACAAGCCGATTCGAGAAAACGAAAAATATAATATTTTCATTTCTTAGCTCATGTACCAAGGCAAAGAGCGGCGTTAAATTCCGTCGCTCAACTAGCAATGTCTCCAGAATTCGGCGAAAAGTGTGTAACACAAGTGTCTTAATGGGAATCCAGTGTCTTAAAGGGAATCCATTGTTTTAATACAGTTTCTAAATCAGATAATTAAATAATTAAAAAAAATATATAATTCATAATAACTTGCCGTTGAAACATAGACAAAGCAAACGACAGAGGCTGTTAGAAGCCTATTACGGTACTTATTGCATTATATTACTTAAGTCTACCCACAAAGGAAGACTGAAATGGAACTTACCCAACGAGCATGGTCAATGGAGGTAATTTTTTGAATGGTATTTCGTAAACAAGGATGTGATTGTGCTTACACATTTACATATTATATTACTCTGTGTTGTTTTGTAATAGTCATATACGATTCTTTTAATATTTTCAAATTGTAGTTAAAATGGTTATTTTTTTTTGTTATGTATCCGAGTTGTTAATTACCTTCAGAACTCAACTGAAATTAAAATGAAATTCCACAGTGGGATTC
Source organism: Heliconius melpomene rosina (assembly GCF_056956725.1). Lineage (NCBI taxonomy): Eukaryota > Metazoa > Arthropoda > Insecta > Lepidoptera > Nymphalidae > Heliconius > Heliconius melpomene. The sequence continues at coordinate 1,293,340 of NC_140397.1, forward strand.
GAATGCACAAACATCGCGTTAAAGTCACACTCTGTGCCGCTGCGCCATGACGGCACTAGGTTCTAAATGTTTTCTCTGCTGTGCGGGAAAAAGCGTGAAGCTGCTAATATTGCTTGTACATATCCTAATTAACCAGATTTCGTTATGTACATTATACTTATATAATACCGGCAATTTGATATGTTTCATAATATAATCGAAGGTAACAAGAAGGTGACGAATGTTTTAACAAAAATCGCAGCTTTGAGTTCCACCACTCAACATGCAATGTCTCAAAAATTTGGTGGAAAGTGGGAAACGGAGTGTTTTAACACTAGGTTCTCTCTGCTTACCCTTATATATGCGGGATAAGGTTAAGATAAGCTTGAAAGAAACAATTAACATGTTTTTAAGTGTTATTCCTGTATATTCTAAAAACTGATAACTTGATTAGTTAGAGCGCTTGAAGGTACGCGCGGGTTAGGGTCCCGCTACGGTCAATATTTTTTACGTTTTCTTAAAATATTGGCTAAAATTAACGACAAGATTAGGCTTCATTTCTAGAATCTAAACAAAATATAGAAAGTGTTACCTCCTTTATTATTAAGTGACTCAGGCCGTCATTTTGATTGATGTAACTTTCACACTAACTTATGATTTAGAGAACAAAACATTCATAATAAAATAGCCATAATTTTTTCATATTATTATTTTATATTTAAACTAGTGATTGTGTTTTTCCAGTTCTCGTTTCTTTTTTGCCTAACTTAGTGTTAACACGGCGTTAGCCACTTTCAGCGGAAAGTGGCGGACGACAACGCCGAAGATAATGCTACGTAATATAATTATATTAATATTAGTGGGCCCGGACGCGGCTACGCCCGCGAAAATATAAGCCTAAATTTAAAAAAGTTAAAAAATAATAATAAGTGGAGATTTATTATTAGAAAAAATATCTGAGTAACCGAAATGAACAAACAAAAGAAGTAAAAGTAACTAAAGGAAATTCTTAATATTAGAAAAAGTACCTAAAGATTGCCGTGCGCGCGTACTAAACATTTTTCTATATTAAATAATTATTAATTTTTGCGAACAATATTAAATAAAATCCCAAATTATTAAAATTACGATATTTTAAGTGTATAACATCGGTATAGATAACCGAACTGAGACAAATTAATTATAAGCAGCAAATAATTACATAAAAAATAATAGTAATTCATAATTAATAATTAGAAAATATATAAAAATTTACAAAATCATCTGCCCGTTCCCGTCGGTCATACTCATACTATACCACGCGTAGGCTAGGTCATTTGGAATCAGTGATATCTTTATTATTTATTACAATGTTATACAGTAAACTATAATTTCCATCTAGATAAAATGCTAAAAGCGACTATTATATTTATTTTCATAAGGATGAATTTGATATTATAGAAATCATCTAATTTTTGTTAATGTATACAAATCTATATCGGCGCGCGCCATGTACGCATTAAGCAAACTCACTTTGGGTGACGTTTTCTTAAAACAACAAACTTTGCAAGCCGTTGCTTAGCAACGCGTAGCGACGATTGTTATTAACATGGCGGAATAAATTGCTTGTCAAATTAATTATTTTAATATATTGATATATATCGAAAATATTACAAATATGAGAAAAAAAAAGTATCCTATGTTCATCCCGGGACCCTCAAGTATCTCTATATGAGTATTTTATTACAATTAAATTAGCGGTTTGGCCCTGATTGCGTAAAGGACAGACAGACAGACAGACAGACAGACAGGCAGACAGACAGACAGAGTTACTTTCGAATTTATAATATAAGTATGGATTAATATATATTTTTATTTATATAAATATTAATATATATTTTTTATAGTAGAAAAAGTAAAGAGGTCGTCATAGTGCAGCGTCACAATAATGCGACTGCAAAAGCGGCGGTTGTGGATTTAATGACCACTTGGGAGAATGAAATGTTTAATATTTTCGATAAGAATAAATAATCTTATCTGCTACTTCACATCTCATAAAATAACATGTAAAGGTCAAATTCTTTAAGTAGCAAAAAGAAGAAAAAAGGTCACACAATGATACCATAATATATAATTTTTATAATATATATTTAATTAAAAAACATTTACAGAGCAGGTTTTAGATCATTCTCGGACGTGACATATAAGTGCGTAATATTTGCAATCTATTATGCAGTAAGGTCAGCATGAAAATGTAAATAACAATAAAATAATTTATTGTTTAGGTACAAACACAATTGTATTGTACCTTGTACCTATTGTAATTTTTTGTATTATTTTATTAATATATTTGTTATGTGCACTGCTCTATCATTTAGTTAGTGATTACACTTTTCTTTTTCTATAACAAAGACTAATACTATTTTGTAATAGAAAAAGAAAATTAAAAAATCAGCTTCACGTTGTATAATGTTCTCAACTTTCGGCTAAATTCTGGAGGCATTGTATATTGAGAGGCGGAACTCAACGCCGTCTTTTGCCTCGATAGCAGAGCGAGGAAATGGATTTGTAAATTTTAAATAAATATTTCTTCGAGTGGGGTACTATCAACTCTTTGTAATTGACTGACAAAATTGATAAAATAAAAATGTTAAAAGAAAGATATAATCTAAACCATCCTCAATTTTCTATCCTAGTCGTGTCATTTACTTGAAGATGACGCACGGTATTACAAAACACCTATTCTACATAATTTGCTGACCCTACCTAACCTAGTAAGTGGGACCTTTCTCCACGCATCCGGCAGCGACCGGTCGTTGATTCACAATTCGATGCTTGACCGTCCAGGACGTTGACCGGGGAAAGTGTCGGTAGTGTGATGACAAAATTGTATTATAATATATAGATAGAGTTTAGTCATAATCTTATATGTGATATGAAATGAAAAGTTTTATTATAGAGAGTGAAATTGAATATCTTAGAATATTCTGTTGTTTATAAGTGTTTGTTACATAGATTAGAAATGTAAAGATATATTTATTTTTATGTTTTTGTTTATTGTTATTCTTATATGTAAAATGGACGTATTATTTTATTTATTTGTAAGAAAAGTTTTTAATAAGTATTTAAGTCTACTCTCGTGTTTAAAATGAAAAAAAATTATGAAAGGTAATAATTTTGTTGAGGCCAGTCGTAAAAAATATACATTTTTATTTCTAATTAACATTTTCATAGACACATATATTTATAGCTTTTTACACTACAATTGAGGAAGGTTAATAATATTAAGGTAACTGACCTTACTATTTACCTTCCAATTAAAATAACCAAATACGTCAGATCGCGTGGCAATGCGCAGGACGAGGTGAAATCTAGGCCGACTCAGATCCTGGACTTTCGTAACGCGCGTATAACGGAACACAATAGTTAATGTTCGGAGTAATTAGATAAAGGGCTCGAGGGTCAACGGTACTACATTACTAAATACTTGCTAATAAATTATTAATGTAATTTATAGTTGTAGAATTTTTTTTTTTTTCAATTTATGGACGTTTCATTATACGTACATTATCTTGCAGGTAGTAGAGTATGCAAAGATATTTTGACACTCTTTTCTCTTCTTTACACGCGAATTCGAGATACTACTTGTCGATTAACGTAAGTCTATGCCAAAAAAAGAGAGATTTTATCAGAGTGAGGAAATAATTCCTTTTCCCTCATAGCTCACAACTAGTGTAAATTAAGATTTAGCAACAGAATACTATAATATTAGAAATATAGAACATTCATTTATATTTTTTTACATAAAAAAGAAGTAGCTAAGTAGCCAGATTAGATCTCTTGTGTCTCTTATATATTGCATATATGAATATACATATGTATATATATACCTTGGGTAAGTCTTACGTTTATATCGTTTATACGGCGAAAGTGCTAAGTGTGTGACTGCCTTTATTGTAGCTTTTACTATTAGCATATCTGTACAAAGAGTTTTACAAAGTTTCACTAGTCGCTAGACATTCATCTTAACACAATCTCAATACAATATCCTATTGTTTTGTTTTTAGTTAATTGCATTTTTTTAATTAACGATTTTGTGAATCTATACATTAAACTTTTTCATTACTGGGTACAACGCCGTTCAAATCGTTGGGGTCCCAATGATATGTGAAAGGCTTGACACTTGCCATAGAGACGTCTCGTCTGCGTTCTCTACAGCATTTATCATGGGAGTATTCTGGGGAATTATTTGACCTGTTACCTGCCGCCGAATTAAAAACGCACAGACTGCTGGACTTACTAACTTGAAATTTGGTATACACATAGGTAAATTAAGATAGAAAAGCTTTAAGAAAGGAGAGCTTGAAATTCCTGGGAGAGAACTTGAATTTCCTCGTCCTTAGGAGAGCATTGATCATTTATACATCTTAAACTCTATGCTCACGAAGTTGAGTGTGGTGACTAGTTGTAATATAAAATGCTTAATTTTCAATAAAACTCTTAAAAAATATATTTTTTATTATAATTTTTTTATATTAAGTTATAACTTAAAGTCATATTTACAGAATAAATAAATATTTTGTGTTTTTCACAGAAGTCGCACAGCCGCTATGTGTTCTCGAGTCAGACTTCGGATTCAAAATAAACTGTGCCTTCAAAAAAGCTGGATTGTTCCGGGTGCGGAATCTTGGAGGGATCAAAGCTCATGCTAGCTTAGGTAAGAAGATATAGATATATTACTATGCTAAGTATAGGTATACTAGCGGCCCGCTCGCGGTTACACCCGCGTGAGCTATGTTATTATTAATGGATGTCTCCATGACTACGTCCTAGTGACGTCTATGCCAAATTTGAGACTATTAGCAATTGTCGTAACGAAGTTTCATACAAACTTTCGACCCCAAAAACAACCCTTTAGAAGTCGAATATTGCAAATTCCCGTCTTAGCGAGCACCTACATCCTATAAGTAACTCCTATGCAAAATTTGAGATTCCTAGCACATGTAGTTTCTAAGATTTCGTGATGAGTGAGTGACCTTTCGATTTTATATATATAGATAGAAGCCATTATGGCGCAGTGAGACAGCGTGTGACTGTAATAGTAAAAGCGATAGTTATGGGTTCGACTATTAAAAAGGAGTGATTATTTTATTCAACGATTATATTTATTATTAGTATAGCAATCTTGTTTTTTAATTTTGCTTCTGAATCTTCTATCTAACAAAAGTGATTGGTAAGAAAGGTGGAGGTTAATTTCGGAGAACTAGACAGTGTCGACGATAATAGAAGAAAGTTATGAATGATTACCTACCGCTAGGTTGATGACTATGGACGAGGCCAGAGAGGCACACCCGTTAGGGATACAGCGTAAAAAATAAAAATATGTATATAAAATAATAAAATTTCCATGACCTGGCACTATAAATTTACTATGTTTTTATATGTAGGTGCGTGACCACTTGCATCACAATTTAATTATGACTTATTCAAAAACGACTTAAATATTTAATAGATATTACTCAAACAAATTAGGGGTAATGATGTATTATCGTTAGCAATGTAAGAGCTGAGACAGAGTTGGTAATCATTTCTAATTACTTCATTTTGTTAATGTTCTCCATAGTTAGATATTATTATTATTTTGGGATTTTATTTTATACTAGCGGCCTCTTATCAGCCGTCAAAAAATTATTGAATTAAACAATTGTACAAAAATAACTGCTTTCAGCAATTAGCAATTTTGACGAACAACATATTTTAATTTAAAATTTGAATACATATTTATATGTACCTATATGTTAGTGACCGCGACGGTTCTGCGCTAGCTCTTTGAACCTTGTTATATAATAAATATTATTTTGATATATATTTTTTACTTGCATATTGTAATAAAAATATATTTAAGGGCGCTTGTATTGAAGCTAAATTACTATTTGTATGAAATAAAATTGGGTTTATATTAAAATTATACTTATAGACTTTAGAGGTCGTCATATAGCAAAATTATAGGTTCGATTCCCATTTGGGGTATGAATTATTATTAGTTTTTCCCTTTAAATTCAGCACACTATGTCTCAGATAACTAGGCGAAAAGTGGAGAATGGAGTGCCTTAACACTAAGTCCCCTCCCGTCTACCCCGCTATATGCAATATACAGAGTAAAGCCCAAAAAAGAATTGTTTAATTTGTTTCAAAATCACACACACAAAGCATCTATATACATATATATTTTCATAGTAAGACAGGCGACCTAAGGTCAATCGCTTCTAGCATTTGATTTGAATCATCACACTTTCAAAGTTCTGCCATGCAATACTTTAAAAGTATATAATGATATACGTAAGAACATATATATTATAATTATTGAATAAAGTAAGAGTATATTATTGGGTTTTTATGATTTCGTTTCCAAGTAGTTTTTTTTCCGATTTGCCTTTACAGTGACACTGAGTGGGTAGGGAAGAGGAGAAAGAGTAGGGGAGCAATTCCGACTCGCACTTGGCCACTTTGTTGAGATGGCAAAGAATCATTCATCATCATTTGTGAAAGCACCATTCATTTTATTGTTAATACATATTTCCGTATAGTGCTGTAATCTGTGCCGGTGTAGTGACTCTTGGCATATTATGATTTAATGAAAGCAGAATGATGAACATTATTGAAGAAGAATATTATTGTAAATTTAGAATATACTCCGTAGTTTTGATGCAAGGTTTCTATTTGTCATATTCAGAGAGAATTTATTTTAATTTTAATTTTTTCTTTAAGAATATCGCTTAAAAGGAAAATTTGTTTAAAATTATCAATTTATTTATATAGAATTGAATTTGTTCTTTGAGTTCTGCTCCTTGCATAACAGCGATATTATAATATGTTAATATATGTATTAACTATTAAATTAACATATATTTTTTCATAATTGAATGCTTCAAAGGTCACCTCCAATCAACAATCAACACTGAGCGTAAAACATAAATTAAGTACAAAAATATATTACATACGATTTTTAAAATTTCCAGGTTTTAGTCTCGGTGACGAGCTTGGGTTCGAGCAGTCGTTAACTAATCAGGATCCCAGTAGACGTCGATCCGTTAGTTTTAAGAACGGCGCGCCCAACATTCTCGTCGATTCTCCTAATAGGACGGGTGCTAAACAGGAAGTAAGTTAGCTTTAATGTAATTATACCTTTATGTTTTTTGAGGCCAATCATGGCGGAGGAGCACAAGTATGTGATTGTAAATGTGACAGGTTGTGGCTTCGATTCCCACTCGCAGATATGAAATATTAAATATTTTCATTTCCTCGCTCTGTCACGACAAAACGCGGTACTGATCTCTGTATTCAATCGCTGAACACGTAATTTTCAGAACTCTGGCGAAAAGAGAAGAGTAGAGTGTCTTGACACTATATGAGAAAAAAAGATGTGAGAGGAGGAGAGATGAGTGTTTTATCGTATTGTGGTATAATACTTTGTACAGTTTACAAATTTTATTTACAAAACGTGTGAACTAAATACTAAATGAAGCTACTTAATTATGTAATTAGTTAATTTTGGCATGAATCATGTTGGTGTTTTACACTAACCGTTTATATAACAAAACAAAATTACCTCAAATTTTTATGAGAAATGTTATTTGAATTAAAACATTTTTCAATTTTTTTACAATTATAATTAAGTTCATAATGTGTTACAGAACACTACAAAATATTTGAAAGTGTCTAACCTATAAACTAAGTTATGAATTAATTTAGTTATTAATATAGATTAAAAAATAAATAAAACTATAAATCTACAATTGTTTGTTAAATTGTTAAAAAATATAATGTTCTAATAATGGAAGTCAAACTTATCCCAACATCTTTTTCATTTCCAGAAACGAGCCAAGCAAAACCGTATCATGATGAGACCAATGCCAACCGTAGGGCGTCCAAACCCAGTTGCTATGGATAAACTCTCTTCGCTGCACAGAGTTTCCACCATACCCGGTCCCGGTCCCACTATTGAAACTAAATTCAAACCTGCTATCACCATGGCGAAACCCATGCCCATGGGAGTGCCACCCTTCAAGCCGTTACCTCCTAAAGAAGAAACGCTAAAAGTCCTACCTTTAGCCTCCCAGCCTATAGGATATCCAAGTGAGAAATCATCAGATAATATATCACGCATGGTATCACACATGACCGCATCATATCACAAACCATCACTCAACCCTTTCGTCCCCATGCCATCACAAGCCATTTCTATAATAACAGCCCCCACATTTAAAAATCCCATTAATCCTAATACTAACAAATTTTTAGATACCGTTCCTCATCAAGTCCACGATTTGGCTGTTTATGGTAACACGAAGAAGAATGATGATTACAACAGTATAAGTGGTTATAGCGATGACATAACTCTTCAATTTAATAAGGAAGATATTAATGCTAAAATAGCGGAGATAGCCAAAGCGGGTAATATTTCTATGGAAGCGGTGGAAGCGGCCATCATGTTGAGACAACAACAATTATTGAGTAAATATGCTAACATTCCAATGCCAACGACAACAACTACGACGACAACGACAACAACAGAGACAGTGTTGCAATTGGAACCTGAGCCAGAGATTATTGTGGCACCTGTACCTCAGAAACCAAAGAGGTGAGTATTTTTTTGTTTTATGCTGTATCCCGCATGTAGCAGGGGCATGCAGATGGAAACTAGTGTTGAGACTCTCCATTCTCCACGTATTGTTGAGCGAACGCCCTTTGTTTTGTTGTTTTTGCACAGAAAAAGAAATGAAAATAAGTTATTTTCTTACTTATCGATACCTACATCAATACTACAACTGCCTTTACTGTTAATAACTACCAGTGGTATTTACGATATTTTACATTTATTTATGTAACAATTAAAAACTGATGTAAACTCATATTATATACCTTTGGAATTATTAAAATTGGCTTAGTTTAATTGAATGATTGTATGTATTATGCAAGAAAATCAAATTTTTGATACCTAGTGTCTGAAAATGTTAAATATTAGTAATATAAATATACACAGTGTAGTTTCATATTTTTCTACATAACAAGCAAGTTTTCTTTATATTTCCTTATATACCTACTATATTTTCCAGAAACCCAACAACAGGTAAAGTGATGAACGCTCCTCGAGAATACTACCCCGTGGGCTACGAGAAGAACTTCGACGATCACTTTCAATCTAAAGTGGACCTTCCTGATACTAGCTTCCATTGTGGGGATCAGAAATACTTCCCAGGACTGTATGGAGATGAGAGTTTAGGATGTATGGTATGTTATATTACGTATTACCAATCAAACTGCGGTTTCGCCCGACTTTAAATAAACTTTATATAAGTTTAAACTTAAACAGTTTAAACTTATATAAACATAATAAAGATGACTTCTTATAGTTAAGCTGATCTACCCGCACAGTACCCACCGCAACACTGCTTTCTGGCTTCAGTTCCATTTTTTAACCAACCAGGCACCTTTAATAAACTTTAAGTTAACTATCAAGTGCTATTTATATAACACACTAACTGAAAGTTACTAAAAGTGCTAAGTTAACTATATTTGCAAATAAATGAATATCCGCTGTACAATAAACACAACAAAATAAAATTTGAACTCACAAGCATAATATAACAACTATAGACAATAACTAAAAGTAAACTTCAAAATTCCAGGTATTCCACGTATGCGCACTAACAGACGACGGTTTAGTAATGAAATCTTTCCTCTGCCCCGAATCTACTTTATTCGATCAAACCATATTAAAATGTAATTGGTGGTTCTACGTGGACTGTGCGAGTTCTTCTTCTTTATATGATACTAATATACCGGTATCTAAGAGTTACCAGTTAATGAAGGCTCTGACGTTCTTCTCGTCTTATAAGAAGATGGAAGAAGGTAAAGTTATATATTTATTCTTTATTTTATCCAGAGACAGGGAACCTAGTGTCAAGCTACTGTTCCTTACAAACCGTCTAATTTTCTGGAGATTGTATGTTAAGTATCGGAACTCAATGGTGTGCAATGTCTTGTTAACAGAGGGTGGATATAAAATAATAAATTTGATAATGAATGGATAGCTTAAGTGTTCAAGAAAAAGGCTGAACTAATTTGTATAAAACTTACTATAAACCTAGTTTATTTGCACAGAAACAGACAGTAAATTTAATTTTTCCCAAAAAATATACAATACTATTATAACTTTGCTTTAATGTATATTTAAAATAAAAATTTCGGTAAAAAATTTACTTTGCATGTAGAAACGAGTAAATACACAATAATTAATTTTAATCGCTATAAATGTAATTTCCAGGACAACAATCAAATCCAGAAGACGTTGATGGTATCAAAGAAGCTATAACTATACTAGAGAACCAAGATTCAAAACCAGCTGCCAATGAAAACGTTGAGATCATTACATCTTTACCTATTATCGATGAAAGACATAACAACAACAATAATAACAACAACAACATAAATAACAATAATGATTATGCTAACTTAGGTCCAATTTATCGCGGGACAAGGGAGTTTAATAACGCAACTGACAGAAATAGAAGGAAAACAAACAAAACTAATGATACTTACAAATTAATACAAGTAAATGCAGACATTAACTTCAATAATACCAAAGACGAAAACAAAAGCGACGAAAGGAAGCGACGAAGAATGGTTTCAAGAAATAACTATTCTACAAACAAACCTACAAGCACTTCTAGTACTACTACAACTACTGTTCAAGTGCCTGTAGAAGCTACATCAATTATAGAAATAATAAAACAAGAAATACAGCCATTAGAGAATATAAAACAAGAAAAATTAACAGATCAATTAGAAAATTTTGATCAAATCGACCCATCGATTTTAAAAGAAACAGAAAGTTTACCTCCAGTTAGAAGATTTTACAGATCGAGCGCTGAAACACAAACGGAAAAAGAAATAACTATAATAAATAATGAAAAAGTTCATATAGTTCGACCGGCTTCACAAACTTTAAATAAGTATGAAGTACCAAAAAGTTTTGATACTTTAAGACCTTATAGTTCAAGATTTAAGAAGGAAGCTATAACTATAGTTGTTCCTACAAAGTATAGACGAAACAGATCGTAGTAGTAAATAAAAATTATAGTCAAATAAGCTTAGTTTTTTTATTGGTATCAATAGTTCGGTTACGGATACTTTTGTTGTACGGTTAACTGAGAACGGGATACTTTGTGGTTGTTTCGTTTAGGTTGTGTTGTGTTGAGATACTTTTTTTGTTTACACTTGTGTTCTTTTGTTAATTATTTTTTTTTATTAAAAATATCTACAATTTAGGAACCAGAATGATGTATATAGTATAACGAAATAAGTATCTTTATATAAACAACCACGCAATACAAAAAACAACCAAAAAACCTCATTAAACCGAAACAACCAAACTAATGATACTTTGTGTCATACGTCGGGCGTTGTTAACTTATTTATTTTACGCGTTGAGTTTAATATCGAGGCTTGAAAAGAGACCTAACTTACATATTTTATTTAATTAATAATTGTATATCGTTTAAGTTAGATTTGGTAATGAAAAGAAATAATATTAATAACAAGTATTACTAAAGGCTTTGTAGGTCATTAGTAGTAATTTTGTTATAAAAAAACCTAAATTAAATCATCAATCATGACTTATTTCTTTTTATTATTAAATATTATGAAATGACGAAGAATAAAAAAAGGAAAGACAATGGTTTCTTTTCATATAAATCTATTTTTATATTTTTATATAAAATAAAAAATATATATTGACTTGTGAGTTAGGCCTGTTGACTTCCGGCCGATGTAGGAATATTTGCTCAATAGCTCTAGTTGAATCAGTCAAGTGATATTACGGTGTATGTTTTAGTTTAGAAATAAAATTGTTTCCTTATTATGTGACTTTTACTTTTAATCTCTTTAAAATATACTTCTATAATTTTAATTTTGTTTTTTTTTGTAATTAAGTTTGTATGGTTGAACATGCTAATCGCAAGAACTATTAAATTGAATCCAAAACTTGTTTTTGTGTCTCATAGTCCAGCCATAGGCTCAATTGACAATACTTGCGGCTAGAGTTAGGTGCCGCACTCAGGCCTGTATTGATAAACTTCTCTCAACTCTGAGATGTTCATCTCAATATATTTATAGATAATTAAAACGGAATCTCAAGACCACTAATAGAAGCTATCAAAGAAACATACATTTTTATAATAATTTATATTTTATTTTATAATATATATAAATAACAATATAAATAATAATTTATTTCTTAGATTTCCGTAGACAGCCACAAAACTTCTCGCACAGTATGGGCCCTATCGCTATCATGCCGGCCGCCACGAGCGCGGTGCAGGCGGACAGACAGATCATCGTACACTATAGTGATTTTTGTTATATACAATAAATTTTCAACATGAAAATGTCTTCAGTTTGTAGCATCTGTAAGTATAAGAAAAGTATTAAAAAATAATAAAAATAGTCACTACTTTGGATAATTATCTAAATTTATACTTATCTATATTTACCTATACACGTAATAAAATTGACGCCAGTCGTAGTGCAGGGGCACAAAAGTGCTACTGTAAACGCGTCAAGTTGTGGGATCGATTCCCATTCGAAGAAATTAAATTTCCATTTTATATTACTTATCTGTCTGGATGTGACACATGTGATCCCATATCTTCGCACCCACACATGAGATCTAACATCCATACATATGATCTCGCATTCAAAAAGGGCTTATAACATAATATTATAATATAAAACTGATTACGAAATAATATAATATTAATCATGTTAATCATATTTTTAACTTACATAAGTCAGTTGAAAGTAGAATTACTCCTATAGAAAACTTTATTCTATAGAACACTAGTAGGGCATCCCACAATCAGGGCATAAGGGTACGGTAGGGCACGCGCATTTACGGGCAAAAAGCCCCTGAGTGCAGTAGGGCACGCAGATTATGAGCGTTGCGGTTGTTAACAGACTTAGCAGTGATATACAAATCATATGACTTGTAGGCTGATGGAATTGAACCTGTAACATGTTGAAGAACAAAATTACATGGAAATATTTATATGAAGTTTTTTTATTTAAAATATTTAAGTGTCATAGAGTTATTTACTTTAAAGGTTTTTTGCTGAGATGAGAAGTACAAAATGCATGACAGCAATGTTAATTTTATGTTTATTGCTAATATATTGCAGCAGCGACTTGAATAATATTACAAAACAGTAATACAAAAAAAAATAAATTAAAAATAAATCAGCTTCAGGCTGTATCTACTACGGCCTCTGCCTACCCCGCACACAGCAGGGTAGGCAGAGGGAACCTAGTGTTAAGACACTCCATTTCCCACTTTCTGCCGAATTCTGGAGGCTTTGAGTGTTGAGTGACAGTACTCAATAGACAGAGCGAAGAAATGGAAATATAAACGTAATAAAATATTTCAAATTAAATTATATTAAATTTATACGGAATTAAGCTTCATATTTTATCCCAACTTATTGTTAAGACCTTCCGTTCCTCATTTTTAGCCTTATTTTTAAGATATTAGGTTTTCTCTTGTCGGGACGGGACTGAGGAAATGAAAATATTTCGTCACCCCAAGTGGGAATCGAACCACAACCGTCGCGCTTACAGGCAGAATTTCATTAGATAATAAGAAACAAATGTACGTACGTACTACAGAAGAAAAGTTTGGAATAAAATTTCAAATGCCAAACGACAATCCTGACAACAGAATTATTCTGGCGCAATTCCACAGTAATTTAATACTCATGATTACATTAAATTCACAAATATTTCGCTCAAAATTTCATCACTTTTGTCAAATTTGACACAAATATGTAAGTTTTTTCTTTTCATCATATTTCTAAATTTAAATTTCTGTGTTATATCTGTCATAAATATTGAGACTTTTTATATTTAATTCAATTAGTGTGTAAGTTTTCTTAGCTTTTCGTTTACTTTGATTATTTAAGTCCTTCGAGTTGATCATTCTGGTTACTTGCAATTCTTATTTTCTTTAATATGTGTAGGGTAGATATCCTATACAAGGATATTATATTATTTAATAGAAATTTTTCATATTTTCAATACCATATTGATATTATTGTTAATGAAAAGTAAAAGAAAGAAAAAAAGCACAATACTTTGATCAAAAAAATGTTTATATAGTAATAAAAAAAGTTTATAAATTATAAAAACAAATTATTTCACGAAAAATATTTTTGATTTATTTATTCAGTTCAGTTCTTAGTTTGTAGCGTTCCGAGCGTGCCGGCTGAGCACTGACCAATTCGTCAATATGACATTAAATGGAAATTAAATTATTTAATTAAATAAACAAAATAAAACCAACATCTTAACAACTATACAATTTTATTAATCTTCCAATATCTATCAATATCCTTTTTAGGCAAAACATTTAATTTGGAAACAAACTCCTCAGCGACATGAACTTCGACAAGGGGATTTACTTTTACTGCAAGATTTTTTTAAGCAACTATCTAACAGTATCGGGGCACAAGATATACAGGCAGCCGCAACAAAGGCTGTGACAAAAGACAGGCATATGACCATTTTAGAAAAATCCTATTTTATTTCTATTTTCTTAGACATTTGATGAGCTTATTCATTTCAAACTGACGATAGCAGACGGGGACGCAAGCGAGCAGTGTGGCTGAAGCGATGAAGGCGTAGAGTGAGAGGCAAATCATCTTTTATATTTCTCCACACTTCGACGTGGCTTGACGTTCCTGATACCTGATGTAGCTCCTGAAACATTTATACATTTTAATTATCTAGGAACCGACAACGCGAAAAGTTGTGGTTTCGATTTCTAGTAGAAGAAACTTAATATTTTCATTTCCTCGCTCTGGCTCGATAGAAAACGCAATCCGTCCAGAATTCGGCGGAAAGTGGGGAATTGACACTAGTTTCCCAGGTTTCTTCTCCCTACCTTGCTATGAGCAGGATAGCTGCATCCTGCTAAACAAAATATTTTTGTTTAAAAAGTGATGATACAGTTAACAAGTGTCTAATTTTCCATGCAATGGTTGTAAGTTGTTTATTAACATATATTGGAAAATGCTTAGATATAATATTTATTGAAAATATTTTGGTTTCCCTAGTTAGGTTTATGACTGAACGCATAAATGGTTGTGGATATGGTTGACCGTAGTCTTCTGCATCAGGTTACCTCTATAATCTACAATTGAGTTTTAGTCTACAGATATTTTTTGCTAAATTATTATTACTATACTACTACAATTATTAGTATACCTTACCTCTAACAATTGTTTTTCAAAATCATATTTCCTTTAAATTCTCCAAATGAAAACTTTATAATTTTAC
Organism: Heliconius melpomene rosina; assembly: GCF_056956725.1. Classification (NCBI taxonomy): domain Eukaryota; kingdom Metazoa; phylum Arthropoda; class Insecta; order Lepidoptera; family Nymphalidae; genus Heliconius; species Heliconius melpomene. Next base: position 1,308,688 of record NC_140397.1, read on the forward strand.
ATAAAGGAATTACAGCACAAAAGGACATTGACAAATTAATTGTCATAAATATTTAAAAGGAGATTTTCTTCTGTTATTAACATGCCAGAGTTATATATTATTTCTCTATAAGTGTATAACTATTGATTATTTCTATAGTGTCTAAGTATGTTATTTTTCTTGTATTCACATAGTAATATATACATAGTAATAAGTATTAAAAAAAAACATGTTATGTATGTTATTTGTATTCCGCAATAACTCCTCACGCAATTTCTTCAATAATTTTTGCAAAAAATAATAATTTCAATTTGGAACATGTCAGTCACTGCTTGTCACAGAAATATAGTGTCATCAGATTGTGGTTTGTTATCAAGTTTACAAAGCATTTGTTTATTATTATTTTTGATAGTACCACTTATGTAGACGACAAAATCAGGTTTTTTGAGGCAATTCAATATTGCTGCTAAATGTACGTCAGGAGACAAGATTTTCAAGAATGAAATTTTGGACGTTATTCTTTGTGACGCTTCTCGTGTCAGTGCAAGGATATCCAACATTACAATCATCAGATAGTAATTTATCTGTTTCTAAAAGACACGACAATAAAGTGAGAGAAGCACCTCGGGATTGTAAAGCCAAGTGTGCATCGAGTATAGCTCAAAAAGCAGCAGCTGAGGCCAAGGCTGCTCAAGCTGCACAAAATGCAGCTGGAGCTCAAGCAGCACATATGGTGCGTATTAATAAGCCTTCGTGTTTTCCATAATTTTTGTTACGAATCTTTGATTTTTTTTACTTTGGAATTCGGTTATATCATTTTAGTAGCTGCTGAAACTGATCTTAATTTACAAAATGTAATATTTAACATGAGGCCGTCGCGTCGTGGCGGTGCGGTACAGGGGTATGATTGTAACGCGACGTTTGTTTGAAATATTTGTTAACGTTTATATTTCCATTTCTTTGCTCTAGTGTCGAGACAAAGTGCGACGTTGAGTTCTGCCACTTAAAACGCAATGCCTCTAGAATTCGGCTGAAAGTGGAGAACGGAGTGTCTTAACCATGGGTTCCCTTTGCCTAACCTACTGTGTGCGGGATACAGCGTGAAGCTGATTTAATTATTTTTTTCTTATATTTTACATAAACACAAAATATTTAAAAAAATGTTAATTCCTTTTTATTACAGGTTAAAACCCAATTAGCAGAGAAGGCACTTCAAGCTGCTAAAGCTGCTGAAGCAGCGCTTGCGGGCAAACAAGCTGTCGTTGAGCAACTCCAACAAGAAGTAAAGGAAGCAGAGGCTGTCGTTGCAGAGAACACTGCAGCAGTACATCAGCAACAAGCAGCTGTGAATGCCGCTGTCCAAGCTGCTCAGCAAGCTACTGCACAGGTAAGTATTCCCTGCTATTTTGTTATGAAAATTTCACCGCGTTTTCATTTTATTTGAATTTTTTGGTAGCTCAATTTGATATTTCCTTCATATTTTACTATTTGTTAAAAATATTTTTAGACATGCGTAATGACTACATGTAATTTTACAGCATAAAATAATGATGCAGTCAGTGCAACTATCAGCCCAATTGGAAAAAGCGACTCACTGTGTGTTAGAGAAAGTTAAATATGGATTGCAAGAAAAATGTCATAATCTAGCCGAATCTAGGTCAAGGTTAGCTCATCTCCAGCATAAGTTACAATGTGCTTGTGCTGAGTGTGCAGCTACTAAGCAAGCTGCTCATACAGCGTGTGAAGCTGCAAGAGCTGCTTGTGGCAATGCAAGGAAGAGAAGACGGTTACCGAGAGCGAATGTTAGTGACAAAAAAGTTGCTTAGCTTAAAATAGGCAACGAGAATTTTGTTTAATAACTTCTCGTTGCCAATTTTAAGCTTAGTCCGTTTTTAAATCTACCAACCAACCAACTCGTAAACCACTTGCAATCAAATCGTAAACTAAAGTTAACATTATAATAAATACGTATTTACGATGTAAGCGGTGTAAGAAATATTAGTTTTTAGAATGATACTGTATACTGTGTTTTTTAGATTTATTAAGACTTATTATTTAAGCTTCTGATTCATATAGTTGATAGACGTTTATTTATAGCTTTTTAAAAATTTAAACTTAATTATTTGCGAACAGGTATTGTAACTCTTTTAGTTTTATTATGATTGTTTTTTCATGGATTTTTTACATTCGTATTAGTCTTATTGTAAGATATTTCAAATTGTGGGTATATAATTAAATAATACAAAAATATTTCTTTTTATTTTTTCACATTACCTCATAGAGTGACTGTGGTGGACAATACAAAAGAAATTGAATGAATGAAAGTACGAGTATATACTTCAATTTATTGAAATGTGCTTTATGGTGATAGCTGTTCTATACAAACGTATTTTTGTTCTTTAAGTTCTATACAATTTTATACCGATAAATAAGCACAGTAATATAAATAACTTAATACAAATTAAAGCTATACATTTTAAATGTAATATTGATTACTTATCTACTATACTAAATGCATCGTTAAGATTCTGAGGACTAAAAGCTACATTGCTATGTTTATAATTTACGTAAGGAGAAATAGTTGCTGATATTGCAATATCAGGATCAACAAATCCCTTCAAAGGTACGAAGTCGTCATCTTCTGAATGTAAAGAAACGGTTTGTTGGTATTTAGGTACGAATCTTGCTGGTGGTTCTGCATATCGGCCTCCAACTAATACTTCATCATCGGGTTCAGGAGTTGGCTTCTGTCTTCTAGGTTTAAATTTGACAGTTTCACTCAAGTAGTAGGGTCGTCTCTTTCTTTCTATTGGTTCTTCATCAAAAGCTTCGCTATGTTTTTCGTTATAATAATAAGGATTCAAGTCGAAATCTTCATGGAAATCGAATGGTTCAGGTCGGACATACACGGGTCGTTTCTTAGAATATGAAACGCTGTTATCGTAACTTTGCTCGTGGAATTTTTGCCAAGGTCTAAAGTCTTGATCGAAATTAGTATCTAAATTGTCAAAACTCGATGTATCTGAATAAGAAGGTGGAGAGAAATGATCTGGAATGTAAGGGTCGATCACGTCTGCGCTTACGGCGGAACCATAGGAGTCAAGCGGTGGCTCTCCGAAATGCTTTTTAGGTGGATAATCAATAGTTTCGTCTGCTGGAGGCTCTCCAAAACCTGCAGGTTCGTGAGAATAGTAACTAACTGGCTTTTGTTTAGGTGGACCATACACTGACTTATATTTCATTTTGGGTGGACCATATTTGGATTTTGTTGGACGTCTCTTGTAACTATGAGGTGGTCCATATTTTGGCTTCGTGTTACCCTTATACTTTTTTACTGGTTTCCTAGATTTACTTCTATAGTGTATTGGTGGGCCATACTTTGGTTTTGGACTTTTACTTGTATATCTTTGTTTAGATATCCTTCTGTAAATTATTTTAGGTCTATGTTTGTATATTGGCTCTATCGGATAGCTTTCAATAAAGATTGTGGCATCTCTTTTCGATATTCTTTTATCTGATTTTGACTCTGATAAGTCATGTGTACGGTCTTCTGCGTGTGATAAATAGGATGTAGCCATTGTTACCTGAAAATAAATAGAGAAAAAAATAAAATTTTATTGCAAAAGTCACTAGGGGGAATAAATTATTTTCATTTCCTTACTCTGGTTACAAGAAAAAGCGTTAAGGAGTACCACTTAACACGCAATATCACGGAAGTTGAAAATTGAGGAACGGTGTATCTTAACATTAGGTTTTCTCTGTCTACCTTGTTATGCAGAAAAAAGTTATATAAATCCGTCTCTCTTTTCTGCTAATTGAACAAATCGTTTTTCGATTGACAAACAAACGATATTTTCAATAATGCTTATCATTTAAAAACTTTTTTTTAATTTATATTTAAAATTTTGAAGTGTTTCCGCATACTATGAATAGATAAATATTTTTAGAAAAATTGTAAAAATTTGAACGTAGCGGTAGTTGAACTTGTGTCTCTTAGAAAAATCCCCAACCAAGGTACTAATAACATTAATGAGTTGTAAGAAGTGAAGAAGAATTTCAATGTAGCTTCACAAGGACGTATGGCTTAGTGCTCAGAGCGCTTGGTCGGTTTCTAAGAGGCGCAGGTTTTAATCATGATAAACTAAACAGTCTCACTAACTCTAGAGGCATTGCGGAATGAGTAGTGGAAGAAGAATCTTTACCAGAGACCTTTTTACAGATTAGCATAGTACGAGAATAAAAGAAATTTCTTTTAAAAACATACTTTCTCTAATTTTATTTGCATAGGCATATATCTCATAAACATGTCATATATATTAACATACAAAAAGATGTTTATTTTTCCGTTACCCCCATTTGCATTTGCGTTGACTTTCTCATATTGTGATAGTTCCTCAGGGGTCTTAGGTCTGGGTTGAATGCCATTCACTGACAGAATAATAATTAACTTTTCTTTTAAATACATATTTTCTGTAATTTCTATTTAGTTTTAGTGTTAAAGTTTTTGTTTCTTTTTTTTAGATTTACGTTAGCAAAGGTTCATGGGATCAATATTCATTTGGAGAATTCATGTATTTATTTTCTATGCTCTGGCGAAACAAAGTACAACGTTGCGAGACTTGAATACGGGTAGAAAACTGAGAATGGAGTGTTTTTACACTTGTTTTATTCTATGTTGAAAATACAATAATAATTTTAATTTTCAAATTTCATACAAATTGGCTATTATGCTTGCAATAAAAGAATCTCGAAACAAACATACTAACATATACGAGTATGTACTTCTCACGTAATTAAAAATTGTTTAATCTGACGTTGAATTTCACTTAATTGTGGGACGAAGTGGCGAATCCATTCTTACTTTCAATTGAATTTCTTGTTATAACGAATGACAATGTGTAAAATTATGTAATTATATATACAGACTACAGGGTGTTACTAAATTGACAGATGTGAACTGTGCCTGATAAATAGATATTTCACTTCCATATTTGTTTAGCGTTTTGCAGTGATTCAGCAAATATTTGTCGTATAAAAATATAAAGAGACCGTCTTTTCGTTTTTTTTTAGCTTCACGCTGTATCCCGCACGTGGCATAGGAGGCAGAGGGTACCTGGGAACCTAGTGTTAACACTTAGCTCACTCTGTTCTCATTAAGACGCTTTCCGCCGAATCTTCGTCGTTGATTTCTGCCACTCAGCATGCAATGCTTTCAGAATTGGGGAGTAAATGGGGAACAAATTGTCCTAACACTAGATTTCCCCTGCCTAGGATAGGCTCTTTGCGGGCTCTTTACAGCGTGCTAAGGAAATATTATTAATATCATATGTGAATTAGTATCTTATTTCGCACTCGTTCTAGATGATCGTGCCACTTAACACATGACTACGCGAGTAATAGACACATTTCCTTTTATTAACCGACTTTGCAAAATGAGGTTATTGTTTTCTATATTCTTTTGGCGTATCCCGCTTATAGCAAGATAGTATCAAGTATTAAAACCTTCCGTTCCGTACTACTACTCATTCCCCCGAATGGAAATCGAATCTATATCTTGTCCATTTACAGTCAAACGTTGTGTCACACTGCACCTTGACTCGATACGTCTGTTATTATTTCTATATTTTATTATTAAAAAAAATTGGATTGCGTGTTGTGTTGCGAAACTCAACGCCGCGTTTTGCATTCTTCATTATTTCTATTACAATTACTAACACAAAAGATTTTCTTTTAATTATTACAATTAGTTCAATATTTTAATATTAAAATGATATTATAATAGAAAGACATAAGGAAATAGTGACTTTCTCATTTATTATACTTATTTGAATAGATAAGATAAAGCTCTATAGTAGAGAAAATGCACAACAAACAAAAATATATATTATAGCAATAAAAACTAAATTTTACTTTCTAGAAAGTTTAATAACTTTATTTTTTTTACGTTTTATGGCTAAAACGGTATGTCTACTCTAAATACGAATGTAAATAAATATGTGTAACGGTATTTAAATACTCTAGATATACATACTTTACGTGCCTCTTATATACATAACGTAAATCTGGCCAGAAATACTCTTGGAATGAAAATAAACAAATATTAATAATATTACTTCTGAATTAGAAAAAAAATAGATTTTTATATAAATGTATAGTATTTTCGTACCGATATACTAGTAAGGTAAAATAATTTGTGATGATAAAATATACCTTATTTTAATATCATACAATATTTTGGTATAAAGAGAACAACATCGCTGTATGAAATCTTCTGTTTGTGACAGAAACAGATCTGATCGTCCACCTATAAAAAAATGGTGGTCAAACCAGGAAGGGAAAGAATTCGGAGAAATCTTGTCTCTTACAGACAAGATTTCTCCGAAAGATTTTAAAAGATTTTAACTCGGGAGACGAGAATCCGGTCTTGTATTTTAAAACATAATTTAGGATTTGCCACCTACAACAGTTTCACTAGGGGATAAAATGAAAAGAAGAATTAAAGCGGTACGCAAAGGGAGTTCACAGAAAGATTTTGTTTATGGATGAGAAAAGTAGCAATTGAGAAATATTTTAACAACATGGACGAGTGTGACTCGTATTTGATGGGTTTCCTTACTAAATATGATTGTTTATATTTTTATTTTGAATTAAAAAAATAATTAAATCAGCAAATATGTTATACTAATTATATTTAAATTACATTAAAATTTTGTGCCAGCATTGTCAAATCTCGTTAATCATTAGGGTAAAATAATATTTAAAAAAAATTATAAAAGCTTAACTAACGGAACTATTCATCTTCCTCGTATTCTTTAATAATATACAAAAGAAAGTTCTATTGTCATTTTCTTTCTATCAAAGAGATGCAGCAAAAGATTAGAAAAAACAACAAACACTTTAGAATTGTATATACGATAAATCACGTGCAGTATGCAGGTGGCTGTCACTTTGGACTTACGAGACACGCAACGACGTGCGTTTTACTGCTTTTTACCTATTTGAGCCCGAAAGGAGGGTTGTGTTATTAGCGCGCACGTATGTATGTCCTTTCTTTTGTTCCGTTGTAACTGTTAAATCAGTGTAGTGTAACGGTTTTAATAAATGATACTGGATATATTTATTTAATTAAGCGGTCGGGTTTTTTTTATTTTCTCAATAATACATTTTCTTTATTCATGTAGCAGGGATCGTATCCCGCATGAAGAGGGACCCTAGTTTAAGACATTCCGCTTTCCGTCGAATTCTCGAGGCATTGCGTGTTGAGTGGCGGAACACAACACCGCGCTTTGCGTTGTCACCAAAGCGACTGGTCGCAATAAACAATAATATATTTTTACACCCAGATTTTATTAAATTTGCAAGTTAGTTTACTTCTAGCTTATACGGGACTGTCAGGTTAGTCTTTGTATAAGCCGCAAGATGCGGAAGATGTGAGGAAGTAATAACGAAATATATTAGCTATAGTATAGTTGTGGCTGTTAATATAGACATTTTACTGCAAAATTATTTGTTATGAAGGAATAAGGTATATTAAATGAAAAGTAGTGACAAAATATTCCATTAGTATACAGTATAATTGTTTTGAATTATTTTCGAAATATTATATATAGACCGAAATAAACTAATGTCCAATTTGGTATCCAATAATACAAAAATAACAAAGAAATCCTTACCATTACAAACAAATAAACTGTCCAGTCTGTACGCATTTTGAATTTCCTAAAATCACGATATTTTAAACAAAATCACTAAAAAAAACACAAGAAATTTAAAGTTTAAATTTAATATTTTAAATTTAAAATAACATTAAGTATAAAATACGTTGGATTCGCTCGAAAGTTAGCGCCGTAGTGCGGTGCGTGTCTCCAGATACTTTGAGTGCGTTCAGGTGTGAAACATTCAGTAGAGATGTTATTACCACTACATTTGTGTAAGGTTAATTATCTATATTAATTTGTTAGATTAAGCACACTAATCTCAGGAACTACTTGTTCCTTTGTTTTTTGTGTTAAATAGTTCATTTATCGGGGAATTTAAGGCTATCTTACATAATGTTAATCGTAGTAATGTAACCCGGTGGGTTAGATTATATTATTAGAGTTGCCTCAGAAATTTAGATCATTCTAATGCGGTTGCACAGTGAGGTAATTAAAATAATAAATATTTCACTCCCCTGACTGCGAATTAAACACTGTCTTGTCTCTCATGTCAGTGAGAACAGAGTCAGTGTCAATTCAATCTTAATAGATTCGCAAGACACTCCGTTCTCCACTTTCTACCCTGACTCTGAAGCTCAATGGGGCGATCTGTTTTGCAATAACGTAGAAAAGAATATATTCATTCCTCCGGGTGGGGCTTTAACTCGTAATTAAAATTAATATAAGGTGGTCATAACATCTCTAAAGTAAACATTTCACGGGCTGCGCGTGCGCTCTCTCATCTCTGCATCTATTAATTCTCATACAAACAACTTTGCAAGTTTAATCCTACAAGTGTTTAGTGACACATTTAGATCACTATGAGGTTGGGTAATGTTAAGAGTGATTAATTCTCTTTATTATGTAATTTGAGAGCACTCGTGGTGCAATGGCACAAGAGCGTGACTGTAAATGTGACAGGTTGTGGATTCCTTTCTATTTTATACCTTCGATATGGCGTAGAAGCAAAGCGGAGTGAGTTCTGCCACTCATCACGCAAAGCCTCCAGAATTCAATGGAATATCGGGGAACGGAATTATCTTAATAGTTCTAATTACATTATTAAATGCCATTAATAATATTTTTTCTTATATATGTATGTTTTACGCACAGACATCGATCCGTCACGATTCTATTACAAGTTTAGAGTTGATATAGGTTATAGCTGTGAAATAAAGAATTAAGGTGGTTGTTGCGTTGTGGGAGCGCGTATGAGTGTACACTCAGGGCAATGATTATATTTTATTTATTTATATCATTACTAATATCATTACCTTTCACGGTGAACGAACGCAGCGTTGAGTTCCGCGGAACACGCAATGTCACGCAAATTTGAGAGTGGGGAACTGCGTAGCTTAGCATAATGTTCCTTTTGTTCCTGCAACAACGTCCGTGAAACTATATTCATTGAAATTTTACATAATTTTTTTTATTTAATTTTAATTGTATATTTAACGAGACCATACAAATAAAAGCTGTGGGTTCGATGCCCACTCTATGAAATGAAAAAAAATATTTAAATTTATATTTCTTCTCTCTGGTGTCGAAGCAAAGTGCGGCGTTGAGTCCGCCACTCAACACGCAAAGCCTCCAAAATTCGGTGGAAAGTAGGGAATGGAATGTTTTAACACTAGGTTCCCTGCCTACCCTGCTGTGTGCGGGAAACAGCGTAAACCTAAAAAATGTATACTAAGTGAAGTCAGGTCAATGTACCAGTTGATATAACAAACACCATAAAATGATGCCTTAATCGTCAGTTAAATTAACTTACACCAGGTTTCGTAATACTTGAAAGTTATTTATGAACGGTACGTTTTTAAATGATGTCATTTGTATGGATAAAGTTGTTAATAGAACGATCTTATTGTGTAATTGAAACATTTTCTATACGAGAAAAGTTCAAGTGTAAATATGTATATATATCTAATATCTTTAAAGGTTTTATATTAATACCTTTATTTAATCAAGTGAACTCAAAGTAATTAAAGGGGTTATTCCGACACTAGAATATTTGATTATACTTTTTATTTCAGCATAACGCTGTAATAGCACTTGCCTCCGAATTCTGGAGGTATTGTGGAAATGTAAACGCGAAAGGTTCTAGGTTCGATTCCCACTCGAGGAAATGAAATAGTTAATATTTCCATTTTCTAGATCCGATAACAAGGTATTTGACCTAACGGCCCTGCTATGAGCGGAATACAACGTAATGCTAAAAAATGAACCTACTATACCTGTGATCAAGGTCCAACATGTCATTTCTCATATACTTCACGCGACGAAACCAGAAACAAAGGCTATTTTTTAAATAATTCTTATATTATATTCTTTCTCTCGATAGTAAAAGTGGAAAAACAGGTTTTTATTATGAAGAATTTCACATCGATTAAGTTTTAAAATTTAAATATTAAAAGCTCGATTTCTTAAATGCATCAATTCGATATGCAATTTTAATTTGTTTATGGTCAATTATCTTGTAGGCTTTCTTAGCCACTTATGTTATTTGTAATGATTTCACACGGTACGATATGGTATATAGCGTTTTTTTAACTTCACGCTGTATCCCGCAGACAGCAGGGTAGGCAGAAGGAACCTGGAAACCTAATGTTAAGACACTCTTTTCTCATTTAAGAGCTTCCATTCTCCAATTTCCTACGAATTCTTTAGGTCGGTAATGCCGCAGGAGTATAAGAGTGTAACTTTAATCGCGACAGGTTGTGCGTTCGATTTCCCCAGTGGAAAATGTGAAAAAAATAATTCTAAAATATAAATTACTTCTTTTTGGTTTCTCCTTTTTGGCTTTTAAGCAAATTGTGTTTCACAAAGATATAAGCGCCATCTGTTATGGAGCTACTGTTTTACTTGTTTTATAAAACTACCGTTGCCTCTACGTAGATATATATGTATGTTTAGTGAATTAGTAATTTAGTTACATACTAGATGGCAGCACTTTACTTATTTAATATTGAAACATTTTATACACCAACCAACTATTAATATGTTGTAGAGTCTAATAATAATAAAGGGGAGAACGGAAGTCTTTAAATGGAGAAATGAGAATGGAGAAATGAGAAGTACCGGCATCCGGCACGTAGCTAAAAAAAATATTACATAATGACATAAGACAGACTAAGTCTGTCTGTCTGTCTGTTCATGTAAATGAATGAATTAATTGATAATTCATCATTAAAGATAAATTCAAGAGTTTTAAACCTGTATATTTATTGCTCCAGAATTCGGCGGAAAATGGGGAACGGAGTGTCTTATCAGAAGTTTTCCTCTGCCTACCAAGCTCCTCTCCTAGCAAAGCTGTGGGCGTTTTGATTCTTTGGCATGTTTAGAAGTTATTTAGATTCGATGAAAAAACATAAATGTGAAAGAAGACCTAAATTAAATGTTAAGTAATGCATCACTCTCGACTTCACCGACAAAAAGAATGGGAAATCTATATGGGTGTAAAGTTCTGTGTTTACTCACTAATTGGTTATGAGGGGCTCAAAAGTTTCAAGCTGAATTCGTTTGTGTAAAATACACGTTTACTACATGGCTGTACTATATGGCTATACTGATAAATAGAACAGAGAGAAAAATCACTGCTCCTACTATAAATGAGTAAAAAAAACGCAAACATATCAGTGGCTTGAAAAAATTTATTTGATTTTCTTTTAATTACATAATTATGCTATAGTAAAATAAATACAAGAGATTGTCTCAATATTTTCACCTTAAACATAGATTTATTAAATAATTAAGTTTATTCAAACAATAGTTGATAATAGTTAAAGCGTACTAACCTAATTATTTATTTACAAATTCAAAAATTTCAAGTGATTTTTTTTATTGTTTATAAATTTAAAAAACGGTGTTTGAAAATGTGGTATTTTATAATTCGTTGTATTGTATAACTAGGTCCGGACAAAATTATTTCATAAATTTTAAGACATTGCGTATTGCTATCTACCACAGCGAGGAAATGAGAATAATTTAAATATAATCATTCCCCCGAACGGGAATCGAACCCACAACCATCGCTCAATTTATAATGTATTTTGACAAAAGTATGTCTTATTATATCAGTTTCACGAGTAAATATATAAGGACCTAGCATTATAAATTCTTTTGGTGAAAGTGTATTTTTTTAAAACTTTTTTGCACCTTATTACTAAAATAGTTTATAATTTTATAAACAAACATTAATGGAACTCACAGTGGAAGATAAATTCGCTTAATGACTCGATTTATTTTATTATAAAAAAATCTAATCGGTTAACCCGTATGTATGGACAATACAATTTCTTAATATACAATGCGAAGACAAATTACGAAGAGCACTGTGATTTGAGTTCTTTTTTTACATTATATTTTTATTTCTTCAAAGTAGGCAGAGGAACCTGGTGTTAAAACACTCCGTTCCCCACATAACGCCGAATACTCGAGACATTTAGTATGTAGTACATCTCTTATACAAAAAAAAGTTAATATCGTTATATTGAAATCTGAATAAAGATCTGATAATTAATTTACTTAGTGTTATAAATGGTTTAAAATCGTATAAAGTTTAAGTGACCAGTAAGGAGTTGCAATAAGAAATTTAATACGATAAATCAAATAAAACCTCACCAATTTTTTTTACGATTTAGCTTCATTTTGCATTTTTCATTAAGTAAAATATATATAATGCCTCTGGTTATCTATTCTATGGTAACCTATAATATTCTGGTTTAAAAATTTAATTCATATTAATGTCTGACAATGTTTTTTTATATGAGAAGTTACTATATTATAAGAGTAATCGTGTATTGACATTTAAATGGTGACAGTTAAATAACAACATATAAATAGTTTAAATTTTATGACTGATAATATAATTTCATATGAAATTCAATAATTTCCAAACTTTCAACGAAAAGTGCTCTTCGATTAATAAAACCTTAACTATTCTTATACTAACGACGTCGGAAGATCGTTTCGACGCGGTGCCAGGCCAACCGCTCACTGAAGCACAATAGTATATATTAGTAGTACTCTTCTAGTAGTAGTTTACTAGTAATATTTCACCAGTAAGAATTTACTAGTAGTACTTTACTACAGTAACTGTATGAAAAGGCACGCAGTTGTGTATGTACAGGTGCTAGAACGTGTTGGCATGGCAGTGTTTGTCTCCCATATAAATATTAAACTTTTTGACAATTTGGTAAAAACATTTTGGTAAATATACTTTTGTCATAATAGATTTACCATATATGTGGTAAGTTAGGAAATGAAGTAATGAAAAATACTTTATCTTTTATCATTTTATTAATGAAGTTAAGTTGATTTTATTTAATTTAGCTTACCGCTGTATCCCGCATATAGCAGGGTAGGCTGAGGGAACCTATTATATTAATCAATTATAAAATGTTTCAAATAAGGTTTATATTTATAAGAAGACAATTTAAAGTGTAAATTATATAATGCATGCTATTACAATTATTGATATGTTTAATCATTAGTCTAACTTTAAAAGAAATTCGTTTAATTTTTCATATGAGAAAACGAAGAAAAACAACTGATCTAACAACAAATTTATGATATGTTGATCTTAAAATAGTTTTATCACTTTATTTTATAAAATATTATAGGGTAAGTCCAATTATTATTTAACACAATATAATTTAATTGTAAAATCCAGTCGATCCTCTTCGTTTAATTTTCAATACAAAAAACATTAAGCAATCACGAACCAGACTCAAAAACCAAGCTTAAGCTAATAAAATAAATATTTACATCGCACCCCACATTGCACTGCTTGGCAATGATGAAGCTAAATTAAACTATATTTACTCTAATTTATAATATTTTTGGATATTTCGTTTATAATACATAAAATTATATACAGTTGATAATGGAAGTTCAATTGAGAGTAGAATATTTCTATGAGAAACTATTGAATCGACTTCGCTAATATCATATGGTATATATCTTCGCTAATATACTATGGTGAAAATCATATTAAATTATTTATAATTTATATATAAGTATGGATATATGGTATATAATATTGTGTAACAATCTTTATAATTAAATTAGCACTGGCTTTAATCTGTCAATACTTGTTTCGATTAACATTTTATTGAACCAATAGTTTTTCATAAAATATAATATAAAAAAAGATGAAATCATTGAGCGAGGCATCGTTGATAAAATGTTATTTAACAAAAAAGTTAAGCTGCATCGCATAGTGCACTAGTTAAGAACTGTGCGAAGGATGACCAGTGAACATCCTTTCCAAAGTTAATTATAGTAAAATATTAAAGAAACAAATTCGGATTAGAGGGGCGTTCTTTGGTGGTTTTATGTTTGCGCCCGAAGTCCTGAGATAAAGGACATTTCGTACATGTCGAATGATATCGCATATCAAATGATTATTATGGAATTATAATATTATATATATTTAAAATAAATAAAACAATTTTCAAAATTGGTAAAAATAATCGGGTAAAAACGAACTTATCAATTTTTTCCTTAATAAATGGTTAAAAATTTTGCTAAATGCCATATCATTCAGTACGTTATTGCACAAAAATCTATAATCTACGTTCATTGAGTCGCTTCAGCAGTGTGGTAGTGGGAGGGATATCTCCAAACCTGTGGGGGAGAGTATTCCACGGGGACCTCCTGCGCTGTTCCTCCCGCACCCCACATCAGGACGGTCTGACGCGGCATATCCGCTTGCATTCTATCCTGTTCCGCTGAACCACTGGAACCAGCGGGACTAGGACCAACTACACTGGGAGACCTTCTTTCTGTCACTGGACTCATATATCTACTATCCACATAAGTGTATTCCCGGGATGGAGGTCTGTGATAGGGAGGCACTTCGTATCCCGGAGGAGCAGGTTCAAGGAAGCCATTTGGAGGATATGTATAATGGTAGGATAGAGGTTTGTATTGGAAGAGATTGTCAGTTGTTAAGAACCGGTCGTCTAAAGGCGGGGCGTAATGTAATGCTGGAGTTGGCGGGTACTCCCCGTATGGAGCAGCATAGGCCCCATTTAAATTAGTATACGCTGCAGCTACAGCATCAGCTGGGATATAGTCTACAGGGGGAGGAGCAGGAGTAGGCGGAACACGTCGCTTATTTCGGCAAGTTGATAGAAAGTCCCGAAGTTGCGTCTTATACCGTCGCGCCGCCCGAGGAGGCGTCGCGTTGGATTCGCAAGACAGTTGTTCTGTTTCAGAGAAGTATAGACTGGTCAGGCCAGTATCTAGATAACTGACTTTAAAATCCATTGTACGTTTTCCTAGAAGATCACGTCCTTCTTCCTCCCTGGAAATAAAAATATTAATATAAACATCTCTTTAAATAACACCGTGTATCGATAATGGACGTTTATTCTTTGCTGATATGGCCAAATTATACATGAAGGCGTAACATTACAATGATTTTGATATATTAAATAACACAAAAAAACAAATATTAAGTATTAGACAAAACGGCGTTTAGTTCCGCCACTCAACACGTAATGTCTCAAAATATTAAACTATACATACATAAGAGGTCTATGAGTGCTAATCACGAAGTCAGGTTTGGAGTTCTTGTAGACGAGCCTCGAAGACGTTTGAAGCCACTGCCACTGGCCATCCTTGGTTTGAAAGCGATAAGCAATCATTCCTGATGCGCCAGTCTTTAACACTGTAAATATATAATAATAGTTTACATAATGGTTCCTTCTGAGCTGATATTCTATAACGTGGGGATGACCTGAAAAAATCTTTGAAAGTATAAAAATTTTGATTTTCAATACTCACACTCTTGATGAGCGCTCGCTACGTACGCGAGGTCATCGTAGTGCACCAGATCGTAACCACCCATGTTAGCTAACTCCGCATCGGTATATCCCAGCAACATTTTACCTCTGAAAAGTGAATGAAATAGATAAGTAAAGTTGGGGTTACAGTTTAAATACCTCTTGGAGGAATACTTATTAATTGGTTTACTTTTTTTAAGTAAGTAGAGAAAACATTCCTCTTCTCGAACGAATTCGAAAATTTCATTTTGATAGTCCTTCTTTTCTTATTATTTTCTACGTCTTAATTTGCTTTGATTTTGTGATTCTTGTGAGTGGCGCAACTCAACGTTGTTCTATGCCAGAGCGAAAATGAAATTACAATGTTATATATTTAATTTCTTCGAGTGGGAATCGAACCCACAACCCGTCCCGTTTATGCCCCTGCAACACGACTGGTCACATCATACTTTATGATACAAAAAGTTACCATGAACCGTCAATCCTTTGAACAACGCGGATGTTATATGAAAAAAATCCCATGTTCCATAGAAAATGTATAATTGATAAACATACAGCGTGACAAATGGATTTATTGATAGTTATCGACTAAATGACTTGTCTAAAAGGGATAAATACACCGACACGGGAATATTTTTTGAGCTATTAAAAGTTATGGCTATAGGCACAGGTGCATTGATAGATTTTGATGATAGAAATGCAGGTTTGGTCTCGATTATGGCAAAAACTCAATGACACTTACTTTACTTGTCAACACATTTTTAGTGGTAGCTTGAGTATGTTTTGCATTTTTTTTAATTGTCGACATAATTGGTTGGAGAAGAGGATTACAAATCATTAGTTCTTTCTTTCAAATTAGAAAAAAGCCATTAAGTGAAATTTAAAACCGATAAGTCTATTATAATTTTTACCCCCCTTAACGTCCTTCATCGTCGTCCACATGTAGCAGGTAGACCGAGAAGTGCCAAGACACTCCATAGTTAACTTTCGCGTGACACGTCAAGTAAATGAATACAATAATAAAAACATTTTTCTTACCTTTGGTCCATAGAAACTAAAGATAAATCAAGCTTGTGTTTGCTCTTGAACATGACTTCTTTCTGTGGTATCTCTAGAAGGCTCGGAGGTCCAAACGGCGCGCAGATAGCGAATAACGCAAGAGGCGGCTCTTCCGTCTTCTTGTTTTGACCATGGAGTACTTTAATTCTACCTCTGATATCTAACCTCTAGAAAAAAAAATTGCTATAATAGAAAAGAACAAATCAAATACGTAAGTTAAATAAGTTTAATGATTATATTAAATAGATAAATATCTATCTACCAATCACTAGATATTTCAGATTTGTGTTGTTTTTGTTCTTTATCTATGGCGCTCCGAGCGTGCCAGTTCAGCACTAATCACTTCGCCAATTTCAGATATGTGAGCGATAAATGGTAATATTTTTTAATGTTGACATAAATCTTATTAAAAAAGTCTCTCATTTTATTATAATGTTTGCATATACAATTTTTTGTTATAAATGTAAAATATACTAAAATTATTTTAATATATTACTGATTTGAAACTTAAAATTAATTCCAAATAAATAATATAAATGTAATTTTTTTTCTTCTACAATAAATTATATATGAAAACTTACCAAAAACCCCGAAGTATTATCTAATAAACATCGAAATCGAACTGTGAAACTTCTTTCTAAGAGATGAGCTCTCTCAGATCTGAGCACGTCTTGGAGAGTTAAATTGTTTACGTCTGGAGGTAGAAAGGAATTCCATAATAGTTGTCGTTGAAGTTCTTCCCGATCTTCCGAATGGACTAATTCGTACACTGATTGATGGACTATATCTGACTGGAAATAAAAAATAAATGATTAAAATATTATAGCATATATATACCATAGATAGGATAGGATAGGTAGATAACTATCAAAACATTCCGTTCTCCAATTTTCGCTTATGAACACGAAACATGTATATTGAGTGTTGTAATTAAACGTAGTGTTTTGTCTATCAGAGTGGGAAAATAAAATCCCCAAGTAGAAAGTGAATCCATAATCAATGTGTTATAGACAGACTGCTGTCCCGCTGTGCCAAGATGGCGTCAAGCTCATGCTACAATAACTTAATATATACGAGTGCTACTTTGTAAATAACTATTTTTTTCTTTTTTATTTTTATTGATATAAATTATTTAAAAATATATAAAAATATATTAAAAACAATATTTATAAAGCTGAGCATGGAAAACTTAACATAATCAATAAAGATAATCAATCAATTAATTTAGAATAACAAGATAATGATCTGATAACCAGCTAAATCTATTCATCATGAAAAAGAGCAAGTCACAACTGAACCGTAAATCAATAAACCATCGATGGCCCTAAAATCGATTCGAAACCGATCATTAAAGAATCATCTGTTACAAAGATGGATGTGTTAATTCGATACCTATGATATAAGGCAATCGACCGTATATCGATACTAAATATAGCCGAAAATTGATTGTACAATTGAAATTATGAATTTTAACACGTAGTATAACAAAGAGACGTGTAAATAGTGTGGATAATGCACCGACAATAAACGATGTGAGCAGAAAAACTAATTGATAATCAATGGGGTTGCGCTAGGCACCACTCTACGTCCCCTATTTTTGAACTAACATGTTAATGATTCATACAAGTAGAAAAATATAACCACGAGTTTTAGTAAAAATGGGGTTCTATTTTGCCGAATGTGGGTTCGAACATATTGCGATGGCATTAAATGTCAGAGGATGATTTGTTTCGTAATTACTTTTTGTTCTGAGTTCAGTTCGGGGGCAGTTGCTATGGATTCGTAGTGTTTTGTTGATACGCTATTGTTTTGGCTGGGTTTTTATTTTTGCCATATTTTTGGTGATTGATGATAGTCTTGCGTTTGGTCTGTTTTTTTGTATTAGTGCTAAATATATTATACATACATTATGTTTTATATAACGTATATAGGTATTTTATTTATATTATCACGAACACTAAATAAATATAAATAAAAAAAATCACTACACACTTCCATTAAGTGTAAAAAAGAGAGTAAGAGTCCTATGGAGAATCTAACATGAAACTGAAATTCAGTACTTTTTAGAAAGCATATATAAATTAAAATATAGTAATTGCTATTTCATTGTAGAGAACTGTTTTACTTTAAAATTCTAAACTAACTTTAAAGAACTACTTTGCTTAAGATACTAATATTGCTTCTAGTTGAATTGAATGTACGACCTCCACTTAACCTACTACTACTTACCCAATATTGATCTTAGGCTTCAACATCAGTATTTACTCAGACCTGATTAACTAAGTGCAAATAAGCTTCTAATTTAATACAAAATAACAAAAATTGGGCACTACAATGATCTTTATTTATTGTAATTGAATTATTTCACCTGGAACTTAGCTCGTTGCGCCACATGTTACATTAGGGTAATGGAACGAGCCAGGCCACCTGGTGAGACGTTCCGAAGTTAATCTACTCGACCCCAGCCAGGGGTTGTGCGTTATTGTAATTTTTAAATCGGACTATAATTAGCTGGGGGCTGAATTCGGGTTGACTCACTTTTGGTACTGTTGGCGATTTTTATTTGTATGTTTGTATATTGAACGTTCAGAATTGATAACTTGAAGGTTTTTTTGCAACTTTCATCTTTGAGTGAAATAGAAAAAGTATTTTTAGGTCAATAATAAAATTTGACATATTCAAAAGCCTTAAATCGTTAGTAACAGTATATATAACTAATAATATACTATACACCAATGAAAGTGAAAAGCAAGCATAGAGCGAGCCTAAAATTTCGTTGTTCATTTTGTATCGAATTAGAGCTAGACTTTTAGATGATTGAACAAGAAAACGCAATCTAACAACGAAGTTGTCTCATGTATTATTTATTGTAAAAATGCATTGCATTAAAGTGCCTAACTCCACCAGTCAACACACAAAGCCTCAAAAATTCAGTGGAGAATGGGGAATGGAGTGTCTTAACACTAGGTTCCCTCCACCTACTCTCCTTAACAATACAGCGTAATAAGCTCAAAAAAAACATTATAAAACATACTATCATCAACTAACTAGATACATTTCATCAATAAACCATAAATTTTTAACTATCACAGTCAATATTAAACTAACCTGATTAATGCAAACCATAATACCAAATAGCAAACTAAAGTTTATTTGAACCGCTGCCCCATTCCAAGGCACGTGGCGTCACGAGCCAGTACGCCGATTTTATGTTCTCAAATCGATGTTTAATCGGTGCCTACCCTTCATTTATTGCTATTTCAAGCAAAGATTTGTAGATACCAGTGGATATACCATTCAGTGCAGGTTGGAATTATTTCCATGGATAGATAGATAATGGTTGTATATTGTTGGTGATTGGGATAGCTGCATTGTGATTTTGTTGATCATTTGTGTGGATTTTAATTTTGGTCTTTTTTAAGGTTTCGTACCTCGAGCCAGCCACGATAAAGGTACCTTTAGGAAATCTTATAGCATCGCTTGTTTTTTTTTTGTTCGTCTAACAATCTTAAAATATAATAAAAAATCTAAGAACTAAAAGGCATTTCATAGAAAAAAATATTTTTTCTATTTTTTTCATATAATGACTCAAAAATTCGGTGGGAAGTAGACAACGGAAATGTTTAATTGGGAATGGAGTGTTTTAACACTAGGTTCCCAGGTGCACTCTTTTAAGTGCGGGATACAGGTGAAGCTAAATAAAAATATAAGCCCATAATCAAAAACAAAGCGATTTTTCACCCAAAACAAAACCCTAAAAACCAAAATCCAACCCAATTAATGTATGTCGTAGAACAATCTGATTTATATGGAAAAAGAAAGAAGGCATAAAGTTTGATATTGTGTTTTATTGTGGGGGGTGTAGGGGGAGGTGGCTTGTGCTGAACGTTTCGTCTATAACAATAATTCAAAGTCATTTTATTGGCTGTAATAGCTTATTATTATATTTTATATGCGATAATTTTTTAAGCTTTGTTGTTAATAGTATGGAAATGAATTGATTATTTAAAAGATTGTTATTAAGCTATCGTAGTTATGGTAGCATTAGATGGTTGATGGTTGTGGGTTCAATTAATTTATAATTCATTATGGTAAAAATGTAAAGAATGTATATCATAGGTGTTTTTTCTGGTTTGGTTTCTAGATTACAGATTCCTGAAAATGGCGATCGTTTCAATCCTTGTTATGGCAAGTCTGTCCTTCTTTATTTCTTGTATTTTAACAGCTTAGACAGAGGGGAAAAACTGGGAACCTAGTTTTTAAATTCGTACGCATTATGACACTTCTGTTCCCCACTTTTCGCCGTATTCTGGAGGTATTGCGTATAGAGTGGTATGGTTTATTTCAGAGTCTGTGCCACAACTAGTGAGAAAATAATTTAGTTTGAAATAGAGATAGGACTAAACACTACTTATATTTTCCTTCCATCAAGTTTCAACACATAAAACCGAATGCAAACAACGAAATTTACCCAAAATTTCAAAAAGTATTTCAACTTAACGAAAAACAACAAAAAAAATAGTCGTTTAATATAAATACTTCACTATTCGTTTGGCATTATGACTTAACTGGCGACTCATAACGTCGCGAAACCTTTAAAATTAATAAAAATATCTACTTTTATAGCCCTTTTAGTGCGATAAGCTCGGCGATTAACGGGGTGGTCTTGTAAAAGAAACTTTTTTGGTGCCATTTATCGCGATAATTAATATTTTTATGAAGTCACCCCGAATTTTAGGCGTTGGACACGCTAGCTTGTTTGAATATGTGTTTTTTTTGTTGTTTTGTTGCTATATGTTTTCATTATTTTTGGTTATTACTTGCTTAAAGCTGTTTTTCTTTTGTAAATGGAAGTAGTTCCATGTATTCAGCTTAGTAAGGTAGGAGAGAGAGAAGTGTTAAGACACTCCGAGCCTCACTTTGTGAAATTTGTTTGTGCAATTTTTGGTCTTTGCGGGTTGAAGGCGCCTCGGGGTTTTTGTACTAGAAGGGGGAATGAAAATAATTAGATTATAATCCTTCCCCCGAATGAGAATCGATCACATTATAATTTTGTTCACTATTAGATGGCCTCGTTGCCAATTATTTTGTTATAATTCATTATTTGAACTGTTGTTTATCTGAAACAGATCTTATTTTGTAAATAAAATTAAATATGAACTGAGTTGCTATTTAAAAATCCTATAAATCGACTTTAAATTTTGATTAACAAAAAAAATTAAGAAGTCGGTTCCTAGAGAGTATTTGAATTCGTAGACTTGATTTTCTTTCAGGACAATTCCTAGTAAAGCACAGCGTTGAGTAACGCAACTTAACTTGCACTTCTCAAAATTTGGACTTAATGGGTAGAGAAACCTAAGGATATATCGGAAGCTTAAAATTAGCAAATTTTAATATATAAAAGTATGAGTTTCCTAGTATAGAACCAGCCTAATATAATACAGAATTAATTGTGGAAAATTCGACCCTCGAGCGTATCATATATTTTATATGATTAATATAACGGCCTTTACGTTTTGTATGGAAAGTCGACTTTTTCCTAATGTTTGTAATTAATTACTGAAATGTGATAAAAACGTGATATATTATGCAATTTTAAGGTTTTTCTATATAGGTACTATACTATGTTTATATTATTATTTATGTAGGTTTTAAGTAACTTTATTAAGTTACTTAACACTATTCATTCTTGATTTCAGTAGCTTACTTACCAATTTTTTTAAAACTGGCCTGGCCTGGCCTCGATATACGGACAGTTTTTTTAGTTTTTATTTTCATTTTGGTATTATACTAACCTGATGGAAGCCTAGGTAGCTCTCGATGCTATGTGTCGCGAAGAAAACTTCTCCTTCACATGTTAAGATCATCAAGAAGCCGTTGAGTGCCTGAAAAATAGTGTTATACAATATGAAGATTTGGAATTTTAAATATAAATATATTATGTATAAAAAATCATATATTTTATACAGCAGTTTAGACAGAGGGAACGTAGTGTTATTTTTGTTACCTTCACGCTGTATCCCGCATAAACCTGGTTAAGTAGAGGGAACCTGGGAACTTAGTGGTAGTAGACACTTCTGTTCCGCACTGTTCAACGAATTCTCGAGGCTTTGCTTTGTGGAGTTAAGAAACGCAACGCCGCGCTCTGCCTCGTTATCAGAGCGAGGAAATTAAAATATTAAGTATTTCATTTCTCAAGTGGGAATCGAACCCGCAACCTGACACGTGCACAATCGAGCTCATGCGCTAAGACTGGCTCTAACTTCAATTGTTGAAATAATTTTGATATTAGTAATATAGATTCCCAAGTTCCCTCTGCTCTGTTTTATACGGGATAGTGTATAAAGCTAAATAAAATAATTACAGTAAACCCACCACCCATAAAAAAAGGTATCACGGGTAAGAATCTCAACACAATTTTCTTCGACCCCGCAACAATGGCAACAAACAGTAATGTATTATTATAAGGCTGTAAGGCAATGTTATTTATAGCCGACTAGACGCTATTGATTTATTATCAGGCGAAACAACGATTTATGTGATTACAGCAATAAGAAAGAATAAAAAATGGTCTGTTCTTCTGTACTGCTACTGGTTTTTATTTAATTTTATTTTAGATAGCTTATTTTAAGTAGCTGCTTTTTTTGGTCTTGGGGAGCGGAGTGTCTTAACACTAGGCTCTCTCTGCTGATCCTGCTTCATGCAGGACACAGCGTGAAGATGAAAAAGAATAAAATAAGTATTACCTGTAGAAACATTTCTCCATCAGGCATGATATGATCGTAGTGCGTGTGGTCCCGCCTGTGCGAGTGGAGATCCTCTTTTTCTTTATGCATTACCACTGAAACAAAAATGTATTA